>NC_050454.1:52351808-53664308 GCF_903995425.1 Onychomys torridus
AACTGGGATTGGAAGGTAGCTTTTACCCTCAGCACAGTGGCATACCTTTTTCAAACACTGCTTCTGACTCTTCACAGCACTCCTTCTCTTAGTTCAAAGGAATGTCAAGTTTAAAAGAGGCGGCGTTTAAACTTAGCACCTAATTTCTTAAGAGCTAATATCTTCCTTATTTCCTAATCATATTTATTAGGACTTCTCATAACCATCAGCAACATGCCCTAAAAATAAAAAGTCTTTTCTTGTTTAAAAGCACATTTACATTCGTACATTTGATGATACTTCTAAACAAATATATCCTTACAACGATAGCAAACACAAGCTTTGTGGACAACAGGTTATAAGTACATTTTAGGAACATTTTTCTCCTAGTCTCTTTGTCCCAGAGACACTTAAATTTCAGTTTCTGGGTGTTTTGAAAGCCAAATGAACATCTGTTAAGTTTAGAATGCTGCGTAAGGTGAAGGGACTCACAGGCTGTACTTCACCTGATAATGTGGGGGGCGGCCATCATACCACAACTCTGAGCATTGACAACACTGAAGTCAGTTGCCCTAGGTTACTCATCAGGTTTGCCCTAATTCAGGACGTCTTGTGACACTGAGAGGGCTCTGCAATGCTCTAGGAATTTTGGAAATTCTGTTAAATAGATACATTAATCATAAGCAAGTTGTGGGGTGACATAACCATAAGTCACTGAGCATAAAACTTGAGTGAGTTTACAAGAAAAAATGTCAGATGACACCTGTGGACCAGAGCCACTTAAACTAAAGCCAACACCCCAAATTTGTATAGCAGTCCTTTGCTGAAAGGGTACGATTAAAAGCTATAATTATCTGCATACGGTGACAGTCTTGGTTACTATGAAACATTTTTTTTCCCCAATCTGATTACAGGGAATAGAACTGATTATTTTGGTGATGTTTTCTAGGGGATATTCTCAGTTTCATTGATAAAACCCATGATACCACACAGGAACACCTGTGCAGATTAAATAGATCATAAAACAAATAATTCACAAATGTTGATTTGCTGCAGTAAAAATGTCATGTAAAATAACAGTGAAACAAAAATCCAAGTCTACATTTCCAACAACCTAGAGGCAAAGAACATTACCTGGTTTTGAATAATAATTACATCACTTATGCCACTTTGGCATGGTAAATGATCTCTCTACCTCAGTTTCCTAATTGATATAATAAGTATGATGATTTCTATTACTCAGAACTTGGTGAGAATTAAATAATTTAATGAATATGCAAAGTCTATGAAGATGACAAAGTTTTACACAGATTAAGCATTTTTACATGTTATTTGCTTTTCTTGTCTATTTTTGGAGAGCCTATTTTGGTATTCTAAACTAAGATACTTTAATTTGAAAGTAAAATATTCATGCAGTCATAATATTACTAATACAAGTAATTATTTTTAATGTTTCATGATATACCTAAGAGAAGAAACATATAATTAACTCATTGCATATTTGTTTTCTGGCCAAGGCTTCATTTTCAGCCAATACTATTATTTGCTACAAAAATATACTGCAAGGTTTTAGATATTTTAAAAAGACTGGACAGGTTATGTTTAGGAATATGTGTGTATACGCACTCAATAACAATTTATGAAACAAGAGGTCATAAATCGGAAGGAGAGCAGTGAGCAGTACAGTGGAGGGTTTGGAGGAAGGAAAGGGAAGAGATAAACATTATAATTATATTATAACTTCAAAAATTAAAAACTAGAGTAAAATAAAATCATGGCAGTCAGAGTTTATTTACTTTCATTGTAATTGGAAAACAACTCATTATCATGAAAATAACCTACAAAGTACTTTTTATTGAGATTATTTTCCTTATGATTTTTATATTTCACTTACTCAAGAATTTAACAACAAAACAACTTGGAATGAGTCATATCAAAGTCTATATCCCATATAAGTTATGATCAGAAACATAATAGTAAATAGTATACTATTTTAAAACTAGTAGGTTGTACTTTATTATCTACAGAGTTTCTTATGTTTAAGTTTTGATGTATTAGTGAACATATCAAATTTTTCCTAGAGAGAGCTATTCCTCTGAGAGAGAAGCTATGTTCTTTTCTTGTTCATAAAGGAGTTTAGGATTAAAGAAATCAGACAATAACAAAGCGAGAAAAAAAATTGTTCAGAAAGATGAATAGAAGGCGACTACCACCGGGTGGTGGCGGCGTACATCTCTAATACCAGTACTCGGGAGGCAGAGCCAGGTGTATTTCTGTGAGTTCAAGGCCAGCTTGGTCTACAGAGTGAGATCCAGGACAGGCACCAAAACTACACAGAGAAACCCTGTTTTGAAAAAACAAACAAGCAAACAAAAACAACAACAAAAAGAAGAAGAAGAAGAAGAAGAAGAAGAAGAAGAGGAGGAGGAGGAGGAGGAGGAGGAGGAGGAGGAGGAGGAGGAGGACTACCATTAAGTGAACATACTCTAAATTTGAAATATAAGAGATAAGAAATGTAGATTTTCTTTTCAGGGAAAACAAAGGTTCAGAAATAAAGTCCATTTCTGAGATGAATCCATATTAGGCAGAAAATAGACCTACAGAATTGAAATATGTATGTAATTATCATTCCTAAAAAGAAGTTGTTAACATTTTTTGCCTTCTGCCAATAAATGTGTATACTATTATATGCAAAAGATATTTCTAAAATGAAGTAAGAATATGTCATCTGACGATTTATAATAAATATTGGAAAGGGATAATATACCCAAACCTATAGTGGCATTAAAATGTCAGTCTTTAGCCAGTGTGGGTCTAGCAGTCTTCTTTAGAATGCTGTGAGTGTGTCCTCTGTAATTTCATGGGTTAGAGCTATATCTCTAGTGTGACATTGCAGAGACAGGGTGGGGTCTATAAGAGGTAGGTAGGCGAGGATGTTTAGATAATGTGTGGAGGTGGGGCAGGTTATACAGTTCTTTAAACAAGTTGTGATAAATGCCAAGCTGGTTCTTGAATCTCTTTGACTGTTTGATGCTGATAGGGTCCCTCTCTACTGCACATAGTCCTTTCCCTTTGATTCTTCTCCATGTTGGGTCATACCAAGAGGAATCCTCACAAGAGGCTGAAAAGGTGCCCTGCCTGATTTGGAAAATTCAGTCTCTAAGAGTAAATCAACCTCATAGGCTTATGATAACAGAAAAGAAACCAATATGCTTGGCATGAGACATTTTGTTGGTTATTTTTACTATTAGACTTAAGTATTATGGGCAGCCCTACTTCCATATTAAAAAAAAAAATCTATGGAGAAAACAGAATCTTATCCTTGTTTTTCACATGGCTCATGCCACCACTAAAATTCATACCCTACCCCTCAAAAATGTAAGGATTTTATAAGGCAGATTTAGCAACTATTTTCCTGCAAATAAGCATGACATTAATTTTCAGAATTCCTTTTCAGAAGTTCTTAATTTGAAACAGCCAATGTGCAAGAAGAACAAGGACAGCTAAGACAACCTGTTGGAAATCTTTTCATTTTCCACAAAAGAAATCTGGATACAGAGCCTATGCTGGAAATCTTTCCATCCTGTGAAGTTTCATATAAAAATAAGGCCCCCATCACCCCAAAATTGGACTGTAGAAGTAATGAGATTTGTAAGGCTTGACTTTTCTGAGATATTTTTTTCTTAACTCAAAACTCTGGGAATTGAAGAGAGAAATACAAACTAAACAAGTGTTCAGCACTTTACATTGTTGGCCATTTCCTTCTGCCTTGTAAAATAATAGTTAATGCTAATGATTAAGACTCTCAAACACAAACAATGAACATCAGCCCAGTTGAACCAACTCCCTGTGCTTATCATTGTCTGGTTAGCACACATTTGAGTTAAAATGTAGCTTGTCTTTGGTGATAAGACAGTTCACTCCATACTCTAACTTACTCACTGACTTTACCATGCCACGAGAAATGGCTAAACAATCAACATACAGTTCATTAAATCAGAACATCAAGCCCTTGAGAAAATCCCAGGGTGCTGGGAAGTAGTTGAGAGGTGCAGGTGTGTCTACTTACAGCTCCTATGGATGGGAAATCATCCTACTTCACACTCGTTTAGCCTGATTATGTATAAACAAGTCATCCTTATTCTTCATTTGTGTTTTGTTTGCCAAAAATAAAATAACAAAGTGAAATAAACTGACAGTTTTGTAGCACAAAGGAAACACAATACAAGTTTAGGAGATTAAATACTAAAAACACTTTTTGAGAATTAAACGTAAAGAAACTACAAAACTGAGACACAAAGCATGCTTCATTCACAAAGACAGCCCTCCAAATTTCTAAGGTTGAAGTCTTTGGAAGTCTAAATATATCATTATCAGTTCCAAAAGGAATTCATTTCCTCATAAATTATCAAATCCAACTTTGTAGTATGACAATTTTACAACAATATTTTAATATTCATGGTAATAAAGAACAAAATAAGTACAAACTACCCTAACACTCAAAGTGAATGCGAAGATTTTGCATGACTTGAGGAACATATGTATGTCAGCTCCAGGCAGTACTCTGTACATCATGCTTTAGAGTCAAACCTGAAATTAAATATTCATTGCAAACATAAACATATGTGTATCTCTTTATTTTTCTTTCTCACCTACTTGAATTTAAATGCACTTGTCCACACACATCAGTAAAAACACATAGAATGGTCTTTGCCACTTTGAATCTGGACGTTCTTTGAACAACTCACAGACTTCTCTTTCTTTGCTCAAATTAAATGGCTGACTGAAGCCTGTGCCCTCCAGGCAGTTTGTTAGATAGGAAAAGATGAAATGAAAGCAATTATACTGTCATTTGGTTGGTAAGGTTTGAAATAAGGAGCCTATTGAGAAGTACTCTCTCGTACTCCAACTCCAGCACAAGTAGCCTGATTTTTATGTTTAAATTAATATAATCATGCTGAAGTACCTACTAACATACAAGGTAGCTATAATCGATTCTAAAATTCTACTTCCAGAAATAAAATGTCTCAATTTGCAACAGTATAGCAATTAAACAAGAAACAGTGTCGATTAGTCGTTTAAATATAATTTTGTTAGGTAAAGCAACATATTTATTAAAATTTTAATATCTAATTTAACACCTAGAATTATATAGAACTGTCTATCTATGATAATAATCTCCAACTAGTATTACTGATATACACATACAGTGATATTTATTTTGTAATATAGCATAAGTAGTGGGCTTAATGTTTTAAATCTGAGTATAACGTTACTGATCAACAATGTGTGTGTATGTGAGTGTGTTTGCACTTGCATCATGCAAGTATGTATGGGTTTGAGGGCACATTTTCAGGCCAGAGTTCACTTGGTGGTTTTTGTTGTTATTTGTTTGTGTATCATTGTATGCTGTCTGCAATTGTTGTGTGTTTATGTGTGTGTATGTTTCATACAGTTTTCACTTTTTAAATATATATTTATTTTTAATTGACTTATGTATTAGTATTTTTTTTTACACTTCAACCTCCCTCCTCCCTCCTCTTTTTCCAGTCCCTCTCTCCACCTCTCCTCTGCCCCTAGCCCCATCCATTCCTTCATCCCACAGCTGATGGAAACAGATACATAGACCCACAGCCAAGCATTGAGAAGTAGAAGAGGGTGAAGAGGATTGTAGGTGCCAGAGGGGTCAAAAACAACAACAACAACAACAACACACACACACACACACACACACACACACACACACACACACACACAAGAAAACCCACAGAATCAATTAACCTGGGCTCATAGGGGCTCACAGAGACTTAATCGAGGTTTTTCATTTTCAAACAATTTGCACATTTTGATGAATATGATAATAAAGGGCTGGAACTCCTCAAGTGGGCTATACTAACTAGACTGTGAGCCTCCAGGGAACCTACTGTCTCTCCCTCTCCATTTCCGGGATTGCAAGCACATGCTACTATGCGGGCACTGTTGCAAGTGTTCTGAGGGCAGAACTCAGTTCCTCTTGCTAGTGCAGTGTGCACACTAGCAACGAAGCGTTTCCTCCATTCAGATAGTCTATACTTTAGGGCCCACAAAGGCTGTGGTAGATTAGCAAAGATGCCACAAAGACATACATTCCAGAGAGTATATCTTCTGCAGGAGTCACTCAGTGTAGGGCTCCTGGAACGGTGCGAGTTTACAAGTTGCTTGTTACTACCACTTAGAGTTAAGCATAGAACTGGAAAGGAAGCAATAATGCTAATTTCTCAGGTGTTTTGGTGAAAGTACTAAATTCACTACTTCACTTGATTCTAATAAATTTAAAAACTGCTAGTTCAAATGTCTATGACTGTTGAATTTTATTTCCCTTGTAATTTGAATTCTTGTATTTACAAAACTATCGGTTCAGAACCTTACATGAATAAAAATAACCCAAATCATATAAAAATGTAACCCATCAGTGCCAATAGTTTGAGCAGCAGTGTGGAAATAATATTACTTCATATAGTTTCTGATATATTAAGAAAAGGAAGAAAAGAAAAATCACCGAGTGGAACTAGAATATTTTGTGAGATGTCCTTAGGGAAAATAAACTCCATGCTTGACATTTTTAATGACAGCTCCATTGCTCAATAATTTAAATTCTGATTCCCTGCCATTCTAACTGCTTTCAATTTAGCTTTGCTAAATCTGTTAGTTAGACAAGTATCGTGCATTATTAAAATCTCTCTTGACCTTGAAAACTGCAATGTGTTATCCTACATTGTGTCATTTATTGCTTAATTATTTCAGTACAAATCCTTTCTTATCCTATTTTCTAGATTGTATGGAGATATTTTTTATGAACATACAAATCATTATCCAGCTTCATTTTAAGTATTTAGTTTTCCAGATATATATATATACATATGATAATCCATTAGACTAATTGCTGAATACCAGCACATGATTTTTGTGGCTATAAGTTTAAAATTGAAAAAATAAATATTTTTTTCTTTTATTCATGACATACTGATGTTTACACTAAAGGCTTGTTCATATACCTACAGACATCCAGTAGCAAAATTTTTGAAGAGTGTCAAAATAAAGGCATTTGCTACGAGTCAAATGTATGATGTCAGCCTGAGTTTCAGGCAGTTCTACCCTGGAGACATAATGGATGGGACCAAAGTGAAGAAGGGATATGAAATGCAGAAACTAGGGGTTCTCATGATTACTTCTGGGATGTCTGCTGAATAATTTTTCTATTCATCAAGATAAAGTGAAGGAAGTTGTTACCTTAACTGATATTCTGGAACAAAATGAATTGAAGTGAGAAATTACTCAATCTACTTTCTTGCATGAAATGAGGAATATTTTACTTAAAACATAATCCAAGGGAAATATTATCAACATAAAAACAGTAGTATTTATAAACTGAAATAACCCCTAAAGTATAAACATAAATACATAACATATTTGAACTATAGAGTTCTCATACATATTTTAAACATTTATTACTTTATTAATCCATGGCCCAGATCATATTAAATAAGAGCCAGTTTGGGAGAAGGACCTCATTTGATTCAATAGAGCAACTCATAACAGATTCCTCTGCCAAGCACTATCCAGGGCTCTTGGGAAATGCTCATTCACCTAGAAATGTTCTATGTTTTAATGTTAGAAAAGGTTATATTTCACAACAAAACAAGTACCAGCATGATTTCAGTGATGGGAAAAAAAAATAGTTTCACCTCCAAAAGGCAACTATTTTATTGGAAAGTAAACTCATATTCCTTAAACTGAAGTATATGAAAACAGTCTGTGATGATTAGCATTCTTGTAAATTGAGACATTGAACATGGGGATTGTTATTGTCTTTGCAGTAATAATAGACAATCTCATCATTTACATATAATTTAATATAACTAATCCCATGTGCCTAGTAAGTCAATGAACATGAGTACCAGCTATTTTTTATCTTTACCCAAGACAAAGATTTCTGTGGATATCGCTCTGTATAAATAAAATGCTGTTTGGCCAGTGGACAGGCAGGAAGTATAGGTGGGACAAGAGAGAAGAGAATTCTGGGAAGTGGAAGGCTGGGGGAGAGAGACAGCCAGCTGCTGCCATGAGAAGCAACATGTAAAGAAACGGGTAAGCCACAAGCCATGTGGTAAAGTATAGACTAACAGAAATGGGTTAGTTTAAGATAGAAGAAGTAGATAACAAGAAGCCTGCCACGGCCATACAGTTTGTAAGCAATATAAGTTTCTGTGTGTTTACTTGGTTGGGTCTGAGCGACTGTGGGACTGGTGGGTAAGAGAGATTTGTCCTGACTGTGGGCCAGGCAGAAAAACTCCAACTGCAAAAGATAGCCACAAAGCTCAAATGTGTTTGAAGTTTAATGTAATTGAGCAGCAAAGAGATTTCTACTTGAAAGACAACAGAGCAAAACATACCATGGAATATAGTAGGTAAAAGAGATGAAGTATTCTTGTGGCTATGTTGTGGTGACAGTGGCCACTCAAGCTGACTTTCAAAAACCAAGAAACTACCTAGGAGAACAGTTTCTGCCAAGGTTGATCTCTAAAGGTCTGTAGAAATCTATCAGCACAAATAGGTAGGAACATATCTCACCTGGAAGGAAAACAATGTAGAAACTCCAAGGACAGATAAATGAACAGGACCTCAGGCAATAAGGACCATTTAGGATAAAGGTTATTTAAGTCAGTTGAGCTCTGAGTCCAGAAACTATCTTACTCCTTCACAACAGGAATCAGTGATGGTATGGTATGACAAACTTAAGAAAATATAATTTTTGATGAAAAGTTATAGAATTTGGTGATTTTTTTTTCTAGAAAGTTGACTTTATTAAGTATGGAGTCAATTTCTTTGTATTTCCTTCTTGGGTATGACACATTAGAGTAAGGAAACGGTGATGTCAATAACAAAGATACAAAGCTGTTAAAGTTAACTGATGATAAAAAGACTCTGGAGGTTGCTTAAACATCCACCTCCTATCTTCTCTATTTGTTTTGATGGGATTGGGAACACTGTCCTTGACTATGTCGCACTGGCATTTGAGAAGACAGCCAAAGCCCCAAAGTCACTCCTCTTTACCATACCTTTGCCTCCCAAATCAGATAATAAACACTTAGGATTCTTTCCTTTCCTGAGATAAGGCCATAAGATCCATTTGAGATCCTCCCTGTACCCACAGGAAAGAGACATTCTTATCTCCGAAGAAGTAAATGAAGAGAAAGCTCTGAACCCTCAGCCCTTCCTGTGTCCCTGGCAGTTTGCTATTAGATAGCACCTTCCACCTTGTCTAATCCTATTCCCCAGGACAGATTATTTCTTCATCAGATCAAGTATACAACTATACAACTTTATTTACTTTGCATTTTCCTTTTCATAAAATTTCTCATCTCACATAAAAGTCATCAAATAATAATTTTTGATGCCTTTATTCTCATTTGTGTAAGTCAGTTTTCCTTTTAGACTAGATGGAAGCTTTCACAGGGTTATGACAAAAACAAAACAAAACAAACCCCCAAAACCATTTCCTCCATTTTAGTTTCTAGATGAGCATAAGGCCATCCCAAACGAAGAAGTAATGGGTACTTTTGTTTTCATGGCAGGTGTATGGAGCCATATCACTGATTTATATGTAAGAGGAGGTTAATTGTGTTGCGAACCTAGAAAATGGAGAAAATGTGCATACAGTTTTCCTGGGGAAAGAAAGGTGATATCAGGAATTTATTGTAAATTGGAAGCTTCTGCTAACTTACTCTTGGTTTCTACAGACTTCAGCATCATTTGTCTCCTGCATGAAGTTATTTGCAGGACTGCTTGGGAATTCAGGAGGAAGAGATATTATGTTCTAGTTTGTAAAGCAAACACTGGCACTTGAAGGTCATGAGGTAGTGTTGGCTTGGAGCAGATGGAGGGCAACTCCTCTTGTTTTAGCTGAGGCCAGTACAATATGAATATGTAAAAGACATGCTCTTTTATGTATGTCCTGAGAACACTGATATGAAGCAAAACCAAAATGGGCCTGAAGTTAAAATATTGCTACAAAAAGAGTGTTGGGAAAATTGTCAGGTTCTGCCTTTCGGCACTAGCTGTAATACAAGATTTATTAGAAAACTTACTTTATTTAGAATTTTGATATCTAATCACATTTAAAATGCCCCAGTGAAACAATAATATTTTAGTGAATATGAAATTAAAATTACCATGAACAAAGAATCTTCTCTGTAAATTTATGTTATCAAAGAATCCTGAGTATGCTGGGTGCAGTGTTCCTCTGGGGAAATCACATAGCCACTTTGAATCTTGTTTATTTCCTTTGTCAAATCAAGGATCACACCCGATGATTTATATGCAGCCACTTTGTAAACACATGTCATCACATACAGACCAGCATGGCTTAGGAGACTCAGGAAGTGTCCTTTGCCTTGGGAAGATGAACAGCAATAAGGACTGGTCAACCACAATCATATCCAAATGCCAAGTCCTCGATAGTGGTGCAAAGTAGACTTCCACAGATGTCACTTCTGGTTCCTCAGCACAAGCACACAGTGTGGTACAATTAACTTTTAACAGTGTGACAGACTTATGAAAAAAAGGGGTTGTCTAGGAAGAGCATGTCTGCTGGACAGGGAAGAGTTGCCATATGCCATCCAGCAGAACCAGGCGGAAATTTGTACCCACCCACAGAATGGGGATAAGATTTTGACAGAGGTTGTGGCTGATGAAGTCTCAGTTCAGTTATGAGAAATCTTTAAGCTTTTCATGTGTGGTCTTACCACATCCTCAGTCTCCTGTGAAGG
The DNA here is from genome assembly GCF_903995425.1 of Onychomys torridus. NCBI lineage: Eukaryota > Metazoa > Chordata > Mammalia > Rodentia > Cricetidae > Onychomys > Onychomys torridus. Next base: position 52,362,596 of record NC_050454.1, read on the forward strand.
GCTTGCTGATGTAAAGTAATAGGAATGGTCTGGAGGCCAACTTTTATGGGTAGGAAAAATGAAATATGAAGAAAAGGGAAACCATTGAAAGAACATGAAAAAGGAATGGTCCGCGAGAGGGCCCTTTGCACATACTTCACTGGCACTGGGACTCCTGGAGAAGCCCAGGGATGAACCACATAAGTTTTGTTCAGCACCCAACCTCCAGGACATCCCATGTGCCATGTTCACAGTGACAATTTATACTTTCAAGTATCTGAAATTTCAGAATTTGGGGTATGAACATGTAGCTCAGCTGGTAGAATGAACACCTAACATATATGTAGTCCTGGTGTTGATAGCAAGACCTGTGTACACAGAGTCTGTTGGTGCATTTCCCTAATCTCTATGCTTGGGATATAGTGAGGAGAGGATCAGGGTTCAAGTCAAACAATGAGTTTGAGGCTAGCATAGACTATAGGACATGCTGTCTCAAAAACCAAAATAATGATGATGATGATGATGATGATGATGATGATGTTTTAGAATGTTTAAAATTTGAGACTGTACTATGCAAAATAACCCAAAAGTCCTAGTAATCTTTAGAACATTGAAGTTGGTCATCCCTTTCCTAAAAGTTCTATCTCTCAAGATGTTAAACATGTTTTCTTTCTTTTCTGTCTCATTCACTCCTTTGTTGTTCAAATTCCTTTCTTTTTCTCTGTCTAACAAAGTGGGTGGTGAGCATTTGTTTAGTTTCTTTTTAAACATAATTTCTTTGTTGATTCTTTAGGAATTTCACATCATACACCCCAATTCCACTCACCTCCTAGTCACCTACATCCTCCCCTCAGTCCTGCAGTGCCCCCACAATAGAAAATTAAAAAAATCAACCCAGAACAAAATAAATCAAGTAAACAAACAAATAAAAAACAAGAACAAACCAAGCCAAACAAAAACAACAACAACAACAACAAAACCTCTTCATTTCTCCCGGCCTCTCCACACCTCTTCATTTGCCCTGGTGGCATTGGAAGCAATTGGGAACAGTGTGTCACACAGTATATCCTTTTGTCCAATCAGCTTTACTAGCAAATGTTCATTGCGATGCATCATTGATCTGGATCAAGGCCTCTAGTTTCTGGTACACCATCATCACTGGATCCTCACCAGAACTCCTCTGAGATATCCAGATGCCACCTGGGGTTATGGAGATCTTCAGGAATTGTTCCACAGGTCCAGTCCCTTCAGGAGCTCCAGCAGGTCTTAGATGGGGTAGATGATAGGGTGGACCAACCCAAGGCCCTACAGTGGGCCTGGGTGGTAGTGACTGGTCAGTCTGAGTCTCTGGGGCCACCCACCTCAGGAGAGGGGGCAGAATCAGCTCTCCTATGAGCATGTCCTCAGGGTTGGGGTTCATCCTCACCTATAGTGAGGGGTAGGGGCCATTTCTCCTGAGTGTAGGGGCCAGCTCTCTTGCTGAGCTGTCTAGCAAGTGGCAAAGCTAGCTTTTCCAGGGCCAGTGAAAGGTGGAGCCAGCTCAGCATGGCCCTCTGATTTCATCACATGTGGTTCCTATGGCCTCCTGAGGTGACACCGGCCACAGACATCCACACAGACCGCAGCTGCAGCTGGACCATGGGTCCAGACATTGCCTTTGGCAGCACCTTAGGCACAGACAACATCCTGGGTCTGGGTGGGAATGGTCCTGGTGGCCACATGGCCCACTGGACACCACCAAGGCTTCAAGTTGGAGCCCACCCCTAGGCCTCTATGTGACCCTTGATGACAATACAGAACCCAGACTCCAGCACGGACCCCAGTCACAGTAGGACCACAGACCTGGATATGGTTCTTGGCAGCAGCTGGGTCTAGATATCATCACTGCCCCAACATCAGTATGGCCCTCAGACACCAACATGGCCCTTGATCTTGGGTATGGATGGTAACAGGATCATCGGACATCAGCATAGACTTTGGCTGCAGTAGGGAAATAGACCCTGACATGGCCTTCAGCTGTAGCTCTGGCCCAGATGTCACCCTGATATTGAGTAGCAGCACAGGCCATTCAGTTCTGCATGCATCCTGGCCCTTGGACATCAACCTGGACTCAGGTGGCTGATCTGACCTTGGGTACCTATTCAACCCAGGACTGGCTGTTATGGGGCCAGGACTTAGACAAGGTCCTCAGCAGCAGCCTGGGCCCAGATGACATCATGGCCCTGGGTGACAGCACAGGCCACCCATATCTTTATGTCCCCTGGCATTGCCCACAGACTCGAACCAAGCCATAGGCTCTGGCCCAGATCCAAAGCCTCTGTGAGGGCCCTAGGGACAGCCTTGGCCACAGACTTCAACACAGACCCCCAACTGCAATTGGGCCACAGACTGAGACAAGGTCCCAGGCAGCAGTTGGGCCTGGCCAACATCCTAGCTCCAAGGGGTAGCCCTGACCACTCAGATCAGGATAATTCTGGCAGGAGCATGACCCCTGGATGAACAAGGCTACAGGTTGTGGCCCAGACCCTAGGCTTCATGTGGCCTTTGGTGGCAAAATAGGCTGTGGACATCAACATAGACCACGGCTGTGGCTGACCATGGACCCAGACATGGTCCTCAACAGCCGCCTGTGTCTGGTTGTCACCATGGCCCCAGGTGGCAGTGACGGCAGCCCAGGTTGGCTTGGCTCCAGTGGAAGTATGGCCCATGGACTGAAACAGGGTCCCAGGAGGGGGCCCAGCCCACTGGAATTAGCATTGCACTTGACAGCAACAGGAGCCATGGCCATTAACATAGACCCTGTCTACTGTAGGAACAGAGACCCAGACACCGACCTTGGCCGCAGCCCTACCTAGACATCACAATGGTCCGGGGTGGCAAGTAGACCTCCCCTGCCCTCACTGCCTTCATCATGGCTCCAGGGGGCAAGCAGACCTCCAACATCTGCCCACTCCTCCTGGTGAGCATTTGTACAGCCAGCTGTCATGTCCATGCAATTCATGCTTATATTCAAGAGAATGAGTTGGGCCCTATAAATACATTTATAAAATCGGTGTTTGTTTTTAGTTGCTTACAGATGTTTCTTATTTTTCACAGGCCTCTTTCCAAATATGTCCTAACATGTGTGTGGTATAAATACCTGTGGCTGTACATTTGTGTGCAGATATGTGTGATGAATGTCTTGAGACCAGAGGTCGACATTGGGTGTCTTTCTTGATGGCTCTCTACCTTATATATTTAGGCAGAGTCTCCCACTTGAACCCAGAATTTACAGATTTTGCTAGTCTAGGAGTCCCATGGAAGGATGCTCTGTGTTAACTGCTCCACGAGTATTGACACCACTCAAATGAGGATATTCCTGAGCTATGATGACAGCTTAATGACATTGTCTTGCTTTTGCTATATAATGGTTGGACACCATGCTATATTTTTATTTCAATTATTGAAAACATTTTCTTTTCGTTAACACTTAAAAATCAGAGTTCCCTATCTGTCTGAGTTATAAACTTGCTTTCAGTAAATGTAAATTCATTTGTGTGTGTATCTCTCTCTCTCTCTCTCTCTCTCTCTCTCTCTCTCTAAAACTTTTTTCATTTTGAAGCTTGAACCTAAGAATTCACAGATGTGAGTCAAGTGTTCCATACTTTATTACTGAGTTATATCAGTTAAATTAAATTTTTTAAAATGATGCAGTTATCATGACATGACATGATGATTTTTTCAGAGTCCAGGAATAGTATAACTAGTTCTTCATTGGGTGTGTTTGTGTGTTTAAAATGTGCAATGTCAATCCAGGCAACAGGTAATATAGACTGGAGCCATTGCAGACAATTTCTAAAGAAGTCTATGAAAGATCTGAATTATGAAGAATAAATGATAACTGAAAAATTAAAAAAAAAGAAACAGAAATAAAGATGGTTAGGAATAGGGGATTGGGTGCTGAGAACAAATATTTTTAAGTAAATTCTAGGTTGCTTTTTGGAAGATTAAATATAAGATTTAGTAACAAATCTAAAGCCATATTCTGGGGTTAGATTTTGATAATTTTGTGATCAATACTTGGAAGTGTATTTCTTATTTCAATGATGTTGACATATTTTAATTAGGATAATAAGAAGTGTGGTCATTCACATCAGTGTTTTATGAAGATGTATGAGGGCAAAGTTAAAAGTGTTTGAAAAGGAATAGATGGCTGTGAAGTAGAGAAGACAAGTTATAAAGCTTTGGTGTCTTCAAAGTTTGGAAAATTATCACCAGCAGAATAATACCTCGGGCTCACTGTGACTGCTGAAAAAAAATAGGTTGTGAACATTGATTTTGGTAATTAAAATAGATTAAAATTTTAAAAAGAGAATTTCAAAAGAACATGTGAACACATTTCTAAACCATAACAATCAACATTTCACATATTGCAACCAAAAATAAATGCTCTGACTTCAATAGCAGGCCAGGGAAACACATCTAATATCCATGACTTTTCTTCCAATTTTTTAGATAAAATTTCATTGGTACTTGGCTTATAGGTAATTAAGAAATGCATTGATCTATGGCTATATTATATGTAGCTTCCCAATTGAAAAAAAGGGGAGCTGTTTCATAGGAGGATTTTTAAAAGACAAGCATTATTGGTCAATTTTTAATTCCGCGCCTCATAATACATACCATATGTGAATGCAGTCATTACAGCAGGGATTGTAGACAACATTTGCTGGGTTGAAATACTGAATGTGCATATTATGAATCCCCTTCTCCCTACACAGATTTTTGCAAACTGTCTGGAAATACAAGTTTCTTAACAAAATACAAGAATCTTAACAAAAGGTTCATCTAGGATTGTCTACATTTTAATAAAAAAAACAAACAGATACACAGCACTACCCGAATACGGAAAAGCATCATCATCTTTACCTACAAAGTGTTGGAATATCAGTTTTTTATTGTGCCCCACTCCAGATGTATAGAAGAAGATGATCCCAGGGTGTGGCCCAAAAAGTTTCATTTTACAAGCTTTCCACATGATTCACAGATGTTCTTTAGTTAATAAGGATAGCATAAATATTCAGTCTAAAGGTAGGTTTTAATAAATTAAAATGAATTTAGCTTTTGTGAATGCCCTGTCTTTTGAAAGATAACAAAGATCATTTTAATTGTTCTGAACCCATGTTTTCACTGATTCAGCTCCCTATGTCACCTTGTTCATATAGCAAAGATGTATAAAACATAGACCCCATTAAGCATCTATAGGCAGTCAATATGGCTTCTAAACCAACAGATACACCATCAGTCCATCCAACAGGGGACACAGTGTATGAAAGGCAGCTAGTTCACAGATTTAAGAGATTGTGCTGAGTGGGTAAAGTTTCACATACAATATGCAATAAAACACAAAGGTATATTGTCTCCAATGATTGTGAGATAAATTCCTAATTACATCTTTTTCTTAATTGCACAAATACTCTCAAATAAATTAGTTATGTGATACTGATAATTACAATAAGTAAACCAGTTATTCAGTATAATGCATAATATAGAGAAACCGATTAGAATGCATTATGAGTCAAGAAAGAAAGATTTTCTTTTTCTTGATGAAAATCAAATAAAAATGTCAAACTGCTGCAATCAGACATCCCAGATATGAATATTCATTGGCAACTGTTCATGGCAGATTTATGAATTCTTTCACCTGCTGTTAGGAAGAAAAAGGAAAACATTAAGTTGCCAAATAAAGCCATTAACATAAGCTAAAAGAAAAAAATATATACACAGATGGGTGCTGATCTTAGAATTATGCAATTATATCCAAAGAGAACTATTTCTTTCATATTGTGAAAACATTTGCTTCCTACATGCAGATTGCAAAGGTCTGGAATTTGAACCCAGTAGCCATAAGCAGCATCCACTCTGGTGGATTATGGAGGACAGACATCCAAGTTCTATCACCTTCTTGAGGCTTTGTAAAGATATTCATTAGCAGCCTAAGTGATATGTAAATGTATGCTCCTTTCTTTGGATGGCATTTACATCAACATCCACACACATTGGATTATTTTGCCCTTAAGAAAAGATTTTGATTAAATTTGAGGGCCTGATTTAAATGGATGACCACTAACAACTTTGATTTGTTTTAAAGTTCTAGTGATGAAAAAAAAAAAAAACATAGAAAACATTTGCTTAGGTCATCTAGGTTTTTTATTTCATTGTGTATGGATTTCATATCATGTATGAAACATGGTCTGTATGAATCTTTTTAGTACTTCCTGATCACTTTGGGTTGGAAAGCTACAAAATCATCTTTGACTGCAGCAGTTTAGCAAATTCATTTGTAAACCAAAAAATGGCACCCAGACTCAATAAGCATTACATTTTCAATCTAGATTATTGGCTCCCATGTGATATTATTTTTATTTGGTCCCACTACTCTTTGGATTGCCTTTTGACCCCAATATTGACTATTCTCATTAATCTAATCTCTTGAGTAGAAAGGAATTTTCTCCTTTTTACCTACAGTTTAAATAGACAGACTTAAGTAGTAATGGACAACTTTTTTTAAATGTTAACTAATCACATATTATAGCTTCATAATTATTAGTCCAAGATTATAGTGATATTTTATTTGTATTGAAATGTGATTTTATTTGTATGTTAATAAAGTTGCCTTGAGGTAAGAGCAAGCCAGAGCAGAAGCTGGGCTGTAGTGGTGCATGCCTTTAATCCCAGCACTTGGGAGGTAGAGCTAGGTAGATCTCTGTGTGTTCAAGGACACAGCCAGCATGGCAGACACACACCTTTAATCTCAATACCAACCATAGAAGACCTGGAGGTCTGTACAAAGAGGCAGTGATGAGGAGGTCACGTGGCTGGGTTTGCAACCAATGAGAAAACAGAACAGAAAGTCTATAAAAAAGATAGGACACACAGAGGTAGCTCTCTTGTGGAGAGGAAGGACAGCAGAAGCAGTGAAGGGTAAGGTTTTCTGCTCTTGCTCTGACCTTGTGGTTTTTAACTCTGCAATTGGTTCTGTGTTTCTTATTTAACAAGACGGTTACATCTACACAAGATGCATCTGAATTGTATTTATTTCACAAAGCATAGGATTTTGAGTGAATATTTGACAAAGCAGTCTGTCGTTTTCTAACATATGAAACATTTGAAGAGTTGCAGAGGTCTAAAATTAGAAGCCACAAGGTTCTGTAGAATTCAAAGAACCATGAGATGAGTCTCTCCCATTGGAGTGCGATTACCATACCAAAGCACAGCAGGCTTAGGCCTCAAAAGATCTTTCACTGTTGGTAAAGATGGAAATTGGTACTGACTCTACAAGATCATTTGCTAACATGTTTGAAAATTAAATATGCATTTACTGTGTAATTAGCAATCCCACTCATACAGATCTAACCTATATATAAATTAAACTCATTTAAAAGCTTCTACTGCATCGTAACTTGCAACAAATAATTAGAGAAGGTATGAAAACAGATTATATAAATTATGGTTCATCCTTGTAATGGATTATAGCTATTAAAAATGAACTATTACATTTCCATATGAACTGAAAATACATTGGTTTTTTGGTGTATTTTGAAATTCAGAAAGGAAGGGGAAATTCTTTGTCTAGTGTGGTACAACTTGGAGAGTGGGAGAGAAAATGAAAGGGCAAGGGGAGAGAGAAAGATAGGGAGTCAGAGAGGGTCTATTTTTTCTAATTATCCAGTTAACTGTGGCCTTCATCTAATTACCTACAAACAATTTCAAATGGTCAAGACAGTATCATGTTTTTAAATTAAAAAAAGATCATATGCTCTTTTTTTTTAAATTTCTCTCTTTCACTCTCTCTGTCTCTTTCTCTCAAACACACACACACACACACACACACACACACACACACACACACACACACGCATGTAAAAACAGCTAGGAGATTGATTTGTCATAGCCATGCAAAAGCCTTCCAAGATGCCCAATAGTTTATGAATCTCAAGATTCAAAACAACTGATTTATATAATGACTTAAATGAAGCAACTAAATACTGCTTATACTCAGCTTCAAACCATGTACAAAGAATGACTCTACTAATCACTTTGAAAAAGATTCTAGAAAGAAATCCATGTGTTGGATTGAAATGCTTGATCATTTTTTAAGCCAGACTGTGTCTTGGAAAGCAATGTATTTATGCTCCCAAGTGGCCATTGATCGAGCTCCATTTGGGTCATTTTGCTTCTTGACAACCTTTCCATCATCATGGAAAAAAAAAATGATTTTAAATACGAACCTAAGGGGATAAAAAAAAAACCCTAAATCTCAAAAGTGATGTTGTATACCAAAAGTTAAACATCAGATTTAAAGGGATTATTTGCTTTTTAAAACATATATTTCAATATAAATCCATTGAAATTTAAGCAGTATTATTTAAAATGTTGTCATTGAGATATTGCATTTTGAATCTACATAATTGTTTTTTAAACTGTTTCAAGTTATTTAAAATCAATGATACATTTATATGTATATGTATGTACATGCATATAATCCTAGTGGATACCTGATAATGCTTTCACATCTGTGTATATAGATTAGTTCAGTATTGTATTTACCACAATCCTGACACCTTTCACAAAACTGACTCTATTATAATTGCCAAGTGAATAGGTAAAATATCTGGAAGGCATACTTGCTGAGATTAATATTGAAGTGACTACAAAATAATGAATGATACTTAACCATTCCATTGATAGGCTATTCTTCACAATGTACTATTGTTTACCTTTCACATTCCTGTTGATTATTTGGAAGTTTCCAGAAGTTACTTCTTCTTTTTTTTTTTTATTTAACTTATTTGTTTTATTTTACATACCAATCACAGTTCTCCATCTCTTCCTTTCTCCTGCTCCTCCCCTACCCAACTCCCATCCATTCCTCAGAGTGGGAAAGACCTCAACTGAGTAGTCGACAAAGTCTGGCATAACACATTGAGGCAGGACCAAGCCCCTCCCACCTACATCAAGGCTGAGAAAGGTATCCCACCACAGGGAATGGGCTCTAAAAGGTCAGTTCATGCACCTGGAATAAGTCCTGATCCCTTTGTCAGGGGACCCACAAACAGATCAAGTCACATATCTCTCACCCACATTCAGAGGACCTAGTCCTGTCCCATGCAGTTACTGTTAGTGGGTTTGTTTGCCTGCCTAACTTTCTCTCTTGAAATACCTGAAAGATAACATCTCCTTGCTTTGATTCCCTCTGATAAATGTTACACAAATCTTAAAGTTATTAATAAGAAACGTTTAGAAGTTTGTGTACAGATAACCATTCAGCATCTTCCAGCATTATTTCCCTTGAGATGACATCCCGATCTTAAACCACTCTATTGGCAAAGTAATGTAAAAACAGCATGTCTAGGCCAAGTTGAGGTCCTTCACAGACAAAGCAGCAATACAGCCTCTTTTGTTAAGGGCTCGGGTCTTGAGTTTAAGTGGCTCAGGACTTTAATGTCTAGGGAAGAAACATATTCTTCCTTTTCCAAATATAAAAAGAAATGATGAATTTGGTGGCCGCTTCTCAGATAATAGGTAGATATGAATATTCTGAAACAATTATCTGGGGAGCTATGGAGTCACAAAAGTCCCCCTCTCCTCAGTTTGTGACGAAATGATGACAGCTGGCAGGTAGAGCAAATTGTCACCAAGCACATGCTCCATTTGGGACTACTGGATGTCATCATGAAATCTCAACTCAGGTTTTATGTTTAATCAGGTACCCTGGGTGACTATTGTCTCTTAAATTCTCCAGTGTCTCTCCTTCTCTCTTTCCTAATTCTAAGCATGTTTTAAATTTCCCTATTTTCCTTTGGTCCCTATGGTAGCAATGTCTGATACATCTGGTGACCTTCAGAATCCCAGGCCATGAAATCTTTCCATAAAATGTAACATGCCAATGATGTTAAAATGTGTACCTGAATACCTAAATGCAATCACTTGATATCAACTTCATTCAATTATATGTGACATTTTACTGAATTTCTGTATTTTTTTAAAAGTATGTTGTCTGAATTATTTTGATTTGTATCTACAGTAGCGATAGCAAACGGAATGTTCTTCAAGAGTAAGAATAGTGTTATATCCTAGTTGTTTTATCCAATATAGAAACCAAGATACATGTGCACATATGGGACATGTAAAATGTGACTAATGATAGTAGATTATTGAATTGAAATTTGACTTCATTTTTGCTAGTTCACAGTAAGAATTTGATGTAACTAGTTTGCTGTCTACTCAACAAAATTGCTCTAAAGTTCTTTAGGATACACAGATATTTAATAAATGTTCACAAGTGAGTAAGTAGATCACATATATAATGTTCCCCACTCTAAAAAATAGAATTATCTACCTAAAGTTTTTGTGTTGGAAGGTATTAATGAATTATTTATAGAAGGAAAAATTCCAAGAGTTTCTAATCAAAACATGAGTCCCACAGGGAGCTGCAGACATCAACATGGAGGACAAGTGCCCTTGTTTCAGAGACTTTGTTGTTTTTTTAAGAAACAAGAACAATAACCTCTGCTGTTTAGGATTCAGGACTTAGGTTTGAGTGGTTCAGGGCCACAGATTCAGAAATTCCATATGTAGGGAACAAATACCCTCTCCCTTTATTGGTAAAAGCAGACATTAGTATGACTGGCGCCATGTTCCAGGTGACATTCTGACCTTAAAACCCAGCACATAGGCCCCAACACCTGTCAAAACTGGAACAAAGGAAAAATTCCTGCGTGTACTAATCTTGCTTTTGGCTGTAATAGTTTCACTTCCTGCTAACTGAAGTATACCAACCAGGATATGAATTTTGTGCATAAAAGACAAAGAGCTGTAGGGCTTAGAGCCGCATGATTACACAAGTTCCCTTTGTAGCTTTCACCCGTAAATAAATACTCTCTTTTCAGCTTTGAAAGTGTCCGTGTAGTGGTCTCACATGGGCTTACCACACAACATTCTAGAGGTGCCAGTGAGATCCCCAGAAACTGAGACACTGGACAACTGGGGGCACGCGCGGGGGCGCTGGGGGGGCGGTGTCCTCGGATCGTCTCTGAGGCCATAGTGCAGAAAAAGGACAGTTCCTGGGCTGAGCGGTGGTGGCGCACGCCTTTAATCCCAGCACTCGGGAGGCAGAGGCAGGCGGATCTCTGTGAGTGAGTTCCAGGCCAGCCTGGGCTACAGAATGAGTTCCAGGAAAGGTGCAAAGCTACACAGAAAGGACAGTTCCTAGGGGGTATGCACCCTAAAATGTTTCAGGGCCCCTCAAACGTCTATCCTCTTTAGTCCTATCACTTCAGAGACTCCTGACACCTCCACGCTAAAACAGAAAATAACAGGAAGTTGCCAGAATATGTCACCTAGGAGGTAAGTCTGTTTATTGAGCCTTTTGAATAACACACTTAGGAAAGGCTGGGTGTGGAGCTAATTCCAGTGTTCAGGATTACAAATGGGTGACACCATGCCCAAAATTATTCAGTCTCATGTATGTTAGGAAAGAACCCTGCCAGCTGAGCTACCTCCCTGGGCTCTGCTTCTGTTTCTTCATAGGACATTCATAAGCAGCCCTTACTTTCTAGTTTGTAATCTAGTTGTTTTTTTTTGTTTGTTTGTTTGTTTGTTTGGTTGGTTTTTTTTTTTTTCAGATTCTTCTTGAAAGTAAATGGAGGATCAGAGGAACAAGGTGAGAGCTTGAGGCCTCACAAATATTAAATTGTGTACTTCAAAATTCCAAGCATAGATTATTAGTTTTCTATGCCCGTTTGCAGCCTTTTTATATGGGTATCTCATCAAGACCTCTTTACATTTGTACTGATGGATGGAAAAGAAATAATTGAACTCCACAATGCAAGGAGAATCTGACCTACTTCTTGTATGACAATAACTTAACATTTAATTTATAATCCCCCCCCCAACTAATGTGTCTGATCTCTTCTAGAAACTGAAGGCCTATTTCATGTTTCAGTGTGCACGTGCTGGGAAGCAGAGTAAGAACCACAGTGAGAACATTTTATTCAGGAGTGAAATAGAACACAGGGAGGAGAAGGATTCAGGGAGAGTGAGATGCAGCTGTCATTAAAGAATGTGACCAGAAAAACACAAGATTATGAGGGCAAATCAATCTGGAAAAGAATATACCATTCTACCATTCTCTCTCTCTCTCTCTCTCTCTCTCTCTCTCTCTCTCTCTCTCTCCCCCCTCTCTCTCTTTTTAAATGTGAGATTCTAAGACACAATATATTCTGCATATTTACTAGGTGAGTTAGTCTCCATGGACTTTAAAACAGGATTCCATGTTATTTCCCCACTGGGAAATTAAATGTTCACCAAGCATAGTTAATGACTACATAACAGTACAGTTTTATTTACCAGAAAATAATGCATGTAAGTATTTTGTCGAAATTAAACTACATTATGAACCACATTATGTCAAAGTCATTTTGTGGAAACACTTGGAATAAATTTGGGTGAATATATTGCTTAATGTAACAATTAAAACAACCTTCCACAATTTCAAATATCAGGTATTTTTAATCCTAAACATATAAACAGTCCTTGTTACTAACTATAAAATTTTCAAGCACATAGCATGACACTACCACAGTGTGTGAAGATGTATGAACCCTCAACAATTGCATGTTTATTTCTAATAATCAAAAATAGACTTTAGGGTGTGGTAATATTAGGGAGTAGTTAGATCATAGTGGCATAAACTTATCAATACTTATATAAAGGGGGACCCAGAGAGCAATGTTCTCCTTACCATGACTCTGTGAAGATAGAGAATGTGGGCACTATTCATGACTGTCTTAGTTAGGGCTTCTACTGCTCTGGAGACACCATGACCATAGTAACTCTTATAAAGAAAACATTTAATTGGGGTGGCTTGCTTACAATTTCAGAGGTTTAGTCCATTATCATCATGACAGGGATCATGGCAGTGTGCAGGCAGATATGGTGCTCAAGCTGAGAGTGCTGTATCTTGCAGGCAACAGGAAATTGACTGACAGTCACACTGAGGAAAGCTTGAGCAAAACAGACATCAAGGCTCACCCAGCAATGACACACTTCCTCCAATAAGGCAACTCCTTCTAATAGTGCCATTATGTTTAAGGGCCATTTTCTTTCAAACTACTATATACCACTCTCTGACTTCCAAAGTCTTATAGCCATATTATAGTGCAAACATGTACTCAGTCTAATTTTAAAAGTCCCCATAGTCTACAACCATCTCAAACTTTGAACTTCAAAGTCTGAAGTCTGAAGTCTCTTCTGAAATGCATGGCAATCTCTTAACTTTAATCACCTGTAAAAATCAAAATAAAAAAGCAGATCACATACTTCCAACATATAATGGCACAGTATATAAATTACTATTCCAAAACATAGGAAAGGGAATATTGGACCAAAACAAGACTGAAAATTAGCTGGGCAAACTCCAAACTGCATCTCCATATCTGATGCCAAAACACTCTCCATATCTCCAGCTGTGTTCAGTTTTGTTGAATGTAACAATCTTATTTCTCTTGGGCTGGTTCCACTCCCTGTTTCAGGTCCCCTGGGCAGGTATCCCACAACTCTGGCACCTATAACATCTTGGATTCTCCAAGGCAATCCAGGCTTCACCTTCTCAGCTTCACTTGATGGCTTCTCTACTAGGCTTCCCCTGACACATGCCTCAGTGACTTTATTCCATAACTTTTTTCTTCTATCCTTAACTATAAAGCCAGAACCATGTGGCTGAAGCTGCCATGTTCTGCTGCTTCCTGGGGCTGGAACATGGTCCCCTTCCATATTTAATTACATCTTCACCAGCTTTCTGTTTCTCTTCTCTGACTAATCTTGGCTGCCCTTGAACTTGCTCTTTAGACCAAGCTGGCCTCAAACTCAGAGATCCACCAGCCTCTGCCTGCCCAGTGCTGGCATTAAAGGTATTCACCAACATACCTGGCTCTTAACTTTTCTTTAATTTCATCCCACAAATTGGAAATTTACCTTGATGGGACCTTGCCTTGAGGTCACCACTTCCTTTATTTCTTGTCTTAATCTGTTTATCTCCTTAAACATAGGATTTAGCTTCATTCCACTTCCTGGTGTTCTTTTTCCCCTCAACATTTACATTTTGTAATTTATCCTGCTCAGGTTGCTCCTTTTCATTATAAATCTTCATTAGAGTTACCACTAATATCCCCATGACACAGTCTATACTACTATGTTGTTTTGAGAATTCTTCTGCCAATGAAATTAACCCAAGAATTTTCATTTTAGTCTCAGGCAGACTCGTTAGACAAGGGCAAAAGGCAGCTACTTCTGAAGGGGTTAAACTTTCTCACTTTCACAACTGAGTTTAGGCTCCAGTTCTCTGAGAAGGACAAGCAGGTGTCTTTTCCAACAAAGGACCATTTATCTACAAGGCCCTTACATTCAGGGTCGAGGGAGAGAACAAACACAGAGGGTCTTAGTCAGCCTCACAGTATCTCAAAGACAAACCCAGCAGCCCCTTCTGAGTCATGTCCAAGCTTGTGCAGGTGTGTCCAAAAAAACGGATAAGACTAAACCTCAGCCAATTAAAGATATACTAATGTAACTACTGCCTGTTCAACCAGTTATGTAGCTGACCCTGAAACTCCCCTCAGCTGTGCTTAAAAGGGAGCATAGCCCTCTCTGGGTCCTTGCCATTTTGTACAGGTGAGCAACCCCATATGCATGATGGTATAATAAATACTTTGTTCTTATATACTATTTGAGACTATCCTTCACTGTTTCCTCAAACCATACACTTTACCAAAATATCACAAGCATGATCTCTAGGCAACATACTAAAATTCTTTTCTGAAACCCCTTGAGTGGGACCATGACAGTTCAAATATCTCTTAGCACCTATCTGTCTTCCATGCTCCTACTAGTATGGCCCATTAAGCAGTGCTCAAAGCATTCCACTGCTTTCATAACCCAAAGTATCAAAGTCCAAATTCCTTCAAACTCATGGTCTGGCCTATCACAGCAATACCTCAGTCCTTGATATCAAATTCTGTCTTAGTTAGGGTTTCCATTGCTGTGAAGAGACACTATGACTATAGCAACTTTTATAAAGAAAATGTTTAATTGAGGTGGCTCCCTTACAGTTTCATTGATTCAGTCCATTATCACCATGAGGGAGAGCATGGCAGCACACAGGCAGATGTGGTGTGGGAGCTGAGAGTCCTGCATCTTGCAGGCAACAGGAAGTCAACAGACAGCCACACTGAGGGAAGCTTGTGCAAAGGAGACCTCAAAACCACCCCCACAGAGACATACTTCCTCCAACACGGTCACACAAGGAGAAGTGCTTTAAAGGAAATTGGCCCAGTTGGACAGTTTCAAATGTATGTGCTCATCTCATCCTACTTGTTCAAAGAGACCTCGTTTTGGTAGTTTGAAGTCTGTTATCAGAATGGAATGTTCATAGGTGACAAATTAAAATGTTTATAAATTAGGTTACTTTTTCATCGTGTTGAACTTTGAACACCATTTGTCAGTTATTCTTATTATATAAGGATGACCAACTGTTTTCTGAATACAACAGAAATCTTCTTAGTTGTAGAAGTACTTCACATATGCGGTATTTCAATAGTGACTAAAGAGTTTTGAGTCATATAAGATTTTGCTTTAGAGACTCACTAGCTCTACTTCCTGAGAAAGTAAGGTGACAAATGGCTATTCCTAAAGTGATATTTTTACAGTACTTAGTTTTAAATCAAGGATCATCAAAAAGTCTCTTACATCTTATCAATATCATTATTAAAACATATCTCTCCTTAACTTGTTTTCATGAATGAAATTATATGTAAAAAATTCAAAAAGGCCATAATCTCAGAATAAATTGCAATTCTTCTTAGGGAAAAAAAAATTTGCATTCTTAGTCCACTATTTTACTATGCACCAATAAAAGCAGTACACATCACCAGGACAGATACTATAGGATACCAGAACAGTTAATGTGCCGTTTTCTTAAAAAAAAAAAAAAAATCATCAAAAAAAAAGAATATACTGAGAAAAAGTACTAATTAGCATGAGCAATGTAAACAAAGGAGATTGACAGGTCTAATATCCAGTCACACTGGCCAAGGTCAAAGCACATGAGTAATTAACTCAGGATAATTTCTCAGATTATCAGAATTCCTGACTTCCTATCAATGCCAGTAAGATAAGCTATTTTTTTCTTTTATGAAATAGTATTTCTTTTCCCATACTGGCCTTTAAGCCAAAATCCCCCTATCTTAACCTCCCAAGTACATGGATTGTAGGTGTCCACCATGCCTGTCTAGAAGTAGATTTCTTACATGATGTTTTCTAAATACAGCTTTTCTACTAAGAAAATATATAAATCTTTTATTACCAGCATATAATCTCTTTAATAGTCACCACTCATTAAAGAGACAATGTCACTCATTTATCTACCAATTTTTTTTTTTGTATATACAGTTTGTTTAGCTTGATAATTCTTGGGTGTTGGTAATATGTAATTTTTGAATGAGCAAAGGGATTGAGAACAGTTAAACTTATCCCAGTCCAGCTCAAACCACCAGTGCTGACAGCTGTCGTTGTATTCACACTATCCAATATCCATGATAATGTTGTTTCAGTTGACTAGAACTCCAGAGGTAGGTCAGATATTATGATTTATATAGACACTTATAGAAAATTGCCAACATATTTAAATGTATAATTTGTGATTCTGGAACTATGACAAGCAGAATGTGTGTTACATACCTTATCTTTTAATCCAAAGGTTGATTGTGAGAAAGAAAAAACATACAACTTTTATAGGGTAGAAAATCTATCAAATGCACATGTATGTTTGACATATTTAACAAAGCAGACCAACAGCCCTAAATCATTCTGAATTTATTTCTGTAAAGGAGAATTATTATTGACATATCTAGCTTGAAGGACCATTGGGAGTGAATGAGCTTATTGCTGTTCAATTATCTAATTAAGTTCCAAGAAAGATGTGAATCACAAGGTCAGTCTGTATCTGAACTGAATTACAGAAGCAGACTTGTATTGGCAGGACACCTGACTACTGTGGTCATTGACAGCATACTACACACTCACTCTCTTGTAGCTGTTTTATCATGATGTAAAAAAATGCACAAACTTTGTATTTCTAAACAAACATGATGAAGAAAATAAGAGTAAGGAAGAATGAATCACTTGTTAGTTTCAGCAGGTAGACTCTCTTAGTTTACTTAATCTCCAAAAAGCCAGTAAATAGCTAAAATTTATCAATTAATAATTTTTTAGTATTGAGAATAACAAGATGGAAAACAGCATTTCTAATAAACAGAAGTACAGGATCTTTATATTCTAGAGATAGTAAAGTAAGAAAACAGAAAGGTAACTCATCTATAGGGGTTTTACATTTCTTTAATATTTTCACTTGTCTATTAAATATGTTGAGTTGTCTGATATACACAAATTATGGATATAATTCAGTTAATTCTAAAGAAAAGTTTATATAGCAAAATTGGAGCAGAATGACACACTCATTTCAACCAGCAACAAACATTTTATGTAGGAAACTTCCTACTCAGTGCCTACTCCATATGTAAAATAGAACTGTCCTGTTAAGCATTAGTGCTTAAGAATAATGACTATGTCAATCATCAATAAGGTGAGTGCATTCCCCCCTTCTCTCTCAAACGCTCCCTCTCTCTCTCTCAATTGATTGTCTGTATGGACAGGTTGGAAGATGGGACAAATTGAGGTAAAAATCAATAGCACAGATAGTTTTATTTTGTATAGGTTTCACTTTTGTACCATATACCCCCCAGTCATGAATAAACTGGAATATATTGTCTCGCTTTAACCACCATTACATTAGAGCACTGCACTACAGGATTTCAGAATGAGCTGTATTTGACGGACCATTGCCAAGCTCAGGTGACGTAAGTGATGTTCCACAGTGACTGCTCCCAAACCGATGGCTGAGCATTTTAATCAGGGCTTTGATGATTGAATAGTGAACATAATCATTCATTTTGCAGATAAGTTTTGGGAAGCAACTTCTCCAGCACTTACGAGGGAAAGAATGGGAATATAAAACAACCTTAGGAAATTCTACCATTTGTCAGAATCAATTGCGGTAAAACCCAAGAGGAACAAAGGCATGCTACTGTGTTGACTGAACAAAATCAAGGGAGAGTAGGAGTGGAGAAAGCCTTTGTGGGGGGAAGGGTTGAAGGTTAGATAAAGTGTAGGGTACAACAGAGGGAGGAAGAGAAGTCAACTGTGGGTTCACAATGGAACCCCAACCTCAGAGGAGGAAGTCTTCCTTCGTGAAGATGAGGGGATAATCATATGGATTTAACATCAGACTCCATCCACATTTTCCAGTTTTGGGACCGTGAACTAACCCAGGCTATTTCCTGATTACATTTGAAAAACAGAAATCCTTTGTTTAATGAAATAAGAATTATTGGAATACATATATAAATATCTATAGTGACTTATAAATCACTAACCTAACACTGGTTGCTAAAAATTTTTATGAGGTGACAAAAATCTCAAATAGTGGATAGGTTCTTGCATTTTAGAATTTGTTGTATGTTTAACACAAGGAAAAATACTTCTTGAATATATCCTATTAGTTGAAAACGTTGCATGTGAATTTTTTATTCCCTTAAAAAAACAAATAATAAGAAAGTTCTAGAGAGAACATGGGAAATAAACATTTTTCAGTTCCTTATTCACTTGGCAGTTATATTTTTAAATGGTAATATTTGGAAAGATTTGTCCTAAGCCAATTTTATATCAGACTATGAAAGATTTATTCCTTAAAGTTTCAAATGCCCAACTGCTGAACTCTGATCCTACTGATAATACTCAGAAAAAGTTTAAACAAAAACAATTAGGTTATTATCTTGAAGAGGTTTTGCCATGAATCTTTTCATTTTATTTCAGTTTTTATTGTAAATTTTTCATCCAAGCATCCTCAGTTATTTGTTGCTCTTTGCATGAAATACCTAGTATTGTGTTGATTTAACTAATGCAGTAAATAAGTCTATTTGGAAATAGTCATCCTTTAGAATCCTCCAGAAACCATTTCCTAAATCCTCTACTGATACTGAAATTCATGGATGTATACATGCCATATAAAGGTCATGAAATTTACATAGAGCTTATATATTTTCACATATGATTTCAATTGTTATATTGGCCTTAGTCTAATACCCAACACAATGTGAATGCTCTGTAAATACTTTTATTTTACTGTATTGTTTAGGAAATAGTCACCAAAAAGTGACTATGTGTTCAGTACAGATAAGTGAATGAAGGAAATAAATAAAAAGGAAAAGATATGACTACTCCAAGGTCTGGTGAGGGAGAAAGGTTAATATAAATAAAAGGGAGGGGATAGTCAGCAGCAGAGATATCTGGGAGAGTTCAGAATGGACATGACCCTGAGCCATGTCAGGAGACAAGGGACAAGAAGATGGGAACCAGGTGTAGCAGCCAAGAAGGCAAAGGGTTAAAAAAAAAAAAAAAAGAAAGAAAAAGAAAGGTGCAGGAGACCACCATGGCAGGATTCTATAGGGGAAAGCATCTGGGGGGCAGGCAGCCCCAACTCTAGAATGGAAAGTGGGAGAAGAGGGTGGGGTATGTCAGCCACACCCTGTAAGAGTTTGGCCCTGAGGGATGCTGGGAGAAACTGGTGGTCAGGTCTGCTTTGATTTGTTAAATGGGTGCTTCAGCCATTTGTTCCAGGGTTTGAGACTTAACAACCTCTTTACAATATATTCCATTACAAATTAGATGAATGTAAGAATAGAGAACCCAATGGGTAAAGGTCCAAGCATACATATTTCTTTGACACGAGGTACCAACAATATAGGTATTATTGAAATAGATTTTAATAATTGTGCTTTGAATATATGTATGAGGGTTAAGTTCTGGTTGCATATTGATAGAAATGAGCCTGGGTTTTGTTTTTGTCTTTTAGGAGATTGAAGGCTAAGGAATCTGAAGAACACTGGACAAATGAGACAACTGAAGAAAAAGGACAAATCATCTGTCCCAGGAAAAACAGTAAAATGGCCTATTGGTATATCATCTACAAAATTTCACAAATCTTCCTAAATGTTTGTTTCTGCTCTTCTCTAAAAAAATTAATACTGTTGGTCTTCTTGTAGTCCCAGTTCAATTAAAGTTTAAAGCTGACTTTGGAGTTGGAGAATGGCTCTCTCCTCCTTTAAACTCAAGCATGTTGTTAAAAGGAAAATGGAAACTCCCTGTATCATACCAGAAGAAAGAGCCATCTTCTGACATGGGACAGGAGAAAAACCAAATTAATTAAGGAATTATTCTATTACTAATCTCAATTCTTTGATTCTATTCTGATTAAGATAATAATGGTCATATAGAGTACTAATTAATTCTAGAGAAAAGGCTTCGATTAGCTGTCTATACATGTCTTTGTGTTCGAGTCTCTTTTCAGTTTTCTGCAGGAAATCACGGCCAGGCCTAACATCAACTGAAATCTCCAGGAAGAAGATGGGGCCCCACAACGACAATTCCATGTGGAAAATAATATCACTAAGCTGACAAACATCATCTACAGATCAGCTTTGGACTACAAAGTGCTTAGAGCAATTCTGAGATAGCTAGCTGAGATGATCCAGTTTCAAAGACTACTTGAATAAGGACTTGAGATAAACCCTGAACTTTGGCATTATGGATAACAAAGAATATAGTTACCTTTCCTAGAATTTGTCAATTAACCCAAAATTTTTCTTTTCAGAATAAAGATAACTTCGCCCATACCCAGCAGGAAGCAATTTTAAGAATACAATGCCCACATTCCCAAAGGGGTGGTATGGGGTGGGTGGGTTTTTGGTCTTTTTATGGGTATTGAGTCTGGGATAGTTTTCATTGTTTAGGTGGGTTGGTTACAAGTTGTTGTTAAGGGTTAGGAAAAGGGCTAGGCAAAAGGTGCTTGTTTAAAAAAAAAAAGAAAGAAAAAAGAAAAAGACAATTACTAGTTTTAAATACTTTACATTCAATTGGGTTGTTTTATGTTGTGTACAAATTATTATTATTATTGAGATTGAGATTGTTAGAATATACCATACACATATTTCTAATCTTGCTCAAGATATTGTATTTATACCATTCATTTAACAATGTAATGCAATTTGCTAATCCTTGAATGTTAGTATTACCAACTATTAGGATATATAGAAATGAAAGTTAGTAGTTAGACATTACAATTGAACTTGTAGTCATATTAGGTGTGTTTTCAAGATCAAACAGATATATTTTAGATAGACAGGTCATCTTCAAACCCTTCAGAGATCTACAGAATATGGCATTTAAAATGTTTTAATAACAGGAATTTTTCTTTTTTGCTATGACTATGAGACATGTTGGCTCCTGGCAGTATCAATATACTTCAGAGAAAATATGGGCATTGAAGAAACTGTATATGGAGTTAACTTTTGTTGTGGCAAAAGTTAGTCACTGGACAACAAAGTATCCTCGAATCAACTGCTGACAAACAGGACAGACAGGACATGAAACAAAGGACTACCGATTCTTGCCAAAACAAGTGTGATGGTGGCTTTAACAAAAGGCATCTTCTGAAGCCAGGACAATATGGCACCATCCCTGAAGTGAGTGGCCTTTGCAGTCTGTAAAAGGTACCGTGCCCTTTTCTTTGAAGGCAGCTGAACAGGGAGTGGGCCAATGGCTTCTGATGTGCAATGGAACAGCAGATGAAACAGTTATTCTTGAAGAATAACTAAGCTCACCCCTCTCAAAGGTAGACTGGCGTTTAATAGAGGATGTGGAGAAGAAAGGGATGCCAAGATGAAGTCACATATACACAGCCAAGAAAAATGGACAGCTGAATTGAAAAAACATCAATAATTTCCAGAATTTAAAATCCTGAATCATGACATGACACTAATGGAATTCAGGTGTTTCTGGTACATGGACTGCTCTCACCAAATGTGAGGTCAAACTGTTGACCTTGTATACATCCTAGTTCACAAATGTGTCTGTCAGATACACTAAGCCTATAGGCTGAAGATGATGCCCCAACACTGTGGAGAAGCCTCAGGTGACTGTCCAGGCAGCTGGCTGTTTCTGTCAACTCACATTTTTTTTGGAAGCTGCTTGCATGCATTTCCTGTTTTTGTTTTTTATTAGGTAGTATTATTTCCTTCCTGGGTCTCTGAGGGAGTTGAAGATCAGTTAGTTATAGTTATAAGTATCTTTGTTAAGGATTTCAGAAAAACTCACTAAGAGCTGTAAGTGTATAAATTTGAAAGATGTTATAAGACAGTTCCGTTAGCCATATAAGTTAGGATAGAAAGTGAATCAGGTACATTTTGTACTTACCAAAACATGATAGATAATGTAATTATTTTCTCTGAATTTGCCAAATGCAAATGGACTAGACGTTGTTTGGATATTTATTGTTTGTATATATGGTATATATAGTTATTGTACTTTTGTATATAGTTTTTCTTATATTAGTTATAACTTTTTCCTTTTTTTCTTTTTATTAAAATAGAAAAGGGGAAATATAGTGATATTTTATTTGTATTGAAATGTGATTTTATTTGTATGTTAATAAAGTTGCCTAGAGGTCAGAGCAAGCCAAAGCAGAAACTAGGCAGTAGTGGTACAAGCCTTTAATCCCAGCACTTGGGAGGCAGAGCTAGGTAGATCTCTGTGTGTTCAAGGACACATCCAGCATGGCAGACACACACCTTTAATCTCAATACCAACCATAGAAGACCTGGAGGTCTGTACAAAGAGGCAGTGATGAGGAGGTCATGTGGCTGGGTTTGCAACCAATGAGAAAACAGAACAGAAAGTCTATAAAAAAGATAGGACACACAGAGGTAGCTCTCTTGTGGAGAGGAAGGACAGCAGAAGCAGTGAAGGGTAAGGTTTTCTGCTCTTGCTCTGACCTTGTGGTTTTTAACTCTGCAATTGATTCTGTGTTTTTTATTTAACAAGAAGGTTACATCTAAACTCAAGGGGTCAAAAGGTGAAGGGTAGAGTATATAATTGAAGGCTTTTTCTTTTAAAATAGTTCATGGTTTCTTTCCGACAGCTTCTCCATTATTTGAGCAGACTTGATGTGGGAAACCATTTCTCATGATGAAACAGTTTAATTTGTATGTGTGGTTTACTACGTGTATAGATATTTTTATGTATTTTAATTTATCACATGAAGTTCTTATTGATCTAGAAGAATTTATATTAAGATGACTTTATAATGTGAAATCTGTTCAGTAAAATTGGAAAACCAGATTTTATTCCCAACAGGCTATACTGTTATTTGTAACAGTTGCATCAAAATCAACTCATATTTACTCAATTGAAAACAATGTTGCAGTGGATAATTTTAGCCTCAAATAAACATGATATTTATTCAAATAATGTAAGTGTTGAGGCAACAACAGAATTGGTGCCAGAGTCCCTTAGCAACAGCAATCAGAATGCTTCTAAAGAGACTCACTTAGTTTTAAGTCACTAAGCTAGCTACAGCACGTTAAATTTAGAACTCAAATATTTAAGGATGATAAAATTAGTAAACCACCAGTTTAAATTGAGAAATTTTCCTTTGTAAACTATCATTTCATGTCACAAGAATGTCCAGGTAACTTCAATCCTTAACTTTCAGCAAGCATTAAAGCTATGCTCAGCAAAATCTCAGCTTATGAAATATTAACATAGAAACAAATCACCCAAGGATACAGTGAAAGCTAGATTCTGCTTCTGTGGGTCTAGCCTGGGGTCCTGGATTCTCTGATTCTAAAAAGCTGTCACTTCTTCATTCTACTATTCTGGTAAGTGAACAATGTTCTGGAAAACACTAAGATGGGGTATGTTAATAAATCTTTAAATTTCTGCAAAAATGTTGAAATGAAAAAATTCTTGATTACCTGAAAAGGCAAATAAAACATGAAGATTGTGATGGTGTCCACAAGAAGGTATTAAGAAAACCAAGTTAAGGAAAATGGCACCAACCACAGACCCTGCACCCTGTGTTCCTGTTAAGAGGTAGTAATGGTTAAAATTTTTGCTAATAACCATAATATTTATTATTCCAAAAGTGTAACACACTATAGATGCACTGTATTATATTGATATTTTGAGTCCTATAGATCCACTCAAAGATTCTTCTGAAAGCATACTTTGAATTGATCATAAATATATTTCATTTTATTATAATTATCATTTTGTAATTAATATTATATAATATTTCATAAATAATACCAAAGATACACATATACAACAAACCAAGGATCCAAATATAGGTGGTTTGATGACACTTTAGTAGGTATAACTAAGTCTTAGGCACCTACATAAAACTTAAGTGGAAATGTAATAAACACTGATTTGAAAACAGGAGCAGTTATCAGTTTTGTAAATGAGAAAACTCACAGCAACAAATATTGTGCTTGTGAACAAAACCACCACAAATTTTTGTAGCCTGAGTAGGAAAATTGAGATGATGCCTCATTCATGTGCAGGAAGATGATGGAAAGTCTTTGCCTCTATTAGCATTTAACTTGGAATAACTGTAGTAATGATTATATTAAATTATTACTGAATACCAGTCTCAGGTCAAGCATGTGTGGACAGCAACATGCAAACTCATTCACTTCTCCACTTAGGTAGGTCTGAAATTTAGATTGTCTGGAAGAACAGTGACATTTCAGACACTTGAGGATTAGTCCTGACATCCATCTGCAGAACTGTCGCTTCAGTATAGAACTGTCCTACACAGTCTTCCCACTAGAGTGCTGTTCAAATGAACTCCTTATTGTTAGGATATGTGAAATGGGGTGAATGCTGTGGGGTGGAATATGCATGTAAAAAACCCAAATTATGAATATTACAATATTAGTGAAATGCTTGGTCCAAAACTGGCAGAAAATTGACCCTGGTCAGACATGCCGTTGTGTGGGACTAGGAGGAAGCCCTGCTTTTAAGAGCAATGTTCTGAGTAAGGCTTGCCACCTTTTACCTTTGTGGTCCCCTTGGGTCATCTTTCCCACTGTCTATGCAGTGTTTTCCACAGTGCTATTGATTGTATTAAACCAAGTATTACAAAGCACTATTATGGCAAAATAAGCATTCTGTCTTTTTTTGGATTCCTGGCAGAATGTTCCAAACACATCTTTCCTTTTGCTGATGCTGTTAATTGCACAAATGCTCATGTCGTCTTGTTTAGACTGTGGTTTCCTCCTGTTTTGACTATCATGTTGCCCTTATGCTGGTCCCTCTGTTGACAGACTTCAGCTGCTACACACTGTGTCTTGGAGCCTGACCAGCCTCAGCTGAAGCAAGTAGACAGCTTCTGCGTCAGCTAGCTGCCAGACACAAATGTATATTAAATTGTAGTTTTTAATTCTCTTTAGAAAAATCTTTTAGATGTATGTATGAACGATGTCCTTTCTCCTGTGTATTTAGAGATGTCAAATAAATCTTATCTCTCTTCTCTTACACGTCCAATTAGGTAGCATTAGAAAATACCAATGGTGCTTTCTATTATGCTACCAGGAGTGACCCTCATATAAAGCTAACATTTATCTTTTATTAGCAGTTTAAGACTGATGAAATTGTATTTATTACATGCACAGTAAAAAAGAGACGCCAAGGATGTCAGGGTTGCTAATGCTCCTATCTCCCCGCTTCTCTCCCAAAAGGCACTTTTACAGTCTTGACACAAACAAATTCTTGGATGCTAGCCAATTCATCCCACATTTTTTTTTTCTACATCTGTGCCTTCCATGTCTTCCATCTTGCTTTTTCTCATATTTCTGGTTTTTAGTTTATATGAATAATAAGGAGCAAATACTAAAGATAATAAAACAGATGAATTATTTTCTTTGTGTGTGTGCGTGCTTATGAAGATTCAGAGTTTGCATGTGTATGAGGGTGTGTGTGCATGTGTGCTTGCATTTGTGAGTGTGTGTGTGTGTGTGTGTGTGTGTGTGTGTGTGAGTGTGTGTGCATGTGCATATGGTATCTGTGATATAATAACTTTTCCCAGTTCCTTTCTTATTACTCTCAAGCAGTGTCCTGTAGAGAATTATATAAGGTATTGGTTTTTTTTTTTTTTTTTTTAATCTTCTAAGGTGTTTTTACAAATAGGCAGTTGCAGGCCTATTTTCCCCTAGTTTTCGTTCAGAAAGCTGTTATCTGCTCCAGTGTGGCGTCTCAGCACTGTGGAGATCCAGGTGTTTGCCTTCAACAATAATAGAAAAACTGGGCCTCTTTGGTTCACCATTTAGTCTTAACCAAGGAGAGGACTTGGATTTTGCCTATAAGGTTTCCTCCAAATATTTATATTTCATAAGGGGCATCAGAAAGTTGGAAGAGGCACTTGGGAGGCTCTACTTAGAGAGATCTACATGTAAGGATGTGTATTGGCACATAAGGTGTGAGTTCCATCCAAACTCCGACTCATCTTCCTCTCCAATACTGTACAAAATGTGCCCATTCCATCTCCATTTCTCTTTTTAAAAATATCTGATATCTGCCTATAATAAAACAACTCTCTTTTGCTTTTTAAAATAACGTGTTCAAAGATCTTTGGGTGCATGAACGTGAAGTAGTCTGCATTTTACCACATGTTTACTATTACAATTTTTCATTAGAGTGAACGTCCACATAACATCAGGCCAATTCTTTACTGTTGTGCAATACAATATTCAATAAACTTCCGGTGCTTTTCTAACAAAACCCTTAGTTTTCTTGGCATTTAAGTGCCAATTTAGAACAACATGTTCCAAAGAGTTACTTTGAGTGACCACCATTCCCTATTCTGCCATTTTATATGTAAGTATGTAATATGTCTGTGAAATGATATTGAGGAGGATACTAATCGCTTCTGTGATAGCTTACAGTCACAGTGCTGTGTAAACATTTAAGAAATGACCCCAAGTTGTGATTTTATAAACTGATAGTAACTAATGTTTATGGAGTGCTAGTTCATGTCTAGAAGTATCAGTCAGGAAGTCTCCCATAGAGTGGATATGATATACATGTTGAATTCCCTTAAGACCGCTCTAGAGAGACTCCATGTTTATCCTCCATGTTATAGTGATGAAGACACTGAAATTAATGAATATGTGCTACTAAAAATAAAGTCAGTTTAATAGCAAGCATTCTGCCTCTGGAACACAAACACTGAACAGTGATGCCTTGATGTGATTGGTACAATTTATAGATATGGACAAAGCAATTTAAACTTACACTATTTGTAACTATTTGTGGCATAGGAGGTCTAAATAACTCTACCTCTTTAATGCAAATATTTGCATTTATATGAAAGAAATATTTATATATGTAGTTGATGTATCAACAATTATCTACAAATGGCAAGAACATTATATAGAACAGTTTAATTATGAGAGACAGGAAGTTTAAAAAGGTAACAAGTACTTTGATGTGCTTTTAGTTAATTGAATTAAGTACTATGTGATTTTAATTGATATACTTCTTATCCTAAAATTATTTTAAAATGCATATAAATTGAATCATGAAAGTTCCATACATATTTTTAAATATTTTATCTTAACAACCATCCCTACTACCCTCTTTTTTTTTGCAATTTTTTAAAAAAATTTAATTTAATTTTACATATCAGCCATGGGTTCCCCTCCCCTCTCCTGCCCCTGCCCCCGCCTTCTCCCCAGCCCCCCCCCCCATTCCCATCTCATCCAAGGCAAAGACTCCCCTGGGGATTCAGCTCAACCTGGTGGATTCAGTACAGGCAGGTCCAGTCCCCTCCTTCCAGGCTGAGCAAAGGGTCCCTGTGTAAGCCCAAGGTTCCAAACAGCCAGCTCATGCACTAAGGACAGGTCTGGGTCCCACTGCCTGGGTGCCTCCCAAACAGTTCAAGCTATTCAATTGTTTCACTTATCAAAAGGGCCTGATCCAGTTGGGGGCTCCACAGCCTTTGGTTCATAATTCATGTGTTTCCATTAGTTTGGCTACTTGTGCCTGTGCTTTTTCCATTCCTGGTCTCAACAATTCATGCTCTTACAATCCCTCCTCTTTCTCCACAATTGGACTCCTAGATGGCTCAGCTGTTAAAGGCTAGGCTCACAACCTACTACCCTCTTAACTCTTCTATCCTGGACTTCTTTCCCTGGTAGTCCATCTCCGAGTTTAAGGCAACATTTGTTTAAGTATTTTAACCTCTACTGTGACATTTTCTTAAACATTTCTTAATGATTAATTTGAAGTCAACATATTACTTAATGGTTTTTGTATGTGATTAGGTAATGTCTTCTATAGTGTGTAAACCTAAATTATTTATATTATGGATCAGTTGAAATATTTAACGTGAAATATGAACTACCTCTTTCAATTCACATTTCCTTTGTTCTATAAAGCGTCTGTAAAATATATGACATAACAATATATAAGAAAATGCTTTATTAAAAATGCATCATTTAAGTATGATTCCAGCAGAGGCTAATTTTAAATAATTGACATCATAACACAGAAGTACAATATATATGATATAAAACTAAAATTCCAGACTGATTTTTAACATTTATTAAAGCATACTAATATAAAGTTACCTAGTGTGTACAATATTAAGTAAAATTATCAAACAAACTCAAACAACAGTATTTGTAGGGCATTCCCGTCAATAACAAGGAGAATAGACACTCATTTAAACTATACAAGCAATATTTCTTGATACAGAATTATTCTGTATCAAAACACAAGCCTAAATAAATTCAAGCAAGTTGGAGATTTATATAAAACCTTTTCTAGCTAGGATAAATATACATAACACATTTACCAATAAAAGAAATACATCTAGGGCATCTGCAACTATTCAAAGGTAAATTAATTTACTTCTAAATAATCCACAATTTGCATAAAAATCAAAAGAAAATTTCAGAGGAATTGTGGTAGCCAAAGAGCTTCTGAAATGTGTGGACTGCACAAAAATAAAAAACTATTATTTACTGTTTTGTCCAAAATTTTAAAAACAGTATAAAAAAATATAAAAATGAGGCTTGGCTTGGGGTGGGGCTAACAGCAACTGAGGGCTTCTGGCAGAAGGAAACTCAGCGTTCTTTAAGACTCTGGCCCCTCTGCTGGACTAATCACACTCCAGTGGATGCCCCAAACCCATCTGTGTATGGGCATTACAGATTGAACTAGGTAGATTACTCAAAAAATAAAATAACATAAGTCATAGGAATGAGAAGGTATAGAATGGTGATGGGGAGATGCCAAAGAAATTTGGGAGTGGGGAGGGAATGTGGGTGAATATGATTTAAAGACATTTCATCCATATACCAAATTCTAAAAACATTAATAAAATAGCATATTAAAAACAGCTTACAAAATAGAAGCTGAAAATTGAAAAGCAGTATGTTTTCTACCCTTATGTTTTAAAATTCAAGACTCTAAAAATGTTAGCATGTATTTTAAAGTAATGAACAAAGTACTTAAGAAGATGTGGTCATTAATAAAGTGTTTATATTAGTGTTTTAAATTCTTTATGATAGTCTATGTACCATTTGATGAGTTTCCAATTTCTAATGTTTTAAGTCACTTGTAAAGTTTTTTTGGGACGTAAGGTTCAGGCCCCTACAGAGAAGAAAGCATCACTTTACCATGAAGTCAGTTTAGTATTTTAGCTAAGTATTCATTCTTCAGAATTTTTGGCATCCTATCCTGACAGTCATTTGAAAATGCATTTTTATTATTTATAAAACACAATTACTTTTGAATGTGTAGAACTGTGAAAACATAAATGTGCCTTAATTTTTAAATAAATTAGGAGTGATTTTCTAATTATTGATTCATAAGCACTTCTTAGGCTGTAACACCAATATTTTAAGCAATATATTACATATACATCATGTAATTGTATTTAATATGCATATTTATTATGTATGTATATGTATAGTGTGTTGGTGTATGTGTACATGTATATGTTGCATTATAGCAAGGATTAAAATATGAAGTGCTCTGTTCATTGGAAGATAACACATGTTTAAGTAGGCATACATATTTCTTCAGTAATGTGGACTTTTTAATAAATAGATTTGACAGTTATCATAATCCATAAATACATAATAACTAGCATATATTTACATACAGTTATTATCAAGAATAAATGGTATTCTAATATACTATATGCAAGACATAGTATACACTTTCAATGCATTTTGTACTAGTTGAAAATGTTTAGAATTTTATTTACTCAGAAATGTATGCCTCTACTTTTGACCTTATGTGTAAAAATAGAGAGGAAAAGGATGGAGGAATGAGAGGGAGAGGTAAGGACAAAACCGAGAAGAATGGAATAGGGGCAGTAGAAGAAAACCAAATGTAAGTCTTGGCCGAACAGTACTTACGCGCACTGTGGAACATACACAAAGTCCTCTGAAATTCTCTTTTGGCTTACGTCCATCAGCATTTTAATATATGATGGACACTTGTGTTATAAATATCCATAAAACTCCCATCAAGATCTGGCTGAAATCTAGTGACTTCTCTAACACTCTCACATCTTCTAAGTGTTACTTACATAATAATTTTTTTTCACAAAGTTCTGAGACAATTCATTCTACAATCCCTCTCAGATACATCACTTTTACTAATTTACCTGACATCTAATGATAACAGTATACAATTACATGCTAATTTTTTTATTTCTATTTTAAATACATGTGATCTCATAGAAACATTGTTACCTTCTGTACAATGAGAAAAAAGACAAAGTAAATTATTTTTTATAATCTGTTGTAAGACAAATTGCTAAACAGTCTTATTAACAAGAAACCCAGAGCCAGATATTGGGGTAAAAACTGAGAGATCAGGAAAGCAGAAAGCAGTCAGCCATGTTCTTAACACTAGAAATCCTCAGCCAAAGAGAGAGCTACTTCCTATATACCCACACCTATATGCCTTTCTGTCCCTGCCAATTCACTTTCTCTCTCTCCAGCTAATTCACTTCCTCTTTTTGCCCAGCTGTGTCACTTCTTATCTGTCTGTACAGGCCTCCAGACCCCCAGGGTTTGGGGCTGGGATTGAAGGCATGTGCCACCACACCTGGATCTGTTCCCAGTGTGGCCTTGAACTCACCGAGATCTAGGTGGATCTCTGTCTCCCAAATGCTAGGATTAAAGGCATGTGCTACCACTACCTGATGTCTATGTTTAATATAGTGGCTGGCTTTTTCCTCCAATCTTCAGATAAGCTTTATTAGGGTGCACAACGTATTGGGGGACACAATATATCACTGCAATATGTGGCATCTTCGTCTAATGAGGTTTTAAACAAATCTTTCACTTTGCAAGCATCTGAACTGAAGGCTTAATGTCTTGTCCAAAGCCCCATGCCTTACAAGAGTTAAAAAGTCCTCACTCCATTTCTATGCTCCCTGCCTCTACAACGGCTCTTTGAATTGATCCTTCCTGTCACACTGGATTAAGATACATGTATTTTTCCCCCTAGAATTTCACTTGAACCATTTTCTTTTTTTGCATTGTGTTACACTTGCCTGAGTTTAAGACAGAAACAGCATTTGAAGTCAGTATTGACTATACTGCTCCTCTAATAATAATGTATCAGCATCATGTCCTCAACTATAACAGCCATAGGACAGTCATCATGATGTTAAAAACAGGGGAAAATGGAGAGGGCCTTAAAGTGGCTATAAAGAAAATATGCTTCTCTCTCTCTCTCTCTGATCTGAACTGCTTCTCTAAATACAAAGTCCATGGATTAAAACATATTCATATAATAAAGGTCGGGGATTTGGCTCAGTGGTAGAGCATTTGCCTAGCAAGCGCAAGGCTCTGGGTTCGATCCTCAGCTCCCCCGCCCCCCAAAAAAGAAAAGAAAAAACATGAAAAGAATTGATGCAGCTCTGTGTTTAATCTTGAGCACCACACAAAAAAAGCATGTTTAGTTGTATACTTCCAAAGTGAGGCAATTCATTTTATTCACCTTATAAGTCATTATGTTTTAGTTACAATAGTTTACAGTCACCCTAACTGTGATTCTCTAAAGTTTGTCTTAAACATGGAATACCTATACAGAGACTACTTCATTTCTATTCCTTACCAGCTCCCTGACTTCCTCACATACACCTATGCTTTATTTCCGAAGCCATTTCTATTAGTTTCTCTTGATTTCTTAATGTTGAACAGATTTTCTGCCATTTTCTAGTTACCTAGAGGTACCACTTCCTCTGCTGTAGACAAAGAATAGACCCAAAGGCTGCTATGTCAATGGCTCGGTCCTTACCTGGTAGCAATTGCAAGCTATCATTGAACGGTATGGATGCTAGTTTCATCCACTGAGTATTCATTGAGAAGATCGTATGAAATTGGCCGGCCTAGTCATTAGAAACCTGCTTTGGCAGGATATATCATGTCTCTGGGTCATCTTGTCTATCTCTGGTTGCCTGGAGGTAAACCCCTTTCCTCTGCCAATCCTTTCTGCTAGATGTTCTCCCTTATCACACATGGGCAAAGAAATTGTTAGAAACAAGTGTCCATGGGCTGAGCCAATGAACCAAAATCTTTAAACTGTTTTAAGGTTATTTTGTCACAGCAGTAAGGAATGACACGCAGATTCAATCCTGCCTGCCTCATCTCAGTCCCCACCTAAAGCTGACAGGAAATATCCCTTTCTGGAAGAACCACTGACCTTATAACGTGATTTTTATCTCCTTTAGCATTTTATGACATAATCAATGTATTATTCCTCAATTGTTTTATGCGTTTAGTTGGTGTCACCACAACAAAAGTTAATTTTTTTAGGGTAAAATCCATGGCTTAAATAAATTCTGAAATCCTTGTTACTAATAAGTGTGTCATAACTTTGTATTGATTTTTAACAGAAACCAGGAAATAGGCTGGCATAATGTCCCAGTCTTCAGATTCTATGCTTATTTAGAGGTACTTTAAACTGAAAATTAGTTCAATAAGTCTTATTTTTTTAAAATATAACGTGGAAGTGTTTTAATTAATTCATTGATTTGTGTTAAATTTCTTCACAGTCTTATGCAGAATATTTCAGAGAAAAAGCATTAAATGAAGTCAAAGTTATTAATTAATCTTATTGGTCTCCATGGCACTTGACTCCCTCAAATGTATTTTATTCATTTTACCCCTTTCCCCATGGACAGTAATTAGGCAATGTACAAGGGATTGAGTAGAGCCCTCACATTCTGTTTTATGGATTGCTTTGACTGGGTTTAAAAAGTAAGTACTTATTTCTGTTTTGACATATTCTAGTAATACTGACCTAAGTCAAACAGTGCAAGCTTTCTATCCCTTGGCTACAAAGTAAGTTTCAAGTGGGCACATTTGGTTCAAAGTTGAGTTCCTCTAGAGGGATCTTTTATTTTTGATGTATATGATCCAATAACTCTTCTAAAGTGTGGTGATATTTTATTTGTGCTGAAATGTGGTGATCGTTTATTTGTATGGTAATAAATAAAGCTTGCCTGGAGATCAGGGGGAAAAGGCCAGCCATTTTAAATAATCAAAGAAGTCAGGCAGCACACACCCTTAATCCTATCACGTAGCAGGCAGGATCTCTGTGTGTTCAAGGCTACGCTAGGGAACAGAGCCAAGCTTGGTGACACACTCCTTTAATCGCAGTACCAACCATAGAGACCTGGAGGTCTGTCCAGACAGACAGAAAGTGACAGAGCTGTGTAGGAAGAGGAAGTGAGGTAGCTGGGCTAAGATAGCCAGTGAGAGGCAGAACAGCAAGGCAATAAAGTCATGGGTAGACAGGAAGTAACACATTTGGAAGCTGCAGAGTTGGTGAGGTAAGGATAGCTGATGGCATTTCCTATTTCCCTGATCTTAGGCTTTCACCTCTATATTTGGCTCTGTGTTACAAGAGTCTTTATTAATAAGACCTTTTAAGATTCATGTTACACTAAAGTACGTTCACTAATTTATGTTGGGGTTTTTATTAGATGTAATATGAAGCAAATCATACAATAGTTTGTCTTGGACAGCTTAAGAAAATAATTTTAGCTGGGTGTGGTGGTATATATGTTTAATCCCTTCACTGGAAGTCAGAGGCAGGTGGATCTCTGCCAGCCTGGTCTATAAGAACAAGTTCCAGGACAGCCCAGGATTCACAGATAAACCTTGTCTTGAAAAACCTAAGTAAACAAATAACCAAATAAAAATAATTTGAGAAGATATTAATGATATTAAGATATAATAAAGAGATTAATCCTGATATAGATTAAAAAGACTGAAAATAGTTAACTCACATTTGTAAGCATGAAACCTGTCACAAATGGTTACAAAGTACTCTTAACAAGATGACTGTTGAGGGAGAAAATCTGATATGTTCAACACTGTAGATGGGTTTAATGTGCTTAAAAACTAAACCTCAAGTTTTTATCTTTTTTATAAATGTTATATAATGCTATGCCTAAAAATAGAATCCTATACAAATTCACATCTTTAGTTATTTTAGTAATTTCCATAATCATTGCATAGATGCTAAGCTTCTCTTAGAGATGAGAATAAATCAGCAAATGTATTTTCAAGGCTCTTTAAATAGATGGTTGGACTCAGTAAGGAGTGAGTCCATTTTTCAATTGAAAATGTTCATTTTGTTATTTCCCTATAGAGCATGAAACAAAGCTGTGACTTAAAAAGAAAGTCAAACAAAACAAAAATCTAAATAACTCTGACTGATACATCAGGGTCCTTTGATCCAGGATGTTTTTAGATATATATCATCACTCTAGGTGTTATAGGAGCCAAGCAGTAATTAAACAAAATGAACTGAAAAGAATTTTAGACATTAGAGTTAGGAACCAATGTGATATAGTGGAAATAGTTCTATTGGGGGCGTGACACATTTCAGTCTCTGACTTGTAGTTTTAAATATGGTGAAGAATGACTAGGAAGTAACAGGAACAAGTCCATAGAGAATAGAAACTTCTTGGGAAAAATCTGCCTGGAAGAGTGTGAGATATGATAAAATCCATACTGCAGCAAATGCAAAAAGTATTTTATTTTTATCTGTAAAAAGTAAGGAGGATCAACATTTTTTTTTTTTTTTTTGTGGAAGAGGTGGAGTTAGATTTTACGCAGCATACGCGACCATGCTACAGTTATGAAAACTGGCGTGGTAAAGAATAGAAACCCAGAAAAGAGCTAGCATTCTGAATGAAACTGGCCATCTCAACAAAAATGATATGCAGGTAACACAAGGGATACAGGTTAGGTCTTGAATCTTCCCTCTCCAAACTATGAGTTGAAAGCTTGTTCCTTAGCTTCTGATGTTCCATTAGAACCTTGAGGAATTGGGCCCAGTGAAAGGATGGGAGGTCCTCGCTGGGATATCCATAAAAGGCATCTTGCAGTCCTGGTTCCTATGCTCTCCCTTCTTTCTGCTTCTAGGTTACAGAAGGTGTAAATTATTCTGTCATGTGAACCTATCATGATTTGGTGTTCCCTCTACGGAACCTTAAGCTAAAACTCAAGATGAAACTGAGGACTGAAATTTTAACACCACGAACATAAATTAAGCTTTCCTTTCTAAAGTTTATTATGTCACTTGACTGTTATATTAACAGAAGGGACAAGGTACCCTTTAAGTGTCATTGGCAGGAATGAGTCAGGCGGTTGGGCTCACAAGTGAGACAAGAATGCTACAGTTACTGGTGGTTATGGCTGCAGCAGTGTTTTGTTTTGGGTAATTAAGAAAGTGAATCTCAGAAGGAAGGCCGTATAAGGGGGCAGGCTGAGTGGGAGGTAAGCTGAAAAACTGTCATCTGTGCTTGAGGCTTCACAAAAGAGAGGACAGAAGTAGAAAAACAATACCCAGAAAATAAAAGAGGAGGGATGGGATGAAAAATGACTCCTTAGAAATAGTAACTAAGGAGAAAGAGAAGCAAAAACACAGTAGAAAGGATAGAGACAGTGAAGGGAAAAATGAGGGGGGAGTGTTGGACATGTTCTCCAAGGGAACGTTTCCAGAAGCAAATAGAGATGCTGTGAAACCCAACCTGGAGATGAACTCCAATGAGGCTGAGGACAAAGGAGTAAGTTAAACATGGAGTAGCATTTTTAAGAAGACATATTCATTCCTCCTTGTAGAACAAAATGAAGATTGGTTCTGGCTGCTAATTAACTGTGAAGAAACTTAACATATGGAAAACATGAGTTTGGGGGTCTTCAGAGGGGAAAATGGTACATGATTAAGGGAAGCAGGATCCAAGAGGGTCTGTCTGTAATGTGTGTGTTGGGAAGACAAAGGGAACATGGCGATGATAAAATCCAGTTTAAGCAAAGACTCATTTAGAATAAAATGAGGCCAGAAAAAGTAAAAGACTAAGAATCTAGGGTTGAGGATGTTTTCCAAAAGGAAAATCATTTTTAAAAAAAAATGCTGATTTTTATTTCAGAGAAAATATACCAAAAATGTCTCCATTTACTTTTGACAGGGTTGGCAATATGAGGTATATTAACAAACCACCAGAGTGTTAGCTATAACACAGAGCATAAGAAACACATGAGCATATATGTGTATATGTGTGGATGTATGTATGTATATGTGTGTGTGTATATGTATGTGTATATGTATATATATCAAACTGAATGGGTTCTGTTAGTCATAATTTATGTCAGTTATATAGAAAATTATTTGCCAATAATGTGAAATTATATTGTGAAAACATTTTATAACTGGTATTTAAAAGTATCTAGAAGAGAGTTTCCTAAAGACAGGACAATGAACTTAAGGACATAAGTCATGAATTAATTTTCCCTGTGGCTTCTGTCTTTCCCTATGAACACCCATATTATACTCATTTTGTTTTGTTAACCACTTTTATTTAGTGTTTGTTCTCCTTCACAATTATACAATCAATGAACAATGTTTGTGGGAGGTATGAATAATAATTATATAAACACCACATATGGATACATATTTATATGTACTTAGATTGAAGGGTAACCTAAACCAGGTGTTAATACATTAAGCAATTTAAATGCTAGATTAGCTTATCATATTATTTATTATTATAGAGATTATAATTAAATATGGATAAAAGTAACTAAAAAATTACCCATTGAGTATCTACCATCTGTCACTCAAACACAAGATAAGGACTTCACATATTAGTTTTGTGAATCCTCTTAGCCACACTGTGGATAAAGTTAAGAATCTCAGAGTTTCACTCACTTATACAAAGCATTAAATATCAAGATCAAGATAAGAAATGGGGTCTCCATAGAGGGTAGGACTGGTATAGTATTTTACATATATACATACAGACACAAACGCACACACATACACACACACACACATACCATACATGCACACACACATACATAAACACAGATATGAACACACACAAAAATTATATATATATATATATATATATATATAATGAAAGTTATGTATTATTTGCTTGTCTGTGTTTACAATGCATGAAAGAACAATTGATTCTTATCTCTTTTATACAACATTTTAATAGATTTTTACTCATGTCTTATTATTATTTTGCTTATTAGTTATTTATTTCTTAATGATGTTCAGCCTTAGACTAACTTCCTTCTTGCATGCTAGTATTTTTTTTTTAATCTCAAGGGATCTCTGTGGTAATAAAACTGCAACAGCTCTTATTTCAAAACTCTGTACACAACTGCTCCTCCTGTATTTCCACACTATGGGCTGTACAATGCATTTGTGGGTGAGTCAAGCAGGAAAATAATACTATGCAATAAATAAATAATCAAATAATATTATGGAATTGTATAATTATGACACTCAGAGGAAGCCTGAACAAGTTCCTGTACCCCACCTAGTAACATAGCAAAAAGAAATCCCTAAGCTGAAGTGTAACATGGTTTCATGATACAGCACTGGACTGTGATGCTGGACACCAAGGACTTACTTATGACTGTCATTAAACATGACCCTGTCTTGTCCACCAAGTTTCTTAAGCTTTCCTTAGTCTGTTTCCTCAAATATACAGAAGGAAGTCAATCTAACCTCAGAATTCAAATACTTGATAAATTTGCTGGCTAAAGCTCTATTTAGTAGTACCCTAAGAAGAGGACTTATCATACACTATTTGGTTCTGTAGAGAACTCAAAGGGGACGCATTCTGTTGATTTACATGTAAAATCAATTTTCACAAAGTTAATGAGCAGAAGTCAGAAGAGAAGAGAAAAGATTAGATGCAGACTTCTATTATTTTTCCTGATATTATGGTATTTAATGCTTGATTGAACTAAATTAAATATCTAAGTTCAAAAGGATTTTTGTTTGCCAAAGAGGAGCTATAGTGAAGCTATCTCACTAATTGCCACAGGACTTAATGTTCCAGTTCAGATGTTTTGGTTTCAAACCTCTTGTGATTTACTGTCTCAAAAAATGTGTGAACAATACCATTTTGACTCTACCTAACAAACAAAAGGGAAGCCACAACCTTAGATTGTCATGTTCGACAAGTTAATGTGTAGGGTTTTCTAATGTTGCCCTTTGCAAGAGCTCTAGCGTGCAAACATCAGCCTGAGTGTGTTTAAACAGACTGTGTTTGAATTCATTCCAGACTTTCCATTTACAGCAATTTAAGACTATTTGTATTCAGGAAACAAAATAACAAGGGACAGCTGTTTCTCTGTTTTGCTCTTACTTCTAAGTTATTTGAAAACATTCAGAGAAGCTAAAAATATAAAGGAGCATCCTTTTGGTAATTTAGGCTATACATGAGTCAGGTAAAATCATAGGAACCAGTATAAAATTAATAGTTTCTTTCTAACCTAAATTTCTATCATCAAGTTACTTTTATAGTAATATACAGTCCTGTGATAAGTTATTAAGGAGTGGTATGTATTTGATCTTAACACTTAGGAAGCAGCTCATGCCATGGCTGAGCCTTGCCATGGATGGTCCTAAGTATATCTAAGTGTATCTGGCCTCATGCTGCCCCACAAGCTTTCCATCAGTTGATGACTTAGCATACATAAGGGCACTGCTGAGCAGTCAATAGCCATACTCAATAGCATCAGAGAATTGTGGTTTAAAGATTCATCAGTTCATCTGCTGATTTCAGAAAGGGAACTCAGGCTAACAAGGTTATGACTACCTTGTCTCCATAGCAGCAGGCAGCACTCTACCATACAAGTTAAGCTGTCTTACATCGTTCAGCTGGACAAGGAAGGAAAAGATGATGGACAAGGGCCTAATATGTGTCTTCCCTGAATCTATAGTTCTTTGCAATATTCATGCTAGAAGAATTCAAGTCTCCAGTGTTGGCAGACTGACATGCAGCCAGAAATGTTAATAGATGATTGGTGCTTATTGGAAATCTACCTTTCAGAACTCCATACATAAAGAAATTAGCTTGGAACCAAGCTCTGAATTGCTACTTTGAAAAATGTGACACTGCTTTTTGTTTTTTGTTTTTTTGTTTTTTGTTTAGGTGTTGTTTGTTTTTTTGAGAGACAGAGTTTCTCTGTGTAGTTTTGGTACTTGTCTCTCACTCTGTAGACCAGCCTGATCTCCAACTCACAAAGTTCTGCCTGGCTCTGCCTCCTGACTACTGGGATTAAAGGCCTGTGCCACCACCGTTATAGCTACTTGAAACACATACATGCACACATAAATTATGGACTAAATTTGCCTGAAAGAAGGCATTTGATAAAAAGTATATCTCATCAATAGATTGTCTTCTATGCTTTCTAGGATGTGTGGGAATTGCTGTTTTTCCTCTGATCCAATGTGAATACTAACAAAAGAACAGTATCATGGAAGAAAAGCTTTTGTTTTTCTTTAAACTCAAGGGAATGAGTGTGAGCAATCTTAGGAATATGTTTCATTAAGGGACGGGAAGCCCATATGCATGTGATTATTTTTAGGTAAGTAAATTACCTCCCGAAAGAGCCAGATGGCTCCAGAAACACATCTGCAGCTTTGAGTTTCTTTTTCCCACTACTCACACTGATAATGACAGGGTTATGAAGACACAGCTCTGAAAAAGACACTGGCTTGTTGGAAATGGTGGGGGAGTCTAAATATTGTTTTAGCTCTTACTAAAAGGAGGTCGACTTCCATTATACTTCAATCAACTGATAAATGTTCCTTCATGATTACTAGACATAAGAGTACAGAACCTACTGAGGACTATAGACATACTGTGAGAAGCAGGAAGGGAGATGAGCATAATAAATATTAACTACAGAATAAAAGCATTTTTGAGCTTCTGTTTATTTATTTTGAGAGAGGAATTATGACTCCTTTCATCACATTTAGTTTGAAAAAGGAGGACAAACAAACACATTATGCAACATTATTCAGAGTATATCCATTGTGCTTAACCTTCTGGCCTCACATCCATCCTCCCTTTCCATGTTTGATGACTTAAGAACTGGAACTGTAGACATATCTCCTTTATCAGTGGGAATCATGACCAGCTTTATTGATAGAGGGTGTTAGGGTACATAGATGGGGTGAAAGGGCACACATTTTTGTTCTGATGTGGCTTAAACTCTTATTACTAGTTTCTTGAGGGCTACTGGACTAGAATACCTTTTAGTACTTGCTTCTTATGGAATTTCCTAGCACTCCTTGTGAGAACTTCCTGATGAGTTTTAGTGGTCTACCAGTGAGAAGCTTGTTCCATCACTCCAGTGATCTCCACCATCCAGTGGCTCAGCTCCCCTCCAACACATTATAAAACTCAGCATTGAGACACAAGACAGGAGATAGTTACTGTGCTCTTCCAAGTAGATTTCTTTACTGCTTCATTTCTTCTGCTCCCTGTATGTCTAATTCTGAACTATTCTGGACATTTCTTTATTGCTCCTTGTATCTTTCCTTGCATAAGTCTCCATGCTCAAGTCACTAGAGTAGATTTTCTTTCTTGAATGGGCTTTGACTGAGAAATTTCATAAAAATATTTAGGTTACAAAGAATAATGAGTTTAATTATTTGGAAAATAATTAAGGTATATGAAACAGGAAGGCATGAAGGAGAAGAAATGGGTATGCCTCAACTCTCAGGTCTTCATGACTACCTGCATTCTTTGTCTTTGGTAACAGTATTACAATTAGACATGTAAGTCCGTCTGTGTGTATCTCCCTGGCATTTGTTATCACATGTAGCATATGAGCCCACTCTTACAAATAGACATGTGTAGAAGTGGAATGGATTTCCTTCTCTGCTACTTGAGATCACATATGTCTCTGATATTTTCTCCCTCTTCTGTACCTTGAACCCATATTTAGAGTGACGTTGCCTAGTTGTACCCATGGTGGTATTGTCCTGAATAATGATGCAACAAAAACTTGGAGACAATCTGGCCCTGAGTGACTGTTAGGAGGAGAGCTGTCCTGCAAACCTGAGCCTACACCTCCTCAGAACTAGTTCGAAAACATGTCTGGGTAGAGTTTTTAAGCCACTAAAGCTTAGAGTACTTTTGTTACATGAGCTTAGGTTACCAAAGTTAATGCAAATGTGTCTCACAGATATTTATTTTTCTCCAAGCTTGTGTTCTAAGTAGTAACAACACTGATACCTTGGTGGAAAATGCAGGAAAAACAAGGAAACACAGAAATGAAAGAGTCAGAGCAAGTGTGGATAGCAACAGCACATGAAATAAAATATGGGTACCACAGATTCTCTTAGTGTTAGATAAAAATGGAAGTTTATGATAGTGTTTGAGGTTATTTCGGTTTATGGTTACAGCCCATTATCAGGGAAGCCACAGCAGGATCTGAAAGCTGGTACCCAGAAGCAGGAAGGCAGAGACCACTATGGAACACTCATTACCCAGCTTACCTAGCTTGCTCAGGTTTTGTTTTTGTTTTTTGTTTGTTTGTTTTAAAATACAACCCAAGCCTAATTGCCCAGAAGTGGCATCACCCACAGTGGTCTGGATCCTCTCATATCAGCCAGCCATCAAGAAAATGCTCTACATATATGCCCGTAGGCCAATCTGATGGAGGTAATTCCTCAATAAAGATTTCCTCTTTCTAGGTACGCATAGGTTTGTATCAAGTTGGCAAAAACTGCCATGCCACCTGTGTTAGGGTTTCTATTACTGCAACAAAACACCATGACCAAAAGTAAATTATGGAGGAAAGGGTTTATTTGGCTTACACTTCCAGACTGCTGTTCATTATGAAAGGAAGTCAGGACAGGAACTCAAACAGGGAGGGATCCTGGAGCAAGGAATTGATGCAGAGGCCATGGAGAGGTGAAGCTTACTGGTTTGCCTTCTTACAGAACACAGGACCATCAGCCTGGGGATGGCACCACTCACACTTGGATGGCCCCTGTCCCATTGATCACAAATTGTGAAAATGCCTTAAAGCAGGATCTCATGGAGGCATTTCCTCAACTGAGGGTCCTTGCTCTTTGATGACTCTAGCTTATGTCAAGTTGAAGCACAAAAACAACAAGTGTAACTGACCTCTTGTCACCTTGACACACAAATGCACACTATTAAGTGACAATTATTCTTTTCTGACTCATCCTTAAGATCTCACAATAAAATCATAATTTTAAAGGCCCACAGTTTTTTTACAAATTCAAACAAATTAAAATTCCAGTCTCTTTAAATATCCATTGTCTTTTAAAAGTTAAAGTCTTTTATCTGTGAGCTCCTTTAAAAATCAAAATTAAATTAAGTACCTTCTTCAAGAGAGAAGAACCAGGGCACCATCACAATCTAAACCAAGCAAAACTAAATTCTAATAGTATAAATAACTCAATGTCCAACTATCTGCGATTCACTCACAATCTTTTAGACTCCTCCAAAGGACTTGGGTCACTTCTATGACTCTGCCTTCTGCAGCACACACAACTTTTCTTCCAGACTCCAACTGGCTTCACTCCACTGTTGCTGGTCTTGGTGGTCTTTCTATAGTACTGGCATCTCCAAAATGCTGGGGTCCCTTGCTGCAACTGGGCTGCACTTTCACAAATAACTTCTCATAGACTCTCTTCATGGTGCTAAGCATCAACATCTTTGCATGAGCCCTTCAGCCCTGGGCCTTCAACTGCCATTGAGCCTGCACCTTCACCAATGGCCTCTCCTGGCCTCTCATGGTGCCAAGCCTCAGCTGCTCTCAATGACTCCTTCATGTCTTCAAAACCAGTACTACCTAGGTGACACACATTACCAAGTTCAGCTGCCAGCATAGGATACAACCTTGACCATATCTGGAACATAGCTTCTCTGTGTTCAGGAAATACTTCTCGGATTTCACCTCAGTGTTGCTGGTCTTTTCTCAATCACCACTAATTTCTTAGCTCTAGTTGACCAATATCAATTGTCCCAGTAACGTAAAGGTTTCACTTTAGTAGTTCTGGTATCTTGTTAATCACAGCTGATTCTTCAGCTCCAGCTCACCAGAACCATAGAAATTTAATTCAACATAACAAATTTCCCTGATAGAGTCTTTAAACTTCCTTCTGAAACTTCGAAAGCCAGGCCTCTATCTTCTGCACTGTTCTCAATATTCTTATCTTCCAAGTTCCCACAAAACATCCCTAAAAGTTCTTAGCACTCACTGCCTCTTCTAGATCGAAGATCCAAAGTCTTCCACAATCCTTCCCAAATCTTGGTCAGGTCTGTCACAGCAATACCCCACTACACTGGTATCAATTTGTCTTAGTTATGGTTTCTATTGCTGTGGCAAAACACCATGACCAAAGTTGTGGATAAAAGGGTTTATTTGGCTAACACTTTCACATTGCTGTTCATCATCAAAGGAAGTCAGGACAAAAACTCAAACAGGGTAGGATCCTGAGGCATGCTGAAGCTGATACAGAGTCTACAGATGAGTGCTGCTTACTGGCTTGCTTTCTTATAGAAGCCAAGACCACCGGTCCAGGGACAGCACCACCCACCATGGGCTGGCCCCTCTCTTATTGATCACTCATTGAGACAATGCCTTACTGCAAGATCTCATGGAGGCATTTCCTCAGCTGAGGCTCCTTCATCTCTGATGATTCTAGCTGGTGACAAGGTGAAACACAAAACCAGCCAGTTTACCACCCCTTGTCAACTTTGTCATATACATACATGATAGTAAGCCATACCCTTTTCACCTTTTCTTTATGAATTCTCATCAAAATATAAAACACAGTCTTTTTAAAAGTCCATTGTTTAAAAAAAAATTAACACTTGGAAGTCCAAGACTTACTGAAGAATCAAAATTTCCTAAATGTGGGCT
This sequence comes from Onychomys torridus, assembly GCF_903995425.1. Classification (NCBI taxonomy): domain Eukaryota; kingdom Metazoa; phylum Chordata; class Mammalia; order Rodentia; family Cricetidae; genus Onychomys; species Onychomys torridus. Next base: position 52,406,827 of record NC_050454.1, read on the forward strand.
CTTGCAGAATCAAGAGCAAACAAAACATTTTTATACTCCAAGAGGGGAAAAATAGGACATAGCTCCAACCAGATCAAATCAAAACCAAAGTCTATAAAAAGCTCCAATGTCCATTATGTGGGACTCACAATCTTCTGGGCTTCAAAGCTCTTGACCAATCACACCTCCCAAGCTCTGTTATTCATATCATATAGTCCATCTCATAGGCTCAGACCTGCTCCACAGCATATCTACTACTATCTCAGGAGGTAATCACATAGTCCTGGCAATTTCAATATCCATTGCTGCAACTGAGTCTGAACCTCCACTAATTGCCTCTCCTGGCTTCACCAGATCCTACTATATGGAGCCCAGTCTCAGCTTCTCTTTGAGATCTGCCCAATCCTTGGTTTTCTACTGTAAAGGAGGGTTCAACTTTACCAATCATGGACTCTTACAGTGTCAAGACTCAGTTGCTTTCCATGAATCACTGATGATTTCAAAGCATATTGGGAGATTCTTTCACATTATCAAGTTTGGCTGTCAACTTGAGATATAGCCTTTGCAACCTTTGTACCCCAGTTTCTGTAAGCTGATCTAGAATATATACTTTCTAGACTATTCTACCTTAATGACAATAGTCTCATATTAATCATCTCTTTTTTCAGCTCCAATTAACCAGTATCTATTATTCCAATAAAGAAAATGTGTCTTTTCAATAGGTTCTTTGCTGTGGAATAATTTTCTTCTATACTATGAATAAGTATTACTCTCATTGGTTACAAGAAAGCTGATAGGCCACTAGCTGGGCAGAAAGTTAGATGGGAAAGCCAAATTGAGAGTGCTGGGAAGGAGAAAGGCAGAATTAGGAGTTGCCAGAAGACACGGAAGGAGCAAGGGATGAACATGCCATGTTAATAAAGGTATCGCAACATGGCAGAGTGTAAATAACGAATATGGGTTAACTTAAAATGTAAGAACTAGTTAGTAATAAGACTGAGCTCTTAGCTGAGCATTTACAAATAATATTAAGTCTCTGTGTGGTAATTTGGAAGCAGCTACCAGGATGGGGAGTGGGAACTTTGGACAGGAAACATCCAATTACAGTTCTTCATCAAAAATATCGCAAAACATCTCTGATAAAGTCTTTCTTTCCTCCTGAAACTTCATGAACTCTACCTGCATAAACCATTGCCTCTCTCAACATCCTTATCTACCAAGCTCTCAATACAATTTATTAATTTTTGAACATTCAATTCTCCCCAAATGCAGCATGGTCAGGTTTATTACAGCAGTATTTCACTCTCTGCTAACCATTTTTGTTCTAGTGTGCTTTCTGCTGTTCTGATAAACCCCATGGCCAAAAGCAAAGCAAGAAGAAAGGGTTTGTTTTTGCTTACCGTTTATAGTCAGACACAAGGGAAACCAGGGAAGAAACCTAGAGGCAAGAACTGAAGCAGAAGCCGCAGAAGAATGCTGCTCACTGGCTTGCCTTTCATGGCTTGGCCAAGCTACCTTTATTATACAGCTCACACTGAGTAATGGCACCACCCACAGTGGGCGGGGCCCCGTAACACAACCAGTACTCAAGAAAATAACAACAGGCACGCACATAGGCCAATATGATAAAGGTAATTCATCTACAGAGATGCCACATTTCTAGATATGTGTCAAACTGACAAAACCTAACTATAACACAGGGATTTTATCACTGAGAAAGGAAGATATTGGTTATGGATTTAAGGATTTTCTAGTTTAAAAACATGGCAGATACGAAATAATTAGAAGGATTTTTATATTTGAAAAAATACCCAATGCCAATCTAATTGGTGTTGTTCTTATTTACTGAAAAACAGTATTATGATTCTTGTTATGAAGTCTGCATGTGGGGAATCTGATAAGTGATATCAAACAATTTATAAAAGTATTTTATGTGTCTTGAATATAATATGTAATGTAAGAATGCCGCCACAATTGGTCTTCTTATCATTATTGTTTGTAATGATATAGCACAGGAGACTGGAATGTTGAAGGGTTGGACTCCCAAAAGACCCGTATTTTATCACATTGTTTCCAATAGTCTGTGCATCCTGACAGTTAAAAGGCAGAACAATTTTTTAGTTAGTCCCTAATTTTACTGAAAACACTCAGGTCAGAATATTTCTATTGCCTACCACCAAAACATACCCTTTTATTTTCCTGTTTACACCTTTAAAAATAGAAGAAATAATGCAATAGAAAGTACTGATCTGTTTGAATTTTGATGCTCTATTATTAATTACTGTTCTGAAATAAGCATTGGCACCAAGCACATCAGACTATTGACTTTAAAATCCTTCATAAAAATCGTTTGAAGAGAAAAAGGATGACAATAGCATAATTTTAGTTAGAAAATGATTGCTGGATAGAGCTAATGCTTTTTATCTCTGTATAAAAGTGATAGGTAAGACTGAAACTTTTTTTTTTTCTACTATTTTACTTTGTACATTGGAATAAGAGCAACTGTCAGAAAGGGAGTTAATTTGTCTTCTTTGAAGTCCTAATTGAATTTTTATCTGCAAAGCCAATATTTGCATTGCTGAATTATTGAAAGGAAATATAAAATACATAGGTTTGATGAAATGATAGAAGGCACACGTTTAACAAAATCATTAAAATGAAACCATTGCTTTTATTCTGATAGTGTTTTCTGCCTTGGATGAAAACACAAAACAAAATAACATCAACATACAGAAAACACATTCTAATTAAGGTATGGCTTTTATTTTTTTGTGTTGTTTTGACCATCCATAAAAGATGGATTTTAAAAATTAGAAGAGATTACCTTATTATAATTCTCCCTTCATAATCAATATGATCAATTTCAGGGTGAATGCTCTGAACTTATTTTTTTTTAAACCAACTTGCATGTTTTTCTTAAGTCCAACTACATATTCCTACAATTGATTGACTTCTAATTGTTGTAATTTTGTAAAGATTTTTCTGTATATTATGGGAAAACATCCAAAAGGGGGGAATTAATGAGTAGTGACCAAGTTAACACACAATTACCAATAAGGATAGTGTGTGGTGAGTATGTATAGTGATACAGATTCAAATCACCCATCATTTGGTTCATAGTATAAATAACAATAACAACAGCAACAACAATAATTATAATAAAAATTAGGTTTATAGGCTCATGCTTCAATGCACTTAAAAATCACCAGCACCACCAAAAAAATAACCAAAACCCCAAACAAACAAACAAAAACTTACATTGAAAGTATATAAGTGTTGGTAATTTGGTTCCTTATCCAAGGGATTTGTTCTGAATAAACAAACAGGCCAATCTCCTTTGCCCATTGCCTGAAATTTTCTATTTTGGGATGTTTATCCTTTGTTTTTATAAGCCCTGCCATAAAAAGCACAAAGTAAAGTCATTTCTAAGGAAGTCAAAGTGTGTGTTATATGTAGTAAATTATCTAACATGAACTGTAAGAGAACGAAAATAACTTTATTATTATATTAATAGTGGACTTGCCTGTCAATAAAAGGCCATTTTTTTTTGTTTTGTGTTGTTTTGAATTGATTCAGATTGATAATGGATACCTTTAGAAATTAATATCAACCGAGGGGAAACTCTATAAACATTGCTCTGCAATGAATGTGCATGTTTTTATATGTGGCAATGAGACTAAGGAACTGAGAATGCTCCAGGAGTTGAATTGGACAGAATGGACCTGGACATGAAATTGTGATGGTTAAAAAAAATTCTGTAAATAAAAATAATGGGAACATGAGAGAAATGGATCAGCATACCTTCTCTAATAGCTGACATGTTAGCAAGCTGATAACGAACCAAGGCTGAGCCCAAGCCATACCACCACTCATAATTTACTCGATTGAGCATTTTCTTTGAGAAACAGCCACAAAAAACAGAGCTATCAGACAGAGTGGAGAATGACTTCTTTAAAACTTCTATTGAACCAAAGCTAGTATTTATCCCCACACCCCCAACATAAGCTCTGTGACACAGGTCCCAATTGCAGCTAGTACCATAGCCAGATACTTTCTATTGTTCTCAATATCACAAGCTATCACACACACACACACACACACACACACACACACACACACACACACACACACACACACCACATACACACACACTACCTATTCATAAAACTAATCGTCATGCTAGTTAAAATATATAAATATATTCTGTACTAATCTACTGATCTACAGGGTTTAAAATAATCCTAAAGTAAACAGCATCCTGGGCTTTCTCCAGGAACAAGGAATGTGTGTGTGTGTGTGTGTGTGTGTTTCTTTGCTAACTGTCCAGCATTAGCCAAAATTCTCTCTTCTGTTCATTAGACTACACATGGTCAGGGATGTGGACATATTTCAGGATGCTTCAGAGCATCCTTCAATGAGGATAGGGGTTTCCAGAGACTCCAAATGCACTTTTGAGAGCAGCATTTGTTTCAAGGTGGATAATTTACAGATAAAGCCCAGTAGCTTAAGAGAAGTTTCTGTTTAATGAGGGATCAGGGAGATAGTATTTGTGTAGGCAAAGGTATCCAAGGTGACAATAGGTGTGCTCAGAGCCTAACATCCTTCAAGCTCACTTCCTGCTTCCATTTGTTAATGTTTACTCGGGCTTTAGACCTTCTGTTAAGTGGTAAATATTATTTGGACAGGGATGTCCTCACAGATTAGGTCAACTGCCTTCTTAGACTCCTGCAACAATCCACACTCCTGAAATAATTTCATTGTTAATTTTATATATGAGGCTGTCTTTATATAACAGCATCCCAAATGTCCAGTGCCTTGCCTATAAAAGGCACTCAAAAATATTTGTTAAAAGAATTACTAACAATTGTTTAAAGCTGTTTCCTGGCATTCTGGGCAAAGAGTAGAAATTTTAGGAAGGATAATTGTATCCTGGAGAATCAACATTGTATTGCTTTTCTCAACTGCTTCTTGATGGTTTCTTTTCTCTTATTTAGAGTTCAAGCTCTTGGTTTGCCTTATTATTTAGAAAACAACACCCCCAATGATGCAGCAAGAGTCATAGTAATATTTAACTTAAAATATATAAAGTATAATACCATGGATAATTTTTGTCAGCTTTGTGAAAGCCCATATGTAATTCCTCTCTCCTTTTTATTTTTTATTTCCAAGACATGGATATAGCCCAAAATTATTTTTAATAAGTTAATGGTTGCCATTTGGACAAGCAGTACCCAACTCAGCATGAGAAGCATCAGATCCAAGGGACATTAAAAATATAAACAGCTCATATGCTATACTCAATTTGCACTTAAAAACAATGGAACAATTATGGCCACCTAGATGTGTATCCCACACTTTAGTTGACATGATGACTAAGTAGCCTTTCCTTCCACTGCTTCCCGATACTGTTCCCATCCTGGCACATCCTAGGAGGTGCTACTTGTCATTTACCTCACTTTGAACACTAACTAGATTTGGAAATAAATATTCATTGTAACATGAATCTTAAAATGTCTTATTAATAAAATAAAACCTGAGGCCAGGAATTGGGGTGAATGCTGGAACATCAGAGAAACAGAATAAGCCACAGCTTCCTCACCTTGCCAGTTCTGTAGCTGATCCTGTTTCCTCAAACTGGAAGTTTCTGAGTCCTCATCCAAATAGATCTCAGGTGAACTGCTGCTCAAAAGCCTAAAAGCTTAACCAGACTAGTTCTTGGTTTTCACACCTTATATACCTTTCTGCTTTCTGCCATCACTTCCTGGGATTAACGGCATGTTGTCACCATGCCTGGCTGTTTCCAGTGTGGCTTTGAACTCACAGAGATCCAGATGGATTTCTGCATCCAGAAGGCTAGGATTAAAGGTGTGATTGCCATCATTTTCTGGTCTCTATGTCTGTCTAGTGACAGTTCTGTTCTCTGACCCCAGATAAATTTGTTAGGGTGCGCAATATATTGGGGAACACAATATCACCACAATTCATAGACATCTAAGACCACTTTCCATAATGTTTTCAGTGCACTGATAATAAAAATCTTACCCACATTTGATGATCAAATATCAAATTTACGACATTCAGAACTCAGTGTTAAATGTTCAGCAGTTGCTCACCCAAATCTGTTGCTCTTCCCCCTTAACTCTTTGTTAGAATACCAGAGACATTTTGAGAAAATTTAACAACCCTTGCTACTCATGGGTGATCTGAAAAATCTCTAAGAAGAATGAACCCTTCCCCAATGTAGAAAAATAGAACTTAATACTTGGTGAAGAGCTTTAAGGGGATGAAAAGAAATGAGAAAAGCTATAAGCTGTCAAATCCACTCGCCTAATATGTCCGCTCTCCTCTAAACAGGAGCTAATTCCAAACTGAACACAGCTTTGGAAATTTACATCCCCTCAGAGGAGTGCAGCCTTGAAGAAAAATCTAATTACTAAATATGAGTAAGGAAAGGGGACAGTGACCCAAAGCTTAAACAGATGATTATACTTGTTACTAGAGGTTTCCAAGGCACAGAGGAAGAAACCAGTATGTACATGTTTGACATTTGAATACTACACCTTCATTAGCTGCTTCCTAAGCTCTGAAATGTTTGACATGTAATTTAACTACCCAGAAGATAGGCCATTTTCTCTAGCCCTGCAAGAACAGTTATTTTTTTTTTGAAGCAGAAGTTTAGAAAAGAGAGGAAAATGGAAAAAAAACCCAACCCCTAGAGAATCATATGATTATAATTTTAAAAATAGAGAACATAATACAATTCAATGAGACTTTAAGGGTTTTGTGTTGAAGTTGGGGGTTGCCTGTTGGTGTTTTTTAAGTTGTTCTTAGCTTTCTTGGCTATCATTTATTGTTATTCCCTTAGGAAAGGTTCCTACATATTTAAATATTTGTGCAAATTCAAGTTTAAAGTAATCAAATTGAGCATGCTCAGAGTCTGCAACTTAATTGATGTAAATTCCAAATAGATAAGTGTGGGTTTTAAAATTATCTACCTTCTCACCAAAGAGGTCATACCTGCTGTCTCATTCCTTGTGACTATAATTGAAATTAAAAAAAAATCAGTTCTTGCTATATTTTTTATGGAAAATTGCATAGCAAATCTGTATAGCACAAAAATACTTCAGCGTAAACATCACAGTTTCAAAATAAAATCAGGAGCTCCTTTGAACTATGCAATGACTCGGATTTAATAAGAACTTCATATTTTCTTCTCCAGAGGAACCAGACTAAACATTCTATTTAAAAATCATAAGTGAAGAGAACAGTTAACTCCTTCAGTACAGATGGATTTCCCTGCTGGGGTCCACAACATTTACATATTTTATTATTAATTGTGGGTGTGTGTGTATGCCTGTCTGGCGATAAATGCACAGAGCACCAGTGCCTTTGGAGCCTAGAAGAATTAGTCAATTCCCTCGGAGCTGGTGTTAGGTAGTGGCTGAGAACCAAACTCGTCCCCTATGAAAGCACTCGCTACTGCTACACCATCTCTCCAGCCACCTCAACAGCATTCATGTCTTCTCATGAAATGATTTTTTTAAAAATTCCATAACTCTCTATTTTTGTGTGTCTTTTTACGGGTCAAAATAATGGTTTGTTCTCCACCACTGGGATACATGCCCAGTCCTTTGTTTTGGGGGACAAGGTCTTTCTTTATAGTTTCAGAAGGCCTTGAAATTGTTTTGCAAGTCACACAAACATTGAGCTAGTAATCCTCCTGTCTCAGCTGCTACAGTTCAAATAGTACAAGATATAACAAAAGTAAAATTATTTCTTACATAATAGATTTTTCAAAAACAATTTACTTTTATACATTATCCTATTTGGGAATAATAGAAGTCTATTCTGGGTACTGCTTTCAGATGACTACCTAAAATGGCCTTTGTTTCTTGAGTGACATTGAACAAAATGTTTTTCTGACCTATCTTGCAGTACACACTTTAAAATATGTGAAGACGTGCTGAGTGGTATGTTTTACATTGCAAATAGATAATAGAACCATGAGAAACTCATCTTACTTATATGTGCATTGTCTTACTCTTGGTAAATTTACAAAAAAAAAATACACATTTTGCCAAGTGAAGTGTAGCTACGTCCAGTTATTAGAGGAACTGATCATAATATAACACATAATTTTTTTTCAAATACATAAGGTAGATTGATATTCTTCACAGTAACATCAGCTGAGGTTTTGGCTCCTTTGAAAAAATAGAGACAAGAAAGAAAGAGAGGGTGTGTAGAGAGGAGGGGAAAAAAGGGAAGGATGAAAATTAGGAGAGAAAGAGAGAGAGAGAGAGAGAGAGAGAGAGAGAGAGAGAGAGAGTATAAACTATGTTCCTAGCTGCATTCAATACTTGCTTTCCACATAGGTTTTCCACACTTCTTTTGGTCATCCCTGGAAGGATTTGCTCCCTCAACTCATGGGCCTGGCTGTGTACTAACACGTGCACTGCCTAAGCTGGTGTCATTACATCATTACTACATCTATCTAGATCCATTTTCACTCCCCTTCGCATCACAGGGAAACATTCATCATCTCATGAATAACTGGGTTTTTTTGTTTGTAATTTGTTAATTTAGTATAAAATCTGTGGTCACTTTCTGTTGTTAAAGTTGAATGGTATTTGGATTTCTAATCATTTCGTATAAGATAGGCTTTCTTATATTTTGGCTGAGGTTTTGCTTTTTATCATTTTGAATGGTTTGTTAGTAAGATTAATATGCTATGACAACAGTAATTTTGTATATCTGTGGTTCCTTACTTATCTTCTAAATGTATTTACTTTTTAATTCCATGTTTGTGAATCAATAAAAGCATTTTTTTCACTAAGAATATGACATGAAATTCAGCATATAATCCGAGCATGTGGGAAGTTGAGACAGAATCATACCAAACTGAAGGCCACCTAAAAAAAAAAATACCCAAAACTTTACTTTCTTTTCTTCTAAGATTAACTCCATTACAGAGAATTAAAAGGAAAAAGAAGTCTGAGAAATGTATTTATTTGTAAGATAGTGAATGTCAACTCAGAGCTATCATGCATAAAATTACTAAGAATATTTTCATACTTTTTGCTATTTCATTAATTTTGCTAATTTGAAAATAGTTGTCTTCCATTATTTAAAAGTACAAATGTTGAACTAAATTGCTATTTGTCTCTATTCATCATTTTAATGTTTTATAAAGGGAAAAAACACAATACTTTTTAGTGGGGGAGGGAAGTATTGTTTATACAGTAAATTATCCTTTAAATTTTGACAAAAAACACTGAACAAAAGCACCAGGTTGAATTGAATCCCCAGGGGAGTCTTGGCCCTGGAGGAGATGGGAATGGAGGGGAGGGGCTAGGGGAAGGTGGGGGTGGGAGCAGGAGGGAGGAGGACAGGGGAACCCATGGCTGATGTGTAAAATTAAAACACAAATACAATAAAAAAGATAAAAAACAATTAAAAACATATTTGTATGATTATAAAATCTAGGGGAAATAATCCATATTTAGTAAATATATTCTAAGACTCAGGTTTATACTATCTACAGATTAATACATTTTATGGAACTTCAATTTCAAGTTCTTTGGCTAAGGAACAATGAAGGTTAATATTCCCAAAAAGTAATGTTGTTAAACATAGGAAATTCTTAAAAATAAAATGATTGCTGTCTCACAAATGCATATGTTCCCATGCTGCAGGCACAATTTTATTAATGAGCTATGACGATGTTTGAAAGAGTCAGTGTGCTCAGCTAATACAAATTTCCTGTTAGGAATTGTTTTAAAGCTTTGTTAAGTCTTAAACTTTGACCAGTAAGAGTGCCAGCACTAACAATGAGCTGTGTTTATTTATGCAGTTCTTTGAAGAATCTCCTAAATAGTGTCCTGTTGGTTTCTATAAAATATGGTATTGAGAAAATATGCCTATAGTAGGATGTTTTTATTATGGAGAACACATTATATTTAATTAGACATCTGACTATGACATTAACAATAATTGCCATAAAGTTCCCTCCTGTGTTAATTTTATTCTACATGTTCCATAGCTGTATTTCTTCTCTTTAAAGTGTTGACTGGTAATATATGAATATTTTATGAGCACATTTTAGAGCACTGTACTGTCTTATTTTAATTATAATCATCTTCAGTTGAGAACTTGTATTTTTATATACCATTGAATATTTTCAGGGACAGAGGGAAACAGGTCTCATGAATAATTGATTTTCTCATACACAAAAGGTAGAAAACACCATGGTCAGTTCTCTCCTATTTATTTTTTCCTTTCAAGTTTTCCTGTTTTTGAAATTCAGGCCAAAGCCTTTTGCTTGGCTCAAATCCTCTCCAGATCTAAAACCTGATCAGATAACTAAGGGCCAAAATGTTCAGATACCCATGATCTTTGAGCCTGTAATGACACACTGCAAAGATATAGTTCTTTTGAAATATCAATCTTTGAAAGTCATATCAACTTTTACATTTTAGTCTATAATACACTTTTTTTTGTTTCAATACAAGACAAAATACTTTAAATCACATAGAAAATGCATTTAACCGCACAAGAGTCTAAGCTTTGAACATTATCTGTAACTGTGTCAGGTTTCTTGGTCTCAAGACAAAGCTCAGAAAACTAAACTAAAACTCAGGCTGTAGAAGGGATGCAAACTTGAGGACTTGAACGTGAAACACACCATTTCACATGTGGCAAGATGCTTCCTTTGTAGGTCTGAGGTTGATGCTGAAGGAATTCACACAGGTGACGCTACACTACAGTTCGATTCCATACAGGCAAGTTTGTCACCAGGAACCTGGAGGTGATAATATCTACTGAGCACCAATCACATGACACTCAAAACCAAAGACAGAGTTCCTAACAGTTGCCAAACAAAGAGAATGATCAAAGGATCTTGATTTTATATCAGTATTCCTGAATCTCATCATTTCTAAAGATCTGATTTCAACAATATAATTTTATTGATGTGCACGTGGAGAGCAAATACAGGGGAGACATTTTTAAGAGATGAATCTGCCCTCCCCACCCAAAATGAAGGATTACTCTCTCTGACAGTCTTTTGTTCATGGCAGAATTGCAGACACAACAATGGTCATGCTTTTCTGAGCAATGCCAGACTCTGTCCAAGATGTTACTGGACTCTGAAAACACATACCTACTCTTATGCAAACCTATGACTACTATAGACCTTATTAATGAAATGCATAAAAAGCAAAAAAAAAAAATCCTGATGTCTGCTTATTAGTCATGCAACTCTGCGAGTTTGTCCACCTCATCATGAAGACCTTATTTAGTAATGAAACGTTGATTAACAATGATTAACTGATAGATCACTGATTAAAATGATTCATTATGGAAGTAGCTTGCATCTTATTAATAAACAACCAAATTATCTTCCTCTCACAAATTCACTAAATAGTTTAGCATTAGAAGGAATTTCTCCATCATACTAAATCATGATTTTAAAAAAAAATTCTTTATACATCTCTTAATTCCAGCATGATGGATATTACTACATTTAAAAATTGGAATCATAAAAACTAAATTATGTGTTTTTTTTAAACCCTGAGGTAAATTGGTTCTCTTTCTTACCTGAGTAAACTTAACTAATGTGCTATCCCCTCAAACTGCTAAATTTTAAATAAATTATAAAATGCTGTAATTTTCCAATGTTTTGTGTGTGTCTCTGGAACATATTTCTTCCTAACCTATTTTAGTTCTAAATGATAATTGTCTTTCAATCTTGGTGCCTTCATTTCTTCAGTTTTCTAATGGAGTACCAATCTGATAAGCATATTGTCTCAAATGCAAAGGACACGCAAAGTTTTTCCTGTATTGCAACTTCTTCCACAAAGGCATGTGGGCCATCTCTGTAACACTGTTTGCTGATTCTGTTACATTTTCTCCTTTCCCTCAGTCTCCATGGTAAGTCTCCGTATGCTACAAATCAAAATAATTTAGTTGGCATCCTGTATGTGACCTTGAGCTATTTGTGACCTTCTTCAGGGCCATGAATATCTTCAGAATTCCTTTTATTTATAAATCATGAATTATAGAGTAGAACTTCCATATTCCTCAAAAGTATACTGCTGCTTTCTGATTAAATTTAATCACCCCCTATTTTTTCTGTACATTTCTGTCTCTTTCCAATTTCTCATTTTGGCATCATTCTTTCAGTGACCTGGGTCCGATATCCATCTAAAAATTTCCCTACTACTCTGATTCCCAAATTCTGCCTGCAAAATATATCAACAACTATATTGTAGTTTGACTTCTGCATTGCAACAGTTTTCCTGTCATCACCTTTCATACTTTGATTGGATTGATCCATAATGATCTACATTACTATCCATTCTCTAACATGAGAAAAAAAAAAACCTTCCTATTTGTCTCCATTTTCTACTTTTCCAGGCTTTCTTCCCTTTTCTTTAATTAAATAGTTTGTCTGTGTTTTAAAATTCTTCCAACTCTTCTTTTTGTTCCTTCTAAAATTATACAAATTATTTTAAAGCAATACATTGTTATAAAATTAAAATAGCAAAATTAGCATCATTTAAAGGAGTTGCAAATGAGTTTAGACAATATCCAGGTACTTTCCAACTGCTGGCATGATGTTGTTATCAGTTTTCTAAGTTCCAAATGTAATTGAATGACCCTAAGATGATACCCTTTGACTCCTCAGTTGAAATTTCATGTCATCTCCCATGCTTTTGTGTGAGTGGAAACACTATTATAAACTATTTGTGAAGTATGCACAGTCCAAAGCCATGTCTGTATTTTTCTCTGTTATAAACTTCTGTCTCAACAGAGAAGAAATTGTTCTCTGTTGGTTTAAGGATTCATAGATTGCAGTGAGGGCCTTTGGGAACAAAAGTGAAGCTGGAGAAGGATGGCTAGCTGGCTTATGTAGTAACTGAGAGGAAGTTCTTTCCTGACAGGCAGCAAGAAAATAATATCTTGATGCTAAATTGTCAAGGATATCAATTTTCCAACCATTCTCACGGGAGTCTGAAACAGTCTTTTCATTAAGTATATATTTGAAAAAAATCAGAGCATAATGAAGCCCTAAGAAAAGAACCAGCTATATCTTCATCAGATTCTGGTACCACAGACATTAAGAGATACAGAAGGGATGTTGGCTTAATGTACTATGTATCTAATAAGTTATTAAACACCACGAGAAACTAATAAATTGTTTATTGGTTGTAGTATTAAGGCAACTCCACATAGTTAAATGGGAGGTTTATTTTGTGGGGTAACTTACAAGTAAAGGGATAGGTTACAGGGTCCGGGAAAGGTGTAGCGCAGTCCAGCAGTGTTCTCCGGAAAACTCTGCTCAGTCTACCTCCACTGTCCAGGATCCAGGAACCAAGAGAGCCAGTACATCTGGATCTCAGATCTTAAGGCTCCTCTCTCGGCCCTGCCTTGTAGGCATGACAGTTACCAAAGCCTCAGTGGGGGTAGTACTTCCAGGTTAAAGCTGGAACAGCTACCCACTACAATTGTTCTCTTTGTTACTTCATTTAACAGATTGCTATCTATGAACAAATTGTTCTTGTACAAGGCAGAGGTTATTCTCACCACTGTGAGAAGAATAATCTCATCTGGCATATGTGACTGAGTCATTCTCTGCATCCATTCCTAACTGCTTACTCTACCATAACCTCTAGGTTTGACCTCCTTCTGTATTTTTTTTTGTATTAAATATATTCATTCTCCACTGATAATATAGTAATTGTGGTGGTTGAACCAGAATGCTCTCCATATATTTGAATGTTTAGTCATCAGGGAGTGGTACTACTTGAGAAGGATTAGTAGATGTGTCCTTGTTGAGTGAAGTGCCACTGGGGGTGGGATTTGTGTTTTCAGAAGCCTAAGCCAGGTCCAGAGGCCCTCTCTCCTTCCTGCTGCCTATGGATGGAGATGCAGAACTCTAGGCTACTTCTATACATCATGTCTGCCTGTGCCGCCATGATTCCTGCAAAGATGATAATGCACTAAACCTCTGAAACTACAAGCAAGCCCCAATTAAATGTTTTATTTTATGAGTTGACTTGTCATGGTGTCTCTTCACAGCAACAGAGCACTGAGTAAGGCAGTAGCCACACTACTTTGGATGTAACTTCTCTATCTAAATTAATCACTCACTGCTTTTTGTACAAATTCTTCTGGTCACATTCACTATTCACTCTAACTCTATTGCATAAGCTTGGTAGCTATATTTAGTTCATACATCACTATCTTCCTTATATCAAATTAATAATTCTTATGAGAATGGCCATTTCTATTAATTTTTTCCTTGTAATTCTTTGTTATTTTAAAAATATTGTTGACAGTTTCATGCATGTATTTAACAAATTTAGTAACACCACCCCCCATCATTCACCTTTCTCACCCCCTTCCTTCCCCCACAGGGACATGTCTTCTCAACAAGTCATCCTTCTGTTTTCATGTCTTTTTTGTTTGTTTTATTTGTTTTGTTTGTGGTCTATTGGGTTTAATTGGGGCTTCTTGCTTGAGCATGGATGGAAAGGTAATTTACTGTAGTAGGCACTTTGGCTGGGCACCACAAAAATCTATGAGTGTAAACAGGAGTAATTAGAAAGCAACTTGACAACATGAACATTCAGCAAAACAGCAGTAGTAGTCTCCCACCTAGGGCGTATGACCTGCCTAGCCATGGGCTCCTGACAGAACCAGGCATGAGTTCCTTCCAGGGAAGCCAACCTCAACCCAAGCAGAAAGTAATGGGTTACTCAAGAGCAGTCACTTCACTCTTCAAATTTATAGCCTAGAAATAACAGAAAGCTAGTGTCACCTGGTCTAATGAACAAGACATGTAATTACTATTTTATATTGAGTCTAACCATCATGTGTCTTCTTTCAGTCTCCACAAGTGCAACAGTATTTGTGCTTGTATCACAAGTATATATATATATATTCAGACCTTGAACAGCACTGCTACATAGGCTGTGCTCAGAAGTCCATTGCTTAAAACTAAAACTATCAATTAAGTGTCTTTTCTTTAGTACTAAACACGTATATCTTAGCCAGTTTCATACGTTATGTTACTATTTAGTTTATGAGCCTAGTGTGCCTTCTTTCATTGAACAGAGAAGTACTCTCCAGACAAATCCAATGCAACTTAAGAAATACAATGCATATTTTTGGATGCATAAAAGGAAATATCTGGATAATTCACTTTTTAAAAATTAATTAATTTATTTTATTATTATTATGTGTTTTAATTTTATACATCAGACATGGGTTCCCCTGTCCTTCCCCTCCTGCCCCCAGCCCCACCTTCCCCCAGCTCCTCCCCTCCATTCCCATGTCCTCCAGGACCAAGACTCCCCTGGGGATTCATTTAAACCTGGTGGATTCACTTTTACATTATGACAATAAACAGACATGCACATCCAGTGTACTCTCAAGTTACATTGAAATTAATTGTACTTCAATGACCTAGATTATGCTTTCAGATATATTTATTTCACATTTATTAAATATCCATGGGCAGTGGCTTTCAACATTTTTTACTTTAGTAATTTAACTGCATAATTCTCTTGACCTATAGTATAAAAATCAAATTGTTTAGGGATGAATTGTCTCAAACTGTTGAGTAAATTATTTTGTGATAAAGAGAGGTGGTTTTAATGATAAAATCCTGATTATAATTTATTTCCCTGGTGATGTAAATGTTTTTTATATCTTAGTTTATTTTAAAGCCAGAAAAAATTGCTTAAAATATGTACAGTTCATATTATTAAACATTATTATTTTTCTGAACTACAAAGGAATTTTAAAAGCACTATGCATATGTCTTTAAATAGAACTGATGTAACAAATCTTTTATTACCCTTCTTTATTATAATTAAAATAAAAACCACAAGCATGCTCAAAATTCAATCTAATTCATTAATAAATTAGCTCTACAGGTCAAGGCAATAATTAGAATTCAAAAGATGATGAGAAATTTTCTAATTTTAATTACTTAATAAATTACAAAACAGGAGACTAATAAAACACACTAGTAGGTGTGCTTATCAATGAAAAGCTCTACAGGGGTTCTTCCATATTAGATTGTCAATAAGTGAAAAATGTTGAAAATTTCCCATAAACAGAAAAGAGACATTTGAAAATGGATATTCAAATAGGTTAATTTTAGGCATGAACATAGTAACTGAAAGCTAATTTGTTGAGGGATCCTGAACTGCATCTTCAATAACAAGCAAAGATCTATCAAGTTGAGTTTGTTCTAAAGGAGGCTATTGTTTTATTATTTCTTTAGTTTCTGGGTCAGTGTGCCTTCTTACACACAATAGAGGACAGAAATCCTTACACATCCACAAGGTATACACAAACCAGGTAAAAGCAGCACAAAAAATTATTAATGTCCTAGTGGCTTTGAACTTAGATGTATTGCTCTATAGTATTTCTGAATCACAACACATATGATTACTATCCACACATCACATATATAACTCACATTATAAAAGAGCAATACTTAATAAGTTACTGCAATCGCAATATAGTCAGATATAGTGATATTTTATTTGTATTGAAATGTGATTTTATTTGTATGTCAATAAAGTTGCCTTGAGGTCAGAGCAAACCAGAGCAGAAGCCGAGCAGTAGTGGGGCACGCCCTTAATCCCAGCACTTGGGAGGCAGAGCTAGGCGGATCTCTGTGTGTTCAAGGACACAGCCAGCATAGCAGACACACGCCTTTAATTTCAATACCAACCATAGAAGACCTGGAGGTCTGTACAAACAGGCAGTGACAAGGAGGTCATGTGGCTGGGTTACAACCAATGAGGGAGGAGAACAGAAAGTCTTTAAATAGACAGGACACACAGAGGTAGGTCTCTTGCGGAGAGGAGGAACCGCAGAAGCAGTGAAGGGTAAGGTTTGGCTCTGACCTCGTGGTTTTTAACTCTGCAACTGGCTCTGTGTTTCTATTTAACAAGCAGGATACATCTACAGTCAGAATTTTAAATACTTATGTTGTTTAGGGGCCAGTGCAACGCCTTATCAGGTAAAGATGCCTGCTGCCAAACTTGATGAACCCAGAGGCACATATGTTAGAAAGAAAGAACTCACTCTCACGAGTTACACTCTGACCTCCCCCTGATTCATTCCATGTACCACTCAACACATACAATAAATAAACAAATAAGCATTCATAGAAATCCTATGTCCCAGTGTTTGAGGCACAACATGCACTCTTATTAAATTGATTAAGGTATCTTTTGAAAGCATAAAAATATCTCAAAATAACTGATTATCTTTTTTAATCCTGAGTATGAAATGAGAGACTGAGTTAATCTTCTACACTTTTGTCAGGTACAGAAATTAATCAGGTGGAACAGGCACAGAAACATCTTTTATATGTGTGTATATCTATCATCTATCTATCTATCCATCATCTATCATCTTTCATTTAATCATCTATGAATCACTTATCTGCAACATAGAACACTGTTGACAATAGTGGGTAGCTTTTCCAGCTTTGACCTGGAAGTACCACCTCCATTGAAGCTTCCAGAAACTGTCACACCTACAAGGTGGGACTGAGACAAGAGTCCCTAAGACCTGAGATCCGGATGTGCTGACTCTCTTGGTTCCTGGACGCTGGATGCTGGATGTAGATCAAGCAGAGTTCTCCAGAGAACACTGCTGAATTGCAGTTCACCTCTCCTGGACCTTGTAACCTATCCCTTTTCTTGTAAGTTACCCCACAAAATAAACCCCCCTTTTAACTATGTGGAGTTGCTTTAATATTTCAACCAATAGTTGACCAACTTTATCGTTTGAGTATCAGCATGGTATCTTCGTGATTTTTATACAGAGCATAAGCTACTTCTCACTTAATGTTGGAATTGCACCATGCATTTCAGTAGCAAGAATGCCAACCACACTGGAATCCACCTGTGATGTTCCACAGTGCTTTCTTTCCTATCATGCAGCTGCCATTGAAGTCACAGTTTTCAAAACACTTTGTATTTATTTGTTCATTTATGGTTGGGAAAGGTTTTTTTTGTTTTTTTGTTTGTTTGTTTGTTTGTTTTCCTTTCTTTCTTTAAAGATGAAGTGCTTTCTTTGTGAAACTTTTTTAGACACCATTTGCTTAAAGGGCAATTCTTTTACACATTTTGCAAAAACAGACTTTTCCTCTTTGCTGGGAGGCCACTTGTTTACTGATCTAGATATCTAAGATGGAATCCTGCAGCAAAAATTGTGATTTAGACTTTTCCCTTTGATGTTTAAGATGAAAATGGAGTATCTTGAAAGGAAGAAAATGTGCTTGTATATTTGTGATCCTACACATCATATACTAATGCATGTAAACACAGACACATATGATAAATACACACACACACACACACACACACACACACACACACACACACTCAACAAGACAATAAGTAGGCCAAAACTTTGATAGCAGGATTTAAGTTCCATAAGGAATAATAATGTAGAAAAATATTTAATGTTGAGGCCAAGATAAAGGGAATTGTAGGCTGTAATTAATGAAAAGAGAAAGAGAAGGATTTCAAAAGAAACTTCAAAAGACTAATTAAAATCACCCAGATATAGGAAAGTATCCCTTCAAGCAGAACCGTGTAATGCATTAGGAACACAGACAGCAAGAGGAAGAAGACTAGATGTAATCTTAGAACAAGGGAAACAAGCCTCAGTACAAAGAAGGAAATTGATTTCCCATCAAGGGAGGTAGTGGGGCCCTTTCTCTGGCCTGGAAAGGGAAGAGAAATATAAAGCAGACCTTCAGTTTAGGGAACGGATGGTTCTGTCTGGATATGTTCAAGACCCATGTACGAATGTGGTGGACCAAATGAGTGAACTGAAAAAAGATTAGAGTTTTGGTTCTAGCACCAACCCTAAAAGAAATGTTAAGGAAGAAAGTGATGTAACTTTCAAATAGCATTAAAGCACACCAAAAGAATACGCTTTTTTAGGACAATTGTGGAAACTAAGACAGTATCACTGCACAGAAAATAATCTATGGGGCTAAATATTTAGACCTGAAGGACGCTTGTTTAGATACAAATTCTAATAGCCATCGATTCATTTTACACACACTAATGTGGAAATAATGCAGTAAAATTAAGATATTTATGGTCAAGAAATAAATCTTTATAAAATACCATACCAAATGTTGCTTTTTGATCCATGCTGCGACTAAAACTGGTTACAATCAATTTCTTAAAAGCTGTGAAATCTATATACAAATTCAAGTGTTATTTTTTTAAGGATGGTAAGAAATCAGAGTGGAGGAAATAATCAAAAGCAATGATGCTTAACTCCCCCTGTAAAGGCGTCTTGGTGGCAGGATATACTTGAAATGATATAAAGAACGCACTCAAGGGAAGATGTAAAAGAAAAGCCTTTAAAGAGAAAACGAGATATCCCCAGCTGTAACGCTGTTCAGTGGAACATGTAGTCGGGGAAAAAATAATCAAAGGTGAAGTGGAGCAGAAAGAGCCAAAAGGAAAGCGTAAAGGCAAGACATTCATATTGACAGACTCAAGAGGAGAGAAGAAGAAAGAAGTCAGCTAAAAATAAAGACTGCACCTGCACAAATTCTGAAGTTTATCTGTTCATTCAGCAGAGGGTCGTTTTTGAACCTACTGGGTATGAAGTTTGGAAACCGAACAGACCGTGATTCTAACTCCAAAGCATGTTCTGTGTGTTTTGCGATTATGACCCAAAGGCAGTACCTGCTAAGTTCACTGTTCATCGTCATTGTTTCTCATGGGAGCTAACAGCTTTTGGAATGTCTCAGTAATTCCAAATGCTTTGCTTATTTAAATATAGGGGAGTTCAGGAAATGACTTCTACCTTCCTCCGTGTTTCAGAAGCATGCGGTGTTAGACTAATGAGTGTCAGTTATATCAGGGTTAAATGAAATCAGATTAAAGCACATGCATATTCAGTGAGAGTAAATTATTGCTGCATCGTTTGCCCCTCAGAGCCATCCAAGAGGGACAAAGTGCTACCATCATCTTCTAAATGGTAGGAAAAAAGGATGAAGAAACATCCAGAATTCATTAATGCTGTTTAGCTGGATTGAGATTAATCTCTCAGGGATATCTATCATCAAAAACTGAAACTTCGTATTACATTACAGTTATCTTTTAATGTCCAAGAAGTTGGACATTGAGGTACAAGGCATGTCCTCATTATATATTAACCGTTATTATTATTAATATAAAGATCTACCTAGATATGTATTCCTTCATTCGAAGCTCAACCCTGGGCAAACATCATTGCTAAGAAGTAGCATTCTGTGTAACTGGCAATATTCAGCTATGCCTAAAGTGCCCTATCCCTGTTTGTATGTTGCAGTGCCTTAAAAAAAATTATACCCTTTCATATCTTCACATTTTACATTAGGTCTCAGCTCAATTGTTCCCTTTGAGCCTCACATGTGCCCTGTTGTCAATGGCACACGGGTCCACCTCCAGTGGCATCCTTTCTCATTAGCCAGCACAGTCTTTAGTATCCATCAGTTCCCCACTTGTTTACACGTACTGTCTCCATTAGAGAATGTGACCACATTCTGGCGCTCCTCTGTATCCACACAAGATAGGAGTGCAGTAAATATTTGCTGGAAGAATAAAGTAACTAGGAAGTTTTTTTACGCCCAGAATGTGCCCCATAAGTGTTACTCTTTTATTCTAATTGCCCACCCACGCACATTTGATTAGAAAAAAACTCTCAGTTTCCACAGATACGTTGGCTTCTCATAGCTCCCTACCCTAGTTCTCTTTCATTTTTCATCTTTGAACAACTCTATTTTTCTGCTATCCACTTAAAAGCAACTCCATTTTCTTTGATTGTTGTATTCATTCGGTCCATCCACATCTCAAACTTGTTAAACTGTATTTGTAAATTTTGTTTTACATACCAAGACGGAAGTTAAGTATTAAATAAGATATGACAATCTGTACATTTTTAATATACTCCAGAATATTCAAATCAAATTTTCTTAAACCTAAGTAAATCATACACACGCATTTAAGGAAAGTGGAAAATTGTTTTATATGTGTGTATTTTTTGCAAATAACTTATTTTCTTTTTTCAGCTCCCCTACCATCTCCCTCCTTCTGGTTAAGATGAAAAAGGGGAAAAAGAAATTTTTACCATGTGAGAAATCTCTTTTGTTTTAGACTCAAAAAAATCAAGTAAAGCTAATGGCTTCCTCTCCTCTTCAAAAATATGTGGAAAATTGAAGTATCTAAGAATGCAGTCTGCCTCTTATCAAGAACATGAATAATTACAAAAATATTTCTATTCATCACTTAATTAGTTGCATCTTTCAAGGGCTTATCAAACTTGCCTTTAGTAAAGTACTCCACACCCTTGTCTCTTTTCCATGTGTGTAAAAAGATCAAAGTGAGTCTCTGTATTTCAGTGTTTGTCCTTGTTCTGGAAGCTAATTCGCTGCAGACAATAAAGAAAACAACTCTGCAGAAAGACTTCCATAAACCACAGACTTCACAGCTGTACTTCCCACTGGCCACAGATAGCATGGAGCCTCGTCCTTCACCCATGTGGGTTATGGCTAAAAATTTACTAGGCAAAGGAACAGCAAACAAGACTGCACTGCAATGAAGGGTATTTGCTTTGCTATCAGTGATCATTTCAAAGACTTTATCTCCAGGGAGCACCTAACTGCACTGATAAAGCTTTCACCAGCCTCAGTCATTTCTGAGACAAAGGCCAACCATGGGCAGACTAAGAGAGAAGGGTGTCAAGACAAGGAATGCACTCCTTATGCACAATAACAGTTACCCTCACTAGATTTGCCCTGAATATTGGAAAAATACTTATAAATAACCCTTTAAGATTGGGTAATTAGTTTGAGCAAAAATGGTTCACTAGTTAGAATAGAAACTATGTGAAAATACTTTCATGAAAGTCTTGTAAATTAGTGTAAGGGTGTTAAATTTTTAGAAAAATAGATTGGCACAGGAATTACCACACATGATTTAGTCAGGATATATTTTATATAGCTACTCATAGTTAATAAAGTTATAATAAATTCTAATGAAACATTTGCTATCGGGTAAAAAAATGGCGTAAAACTCAATCAGAAAATGAACTGTAGAAATGAAAAAGGGTTTTTATATGTAGAAAACTATTTTAATGAAAAGAGCCAATCCACCCTTTTCTCTGAAATTTC
This sequence comes from Onychomys torridus, assembly GCF_903995425.1. NCBI lineage: Eukaryota > Metazoa > Chordata > Mammalia > Rodentia > Cricetidae > Onychomys > Onychomys torridus. The sequence continues at coordinate 52,429,019 of NC_050454.1, forward strand.
AAAGCACTTAATCGATGCCTTTCATATATGGTAAGTTTATAAGACTTTCCTAAATTTAGAAGACTTATAAAAGTTAAATAGTCTTTATTATCCCAAAAAATAAAGTTAACTGGAGGGCTATTATTAGCAAAGTGTGAAATGCAAATGTTTCCGAATTTAGAATGAAGTTTACTTTAAGATTATACCACTATAAAGTCTGGCCCAAGTAGTTTGTTTATAATGGAAACTACTAATACTAAATTTGGAAGTGAAATTTCCCAGGATTCATTTTAGGCAACTTTGCTTCTGCCAATGTTGTATATTCTTCTTCAACACTTTTTCCTAAAATATGAAGAAATTTATCAAGTTAACTGTTAAAATTAACAGTTCAAATTAACAATTTTATGTAATTTTTTTTTTTTTTGCTGTAATCTTTAGAATTATGAGTAACAATGGTGAAAAAGAGGAATCAGGACAAATATCAGTCAACAAGAAGAAATGACTAAGCAAAGTCCAGGATGTCTGATGGAAACCCAGAAACCAGAGAGAATACACTAGCTGTCGTGCATTAAAAACATGACTGGATCATAGCACACTGAGTAAAAGATGGTAACCATTAAACTCTTCATACTGACTCTTTTGATACAAAATGATGTAATTTTAACCTGCTGTTTTAGAGGTCAACATAATGATGACCTTTGAAGAGATGAAGTGACTGGATGAGGTCAAAGATACACTTCAAAGACTATATGACATCATTTCTTGATTTTTATATGTGTTCATTACAAGATGTGTGTTCATTTTACATTAAGTTGTGTTTATAATAAGATATATATGTAGAGAATTTGAATAGTATTTATTTATAAGACTCCCCTAGCTTTTAAAATATCATTACTACCTTTTAGGGGGGTATTCAAAGCATATGAACTACAGAAAAATGAATTAGAAAAGGAGCCACATGGAGTTGATTAAAAAAAATTCTACAGAAAGAATTAAATAAAATGACAAGGAAGTCCTATATACTAGTGCACACCTTTAATTCCAGCACTCAGGGGACAGAGTCATGTGTGTCTCTGTGATTTCCAGACTAGAATGATCTACATCATGAGTTCCAGGACAAATAGAGCTACATAGAGACCCTGTCTAAAAACAAAACAAAACAACAGCAGCAACAAACAAAAACAAAAAGAAGACAAGGGCCAGTAATCTGCAGTAAGGTGGTTTAATGTGGAGAGGCACTAGCTGTGAAGTCCACATGAGTGCTGGCGAGGAACTCCACAGGAAAGCTGTCTTCTGATTTCCACATGAACACTATGGCACAAGCATGTGCCCAAGTGAAAACGAGTAAATGTAAAAAAGAACTAAGAATAATGTTCATTCTTCAAAGGGATCACATGGGCTAAAGTATTTATTTTTTTACTCCAAAATGTTACAGTACTATAACATCCACTTAGAAGAATTATGGATTGTATATGGGGGGTGGCGTTAGTGTAAAATTTTTTAATGGTAATGGCAATTAGCCCCCAAGTCATATGAAACTGACAGGCAAGAGCTATATGACTGGGCCACCCACCCCAATCTTTTTCTGTGGGTTCCTAAGAAGAAATCTAGATTAGAAAGAAAAGAGATGAAGTAACAAAGGATGATAAATAGGGGATTTCATCAAAATTTGAGGAATCAGTAGAAAGTAGGAATCATGAAAATTCAGTCTCAGTTGTAATTCTTCTAGATTACTTACAGAACTCCCCCATCAAGAGTGCTGAATGTTCAGAAAGTCAATACCCTTAGAAGTCCTGTCCGTTATCTCTGCCCTGGCAAACACGAAACCTAAATGGTGTCCATGTGTCCTAATCTATTAGCATTCAGGTCCAAACTAACCACCACATGAACTTTGAGTCTTGGAGAGTTAATAAAATGTTAATAATGGCAGCTTCTAAGAATTCATGTATATATTCCTTCCAAGTGTTACTTTATTTAGTGTACTAGAAATGTAGAATTGTAGTCCATCACAAATATGTATCAAAAGGTTTGTAAATTTTTACATATGATAGAAATTAATACAGAAATATTCCACATAAGAATTGTGAAACCTAGGAAGATGAAAATACGTTTTTTTTTTTCTCTATTTTTATGCTTATCAAGTATTCTATGGCATTAAAAGTTTCAGTTTGGATGTGAAAATGGAAATATTTAATCAGGTATGTATACAGTATGTTACTATAACTTATAAGAGGTTTTACAGTCCATCTAACCTTTAGTCATTTAAATTAATTTTGTTTGTTTTTCATATTGAACTTCAGTATAATATACTTATTTGTCATCCACAACTTTCTTCTTTTAATTTGGATTTCAAAACCTACTGACAAACTTTCTATTCTTTTAAGCAGAACAATACAGGCTCCTGGTTCCAAATACTTGAATTGTATATTAGATATGATGAAGCAATTACGCCCAAGCTGCATTCTAAGAAAAGGTTCACAAACTTCATCTGAAGTCTTGCTTAAGAAGTATTGTCCATTTTTGAAGGAAAAGAACTGCTCTTAACTGCAAATAAGAACTATAGAATGTGATGTAGCAGGCCATAATAGAAAATGTATTGAGAAAGAAGGTCTATTTTCATATGCAGAAAACAGCTTGTAAGTATTATCATATAATCTTCAAATCATATAATCCTCAAATTAGTAGGAACATATATATTAATTGGGTCTATCTAAATTAAAGTCTTTCATGATACTGTAGTTACAGAGAAAGGTTATATGACATCTGAAGCCCCATTGGCTAACTCAAGTGATTATTAGCAAGAGTCAAGTTAGTTATTCATTAAGTGGGTCACATGGACCTCTTAATTTTCTCCATCAATGGAATTGATGGTTCAAAGAAAGATGGTAAGAAGAGAGACAAGAGGAGATGGTTAGAGCAGGATGGAGATGAAAGATATAAGATCTTGTAAAATTATTTTTCACAAGTGAGAAGCCATCCCTTTTGTCACAGTCCATTGGTCACACAGACCAACCCTGGTATAATACCAGAGACAATTGACCAGCATTAAAAAAAAAAAAAAGACATGGAGGCCATTGGGGCTGATGGTACATACTCCCTGCCTCATGGAATGCCAACCTGCCTCACCAGACTATTATTTTATATCTTATAGAGTAACAAAAGCCTTTGGTTTATGTGTACTAACTCCCGCTTATTATTCACACACATTTCATTCAAACTACTCTTCACATTACATTTTTTGGGACAAGTTTTTTCATCAAAGTGAGGAGAATGTAGTGTGTTACTTTTTATGTATCAAATGATCATAAATTATTGAAGAGTATGGTAATGTATTTTGGATATGCTTCATTTCAAGCACAACCCTGTTAGATAGAAACCATCACTCCCAGTGAGCCTCAGAAAAAAATGAAAACCATTTACATTGCTTATCTGATGTCACTCATGTGGTAAGCACTAGGGGAAAGGCACCTGGGCCCACATTCAGTTCTCTCCTATCATACTAGTTCCAGAGACAGAGATCAGGTCCTCAGCCTTGGTGGCAAGAACTGACCCAATTTCTCTCTCTCTCTCTCTTTTTTTTTTCAAGACAGGGTTTCTCCCTGTAGTTTTGGTGCCTGTCTTGGGTCTCGCTCTGTAGCCTAGGCTGGCCTCAAACTCACAGAGATCCGCCTGGCTCTGCATTCTGAGTGCTGTGATTGAAGGTGTGCACCACCACCGCCTGGCTATTCCTTCATTTCTTACAGGCAGAATTGTAACAGAGTGAACATCAATTTGATGATGAACTTTTTGGCTTTTTGTTTATTGGCTGAGAAACTATGTTCACTGTTTACTTTTAAAACAGTGACTACATTTAACTTGAGAAATGTTTATATGAAAGTTTTAGCTTAAAACAAAATCCCAATATGTTATATTTAAAAGGCCTCACTGGGTAGTAGAATACATGAAAGTTTGATTTGATTAAATTGAATTTGGGATGTATTAGGGTGGAGATCTGGCTCAATGATTAAGAAATAGCACTATCTGTTCTTCCAAAGGACCTGGGTTCTATTCTATTCTGGGAACCTACATGTCAGCTCACAGCATCAGTAGGTCAGGTTCCTAGGGATCGAATGCCTCTTCTTGTCTCCAAAGGCACCAGGGATGAATGTGGTACATAGATACACATGCAGGAAAAACACCCATGCATATGAAATAAAATTCTAAAAACTAAAAGTAATTTGGTAAGTATTTAAAATAATGGCATTGAGCTCTCCAATCTTATTCATAGCATTCATCATGAATGCTGTATTAGGTATCATACATGCCTCACTTTTACCAGAATAGTAGCATAGGAAGATCCTTTCATCATGAGGTGTTTATATTTACCCTTTGTTTCTGTCAACAATTCAGGTCCACAGGATAGAAGGTTTAATTGGCAAGAAATGATATCTCACCATGCAAACACTAAGTGATTTAGAACTTTTTTATAAACATGGCTTATTCATTTCTCTAGTGAAGCAGTAAGCGACCAACACTGTTTCTATACAGTTTGCTTTTGTAATCAAAACACCCTCATCAATTCCCCTCATAAAGCCACTGTGAGTAGATTCTGACTGGTATATGAACAGACAAGGCAGTTGGCTGGAGGTGCTGATGCAAAGGGTGCTTTCTCAGGACACACAAGCCAGTTTACTAAGGCTTCTGCTCTTTACCCATGTTCTCTACAAAAATGGTGCCCTTAAATGTTTGTATTCCACTTATAGCGAGGTAGGAAGAAATGTGGAAAGATATTGGAGTCGGATTTTATGATGATTTTTTTTGAGATATTTCCTCCAAGTAAATGAACCATAGTTCAAAGCATCACTACTCAAAAATCAGTTTTTCTGTGGTCACTTGGGGACCTTCATTCTTTCAAACTTAAACATATAACCAGTAACATCCCATTAATTCATTTGGATTGGTGTAAATAGTCATAGTGATTCCAAAATCCCATTTGACCATAATAACCTGTTCTCTTTACTTTCAAAAAAAGCTCGTGAGACTAAGGAGAACCAGAGGGTAGTATTTCTTTGAAGTCACTTTATTGAAAAGTTATATTAATCTATAGAGTGGGTAAAATTTTAAATAAAAATATGAGGTCAATCATGAATTATACTTAACAAATAACAAATATCTGTTCAAATAAGTTTGTAACTTGTTGGAAAAACTTAAAAATAAATATTTGCTTGAATAATGTTATATTATGTAAAATATTGGAGTAGCAAACATGTTGTGCGGGCAAATGAGGAAACAGTTATCCACAGAATTCTTAAATACATTTAAATGTGTATAACTGAGTGGGTTGTATATGTAAAGGCTCTGAGTTAGAACTAAATAGGTCCTCTGATTCTCCCCGCCCTCTCTCTGTGTGTGTGTGGAGAGAGAGAGAGAGAGACGGGTGTCTGTCTCTGATTTGACATATGACGTTTCTTATTCTTCACTTTCTATTTTTAAAATCATATTTGCTGTTCTCTGACCTGGGCAAACAAATCAAGTATCATTTTCTGTTATACTTTCTGTCCTGTTTCACTAATAAACTGTATGCTGATTTTAGGAAGGCACTGGAGCTTAAGAACTTGGGGCTTCTTTAAAAACAGAAAGAAAGGAAGGAAGGAAGGAAGGAAGGAAGGAAGGAAGGAAGGAAGGAAGGAAGGAAGGAAGGAAGGAAGGAAGGAAGAAAGAAAACAAGCTTGCTTGTAAGGCCTTTCCCCTAAGCCCTTCACAAACCAATTATAGCAGCTGTAGTACAACAGCATGGGAGACAGCTGAGCAGAGGATGGGGGAAGCAATCAGACCACATGCCTCTGTCCGCACAACATCCTGGGAATAAGCACGCTGCCTTATCTCTACTGTGTACAGCACATAACCAGTTGTCATTAACTTCTCAAGGAACCCCACACGTAATTTGGAGTTGCTACTGTATGCTGCCCTGTCATATAATGGCATCCTCGGCCATTAGACTGTAATTTGTATTGTTCTGCTTGGGAAAACTAAGCCCTTGAGATGTTCTTTTTAAGCAGAAGAAAGAAAAGAAGACTTTATAGACATGTAGACAATAGAGGGCCTGGGCTACTCAAAACTACTGGCAGACTCAGTGCACAGGAAAATAACTACCCCGCATCTAAGGACACCAGTTCCTTTGTGCCTTTTGACACCAAGCAAACGAGCCATGCTCTAATGAGATGCTTTTCTCCAAACCAATGTGATGCCACTGACATGTGGCATGTTAGGCAGATAGATCAAAAGTGGCCTACAGTATGTATAAATGTTCAACACCCAGGTGTTCTACTTGACATTTTCTTGGTACCTAACAGCTGCCTGATTATTTGAAGATTACCAACAGTCATTGAACTCGGAGAAAGGTCCACCCGTGCTAATCACCTGCTCTAATGGGATCAGCATCCAGACCTAAGGTTCTTTTGATTAACACTGCTCAACTTAGGTCCTCCAGCTTGCTGGAGAAAAGGACTTACTGAACTGTGCTCTATCAAAGACCATCCCATTGAAATATTGCTGGACATTTTTGAGCACACAATAATACACCCTTTCCTACATAAAGGATCATATATTTACAAAATTTCCCACTGAGTAGATAGATAATATTTATCATTTCCACTGTTATTATACTATCCTGCACAAAATGCAAATATGGAAATAACATGGAAGCAAGCTATAAAATGATTTTGTGTTTCTCATCATGAAATCAATATCAATTTGGCAATATCTACATCAATACATATTTGTATTTGATTTTTTATTAGGTATATAAACTCATGTTTTTTAAGCAGGAGCAGTTACTAGAGCATTGCTATGTCAAGTGGAGGCATACTGCTAAAGCCTCTCATTCTCTTGTGTCCCAAATACTCTCTCTCGCAAGTCTATTTTTATTATTGACATAATTTGTCTGCTGTACTCGAAGTACTCAGTTCTGTGACACAGCAATGGAGCACTATCATACTCAGTTCTGTCTCTGCTCTGTTAATAATAGGATTAGAACCTTCTAGGAAAAAAAAGAGAGATGGTTGATGAGATAAAGGAAAAGTATGTTCTTTAGGCTCTTCTCTGGACAGATTTCAACAAGAAGCTTGATGATCAATTTCTGAAGATCTAGTTGTTGCCGATATTAGATTATTTTTGACTGACGGTCAGATCCATTTTCTGGGTGGTTAGTTATATTTCTGCTATGTAGAAACCATGTTGATTCCATAATGGGTTGTTTTACAGGGCGAAGAAGATGTGGTTTGTGAAAATAATTACTGAACTAATAACAAAATATCTTCAAATTGTTTTGAAATGCAGCTTTAACCACAATCCAAATGCCTTGGATTTTTTCTGACATTTTGATCTTTTAAAACGGATTCATTGCATATGCTATCCAAATCTCTAATTACTTTTGGCTGGCCTGCAAGTCACAGCTTTATGACTTGTGAGAGAGAAAGAAATGTGCATCTGATTTGCCATTTTTTATAAGTATTGAGTAAAACACAGCACACTTATGTTAATAAAAGAAACTTTTAAAATTATGTCACAAGAATTTATATTTCTTTGGCTTTTGAGGGTTGTGCACTATATCATTCTTTATAGGGTTCTTATAGCCTTTGGAAGGAATTGAAAGCTTACTTCTTGGTAAGAATAAGAAAAAATATTAACAAGTGTTACAGCTTGGCCTGTGAGCTGAGGGCAACCAGCCACTTCTCATATGGCCCACAAATTAGAGATGATCATTGGTTCTTGTTTTATTTTATTGTTTTGTATTTGAGACAGTTGAGGACTGAGAATGAAACCCAGTCTTACTGTGCCTGCCTGACACGCATAAGCAACACCCTGGTTTTGATTCTCAGCACTGTAATAAAAATGCTATTATTACTGCAAAGAAATAGATGAATAGTTTTCGGAGTATCACTTTGTGACATATAAAATTGTATAAAAGAAGAGGATGGGATGGGGGAAGGAAGATCTTCAGTGACTGAAAGGAAAAGTGGACAAAAGTACATGAGGCATGTAAACAAGAGTGACATTAGGCAGAGGACGATGACCACTGGGATTGGGCAGTAGGACACGTGGGAGAATGTAGAATAGGATACACAAAAACATACTATACACGAAAAAAAAAAAAAAAACCACAATGAAACCCATTCCTTTGTGTGTTAATTTTAAAGTAACTCATAAAATACTACATACAATTTCCAGATGTAATTTCAGAGGTAATAATCCTACCTGAGTTCTCTGATATATTAAACATAGTTGTTTTCATGCAACTGTACAACTGGGTCATTATGGCATGCCGTCTTGTCAACATCCCCTAATCTTTACAATTCCACCCTTTTTAAAAAGTGTACTGATGCCTTGCCTACAGCATCGTTAAGAAAAAGTTAACATTTTTTTCCTATGTTAGATAAAAGTAGAATAATTTCCATTATTATGTATGCATGGGTAAGATACAAATTGGAGAAAAATAAATGCTAGATAAAAGAATACATGGTGAATAAAATTGTAACCCTTTTACTGTCTGATTTTGTTTAAATGAATAAAGGAGTTGGGGTCTACTTCTCTGACTCTCTATTCCTGTTGACAGACATGGTGCATATATACAAAGTCACAAATGTAACTGAAAGGGAACTTGATTAAGACCTAATTCCTAATTCACTGCTAGTGAATTCAACTAAATTCCTTCTTTTAAACCATCTATATTATTTTCTTGCTGTGGCAACAAAAATATCTGAGACAAAAAACTCAATAAACTAACCCCCCTCCAAAAAAAAAAAAAAACAAAAAACCAAAAACCAAAACACAAAACACAAAAACCAAAACAAAAAACCTTAAGGGAAGGACTTACACTGGGGGCGTGGTTTCATGGACTCAGTTCTTACTGAGAAGGAAGACATGATAGACATCTTACATTTGGGCAGACAAGAAGGCCCAGAGACAGAAGTGGACCAGGCTGTAATCAGATATGTCTACCTTCAGGATAGGAGAGTCATCTATCCTTCTTTGAGGGTATGGTTACTGGTATGTTTCCTTTGCTCCAGTAGGTGGTCTCCACATATGGACAACCCTTATTTGACTTGATGAGTTCACACACATACACACACACACACACACACACACACACACACACACACACACAAGACAATAGTCTACCCGACCCCCAGTGGTCTACTTCTGCCAGTCTTTGGCACATGACCTAAAAATTCCAATCTTCTTAAAACAGTGCCTCCAAATGGGGGCATTTCTTCTACTTCAAAATGGCCCTACATCCAATTAATACAACCAACTAATAGTCAATCATCTGAGCATGGCTTTTATGTGAACTAGAAATATCTCTGTTACTAACAAGTATTCCTTAATCCCAATAAAAGGTTATTGGTCATTAAGTAGAAATCTTTACAAAAAACAGACATTTAAAAAATAATGGCAGCCAGATTATGATGATACATGTCTTTAAAACCAGCACTTGGGGGGCAGAGGTAGGTTAATCTCTGTGAGTCTGAGGTCAATTTGTTCTACAAAGTGGGTTCCAGAACATCCAGGAATGTTACACAGAAAAATCCTGTCTCAAAACACCAAAATAACAACAACAACAACAACAACAACAACAATAATGATGATGACAAGTATCTTCTTTGCATATCATTTATAAAACTTCTTAGAAGAAATGTTAAAACTGACTGGCAGAAATTATTAAATAATAACTTACTAAACATAAAATTATAAGTGTAGGAACTACTAACAAGGAATGACCTAGATTTAGAAATTCTGTAAAAGAGAAGGTTCAGTGAGAAAGAGAACCTACTGGAATTTGAAAAGGAAATGAAGTTAAACAAGCCAAAGCTGGCAGAGAAAGAAAAAATACCAGGAAAATATTGGGATACAATGTTTGGTGACTGTGAGGAGAGGAGAGCCTGTTAGAATTAGTTCAAAGAATTTCCAAATTGATGTCCATCTTCTCAATATTTTAAACTCTGTCTCCTTTCCAAACAGAAATTTCTAATTTTCTTTGTTGCCTTCCCATCTGTGTTGACCAATCCCTTCTACTGATCATCTACTTTTGCAAAAGTTGCAGGTTATTGGGAGCATGAGGGATCAACAAAATACTTCAAAACTATACTGAATATTACAACCAGAAGGGTTGCTGTGTCCTGCCCGGTCCTGCAGTTGCTTAGTCCCAAGTAAACACATAGAGGTTTGTATTAATTACAAACTGCATGGCCTACGGCTCAGGCTTCTTGCTAGCTAGCTCTTTCATCTTAAATTAACAGTCTCTCTTATCCCATCTTTCTCTTTTCTGTATCTCTGCTTGGATTTCCTGCCTGCCTCTAAGCTGCTTTGACCTACGTCAAGGCAGCTTTTATTTATTAACCAATGGGAACAACATATATTCACAGCATGCAAAAAGACATCATCCCACAGTAGAATATTGCAAGCACAATGACCAAGTTTTCAAAGCCAAGATTGGTCACTGGCCATGAAGCTCTTCTGTTATTCAAATGGCATTGTGTGAAGTGAAGGGCTCCCACATTGTTTTCACTTTGTAGAATGACATGCACCTACTGAAGTTACAAGATTGGTATGATGTTACAAGATTAGTATTATTTGTTCAATTAAGATATGGTTACTGGATCTCATGTATCAGAATCACATAAAAAGAGTATGGTGAACAGTCAAGCACAGAAAGGCAAGTATGGATTGACACTTATATTAGTTACTTTTCTTACATTAGTTACTATTGTTGCCAAAAACACCATGAGCAACATGTAACTTAGAGAAGAAGAAAACCTTTTCTTGAGCATGGGGTTCCATGAGGATAAGACTCCATCTTGGTAGCAGAGAGCACATATGGTAGAAGGAACGGAACAGCTATGAGCTGGTATCTCAGACCACACGTAGGAAGCAGAGAGAACCACTGGGAATTGTGCTAGGTTTTAAACTACAAAAGCCTGCTCTAGTGCCATATCTAACACGGCCATGCCTCCTGAGCCACCACATCAGCACCACCAAGGGGTGACCAAGTATTCAAATGTTTGAGATCACGAGGGACATTTCTCATTCAAACACCATGATCCATTTATGTGAAAGATGTAAAATATTTTTTCATGAGAATGGAAAGGAAAGTGGTGGCCTCCAGAGGCTGGGGAGAGCCAGCATGTAGAATGTTTGCCCAATTGGTACTAAGTCATATAGAGGGATAGAGTTAGATATTGTGCAGTAGAATGACAGTAGATAGGGATTGTTTGATGTGTATCTCAAGAAGTGAGAAGAAGTCATTTTGAATTATGTCTTACACTGAAGATGTGATAAATGTTTGAGAAGATGATACATATGCTTTACCTGACTAAGCAATACTTTCATGTATCAAGATACTTCATGGTACCCTATTAAGTGTATACAATTTTGTGATTTTGTGAGTTAATTCAAATTAAATTTAAAGCATACTTTCTTGTATGCATTTGGGTATTTTGCCTCTCTTATGTCTGTGCACATATACTGCCTAGTGCCTGTGGAGGCCAGAATTCCCTTCGAGGGCATTGAATCCCCTAGAATTGGAGATACAAATGGTAGTAAGCCACAATGTTAGTATTGGGAATCAAACCTGAGTCCTCTGGAAGGACAGTCAGTGTTCTTTACCACTGTGCTTCCTCTCCAGCCCTAAAGAATACTCTGGGTCCATAAAACAAAAGGCAACTTATATATGTAAAAATATTTCCAAGGAAAATCAGTAAGACAAACAACAAATAATAACTACCATATTTATGTGGGTTCTTCTTTCTATTTATACAGATAAAGATGTGTTATCAACATGCATATACATGTATGTGCATATATACATGTATACATGAACATATATTTAAGGGTATATGGGTTCTATGTTTTCTACATTAGGGAATATGGCAGATAGAAGAGACAACCTTCATTAATTGCTTCATACTGACAAGTTACAATCCCTTTTATGATCTTTCTCTGAGAACTCATTGTTTTCATATTAAACAAGGCATACCCTTGTCCAATACAAGGAATGCAATTATATGTAGGGAGATGCTCACATTTTACAGTGGGAGTTATCAAATATGCTTGACCTAAGCATTCCTGGGAGACCCTTAAATCAGTGTTCTGTAATAAGCTTCGTAATACTGCAAATTTGAGTTACTTGGTTATAGAACATCACAAAGGTGGAAAAATTCTTGTGAGGAAATATACAAGAAAATTTTAGAATCGTAACTTAGCTGTACCTGGTATTTTTCTCCATAATAATTAAACTGCTGTCACTTCCCCATAAATAAAACAAATTCCTTCCCATAGAGATAGCAACATATGTGTATATTTTTCATATTAATTTTAAGAAATAATAAGATTTAAGAAATATCATTAACAATGTAGGATATTTAGTTAATGTGTACATACGAGGTTTTGTTTTCTTTCACTTCTGGTGTCCATAACATTTCAAAGCCAGGTCTGGAAATTCTGCTCAATTCAGCAGAAATCTCATATGCAGTACCTACTATTTTAAAATTAAAGCCATTTATTCAGCAGATGAGAAATTAGAGTTATTACTTATCTCATACATAATTCTAAGTCATCCTGGTAGCAATCATTTCTCTCCATAATATCTCCTTACAAAAAGTCAATAATCTTTTCGCAGAGGATAATAACTTACACAATGAATGTGAAAAGAGTCTTCAGCCCCTTTGTGCAATCAACTCGATGTCTTTTGTTAAGTATGTATGACTTCAAATCAGTGTAAAATGGCAGGATAGCAGTTAAACAGTGTGCATTGCTGGATCTAATTAATTCTACCATTTTATGCCAAAAATTCCATTAGTTTCCATTAAAGGTCTTGATGTAGTGCAGGGCTCTTTTATGTTTTGTAGTTAAAACAATCAAACTTCATTTCTAATTAAGGGTTATATTGCAGAACTAAAGGAATGTTAGCGTGGCTCTCTAGAAATGAATAAGTTATTCATGTTTAACAGGATACTCTGAACTAGTTAGCTGTAAAGTGGTTATCCTATAATACATCAACAGGATATGTAAATCCACAGGGAAAGGGCAGCTGGTAAGTGGCTGTCAGGAATCTTTCCTGAATATTACAATTTTATATTAATATTATAATTTGCTATTGGAGATGAAAGTTTCCCTAAGGTTATTGGAAACGTTGGAAGAAACAGTGTAGTCAAATTTAATATCATGATCCTCCCCCAGAATTATATCTCTGTATGTTACTCCTTTATCGATGCTATATATTAAAAATTAGGTATACACTTTAACACCCCTTCTTTGGCTTAGAAAGCAATATACTTACTTTGCATCTACTGTGTGTAAAGCATCACTCTTCCAACGTGATGCCAAAGGAATCAGTTCTTTATATCGATCATAACAAAAAACTGCAAGTGTTTATTTGCATCTTTCCCTAAAGGATAGGAAGCATTCCATTCACTAGAAGGATGCTTCTAATGGGTAGCAAGGATGCTTCCATGATCTACACAACTTCTATGCAAGTGGCTTATTTCAATCTTCCTTTTATTTGATCCAATAATCTGAGCAACACTCTTTTTATTCAGGGAGTAATAGCAACTATAAACCGTAACACAGACACATAATTTATTCTTCTTTTTATTACTACAGTAAAAACTGTCCTATCCAAATTTTAGATTTTTTTAAAGTTAGATTCTTAAGTTTCAAAAGTAATCTAAAGATGTAATGTGACTAGATAATTAAAAAGACTCAATGTACTCCACAAAATGGACTTTATCAAAACATCAATAATTTCCATCAATACTTCCATCTAAAAAGATGTTAATGCTAAGTTGCAACTAAGTTACATTGATTCTAAAGAATGAAACCTATGATATTAATAAGTTTTACATTTAGCATTGTATATACACTTATGGTAAAGCCATATTATCTATCACTATTGTCAATAAACTTGGAAGAAAAGTGATTATATAAAAAATTTAAATTTTATATTTTACTTATAAATTTTCCACCCAGTAATATTTTGATATTTTGTGGGTAACTTTTTAAATGTATGGTGGAAATAAGCAGGAAACTTTTTTAAAGTTTAAAATAAATAATGTTTCTTTATTGTCATCTTTATGAGCAAGTAATTGCATATAAATTCCAGATGTAGAATGGTAATAGGCCTGTCCAAAGCAATAAAGCTATTTCTATTGTCATATGTGTTTGCTTAAATACTTGGTATACAAAGAAATTATATACATAACCACATGTAGACATGATAAAATTTGTTTCCTAATCTAATAGCCATAATAAGATTTAGAGATTTTCTTCATTTTAAAGAAATAATGTTTGGGTGAACTTCGGGTTCTTCTGCTGTTTTGTGCCATAATTTGTTCTCAGCAGCAAAACTATACCAAAGTAAGCCCACTCTATTCCGAAGATCCCTTGGATTAAGTAATATCCTATCTTCTCTTCTAAAATGGGTCTTCAGACTAAATAGTCTTTAGTAGTGAAATAGTTTTCGAAGTCATAAATTTTATTTACCCCTATTGTGTGTGTGTGATGTGTAGGTATGAAGATGGGCAAGCACACGCCACAGTGCGCATGCCAAGGTTAGAGGAAACATGCTAACCCTGTTCTTCTCTTCCACTGTGGCTTCCTGGGATTCCCCACAGACTTGGGTTGCATGTACTTTACCATATGAGCCATCTCACTGACACTATTCATAGCATCGTCAGCCACAAGTAGAAGTATTTGTGTTTACTACTACTAATTCTTAAGAGAAAATAGGGTATTATAATATAATGCTTTTCTATGTACATTATAAATGCAAAATAAGTCGAAATACAAATTGTCATAAAATACATTGTCTTTTGAACTTGTATGTTGATATCAAATCAAAATAATTCTTCTTTCTTCATAACTAGAGAAGCCCTTCTTCTTGCCTGCTATTTGATAGATTTTGGAGGGGCTACACAAATTTAAAATAACTATTTCAAAATAATTATTTATTCAATATTTTAAAATTTAATCAATATTTTAAAAACTTATCTTTTTGAAAAATAGATTTAAACTGAGATTCACTATGAATTAAGTCAATGTATATATATTTTTAAGAAAGAATAACTTTTCTAAGAATTAAAATATAATCTTTCAACCAATCCCGTTGTTTTGGGATTCTAAACCAGTTTAGTAATTGAAAAGCAGAAAATATCATACATTAGTTGTTCTATTAGTAAGAGATTCAGTTGATATGAACTCCATTATCAGCACTACTATAACATTTATAAAATAATAATTTACAAATTCATTAGAAACCAAGAACTAATTCACTGATTCTAGAGTTACAACATAAGCTGTATGCTATATCTACTGAATAAAGTCTCATTTCAATGAAGAGATAATGATGTGAATTGTCTTGTGTTTTAGAGTATAAATATACCTACAGATTGCTCAATTATTCAACCACTCCAAGACAGACTGAAATAACAACCAAATCATTTGATTACTATTAAAAAGGAGTACATTTATACCAAGCCAAGGAAACAAAATCAATATTTCCTCATACTTTTCATTAACAATATCTTTCAGTGCAAAATTCACAACCTTGGTGTTTCACTGGGAAGCACACGAGTCATGTTATTTTGCTCTCCAACTCTGAATTTCTCCAAGACTGAATAAATCCAGTTTCTTTGTATTCTTCCCTCAGTTGCAATGTTTGTTTCCTTAGCATGCTTATTTGATATATCTATTTAATCACTGTCAAAATATAACCCCTCGCATCTACAAACATCAAAATGATATATGATATTTATGTGAGAGTATAAGACTCAGAGACAGAAGTTTCTTTCACAGAAGAAAATTCAGTGTGCCAGAAGATTTTAAAACACAATTAGTCTTGAAAAAAATCCCTCATATTGAAGCCCTTCACAGATAATGAGATCCAAATAATGATTCAGGAATGGCATATGTTAATAAAGGAGCACTGAAGACCTAGCAGAAAGGTAACACATCTACATATGGAAATTGTGTCATTAAGCCTAGATTTTTTTTTTTAAAGCTACTATACAGAAAGAAAGAACAAAACCTATCTAATATATCTGATGGATAAGCCTTGGGAGAATTCAAGCACGTGGGCCTTCTTGAAATCACAGTTTCATTCCTTAAGAAAATATGCAGGAAAAAAATGTAAGAAAAGAATAGAGCATGCCTTACAATATAGACACCTTCGAGGCAGATGTAATGAGGCTGTGAATAATGCTGTGTGGTCCTATTGATTGAAAGTTTTGGCCATGGCATTTCATCCATCACATTTCATTTCTCATTACAAAGAAGCAGTGCATTTTTGTGAAGTAGATATGTGATTTTAAAAATTTGTCTTTTCTCTAAAATCTTTTTACCTTTACCATTATGTTGGTGATATAGTGTGTTATCTCTAGCAGAGTAGAGACACACAGAATTTTGTGTGTCCCAGAATTTTCATGTAGGCTGACAATGCTAGGAACTTTAGAGCAAAATAATGTGCAGACAGAAACATTTCAAGCTCATCTCGTTATTGCTTTAATTTCAAATTCTTTGGTTCATTGGTTGATTTAAATATAAGTCATTGACTGTTAAGGACACAGATTCTTATTAGTGAAATGGAAAATGATTGGATCCCCTGGTATTAGTGTATATTTTTCACAGGAGCCAATAGTGCTCACTTCAGCAGATGACCATGGCATGATGATTATAACATCTCTTAGTATCTAGTAATCACAATGCATTAGCCACTATGATCAGAGTACTTCTCTGATATCTCAACAGAGCTAGAGAGAACACCGTAAAGTTAGTTAGAGATCAGTGTATAGAAAATTCTATTTCATTAACAAGCACTTTCCCCAAATAGCAACAGCAACAAAAATACAAAGTAAAATGTTGAGAAAGTGCAAGAAAGCACATTAACCATTGAAATAGTGTTAGGTACTCCAAAAAAAAAAAATTCCCTCATGTATGTCTATATATTTGTGTATGTATATTGTAAAGTCTGAGGAAATGGTGGAGGAAGACCCCAGTCTCAAATAGTCTGTAAGAACGAAGAGTGTTTATTATACCACATGAATGTGGGGTCTCTCACCTGTACAAAATGGTGACAATCTTCAGAGGGAAATGCAGACTTCTTTTAAGCACAGCTGAGGGGAGTTTCAGGGTCATCTACAGAATTGGTTAAGCAAGCAGCAGTTACATTAGTATATTTCTAATTGGCTGAGGTTTAGTAGTATTGTTTTTGGACATATTTGCACTTGGACGTGACTCAGAAAGGGGCTGCTGGGTTTGTCCTTGAGATACTGTGAGGCTGACTAAGGCCCTGTGTGTTTGTTCTCTCTCTTGATCCTGAATGTAAGGGCCTTGTAAATAAATGCCCTTTATTGGAAAAGACACCTGTTTGTCCTTCTCAGAGAACTGGAATCTAAAGCCAGTTGTAAAAATGACAGAGTTTAACCCCTTCTATTAATATATATATATATATATATATATTACTATGCATTATTGTTTATTGACAAATGAACATAAACTTGAGAAAACAGTGTCTTTCTATGCAAGTTTTGAGTATTTTTTATTGTGGACTATAAACACTACTACAAATTAAAAGCAAGGGAAATTTCAAATGATAATGTGAGTATCATGGTATAGGTCTACCTATAACGCTTAGGAATCAAGCTCACAGAATCCAAAGTACTTTTGTTGGGTGCCTTGATTGTGTCTAACCCAGAATCAACAGAACAAAACAAAACAAAAACATTCTCTGTTGCGGTTTTTCCAAACACCATGTGCCTGGGGACAGCTTTAACTTTCTGATGAGCAGAGCCTGATGCAGGCTATCTATTATATGTATGGATATGATGAATATTTGCTTACTACCCTTTTAGAGCGAGGATTATGGTGTTTTCCAAAGTAAAAGTTAAGAGTCAGCATTGTTACATTAATCATCTTCAAGAAGTAAGAAAGTGCCTATCTATAAAATTAATATGTCCTTTAAATTTAAAAAGATACAGCATTTACTTATTTTGTCTACTTTCCCCCATTTCTGTTAGGCATCTTCCTGTCATTTTGTAACTTTAGTTTAAGGAAGTTGAAAGATTTACAGAAAGCACATAAAGATTTTAGACAATGGCTTTGATCCATGGCAGGCCTGAGAGGAAGAGAGTTCCGTTAAATCTGAATAATGCTGCTACTTTAAACACTTAAAAATGAAGGTAGACCTTAACTTGAACTTACATATTATGGCTAGTAAGTGTTATTTTGAAATTTGCTTAGTTTCATTTATTGAAGAACTATGTTGGAATTCAGCCTGTTTGGGAATAAAGACTTCAGCGTGTAAACAACAGTAAAGGAAGCAAACCTTGAATGAATCTGGAATTATAGAAGCAATGCTATCCAAACAAAATATGATGTTCATGGCAGATGTGATTTAAATGTTTTTAGTGGACACATTGAAAAGAACAAAATAGCAAGTAACATTCTTTTTAACAAGATATTTAACCATAATATTTGGACTATTATCACCTAAGCATATAATCAGTCTATAAAAACACAATCTATAAAACAATAAAGTATTTTCACTCTGTTTTTGTATCTGAATTGTTACTATTTAAATTTTGCACTGCCTGGTGTTTCACTTTGGACATGTAGGTACTTTATAAAATAACATAGTCTTCTAGTATTGGGTAGCATAGACTGTGAATCCGACCACATGACAGAAATCCACAATTAAAGAAAACGAGGCAGGAATATACAGGCTATATCAAGTGGTAGCAACATCATCATAGTATTTGTCTACATTTGAACCACCTTCAAATGTGGAAGCATACCAACAGAGTTTTCCTCAGAAGTGAAGTTAAAAGCAAAAAAGGAGGTCAGGAATCGCTGCTAAAGACACTTGAGAGAGCTGGGCAGTGGTGGCACATGCCTTTAATCCCAGCATTCAGGAGGCGGAGCCAGGAAAATCTCTGTGAGTTCCAGGCCAGCCTAATCTACAGAGCAAGATCCAGGATAGGCACCAAAACTACACAAAGAAACCTTGTCTCGAAACAAAAAATAAAAAAACAAAAACATCAAAAAAACAAACAAACAACAACAACAACAACAACAAAAAAAAAACAAAACGATACTTGGGAGCATCATTATAATACCAAATGTTGCTACTGACTTGAAGGCATGTAATGACCTACCTCCATTGCAATATTTCTTCTTCACAAAATTTTGAGTTGAATGTTGTTTTCATTGTGGTGGCTAACAATTATGATTGAGATATATATTTTTAAAAATATCTTTTTCCATAGGCTGATGGTGTAACTAAAAAAAAAAAAAAAATCCTTATTTTCCTTTATATTCTTTGTCTCATTCCAGCCGTTGACACATTGCCTGCTAAATAGATAAATAGATAGATAGATAGATAGATAGATAGATAGATAGATAGATAAATAAGTAAGCAAATAAACACATACATAAAGAAATGGGTATTGGTGGTGCATATTTATGAGAGACAGGCATGTGGGAGAAGTCAAACTGTGAAGACCGCTTTACTCACAGATCACCCTGACCCTTTGAAATGCCCTCAGCTGTTCTTAAAAACCACAGGAAACCTATTTGTTTATGGAAGTGTGCCAGGTGTTTCTTTCTCATAAATTCATAATTGATTAATCATCATCCTCTTGAAAAATAAGGGCGCTGCCATGATGAGAGGCTGCATTTTCCATTGGCACTTTAAATGGGGAGATCTTCTGAACAACACACAGTGAAGGGGTGGGGGTCGAAGATGACAATAACTCCAAGTTAGATGTACAGATTTATAATCTAGTGTCAGTTTTTAATGTTCAACCAACTAAGCTTCACACCTACGTCATGAATCCCCCAAATGGAGAAAATATGAAAATGTTTTATTGTGGAATTATGTCTGGTTTATTCTTTCAGTATAATACTGACTCAGCAATGAAGCAAAAACATTTTGTTGCTGAAACATGAAAAGATGGCTGTACTTTGGCCATAATTTCATATCACCATATTTATTATAGATAGCTTTGAATGAAATATAAATATGGACAACACAATGTGGCATAAAGTCCATGTTAACAAATGACCATAACCTTCTTTTGAAGCTTCCAGTACTTATTAGAAAATGGAAGGTGACCATGCCAAAAATGGAGAAGAGAATAATGGTGTTGAGACACTAGACTGTTGAAGAGATGAATGACTTATTTAGCTGATGTTTTCTAAAGCAAGATGACTTCAGGTAAAACAACATGTACCTTCGTTGCAGAGTAAGAGACTGTATTCATCCATCAACACATAATAAAAGATCTGGGTGAATTTTTAGAGGGATTTCTCCTACTATGGCCAGGGACAACAAATGGATTACAGATGAAGAGTTTATTGTCCAGATGGCATCTTAAAGAGCATACAGAAACTATTGAATGGAGAGCATAAGTACAAAAATAAATACTTGCTAACTAAAACATAGTGTTTTTTGTCTCATGTTTAGTATCATACTTCCCTTTGCAATCATTCTTAATCATCATTTATAGTTTGTATAATAAGCCAACATAGATCAAGCACAGAATACTGAATTTTACAGATGGCCAATGATACAGGTTGACATACTTCAACACTTTCACTAAATAAATCAAGGACTTTGAGTAGCATCATCATCCTCATCTTCATCATTACGATCATGATCATGTGGGAGTCATCAACAAACTCTCCCATCCTGGTTCTAACATGCTTCCATCTAATAAACAGAGATAAATAAATAATTTGATCACCAAGCAAAAATGATTGTGTTTGTGGGTTGCTATGGAGTAGTTACATGAAACCAGGGGAGAGGCCATACTTAAAGAGGAAAATGTTTCTGATGAGATTCTCATAATACTGAGTTTTATTGGGTACTTTGTATCTTAGTACAGTAAATTTAGAAAAATCAATGGACTGAAAGTCAAAATTATAAATGTTATTTTTATTGAATAACTGCCAAGAATAAAGGAATATTATATAGGTAACTTTCTTCATTTGATCAACATATACAGATTTATTTAGTGACAAAAGTTAGTTTTGTTGTCTCTGTTTATGTTTTGCAAAGCAATCAAATTTTTATATAAATAACATTATAAATTAGAATATGATATTTAGTAATTATAATAATTTCCTAGTGTTATAAGATGTGGAATTCTGCTATTTCAACTAGTTCATATATTAATATACATTACTTGTTTCTATCAAACTTTATGTAAAATTTTAGAAAGTCACTCATTCTGAAGATTTTTTCATCTCAAAGGAGGACTGAGTTTTAAGGTTGGTTGAATCCTTTTTAGTTTTCTAATATTGGTGATTTGTTGTTGTTTATTTTGTTTTTTCCATGTAACAACATGACATGTTAAAGTGTTAGGTCGTTTTTCATATAGTATGTAATTTTAGAAAATAGAAGAGCTTAAAGTCATCTTTTAATAAATATGCTTCACAACTGGAAAATAAGATGGTGAAATTCTGGAATCACTGAGAAGAAGCAGTGGGATCCATTCATCAGTGACTGGATAGGAAGATCTACAGATGGATCAATCTCATCTGAAGATTTGCTATTCATTTGCTGTGTAGAGCAGTTGCTTCCAAACTTTGTTCAAACAACATTCTACAGAACGAAGTTTCATTAAAGAAAAGAGAGAGAGAGAGAGAGAGAGAGAGAGAGAGAGAGAGAGAGAGAAAGGAAGGAAGGAAGGAAGAAAGAAAGAAAGAAAGAAAGAAAGAAAGAAAGAGAAAAAGAAAGCATGGCCCTGAAAAATAATTTAAAACATTCCTATGAGATTGCAAAGCAGTATCAGATATTAAATTATTGGCATCACATGCTAAAATGAAGCAAACAAAACACTATTTTAAACAACACTTCCCCTGATGAGTATCTTTTAATTTTAACACAAAGCAAGTGCTTTTATGCTATAGATCTCCAGTTGGGTTGAAATAAGAGTGATTTCTATTTTTGAAGTAGCATGGAGTTAAAATAAATTTAGTATTTTATGTATGTCTCAATACTTGTAGGTCTTTTCTTCCTTGCTAACAACAGTACTATCATTTTGGGCTAATTTTTATAAAAAATATAAAAGGTAGGTTTCATGTTTCTCATGATTAATATTTTTAAATAATATTTTACTGTTTGAAACATTTATACAGTGAATTTCAATCATATTTATATATTTCCCCTTCATCAACGTCTCCTAGATCAATCCCAGATCCCTCCCTACCCAGTATATTTCATGCTTGTTTTTATGTTTTTGTTTTCCTCTCTTATTCTTTTTTTAACCAATCTAGGCCAATTTGTATTGCTCAAATACTTTTGGGTGTGGGCACACCTGGAGAATAGTTGATCTACTAGGATCATACTCTAAAAGAGAACTGATTTCCCCTTTCCCAGCTGGTGTTAAAGCCAGTAACACCTCAGCTAGGTGTAGAACTTCAGGCCCAATTCTGAACATCTGTGCTGTGGGAGGATCCTTCTACTTGCTGTAAATATGTGTTGCTCTCATTGGTTGATAGTAAAAGCTGATTTGGCCTATAGCTGGGCAGAATAAGGCTGGGTGGGAAAGCCAGAGATACAGAGAGAAGGAAGGGAGGAATCAGTAGATGCCAGCCAGCCACAGATGAAACAAGCCACAAACCATGTGCCAAAGCATAGATTAGAAATATAGGTTAATTTAAATGTAAGAGCTAACTAGTAATAAGCCTGAGCCATCAGTCAAAACATTTGTAATTTATATAAGCCTCTGAGTGATTATTTGGAAATGGCTGCAAAACAGGGCGGGACAGTGAAAAGCCTCCACTTACACCTCTGTGCTGTATATACATGCACAGGTCTTGTGCATGCTGTCATAATCACTGTGAATGCATATGTATAACTTCCCTTTTGTGTTCTGAAAACACATCTTTTAATAATCTATTGTGTCTGGCTTTTTAGAATCTTTCTACTTCCTCTTCCTCCATGATCCCTGAGCCTTGGAGGAAGGGTGTGATAGGAATGTCCCATTTAGGGATATGCATTATATTGTTTTATTTTCTGCATGTTGACCAGTTGAGAGGTCTTTGTGTTTTATTTGCCATTTGCTACAGAAAGAGCCTATTCTGATAAGGACCAAGAAATACATTCATCTACGGGAATTCTGTGCTAAATTCTAGGCTAAAATAGGCCAAAGTAGAATTTGTAAGAGAAAGAAACACAATTTACTCTTTGCATATCTTAAAGTAAATTGATTTTCATTTTTATTTCCTAATTGATAATGTTTTATATTTTACCAACACATGTCACTTCTATATTTTATGTTACAATGTTCTTGATATGGGATATTAGATTGTGCTATGATAATTTATAAATCAACTTTTGTTTATAATTTTAATGGGTCTACTGAAAAGCAATTCTCACCACTTTATAAAACTTTAAAACACTTACATAAATTAAATAATTTTTTGTTTTCAAATAACAGAGGGAAAAAAGGGATTGGTTGGAACCCCTGCTCCTCCCTGTACAAACTGGGAAACCCAGTCCGCTCTACTTCTTCCAACCCCACCTATGTTGAGAAAACTCTGAACAAAGGAATGGCACCCAAGTGCCCTCCCAGGGACCTAACTTTTGACCAAACTTGGGCATAGTCCTAGCTTTTCCTGGCTGGCAGATCATCACACCTCTCCTGAGGTCTATAAAACCTCCCTGCCTTAGCCTGGGTATGCAACTTCTCTGGCCCCATTCTTTGGGACCTGTGAACCTGCCTGGGAGCCACATCCAGTAAACCTGCATTTGTCGGTTTTTTATTTGGTCTGATCTGGCATTTTGCATGGGCAGAAACAGAACATAAGAAATCAGCATCTTCTGTCCATATAATATATTTGAAAATATCATGCTTAATGCATAGATATCCTGAATGTGAATTATTTACTATAAGGTTTTGCTGCAACTGTTAATTCAGAGGCTTTAATGTAAAGAAAATGAAACCAGTGTGGTAGCACATTAAACCACATTTTAATTCCAATGCAGCAAAGGCTCAGAGGGGTGGGGTCTGTGTGTTCAAGGACAGCTTGATCTAAATAGTGAGTTTCAGTAATGCTACGGCTACATAACTGGGCTGTCACAAAACAAAACAAAACAAACAAACAAACAAAAATGAAATTAAACCAAAAAAAAGAACAACAATACCAAAAAAGAAAAAAGAAAATGAGCCAGAAGATGTCTAATTTAACTATTTTAGGTATCTTTAAGCATTGTTATTCTGACACATAGTTAATATAATTTGTTCACTATGTTTATCATGTATGTGTTCCTTGTATCTTTCTGTGTATTGATGAATTAATCTTCTCATAAACTTCATAACAATATGAAGTGTTTGTTTCACCTTGTGGAAGTCCTCCCATTTCTCAAGCAACATGAGCTGAGTTACTTTTCTGTTGTCACTCAGTAAGTCAATACTAGATTCAAGATACATAGTCTACAATTCTCTAGTTCTATATCTGTTCTCAGAGTGTTCAATTACCCACCAGAGAGCAATGACAAATATTAGCAGTGATTTATGGTAAATCATTAGCAATTGTTCCACTATACATTTATCCCAATGAAAGCTTGCCTATTTAGAGGTTACTACCCCCACCCCCACCTTGCTCTTAAGAAAAGATCCATTGTAGATGTCAGCATAATTGTCCTAATTCTGGAATTTCATCAGGCATACTGTTAACAGTTGCGCAGTATGCATTCAGCATCACCTTTCACCTTACAGAAACAACAAGAAAAATTAGAATGCTGTCTCTTGCTCATCCATTTTTAATGGATTTCCCTATTTGAATCATGCCTTGTCTATTCATTTGTAAGGGGGCTATCTTCCTAATTTTTTTTTTCTGTTATACGTCATAGAAATATTCTGTTTTTCACAGTTGCTAGGTGGCCTAACACTACTTCCTCCTTTGATTCTATAGTCAGTGTGCAATAAACTTAATGTTAGAAGAACATAAATGCATGGACTCCTAGAGTTAGATCAAGCACTCAACTTCATTAGTCTAATATAGACTTCTCACTGTTGTTGGAATAGGTGAGACGGATAGTTATGTAAAGATTTCTTGGTCTAAGTTTCTGTGACTTACAGAATGCAGAAAGTATTTTGGGTCCAAATTCTTACATTTGAAAACTCTCCCCTGAACCTTCAGCCCACAGTTGCAAAGGTAATGATTATCTATCTTGGAATCTCTAAGTATAAAAATATAGATCATTTTGATTTTTGAAAGTTAAAGTGTTACTACTAATTGCAACCAAGAGATTAAGACATAAAAATGGAAAGTGACTTTCTTGGGAGCATGAAAACTGAGTTGGAACCATGGTTTTGATCCTGGCTCTAGAATTTCTGCTGTGTAATATGTTGCCTTTAAACAGAGTAACTTCAAACAACTGTTTTATATTTTCTCCCATTTTGTCGGTCAGAAATTTGGGAAGAGCTTGGCTTATTAGTTCATGTCTCTCCCACAGTAGGAATCAAATATCAACTAATGCTTACTAAAGGTCATCACCTGAAGCTTTACAGGAATTGTATACCCATAGTGACTCAGTCAACTGATGGTAGGATACGATGTCATCTCTGTCTGGGCACTAGTATGGCACTTACACATGATACCTCCAATATCAAGGGGTCTAAAGGGTTGGGTATCTTTTTAATGTATTTTTTTTCACAGTGAATATCCCAAGAGAGCCAGTGGCAGATTACAAAGCCTTTAAGACCTTTGTAATTTATCCAGCATAATTTTCATCCCAGAATATTAGCTTCAGGATTCACAAGCATTCACAATCTTGCCTTGAATCACAGAAAGAACATATGAAACCCACATTTCAATATGAAATTTAAACATTTGCAATGACAGAACTACACAACAAATAGAAAACCCAGAAGTCAGAGTTTAGTTTGGTCTACCCTATTAAATCCTAACAATTTTGAGAAATGTTATGAAATTCATTCCTTTCCTATGTCTTCCTTGACAAACATGTATTCATTTCTTGTAGTGAAACTAAGTGGATTGGGAAGTTTGCAAGGTTTTAGATAATTAATATTTGAGCCTTACCTGCATACTATCTATTAAAATTCAATACCGTTTAGTATTTCTATAAGAAAGATGGAGCATAAGTACTGTGAATCCAGCTGTAAAAACAAAGCAACAGCAAAATCAAAACATGCCTGCAAATTTAAGTAGAAGAACAAATCTGTGGTCAGGAATATCATCAAATGCTGTATGTAAGTAAGGAATATGCAGGGTAAACTCCAGAAGTACCCTATTGCATAAGAAACCAAGAGAGGGTCACAAGCTATGAAGTGAGAGGAACATCAGGAGACACACATGATAGAGATGTGGCCATGTCTATCACTGATTTAAGCAACAACAACAACAAAACCTCAAGGAACTTCCAAATGCACTTTTATCAAAGAAAGTGAGAAATATGAAAAAAGGCACTGAGTTAAATCTGGTAAGAATATTGCATGCTTAGCATATGCATTTAAAAATATGAAACCTGGAATATTAAGATCAGGAAATTGAAACCCCAACGAAGAAATTGTGTGGAGCACATATAGCATCATTAAATATTAATGATGTAACTCATATAAAGCACTCAGAATGTAAGCATTAAGAACATAAATATTTCTGGAGGGAATATTTTAAAGTAGTCGAAATTGTATGAAGTTTCAATAGAGTTTGGAGAGAAGAAAAGCATACTTAAGCAATCCATGTGTTCTTACTACAAAGCAAACATGCAACTAGATTGAAATCAGGTGTTGACTTAATTTAATTTCGCCATGCATGTGTTGGGTTGTGTTCCAATTGCTGAACATATGCATTTACATATAGTAATCAAGCCACACCAAGCAGCAGGGAGAACAGACTCTACGTCCTAATTCTCAAGGGACAAAACACATGGAGATCCTTTCAGTTGGATGTTGTGATTTCCTTGCCTATGAGTGAGCTAATTAAAATGAGTGAGTGTTGTCCAGATAAAGATTCTTTGTTACTGAAATTACCTGAACATGCAAAATGTTAGAGTTAGGAAAAAAAATTCAGGTTTCTTTTTAACAGCTCCAAGTTTTAATTACTTAAGAAAAAATAATCTTACCTATTAAGAACTGGTGTGGAAAAAAAAAAAAAAGGTTTAAAAAGCACAAGCAGAGCTCTGATTCAGAGCACACTCAGTTTAAGAGATCCTTGCTAGTGAGCGTGTCTGCAAAGCCGCCATGTGGAATCAGCTGGGACCTTGTTAGGATGCCCATCCTCCCCTCACTGGGTTCTGCCCCTCACTGGCTGCAGCACTCGGGAGAGCAGGCCCTGTACCTTGCCTGGGCAGCACAGCAGAGCTGACCATTTTGGTGGGAGTAAAGGTGAGCAGGCCCTGGAGGGGTGAGAGCAGGAATGCTGACCCCATCCCCTCTCATCTACCATGAGGTAATATGGGTGGGAAAAAAGTGCCCTCTCCCCTTTTAGCCCTTGCCACCTGCATTAGATGGGAGAGCCAGCCTCGGGAGCATGAGAGCAGGAGGGCTGGTCCTGCCCATCACTAGCTGCAGCACTCCCCAGAGTGGATCCTTCATCTCTTCTGGGCAACACTATAGAGCTGGATCTGGTGGTGTGGATGCAGGTGATCTGGCCCCAAGGCATAAAAGCAGAATTGGTCTAGTCCCTTACTACCTGCTGCATTGGGTGAGCTAGCTGGGGTAGTGCTGGAGATCTCACCCTGGTGATTAGGATGAGGGAGAGCTTGTGGGCTGACCAACCCTTCTATCACCCAGGCCCAGAACTAGGGGCTATGAATTGGCCCACCTCAACACCCACCCCATCTATGAACTGCTGGAGCATGTTAAGGGGCCGTTCATGCAGATCCAAAGCTGTAGGATCTCTATGACACAAGGCAGCAAAAGGATATCCAAGAGGAATCCAAGTAACTAGGGTATAGCAGAAGCCCAAGCCCTCCAACCAGACTGTTGATTCATTGCAAGTAAATGTGTTTGAACCAAAGGGTATACTGCATGACTCACTTTGTCACACTATACCTTTTATCACAAGATATAAGGAAATGGAAGATGAATGATATAGCTAACTAGATAGCTAGATGGACAGACAGACAGACAGACCTATAGATGATAGATAGATAGATAGATAGATAGATAGATAGATAGATAGATAGACAGATATTAACCTAACATGAAAGCTTAAATGAATTAATGGGCAGTAGGAAGTGTAGGCTGCTATTAAGTGTTTAGGATATGGACTGGCATGTGGTAGGCATTCAATATCAATATTAACTGAGCAAATTGCATTTTATAGTTATCACTTTATCATATGAAGTAATTTTGCATGCATTATTTCACTTTGGGTCTCACAACAACCCCCTGAAGCAGGTAGACTAGGTAGTTGGCATCATTAGACAGATGCTTTCAACTTGTCAACTTTGTCATAGCTCCTAAAATCAACAGGTCTGACAAAAGCTTTTAGTGCATGACTGATGTTGAGAATGTTCATGCATTAAAGAGAGCACTTTCAATTGTCTCCTAAGGAGGATCCTTTCTCCATGCTTATTGCCTTTGTTTAACAAAGACTAAAATAGCTAACTGCTATGGAAATGCCAACTTTAAGTTACAAATTTAGCTGCTTTGATTAATCCCACAGCATTTTATATCCACCTAGGTTACTTAAAGACTCAATACAGACTGGGAAAATGTTGCATAGCCCCACGGTAACTTGGGGCATTGGTTCTGCATCCAGCTTCTCTCTCCCTAGAGCAATACATTCATTCAGCCCTGTGTGATCTCTACAAAGAAATACACTCAAAACTAAGACATTACAATGAGGGAATTCTGAAAGTGTTTTGAGGCAAAAAAGCAGCAAGGTTTACAGATTCACAGGCAAGATCAGAACTGGACTTCATTCCCCCATGGTGAGCCTTATTTTCAATTCCAAAGTGTGATACACTGGAAGATACATGATCTGACCCAAAGGTAGTGGTTTACAGTTACTACTAATCTATGTCTGAAATTTATTTCCAATACAAGTTGCTTCTTACAAGTTGTTTCCTAGTATTAAAAAAAAAATCAAGGGTGGGCTCTCTTGTATAGAAATACAAAAAAAAAATGTAAAGGTAAATTTTAATTAAATAAATACTTCATTGACACAAAAGTACATTGGATTGTGCTTTGTATTAAATGGATGGTTATTTATTAAAGTAGCCATTTCTTCTGCTGTTGAGAACAGGAAATATTCTCAATAAATCATTTTGATGCCATATAACAATTTTCTTGAAATCTGTTCATTATGAATTTGTCTAATTTATAATATTCAAAGACAATTATGTAAATCGCTGTGTAGGTATTTCCTGTTTTCAACTCCTTCATTAATTCTAATGGCCTGAAAGCTTAAAATACATATTTATAAATGTCTGAAACAAATGCTAATCTCTAGCATGAAGTACAGAAGAAACTTTGTTTTGGTTTTTCAAGACAGGTTTTCTCAGCCTGCTTTTCTCTAAGTACTAGGGTTAAAGTACTCTACAGTTGCTTGGCTTGAAATTCAGTTTTTGTTGAACTCTCCCAAATTACTATTATTTTTTTCCTCAAGAAGGTGAAAAGGAAACTCTTCCTTTCTACTGATATTTATAGTTATTTCACTATCTTAGGTGAGGAAATAATTCACATAATTGCTACCATGTTTTAATCACTGGCTATAGGTCAACATTATAGTATGTGCCTAACCCAACACTTTAATTTCAAACCAAGATGATTATTTCCAAAGTAAAAGAGGGGAAATTAAAGATTAAAGAAATTAAATTCAGGGTTTGGAAGATGGCTCAGTGGGTAAGTTGCTTGCTATGAAAGCATGAGAATGTGAGTTTGAATCCCCAGATTCCTCACAAAGCCAGAGGTGGCAATGCCTGAGGGTAATCCCGGTGCTTCTCCAGGAGAGCAGAGGGAAGCAAGGGCTGCTATTCATAGTTGTCTTCTTACTTCTCCATTCTCACTGTGGCTTGGACATGTCCTTATTTATATACACAAACACAAATACAAACATGCACACACACATACACACAAATTAAAAAGAATTTTTTATTTGAAATTAAAAGTGAAACTAAGTTTGCCTAAAGCCACAGCTTAATCAAGTAATATACAGAACCCTGTGTTCTTCCTACCATGCCATGCGAAATACTTGTGGTGTTGCACAGTGTCACTATTATCATAAAGCAGGGTTGGAGTTTTCAGAAACCCACAGTGCTTTTCTTTTCTGAAAACCCTTTTGGTAACAGAAATGACAGTGTAGTCTGGGGGAGAGGGAGAACAGGCAGACTAAGGCACTTAAATTGAAGGGTAATGATAGACAGCCATTTTACTATTAGTTAAAACAACCTATCTGTAAAACATTTACATCGCAAGTGCATTAGTAAGGAGGTATGTCATCTACTTTCCAAATGAAGACTCTTTAGAAAGGAAAAAGGGAAAACCCACAGAAGGAATAGTTGCCCACTATTAGTGGGCAAATGGAGTGTGAGCTTGTCTCATGCACATGGGGATTAGCACCATGGGGGAAGAGTGAAGGGGCATAACAACTGAAACCAAACCAAATTCCCTGCTCAGAGCTGTTGATTGGCTCGCTCAGGGTTTGCATTTTATATGATCCCACGTACTTTATGGAATATATGCCGCCCCAATATTTATTTTCAACAATAAAACCGAGAGGTACTTAGCTCAACAATGTACTAAAAGAATGAAGCACCAACAAACATTTATAATTCCTAAACCATTGGATATTTTCTTTCTTAAAGAGATGAGCCAGTGATAATCTAAAGTTATTTACATTTAACAAGTTACTCCTCTTATTGTGGGTGATGACAAATTATCTTTGGTAGAGCATCCCCACTCAAAACATTTAGACAGCTCCAAGTTGACAAAAGGAGAAAAGATACAGGGTTGGTTAGACTTTTAAGTCTTCTTGATCCAGAAGCTTTGTAAATTTTATGCTTAAACAAACTTCATTATACTTCAATCAAGTATTGAAAATACTTTATAAAATCTAAATAAGAGATACATGGTCATGGAACAAAAAGGTAATACTTAAAAGTATACCTGCAAATGCCAGATACATTTTTTAATGTCTCATCAAAAAGAATTTATACAATTCCAAACTAACCAAATTGAATTGACAATCCAATAAATGGAATTTTATATTATGTTTGTTATCATCTAAATAATTCATTATTTCATTTTATATGCACATTCTTTAATTAACACTGTGACTCAGGGTGAAGATGATAATCCTTCATTTCCCCAAGCCTCTGACACACACACACAAGTATATAATCGCGTGCCTGAGCAAGAGCTAAAGGTTAGTGATCTCACGTGAAGGGCTTTTGAGGAGAAAACAGACAACTGAGTGCTCTGCACCTCCACTGCTGTGGGGTGCCGCCTTCTTCCCTTCTTCAATGCCCCTCTTCCCACTCTTTTCTCCTTTCCTTTTCTCTTTTGCCCTTTCTTCCCCCCTTCCCCTCTCCCTCCCCCATGGCTCCTCCACTTCTTCCGCCAAGCCCAACCTGCGATTGGTGATGCTTGTCTTCCACCAGCTTTTTCCCCCTAAAATAATTACCTTGAAAGGGTGGCTAGAAGGTTATTCTTAGTGTCTTGTCATATGCTTTAAACACGCATTTTCTTCTAAAACACAATCATATATTTTCAGCAATGGTGTACCTATTTTAAAACAGGGTAAAAACAATAGCTAAATTGACTACAGGTAATTGGAACCTATTTGGGGGAGAAAAAAGGAGGATTGAATGTTTGGTAATCTGGAGACAGTCTAGTACTCATGTAATGGTTGATTTTTTTAAGCATTCACCTGAAGCTCACAGATATTTTATTTTAAATGGGATTACCCACATCAAATCACTGAAGAACCCCCATTTGAGAATTACTAGTGTTTATCTGTGTAAATAAAGTTCTGATTGGCCAGTGGCCAGGCAGGAAGTATAGGCAGGACAAGAGAGTAGAGAACTCTGGGAAGTAGAAGGCTGGGGAGAGACACTGCCACCACTGCCATGAGAAGCAACATGTAAAGACACTGGTAAGCCACAGGCCATGTGGCAAAGTATAGACTAACAGAAATGGGTTAATTTAAGATAGAAGAAGTAGATAACAAGAAGCCTGCCACAGCCATACAGTTTGTAAACAATGTAAGTTTCTGTGTGCTTTCTTGGTTGGGTCTGAGCAACTGTGGGACTGGCGGGTAAGAGAGATTTGTCCTGACTGGGCCAGGAAGGAAAACTCCAACTACAAATGGCGTCCAACATGTTGGCAAGAATTTCCACCTAAAACCTGAGAAAAAAGATTCTAAGACAGAGCTAAAAACAGTTTCCTAATTGTCTCTCTCAAGTTAGCAGCAGCCTGCTGGTTTGAGCTACTATGGCGGGTTCCTGGCGTTTGTGACTGACCTGCCATGTGGCAGGAATGAGGAGTCTACAAGCGACACTTCACTCTGCTACATGGTGGATTTAGCCTTTGCTAGTTTAAAAAAAAAAAGGGTTTCTGGGCTATGCGCTGCTTTGATAGAACTGCTTCTGATGGTTGATGGTACACATGGCTCCAGACCCAGAGCTGGCAGTAAACTGTACCACCGCCATGTTGGGAAGCTGAGGTGGGCGGAGCCAGCAGCCACAGAGGCGTTTCAGTCTTACAAAGATGCATATTACACAGAGAATCTGGTTTATGTTGTCTTTGAGATTTTTAACTACAGAAAAAGATTTGATCGTAAAAGCTGTTGAGTTAAACAAATATGTAAATTTTAAAGGTACCTTGACTTTGAAATTTGGATATAAGGATATGTTGCTTTGGAAAAGAGTCTCTGCTTTTGTTTCCACAGAAAGCCAGAGGCTGTGGATTTGTTCCAGATTAAGATACAGCAGGTTTGATCAGCCAAGACCACCTGAAAGGTCTGCAATGACACAATAGCCCAGATGATCCGACATCCAGAATGGTTTCAAGGAAACTGGCTCAGAGGTTCACCTTAATGGACTACTCTATAATCCTAAAATTTTCTTTGTATCCCTATAAGATACAGCGCCCCCCTCCAGCAGGAAGTAGTAAGAAAAACTACGCCCACATTCCCAAAATTATCAAGCTGGCTTTGGAGATGAAATTGGCTCACTCCTTCTCTAAACCCAGACATATGGCTAAAAGAAAAGGTTAAGAGATTCTTGTGTCCCAAATCAGAAGAGCCCTCTGGTGTGGGACAGAGAAAAACCACTATTTTTCTTTAAAACAGGTTGATTATAAATGTGATCTCTTTCTAAAAAAAGAAAAGGAGATATGATATAGATATAATAGGATGAAAGATAGATTAAGAAACTTACTTCTAAAGAACAACAACTTGTTTAAAATGTTTTACTTTGATATAGACTTTAGTCTATTGATACAAACTTAAAGTTAATTTTGTTATACTGTGTGCATATTTCTACTCATGTTTAAGGTATTATGTTTGTATAGCTCATTTAAAATTGTAATGGATAATTAAAAATAGATTAATAACTGGTCATCTATGATAATCATACTCATAGCCATGTTAGTTAAGTCTTCTAGGTATACACAGAGATATTTCAGATAGACAGGTAATCTTCAAACACTTCAAAGGTCTACAGAATATGGCATTTAAAATATTTTTAAAATTTAGACTTTCTGGACAGTGAGACATGTCTGCTCCTGGCAGCACCGATTTACTTCAGAGAGGAGGATGGGCATTGAAGACACTTCATATGGAGTTTATCTTCACCTTGGCAAAAATAGCCATTTGGGCAAGAAACTGTTCTTGCCTGGACTGCTCGATCAACTGGACATGCAGGACCCATAGAAAGGTGACCAGTGAACTTTGCTTGACAAAATGGTCCTTCAGGTTCCTGCTTCGCAGAGGAAGCTGCCAGAAATTCTACTGGACACTGAGAGAAGTGACTGAGAGACTCTAGCCCTGTGGGCTAAAGACAAATGTCCCAACTTTACAAAGGAACATTAGGTGACTGTCCAGGCTGCCAGCTGTCTCTGTCTACCCTGCAAGACTCCCGAAAGTTGCTTGCATCCTTCTCCTATTTCTCAGGTAATATTAAATCCTTCTGAGGTCTTTGATATGGTTGAAGACTAGATAGTTGTAATTTCCTCAGTTATGATACAAGATAAGTTAGATATAAAACTTTAGACTCACAAATATAAGATAGGATATCTTCTTTAATATTGTAACTATAATTCTTGCTTGATAATTGTTTTGTTATATGTAATTGTACTATGTAAAAGTTAAAACCTTCCTTAAAAAAGAAGAAAAGGGGAAGTGCTGTGGATATCGCTCTGTGTAAATAAAGTTCTGATTGGCCAGTGGCCAGGCAGGAAGTATAGGCGGGACAAGAGAGTAGAGAATTCTGGGAAGTAGAAGGCTGGGGAGAGACACTGCCACCACTGCCATGAGAAGCAACATGTAAAGACACTGGTAAGCCACAGGCCATGTGGCAAAGTATAGACTAACAGAAACGGGTTAATTTAAGATAGAAGAAGTAGATAACAAGAAGCCTGCCACAGCCATACAGTTTGTAAACAATGTAAGTTTCTGTGTGCTTTCTTGGTTGGGTCTGAGCAACTGTGGGACTGGCGGGTAAGAGAGATTTGTCCTGACTGGGCCAGGAAGGAAAACTCCAACTACACACAAGTATATAATCGCGTGCCTGAGCAAGAGCTAAAGGTTAGTGATCTCACGTGAAGGGCTTTTGAGGAGAAAACAGACAACTGAGTGCTCCACACCTCCACTGCTGTGGGGTGCCGCCTTCTTCCCTTCTTCAATGCCCCTCTTCCCACTCTTTTCTCCTTTCCTTTTCTCTTTTGCCCTTTCTCCCCCCCTTCCCCTCTCCCTCCCCCATGGCTCCTCCACTTCTTCCGCCAAGCCCAACCTGCGATTGGTGATGCTTGTCTTCCACCAGCTTTTTTCCCCCCTGAAATAATTACCTTGAAAGGGTGGCTAGAAGGTTATTCTTAGTGTCTTGTCATATGCTTTAAACACGCATTTTCTTCTAAAACACAATCATATATTTTCAGCAATGGTGTACCTATTTTAAAACAGGGTAAAAACAATAGCTAAATTGACTACAGGTAATTGGAACCTATTTGGGGGAGAAAAAAGGAGGATTGAATGTTTGGTAATCTGGAGACAGTCTAGTACTCATGTAATGGTTGATTTTTTTAAGCATTCACCTGAAGCTCACAGATATTTTATTTTAAATGGGATTACCCACATCAAATCACTGAAGAACCCCCATTTGAGAATTACTAGTGTTTATTATCTTTTCTTTGATTCACATCTTTCCGCTACCACATCCTTGAACTGTGCTCACCAACTTTTTAATTCCCTCAGTAACTATTGAAATATATTTAAGATACAGTGTGACTCAGCAATCTACTGAAGAGAATTCAGAAAGCTTGAATTCTAAAGCTGTGTTGTAATAACACTGTTTGCAAATGCCAGGCGAGACAAAGAGAATCATGCAGCCGGTGTTTTGAAAAAGATCTGAGAATCCTATTGATTACAAATGTCTCACTACAAATTAAGAAATCATACACAGCACAAGAAACAACAGTCACTTAGTGAAGATGTTCACAGAAAGATTGATGATACCCATCTCACAACTTGAAGGCTAGTGAACACTTTTTCAACTCCTCACAGTACATCAACCTTGGTCCCCAAAGACAAGACATTTCAGAAATTACATTTACTATTTTGTGATTTGATTGCATATTTATTTTATTTTAGTAGAGACTGTTTGATAAGCACTGTGTCCTATTAATCTGTTGTTAAAGAGCAA
Organism: Onychomys torridus; assembly: GCF_903995425.1. Lineage (NCBI taxonomy): Eukaryota > Metazoa > Chordata > Mammalia > Rodentia > Cricetidae > Onychomys > Onychomys torridus. The sequence continues at coordinate 52,464,867 of NC_050454.1, forward strand.
CAAACAACTCTGTGTATTGTATCACTTTTATCACTTTTCTTACAGGCATTTTTACAACTATGTGTTGCCAATTTACTCTTTCTCAGTTCCAAATCTGTATTTCTTGGCTCTTATTTTTTGCTATTGAAACAGCACTCTGGTATTTCCCATGCCAGCTGGCACAAGCCAAGTTTGGTCAATAGAGGGTACAGGATGAATGCTAAAAGATCAAAACAAGAAAAGATTTCTTTTCCAGGTTCAGAAGATTCTGGAACATTTCCCAGTACATGGGGTATAAAGTTGGACCAGGTGTACATACCCAATGGATTGTTTCATATGACATTACTATGGGTCAGCTCAGTCTGCTGCCACTAGGTAGGTAGCTTCCTGTCCCAGCATCCAGCTCTCTTGGATACAATCAAGCTCTTATTATGCAGTGACTAAGGTATCATGCAAACAGCTAGTGCTGGAATATCATGCTGGTTCTCTTTGACCAACAGCTGGATGTTCTTGAAATTGTACCAAAAATACAAAGAAGTTAAAATGTCTGACATAATTCTTAAAATGAGATTTCTTTCCAGTTTTTAATAGAACAATACCATCAGATGTTAACAAGTTTAAAGCAACTATGTTATCATGGCTATTTTGTTATTGTTGTTCAGGAGAATGTAAGTGCATCAGACATTGAAGACATTGGTGGCTGAGATACTCACTAAACAAAATACAACCTGAGTTAAAATCCCAAGAAACTAAGTAAAGAGGTGGGAATAGCATTTTATGCATGCAATTCCAGATCTGTGGGGCAGAGACAGGAGGATACTGGTGCTTGATGCTAACTAGTCTAGCCAATAAATAGCCAATCGGGGAGCTCCAGTTTCAGTAGATACTCTGTGGCAGCACCAATCAAAACAGAAGATGGAGAGTAAAAGAGGGAGACACCTAATATTGACCTCTGGCTTTTATATGAGCTCACAGTTTCAGACACATGCAGTTGCATACACACTTATATACTTATACACTTACACACACACACACACACACACACACACACACACACACACACACCACAAAGTCAGTAGAACTGTTATTATTATTGGCAGTCAGTCAAATTTTGAGGGAAGTAGCAACAAAATAGTGTCAGCAATGCAAATCCTGAAGACTTTTACTAGAAAAATCTCAATTCACTTAGAAAATCATTGTGGCCACGGGTTAGGAGAAAACAGACATGAGGTTTATTATGGTTTCTCTTGAGTCAGGTCATACAGAGTAGATTTTCTTTTAACCCTGTTTAAGGAAGTACTCTCAAACATATCAATCAAGGGGAGGGAATACATGACAAAAAGAGAGAGTGCTAATCGGGGGTCTAACTGTAACAAGTAATATGCTCAAATCTATGAATCCTGGATTTTATATGGAACAGTCCCCTAAAAGCCCACATCTTAATAGCACTGCACAATGAAAGTGAAACACTTTTAATAAGAAAACAGTCAAATAACCCTAAATCAGCCTCATTACAGTTTAGATGTGGAGATAAACCAAATATATCACTAACATAAGTGATATGGCATTTGATTAAACTTTAGATGGTGGGTATAAACAATTAGAACACATATGACATCAGAGGTTAGAAGCTGGCTTCACATTTCAGTCTTTCTCCTGACTAGCTTTGGCTCTGCCAAGTCTTTTTTTTCTTTCCCTGCCTCACTTTCATTGCAATATTATACTGCTTGAATCATCATTTAAAAGTCTTTCTTGCTTTAAACCATTGAGATTCAATGGAGAAAATCAAATTTATAGTTATCCGTTTAGTAAATAGTTTCCCTCCAAAAGGATAGTTTCAAGGTCACAAATCCATTTTGATATCCATTTGAGAACAATGCAGTTTCCTTATCCTTAATGCTTATGGCACAATTCTAGGGTTAGAGTCTTAAATGATGGGCAGTTTTACCTAGCACATGTGCACCAGTTCCTTTAATTAGAAACAACATGGACTCACATGCTCAAAGTATTTCCCATTATTCTTCAGTGTATGATCTTCCTCTTTTGCAGCTGAAAATAAAACATCAATTGCTAATGCCATCTGCTGCTGTGCTAACATCCTTATCAATCAAAAAGTCAGTATCAAAGCTTTGATCACCAAGGTTCCCATTTTCCCAACAGTTAGGTGAGATAACCATTACAACAAGTGAGGTGATGGGTTCCTGTAGTCTTCAAGACCAAGGTTGTAAATCCCAGCTTCTTGGGAGAATTCCTGGAAGATCAAGGACATGGGTTTGTTTTTCAAAGCCTTGGAAATCTCAAGGACACTTATCTGAAGTGAGCTGTGAAGATCAGGGAGAGATATGGTAGTCACAGGAAAAAACAGAGACTATCCTGTTACAGACCTCACTATAATAGCCAGTTCTTAAGTCAGGGAAAGTTCCAGTCTGCATAGGATATCCTTCACCCCAAATTTGTTCAATTGTAGAAATATCTAAAGAATACTTTTCTATGGAAGTATAAGGGGCTATAAGAATAGATAACACTTTTCCCACATGGAACAGATTCATTTATACCATTTTATTTGTTCGGAAAAATTTGAGTAAGCTTAACAGCAGATAATATAAGCTACTTATTTATTACTGTATCAAGTTAGGTTTTGTGTTGCTAATGATCATACTTTATTAAGATAGTAGAGTATATAACATTGTTATTATAATAAATTGCATAATTAATCTGTGCTATGCAACACACAGAATGCTGAAGATGCCATGCCTTTTAATAAATTAAAAGAGGCAGAAAAAGAAAATTGAATTAATTGGATGAAATACCTCAATATACCAGCATTGAAGTTGGTCTGGGTACACATGGTAAAAAACAAACTTTCTGTAGAATATGAAAGATGATAGTTAGAGGATTTAGCCAAATTTGGAAAAGCAAGCATGGTAAAGAATTAAATACAGAGAAGGTACTACCATAGGGGAGGCTTCTGCTCTCATCTATTTTTTTTTTAAATAATTGTAGTTCTTTCAATGGAAGCTTCCTCTTCCTCTTTTGCAAACCCTGTCTTTTTATTCAGTATTGTTGGGAAGGGCTAACACATCTTGGCATATGACTGTGGTACAGTTTTATGACTTGTTATAATGCTTCTCCCCTTGCTCAGTGAACTCAGTAAGACAGCTCTCATTCAATACGCATTTAGAATTCAGTTGTATAAGTATGTGGTTACCATTTTTTCAGATTTTTGGAGGGAGGAGGAGGTGTATAATTAATCTAATCAACAAAACTGCTTGTGAAATGGTTTGAAACAACAACAACAAAAAGTGCCCAACGGTTAGTGAGATAATCATCACAACAAATAAGAAGGTAATGAGTCTGCAATCTTCAATACCAATATATATCCTGTAGCCCATGGCAGCCTCAAACTCGTCATGTATTCCAGAATGATCCTGATACTTTTTGCCTCTACCTCCCAAGTAATGGGTACATGGAAATGCACTGCTCTGCTTGGTATAGTTGGTGTTGGGAGTTTAACTCTAAGCAAACACTCCTCTAAAACTGAGCTACATTGCTAGCCTTGCTGCTTCAAAGCAACCAACTTCAGTAAAGTCTTTTTTAACACATTTGACATGACTGAATTTTCCAGAAAAGCAGGGTTTCTGCTTAAGGGTTGATTTGCTTGTGACCAAAACTTATTCTAAGTTATGATTCTAAGATAAGTTATTCTAACTTATCCCTAGGATGACTTAACAATCATTTGGTCAGACATGTTAAGGTATTATTTCATCAACAGTGTGACTTGCTAACATAAGTAAACAAAACCATCATTTGTTTCCCACAAATTAATTGTTCTTAACTAGAAGTGCTGCAGATATAAGGCCGCAATGCTGTGATATACAAAATTTTCCAGAAGTCTAGGCCAGTCATTAGCAACTATTTACAACCCCATGAGAAGCATCAAAACCTCATGTCCTTTCTTTATTGTCTGTACAGAAAACCTACCTCTGCAGCTTAGACAAGGCCTAGAAAAATCAAAGACCCACGTTTCACACACACACTTTTGGCTTAGTACCACTGCCCAGGAATAACTTGACATTCTGTTGGGGCATGGAAGAAACATCACTCATCCCATGTATGGAAAAGGGCAGTTCATCATGAGGTTTAGTCTAGCCAGCTGGGAGACTGTGATAATAGAAGCCAATATAGTGGTTCTTTCTGATTCCTGAACATTTTTGAATAACATTGTAAAGTACTAAGAAATAACCTTTGATATGTAAACTGCATTTTCCCTGCCATTTGAAAACCCATTTTTTAAATCACAGTTTACTAAATAATTGAATAAACACTACATGCAAAGTAAATAAGTATTTGCTTATTTCTTAAAATCTGCTTTACAAAAAAATTCCTTTGATCAATAATTCAAACACGAAAAGGGACAAGAGTAGCCAGACAGTGGTGGCACACGCCTTTAATCCCAGTACTTGGGAGGCAAAGCCAGGGGGATCTCTGTGAGTTTGAGGCCAGCTTAGTCTACAGAGAGAGAACCAGGACAGGCACCAAAAACTACACAGAGAAACCCTGGCTCAAAAAACAAACAAACAAAAAAGATAATGAAAATAATTTAAATAATGTGAGCAACATTATTTTTACTTAAAAATGACAATGTACATAATATGGAATTTGAATTGAACACTCAGGACCAATATTTTCTCAAATTAGAATCTTAATTTCCTAAATTATCTTTTTTTATTAAGGGATTGTTTTTATTCATTTTACATGCCAACCACAGATCCTTCTCTGTTCCCTCCTCCCGACTTTCCATTCTGCCTGTGATGATCTTGGTTGTCAACTTGACTGGAGATAGAATCAAGTACATGGCAAATAGCTGGGCAGGACATTCCTGCTATGGATATTGCTCTGTATAAATAAAATGCTGTTTGGCCAGTGGACAGGCAAGAAGTATAGGTGGGACAAGAGAGAAGAGAATTCTGGGAGGTGGAAGACTGGGGCGGAGAGGCTGGCAGTTGCTGCCATGACAAGGAAGATGTAAGGTAATGGTAAGCCACAAGCCACGTGGCAAAGTATAGATTAATAGAAATGGGTTAATTTAAGATAGAAGAAGTAGATAACAAGAAGCCTGCCATGGCCATACAGTTTCTAAACAATGTAAGTCTCTGTGTGCTTACTTGGTTGGTTCTGAGCGTCTATGGGCCTGGAGGGTGAGAAAGATTTGTCCTGACTGTGGGCCAGGCAGGAAAACTCTAATTACACATCCCTTTCAGTGATTTTCTTGACCAGATCATTTGAATTCAGAAGATCTACCCTAAATGTGGGCAGGGCCTTCTGGTGGCTACCTAGATAAAAGGTGGAAGAAAGAAGTTTTTCTTTGTCTACTGGGCTTCATGTTTGCTGACAAGCTTTTCTACAGGTTTGCTGGTGTATTTCTCCACTGATATCAGAATCCAGCTTCTGGCACTTCTGAGGTGGAAGACAATTGGCTCTTTGGAACCATCATAACCCTTTCAAAAACAGATTGGTATTGTGGAGGTATCCTGCCGCATAGACTGAACAACTACAGGTCCTCAGCATCTCTGGTATTAGACAGCCCATTGCTGGACTACCCAGGACACATCGTGTATGACAATTATATATATATATATACACACACACATTCTATTGCTTCTGTTCCTCTAGGGTAGCAGTTCTCAACATGTCATCTAAGACAATTGGAAAACACAGTTATATGTTACAATTCATAGCAGTAGCAAAATTGCAGTTATGAAGTAGCCATGGAAATAATTTTATGGTTGGGGGTCACCAGAACATAAGGACTGTATTAAAGGGTTGGGACATTAGGAAAGTTGAGAACCACTGCACTAAGGGAACCCTAATAATACTGCCTATCACATAAGATTGCCAGAAGCTAATACTAGCATGTCTGTATACAATAGCAAAGGAATAAACTCCCTACTTACTGCTGAGTTTGAATCTGACTGTCAAATATATTACTCACAATAACCTTGAGGTGTCCTTCGGTAGTGTTTTGAAAAAGAAACCTACTCCAAAATACAATTTGTCACTCAGAAAGGCTTAATGATATCTGTTCAGCTGTATGTTCCTTAGTTGGGAATAATAAAAAGAGCAACATTAACATCATTACCACAAGTAATCTGACTTCCTTAGTTATGAAGTTATGACACTTAGACATCATAAGACATGATTTATTTAACAATTTGGAGCTTTTCCAGAAAGGCTAAGGCATCAATAAGACACAGAGCAGCAAGGCTGGAAAAATATCACAGTGTAATTTAGGAGTTGGAAAGGGGTTATGGTCTCCCGTCCCCAGTTGAGCATCTATAATACACATGGTATAGTTCAGCCTTGACAAAAGCATCACTTCTGTGCAGTTTCTAATACACAGAATGTCTCCTTTGCTTTCCACACAAACCTCCAAAAGCCATTTGACACAACCGGTCTTCTGGTTTCACCAATAGCCTACTGCAAAAGAATCAAGCAATTTTTAAAACTAAATTGCTCTGTATGTTATTGAGAAGTGCCCTAAAGAGAGTCAGCTCCATTTGAAATCACAAGGGCCAAGGAAACTCCATTCTCTTTCGCTTTCCAGCCAGTGCTATTAAAAAAATATACTTTATCTTTTGAACACAAACTCTCTAATTGTCTTTCCTTTATCCTATCTGTACTGATAAAATATTTATAAAGATGAACAGGAGGAAAGAGCATTTTAATTAACATGTGAGGATTGCAGATATTGGAGGCTTGAAGACGAAGCATTCAGGAAAACAACAAAATTAGCTCAAACAAGACAAGGGCTGTATTTTTACAAGTGGTGCACCAACCTCAACATGCTTTAGTTACATCAACAACTGGAGCAACACATAATTCAACTCTGCAGAATCTTAGCTTGCCTGCAATGCTAAGAGCAGCCCCTGCTGGCTAATTCCATGAACATAAGAAGAGGGAAGTCCAATGAAATAAATTAAGTTCAAACAGATGATCCTGACCAGCTCTGTTTTCTGAAATAGCAATGGTCTCTGATTTGAATCTTTTTCAGTAAATGACCTGCCATGGTTGCCATGAATTACATGTAATTTATCACATACTTAAGTGTCCAAGAAACTGCCATTTTGAAGAAATTGCTTTAAGGGATGCCAAACTACCACCAAATTGACAAGGATTTTGCCCAAATCAGTCTTCAATGAAACTTAGGTTAACGGAGAAACAAAAATAAACAAGTGTCTTTCTTGTGACTATTTATTTGTAGTTGGGCCAAGAGGACCACTTTATTGGACTCATGTGGTATTAGGTTATTACTTCTTCAGTGTTAAGTAGGGACATACTAAAAGTAATAAAACAGCATATAATTCAATGGGTCTATGAATGAGATGAGGCATAAAATTTGATTTAAAATATTCTAAAGCCTTAGTTTTTTCTTTTCTTACCATTATTCTCTTTAGGAAAATAGTAACAAAAGTTTAAAAAAAAAAGCATAATATTCTGAGCTTTAAGCTATGCTCTTGTCCCTCCTGTGCCTTCCAAAGTGTCTTGTGCCTAGTATGTTAACAACATTTATCAGACTGTTTAAGTCTTTGGCAAAGCATCTAACTAACTGCTGCAACACTCTGTGTGTATTTAAATACCATACCTACCGTTTGAAATGTAAGAGATAGATTATTGAATTATGTTGAATTAACAACCAAATTCTAAATACTTTTGCATTTTGCTTGCTACTGTAATTAATTCTTTGCTGGGAACAATTTAGTTTTCTCTTTATTTATATCTTTGTATTCAAAACAAATTCTGTGGAGTCATAGCCCTATCAGAGTCTATGTAAATCAAATAAATAGAGTTGCTAAAGCTTTAAGTTTTAAAAAAAATCTACCAACTTAATTTTCTTAAAGTTTCTGAATCTAATCTGGTACAGATCTTTTAATAGAGAATGATATTTACCTCTCTCTGAGTAAGGTTTTTTATACCTTTTTTTGGGAAATTACATTACCTAATCTTTACAGAAAACTTGCCAAATTATTCTTCAGTAATATTGAGTTCATTTTTATAGAATATGGGATTAATTCTTCAAAGATGAGTACTGAAAATATTAAAGAATTCCAAAGCACTCCTAACAGTGTTGTTACAACACATTCTAGAACATTCAAGGCTGGTCTTGAGACACTCTCTGCTACAGGTGACTATCTTGGCCAGTTCACCTGTAACCCCATAAGCAAGCCTGAAACCTGACTCAACCCTTATCATGTGATGATCAATAGCTCTTAGCCTCGCTACTACATTTTACATGCATCTTTTGATGTTCTTGTTTTATACTGTGAGTGACTGAAGGCATGAACAGTGAAAAAAGCATTCTCATATCTGTTATTGATTCCTCTTCCATCCAGAGTAATTAAAAAATTTTGATTCATGACACACAGCAGTATATAGATCACAATTTAATCTTACTTATCAAATCTAACAAAGAAATACAAATAGCCACAGATACTTGGAATACTTAATATTGTTAATTATCAGGGAAATACAAATTGAAACACCAATCACATTACCCAAGTTAGAATGTCTATTGTCTAAAACAAGCAAGAAACAAATGCAGGTGAGAACTGGAGATTGAGGGAATTCCTATATAAGGCTTGCTAAAATGTAAATTAAGGGATAGAAACAATGATACAAAAGTTCCTCAAAGAACTAATAGTTTTATCAAGTGATCGAGATCTGACTTCTTTGTATAGATCTAAAGAACTAATATCAGCGGGTCCAAGAAGTGTCTACACTACTGTATTTACTGTAACACTATCATGAATAACTAATTATGGGATCAATCTGGATGCCCACCAACAGATAAGTTGGTAAATAATATGTGGTAATATGTACACAACAGAATTTTATTTAGGCACAAAGAAGAATAGTATTTTGTTATTTGCAGCAGACAAGAGAGAATTAAAGGATGTTATACTAAATGAAAGTCACACACAGAAGCATAAATAACAAAGGTTGTACTTCACATATTAACCAAAAAATAAACAGAGATGAATTCATGAATACCAGAAGTTGAGAAGGGGGAAAGAGGCCTGCTGAATTTTATCACTTCACAATGTATGTGTCTGTTGAATATCATCCTGAATGCCACTCATGTACAATTAATATATCAAGAAATGATAATGAAAAATAATTATCTTGATGGTTTTATATGAACATAGAGTTTAGCTAGTACCATCTGGCCATGATTGTATTATAATAATATAGAGTCTTTTCTACCTAAAACAATATTATTTCAAATATCCAAAATAACGTGATAATTTTTTATTATCTAGAAAATTTAAAGTGTGATAATTTACTAAGCTTGAGGAATTTTATATATAAATATGGCTTATGTCACTGTGTATTTCCAAATCTCCATATGCATACATAATTTTAACAAAATTATATAACACCATATATTTATTTTATATCTTATTTTTTAATCCTCAGTATAGTATGATGCACTCCTCATTAAATATTCTACTATGGAACAACAATTTCATGGATAAATCAAAATATATTTTCTCATCACATATTTAAATTATAGATTTATTTAAACTTTTTCTATATTTGAAATATAAAGCGACTATCCTAAGAGTTCTGAATCTTTGTATGTCTAATAATCTCCTTAAACTAAATTCCTAAGATTAGAATTTTCGGTCAAATGATGTACGTATTTTAAACCATTTTAATTTACATTGAGCACTATATATTATAAGTTTCTATTAGTCAATCATAAAACTAGCAGTAAGGTTTCCCACTCCCTTATTAACACTGGGAGGTGTACTTAAGCCATAGCACTAATTTATTTAATTTTGTTTTAATTACCTTTTATTACCAGGGATATTATTTCCATATTAATAATTATTTTATATATCTCATATTATTCTTTGCCATACTTTTCCAACTATAATTTTATTTTCTGAGAAACAAGCAATATATAAATATATGCACATATATTTTTAAATGTATTTATATTCTTAAAAATCATTGATACTTAATAATTCTTCAGGGCATGCAATAATTAAATCAAATGAATTTACATTTCCAGCTTTTCTAAGATTTATGAAGCTGACTTGTTGGGAGTTTGGTAACTCTTCTAGTTACTTTGAAGCCTGCTGTAGTTAATCATAATATCCTGTGGCTACTTGGTTGTGCTGAAGAACATTAGCATTCATCATTCCTAAGCATAGTTTAGGACTTCATACCCGGCCTCTATGGATCACTCCTCCATCCCTAATGTCTTTACCTCTAATAATCATTATTCTATTGTCTAATTTATAAAATGAACTACTTTAGTTCACTCAATTGCATGGTACTATTTGTCTTATGTTCCTGACTTATTTCACTTAATGTAATATTTCCTCCCTTCTATCTGTGTTGCCACAAAGGGCAACACTGAATCATTTTCTAGGGTGTATTCTCTGTTTTCATCCACTCACCCAGATAACTTCATGTCTTAGCTGTAGTACATAGTGCTTTACAAACACAAGTATGCAACTGTATTTGACACACCGATTCCATCCCTTTGAATGTGCATTGGGTTGCCCAATCACAGTTCTTTTTCCGCTCTTCAAGAATACACACACTGGTTCCCTAACTGCTATAGTAATTTTTGTTTATAACAATGCAGTGTTGGGTAGTTTTATGTCAACTTCACACAAGCTAGGGTTATCTGAAAGCAGGTAACCTCAGTTGAGAAAATGCCTCCATGAGATCCAGCTATAGGGCTGAAGGTTAGTGGGGGAAAGCCCAGCCCATTGTGGGTGGTACCATCCCTGCGCTGGTGAATCTGGGTTCTATAAGAAAGCAGGCTGAGCAAGCCAAGAAAAGCAAGCCACTAAGGCGCACACCCCCATGGCCTCTGCATCAGCTACTGCTCCAGGTTCCTGCTCTGTTTGAGTTCCTGCCCTGACTGTCTTTGATGATGATAAGTTGTGATGTGAAAGAGCAAGACAAATAAACCCTTCCCTCCCTAAGTTGGTTTTGGTCCTGGTGTTTCATCACAGCAATAAAAACCCTAACTAAGAAAAACACTGACGAAGTCTTCCACTTTCTCCATACCCTCATTGTTATTTATTATTCCGTTGTCTTTTTCATATCTCAGGTAAGATGTTAACATATTATTGTTTTGACTTGTATTTTCCTGTCGAATCATGATGTTGGATAGATTTTGGTATACTTGGACATCGGTATAACAAAAGAAAATAAATAAACTGGTTATGGCAGTTCAAATTGAGAAAATTATGTGAACTTTTTTATTTAATTATTTTGGAAACAAGGTCTTCCAATGAGGCCTGTGAGCTACTGACTCCTTATCTTCTTGATTTCATTTTTCAAGTGCTGGGATTAATGGTATTCACCATTTCAAAAGGCCCTGAATCAACATATGGAGATACACACATCCATATTTAAAGTATTTTTGTGCATAGACCAAGATAATGTGTTTCCTTGTGATTTCATTGTTTATCAATGACATGCAATATCAATCATGCCTTCCACCAAGTTCTATTACATTTAGCTTCTTTGTTTTTACACAAATAATAACTGAATACATATTACTTAATCTTCAGCCATGGGGGTAAGAAGGGTCTGTAATCCGTACGCTCCTCATTAGAGATTGTTAATTTACTAATGATAATCTAGGATGTAAGGAAGCTGAAGCATTGCATTTACTTGAACTGAAGTGAATGCTGACGTTTCATAAATGACAAATGATGCTGTAGGAGACTCCAGATGCTATTTAACTACTTCCTTGACATTACCCCCTTCGTCTGAGTGTGTGTGTGTGTGTGTGTGTGTGTGTGTGTGTGTGTGTGTGTGTGTGTGTGAAATTAACCCATGTAATCCCAGGGACTACCTTATGCTAAGCAAGCACTCTGCCACTGAACTGCATCTGCAGTCCTAAATGGTCTTATGGTAACCATTAACACTATCTATTGTTGGATGAAATGGTGTTTTTAAAGCAAAGTCTCATATAGTTAGTAATTTTTCATCCTCCTCCCAATAGTCAAAAATTAATTAATTGACATAGGTTAAAAGTAGACCCACAATTTATTAAGAGAGAAGTGTACATACTTACTTGATTGAAACACTCCATAAAATATTTGAATATTTCAATTGTTTGAATTCAGCTATCCTTTACATAGAAAAATAAGGTCTTTGTATAGCATAGTGGCAATGATTGAACAGATGCTTCAACACTGTTTAGAAAGTTTCCAAGGTATAGGAATATTTTTGTAAAGTTCATTGACAGTAAAGAAATGAGAAAAATATCTATTCTGAAAAGAAGATATATATTCAAAGATATAGAATAAGTGTTTTTATTTAAAACTTTAAGGTAATTTTAAGGCAATGAAACACTGTCAAAAAGCAGTTGCATTCATATATTCATCACAAGGTGAAAAAGTACTTTTCCCTAAGACATAATATCAACACAAATCCTCCTCCTTTTCAAACAAATGGGTCTAACAATGTTAAAACTATAAAAACAGCTTTTTAAAATTTTTATGAAAGATAAATATAAATATTCATAATAACTTTACATATCCACAAACAAAGTCATTATTAAGAAAAACAGACTTATAAGAATTAGCCATAAATATCTTCAGTAATCACTGGCTACCATGAAATATTTGCCCACAGTGCTCTGCAATCATTTAGATTTTCAATTAAACTAAACAGGTGTTGGGTTGTTTTTGACATACAGCTTAGAGAGAAACAGACAGTTTGGGAAAGAGGTGAGATACATCTTAGTGGATCCACAGGAGAACTGCTGAAAGATGGTGATGCAATCTGCAGAAAATAGAGTAAAGTCAAAGAAAATATAGCAGCTGTCCTCAGACATTGAAGGAAATGCTCATAAGTTTATCATTTCAGCACAAGCTACACCCAGGAAAAGATAAAAAGGATATTCTTTATTTGAATAACTCCGAAGAATTATGAAGTCCCTTGCTTCCCTCCCCTTCACCCTAGGAAGGAAAATCTGAATGGCCCCAAGCCAAATCCGACTTCAGCTCCAAATGCTAGAAAATACACCTTTTATTACTTCCATTATTCATAATCATGGAAGACACATATCATTGAAAGTCCTGCTAACTGTTGAAATCAAAGATGCCTGAATAGAATTAGTCACTACAATGAAAACAGTGACATAGCCAGGTTGACAATGGAGACATGATTATCTCTGTCCTTCAGGAACTAATTTTATAAACTCACATGATCCTTGATGGATCACTCTAGCATCTATTAAGAGATGAACCAATAGATTTAAAGTTCTATTTGGGATGTCTCCATCAAAACCCACCCTTCAGAGCTCAGGGAACTCTGAAAAAGAGGAGGCAGAAAGAGTGTAAGAGCCAGAGAGGATGGAGGACACCTAGAGACCCAGGTCCTCTACATCAATTGAGCACAGTTTACATGAACTCACAGAAACTGAAACAGCAAGAACAGGGCCTGCACAGATCTTCACCAGGTACTTTGTGTATATTATGCCTTCAATGAAGTATTTTTATGAGTCTCCAAGTATATGAATGAGGTGGTCTCTGATTCATGTGCCTTCTCTTGGGGGCTCTTTTTCCTTCTGTTGATTTGCCTTGTCCAAATTTGATATGATGATTTTTCTTTTAGCTTTATTTTATTTTTGTTATACTTTGTTGTTACCTCTTAGAAGCCTATTCATTTTAATGAGAGACAGAAGGGGAATGGATATGTATGGATGGGGGTTGGGAGGTGAAGAAACAGAAATTGTGAGGAGTAGAGGGTGGGGAAACTGTAATCAGGATATACTGTATGAAAAAAGAATTTATTTTTAATAAGAGGGGAAAATAGATTTAGAGTTAATAAGAGGGGAAAATAGATTTAGAGACTTATTGGAATGCCGAATATTTATTTCACTTAAAATTCACCTTCACTCTAATTTGCTGGAACTCAAGATAAATGGCAACAGTATGAATTCTCACACACACTTAAGCAAGCATGAATTGTTCTTCAAACTCACATGAGCACTTTGATTTCTAATGCAGTTGCTGACTTGAATCCTTTGTCTTGTGTCAGAACACAGTAAATATACAACACTGGATATGTTCAGAGGGCAAAGTAACTTTTGATTAGTCTAGAATCAACACATATATTTTATATACTTCAGAAATCCAATTTAGACTAAGAACCACACTTCTCTTGAATGGGATTTTCAGATAGAATTTCAATTAGAGATTTAGTTGTATTTAAAAAAAAAAAAAAAAAAAAAAAAGACCTCACCAGTTGGAGGTGGTGGACAGCTTTAATTCCAGAACTCAGGAGGCAACAATAGGCAGATCTCTGAGTTCAAGACCAGCTTGGTCTACAGAACAAGTTCCAGGACAGCCAGGGAGAAAAACCTTGTGCCTAAAATCCAATAAATAAATAAATAAACAAATAAACAAACAAATAAAATATAAAGACCTAATATTATAATTCAGCTTGTTAGTATTTCATTAAATGATATATTCTCATTCATTTTTACTTTTAAGTATCTTATACTTCAAAAATACAGGAACAAGATTTTCATATTAAAAATAAAAAATAGGCTTATAAAAATGTAGTGACATTTCTATATATGTGTAATCTAATTAATCTCTCTACCACCTCATCTTTTGCCTCATCAAATTAATGTTTCTATTTACATGATTCTTTGTATAAGGCAGAATTGTGAATTTTTTTGTCAAATGATTGCCTTAAAATTTAAAACAAATAATTTAAGTATCATAGGCAAACTTATTTTAAACTCTGAGTTGACCTAATTCATCTCACACCTATGAGTAATGGTACTTAATTTTGATTCTGGTGGGTTTTTTTTTATTTATCCATTATTCTCTTTACCTTTGTATTACATTAAGCAACAAACATATTTACAATTGGCTGGGCAAGGATTGGGTCTCCATTTGGGATGAATTAGAATGTTCCATAGACCTAGACAAACCAAAATTTGAGTGAAAGCACTTAGAAATGTCCATTCTGAATGGTGTCCTGCAGCTGTATTCTCAGGTGGAGAAGAACACAGTTTGGGCCTTGTATATCACCTATAACCATGGTACCTGGTCCTGCCCGTTGCCATATTCTGATGCAGAGAAACTATTTTGGAAAACTTCTTAGAGAGCAATTTTTTGAAAAGACAGTGTTAGTTGTTACTGTAAAGAAATATATATGCTTCCATTAGAATATTGTTAATCACAGAGATTGATTTATATATTTAGTGTTCATGAAAGTTTCTTCACTGTCTTCTTGGCTGGGACTTGATTCACCTAGGTGACTGGGCTCATTGTATGTCTGTAAAGGCAGCTCCAGAGAGAGGAAAGATACACCCGGAGTGGTGACAGTGTCAACCTCTGAGCTCCAGACCCAGACTGAATGAAAAGAGGAATATGAAAAGGCCCACTGAGTCATCACATTATCCCCATTTCCCATATTTGAACCACCTTGCTGAGCAAGTTCCTGCCCTGACTGGTGGAAGCTGTCCCAGGCACCATTGCTTCCCTGCCTTGATGGACTGTATGTACCCCCTTAACTGTGAGGCAAGATAAAGTTTTTCTTCTCCATTTGCTTCTCATCTTGAATTTAGCTACAGGGATGAGAAAAGCAAATGAGTCATTGTTCACCCACCTCAATCCCATTACGGTGTTGGGGAAACAAAACTATTTCATTGTGTGATGAATGAGGATATGAGTCTTCCTATATGTTACTAAGAAACCCTTTTTTTGTGTTTCAAAATGCATTTAAAATGAAGAGGCTGAGGTCTTCTTATTTGACCTATTTAGTGAAATGATTTACTCAGATATTATCTGATGTTTCATTTGAGAAAAAAGTGTTGAAAATAATGGCTTCATCAAAAATGAGCAATGCTAATTAAAAATGGGGACATCTAATTCTAAAACACTAACGGAAACACACACATTATGAACCAAAAGCTGTGGAGCCCCCAGCTGGATCAGGCCCTCTGGATAAGTGAGACAACTGAATAGCTTGAACTGTTTGGGAGGCATCCAGGCAGTGGGACCTGGACCTGTCCTTAGTGCATGAGCTGGCTGTTTGGAACCTTGGGCTTACACAGGGACACTTTGCTCAGCCTGGAAGGAGGGGACTGGACCCGCCTGTACTGAATCCACCAGGTTTAAATGAATCCCCAGGGGGAGTCTTGGCCCTGGAGGAGATGGGAATGGGGGGAAGGGCTGGAGGGAAGGAAGGGGCAGGGCGGGAGTGGGGAGGACAGGGGAACCCATGGCTGATGTGTAAAATTAAAACACAAATATTCGTATAAAAAAATGGAAAAAAAAAGTTAAAAAAAAACATTCGGAACTATACATTGATAACTTCACCTCCTTTAAATAGGGTTTTTCTCCTTTTTAAAATTTATTATATTTGTGTTTTAATTTTACACATCAACCATGGGTTCCCCTGTCCTGCCCCCTCCCCCACCTTACCCCCCAGCCCCTCCCCCCATTCCCATCTCCTCCAGGGCCAAGACTCCCCTGGAGATTCATTTAAACCTGGTGGATTCAGTACAGGCAGGTCCAGTCCTCTCCTTCCAGGCTGAGCAAAGTGTCCCTGTGTAAGCTCAAGGTTCCAAACAGCCAGCTCATGCACTAAGAACAGGTCCGGGTCCCACTGCCTGGATGTCTCCCAAACAGTTCAAGCTATTCAATTGTCTCACTTATCCAGAGGGCCTGGTTGTACCTGATTCTATCAAATCATAAAAAAAGTTCATTCATATCTAAATACCCAGAAGTATAAAACTATAACAACCACGAAAAGAGGACAAGGAAGCAGGTGCTGTCCTAACACACATTTTATTGCAAAGTTGTGTTGTTTAATTTCTGATGGGAAGACAGTCATTCTGTAAATAAAGTAAGTAAATAAAAGTTTATACTCATAAAAATAAGTAAAAGTATGATTTCTCTTCACATCTGTTATAGTAGTTATCAATTAATAGGATCTTTACTATGTTCAAAGATTTTCAAGGTTTATTTGACAACTTTATAAAGATTAAAGACATAAATATTTAAATTATGGGCACATAAAATTAAAGTTATATAGTTTCTTTAACAGCTTTTCATAGACTACTATTTATTTAATCCTGAAGTAGAACACATTTAATTTATTTTACTTTTTCTGTGTGACTTTTAAAATTAAAAATTTCTCTCTGGATTTGAGCTACACACACAGCTGGACACAGTAGATAAACAAGGTTTCTCTGTTTGAGACCAAAGTGCATTTCAAATATTTCGTTAAATGTCTGCCTATAAACTGAACTCCTACCAAATAATGAGATTTAAAATGTCCTACAGGAAAGAACAGGCTAAGTGGAACGGATTATAATAACAACCAGAGCATCTATAAAATACTATCAGAGGGAAACCAGTAGTTCTAAATATTATTTGCTAATTCAAAGAGGTATACTTCCTGAGAGTGATCAGCACCATACAGGACAAGAAGTTTGAGCACCCAAGCAGAATAATTCATTATTGTTCATGTAATTACTTAATTACCTTTAAAAATCATAATTATTAATGCACAATACAGAATTAAAAAATTAATTCTTAGGGCCCCATGTGACATAAATTAAACTTTATGCTAGCAATAACTTTTTTTATTTTTAGAAAGTATACACTTTAGTTTTTCTAAAAGCCCTAGTAATTTTGCTCTCAAAGATTTTCCTATAAAAGTTAACCTAGAAATATGGGTAAGATGCAAAATGTCACTGTCATAGCAATTAGCATCCATTAGTCATGAAAGTCAAAGCTCTTTATAAATGTAAATATGTTCCACTTTTCCAGGTCAGAAAATAAACTAACTAAAATGAAATCTAGATAAGAGAATCCAAAGCATTAGTCAAGCTTTTAAATTACAGGTCAGAGTGAGCGTGTCCTCAATTTATGTTCAGCTCTCTGGGGTGCGAATTATGGCTTTCTGAAGAAGGAGTCTCCAGTGTCCATCTCAGACAGAATAACTAGGGCAGAGGCTGGCAGAAGCTAGCACTGTACACACACTGCTGGTGTCTCTAGTGTTATATAAAAGGGGAAGGAAGTGATTTACTTCGTTCCCCAACTTCTGTACTCACAAACACAATGAGTTACCATTTGAGGTTTTGACCGGATATTTTCTCCTTTTTATGCTATTGAATTGTACAATGTATCTTCTTTTGTATCTTTTATGGTTCAAATCAATAAAGCCATATAAAACTCTAGGTAAATTGACTTCAAGTCAAAGGCTGTATTGATTTAACAATGAAGTTGTTCCTTAACAATAATTTTCCATATACCATTCCTGTTGTTTGTAATGTGGTGTTATATTGGCAAAAATATCTACAAAATATCCATTCCCCCCCCCCCAGTCAGTTTTGGAATGGATTGTGAAATGGTGTTTTTTGTATGTACTACAACATATATAGTAGAAACATTTTAGAAAAAAATTTTTTAAAGTACTGCTTATGTCATATCAAGTGCATTTTCCTCAACTACAACATTTAAAAATAAAGAAATATTCTGTTTCAGGCCTCATTTTAAAATCCATGTCAGAAATCTTGAGAGTACTTTTCTAGGTCTTATTCAGTTTGATACAGTGAACACACCAAAGCCACTCCATCTTAATTCCCAAGCAAGCACTTAATAACACACAGAAGAAATCTCCTTTCAGATTGTTGGTAGAAAAGACCCAAAGTCCCTCAATTCAATGGAGGCTATCTCTATTTCCCTTTGTTGACTCCCAGAAGGTGGACATAGGATTTGGAGGATTTGTCTGGAAGTGACCTGAAAGCCTCCTTCTGAGGACCAGCTTTCCTAGCAAGGGAAATTGATATGCCAAGTGCTAAGAGAGGAAAACACTCAATAGTACCACCCAGCTATGATGCCTATGAACTACAATGACGACCAGTACAACAAGGCATCCCTAAAGATGCAATAGTGTCATTCATATATATAGCTATCAACATAGATACAAGGCCAGCTGAATAAGAGGGAAACCATGCTCGGTACTTAAACCTAGCCAGCTATTCGTTGCTAGTGAAAACAAGGATCTAAGAGGGAAACCTGCTACCACCACTTTCCTAAGTCATTATAATTCCTATTGCATTCCAAGTAATTATCCTGATAATTACAGAAAAAGGGTAGCTCTCCTCACCAAAGAAACTTCATTATTGCAGCAGCAGGACACCAAAACAACAAGCCACAAGTAAAAATGGAGAGAAAAACCGACCATGGGATGTGAAGAACCAATTAATGCATCTACAATAGAATCTGTACACTAAGGACCAAAGGAAGATGGGACAGAAAGATTTTAAGAGTCAGAGGATATGGAGGGCAGCTATAAGATTGTGCTTTCTAGATATTGCATAGAAAACTACTCCTGTGGAATCTCAACAAGGTGGTTGCCTAAATAAGACCTGAACAATTCCAACACTAAGTGATATCTCAGCATAAATGGAAGAAATCTAAAGGGCCCCACCCCAAGATGAGGAACTACAAGCAATTAAAGACTGAAGAAAAAAAGGAGAATTAATCACGCCCAGGAATAAGTCTCTCTCGATGTTTTTATCCAATACAAAGATTTCAGCTCTAGAAACACACATGCAAAAAACACTGAAGGCACTCAGGAGGTGGTATTTATATGTTTATTTATATATATATATGTATATGAAACAATGTTTGAAGAAGAGAAGGTGACAGATTTAGGAGAGAACAGGTGGGTTGTAGACATAGGAGGGGTAGGATAGATGATAGGGAGGGAGTAAATGATGTAATTATGACTTAATTAAAAAATAAAAATGTAAATCCAATATAATTAGTACTTTCTGAAAAATATATTTTCCAACAACTACAATCTGATACCACACTCACCTGTCTTTTAAAGATTGTAACTCTGTGTACATCCTCTTTTCCAAATCAACTAACTGCACTTAGCTGAGTCTTATTAGCACGTAGAAAGGTGAGGAGACACCATGTTTTCTCTAATTATTTTATTTAGTTATTACTACTAATAATTTTAATGGCTCTCAGGTTTATTTATTCATACATTTATAGTCACATGTTTTCTTTTTCTAAAAGATTCATTTGTTTTTATTTTATGTGCATGGATGTTTTTCCTGCATGTATGTCTGTGAAGGTGCCAGATTCTCTGGAATTGGAGCTACAGACAGTTGTGAGGTGCCATGGGGGTGTTGGGAATTGAACCTGCATCCTCTGGAAGATCAGCCAATGTTCTTAACCACTGATCCATCTCTGCAGCCCTGAATATTTTCTTATACATGAACATAATATATATTGAACATTCTCAGCCATTCCTATGCCCCACCAGCTTCATCTTTGTCCCCACCAATGTGCCCCTAAAACTCGTGTCTTCCTCTATTATAACACCAATAATTATTACATAAAATTTTATGCAATTGTATATACTCACATATATACAATATATAGATTATATATACTCAGATAAATAACTGATATTAAAATTTTTAAGACATGAAAGCAAATGAAAAATGACAAAAATCAGTTTTCTAAGCATATCTGCTTCCTTTTTGCGTCCTTTATTTCTTGTCCTTTTTAGAAAATCCTTCCTAGAGCATTCTTTACATTTTTTTGCTTTCTCCATCCTTCAGCCACGTCCCTTAGCGCTTTTCCTAGCACCCTACATCAAACTGCTCAAGATCAGCAGCCATGTTCATCTGACTACATCCAAGGTAGAGTTTTCTCTCTCTACTGACTTCTCCATTGGGGACAATCCTGTTTCTCTTCATCTTCCTCAGAAACAGTTGTCAGTGTGCTGTGGCACTTTGGGCGGCCATATCTTAGATGGGAGGTGAAACTTGTACCTAGTAAACTGAGGTCAGAAATCTAGCAATGATCCTGCATGGCTCAGGATGAATCTCATATCCCAACTCTACCTAGTCCAAAGGCTCCATGCTACTGATCCTGGGAAGCCCGAATGGCCTTATCTTTTTAACAGCCTCGTTAGTGGAAATGTTTACTTATGAACTCTATTTGATCAAGAGAATATAATAATGACCAGGCCTCTCCTGACTTATTTTCCATTATTTTCTTAATGTTGGAAAGTGACATCCATGGTGACTAACACACTTAGGACACTGAGGAAGAAGCATTGCTGCTAATTTGAGATCTGCATGGGAAACATAGTAAGCACCAGGTTATCTTAGACTACAGACTGAGATGCTGTCTCACAGCAATCAAAACAAAAATGAAAGAAAAAATAGTAATATATTAGCTTGGTCTTATTAAAGGTATTTCTGTGTTTCCAATCAATGTCATTTTCATATAATTGTTCTTTTAGTTACAAATCTATTACAATGATTTGGGTGATTTGAAACTCATATATAAATATAGCTTTATTACTTTATGGAACAGACAGTGGCCAAGGGAAAATAGAGCGCAGAAGCATGAGTTGATGTCAGCCAATATCAATATTTATGAAAATACTCAATTATAATACTTGAGTTATATTGAACTTCAGAAGCTGTTCAAGACTATCATTTATCATAAAAATTTGAATTGTTTGTCTAGTGTTTGATTCTTTTTAAGAAATGGTTCCCAAGTGTCAGTAATAACTTCCAAATGAAATGGCAAAACAATTCTTTTGAACGTGGAGAAATAAATGTCTCTAGTAAAAAAAAAAAAAATCACAAAAGGAGAAACTAGAGAAAGAAATCTGGCTGATGGAAAGGTCACTGTGATAAATCTTGCTTCAAAGAATTAAGGTGAGTTTCATTCTTGTCACAAAAGAACACAATTATGACTAACAATCTTTCATAATCATAACTGTTTATGCTTCATTTACATGGTTGACAATGGACAAAGCATGATAATAATTGTTGTGTATAAATATTCAATAATTACTTATAATTTCCAAACCCATCTTAAAAATCAGTTCTATACCAGTCTCCATAAGTATGCAGAAGCTGTTTCTTAGGGAGTGCACTCACACATATCTTGGGAATGAACATAAAAACAGGATGGAGTGTGCTGTAACAATGAAATATCACCACTTCTTCCCTCCTCAAATATTTTAAATACCATTTAGTGTCAACAACATGGAAAGGTACTTTGGCTAAGCTCTAAGTTCTAAATTCCTACTGAGAACAGTAGTAAATAGTAATGTACTTTATATTTATCACCAAATTGCCTAGATTCTGTGCACACATTGATTCTTTAGGTTCAAAATAAAATAAATTATATTAGAGCTTTAAATAATGAGGTTCCACCACAATCTTCCTGATAAAATTCCAAAGTTTATATTAAAAGATAAGCAGGTGTTTAAAAATGTACCTTTATGTTTATTTATGTATTTGCTAAATATCATTTTCAGTAATTATCAAAGTCTACCTGTATTATTGGCACAGATGCTCAAAACAAAGTAATTATTTAAATAGAAGCTTTCCATTACTTTTATTATCATCACTATTATATTATTTAGCTGGCTAAATAGTGGTTCAATGTAGAAATCACTTTGTGTAACACCCTCCATCAATTCTGAATGAACTTGCAACATCATTGCGCCACCAAAACTCACAAACAGGGGTGATTCCAAATTGTAAATACCTATCAACCTTTCTCCTAAAATATTTACAGGGGATTATTTGAAATGCTGCTCATGTTTTGTTGCTCTGACTGTTTAAAATTTTTCTTATGAGACAAGAATGTAGAAGACCCAATCAATCTACATTTTGTATGAAAACTTCTTGTATCATTTTTTTAATTTTTTTTTTTTTGTACTTGGGGGTCAATTGTCATCTATGAAGCAATACCATTTCCTAACTACTTGTCAAACTTTATTTTAAAAGTAAGAGACTAGGAGAAACAGAGAAAAGCACAATTCCGCAGACGTGGTTTGTGCTGCCAAAATGCATTGTTCCTGTGAGGAATGAGCAAGGCTGGGTTCTGTGAACTAGATAGAGCCCTGTGTGACAAGAAAATATATTTTTCTGGAAGTTTCATTAAAGGTACAGTTTTCCAGATAGTCACTAAACTAATGAGCTGTGATAATGATATGTGAGAACTTTAACAAAAACCAGAAACATTTTACAAATGGGGGACCACACCAAGTTTGCCTGATAGCATCCACACTTACACATAATTGTAATCACTAATACTGTCTCTTGACTTTTTATTTATTTATTTATGTTTTAATTTTTTGGGGGGGAAGGTTCGAGACAGGGTTTCTCTGTTTAGCTTTGCGCCTTTCCTGGATCTTGTTTGGTAGCCCAGGCTGGCCTCAAAGAACTCACAAAGATCTGCCTGCCTCTGCCTGCCAAGTGCTGGGATTAAAGGCGTGTGCCACCACTGCCCGGCGACTTTTAAAAATGTTTCAGTGTGGAAAGCAATTTATACAAACATTTTGCTTACTAGAAACATTCTTTTTATTATGTAAAATTAGCCTTAATGTGCTAAAATATGTTAGCTGCATAATTATCAAAATATCCTAGCAGCTGTAAATGTGGGTTCTCTATGGAGTGATGAATTTCTTGTGTTAAAAATCTATGCAAGCTTGTACAGCCACTTTGGAAATCAATATGGCGCTTCCATAGAAAATTGGGAATCCATCTCCCCTAAGACCCAGCAGTAGCACTCTTGGGCATATACCCAAGGAATGCTCAATTATACCACAAGGGCATTTGCTCAGCTATGCTCATATCAGCATGGTTTGTAATAGCCAGAACCTGGAAACAACCTAGATGCCCTTCAACTGAAGAATGGATAAAGAAAATATGGTACATATACACAATGGAGTACTACTCAGCAGAGAAAAACAATGACATCATGAGGTTTGCAGGCAAATGGATGGATCTAGAAAACATCATCCTGAGTGAGGTAACTCAGACTCAGAAGGACAAACATGGTATGTACTCACTCATAGGAGGATACTAGATATAAAACAAAGATGACTAGACTGCTACACAATTCCAGGGAGGCTACCTAGAAAACAGGACCCTAGGAAAGACCCAGGGATCACCCAATGACAGAGAAATGGATGAGATCTACATGAACAACCTGGATGACAGTGGGAGTAATGAAGGGCAAGGTTTGAGGGAAAGAACACTTAGGGGAGTAGGAGATCACAGCCGGATCAAGAACAGAAAGGGAGAATGAGGAATAACAGACCATGATAAATGAAGACCACATGAGAACAGGAATATGCAAAGTGCTGGAGAGGTCCCCAGAAGTCCACAATGATATATCCTCTGTAGACTGCTGGTAATGGTCAAGAGAAAGCCTGATCTGACCTAGTCTGGTAATCAGATGACTAAACACCCTAACAGTTGTCTTGGAACTCTCATCCAATAACTGATGGAAGTGGATTCAGAGATCCTCAGCCAGGCCCCAGGTGGAGCTCCAGGTGTCCAACTGTTGAGAAAGAGGAGGGACTGTAAGAGCGTGAATTGTTGAATCCAAGATTGCAAAAAGCACAGGGACAAATAGCCAATCGAATGGAAGCACATGAATTATGAACCAAAGGCTGTGGAGCCCCCAGCTAGATCAGACCCTCTGGATAAGTGAGACAATTGAATACCTTGATCTGTTTGGGAGGCACCCAGGCTGTGGGACCAGGACCTGTCCTTGGTGCATGAGCTGGCTGTTTGGAACCTTGGGCTTACACAGGGACACATGCTCAGCCTGGAAGGAGGGGACATGACCTGCCTGTACTGAATCCATCAGGTTTAAATGAATCCCCAGAGATGTCTTGGTCCTGGAGGACATGGGAATGGAGGGGAGGGGCTGAGGGGAAGGTGGGGTAGGGGCGGGAGTGGGTAGGGAGCCCATGGCTGATGTATAAAATTAAAACACATAATAATAATAATTAAAAAAAACCACACACACAAAAATCTATTTAGTTGTATCAAGAGGTGAAGTCTTTAGATCATCACTAGTGTTGTAAGATTAAAATCTTAACTAATGCAATTAATGCACTTATAGTAAAAGACAAGATAGATGTGTCTTCTATTCTACACCACTTGAGGATAGAGGGAGGGTTTCCAGTTTCTTCCAAGAGAGGGCACAACAAGACAATGTGCACAACAAAACCATGTCCTAACCAAACACAAGATTCACTGGCACTATGATACTAGATTTCTAATTGTGACAAGTACTCAATACTCAAATAAGCAAACATTTGATAACCAACAGAAATATCAATGGCACACAAGCAAAAGTGAGTATGAACTAATATATAACCATGTGAAGTGGATTTATTAACTAATATTGGCAATTACCAAGTAAGATTGCTGAGTTTGAACTGGTTACAGCATAGTTACATGGTTCAAGCATATTGAGTATTTTTGTTTATGTGTACAATGGTAACAGAAACATGAGAATAAAATGAATTAGTCAAGTAAACTGCTTTTATGATATCTGGTTGTAGATGTAACTGTCTTGTTAAATAAGAAACACAGAACCAATTGCAGAGTTAAAAATCACGAGGTCAGAGCAAGAACAGAAAGCCTTACCCTTTACTGCTTCTGCTGTCCTTCCTCTCTGCAAGAGACCTACTTCTGTGTGTCCTGTCTTTTTTATAGACTTTCTGTTCTGTTTTCTCATTGGTTGTAAACCCAGCCACATGACCTCCACTGCCTGTTTGTACAGACCTCCAGGTCTTCTATGGTTAGTATTGAGATTAAAGGTGTGTGTCTGCCATGCTGGCTGTATCCTTGAACACACAGAGATCTACCTAGCTCTACCTCCCAAGTACTGGAATTAAAGGCATGCACCACTACAGCCCAGCTTCTGCTCTGGCTTGCTCTTACCTCAAGGCAACTTTATTAACATACAAATAAAATCACATTTCAATACAAATAAAATATCACTATATCTGGTACCTGTTATGTGCAGTGTATGATATCAGTAGTTGCTACCAAAAAGTTGATACATTATACAAATGCATACAAAATTTAAAAAAAATTAATCACTTAGACAACTAAATTTAAAAATTAGCTTTGGACCTCCTCCCTCCTTCAATAAATGATATTCAACATTCAAAAAAAAAAAAAAGAAGAGGGGGTCAAGAACATGATGGGGAAACCCACAGAGACAGCTGACCACTGCTAGTTGGAGCTCACTGACTCTAGACTGACAGCTCGGGAACCTGCATGGGACCGAACTAGGTCCACTGAATGTGGGTGACAGCTATGTGACTCGATCTATTTGTAGGGTCCCTGGCAGCAGGACCAAGACTTATCCCAGATGCATGAACTGGCTTTTTGGAGCCCATTCCCTGTGCTGGTATACCTTGCTCAGCCTTGATACAATGGAGAGGGGCTAGGCTCTCCTTCAACTTGGTATGCCAGACTTTGTTGACTACCATGGGAGGCCTTACCCACTCTGAGGAGTGGATGGGGGCAGAGTGGGAGGGAAGTGAGGAGGCAGGAGAAGGGGAGGGAGGGGGAACTGGGGTTGGTATGTAAAATGGAAAAAAATTAATAAATAAACATATTTAATAAAAAATTAGCTTTGGTAAGTTTACTTACTAACATCTGATCTAGACTATAATACACATTTTCATGTCTTCATTAGGGATCTATATGATTGGCTCCTGTGAATTTTTCTCACTTACATTATTCACAAAGTTCTTGAGACTCTAGCAAATGTTCAGCTTTTTATATTTGCCTCTTTGGGTAGGCACATGCCCTCAGGTAAGCACTATTCACCTAATACGTTTTTCCTGTTCAAATGAAAAATTTGTATTTTAATTATGACTTCCAAGAGAGCCAACATCTCTTTTCTCTTTACAAGATGACTTTCTGGATGCATCTTCATAATGCTGAGCTCATAGTATAGCGATCTTTGTTTCTATTCTCCTGCTTTTGATAAACTATCCTGACAAAAGTAATTTAAGAATTAAAGGGTTTATTTGGCAGAGGGTTTAACAGACTATCTCCTTCAAGTCCCTGCTTCTTTACTTCCCCATAATGATGGACTAAAACCTAGAACTGTGATCTAATTAATCCATTTCTCTTTTGAGTTGCTTTTGCCAGTGTGTTTTATTAGAGAGAGAAATGAAACCAAGACAATAGTGAAATTATGATTTCTGTTTTCTGGAAAACTTGTCCCTTCAGTTAATTACAATGTTGTCCACATACTAGTATGTAAGCAATTTGGGGTCATCAGGAAGAACATACAGCAACTGTTACAATTTGCTGTAACAAACCCATTATTTTCCTCATAGACCTCGAATTTGCTGATCAAATTAGAAAAGAAGCAAAAGGTATTCATTGGCAATATGCAGAGAAATGAAAATTGCTGGATGAAATTATGTTGTCAGTTTACACTGAGGCTCTATTCTCCAGACATCCAATGAATGGATCCATGGCACTACATCATCACAGGACAGACCCTTCCCCAATGAATCTCTTCCTTTTGTCTTCCACTTTCTTCTTTGCTTTATCAGCTGTCTAATATTAGGGCCTTGATAGAGCAAAGAACATTACTCATTAAAATCAATACAAGGAGTTGATTCTCTAATAAATATCAAACATTGGAGGTCAGTAAAGTATTGAGACATTTGTCAGCTTATTGACAAGCTCTTATTCCCATCAGTGCATTCTGGCATGACCTTCATCATCATCTGGTATTTCTAAAACTCCTGTCTTCTCTTGTTTTAAACCTAAAGCAGTTCTGCTAGATGCCTCAAGACAGAGTCTTATCACAGTTTATGAAGACTTCAGAACCTGCTTCCCACTTCACCCTTGCACACACTCAAGTTGGCCCCAGGATTATTCAGTTTTCAAACATTTGTTCAGTTTTCTTCCAGAGCCTGTCAAACTCCTTCATTTACTTTTAAAATAAAGTGTTATCACCTAAAAATGAATGTTGTCCCTATCCTTTGAACT
The DNA here is from genome assembly GCF_903995425.1 of Onychomys torridus. Taxonomy (NCBI): domain Eukaryota; kingdom Metazoa; phylum Chordata; class Mammalia; order Rodentia; family Cricetidae; genus Onychomys; species Onychomys torridus. The sequence goes on from NC_050454.1 coordinate 52,492,732, forward strand.
TTATTGTTGTAGCCACAACATTGTCTTCCCATGTTTATTTCTGTAAATATTTTGTTTTATTTCTTCATTTTTGTTTCAATGTTGGCATGTAATTGATGATCAATAAAATGTATTGAACACATTAATAAATAGCAAATATGGTATTTTCCCTGATGTCTTTAAATAAAGAATCACCATGAACTCAAAGGACACCATCTGTCCTTTTTTGACAACCCTCTGGATGTATAGGCAGTTATTGAAAACTGTCATGCTCAAGGTCCATACATTAGTCAATAGTGAAGAAGACTGTATTCCAAAGTTTTGTCACTGACAAACCTGAAGCTAAGGGTACAGAAGAAACAGGAATGAAAGAGATCAACAAAGTCACCATCCCAGCCAACAGAAAAAAATTCCCAACCTGATCATTCTGGTCAGGCCAGAAAGTCCTAAAACCAACTAACACTGAACTCCTTTGAGAAGGCATAGAGAAATGGCTTTAAAATGTCACTGTGGTCTAGAGCACAGGGTTTATAAAACAACAACAACAACAACAACAAAAACCAAAGTGAAGTCATAAGGGTATGCATGGTATGATTATCAGGGGGAAAGCTAATTAGCTATTGAGGTTTCTGATTTAACTACTGTGAGGAAAAGGGGTTCCTCAGACCTACTGAGAATCCAAATTGTATGAGAACAGTACACAAAAAAATCATATATGGAGAGACCTAAATGCACATTAGAAAGTCATTGCTGTAGTTAAAGTGTTAATAAATATAACTTAATGAAATAATTTGAATTACCTTTGCCATTTTAATGCCATTAAGGCAGCTCTTATTGATAAAATATGGTGTGCATCGCTTAGTAACAAAAAGATGGACCCAGAAGATCAGTTGAATGAGAGTTTCGAACAAAGGTGAGTTACGGAATGGGAAAAGCTGTTAGAAGGCTCAAGGGGGTAATAGAAAGAGATAGTGGAGACAAAGTTTGACACTTGAAAATATTTGTTTTACAAACTGAAAGTAAGAAAATAAGTCAATTGCCAGGTTATATGTCTCTCAAGACTGTTTTTAGAAATATATACACACTAACACTGAAAATAATGGATATCTGAAGTGCTAAATTCTAAATCTGATCACTGAAAATAAATCTGAAACTAGACCAACAGTTTTAATTTCTATCTTGTTTCACTGTTTTGTGGCTTATGGATATGGTAGCTATAACATATGGCTATATCAAAACCCAGAAATCAGGCTGCTGTATATGCTCACAGAATGATTTTAATAAAGGACAGTGATTAGGGTGGGAAATGATCATGAACAGGGAGCTAATTCCCATAATGCTTTCAGGGTCAATTTCTACAATAAATTTTATTAGTACATCTTAGAACCTGTCTCTATTGTAAAACAGCACACACACACACACACACACACACACACACACACACACACATTTACATGTAGACACAGCTCTTAGAATATTCTAATCAGGATCATTGATAGAGCTCATTTTGCTGAAGAGGAACTGAAAATGCTCTGGACAATGGAAAACATACTATGAAAATCTCTGTAAAGACATGTTATGACATAATGCATGGTGTAGATAGATCTCAACAACACAATCAGTGAGAGGGGTCAACATCTACCAAAGTGATTAGGGCATAAAACTACCACGGAAGAAGAAAGGAGATGGAGGAGGAAATAAGGGAATGAAAAAAGAAAAAGAAATGTTATTAGACAAAATGGTATAAAGAAAGGAAGAAAGAATGTTTGTTTGTTCTTTAACAAAATACCTTCTGGTACAATTGTACAAGCAAATAAGGGGAATTTAGGCACATTTTCCCACAGAGTTTCTGCCTCAATTTTGCATTCACTATGTGGCCTGTAATCCAGGGTGATTAGACTGCAGCTTGCAGAGACGAACTTCTAGACAAAGGTCGACTATAAAACCATTTAACTGTTTTTCCAATAATTACTGGCCTCTGGGGGAACATAATTGAAATATATGTATTTCTAGCATCTTGGTTCACAGTGAAAAGGGTTTTATAGAATTGATAGTGAGAATAAAATCACATACTTATGGCCCACACAGTCCTCAATTCAATGATTTGCTAATGTTTTTTAAAAAAAAATAAATCAACAAGGCCTGACAAGATCAGACTGGCAATCACATTCAAGGTTACAACAATTTTGTGACCAGAAACTTAGGAAAAGGTTATTTCGAAAAGAAATGGGGTAATGCACTGAAAATTTAATACACCAATTTCATATATTCTAATTTTATCATAAACCAAACACACTTATTTCTAAAACTTGAAATTACTCCATTCTTGGGAACAATAATTTGGGGGCTGTGCAGCAATGAAACATAGTTACTTTGCTGGTAGAGGATCAAGAAGTGTGTACACACATGTACATAGTGAATATGATCCTTAATATTCATTTTTGTAACACAGACCTGTGTGTTTATATGTTATAACTCAGGGAAATAAGAATACAGACCCACAGCTAGCCCTTTTAAAATATTTGTCTCCAAGCAGGCGGTGGTGACACATGCCTTTAATCCCAGCACTGGGGAGGTAGAGCCAGGCTGATCTCTGTGAGCTCGAGGCCAGCCTGATCTAGAGAGCAAAATCCAGCACTTAGATCTATAATTGCCCCAATACGCAGATACCTAGATACCAGTGTAAGGACACAGTTATCAACAGCCAGGGCAATATGACAACCTTCAAGCTTAGTCACTGTACTACAGCAAGTCCTGAATGTTCCAACACAGCTGAAGCACACAAAGATGACTTTATAACCAACTTTGTTTTTCCTTAAAGAGGAAAAGAAACTAGTGCTGCCCAGATATTTAGAATTAGATACTCGCAGGTTGTGGTGATGCACACCGGTAGGATTTTCTGAAGAAGGCAAGGCAGAGGCAGGAGGATCACGAGTGAGAATTAGATGCTCTCTATTTGTTTTTCCTCAATGGTTTGGAATGTATGACTTTCTGACTTAAAATCACTTTACAACTAAGGAGTCCTTGACAGGTAGATTTGAGCAACTACAATACCACAAATACAGAAATCACCTTCATTGGTTTCTTCTACATTAAAAAACTAGATTATTGCACTATTTGAAATAACAACAGATCACATATGTAATATTCAAGAAAATAGCATTCAGTTTTGATTTCTTTCGATTTTAAAATTAGCAAAATTTCAAACTCAAAGAATATAATGACTGAATCATTGACAGTAACTGTTCCAGTCTTAAACATTGCAATGATAAATGTTTATCACCACATATATAAATATTTATTTTACTCTACAAAACAAAGTACCAAAAGAGTGAATAAGGCATATATATTATATGCATATGTATGTATATAAGAAACATCCTTTTTATGACTGTGAACTAACCAATTTTTTCTTTGATTTTTGAGTTCTTCCCTTCATTCACCCTGGATTTTATTTCATTGTCAATTTCTAAATAACTAGTGACTTACTGTTGTAAAGATGAGGCTTCTGGATTTGGAAAGATATAGAAATCAAGTTTGGTATTTTTGACAAGTTGTTGCTTAAAGGGACTTGAGAAAGCCTTTAAGAAAATTCACATGAGTATCAGAAAATGTATAATGTCATAAACAAATAATGTGAAACAGAGGAAAAGACATGCCTAAAGAACAAAGAAGAATTTGAAATCTCCATAGAAGATATTCATTTACAGACAAATTTAAGGATTATGTATATATATATATGTATATATATATACATACATACATACATACATACATACATATATATAGCAATTGAGGAAGTAAAAAGTCATGATACAGTCAGGTACCTGGTTATTATTATCTGGTGGTTTTTTTTTTTAGAAGGATCTTACCGAGAGTAAAGATTTCTGAAAATGAAAGGGTATCATAAGCCAAATGAAAATGGACAGGTTGACTGAGAAAAACATACATCATGGGATCCATGCGTGACAGCTAATACTGAATGACAAGCACATTGTTAGACCGGCTTCCTAAAACATGGAAGGAAGCACATACAGGGAGAGAGGGAAAAAAAAAAAAACAGTGATTTGAGTGTTTTTAAATATCTTGTGAGATAATTTACATTAATTAATTCAGGAAGAACAGATTGATCTATTTTTTCTATGGTGTTCATTTCCTTGACCATATATGGATAGTTTGCTCTAATTTAGAGGAAGGATTCAAGAAAAATATTCCAGGAGTAGCTTTAGAAATAATTCATGTTTCCTCTAATCAATACCAATTTTCATTAATTAGCATCAGCTATGGGATGCTAAACAGTACTATTCATCTCAAGAGTGAAGCATATTTAATACATATAGTTAACTAGGAAGATTCCACAAGAACTCACTGTTTGGAGAGCACTATCAGAGTGGTATTCAGGGTCTAGAAGTTGTGCTGAGGCTTACATTCACCCACTTTGTTAAAATATAGTCTCTTGATCCAGCAGAACCTTTAGTGTCTCATAAAACAAAGCATAATGGCATTTCCCTGGGGCTGGTACTCAAAAGAGCACCTAAATTTTCTTTTCATTTTTCTTTATTAAGAAATTTTTTACTCACTCCACATGCTATCCACAGACCTCCCCTCTTCTCTCCTCCCTCCTCTCCCGCCAGTGCCTCTTTCCCAAGCAACCTCGCATCCCCACATCCCCAAATCGAGGTCTCCCATGGGGAGTCAGCAGAGCCCAGCACACTGAGCCTAGGCAGGTCCAAGCCCCTTCCCACTGCACCAAGGCTGTGCAAGGTGTCACACCACACCAAATTCTCAGAAGCCTGCCCATAGACCAGGGACAGATCCCGATCCCCCTGCCTGGGTGCCCCCCAAACAGTTTGAGCCAAATAACCGTCTTCCACGTCCAGCGGGCCTAGTCCAGTCCCATGAGGGCTTCACAGCCACCAGTCCACAGTTCATGGGCTTCCACTAGTGTGGCCACTATTTTCTGCACGTCCTCCCATCATGATCTCGACGTCCCTTGCCTGCAGTATCTGTCCTCTCTCTCATCAATTGGATTCCTGGAGCTCAGCCTGGGAGCACCTAAAAATTAATACACTCCTGTACCGGAGTCTCCTGCCTTAGAGACATTGGAAAAACTGTAAAAAAAAAAAAAAAAAAAAAAACAAAAAAAAAAACAGAGTATCAGGAAGTTTGCTATAAGCGTGTCTCCTTGTAATGTCAGAAGCTAAACCTATAGAGTTTCACCAACATGGATGCTCAAGTATCAGAAGAACAAGAACAACAATGAAGATTCTAAATTATAGTGAGGAAAGACCTTAACCCTACACAAAGAAAGAGAGGCATCTAAGGAAGGCATTTAATTTTCCTCATGGAAGAGTACATTGATTGGCTATCCAATAACAAGTGTGTGTGTGTGTGTGTGTGTGTGTGTGTGTGTGTGTGTGTACATATATGCATGTAATAAGAAGTATGTAAAAGGCTATGTGTTTTAAAAAACAGGGTATGTGGGAGAGTTAGGAGGGAAGAAAGGGAAGAGAGGTATTTTGCAATTATATTTTAATCTCAAAAAATTTAAAATAGGAGGAGTGGAAAGATCCTCAGAATGTGCACGAAAAGCAACAGGAGTCTTCCTATTAAGTAACCATGTCTGTGATTGATTCTGACTTTGTGCCTAGCTTTTTTTCAGAAGCAAAATAATAATATTTAGGAGTGAGTCTTAGAACTATCACAAAGTCCTCACTATTTACCAAAAGAAACAGAAATCCTGAAAGACATCCCAAGAATTTAGTTATATTTGGAACAGAGGTCATTCTCTCAGACTGCATCAAACATCATTTATGTCTCAGAAAGAACAATGGTTGGTGAGTATTGATTTCACATTGAATTTGAGGGATCAAAATAAAGCAAAGCCAGTAAAAGTTTGTGTCAGTCAATTCAACAGGGGTAGAAATCTATAAAGGAGAGTCCTTGGACATGGCACAACTTCCCTGTGGCTGCTGTAATAAAATTATTACTAGCCTGGTGGTTTAAAGTGGCATAAGTCATTCTCTCACAGTTCAGTCAGTGAGAAGTATGTAGGGAACACCAGCAGCCGAAATGGACTGTGTTGACACCATGCATACTCCTTCCAGAGGCTCCAGAGAAACCATTCTTACTTCTTTCCAACTCGAGTGGCTTTGACAACTTTGGATTTGTGGTCAAGTGACTCTAGCCTCTGCCTTCATGATCAGGTCAATGTACTCTCTGTGTCTACCCTATGTCTTCCACCAATCCTCAAAGAACCACTTCTGATTATGGAGAGAGACACCGATCTCAGATAAGGTGGTATGAATAATAACGGCTCCTTTAGGCTCATATGTTGGAACACTTAATCATCAGAGATTAGCACTAAGTGAGAAGGACTGGGAGGTGGGGCACTGTTGGAGTAGGTGTGGCATTGCCAGATGAAGTGTGTCACTAGGGGTGGGCTTTGAGGTTTCAAAAGCCCAAAATAGGCCCAGTAGATCTCTCTTATCCTGATGCCTGTGGATCCAGATGCAGAACTCTCAGCTATTTACTCAGTACCATGTCTGCCTGCACACGGCCATGCTCTCCATCATGATAACAATGGGCTAAACCGCTTCTGAATCTGTAAGCAAGCCACAGTTAAATGATTTCTTTTAAGAGTTGCTATGGTCTTGGTGTCTCTTCACAGCAATAGAATATTAAGACATCAGAGAAGCTCCTCATTTCAAGCCCTTCTATCATCTATGTAACAACCATTTCTCCGAGCTAGGAATATATCTATATATATAGCTTATCAGCAGAGCACTTGCCTTGCATTGTGAGGGCCTAACTTAGAAAAGAAAACAAAAACAAAAACAAACTTCTGTATAAAATTGACAGGCTCCAGGGATTAAAATAGGACATACTGGAGGTTAATTTTAAGCCTAATATAGAAATTTAATTGTAAATGGCCGTAAAAAAATTCTAAAGGATATTCCGAGGAAACAGATTGATACTGAAGTCCAATGCAAGAAAGAGGAACAGAGGATAGAATCTTGGATTAGCTAGAGGTAGGGTTATTGGTGGCAGAAACTTCTAAAATGACAGCTGGGGACACTGGAGACAAAGCTGATTTGCTGCTCAGCTTTTTGTTGGTGAATGTGAAGAGCAACAGATTTAATGGAGCAAAGACCCAAAGAACTGTAGCCATGTCTTCTAAGCCCTCTTAGAGTGGCTGGATGTATGAATGAAGAAGATATCCGGTTTAGGCTGTGTCTAAGGCATAGATCTATATGGTTGAGAAAATGAATGGATGCAAAGTGATGTCAAGTGCTGGGCAGTGAGATTGAAGCCCAAAGATGTGGAAACACTGAGGACAAAATTTCAAATACTATGGAAGGAAATTTTTAAAAATGAGAATGTATGTTCAGTGAGTGGTTTTATTATTTCCAAGGTAAGGTATTTTATAGTGGTGCATACTGGATCATTGGTTGGCTACTTTAAGACTCTAGTCATTTCCAAAGATCAGCTGCATTCTAGAGAATATAGGCCATACTTCCTGCAATTTGACCCTTGAGAAGGATGATAAACCTTCCTGTGAATGAACTTGACTTTGGGGGAGTTTTGATGGAGGCTTAGCAAACCCAATATTGAAAAGACCCTGAAAGTCAGAATATCTCCCTTAGTTTCGGGGAAATCTTTGAAAGTCTGGTACCTCTGCCATGCTATCAATGGTGTTCTCTTTTCTATTCTTTCACTTTAAATTTTTTCTCCTCGTATTTTCAAAATGGGTCATACGCTTTCTGCTTTCTCATATCAAGACCTGCATTATGATGTTTATAATATAGGTATTGTCCTTTATTTTTGCCTCCCACCCCAAGGCTCAATCATGGTCCTGGTGGTTGCAAAGTTCTTTCTCTTAATCAAGCTCATTATTAAGGTGATTTCATGACTATTCTCTTCTTGAACCGCCACTTTTTAACAGTGTCTACACAGATGAACCTGGCCATTCAATTATAATAGCTAATGTCAAATAAAGTTAATGAGAAACTATTCAATTTGAATGTGTCTAATCATAGCCTTGAGAGCCAATGAAATGAATTTTTTCTTTTGTGATTTCCACAACTGATGATCCCATATGTCTGAGGTGAGATGCATGAATTTCCCTCTTTAGCCCAGATAATTGGGACAGAGTGAGTTTAAAAGTCACATTTTCAAATATTGCTATTAAACAGGATGTTAGAATAATATAAGTTTACTTTAAAAGAATCTGAATAGTATTATAGCTAAGAGAGCAAGGCTTGTCAACCAGCCATTACAATGTTTCTCTAATGAATGACAGCTCTGAGCAGCATGTTCAAGAGTCAGATGATAATTTGCTTGAGATTACTGATCCCAACCATGGAGGGAATACAAGGACATACAACTATTGGCTTTATGGAAGGGCATTCCAAGAGAACTATTGACATTAAGAGACAAAGTCCAAATAAAATTTAAAAACATCATGTTTCTTATCCAACAGATTTCTTACATGAAAGCAAACTCCAACTCATAGTTTATCTATAACAGTTTTGAGTACACAAGAACAGAATACATTTAAATTTCATTTCTTCAAAAAGTTGTCATTTTATCAACTTTCAGAAACAAATTTTAATAACATGGTTTATTAAAAATGATAAACCACATCAATTTACATTAGAATAATACATATGTTTAAGGAGATAATTCTGACAACCAGAGATTATGTTTGTCATTCATAAGGCAAATGCTTGCAATACAAGAGAAATACATTGACATAATATGCAATTATATTTGCCTTTAAAAGTAACCCTTTTATTTTCATATGTAAAATTAAAATCACATTTTTTTCTAAATGATATAAAATATTATTAAGTAATAAAAAGAAATGGAGTACAGATAAATGCTGGTGTATATATTAAACTCAATAATATCATTCTTTGTAAAAGAAAGCATTTGCAACAGACCACATATGAGATGTTTCCATCTGAAGGATTGTTTGGAGCAGATAGATCTGAAAACAGAATGTAGACAAATGGTTGCTAGGAGTGAGGCAGAAGCATAGTGTGATGGAATGGATAAGCAAAGTTCATAATGTTTCTTTTTGTAGTTAATTTCCAATAATAATTTCATGGTAGAGATAAAATCCCCATAAATGTGCTAAAAATTATTGAATTGCACAGTCTAAAGTCATATATTTGTTTATATATTGACTATCTCAATAAAGGTGAATTCTGTTTGTTTGATTTTTTAATAAATAACAACAACAACAACAATAATAATAATAATAATAGAAATAAAGCTCTTGACTAGGGAGATGGTTCAGTTGGTAAAGTATAAGTGTGAGCATGATAGTTCGGATACCCAGAACCTACATAAATGATAAGCAGCTGAAGCTGTGCCTAGAACTCTCAGCCTTCGGGAGGCAGGGCTAGAGGATCCCTCTGCTCATCAGAGAGCTCCAGGTCAACTGAAAGACTGTCTCAGTGATAAACTGGAGTGTTATTGAGGAAGATATCCAACATCAAAACTACAGCTTTAGGCTTCCACACTCACTTGCATAGACATGTCCACTTACACACACGTGAGCTTACACACATGCACACACACATAAAAGAAAACTGTATAGCTGATATCTCCACCCCACCTAAATGAGTTCATTCTTTTCTGTCTTCAGATTTCTATGGAGCCGTTCCAGAAATGTTACTCATATCAGATGTATTTCATTCAGAATCACAGAATTCACTCCTACAAGCTTATTCCTTCCCCCACCTAGCTTGATTTCCTCACGCCAGACAGCAAGCAGAATGACTTCCGATACCTTCCCTACTCCTTGGTGATGAATAGCAGCCTCACTCTGAGCACAGTTGAAAGTTTCTGTAACATAAACCTCAAAAGACATTTTATCACACAGGGTGTCCCAAATCCTCCCAAAGATCAAAGCCTGCCTTTCCTGGATTGTTCGCATGGTTGAAATGAAAACAGCCTGCTTCCAACATCCAGCCTTGTGATCCCGACAGTAAAGCATGGAAGACACAGCTGTGCATTCGCAACAAGGACAGACTTCGGCTGTAATTTTTTAAGTGACGTTTTGCATTTGAAGTTTATATTACCAAATAACTGGAGATAGTCACATCTGATGGAGAAGTGGGGCTTTGAAGATGAAAAGCCCAACAGACTCGGGTCCATCCAAATAAAAGAAAGTAAGCGAACAAATAATGTGTGCAGCGACCAGATGCAGAGTGGCCTGCCAAACACAAGTGAATAAAATAAAACCCATTTTTGAGTGGAAGTCCACCAAAGCAAGAGTTCCTTGTGTTGTTGGATAAAGTCATTCAAACTGAAGAAGCAATTAAAAAAAAAAAAACTCATCAGAAATGAGGATTGTAATTAAGGAAAATAGATGAAAAGCAAGTTGAAATGAAGTCCTTTTCCTCTCTGTAGACTCTCAGTTGATGCAGCAAATTAGTTTATTTTTAAAGACAGAGGAAGGAGACATGATATGGGTAGGTAGGAAGGTCAGGAGAATCTGTGAGGACTTGGGGAGAGTAGAAACTGTAACCAGAATATAATGCATGAAAGCAAATTATTCTCAATAAGAATTAGTTAAAAAAAAAAGATAAAGTTGAGGCATATGTATGTAGATGTGAGAAGACTTTCTGATACTCATTGTTTTTTTTTTTTTTTTGATGAACGTGTTGAAATGACAGATCTTTTATTTTTGATTTTAGATATTAAATAAATTTGAGAATACAAAAAGTAATGAGTGGTACCCAATAGAGGCACTCAGTTTCTCAGGTTAATTGTCTAAATTACTCATCCCCTATTGATTTGAAATCTTATAAAACATATATAGACTTCAAATTTCTGATTTTTTTCACGTAAGTATATAAATATATATATAGATGTTCAATCAACTTCTGCTTTGATAACACTCCCTGAAATAGTTTTGTGGCATGGTAGACCAAAGAAGAGTTAGTAAGGACCAAACATGACATCACAATGTGATCATTGAACTAAGAAATATGATTAATCAACTAACACTTCAGAGATGCCAGATGTAAACCTGATGGCTATCTGATTTAAGAGGCAAGCTGTACAGAAAAAGGCTGAACATTAGTAGACTTCAAAATACAGCTTTGTATTCAACAATTAGATTATAACTAAACACATTATTTTGACAATATGACTAATTTTCACTCTACGAATTGTCTTTTATTTTAACCAAGCCTATAGTCTTTTGTAATATATGTATATTTATATAATGTAACACATAAATTATGTACATAATGTAATACTAAATATATAATACATAAATAAATGTATGTGTGCAACCCAGAAATATAAACACATACATATATAACTGCTTCCTGTTTTAGAGAATTAAAAATCTAAAGTTAGGCCTTTCCCCCACATCTTCTTTTCTTTTTATGTGTGTCATCTTTAGGCTGACAGGTCCCTCTGAAACTCATTTCCTCATGTTCCTGAGAGAGAAGACTCTTGGATTCTTCTTCCATAAATACTCAGTGAATGAATGAATGAGAATACCAAACTAGGGGGTTGGGGATTTAGTTCAGTGGTGGAGTGCTTGCCTAGCAAGCACAAGGCCCTGGGTTCAGTCCTCAGTTCCGGGGGTGGGGGGGTGGGGAGGTGGGGGGGGGAGTGAGTCCTGTTTGGAGAATACCAAACTAAATACCAAAGTGTCTAGCCAGTCTGTCCAGTCTGTTTGAAAACACAAGATTGCATAACATACATAGTAAATAATTACGAAGTGTGGGGAGTACATGATAAAGGCTCCCTCAGAGTCAGTGTCTTCTAAGTACTTGCTTCCTGGTTTAGAGATGATATTGTACTATGGTGTCCTCATGCCCAAAAGGGTGAGAGAGCCCTCAGTTTTGGCTGGGGTCACAGGGACACAGATGTAGATGAGTGTGCCTGCATGCAGAGGTCAGAGAAAACCTTAATCTTGGTGTCATTCATCAAACGCTCTCACTCTCACCCCTTAAACCCCAAAATCTCATGTGCCAAAGTGGTCAGCTCTTTCATTCATTCATTCATTCATTCATTCATTCATTTATTTGTTTATTTATTTGTTTGTTTGTTTATTTTTATCGAGAGATTTTCTATTCATTTTACATACCAACCACAGATTCCCCTGTCCTCCCTCCTCCCACTCCCCCGCATCCCCCCCCAACCCCCCACCATTCCCATCTCCTCCAAGGAATGGTCTCCCGTGGGGAGTCAGTAGAGCCTGGTATATTCAGTTGAGGCAGGTCTAAGCCCCTCCTCCTTGTACCAAGGCTATGCAAAGTGTCTCACAATAGGCACTAGACTCCAAAAAGGCGGCTCATGCACTAGGGACAGGTCCCAATCCCACTGCCTGGGGGCCTCCTATACAGGTCAAGCTAAACAACTGTCTCATGTATCCAGAGAGCCTAGTCCAGTACCATGGGGGCTCCCAGTTCACGCATTTCCACTAGTTTGGCTAGTTGTCTCCATACTTTTTCCAGTCATGGTCTTGATTGTAGCATGAATATGAAAAGGTTTTATTAATGAAAACAAACCTGGAACCAGGTATTGGGGTGAATGCTGAAAGATCAGAGAAACAGAACAAGTCACAGCTAACCTCACCTCGCCAATTCTCAGCTGATCTTGATTTCTCAAACTGGAAACCTCTGTGTCCTCATCCGAATGGATCTCAGCTGAACTGCTGTTAAAAGCCTAAAAGCTTAACAGGGCTCTAGTTACTGGTCCTCACACCTTACATACCTTTCTGCTTCCTGTCATCACTTCCTGGAATGAAAGTCATGTGTCACCATGCCTGGTTGTTTCCAGTGTGGCTTTGAACTCACAGAGATCCAGATGGATCTCTACCTCTGGAATGCTAGGATTAAAGGTGTTTGTGCCACCGTTTTCTGGCCTCCAGTGGCTGTTCTGTTCTCTGACCCCAGCCAGGTAAGTTTATTAGGGTGCACAATATATTGGGGAACACAATATCACCATACTCTATATCCCTTGCTCATAGAATCCCTCCTCTCTCTCATTGATTGGACGCCTGGAGCTCCACCTGCGGACCCAGCTGTGGATCTCTGCGTCTGCTTCCATCAGTCACTAGATGAGGGTTCTATGATGACAGTTAGGGTATTCAGCCATCCAATCACCAGAGTAGGCCAGCTCAGGTACCCTCTTGACTATCATGGTCAGCTTTTTAAAATTTGGGTTCTGGGAATTAAACTCAGGTCCTTTTTTGAATAGGCAAGAACAACCTCTGAAGTCTCCTGAATATAGATGCTAAAGTGTTTGATAAAGAACTTGATTGCAGGATCTATGTCCCTATCTACAAAATCTGCATGTAGTCATGCCATCATATTAAGCACTCCCTTCCTGGTCAAAGAAGATAAGTGTATTTGTGAACTAGAAAGGGGGAGATCGATGCGTCCATGCCTCCTGATACAATGTCAACAGATTGTGTTAGTAGAACTGTTACAGTTTAATTTATTGTCTCTTGCAATAAATTACTAGTTACTAGATGGTAACTACAACAATCCTGATAAATTTACCATGGGCTTCCTTTTACCTCTAACCATACTCACATTAGAATATTAAATAAAATATCTGAAAGAGAAGACCAGTTAAAACTTGGAAAATGAATGAGAAAAAATATAAAAAAAAAAAGGTGACTAGGTGTGTGATGACAGGGCCACTGAAGTAATATTTGCATATATCAATGTGAACTGTCTTCTCTCTGTCGTCATCCAGTAAACAGAAATGGCATTTTCTATTAAGTTTGATACTCACTGTTTCTATTGTCTGTGCATGGAAGAGTAAATCGAAATCCAAGGAAGGGATGTCAAACTACACTTACCCCAATTTCCTATTCCTAAAATTACCATATCACACTTCAGTAAAGTTTCTGGTGTGCCAAGTATAAGGAATGTATAAGATATAGAGCATGAATATTGAAACAGTTAATGAAACGATGGATAACAAAACAAAGAAAAGTAAACATGTCTGGCAAATGTATTCATATTTTGTTGAACTTGTCTGCACTGCCCAGTGTATGGTAATTTGTGTCATTTACTAGGACATTTATTTGCCAATGGAAAGATCCAATATTTTCTGTTTTTAATAAAAGTGAATAAAATGTTGTCAGCAACAGTTTTCAATTCTCAAGCAAATAATGTCCATATTTGATCTTTGAAAGGCGAGGGCATTCTTCCAATGGGTATTTCTCCTCTCTCCCTCAGTAAATGTAAAGCTTTCTTATCTCTATCTGTGAGACAATGTCACTCACATATCAAAGATTCCAAGGTAGTATTCTTATATTACATCCAGAATGCTTAGCTCTCTTCTGACCTGTGTCTCCAACGTGCTGGGACTACTCATAATCAGGGAAACTTGCTAAATTTATGACATTCAAATTGGAGTTGCTGAGATGTGTGAGCCCTTCTCTCATCAATTTCTCCTTAGTAAATTATTCAAAGATGATAAACTTAGGAAAATATTGTCTATCATTCAAGCCAAGAAGGACAGTTCTTCACACTTTGGAGCTCTGTTAAAAGTAATGAGGTCAAAAGAAACAAATGATGGGGCCATGGTTATCATAACCACTAACATTTATTTTAGCTTAAATTAGTGGAATTTTCAATTTTACCAGGGAGGGTAATCACACCCCTAATATATTAATTTATCTGTACATCATCTGCCCTATAGTTTATACTTCTATCCTGTATGGTAATAGTTCCTGGTGTGAAATAACTCAAACTTTTAAGTATTCCTGGAGGCAATTAGATGTCATAATCTCCTTTAATTTAGAGCCATTATCACAATGTTTACACATAAAGTTAAACAAGTAATACTACTTCCTGTGGATATTTATAAACATCATTCATTCACTCAGTTCTAAACATCATTCATTTACTCTTAGGGAATGGTCAACAGCTATGCAATTTGGGTAGGTTATAGACTGCTGATAAAAGTAAAGGTCAGATGCCCTGTCTGTTGAATGTTATGATTTCTGAGGGGCAAGAAGTTTCAGAAGTCAGAAAGAAAGGTGCATAGGATTTCTGAGCCCCTTGTAAACAATAGTTTGTGTCTACAAAGAGTCAGCTTTGAAATCATTTGGGAAGAATTGAAACCGATCTTAATATCCTTGAAAGATACAAAACAGGAAAGTTCTTTCCTTCAGCATGTTTGGCTTTTGTTCCTCTATTTCTCAGAAGTAGTTCATTTTACAAAAATTCTTGGGCTGGAGATGGAGCTCAGTTGGTAGAGTATTTGCCTAGCATGCACAAGGCACCGAGCCCAATTACCCACAAAGCACAAACCTGACGTAGACACATGTCTATAATCTCAGCAGTTGACAGGGTGAAGGCAGAAGGATCAGAAATTCAAGGCAGCATGTGCTGCAAAAGTCACTCTCTCAGAAAACAACAACAACAACAACAACAGAAAAAGTACCTTGAAAATTACTTTATTTTGAGCTCCTGGGTTTCAGGAAAACAACAGTTCTTATCTTTGGTAGTATTCCATTATTAAATAAAATTCCATCATTTTGGTTTAATCAACTAGCTGCAGCACAAAACTCAACTGATATCCCACAAGACAAGTACCTAATACACATGTTTCTACTACCCACAGTGACGGTTAGGTTCACAGTAAACATTTATTCAAACTAGTGTACATACACACACACACACACACACACACACACACACACCTTTGTGAATGATTTATAGAGTTCAGAATGAAAAAAAAAGTAATAGCAATGTTTTGTTGGCCAGTCTTGTCTGTGGCTGTAATGCTTCTGTTATATATGATCCTACATCAACATATGCAAAACAAAACAAAACAAAAACCACAAGTAGAAAAGTGCATGTGTATCTAAATTTGGGAGCAATTTCAATGTGTAATCCCCTATACTGTGACGCTGGTACATTTTTGGAGCAGTAGACATGCTTTATCACTGAAGGATGTTAATTTCTCAAAAGGATTTGCTATGGTCTGCTAGAGTAGAACAGAACTTAGCACTGACCAAGGCTTTAAGCAATTTGCAGATTCCCCATAGGGAGATTTTTAGCACAGTCAACATCTAAACTCAGTCATGGAAGTCAGAAGTGAAACTAAATTCCACATGGCATTCAACTGCCTTTTCTTTCATGGTTTTTAGTAGTTAATAGACAAGGCTCAGATGGGTAGGTAAATTACTAATTTTCTAGTTGTTTGAAAGTCTTAGGTGGATGATTTATCAACTATTCATTGTCCTTATTTCTGTAGCACATTTGGTGATATGTATTTTCTTTCATATGTAACTTTAATCTCCAGTTATCCGAACTGAAATTTGCTTGTATGTGTTTGTGTATGTGTATATGTATGTGCATGTGTATATGCATGTGTATGTATACCTGTGGCATGTGGATGTATGCACACTTGATCAGAGGTCAATGTAGGTAGATCAGAGGTCAATGTGGGGCATCTTCTTATACTGAACCCTGTCTTAATTTTTTGAAACAAGGTCTCTCACTGAACTTGGAGCTCACCATTTCAGCTAAGTTGGACAGCCATCAATTGAGGATCCACCTGTCTGTGCCTATTGTGCTCCTTGTCCCTGCGGTGCTGGGGCTACAGGCTAGTACATTGTCATTCTGAGTTACATGAGTATAAGGGGGTCCAAACTCAGGTCTTCACACTTGTGCAGCAAGTGTTTCATCTGATATAGTGCAGCCATAGCTCTCCATCATATTTGTTACACAAAACTTTGTGGAATCCTTACCAAATCTAGGACAAAGCTGTTGCTGAAAACCTTGAAATAGCCGAAGGATGTTTGCAACTACAACAATATGTTTAGCAGACAAAGAAGTTAATATGTTTTTGAAGATGGGTCACTGTTTTGCGATCTAGACATCTATGTCTTTTGAATAAGGCTTACTATTCACTTAACCAATAATGCCCATTTTCTAATAGTAAATACTCATGCAGTTTAGTAAGTATTTCAAAGCAACTTTTAAATAGTATTTAGTACAGAGATGACTGTAAGCAGAGGTTTTCTGTCCCAACCTCCTGGTCCCAAATAAGTTATATTAATTACAAAATGTTTGGCTGATAACTCAGGCTTATTACTAATTAGCTCTTACATTTAAATTAACTCATTTCTATTAACCTATGTATTGTCATGTGGCTATGACTTTACCAATCCTCTGGCATCTTTTTTCTTGGGCAGCTGGCTTGCCTTGTGTCTCTCCTGACTGCACCCTTCTTCATCTCAGTCCTCAGTTTAATTGTCCCACCTACCTTTCTCCTGCCTTAAATTGGCCAAACAGTTTATTATTTATCAATGAGAGTGATATATATCCATAGTATACAGAAGGATCATCCAACAGCAGATGACTGCCTGAGTCTATCATTGATTATATACTTTGATAATACATAGATGTAAAATAAATGAAACGTTTCTTAGTGCTAATGTCACAAGCACATCTTGGCAAAAACATAAGAGGAATATAAAAAGGCATAATTCAATTATCTTGGATTCTATTATTATAGCATTACACACGAGCCTTCTATATGAATATTATTCTGACAAGATCTTTACAAATGAAACTTCCAAAATACAACATATACTCTTTGGCAGTCAAAGAAAATCTCAAAACTCTCTTTATTAAAGACAGAATTTGAGGAAAACATATTACTCTGGCCATCTTTCTTTCATGTGTTGTATAGTTACCTATCTTTAAGAAAAGTACTGACAGACTCTGTCAGCTCTGATTGGACCAAGATGTGAGTCTTTGTTCTCCTAGCCAATCACCCCAGTCTCTAGGCTTTAGGCCCAGGGGCACAGCCAGTGCCCCCACATCCCACCATTGCAGCCCAGTTACAGGCCAGCAGACAGGACTTCTGGAGGCAGACCTGACCACGCCCTCCACAAGACCCTGTAACCTATAAGTCCTAATCCACCCCCAAACCCACCCATCCTCCTAGACCAGAGCTGCTCCCTGAGACACAGACTCTACCTTCTCTGATTGGACCAAGAACTCTGACTGGACCAAGACCAGATCCCTGAAACACAGACACCAACACAGTTTGCACTAATTGGAGGAAGAGATGTGTAGAGATGGCAATATGTAGGTTAATAGAAATGAGTTGATTTAAATGTAAGATATAGGACACCAGTGCAAGAATATGTTCAATAACATAAAGAACTATTAGGGAGCACCAGAACCTAGTGGTTCTATATCAGCGAGAAGTGACCATCCCAATGTCGAAGAAGCGGAAGAAAACGACCTTAAAAATGACTTTAAAAGATGACAGAGGTCTTTAAAAAGGAAATGAAAAAAAAAAATTCCTTAAAGAAATTGAGGAAAAGACTAACAAAAAATTGGAAGAAATCAATAAATCCCTTAAAGAAAACCAAGAGTAAGTAATTAAACAGGAAAAGTGTAGACAAATTCCTAAATGGTCTTATTAAATAAAAAACACAGAGCCAAATATAGGGGTGAAAGCCTTAGAGAGATCGGGGAAATAGGAAAAGCCACCAGCCAACCTTACCTCACCAAATCTGCAGCCAAATGCAAGCTACTTCCTGTCTACCCAAGCCTTTATATGTCTTGCTTTTCTGCCCTCTCATTGGCTCTTAGCCCAGCTACTTGACTTCCTTGTCACTGCCTGTCTGTACAGACTTCCAGGTCTCTATGGTTAGTACTGGGATTAAAGGCATGTGTCACCACACTTGGCTCTGCTCCCAGTATGGCCTTGAACACACAGAGACCCTGCCTGCTAAGTGATTGGATTAAGGGTGTGTGCTGTCTGAGTTTGTTTACTTAAAATGGCTGGCCTTTCCCCCTTGATCTCCAGGCAAGCTCTATTTATCAAAGCACAAATAAAATAGCACCACAGTGAAGGAAACAGTTCAAGACCTGAAGATTGAAATAGAAACAATGAAGAAAACTCACACTGAAGGAATGTTGGAAATAGAAAATCTGAGTAAATGAACAAGAACTACAGAGGCTAGCTTAACCAAAATACTACAAAAGATGGAAGAGAGACTCTTTGGTATGGAGGATACAATAGAGAAAATAGATTCATCAGTCAAAGAAAATACTAAGGCCAAAAATGTCATTGCTCAAAACATCCAGGAAATCTGGGACATCATGAAAAAGCCAAACCTAAGAATAATAGGAATAGAAGAAGGAGAAAAATACCAACTCAAAGGCACAGAAAATAAATTCAACTAAGTCATAGAAGAACATTTTCCCAACATAAAGGAGAAAATGCCTATGAAGATACAAGAAGGTTACAGAACACTAAATAGACTAGACCCAAAAAAAGAAGTCCCCTTGCCACATAATAATCAAACCACTAAACATACACAATACAGAAAAAAAATATTAAGAGCTGCAAAGGAAAAAGGCCAAGTAACATATAAAGGCAAACCCATAGAATAACACTTGATTTCTCAATGGAGACTCTGAAAGCCAGAAGGACAGACATTATGCAGACACTAAGATACCATGGATACAAGCCCAGATTATTATACCTAGCAAAACTCTCAATTACCATAGACTGAGTAAACAAAATATTCCATGATTAAACAAGATTTAAACAATACCTACTCATAAATTCAGCCTTACAGAAAACACTAGAAGGAAAAATTCAATCTAAGGAATTTAGATGCACCCATGAAAACACAGGCAATAGATAGTCCCAGACTGACAAATCCCAAAGAAGGGAAACACACAACACTACCACCAAAAGGTAACAGGAATTAGCAATCACTCGTCATTAATATCCCTTAATATCAATGGACTCAATTTGCCTATAAAATGAAATCGGCTAACAGAATGGATATGAAAGCAGAATCCATCCTTTTGCTGCATACAAAAAACACACCTCAACTTCAAAGACAGACACTTCCTCAGGGTGAAGGGCTGGTAAAAGTCTTTCTAGTCAAATGGACTTAAGAAGCAAGCTGGTGTAGCTACCCTAATATCTAACAGAATAGACTTCAAACTAAATTAATCAAGAGGACATTACATACACATCACAGGAAAAATCTACCGAGATGAAGTCTCAATTCTGAACATTTATGCCCCAAATACAAGAGCACCAACATATGTAAAAGAAGCATTAGTAAAGCTTAAATCACACATCACTAATAGTGGAAGACTTCAACTCCCCACTCTCACCGATGGACAGGTCTCCTAGACAGGAACTTAACAGAGAAATAGGGGAAATAACAGACATTATGATTCAATGGACTTAACAGACATCTACAGAACATTCACCCAAACACAAGAGAATATCTTATCAGCACTACATGGAACTTGCTCTAAAATTCACTACATACACTGTCAACAAAGCAAGAGAATCCACAAGGACAACCCAAAATAAAACTACTAGCAATAGTGGTGAGGGTGCCTGAATAATCAGATTGATAAATACCCTAACTGTTGTCATAGAGTCTTCATCCAGTAACTGATAGAAGCAGATGCAGAGATCCACAACCATGCACCAGGCTGAGCTCTGAGAGTCCTGTTGAAGAGAGGGAACAGGGATTACATGAGCAAGGTGGGGGTGGGGTGGGGGTGAAAAGGTATGGGTAAGTTGGGTCAAGATGAAGAAATCTACAGAGACAACTGAACCAAGCTCAAAGGAACTCAGGAACTTTAGATCAACAGCTGTGGAACATGCATAGAGCCAGACTAGACTCTACATGGGAGGCAGTTGTGTAGATGGGTCTGTTTGAGGGGCCCCGGCAGTGTTATCAAGATCTATCCCTGTACATGAACCGACTTTCTGGATCCTATTACCTATGTTTGGACACCTTGCTTACCCCTGATATATCAGGAAGGGACTTTGTCCTGCCTCAACTGAATGTACCAGGCTTAGATGTCCACACATGGAAGAACTTACCCAGTTGGAGGAGGGGATGGAGGGGTAAGTGGGTGAGTGGGAGGAATTATGGGGGGGGGGGGGGAATCTCTGGTTAGCATGTAAAATGAATTTGAAAAAAGGAAAAAAAGAAGAAAAGTACTATATTATTCCCTATACTTCATTAACAGTGAATAAAAGAGGCTGTGGACAGAGTTCTTTGTAAATTCTTCTTTCTGTTAAGGTCATAAGAAAACAATTGGATTACTATGATGCAAAAGCCAATAATTATAGAGTTTGGTTTCCTTGGTTCTCATGCCATTTGTCCCCAGAATTTTATTGCTGTATACAATGCAGCATCAGAGACTTTTCACACGACACACTTCTAACATCTTCACAGGACACACCTTAGGCCAAGAGTGTGGACCAAAGACAATTAGGTTTAAGTGAGGAATTGGAGAGAAAGGAGGTGTTGCAATAGATATCAAGTAATGTATTGCATGTGCTACTGAGCTAGACTTAGCAAGGGTCTGCCAGCCTTTGAAACATACATTTTCCCTCTCTGTAACATAGAAATGAAGTAGAACATCAGAATATACTGAGTATGTTCTAATTTGTTGGTCTTGCAGGTACTTATATTAAACAAAAGCTTAATATGAAGTACCTGGTTAGATTAGCAACTTTGTAAATAGAATTTCAGCAAGGCATTTGGGAAAGATACAAATAAGATAGTGTGGAAAGGCTTTTTGTATTGAGTCTAGTTTCTAACCATTTACCAGATGGGAGAGAAATGTCTACCTCTTCTGATAAATTATGAATTGTAAAAGCTATTTCATCTCTAATTGTGCATAATGAAGGGACACATAATCTTATAAATATAAATATATATAAATGCTTTTCATGTTTTGGGACTGGGATGGTACCAAAATTTAAGGAATAATGTTTGCATTCTTGAAGGCACCTGATTCACATTAATACTTACAGAATGAGAGATTTCTCCTGTCTTTTATTTGTCTAGCTCACACTTGGTAGGTTCTAAAAAGGACTAGATTTATGAGCTATTAGTTAATAGTTACTAAATGGAGTTATAAATCTATTTCTTATCTGATCCTGATTTCTCAAATTTAAAACATTTACTTAAGTTTCCATGGTCCACTCAGGAGGTAAAATGACTCATGACTGAGTCTGATGACCTGAGTTCCATCACTAGGAGCTGCATTTTGGAAACAGAGAACAGTCTCCTGCAAGTTCCTGTTTGACCTAGATACATGTGGTATAGTACTTGCACATTTATACACCTATGTGGGTGTACACACACATACATATACACATATACCCATGTGTATATATAATAAATAGATAAAATTTAAACAAATTATAAACACACAGTTTCCAGAGTTAGTACAAAGAGCAACAAAATTATATAATATTTTGTGATAATTACACTCTTCTTTAATCAAGTGCTTATTTTGTAAATCAGCAATGTGCTGAATATGTAGTAGATCTATTATCAAAGATCTGAGAATGGCATAACCACAATGCCTATCATCATGTATTGTGTTGTTTAAAGATCTCAGCCTTCTGAGGAGGACCCTTACTGACCATAAAACATTCCATATAAGGAAATTCTGATTGCTTTTGTATGCTATGGAATGAAGTTGGAATTTCTTCTCTCAAAATGGAGTTGGTGTGACTTCTAGATTTTAATTTGACATATGTGGAAGTGAAGGAATGGTTATAGAAGAAAAAGTTAGTCCAGGGTCTACCAGTGTAGGATGAGGAAAGATCATATGGGAAGACTGAGGAACAGAAAAACTGATTAACAGGAGCCATGAAAGAGGAAGGAGGGACAAAGAGGGAGAAGAGAGTGGCTGGAAGGGATTGGTAATGGGAAATGAAAATGTGGATCAATAAAAAAAGAGATGGTTCATTTGGTAAAATGTTCCTCTCAGATTCCTGATGGGCATAAGTGTGGTCCCTTAGACTTTAAAGGTCAGGTATAGTGTCTGTGCATGTAGCCTCATAGATGCAGAATGCAGAGAAAGCAGAATCTCTTTGGCTCCATGACTAGCCAACCTGGCATAATCTGCGAGTTCCAGTTTCCCATGAGACAGCCAGTCTCAAAAATTAATGGTGAACATTTCCTAAGGAAGGACATCAGAAGTTGACATGTAGCCATCATATGCACAAACATACACCAGCACCTTCCCCATACACATAAACACACATATACATGACAAAGCAGGCATGGAAATGTCACAGTTGAACCCATTATATAATATGTTAATACGGAAAGAATAACAACAAAAATTAACATAAAAACAATCAATTTATCATTCCTCTTCACTTCTAGCTAACATTTTTTCCTTCTGGACTGGATAGATAGCTTCTAGGGTGTAATTTTGCCACTAAGTCTGGCTAAGAAAACTAACGCCCATAACTTCTTCTCCTTTGCCCTCTGGTCATGTATGATCACACACACATACATATATGCACATTCACACATACACATACACACAAATTATAAATAGACATTTTTAATTTTATTTCTTAATCCATGAGTTCATGACAACTGTAGTTAGGCTACTTTTAAATAGAAAACTCATTAATTTGATATTTGAGCTAATTAAATCCATGTTTTCACGTTCTTACAGATAACTTATTATTTGTCATGGCTGAGTCCAACAGCTAAACCTGGACACACATAAATTATGTATGCATTTATGAGGATGTTTCAGAAAGTTGCTGTTCCATAGAGTGCTGAGTTCCTTTAAGCAATCTACCATGCTTCCAGACGCATTATTGCTGCCTTCTCCACAGAGTCTTTTATATAAAAAATACTTTTCTGAGTAATAAGACTTTTTGTATGTATTTTAAAGATCTAAAGTTTTAAATCAGTCCTTTAAACATTATCCCCATATAATCTAACTAATGAATCCAGCCTTCTGACTTCTTTTTTATGCTGTCTCCTAGTCATCATGGCCTATAGGTACTGATGTTCTACATCTCAAAGTGTAAAATAGAAGCAAGCCAACCTACGTTAAATAGGTGAACATTTAAAAAGCATGTCCTTGACTTTGAATACAAATGACTAATTATCAGGAGTAGAAACAAAAAGAGAAAAGAATGAAGTAATTATCTCATGCAAATAAATCAAGAGAACTTACTTTTTTTTGAAATACTGAAATTTCATAGTCTCTGTATTTAATTTCTATAACTATTTGGACAAAGGCAAGTTTTTGTTCTATTTTGTTTTGTTTTGTTTTTATAAATGAATTATTCATTTCTGACCAAACTGACATGTGGTACTAATTTAGATCTTAAACCACATCCAAAAGTGTGTCTTGAAAATACATTATTAATGTTGACAGAGAATGTTCATCAGTGGAGGAAGACAGAGTTAAGCAACAGAGATAAAAATCTAAAAAACCTCTAGGAAGCTTTGAGAATATTCAGAGAGAAACAAATGTATGGAATGCATTGATTAAAAGTAGACTGAAATTATTCAATTCAAAAGATTCATAATTAGATCATTTATCTGAATATCAAAGTGATATTAAAACAAAACAGTTTAAAATATGATAAAGATTTTGAAGCTCTTAATTAAAAAGTTAAACTTTCTAAATAGTTTCTTCTTGTTACAGAATACTTTCTCAACATTTATGAAATGAGAAAATTGTTCTGTGTGGGATCATTTAAAAATGTACCTGTGAATCACCTGATGATGCCAAATGTCACTTTCCAAAAGCCTGCTTACCAATTTCATGATTGGATTTTTCATTTGTTGACATTTAAGAAAAATGTGAGTTTTAGAAGTGTTTATAATTAGAACACTAAATATTTAAATAGGATCATAGAATTTTAATTTGGAAAAGTTATTTTAAAAACTGGGAACCATAAATAGATTTATTTTAAACTAGTAGATGAAAGAAGGGGAAAGTTTTAGAAAATCGGGGAGGTAGGAAGAAAGTAGAAAGGAAGAACAAAGGGAAGGAAGTAAGAGAGAGGGAATGGGAAGAAGAAAGGGAAGTAGGGGGAGGGAAGAAGAGATGGTAGAATGGAGAGATGGGAGAAAGCATAAAGGGAGAAAAGAAGGGTGGGAAGAAGAAAAGAGGAAGAGGATGAGAGGATGGACAGAGGAAAGAAAAAGGAGGGAAATAAAGGGAAATGGGAAAGAAAAAAGTGCAGAGGAAGAAATGGAGGAGAGAAGAAGGGAGGAAGGAAGGGCTTTATGGTACTAATGATGGTAAAGTGTTTCTGTAAGTGTATACTCTCATTTGAAAATAAAACTAATGCCATTGTTTAATTGCAGGATGGCATCCTAGATCACAAAACTGTAGAAGATAAAAGTTCACATAGATGGACATTTCAGGGTGGGGCTGTCAAGAGGACATGTAGAACTCATAGCTCCTTTTTAGACATCTACTCTGTTAGTTTGTGTTTTGAAAGGATACAGATGGGTCTGTTTAGACCTTAAATCCTGTCACAAACTGGAGTCAACATCCCCAGTGAAGCATCCCCAGTGCTCTTTTCTCTGTCACTCACCTCCGTGAGTTGCTTTATCTATAATCACTTTCCCCCTTTTCTGTTCCAACTGTTTTCATAGTTCACACCGCAGTCCATTTCTTTCTAGGAGTCACTACACATTTGAAAGCTCAATGTCTCATTTAAGTTGTGCTTTAAGAGTTTTGAGATTTTTTTTTAACTGAACAAAACGTATGTAGCAGACACTGTAAAATCTTCATGATAGTACATATTATACTGACTATATGCCTAATATAACCAATGTTAAAAACTTGGGTGTAATATCCAATGTTTCCTAATTCTATATAATACTATGTAACAGAAAATAATCCATCCAATTGACCTGTATACTACAGTGTATAAACAAAAGAGAGTTTTTAATTGTTTATTCACATAGTCAGTCAGCAATCTACTTTATACTGAAGTGTGCAGTGAGTCCTGGAAGTTTTCTGATATTTGAGCAAAGTATCTGTTCTTCAGAAGTCTCCAGTCTGTGACAGCAATGTGGACATGGACCAACACTCACCACAGCACAGTGCTACAGTGATTATTATGAAGAAGACTCCATGCAGAAAGAAGAGAAAACTTACAACACTATTTGATGATGTAAATTGTGGTTCCTTCAAAGAAGTGACATATTAGCTGAACTTGATCATGACAATGGGACTTCTTTAGGTGTCAAAAGACTGAATCAAAAGGTATTTCAGACATGTAGTGCAAAGATAAGCACGGAGACAGAGCCAGCAACTTAGAAGTGAGCTTTAGTGCACGGCCTGTAAGTCCCTAAGGTCGCTTTGTTCTGCACTTCTGTGTGGGATGCTCTGTCCGAGGAGTTCCACAGTGATGCCTAAAAAGTGACATCTCAGGATTTTTAACTTCTGACTTCAACTCATGTGGCTAACAGATTTTCCCATTTGTGTGCCTAAAACATAACGTTGAAGTTACAGATCAATCTGAAATAAAGTGAAAGCAGTCAACTTTGGAGTCAAGGTAGCATAAATCTAAGGGGGCCTATGTGCCATTCTCCCATTTTAGAAATGAAGCCTGCAGTTCATTTGAAGTGTCTATAATCCCAGAAGCCTGGTATCACAGAGCAAAGGTGAGATCACCAACAGAGGACATGTTCTAGCACCTGAGCAACTGCTCTGGTTGGCCTCACTCCTCTCACTTTGTTAAACCATCAACTTGCTTGGGTATGGCCTTATTCCCTTTGTCTCTACTGTGACTTCTGCAGACCACCTTCAGTCTGCTTCTAGTAGCTCCTGAAGATGCTGATGAATATTGTCAAGTTGATCCCTATTAGTGAAAGACCAATTCCTGACCCTTTCATCATTCCAAGTCAACCTTCCCTTTCTCACTGCAGTCTCAATTCCCTACTGTGACCAGGTGCTTACTACTCAGCCCACTTTGACCTGATAGCTACCTCTCTAAATTATGCTTAGTGTCACCTGCCATTCAATGACTATATCCAAAAGGTAGCATCCAGTAGATCCCAGAGTTTATTCATTGCAAATTGACCAAAACCAAATTGCTATTGGCTTGCATCATCTTTTTATTCTTGCTGAGCTGAGTGACTCCTTTCTCTGCACCTGTCAACAGGATAGGATTTAAGAAGAAAGTCACGTGTTAGCTATTTTCTGTAAATATCCTCATCCTTTAACTTGGTTTCAGTCTCTGTGTCTCTCTTCCACTTGCCTGGCTTATTTTGTTTCCTTCAAGATCTTGACAACAAAATGATGTAGTAATCTGGAGAAAAAAAAAAAAAACAAAACTCTACTTTTCAGCTTTGTTATACAATTTTCCCAGGAAAGTGCTAAAGGAAGTGATCATTTCTAATCTGGTTAAACTTATTGACCAACATTAAGGAATTCTCTTTCATGTCAAAATCCTGTGGCAGCCATGAAAATTTGTATTAAGCATTGCTTCTTCCCTGTGTATACACCCATAATCCTCACACTAAGACAATAATCCATGCAGATACATGTGTGCTTTTCTAGCTGCTTCACCAATATATGTTGGTATATGAAATATCATGAGCCAATACATAAAAGTAGAAAACCTCTGGCAATTAAAAAAAAATAGCAACTAGTAACCACTTGCTATACTGACTTCTAGCAACTTCTTTTTTATCTATCTCTCAATCATGTGTCTGCTTCCTTGGAGAGAAATGCTCTTCTCTCTATGAGAGATTTATACGTATCTAGTAGAATAGGCTCAAGTGTTACCAACATAAAAAAAATTGTTTGTCCATTACACGAGGTAGAAAGAAAATATTTTTTTTGTAGACAAAGAAAGGTGGGCATGGGCTTAAAAGAACGTGTTTGAAAGTTACAAGGTAGTTGGCTAGGTGGCAATTTTCAGACATAAAAACAAAGATGTATTTTCCCAGTGGATCGCTTACTTCAACGTGGGCTGAAACTTGGGATCTTGCACTTACATCCCCGATAGTCTATATCACATTCCCAAGATTAAAACAAAGGGCAAGCAGTTTCTTCCTCCCTCTCTGAAGAAGGAAGGTCACAAACAGCACGTAGCAGAGTCCTATGAACTTCAAGAATCACCGTTTGAGGATTTTTTTTTTTTTCTATACCATAAATTCCTTTGTGTGCACAGTAAAACAAAAACAAACAAATGAAAAACAATGGATTCTTCTGACTTTGTCTCAGATGATACAAAAAGATCTGTAACATGGTTCCAATGAGAATATGCCATCTATCTGAATGGTGAGTCACCTTGTGGAATCACCTGTGGAATTGTCTGAAAATGATTAGTAGGTGTGGCATTGTTGGTATACGTGTGGCCTTATGGAGGATCTGTGTTTCTTTTTGAGGTTTCAAAAGCCCATGCTGGGTGATGTCTCTCTCTGCCTGCTGCCTGTGGATCAGGATGTAAGGTTCTCAAATGCTGCTCCATTGCCATGTCTGTCTGCTTGTCACTGTGATGATGATGAGATAGCCCTCAAAAAACTATACAGAAGCCACTAATTAAATGCTTTCTTTTGTAAGAGTCTCCTTGGTCATGGTGTCGCTGCACAGCAATAGAACAATGACTAAGACAATGTGTGAAAACAATCTGTACATGAGTCAGAAACATCAAATTTTCCTTTCAGATAATGTAAAGAAATACTTGTATTAACACTACATTGTCTTCCATCATTCTATACTTACTTGCTGATATCTCTAACAAAAAAAGAAACTGCTGCATGTTTTCCTATTAAATATTTCTCTCTAAATAAATGAGTTAGGAAATTACAAAAGTAGGTACCTATTTTTTGAGTCATAATTTATTTGCATTGCTACTATATATTGGAAATATTTACTAAATCATTGAATAATAGGATACACAGAACATGTATTCAAGTACAATTTAATTTCTTGGAAATATTCTAAAATGCCACCAAATAAGAATAAAATTGTCATCATATATCTTTACAACCCATCATTTATTTTACCATAAAATGTAAGTTTATGCTAAATTTGTAGGGAACTTATTTTTATATTAATATGTTTATATTATATAAATATATATCAAAGGCTTATAACATATTTATATTAAGTTTCTTTATAAAACTAAAAACAAAAGCCTGGAATCCATCAACCATTCAATAGGATTGAAATATAATATAGGCTCACATCTGACAGTGTGAGTGGCCAGATGCAGAAATAATAACATCTTTACTTTTGTATTTTTAGTAGCAAGAATGTGGAAGTTCAATAAGGTGATCAAATTAGCCCTAACCAGACAGATTACTTTACAAATAAAATAGTCACTGTAACAAAGTAACTAAAAATGATGAAAGTAAGACTATTGTTGCAATGTTTTCTCTCTTCACATTGTTTCTATTTCATATTCAAGTTAAAAAGACTAGAAATCAAGTTGGGAGCAAATTTCCCACCTGACAAGGTGGTTTGTATAAAATTCCTTTTAGAACACTCATTGTTATGACAGAGTAGTGAGGCTTAAATATTATTGTTATATTTATGGCTTATCACAAAATTTTAAAGTATATATCTACAACAGAAACATTAAGTGGATAAAAGAAGTGTATTAATGAAATCCTGTTTTAAAATAACTGGATTTGCTCCTTGGGGGAAAAAAGTCATTGATTTTGCTACATACAGATTATTAGTAAATGTGTGCTGCTCACCCTGCCATCCTAATCATTATCGTCAGGAAATCAATTTGAGATCACAGGTCACAGCTTTAAATTCAAATGTGGCATAAGGAATTCAATCAATATCTGTGTGTTCATTGAAGAAGGAATATCCTGAAGCAAGAAAACCTATGCATTTTAGTAATTTGTTGATATGATGTAGCTTGAATTATTCTTAAATGGGCTCCAGCAAACACACTATTTGGGATGTATCCATTTTAAAACAGTCTGTGTTCCACATAAGATTTTTTTATAGTCCGTTATTGTCATTTTAGTTTCAAGGAATCTACATAAATATTATCTTAGCCGGTCACTTCAAATTCCCTCAAGGCCAAATCTTGTGGATTTTTATATTTCTGTTTTCCTGTGCTCTCATGTATTATTTGCTACTTTCCCTTCTACCTTCTTTCTTGGATTTATATTTTCTGTCAGAGACTAAAGTGATTTATAGGTATGTGTCCCTATACTTAGGATTTACCAAGAATATATACAGCTTTTGCCATATTGGAATCTATTCTGTAACAAAGGTAAACCTAAAGTGAAAACAAAATTGTGAATCTGCTATGTTCCTCTAGTGTAACTCCTTCTCAAATATTAAGAATAAAACAATTTCATATAAGAAAAAATGAAGCATATTAATGAGTTAGACTAAGGCATGGCATACTACATCGATGGGCTACATTTAGTCTTTTGCCTATTTTTGTAGCAAAAGTGACTTGTAAAATTATTATTTGCATAGTGTCTTTGGCTGGTTTTGCATGCCAAGGGCGGAGCTGAGAAGTTGCCACAGAGACCATGTGCTTTGCAAAATCTTAAATATTTACTGTCTAGCAGTAACAGTCCCCAAGGTGAGAGGATTAATTAACTGACCTAAAAAGTAGACCATTTATCTCCCCCGATAAAAAGAAAAGACATCACTATGGTAAAGGCTTACGCCAATGTGATGAACTATAATTTCCTAGAAATGCTTATTAGACACGACCTTCAGAATTGGCACACTGCTTCAAGAAAAACTGTGGTGATCCAGCAAAACTGGTCACACAGGAAGAGTCTCTAAGACTCTAAACACTTCCCAGCACAGCTCTAACCTCAAGAGAACTGAGGTAGGTATAAAGAGCTGCACCTGAAATGAGGTTTGTTGTTGTTTTATCTGTTCACTTCTTTTGTTGAACTAGGACCTAAGCATAGAGAGTAAAGGAAAGACTGCATCCCATACTACTACCCAGTAAATTGGCTCTTCTTGATAGCATGTATATTAAAAGGCAAGCTATGCACAGGACCATGTATCTGTAGCCCCATCTATGGGGAAGGTGAAGTAGAAGATGGAACAATCTAGATAAGATATAGGTAGACTCCTATCTCAGTAATAATAATAATAATAATAATAATAATAATAATAATAATAGACAGAAAGGAAGGAGAAAAGAAAGGAGGGAAGGAAAGATGGTAGAAAGGAAGGGAGGAAGGTAAGGAGGGAAGTACTGAATTAACAGTGACTTTTGATCTATAGCATCTCATGTATGCAGTATAAAAAAATGCCACAAAACTTTATATATTGTCTGTGTAGGTTTGGCAATCTTATAATGTAAGGTTTTTAACTCAATGAGCTCAGACTGACACCAAGAAAATTGAAGAGTCACAACACAATCTTAAATAGTTCAAGTTACATATAAGGACACATGCAATAATTAAGTGTACCTCTAAAGTTCTGTGTAACCATGTTTGGGTTGAAATACTCATTTTCATTCAATATCTGTGATTAGATGTTCCAGATCATTACAAACTAGACATTTTATCCAACAACATAATTCTTGGTGAGGTTTCTATAGTTGAATTTATCTGGTCAATAGGTACCTTCCCTATTAAACATTTGTAGAGGCCAACAGCCAAATATTGTTTATGTTTTATGTAATTACATATTTATCAAAACTTGTATTTTAAAAACTAAGGTCTAAGTGGTTATTTGAAAAATTACAATACTTAACATTATAAAACAGCCATTCATATTTTTCAGGGATCAGTGAACACATTTCTGAAATATTTTAAGTCCATAATTACTTTCAGGCTAAATTATTTTTATTTAAGAAAAAAATATTTGAGTTTTTTTTTTCAGCAATTGACAATGAAGATACATAAATATTAGGAGCAAGAAATTCTGTGTCATTTACAGTTTTTTTCACACACAACTAACTATGGACCATGAACAGTCATAAAGAAACA
The DNA here is from genome assembly GCF_903995425.1 of Onychomys torridus. Classification (NCBI taxonomy): domain Eukaryota; kingdom Metazoa; phylum Chordata; class Mammalia; order Rodentia; family Cricetidae; genus Onychomys; species Onychomys torridus. The sequence continues at coordinate 52,524,452 of NC_050454.1, forward strand.
TAGCTGTATGTAAAATACATGCCACTTGAAAGGTCCTTCCAAAGCTGAAAAATTCCAAGATTGATCCTTAATGATCTGACCTACATATTTCCTGTTGATTGAAGCTTGTTACATAGAAACTCATACTTGAATCTCTCTCTACAGAACAGTTCATCATACTGTAAGAAAATGGTATGTCTCTAGTTTAAGAACTGGGTAAAATGTTCTATTATTATTGTGCATTGCATATTTTAAAGTGATTTGTATAAAATGTTTTTCTTAGTTTGTATGATTCCAAATATACAAATTTAAGTTACAATAATAGTTAATTTTATTTATCAATTTGATTGTGCTAAGGGATCCCAAATAGCTGATATAACACCATTTCCAGGTGTGTCTATGCGGATGTTTCTGGAAAAATTTAGGATTTGAATCAATGCACTGAGCAATGAATGAGTTTGCAGTCTACCGTGTGTATATGCAGAACACCAACAATGCACCAAAGTCCAAGGAGTAAGAAAACACGGGAAAGGCAAATTCTCAAATTCTTTCCTTGAGCTGGGGTATTTGTATTCTCCTTTCATAAAATGTGGAAGCTCCTGCACTTGGACCTGTGGTCAGTGCACCATTACACTGTTGTCCTTTTTGGCTTTCATCAGATCAGGAGATTTCTCTGCATACATAATCACACTGTTCAAATCCTATGGTCGATGCTGTCACCATCTCCCCCTTATGCTCTGTTTTTCTGAAGACTTCATACTGAAAATATCCCTAGTCCACAGTAATATAATTCAAAAATTTCCACTGCTATATATTTACTTCAAGTAAACCCATGAAGTGCAAAGCTCCTTTCTCATTCTGCTGGTCAGTACAGAAGTAACAAATATGTTTCGTGATAAATGACAGCCCTGTCTGTTTCTCCAAAGTCTGTTACTTCACATAAGAAGAACACCTGATATTTGGGTTGATACCTTTTCTTTCCCCAATAATTCTGCTTACAGTTTTACAAAAGTGCATAATTGGTAGAGAATATTGGTTACCAAAGGTGAAATCAGTGAACACAAGGTAAAAGAATGAGACAGAGAGTGAATTCAAATTAGACGCAGTTTAAGAAGCATGAGCTCCATCTCTCTCTCTCTCTCTCTCTCTCTCTCTCTCTCTCTCTCTCTCTCTCTCTCTCTCTCTCTCTCTCTCTGTGTGTGTGTGTGTGTGTGTGTGTGTGTGTGTGTGTGTGTGGACACTGTAGTGCTCTGAGGGACTATGAAAGGGAACTAAGTCAAGAAAAACTTGTTGACACACAGGATGACTTATGAAAATGATAACAGTGCTCCAGGTAAAGAGTTTCTGAATTCTGAAACATTTCATCGCACTGAAAACACAAAGACTATGTGCTAAAGATTAATACATACTTGGAAAATAGTAGGGAAATTTTCAGGAACAGAGTAGTATGTCTTTGGCATGCATACCACCATGTACAATTAGAAGAAAATGCAAGGTATTTCAACTCACTTTCACCAAGTAATTTTTTAATAAAAGCATTAATACTTCATTCTTAATACCTCTGCTCTTTTAAATTTACATTGTCAAATAAATATTATTTTATTATTTTTAAATATCCCTAATTATCTATAAGAGACAAATGAGAATTTTGAATATCTTGACCAAAGTCTGCAAGGATGACAAAAATTCCTCCCTTAACCTTGAAAATTCCTGCACAGTTTCATTCCCCACCTCAATTTTCCAGTTCTGTTCTGCCACAGAGGGCACAGGTAGCCTTTATGGTTTTGGTTTGAATAGGGCTGCTATAGACCACCAAAGCTCAACACAAACACTAGTTGTAAATCAATGTAGATCACTGTAAAAGTGGGAGGTATTGAGAGCTGGCTAAATTTAAGCTTTTACTCATTTTCATAAAGCCCTCCACTTTTTGTGCTATGTTACCTGTCTAAGGAGCCGCATCTTTTATCTTGAGCCAACATTGAAAGCTGGAAGAGCAATGGGATAGCTTTAAAATACCATCATTCAAATCACAGTTGCATCTTCATGCTCCGGCTTAGACAACCAGAAACCAACAATAATCACAGAAGTGCAGAGGACACTTGACTTACTGATATCACTTCTTTTCATTACTTATCAAATAATGATAGTTTTATTTATTTTATTAGGGACCTCCATAGTGTACCTCATAGTGACTATCCTATTTTATTTTCCCAGGAAGAATGTTGACAACTTTTTTTTCTCCTCGTGTACACCGGGATTTTTTATCCTCAGTGTTTTGAGACTGTCATTTGGGATGAGGGAGATTCTTATCAAGGTCCAGACTTCTGTGGTAATTAGTGCTCCAGGGCTTCATTCTTTTGTCATCAGTTTGTATGTGTTTAGATTGCTTGCCTATTATATGATGTTTTTTAATGTAATTAAGCTAGTGTGTATCTGGTGTATACTTATGTGTGCAAGTGCTTGCACAGCAGTGTATGTGTGGAGTCCAGATGTGAACATCTGTTACACCATTTGTTGTTTTCTATCTTATTTTTGGAGACAACTTCTCTCACAGAACTAAAACACACTATTTTTGGCTAGACTGTGTGTCCTGCCAGTCAAAAGTCTCTGCCTATCTCTGTTCCATCATACCTCCAAGTACTAAGGCTACAGATGTGGGCTGCTAGGCCACATTTTATTTGAGTCCTGGAGATCTGAACTCAGGTCCTAATAATTGTGTACCAAGCTAATCTACCCAGCCATTTTTTTTTTTTTTTTTTTTTTTTTAGTTTTTTGAGACAGGGTTTCTCTGTGTAGCTTTGTGCCTTTCCTGGATCTCACTTGGTAGCCCAGGTTGGCCTGGAACTCACAGAGATCCTCCTGGCTCTGCTTCTGGAGTGCTGGGATTAAAGGCATGTGCCACCACTGGCCGGCTCCATCTGTCAGCCTTACTATTGAGTTTTGTAGACTTTTCAGTCTAACATAATTTTTGTTTATTTTTATATTGTTTTCTATGTTTTGGGGTTCATCTAAAATGTCTTACCCATATCAATATTTTGAAGCATTTTTCTCATTTTTTAAAACAATTTTATAAAATTTATAAACATAGTGATTGTTCTACTTAAGCCCTAGGCACGTTTTCTGCTTGTGAGTGACATACTTAGTCATATTTTAAATGTTCTCCTCATAGAGAGTCTCATTTATTTCAAGCTCCCCTTGAACTGGCTAGGTAGCCAATGATGACCTAGAACTTTTGCTGTTACTTTCTCTGTCCTAGGGAAATAGTAGTAAATAGTGGGCATTACCACCAGGCCCAGTTTAGGTGGCACTAGGTATCAAGGCATTCTGCCTGCTAGGTGAGCACTCTACCAACTGAAGTATACCCCTAACCTATCTAGTATCTAGCCCTTTTTTTTGGGGGGGGGTTGCGTGACTGATAAGTGATGGGGGATTTTCTTTCTTATAAATGTGGCTACCCCATTTCCAGCAGTATTTGTGGAACAAGTTGCCCTTTACCTAATGCCTGTGCTTAGAAGGCATTTTTGTTGAAATGGCAGCAAATGTGTGGCTTCTCCTCTAGTTCTTTATCCTGCTCCATTGACTTCTGAGTATTGATATGACAACATTGCAATATCTTTTCTTACTTTGAAATGAGATGTTTCCTATTTTATTCCTCTTGATTTAAAAAAGACTGCTTTGACTATCAGTTTTTAGTTGATAATTTTTATATTTAGGTTTATGGTTTCATACTCATCTTGGGGAAATATGCTTTTCTACTTCTATTAAAAATATTGGTGCTTTGATTGAGATCACATAGAAGTTCTGATTATTTTGAGCATGTGATGGTTTATTTCTATTGATTCTCAACTTCACAGGACCAAGCATTACCTAGGAAAAGGCCTTCTGGGTGTGTCATCCTCATAGGAAGGATTAGGTTAACTGAGGTAGAAACACACCCTAAAATTAAAAAGCACCATTTCCTGAGCTTGGTCCTGGACTGTATAGGGAAAGGGGAACCAAGGACAGAGGTTCATTTTCTTCCTGACAAAAGAAACAATAAAAACACTTACATCGAATACCTGCAGCCATGACTTCTCCAGCTATAATAAACTGAACTCAAGAACTTGTGCCAAAAGAAAGCTTTTTCTCCCAAGCTGTTTTTGTCAGGGTACTTTATCACGGTAACAGAAGTGACTAATACAGGCAGTATGGACATTTAACTATAGTGACATTTTTCCATCCAAGAACATGTGGTATCCTTCCTATTTGCCACAGCATTCTTCAAAATAGCTGCTGTGTAGCAATTTCCTCTGAGAAGTAGCATGCTCTTGGAGAGGAGACCATAAGATCCAAGATGTCCTACCAAGGAGAGATGAAAGACCCCACCTGTCAGGAAAGCCCCATTCACTCAGGAATAAACAAGGCAATCACTTCAGAAGTCCTGAAACTGACCAGGTTCTCTAGGTCCTTAGCTCACAGGGCATATAAAAACCTTAAGTACTGCTAGGAGACTCCTAAACCAGCCGAGCTGCTGGAAAGAAGCAGAGACCAAGTGTCTGGAAAGGAGACTCTCAAACCTGGTGAGCAGCCTGCACATTAGGCAGTGTGTTTCAGATTTCCAGCCTTCATGAGCTGCTACATGTATGTTCTGCTGATGCAGCTAGATATGAATCATTTCTACTACCATAAATAATCTCATCCATTCTCCTTTCAGTAAACCAATAAGACTAATTGGATCAGCATGTTAGAGTTTGGTGGAATCCTTATGTTGGGCTGTTGTTGATTCTGTATTTGGGGTGAGTAGACGTTTGTTCACATCTCGAGGAATAGTGTTACCAAACAAGAACTAAGAAAACACAGATTGACATACCCCTTAACTGATGAATGTATGAATGTGGTAAATATACACAATGCAGTTGTATCGAGCTGTAAGAAGAATAGGACGGTCCTTTATTTGTAATAGTGTGGATAGACCTGGAAAACAAGATCATTACAATAAGCCAGATATAAAATGACATGCATAGCATGATCTCACTAGTATGTGAGATATGAGGTCTCACTAATATGACTATTAAAAAGTTTATTTAATAGAAATTGAGAGTAGAATAGTCATTATCAGAGGCTAAGGATGGAGAAGAATAAGGCAAGGCAGATCAATAGATATTAAAATGCAGTAGTATAAAGAGTTGAAAATTATATAAACACTATTGTAAGATATATATTAAAACTATGTATGGCATGTATTACTAAATTGCTTTGAGTTTCATTTTTAATTAAATTCTAATTTTGAAAACATTGGAGTTAAGAGTGTATATTATTTTCATATTAAGTGTTTTGCCCCAGAATTTATTCAAGTCTGATTTTCTCTTTCATTTTTTTTTTTTTTTTTTAAGATTTACTTATTTATTATGTATACAGAAGAGGGTGCCAGATCTCATTACAGATGGTTGTGAGCCACCATGTGGTTGCTGGGAATTGAACTCAGGACCTCTGGAAGAGCAGTTAGTGCTCTTAACTTCTGAGCCATCTCTCCAGCCCAAACATTTTTTTGTTTTGTTTTGTTTTTTGAGACAGGGTTTCTCTGTGTAGTTTTGTGCCTTTCCTGGGTCTCACTCTGTAGCCCAGGTGGCCTTGAACTTACAGAGATCCTCCTGGCTCTGCCTCCCAAGTGCTGGGATTAAAGGTGTGTACCACCACTGTCTGGATTTTCTCCTTTTAAATTCATCATTTCATCCTTTTTCTCCTATTATTTATTTATTTATTTATTTATTTATTTATTTATTTATTTATTTATTGGTTTTCTGAGACAGGGTTTCTCTATGTAGTTTTGGTGCCTGTCCTGGATCTCGCTCTGTAGACCAGGCTGGCCTCCAACTCACAGAATTCTGCCTGTCTCTGCCTCTCAAGTGCTGGGATTAAAGGCGTGTGCCACCACCACCCGGCTCTCCTTCTATTTCTTTTCACTCTGTACATATAGTTTTCCTTAGAGTAGATCAGTCTCCTTATGATTTTTAACACAAATTGTACTTTTGAGAAAATGTACATTTAATATTATCAGCATGTTACAAACCCTACCTCAAGATATTTTAAAAAAATCAGCCTGAACTGGTTATTTCTCATACTTTCTCTCTCTTAATATGTACCATCAACACTCATGAAACAGTATGTTAACTAATGTATGTGAATGAATGTCTGTCTTTGTATATGACCTTCATTTGATTGTTCCCCATGTTTCCATATCCCTAAAATTATGTATAGAAAATGAAACTCATTTCCCAGCTTTAATTCCTTAATACTTAAATAATTCTCTTGATACACAGGTTAGAATGAGTTTAATTGCATTTATCAATCTAGGTCCAGTTCACCACAGTCTCCAAATCATACAAACATAATTGGCTTCTGGGAACATATACAATATTAATTCAAACAATCCACTCCACATATTGGCAATAAATTGTGCTTTTAATTTGTTAATTGAAAGGATAAAAGAATGAAAAATACAAACTCTGAAAAGATAACTCTGAGAAACATTTAAATGTGGAAAACATTATAATATATGGCTATGTATTCCAGAAAAACATATACCATTTATTTCCAACTGCAATTTTAAGGGAAGGACACCCTATATAAAAAAGTAATAAAAGATAATGGAATTAACCTAGAAACAGTTGCATTGTCTACCTTAGTTCATGTTTCTCTGGGCCTCTCAATGAGTGAAAATGAAGAGGTTGGCTTTGATGATATGTTCAGTTGCTAAATACATAGAATTCTCTCAACCATTTCTTCCTCTTGTCCTAGCTTCCCACATACTACTCTAAGTACTGCTTATTTTGATAGTCTTCTTCAAATAAGATCTAAACCAAAATGATAAAGCAATATGCCTCTACCTCCTTTTCTCTGTTTTAATGCATTCCATAAAAGAAACTGCTTTTAATCTAACAGTCTTCATTGGGTCGCATTCTATTAGAGGAAATTGGGCTAGAATTGATCTGAGTAGTGAAATTTATCATTACACACAGAAGACGGACAATGAAATGTGATTAGGCTACATGTGCCCATCATTGCTCTTCTCAAGAGTGAGCCTTGAACAGAGGAACTTGAATTCAATGAATCAATAAAAGTAAAAGCAAAATTGGAGGGCTGTCAAATCAACTTAATTCCTCTCTTCTGATCAAGAGGCATCCAATCACCTAAAGCATGATGCTAATAATCAAATTAGATTGCTTTTGACTCCTTTTATCCAGAGTCAAAATACACATCTGACTGTAGCAGTTTTTATATACTAAACTTTGAAAAGCCACTAACATGGCAATATACACGGGAGGGAAATGCTTATTACATTCTCAGGATGAGGCAGAGGACAAAATTACTTTTGATTATGCTCTTAAACTAAATAGAACAATTAAAATAAAAGGTTTTATTCATCTATTCAACAAATACCTTAGATGTAAAGAATGTTATCAGCATATTAATATGGTGTTTCTCCTTCAATGGTATGCGTTTAGCAAAAAGGAGGCATTTTTCACTGTTTGATGCTATGCATGACATAAATATATCATCCATTCAATGAGATCATGTGCTCTGCCACCTGGCTTCTGGGTGTTTTTCATGTTCCATTAGCAATTTAAAACATAGTCCTTACTGTATTGCATACTCATTTCCTGTGTACAATAAATTGAGAGGAATTATAACTCAATATTTTTTCAAATTTTATTTCCAGCACAGTGAACTCAATAGAGTGAATGGAGGAAAGAAAATATAGCAATATGGGCAAAACTGTGAGATTGGCTTGGTTAAGGAAATATTGGCCTTTAAGTATAAAGAAAGATATTTCTAAAGTCCTCAAGAGACAATTTTTTTCTTTTGAATTATGTTGGAGCTATAAACTGATGGGGGCTTCAGTACATTGATGTTATAGCTCGATTCTGAAATGTCCCAAGCAGATTCTTACTTTAAAGTCTTAGTACCCCTCTGGTGATACTAATTTGGTAGTTAGTAGAGCTGTTAAGAGATTTGGGCTAGGGCTAGAGAGCTGGCTCAGTGGTTAAGAGCACTGGTTGCTCTTCCAAAGGACAAAGGTTCAATTCCCAGGACCCACATGTCAGCTCAAAACTGTCTATAACTCAGATCCAAGGACTCTGGTAACCCCCACACTGACATACATTCAGGCAAAATACCAGGGCACATAAAAAATAAATAAATAATAAATAGATAATATTAAAATAAAAAAGGAGGTGTGGGCTAGCTGGAGGAAGCAGTTTACTCAGGGCCTGGCTTTGACAAGAATATTGTCCTGTTCCCTGCCTGTCTTTCTCCTCCTCTTTGCCTCTGGACTCCATATGTCAAATAGTTTGCTTTCCTGTATAACTTTACACATGCATGTTATACCTCATCGCTATCTAGAAATGAAGGTCTGTCCAACCAGAATTGGAACTTTCAAAACTATGGGCCAAAATACTTCATTCTACCTTTAAACTCATTTTCTAAGGCATTTTTTAAGAGCAATGGAAAAGCCAATACAATTACACTATACAGATAGCTTGCTGTCAGAGTCAGCAGTAAGAAGACTTTGAACCACAATTATTTTTCTTTTTAAACCCCATCTGTATGTCCCCAGAGCTCCAGACAGTATTTCATCTGAGAGCCTACTTAAAGACAAGGCAGAAGAGACATTTGTAGTTGAAGCATGCAAGTGAATAACACAGAGCAATGAGCTTTGAGAAGGATTTTGTACAATGTAGCATAAGTACATAAAATTATGAACATTAGCAAAGAGAGTCATAGATGAAAGTTAACAGCAAGAGGAATACTGCCCCCTCAACTGTGGTGTGGTGGTGGGAATGAGAGAAAAAAATGCCTTCACCCCTTGCACCTACCACCTCCAGCTGAAATGGGAGCTGAGCCTCCCTCCCCTTTATCTTCTCCAACACTCTGGAAAGAAGACCCTGCACCTCTTCTGAGCAGCACAGCAGAGCTGACCCTGTTGATAGGCGCAAAGGTGAGCCAGCTCTGAAAAAGTGATATCTGGCTCTTCCCCTCATTTACCACATGGCTGTATGGGTGAGGGAGAAATGACTTGCCCCTCCACCCTCCACCCCCGCTGCCTATAGTAGGTGGGAGAGCTGACCCTGAGGTCAAGAGACCAGGAAAGCTGTTCTACCCATCACCAGCTATAGCACTCTATACCTCTACACCTTGTCTGGAAAACACAGTAGAGCTAGCCCTGAAAGAGTTGGTGTGGAGAGCCAACCCCAAGGATGTGAAAGCAGGAGAACTGGTCCTACCCCTTGCTCAGCACCCTGCAAGGGGAGAACTAGCAAGGGCAATGCTGGAGAGCTCACCCTGGTGGTGAAGACAGGGGAGAGTTGGCACACTGACCAACCCTGCAACTACCCAGGCTCAGAACTAGGGTTATGAATTGGTCCACCCCCAAATCCACTCCATTTGTGATCTGCTGGAGCACGTGAAGGGGCATGTTCTGTTGACCCAAAGCTGTAGGTTCTTCATGACATAGGGCAACAGCAGGGTATTCAAGAGGAGTTCTAGTGAGGGCTCAGCATGGATAGTTAGCAGAAACCAGAGGCCTCAAACCAGACCAATGACTCTTTACAATGAACACTTGCAAGTAAAGATATATGGGTAAAAGGTTTAGTACGTGACTCACTATGCTATACTACAGCTTCTTCAGTGACATTTTTCTTTTCTTTTTTCTCTTAAATTCTATATTATTTTATTTTATTTTGGTTGGGAAGGTGGCAAGGGCAAAGGTTGGATAAGAAGGGATGGGAAATGAATGGGCTAGAGATCCATGATGTGAAAGACATGAAGAAGAAATTTTTAAAAAGTTTAAAAAGTAAAAGAAATTAACAGCAAGAAAACAATGCTAAAGAGAAGAAAGCATTCTTAGAAAACAAACGTAAAAATAGCAGGAATCCGAATTGGCCTTAATAATAAAGACCCAGCGTCAGATACAGGGGTAAATGCTGAACGAATCAAGAGACAAAAGAGCAAGCCACAGCCACCACCTCTTACCTCAACAACTCCTCAGCCTGAGAGTTAGCACCTATCTCCTCCCTTCTTATATTCCTCTCTCCATTCATCCACATCACTTCCTGTCTCCACCTCTCTAGTGCTGGGATTAAAGGTGTGAGATCTCAAGTGCTGGGGTCAAAGATGTGCACCACCACTGCCTAACTCTGTTTCTCTTTTAGACTGGATCCATCTTGTGTAGCCCAGGGTGGTCTTGAACTCACAGAGATCCAGCTGCCTCTGCCTCCTGAGTGCTGGGATTAAAGGTGTGTGCCATCACCACCTGGCCTCTGTGGCTACCTAGTGGCTTAGCTCCACACTCCCATCTTCAGGCAAGTTTTATTTGTTAGATCACAAACAATGTATCACTACAGTAAAATACAAGGAGGACCAGGCATCCAAAGAGAAGCTTGGAGCAATAGAACAGTAATGCTTAGGATGGCCTCGCGCTTCTCAAGAATGACATTTTCATTGGAAATATATATATAGGCTACCCATGTCTAGAAATGGAAATATGCATGGTTCAGGGCCCTTTCATTGTTGTGATGCCATGTTTCCCAAAAGTTGTTCACCTGGAAGTTCCACAAGGCCAGTGGATGTGATCACAGACTCTCCACAGCCCGAACCACTTTAGCAGCAATATTCCTAAGATGTAAAACAAAGCCACAGCAGAACTAAGCACCTCCTCAAGCATAAAATGCTGCAAAACAGGTAAAGTAGAAACAGAGGCAGGAATCCGAGAGAGGAATGTCAGTGTGAGCTACAAAGATACAGAAAATGAGCAGTGGCTTTAGTGGGTGATCAACATAAACTTGCCAAGTGTGGTCTGTAAAGGCACCAATGTTTCAGGGTTATAAAACCCAGAGTATTGTGTCAAGGCCTATGTGCCTTTAAAAGAAACATAAATGGGCATTTAAACATTTACAGATGTGGCAGATGGGACACAAAAGAAAACTACGTTATTCAGGTTGCACCCTTTTGAAATCAGGGTGGGATCTAAAACAAAGGTCCTGGTTCAGAGCAGACTTAATACCAGCATGTGATAGTTTGTATAGATATACAAATGGGCATTGATGGGAACCAAGAAAAAGTCTGTAGAGTACCAAGTCCAAATGAATGAGAACAATGTCTTGATGTGGGAACTGGGAGAGGCTGATCTGTGCCAAATGGTCCCTTCCCAGAAGTGAAGTCACTAGCAGAAAACTGAAGTATCGAGCACTTTTCTCAATTGGAACTAGGCTTTATGACAATCCTATTTGCTCAGTGAGATCTACAGACACAAGAAGTCTGAATTGAAGCTAGATTTTAAGGGTGGCTGCTGCAGGATTGTGAACAATCTTCATAAGGTAACTAAGATTCAGCTGGTAGTTGACAATCAGAACAGTTAAAACCCTCATATTTCTGCTCAACCTGGCTCAAATTGACAGGCTAATAAATAAATGTCTACAGGATTTTAGTTATCAGTATATTTGTATTTGAATTTCTACTAAAAAATTCAAACTAAAAATAACAGAAGGATGCTCCTATGAATCACAGATTTTTTTAAAATTTCAGACATCTATTTTAAGAATTAAAAATTACTTTCTAGAGCAACAAACACAGGACAACCAAACTGTCATAGAAAGTTTCAAACAAGATATGAAAAAAATTTAAAAATATGTAAATTAAAATGAGGGGCAGATAAAATCCAAATGGTTTTCCACTCTTGTTACAAATAATTTGAGAGGCAGGGCTGTGGTGGCACACGCCCTTAATTCCAGCACTCAGGAGAGCCAGGAGGATCTCTGTGAGTTTGAGGCCATCATGGTCTATAGAGCAAGATCCAGGACAGGCACCAAAACTACACAGAGAAACCCTATCTCAAAAAACAACCAATAATAATAATAATAATAATAATAATAATAATAATAATAATAATAATAATAATTTGAGGGAATTACATTAATTATCTTTTTCATTGCTGAGACAAAATACCTTTAAGAGTTAACTTCAGGAAGTTAACAGACCATCATCACAAGCAAAGTCACTGAGGAGTTTGGGGAAGTTTGTTACATTGTATCGCTCTTTAGGAAGAAAAGGAGATGAATGCTTACTAGCTTTCTAGATTTTTTTGTTCAGTCTGGGGTCACAGCCCACAGAATGGTTCTGCTCACGTTTAGGGTGGCTCATTCCACCTCAGCTAACTCTGTCTAGAAACTGCCTCCCAGACATACCCTGAGGCTTATTTAGTAGGTATCTCTGAATCTTATAAAGGTGGCAGTCAGTATTAACCACCACATCATCCTCACACTTGTAGACAGTGGGGACTTGCAGATATTTCAGGTCGGAGCATCTTGCAAATGTCATAAACCTGACTGGACATATAAGACAGATTTCCTGATCTAGGGCCCCTCAATATGCAACTCTTAAGCAGGGTTCATAATGGTCATTATCTCACTATGTCTAGGAAACATAATCTCTCCTCCAAATATACTGGGCTCTGTTCCCACTGAATACACTCCCAAGCAAAACGTGTTTATCTCTTCCAGGTTGCTGCCTGTGCCAGCAGCTCAGTTGCTTGAAATCAGCCTTAGATAAGGACATTGTCAAAAGCTACAGTTAAGGATTTTGTCCTTGTCTCTATTGCCAGGAAGCTAGTTATTAAACATTTACAAACATCCCATGATGACTATCCTGCCTCTTGCATTCTATCATCTGTCTGACCAGCATCTTGGTAAGTAATTAGCACTTGCAGGAAGGTTGCTGATGAGGGGATAAGGCACTGTGTCAGTGGCCAATGCTCACCTTCATTTTCAGCAAAAAGCTTCAGGCTACAGCAGCTTTGTTGTCTCCGTAATAGATGAGTTCATGGAACTGACCCCGCCTTGAGATGCCAAAACACAGGCTTACATGGCATAAGTGCAAACCACCAAACAAAAGCCTAAAATAGCAAACCATCCTGGCATGGGGATTTGATATTTAATTCTTCACATTTTTTTTTTCATGTAATTGTTCAAATCCCATTTCCTTTATCACTCCTCAGTACATTCAGGTTGCTGTTCGTTTGTTTTCTCTTGGAGGTTGGTTGTGCTTCTACTCTGATCGCCATCCCAATCTGGTTGTGAGCATTTTGAATTATAGAAAATGTCATTTTCAAGGTAAAAGTAATTATATAAATGGTGTGATTACAGTATCTTCACAGAGATCCATCTAATAGAATGGTTTAATAATTTTATACTCCACTATGTGCTTTTTGAGGACCTCAGTCAGGTTCTATTCATTATTGACTCACTACTTTAAAAAAGTTGACATCTGAGTACAAGTTAAATCATAACTAAGTGAATGAGACAAAAAAAAAAAACATAAGTGGATAAAGAATGGCTTTCTGAAGACAATACTCCAAATAGAATAAAATATGAATAATATGTTATGTTATGTTTATACATTTGAACATTTGAAGATCAGGCTATGGCAACATTGTAAATATGAGTAGTTTAGGACATGACATTATTTTTTGCAGCAGAAAGTGTGGATTTATACTGTGCTTACACTAACTCGTAGACAGGAACCCCTTAATATATGTTAGCATTCTGTCTCTAACACGAATTTATATGTTGATGTGAAATGGTAAACTTTACAACAAACATTTATATTCATGGAATTGGCAAATAACAGTTAGATACTTTAGCCCAATCTTGCACCATTGTTCCAACGGTTAACAGATATTTATATGGAACTATATTTTTGATTACATTCTCTCACTGCCAATGTTCAGTTACTAGCTGTGTTTGCATTTTTATAGTTTTAAAAAATTAAGTTTAGTAAAGCAAATAGGGAAATTTATTTCACTTTTCTAATCTAAAAATGAATGCAGATTTGTGGAGGAACTTAAATCAGAGGAAAGGCAAGACTATTCATCCATTCTCTCTTACAGACATTGTAATGGGGGCTAAAGAACACAAGCTGATAAGTTATACCCTGGAATTAGCTGCTAACTTACATGTAGGTGTGAGTTGTGGCAGGCCGTGATGGCTCAATTGTGAGCTCCCTATCTCTGTTCTGATCTGAGCTTACAGACACAAAGTCTTTTATTCTTTCACTTCATATCCTACTGTAGATACAGGGTAACAAGTTCAACTGAAACAAATGGGAGAGAAAGGTCCCCTTTATCATTGGCCTCTGTGAAGGGGGCTAGGTGCAGTGACACAGAGTTCAGGGCAGGTGTAAATAGTGCCTAATGGCTCATTAAAAGACAGAGCCACTTAACAGTTTGATTTGACAGAAAGTGTCTAGAGGTAATTGCTCTGAGCAAGGAGAGAGAGAAATAAACAAATATTGTGGGTTTTCTTGATCACCAGTTTAAGAACTATACAACAAGAAAATGTGGGAATATACTCTTTCCATTGCAATTCAGAGAAAGTAGCCTGTTTATTAATTATTCCCTACTGATGTTGTTGGTATATGGGCCATATATTTCGATCAAGGCATTGAATCTGATTAAACATATGAATAACCACACACTGTAATTTTGTAAGACATTTAATAAGGGAAATAAAAATGAAAAACTATAATTTATTCATAAGTGGATTATGCAACTATGGTTATCAAATTATGGCCTGTGAAACACCTTGTCAATGGCAAATTGTTAATATTCAAAAGACATGAAGTTACTGAAAACAGTAAAAAAGTCAGTTGTTACCTCCTGTCTAGACATCTACATCTCACATACAATGATGGTGCAGAGCAGTGATTAAGTACTCAGCCCAAAGCCCACTGTTTGGAATCAAGTCCAGACAATAGCTATGTTATTTCCCCCAAGTTTTGTAACATTTCTGGCCTCAGATCCCTTATCTAAAATTGGTGGGTTGAATAGGACCTCCCTCAGAACTATTATGAAGAATAATTAATTAAAATACCTACAGCTTTCAGAATAGTGCCTGCTATTTATTAATCAGTATGAAGTGTTTGCCTCTAGAATAAGTATAAGAAAACTGGAAAATTTATGTTACTCTAAGTTATAATAAAATACAGTGCAGGAAAATGGAGAGGTTACTCAGTGATTAAGTACACTACCTGCTGTTGCAAAGGATCCAGGGTTAGTTCCCAGCATCCTCTAGTTCCCAACCATGGATAATTCAAATTCTAGGGAATACCATGCTCTTTTCTGCCATTCATAGGCACTTTACTCACAGGGCACATTTACATATATGCAGACAAATCTGTCATACACATAAAATAAAAAAAGTAAATCTTTAAAAAAGGAATATAATGTAGATTATTAGCAACAATATTAACTACTGATTATATACAAAATTATAAAGCATTATGTAATTATGTCTGTATCTTGGAAAGCAATGAGTATTTTCAAGTTTTAAGTATGGCTTTTATCCAGTCAGTAAACATAAAGCACTATGTGAAATAATTCAATAATTACCTGTAACTAATGTTACTACTGTTCTGTAGTAGAATATTTGAAGATGTGATACTTTTGTTTATGTTGTAGTTGTTTAACACTGTGAAGCTGTGTTACTGTGCCTGTCTGAAACACCTGATAGTCTAATAAAGAACTGGTCAATAGGAAGACAGGAGAAAGGATAGGTGGGGCTGGCAGGCAGAGAGAATATATAGAGGAAGAAATCTGGAAAGAGAGATCTAGGAGCCATTCAAGAAGGAGGAGGACTCCAGGGGCCGGCCACATAGCTACACAATCAGAAAACCATGGAGTAAGAGTAAGATTTACAGAAGTTAGAGAACAGGGAAAGCCCAGAGGCAAAAAAGGTAGATGGGATAATTTAAAGGTAAGGAAGGCTGGCTAGGACAGCGGTGGCACATGCCCTTAAATCCAGTACTTGGGAGGCAGAGCCAGACGATCCCTACAGAGGAAGATCCAGGATAGGCACCAAAACTACATGGAGAAACCCTGTCTCAAAAAACCAAAACCAAAACCAAAATCAAAACAAAACAAAAGATAAGGAAAACTGGCTAGAAACTAGGCCATGCTAAGGCCAGGCATTCATAATTAGTAATAATCCTCCATTGTGATTTATCTGGGAGCTGGGTGATGGGCCCTCCCAAAAGACCAAAGACCAATCAACAACAACACAGTTCACAATGAGTATGAGGTTTCTAGAATATATCTTCTTACAATCATATTTATCTTAGAAGTACAAGCAAGTCAAATATAAGTTTAAGATCTAAGATAGTACGGTTGTGAAATGTCATCAACATGCCCCTCTTCACTACACTATGGCCAAGAGGCAATCATTATGATTTTCCAAATACAAGGGAAGTTAATAGTTTCTTACAAGTAATAATAAAGGAGACCTAGCAACAATCAATTGTCCTGATCACTTTCAGATGGGCCTAGGAAAGAGCTCTCAGAGCCCATCTCTCTGAACCTGAGGTTAAGCATCACTTGATTCCTCTGCATGGTATATCTCCACTGAAACAGAAGTACTAAGATGCTCTCAAAGATGGGTATCAAAGGTTTAGAGACTTATTACTTATGGTGGAATAGTAACCTTATTGCCTGAGGTCTCGTATGAGTTACTTCCCTCATCTCAGTAACAAACCAGAAGAATAAAGGCAGGAAGGTTTTACTTGAATTCCCACGTTAAGGACAGTGCAAGTCAGCGTCATGGAGAATCCATGGTGGCTAGAGTTGATTGGTCCACGATGGGCATGGGGATGGGAGGGGTGAATGCTTGCACCATGGCTTGCTCTTATCTTGGCATATAAGGAAGCATGGAGTAGCTGGGAGCCAAGACTGCGTTTTAACCTTCAAAGGCTCATCCCTAGTGAGCAGCCTGTACCAGCTAGTCCCTATTTACTTTTATAACCGTTCATAAGAGTGCTACCAGCTGGGGCAAGGATTCAAACACGTGGGTCTGTTGATGATATTTCACAACCAAACTATCTTAGATCAAACATGTATCTGACTTGCTTGTACTTCTAAGATAAATATAATTGTAAGATGATATACTCTGGAAACCTCATACTAATTATGAACAGTAGTAATATTAGTATTCAAAATGGAAGCCACAGGTAATTATTGAATTATTTCACAATAGTGCTTTATGTTTACTGGCTGTATAAAAGCCATACTTAAAACTTGAAATATTTAATAGGTATCATTGCTTCGCAAGATACAGACATTTGCTATGAAGTTCTTGGATTTAGGAAAAAAAATCAAAGAAACAATTTTTAAAACTCTTGAAAATAACAGCAGATAAAGCTTGATCACTCTTTTTTTTGCCACTTTCTTATTGTACTGCACTTGGGCACTACACGAATAACCTCTCTTAGCTTTCTTGCACTCTTAATATATGAGTCAATGAGCTAGTTAATTTTCCTGGCACAATTTCAAGCAATTGGATTACTGCAAAATGGCAGAATACACAAAGACATCATTTTCTGGGAGGCATTCTTATGGAGAGCACTTTAAGCTGCTTAAAAAAAAAATCTCTGGCACTGTTTTAGTATAAAAAAAATGCACACTTAATTTATCACAGCAACATCCAGGGGTGTGCAAATAAAAAGGAGACAGCCGTGCTTAATCTGTGTTAACACTAGGGCAAACCTTTGTGAGCTGTCATTTAAGCAGGAAGCCTTTCTCTTCAGATAAATAGTTTAGAAAGCTTGTTTCCAAACAACAACCACAGACAGCTTACAGCAGTTCAGGGAAGTGTAGAGAACTCCATGGACTGTGTGATGTGTCCTGGTTAGATGTCAGCTTGACCCAAGCTAGAATTAGCTGAGAGGAGGGAAACACACTTAAGACAATGCATGCTAAGACTGGTCTGTAGTAAAGTCTGCTGGCCACTTTCTTAATTAGTGGTTTATGTGGGAAGGCCCAACCAAGTGTGGGTGGTGAAAGCCCTGGTCAGGTGGTCCTGGGTTGTTAAAGAATGTAGGCTGAGCAAGCCATGAGAAAGACACCAGGAAACTGCACTGTTTCATGGCTTCGGCTTCAGGTCCTGGCTCGAGGTCTCTGCCCTGTTTGAGTTGCTGTCCTGACTTCCCTCAGCAATGGACTATTACCTAGAAGTGTTAGATGGAATAAACTCTTTTTTTTTTTTCACCAAATTACTTTTGGTCCTGGTGTTTTATCACAGCCAGAAAAAACCCTAACTAAGACACAATAGTTCATTTTAGGTGTCAAAATGATTGGCTTGGAGGAATCCAGACAGATGTTGAAACATTACTTCTAGATGGGTCTGTGAGGGTATTCTTTTTCAGAAAAGATTGACATTTGAATTAGTGAAGTATGGTCAATCTGTCCTCTCCCAGAATGAATAGGCACCAGCCAATCTGCTGAGAATGTAGAATGAAAAAGTATAGGAAAGGAAATGTCTTTCTCCTTGGCTAGGATATTTATCTTCCTCTGCTCACGAACAGGAGAATGGCAAGTTCTCAGTTTTCCATTTCTAGGGCTTCTGTTCTCTTGCCCATAGCACTTAGGCCTTTTGCATGGGGCAGGTTTAACTCCATTAGCTCGTAGTTCTGAAGCCTTTCCCCTTGAGCTAAGCTAGACACAGCTTTCCTGTATCTTCAGCTCATTGATAGCATAGTCTCTATAATTACATGACCCAGTTCTCATAAGAAACCTCTCATATAGCCCTATATGTGCATCTACACCTTAACCAGTACGTATATCTCACACTATATCAAAGCGAATGGCTATGTGTATCTATAACTTAATCTGTACACATCCTATCTCTAATACTATACCAAAGAAAATGAATATAAAATAAAATTCTCCCTGAAATGTAAATGTAATTGTAAAATTCAGAAAGGTGCACCTATTTATAAGTAAAATTTAGATCTTTGGCCCAACTCCCTAGGAAGAACAACAAGGTTAATCTGATCAGTATGACAGTGTCAGCTTAACCTCTCAGGCCCATAGAGAGGCAAGGTGTCTTACTCTTCTATACAACAGAATGCTTGTATAGCATGCTTTCCCCAGACTCTACTGCTCCATGAAAATTGCCATTTATTCAGTTCATCCTTCAATATCCAGGTAAATGTTCATTGCCTAATAGCAAAATCCTTTTGTATATTTCATGTCACTGGTAGTGGCAGTGGTGGATTTCACTACCAAGTTAGATGTCAAAAGGGGAGACAGTACACTGCAAACAATTGTACTTATGAGCAAGAGTTGTGTACATGCTGGGAGACAGGAGAGCAGATAACAAAGACATACAGAGATTGGGGGGACTTTGTGGGAAGGGTCTTGATTACACAAGGATAATAGAAATCTCTATATCAGGTGGAAAGGGGACTTTTAACACTTGCTATATATCAGAAATAAATTTAGAGGAAAAGGAGCTGACACAGAACTTCTAGGTCACTTGCTGTATGGAGTCTCTATAATATACTCTCCAAGGGACACTGTGCTAGGGGACTGTATTACTTTCGAGGCTTCTCTTAGCTAGTATGTGCGTTAGAAGGGAGAGGAGGAGAGGGGAGTATGCAGAAATGGTTGAACACATCTCCCCTATATTTTTAATGCTTAATACTAAATTAATCTCATTGCAATCATTTGTCCAATTGTATGTCTTCTCCTGATAAGGTTTAGTTCTAGGTGACCATGAATTAATATTAACTAATCTAGCACCGTACCAGTTGCAAAACCATACACAATAAATATTAAGTGAATCAAAATCTGCATGTTAATGCATGAGTGAACATATTGCTATTTATTTCATGAATATAATTAAGTTAATCAATAAGATTGTAGAGACTAACAATTCAAACATCATAATTATTGATAAAGGACACAACAACTTAAATTAACTGTAACCATCAATTAAGAAGGAATATAGTCTAAAAGTTATTAATTTATAATTTTTATGTAAAACAAATCACTGGATTACCTTATTAACTGAAAACCAAGGGAAGCTCTGTTTTCTTCTTTGGAGTTCATATATGAATATAATAAATTCCATACTTCACAAAATACAAAGTCAATAAATAGGTTAATATTTTGCTTCACTATTTTTTAAAGTGCAGGATAAACAATGAAATAAATTGAAGAAAAGAGAACACTAAAAGACAATCACAAATTGGGGGATGAAGGAAATATGAAGAAATGGTTCTGTAGGCAATAGCGCTTTATCTTCAAGCTTGAGGGTCTGCGTGCAAATCAGCAGTTCTCAAGTAAGAACATGGATGCGGACGAACATGCCAGTAATCCGCAGCACTGGAGATGATGCGGACAGGCAGATCCTGAGAACTTGCCAGTCACTGAACTGGTAAACTTCCAGTTCAGTGAGACACTCAGTCTCAAGCAAGTAACATGGAAAACAGACCTAAATCATGTACCCTGACACAGAGAGAGAGAGAGAGAGAGAGAGAGAGAGAGAGAGAGAGAGAGAGAGAGAGAGAGAGAGAGAGAGAGGGAGGGAGAGGGAGGGAGAGGGAGGGAGAGGGAGGGAGAGAAAGAGAGAGAGAGAAAGCAAAAATGAATTGAAAAACAGAAGTTGTTAAATAATGCAAATGGGTACAAGGAGAAAAGTAACCTATCCACAGGAAAGAACAAAGGGTTCCATTCATCTTCCTTAATAGCTTAATTAATAATACTTACTTAACAAATAAATGCTTCCAAGGACTTATCCCATTGTTCTCAGCTTCTTGTACACACAAAACTTCTCCGTTTAAAGCTAGCCTAGAACAGAAGCGTGTTAAATTTCTTATATTTCTTACTTTCCTTTTGGTCCTCCTGGTGTTTAGTCATTTCAAATTTTAATGATTGTTATTAAATATTTCTGTAGTTAATTTTTTTTCTTGATGAGATCGAATATCTCCTGAAACACCAAAATGATTCCTGACATTTTGGTTAAATGTTATATTAAAGCTTTCCTATTTTTTCAAGTTTGAATTCCTTTTATGTCTGTGGGACACATTAAAATCCAATGCAAAATATTACCTCAGCTATAATTTCATTTGTAACTAATGTGCATTATCCTTTTTTAATGGCTACTGAGGCACACAATGGTTGTCAAGCAGACATGATGAATAGACATGAAAATGTCGATAATACACAAACGTTCTCTAAATATGATTGATACTTTTCAATTGTGCTGTTCGATCTTTGGATCTTCCATAGTACTCTTCATCCCTCTTGTTCATTTTATTTTTTGTAACCCATGTACATTATTTAGAAGCCAAGAAAGAAAGATAGAGCAAATGCAACTTTAAAACTAGCATTCCTTAATTTTAGTAGAGATGAATGTATACCATCACATGAGGCATCCTACACTCAGTAAGTATAAAATCACACTGTTAAAAATACTCTTTCTAAATGGCAGTATTGAACGCAGTCAAATTTTTAAAATCATTGGTCTCCTTTGTGATTCATATTAGTTACAGAAACACAGACATACTTGATCTGTTTGATGCTTATTTGACATTTTTCATACATTTCATGGGAATTCTTTTCATTAAAAATTAAACGTTTTTTCTTATTTCTAATTTGAAAGAAAAAAAAAGTAATGTTGCCAAAATTTTTTCTTGTGTTAGTCATTTTCTGCTTTTTAAAGCAGATCAAAAGAATAAAATTAAGTGTGTCCCTAGTGAGTCAGTTTTATCCTGAATACACTGTCATTCATGTATTCCATGAGAACTTCAGATACTGCAAACCATGTGGGGCTACATGTCACACTCTGTTTGTTGCCTGAGAGTTTTTGTTTTGTTTTCTATTTGCTTGCTTTTTTATTGGTTGGTTGTGCTCTGCAGGCTTTGGTTGTTATTGTTGTTCCTTTTTCCTTTTGATTTTGAATTGATTTGATTTGGCTAAGATTGTGATGCACTGATTTGATTCATGTAGGTCAGCAAATCATGGCTATCTATTGAATGTGAACTATGGATAATGTCTCCTTGACATCTTCAATTGATTTTGGCTCTATTTTACAAATGAAGAAGTGGACAGGGGTGTAGAGTGTTTGCCCAGCTCCACAGGGCTAGTGAGACACAAAGAATTAGGGAGTGGGTGAAGTGCCTAGTACTTGTTTTACAAGCACGAAGAGTTGAGCTATGATCTCCAGCGCCATGTAAAAGTTTAAAAGTTGGCTAGGAATGGTATATCTGTAATCCTTGCACCCAGGGTGCAGACACAAGAGGATCCTTGGAGCTTGCTGCCTAGTCAGTCTAGCCAAAATGGTTCAAGGAGAGACCATTTCTCAAAACTCCCTGAGATAGAGACCAATAGAAGATACAACCACTGGCCTTTAGTCTCCACATGCCTATGCATGGGCTTCACATAACATATACATGTGTGCATACATATATGTAACTATACACTCTCTCTTTCTCTCTCTCTCTCTCTCTCTCTCTCTCTCTCTCTCATACATACATAAATACATTTTTTAAATGAAAGAATCTATTCCCACTTACTAAGGCTGAGAACAAGTAATGTCATCTATCTATGTTCACGAGGTCAAATATAGTAGAAACTATCATATTTTAATAACAAAAATTTAGCTCAGTGGTAGAGCACTTGCCTAGCAAACACAAGGCCCTGGTTCAGTCCTCAGCTCAAAAAAAAAAAAAACAAAAAGTATATGTTAAATAACTTATATTAAAATTCTAGAAGTCAAGAGACCCACAAAAGACTTAAAGATATGCACAAGATGAGCACATATTAGTGTTTCTCATGTGCCCAGCCAGGAAGGATTGTATCCAGCAAGAGCATTAAGAACTCCTCATGGGAAGGCAGCCTTACTGGGTATAGTGGTTTGGATAAGAATGGCCACTATAGCCTCATCTATTTGAATGTTTAGTCATCAGGGAGTGACACTACTTGAGAAGGATTAGGAAGTATGTCACAATGGGGTGGCCTTTGAGGTTTAAACAGTCCAACCCAGGCCCAGTCTCTCTGTCTCTCTCTCTGTCAACAGAAGAGGATGTAGAACTCTCAATCCCTCCTAGAGCACTGTCCATTTGCATGCTGCCAACTCCCCGCCATGATGATGATGGACTAAACCTCTGAAAGTGTAACCAAGCTGAATTATGTGCTTCAATTTCTTGGTTAATGCTTACGAAGACAATGGAAAACCAGGAAGGGTTCTGGTATTACAAGCAATGAGTTTTAGGAAAGAAAAAGCAAAGAAGAGTAAGAATATAGCAGGATGAGCCACCCTGTTCCAGCAGCTGCTGCTGCTTACATTTCAAATAAAATAATAATAATTCAAAAGCAGAGGATATTTTGGAAACACTTCCAAAGATTCTTCTCTTCTAGGGACAATTTGTTATCACCTTTTATAAATAATTATTCATTTTAAAACCAATGTATTTTGGTAGCGTTTTGACTATATTGACAATAAGCTAATAGTTATAACTAAAACAGACATGAAATCCATCCAAATAACTAGGAATTTAGTATAATCTTAAATCTTCAGGATTAAGATCAGTATGTTCAGTGCCTTGCTCAGCCATCATCAAAGAAGCTATTTCTTGCGGTAGATGGGAACAAATACAGAGACCCACAGCTAGATACACTATAGAGAGTGTTAGAACTCAAAACACACCTAAGTGAGATGCCTTCATTAAATTCCTCCTCTCAGGTCCAGGGAATCCTGGAGAAGAGGAGACAGAAAGATAATAAGAGCCAGAGGAGATAGGAGCACCAAAGAAACAAGGCCTTCTAAATCAACCTAGAGAATACACATATGAAATTACAGAGACTGAGACAACATGCACAGGGCCTTCATGAGTCTGTACAGAAAGGAGAAAATGGACACATGCCCCAGCCTCTAACCCAGAAGTTAAGTCCAAAATGAAAACAGCTTGCAAATGAAAATGTTCTCACTGAGGAAACAAACTACCTTTAAGGGTTGGCTACATCCCAAGCCAAAGATTCCCACCAGCAAACAAACTAAAGGCATCTTTGAAGGTTCTTTGTCTCATATGTCAGTGCTTTTAGATGATGGGGAAGAGCTGTAAAGAGTAAAGGGAAAGGAGCCATAATCATGATAGCATATATGAAAGTCTATTTTAAATAAAAGAAAAGAAAAATGAAAGGCTAGTAGGCTAAACCATGGGCCCATGGAGCTATTTAGATGACTGCATGAAAACGAACCCCAGACAACTCATCCTGAAACTGGGGTCTACATCCCTCCATCCAACACCTACGGAACATCTTAGACAAAGGGGCGGAAATGCTGCCTTCTTGTCATCATGTGGCTCTTGAACTCACGAATGCACAGTGAAAGTGTCTGGCTGCCTGAAAAACTTACACAAGGTCAGGCCTTCCAACACTCATCAGAGGTAGACATGGCACTCAGGAGGTCTCACCACTCCCTGAGGAGCGACTGGCAGGTAATGATTGCCAGGGAAGGAAGAGTCATTTCTTCAGTGATTTGGCCACCACTGAGCTTCCCATCCTCGAGGAAATAGCTCTCTCCCATACTTGGGCAACAACTTGATTGACCTCTGAGTTCCACACACCGAAGCCAGAAAATTAGGAGGGGAATAGTTTGAGAAGCATAAGGCAAGCAAGAGTGTGGGGGTGACAAGAAAGGCAAGGAGCGTGAATATTGTCACCATATATGCATACAAATGCATGATTGTCAGAAACTAAAAATATATTACTGAAAATTATAAATATTTACATTTACCTAGGAGTTACACACTGTTCTGCTAGAATATAATGTGGGATTTATCCCACTATTAAAAATATCTTCCTAGGAAAACAGTGGAGCATTATATGAGAATTTATCAAAAAATACTTTGTAGTATAGGAATTTATTTTTCACTCCCCAATTAGAATTCAAACACTAACAGATATGTTAGATAAACTGTAGTTTTGCAAGTCTTCTCATTGGTGTTCCATGAATTACTGTAGTTGGAGTTTTTCTGCCTGGCCCAGTCAGGACAAATCTCTCTTACCCACCAGTCCCACAGTCGCTCAGACCCAACCAAGAAAGCACACAGAAACTTACATTGTTTAGAAACTGTATGGCCGAGGCAGGCTTCTTGTTATCTACTTCTTCTATCTTAAATTAACCCATTTCTCTTAGTCTATACTTTGCCACATGGCTTGTGGCTTACCAGTGTCTTTACATGTTGCTTTCCATGGAGGCGGCTGGCGGTGTCTCTCTCCAGCCTTCTACTTCCCAGAATTCTCTTCTCTCTTGTCCCGCCTATACTTCCTGCCTGGCCAATCAGAACTTTATTTACACAGAGCGATATCCACAGCAACTTACAAAGCCATAAATTTGTAAGATTTTTTAAAAAATGTATTTCCTTTCATTTTAAAAGAGAAATACATAAATTTTGTAAGTTAGAATTTATAAACAGGAAAATATTTGTTAATATTTATTTTTACCTTTGTGTTTCTGTGTCTGTGTTGGTGTATGTATGGCATGTGTGTTCTGAGCCCACAGAGATCAGAAGAGGGCACCTGACCCTGTGGAGGTGAAGTTCCAGGTCACTGTGGTCACGAGGTTCTGGAAAATAAATCCAGGTCCTCTGGAAAAACAGTACCTACCTTAAACAAAATATCAAGAGCATCAGTCTCTAGGTATTTAGAGACTGATATATATATATATATATATATATATATATATATATATATATATATATAATATATTTATATATATTATGAATATATGAGAAATAACTATAATATATAATATATCCTCCCCCCCCCCCCCCCGCTTTGGATCTCAGTCTTACTATGTCACCCAGACTGGAATCAGAAACTCTGATGCAAATGATCTTCTGCCTCCACCATATCAGTCCTGGGACTGTGGGCACATACTACCCTCTCCAGTTCATGGATTCATTTTAAGTGAAATACCATCAAACTACTTTTGCTTATAGGTCTGGTAAACTAGAAATTTGAAGGCTAACAATAAATACTAGGCTCTCTACATGATGCAATAAAAATTATACATCTGGAAAATTCTCTACGAAGTTTTGAAGCTATTGTAAGCACTTTCTTGTTCTTGCCCATGTTTTTTTTCCTTTTTTCTTTTTCTTTTTCTTTTTCTTTCTCCTGTAAAAAGACTGACTCAACCAGAAATCTAATAGAAAACCTTTGGTTGTAGCAAGTAGGTGATGACCCTGTCTTCTCAAGGAAGCTAAGATCAAAGGCCCATGTCTTTGTCCTGACTTGGGTCACTCACTACCACTGCTTTTAGAGATAAGGGCATTGAAATCTAGATCTTTGTTGAGAAGGGACAGAGTAGATTCATTGTAGCGCTAGTTTTCTATTAACCTTTTGCTTACTCTTTCTACCAGGTTTAAGGATGGCCAGAAAAGGATGGATATTTCTGGCTAAAACTTGAGAGCAATTAATTAAAAACCAATTACAAGGCTGGGGAGATGGCTTGGGGATAAAGAACATGCACTGTTCTTCCAGAGGACCCATGTTCGGTTCTCAGCATTCTCACTTGTCAGGGGGGTTCTAACCACTTTGATCTCCAGCCCCTGGGTGTCTGACACCCTTCTCTGGTACTGGCTAGCACCTATACACCTGTATGAGCACACACATACTCAAGCATATGCATACATATAAAGTAAAAATAATCCTTGGGCAACAAATTACATTACTTATTATTAGTAAACATAATATCCATGTTCATTTGCCTATATTTATGTGAGAGGCATTATTTGGGCTTCCATTATGATTTCACACACAGTTTGAATCTTCTGCTTTGGAAATGTTAAGTAACTTTCTATTATACATAGTTCTATATTCCTTTACACAAGCCTTACTGCCAAAGTTGTTTTTTTTGTTTTGTTTTGTTTTGTTTTGTTTTTTTAACCAAAGGGCAAAACATTCAATTCATAAAGCCAGACAGCAAATGAGGAGGCTCTAACCATATGACCAGAGCTCAACAATGTATTCAGAGTACATTTGGACAAGAGAGGTGCAAACTACTGACACTTTTTCCTTGCACCTCCAATGTTTTGAATGTTTTTCCAGTAAGAAAATTTCCACTAATTATCTAAATCTTGCTGCTTTCCTAAAAATACCCTGTAAAGCTTTAAAATATAATCTTGCATAAAAATATGAAATGCAATGTCAAAAATTAAAGAGCAAACTCTGAGAGTCTTATTGTAATGTTACCCATTACTCTTCAAAGTCTCTTTGGGACCAGCCTTCTTTGCCCCAGATAACTTTTTGGTACTCATTAAGCTAAAATTACTGGGAAAAAAGAGAGTGAAAAACCATAAATAGTTCTATGGCTGGGTAAGGGCTGGGTGGTCTATGATTTCAAGAATTAGTTATGGTTTTACCAATTAACTCTGGAGTTTGTTTGGTACTAATTTTATTTTATTTTATTTAAAAAAAAAAAAACATCATTTGTAGAAACTTTTCCTTCTGGGAGTGTGGAGAGCTCTTTCTCAGGCTGGGTAGATAGTTCGTATTTGTAGTGCAAATGTTGTAATTTATTTTATATACTGTACCAAAACATGCCTAGGGTTTTTTATTATCTTTTAATCAAATGCCATTTAAAATAAATACACTGACAGATCATCTTCTCTACCTGGCAAGACGGCAAAGAGTAAAGAAAGATCAGTGATGTGATGCTGATGAAAAGTGACACGTTTTCAAAGATTCTTTAGAGATATAGTAACTTTCAATTTGATGCCATGAGTTTTACTAGTGGAAGGGTATCACCATGTTCTTATCTTACTTATGTTTGGATAGTACTGGAGCAAAATATGTGTATGTTAGTCAATGATATTCCTGGAATTCATGTCTGTTTCATTCTTACTTAACAAAGGATCCTTATACCTTCTTTATGCAAACCCTTGTTCTAATTAAAATTGTCACAGATGTAAAGCAGACTTCAAACACAATAAGGGACTAAGTCAAGACAACTGTCTCCCACGCTAACACAGCACTTACAGATGGCTAAACTCAACTGCCAATGTCCTCTTTCTCTTTTCGATATCTCCATCCCTTTCCTGTATGCTTGCCACAGAATTAACTCACTTCGCACACTAGGCTTAATGAAGCTATGGTAATAAATACTCTCAGGTTGTAATATGTACCAGCAGTCTTCCCAGCCGTGGTTTCTGTCTGATTTTCTGAACCCCTGACTAGGAGATGGAGTTTCACAAGTGGAGGAAGTAGAGAGACAAATACACAAGAGAGAGAAGACAGGGAGGAGACTGGTGAGACATTCTCATAGCATGAAAGTCCACCAAACAGTGGGGATTGTGTTTTCTTTGCTTTTGTGTTGTGCATGTGCTTTATCTGTGTCTATATGTGTGTGGGTCCATGTGTGGATGTATGTACACAAACCTGCATACATGTGTGCCCAGGTGCATGCATTTGGAGGTCTTAGGTGTCTTTCTCAATTATTCTAAACCTTGTATTTTGGACAGAGTCTCTCACTGAACTGGGAAACTGGAACATATCTATTTAGCTAGATGCAATTATCGGTTAGCAAAGATCAATGCTTCTCTGCTCTCCTAGCCATGGCATTACAATCATAGGCTGCTGTGCCTGGCTTTTATGTTGGTGCTCAGTGTCTGGACTCAGGTCCACATGATTGCACAAGCTCTTTATTGATTAAGTCATCTCCTCAGGCTATAGGAGGGAATTTTTATTGTTACTTTTTCAAAAGACTGGTTTTCTAACTTCTCATAACTATGTATTTTTCTTTTATTGGAGCAATGTTTTATGATATCTTTTTCCCCAGTCATCTTGTATATGAATTTAACTATAAATGAGTTTATAAAAAGTTGCCAGGCGTGGTGGCACATGCCTTTAATCCCAGCACTCAGGAGGCAGAGTCAGGCAGATCTCTGTGAGTTCGAGGTCAGCCTGGTCTACAGAGAGAGATCCAGGAAAGGCACAAAGCTACACAGAAAAACCCTGTCTCAAAACAAACAAACAAACAAACAAACAAAAAAAAAACAACTAAAAAGATTTTGTAAAAAGTAATTTAGATTTACTAAGTGTATAGAATATAACTAACTGAAACAAAGAATCCAACAGAATTTCTTGCTTCTCTTTACTTCTTCTCATGGTGTGTATGTGATACGTGTGTAACTGTGGGTGCAACCATTCCATGGCACTGTAAGTGCTGTTTATGTACCAAGTCTTCTTTTAAGTGATACATAAATTTCAATCAAATATTAACCAATTTTTATTTAGGATGTTATAATTTCCTTATTTCTTGAATATATTTAAGGAAATTGGTTAAATCCTGGTCCAATCTAATAAATCCTCTACAATCATTAGAATGGTTCACTTAAACACCCAACATTAATCTCTTTCTCTTATTTCAAAACCCAATAAACATCAAAACAAAAATACCTTATAACTACTTTAAAATCCAGTTTCATAAATACAAGTCATATGGAAATGTAGAATGTGTAATATAAATGGAATATTTTGAATTTTCTGGAGAATGGCAAAGAAATGAATTTGAAGAAATATTTGACAAATCGAAAAAATTGTAACCAACTGGTGACAGTGATGATGATGATGATGATGATGATGATGATGATGATGTGTGTGTATATGCCTATACCTGTGTCTGTGGATGTATGTGCCTACATGTGCATTTCCAAAGTTTAATTGGGGGATTATAAAAATTTTTCAGAAATATATATTAAATTAATTATATTATAATGAAACAAATGTAATTTTAAACTTATTGCTATCCATAAAAAAAAAAAAAAAACAGGCAGCTGCAAATCCATGAAGTTACTTGTAATATTACACTAAGATAGCTTTTGACTTTAGTAGGCTGGTTCCAATTTCTCAATACATGAATTAGCTTATTTTTGAACTAATTAAATTGGTAGAAATATTATTGTTATACCTTAATTCCATTGTCCTTAGTACTCATATTTTTTTGGTTATAATTCTTGTGTGTGCCCCCAGGATGCCACAAAATTTCTGTTGTTCATTTTCTTTGTCAAAGACATGAGACTTCACATACTTTTATGAAATACTTGTGTAGATCATTTATCTAGAGCTATAGGGGTTCTCCCAAGCCTTATATCTAGACAGTCCTTTGTTGTCAAGCTGACATATCTGCTCTGCCAATCTTAAAATGTATTTAAATCCCTTCTTTGTATTATTTCCCAAATCGAGATCCTCAATCTAGGCTGCAATTGATTTTGCAATTAGTAGCATGGCATGCTCTCTAAAATGCCCTCCACTTAACATGCCAAAAAGGGAACGATAAATTTATGCCACTGGATGTATCCTGTCCTGCTTTGCTTATCCCCACTTTTGGAATCAAATTGGATAAAGAATCTCGAGTCAAAATATACAATTGTTTTCTATAAATTAAAAGACTAAATTTTATATTAATTTGAAGTTTATGCCAAAATTACATAAAATATAGTGCTTCCATAAGCCCCCTTCCTACACATATGTCATTTGTACACTGAGTATCCTGCCTGAGTGTGGTACATGTGTTACAGCAGGCAACCTGCCACGGACACATCATGTCCCCCCAGAACACCATCCCCAGGTGCTCATATGCTCGGTATTGGACATACTCTGACTTTTGACAACATGTCATCATCTCTGACTTCTGTTTTCCTCTTCCCATTTCTTTCCCACTTTGATCTCCTAGAAAAAATTTTAAATTCATATTTCACAAGATCTTTCTTTTGGGAACATTTTGCGGTTTGGTTTATTTTCCATGACTGTGCGGTACCTCACTTCTGAACAAGTGTGCTCATCTCCAAATGACCCTTCCCCCTGGGACTCATGCAGTTCTACACCCAAACCCAAGAAAATGCCCTGTGGTTGCCAAAAAAGTAGTTCACTCATGGATTCAAGGAATTTCAAATACAACTCAATTCCTTTCTACGGATTGTGAGAAACTAGATAATCTAGTTCTGTTATGTCTCTATAGGCCTGGTTTACTCACTTCCATCTCTTCCCCCTGCCACATGGAGCCTCTTCCTAGTACAAAATCTTCTGTCCTATAAACTGCTCTAAGGTCTTTTTTTGTACACGTCTCCTATGGGTTCTATCACCCTGACTCTGATTACGGGGCATGTTCTCTTCCATCCTGCACGTTTCAGTTTGTGGAAATTTACTGGCAAATACTTACAGGTGCTTAGAGTACACTGGCTGACAAAGAATGAACCACATTTTCCTATTATCTGGCACATTCTTCTCTCCACCCTCTGTCATCATTGCGGCCATGTTTTTCTCCCTTCAATGTACTCAACCGATAGGAAAGAATAGATCATTATGCTCTGTTTCTTCAGTCATCTACTTCCCTCCCATTATGGAATACCAAGGGTCCAGGGGAGTTTCATCCCAGAGAAGTAAAGTAGATAGAAAAACAGCTTAGTGTATCTATATTTATTCTTGTCCTGAATGCCTGATAGAGCTATAGCTGTACTGATAGAATTTTGTCTTAGAGGAATAAAGTTAACAGACATAGAGCATAGTGTACATAGATTTCTTTTTCCCTCAGATATCCCATGCTGGATGTAGCAAAATCCCCCAGACCATGGGTATTCCATATCTTATAAAAAACCTCATTAACATTTGATTCTACATGACCTTTTTTTTAGTACTACCACCAAGAGTTATAGATATTAATGATTTTGTTTATTAAAAATAAAATCTATTGCACAATAATAATATAATTTAAAAAATCATACTTGACCATCTTTTTTTTTCCCCAAATATTTCCCTTAGATTATAAAACTAAAACAACAATGACAGTATAAAAATATCTAAGTTACACAAAACATTGAGAACATTTTAATGTGTAGATATGAAGAGGAGAATCTAGTGGCAACTAAAATTATCTGTGCAAGGCAAGTCCACTGACTCAGGGCACCCTGCTGATACCCTGCTTTTATCAGTACCAGGGCATTCCCAAGGACCCTGAGATCTCAATGCTAGAAGTAAAACATACAATGAAAAAGTCAAATTTAAGTTGATTACCAAAGAAGTAAAGAAAAAAAATGTAACACAAGATAATTTACCTATGATTTAATTTCCCTGCTTTCCTTTGAAGCATTATATCCCTATTTAATGGAAATAAAATAAGGATACCACATACCACCCTATAATGCAAAGAAGATTCCAGCAAATTCTCCAGCTTTCAAAGGTAAAGCTCATCCATGTAGTAGAAAATATTAACTACTAATATTATAGCATATTAAAAATATTGCAAAAAGTATCCTAAATCAGTGGTTCTCAGCCTGTGGGTTGTAACTACTTTGCATACACATGGGGAGGGGGGCAAATGACCCTTTCACAGGGGTTGCCTAGGACTGTTGGAAGACACAGATATTTATATTATGATCCATAAAAGTAGAAAAAGTACAGTTATGAAGTAGCAACCAAAATAGCTTTATGGTTGTGGGGGTCACCACAACATGAGGAATTGTATTAAAGGGTCACAGAATTTGGATGGTTGAGAACCACTGCTCTGATTGGGAAAAATAAAATTAAATGTAATGAGTGTGAGGTTTTTATATGTTTGCACACAGCCCAAAATCTATTTGTATCAAAGTTTCTAATCAACCTGCTCCTTCCAATGTTTAGCTTTAATTACCTTTGAAAATATACCAACTGCACACAGCAATAATTTTATGCTTATGTTGACAAGAGCCTAACTGCACTCAGAACACCACAAAATCCATCATCTCTAATCCCAGTGGCTTTGGAAAAACAACACTAAAGAAATCTCAGCTTAATTTAAATCTGTAATAAGTCAAAGAAGGAATAAAGATAACTATCCCCAGATTAGTGCACATCCTAGCAATTCTAAGCAAATAATCACAACTTTCTTATGTGGAATTGATAATTTCACTAAACATAAATTGGGATAAAGCAAAAAGAGAAAATGAATTTCACCACATAATTATATTGTTCCTTCAAGTAACAAAATCTCTAACTGTATTTCAATGCCTTCTACCCCACCAAGTGGACTAATAGTGTTATTTTTCATTGTTAACAGCTTTTTAAATGAAGAATCCAATAGGTGAGGGAAGATGTTAAGCTTCCTGGGTGGGTGGGGGGGAGAACAACTTGCTTCCTTCTGTTTCTGGTGTGGAGGTTTGAGCTCCTAGTAGAAATCAGCCTCTGTATTTTGGGGGACATTTTGAAATGTCTGTAAGTTCACAGTAAGTGCATACATGCCCCTCTCTGCAGCTCAGGGTTTGAACACATACTCACAGTGTAGAGCGACACAGATTAGAGATTTCCAGAAGGAGTTCATTAAAAACAAATAGGGAAATTAGTGAATACATGTAATACTAAAATGAGACACATCCTATGAAATTTAAAAGTGACTTAACCTGATAAAGGGATATAATATGAATTTGTACATGTGTGTATGTATGTCATGTCTCTGTGTGTGCAAGTAAACATGTGTGTGAGGGTATGAATACATGTGCATGGATATGGAGGTCAAAGGTCTTTGCTCAGAAAGCACTCACCTTAGGTTTCTTTTTTGTATGTTTGGGTTCTGTTGTTTTCTTTGGGGTTTTGTTTTTGAGATAGGGATCACTGTGTATCCCTAGCTGACTTGCAACTCAGTATGTGTAGATCATGCTGTTCTTGAATTCACAGAGATTACCCTGCTTTTGTCTCCCAAGTTCTGGAATTAAAGGTTTGACAACTCATGTTATCTCAGGAGTAATAGCAAAAGAGGTGGAGGAAAGGCTGTAAGAGACAGAAGAAAGGGGAGTTTGCTGTGAGATTGTGTCTCCTAGAAATGTCAGAGGAGGTACATCTATGAAGTATCACCAAAATGACTACATAAGCATGACCTGAACAAGGACACTAACAGGAAAACTCAGGTAGTCTCAATCATAGACAAGACCTACAGGAAGTGGAGAGAGGGAGAATTTGTTTTCCCCAGGGAAGAGTATATCTTAAATACTCTTCCATATCTGATGGGAACTGCAAAGTCATAAAGCCAGCACAGATGCTTGATAAAGAACCAGCAAAGCTGAGCCTCCTAATGCTGCTATGCCCCATTTGGTTTTGATTTTCACATGTTACATGCATAGGGGTAGGGTCATTTATACCTTCTCTCAGGAATATTGCTTCCCCAGGAAAGTCCTGAGCATACTACCCTCCCACTTTTAGGTAGATATCCTTATCTACTTGGAGGCATTCCATATACCTTGGAGATTGTGACACACACAAAGAAGCCAGAGGTCTCTCTATGAAACTCTGAGTTATTCTTGAAACATCTACCCTTACACTTACTCAGGAATGAGATAATCAAAACAAAGTAAGCTTTAAAAAGGTCAACACGATTTTGTGGGCAAGAGGAGTTGATCACAGGTCAGATTACAAGCCTCTTCCCACTATACACTCAGTAGATTATGTGACATATACAGCAACAAAATTAGATTAGCTGAAGATACCTTTGCCCTACATAGAGACTTACATTGATGGGCAAAAAATGGTGTAGAAAGATGGTTAAGAATGAGGTGTCAGGTCCTCCCTTTCTTAGAAAAGTTAGCTTGTGCAGGGCTTCTATAGAGTCATACGACCAAGGCACAAAAGAATACCAGGACTAGCTGGGCGGTGGTGGCACATGCCTTTAATCCCAGCATTCAGGAGGCAGAGCCAGGCAGATCTCTGTGAGTTCGAGGCCAGCCTGGTCTACAGAGTGAGATTCAGGACAGGAATCAAAAGTACACAAAGAAACCCTGTCTTAAAAAAACAAACAAAAATAATTGTCAAGATTAGACATAAATAAATTATATAAAGATATAAAATGTAAACATTATATTATGCTATAAGTTGTATTATAACTACAGCAGCTTTGGCCTGAGTATTTTCTTGGGCACTCTGACAATTAAGAGTTAATAATACATTGCTTGGCGTATGGAAATCTGCCTGGGGAGGCTTGGAGATTTTCTTTCTGCCTAGCATCCTTGAAGCTGCAAAAGCTGACAGTCTGAGAGTGGGCTGTCACATGCTTCTAGATACTTAAAAATGGGGTTATAGGGTTGATGAGTAAAAATGACTATAAAAGGCAACTGTTTTTCAATAATGACTAAATGAGGAAAAATGGTTGTAGAAGATAACTCTATTCTGTCAAGGTTTATCAATGATAACTAAATTTATGAACCCAGATGTGCAAGCGAAAAAGTTAAACACATGTCTGGAGACAAAAATGATATGATCTATGTATTAGAACAACATGAATCTATCCCTGCTTACCGAATTCTGTATAAATAAAGAAGCACTCTGATTGCTAGTCCAGCAAGCTGCAAGAGTCTGTCCACCACCATGACCTGGCTCAATACTTCCCTTGCCTACTCCTTGTCTCCTCTCGGGCACCTGTCAACCACTGGGGCTCATCCCTGGCCGATATCCAGTAATAAATTTTCAGCCCTGACAACATATAAATACAAGTAACATTAGATGAACTGAGTGGCTGTATTTATTCACTTAAAAGCAATTAATGAAAAAGAGGCCATGAATTTGAGTGACAATGGTGGGGGATTGGTGGAAAAAAGGCTAGGGGGAAATGATGTATCATAACACCCCCATGCAATTACACAATATTTTTTAAAAGGGGCATATTCCACCAAGCCTTATTTGTTTGTTCTTTTCAATTCCTTTTCCATACAGGGTCTTTCATAGGTCTAGAGTTTTCCAAGTTGGTAGACTGGATGGCTATGAAGTTCCAGAAATACTCCTGCTTTGGGGATTACACCTACACTGGATTGGGATTACAATCATTCTGCATTTATGATTGAATTTAGGTTTCATGATTGGATTACAAATCATCAAATGAGAAATCCTGCCCCTTTTTGTCTAATGTCTTAATTGGTAAATTAATTGGCCAATACTATTTTTTAACATAATAGAAAATTACAAGTGATTCACAAGATAGGAAGATGCTACTTAGAAAAAATAGATTAGGTTTGGAGAGATGGCCCCTAAGTTAAGAGCAGTGAATACTCTTTTAGAAGACCTGAGTTTCATGACCAACACCCACAGGTCCAATTTCAGGGGAACTGTTCCAATTCTAGGGAATTCAATGCCCTTTCTTAACTTCTAGGGCACTGTACACATATGGTGCATAGATATACATGCAAGAAAAAGAACCATAAATATACAATATGTATATTTATGTACATGTATTTATAGACATTTATGTTCTTTTCCTTGTATATATATATGCATTGATATATATACATATATACACACATATATATACATATATATATATATATGTATACATATATATGAAACATATAATAAGTCGAACTAAATTTGGTGTAGATGAAAAGCCAAAATTTTGGAATCAGAGTATTAGGTTACAGTAAGCTAGGAATTTAGAAATTTTACCCCTGTGTGTACCCCAGGTAATCCCCTATGCCTTAAGTAAGTAGTCCTTTTGTTGTTGTTCTTCTTCAAGACAGGGTTTCTCTGTGTAGCTTTGTGCCTTTCCTGGATCTCACTCTGTAGCCCAGGCTGGCCTTGAACTCACAGAGATCCACCTGCCTCTGCCTCCCGAGTGCTGGGATTAAAGGCATGCACCACCACTGCCCGGTGCCTTAAGTAGTCTTAAGGACTACTGCCTCCAGCTGCATGTAACCCAGCTCCCTGTGGTTTTTCCTTCTCCTCTTCCCCACCTCTCCTCCCCACTTTCTCCTTTCTTGTTGCTCTTCATCCTGAATTCAGTTTCTTTTTCTTCTTTTTCTATTCCTCTTCACTGTACTTTTCCTTTCAGAGAAAATGACTATGTGGTCTGGCTTTCCCCGGCACACTTTGTGAATAATTACCAATACTTTTTCTAAAAAATGCAAAATCAGAACCTATAGAATACCACAGAGATAGATCTCGGACACAGGTCCTGGAGCTCTAGGTCTAATTGTACGCAGTGCTAATTTTTACTTTTCTCGTCAGGACTATAATTTCATTCTGATATTTCAAGGCACTAGGGTCACACTGAATGATAGTGAACAACAGAGCAAAAGCTCGAAAGGACTCTCCAGACCCAAGTAAAGTGGTTCCTTCTTAGGTCCAGAATCATAGCCACAAAAGGAAGAATCCCCAGATGAGAAGAAAAGTGATGGAGATGAGGTTTGAAGCATCCCAGGCCAAAGGTTGACTAGAATAAATGGGAATATAAAGGAAAAGGAAGATGTCCTAGAGGATGAAAAACAAACAAACAAACAAACAAACAAACAAACAAACAAACCTTATTTGCAAGTATGAGAACTATAGTTGAGACCCCCAGCACTGATGGGCATTGTGGTGGACCCCTTTAATCGCAGTACTTGGGAATCAGAGGCAGATGGAACTCTGTGAGTTGAAGGCCAGCCTGGTCTATAGAAATTACTAGGACAGCCAGAATTACAGGGAGAGATCATTGAGAGAGAGGGAGGGAGAGAGAGAGAGAGAGAGAAAGAGAGAGAGAGAGAGAGAGAGAGAGAGAGAGAGAGAGGTGGGGTGGGGGGGAGGCCTAGAACCATGCTTGGGTTTGGATCTATAAACCTAGTGCTGAGATGGGTGTGCTTACCAACTCTCTGCTTAGCAGAAAATGTTTGCTATGGTTCAAATGAGAAACCTTGTCTTGAGGGTATAAAATGAAGAGTGATAGAATAAAATTCTTAATGTCGTCTGCATTTGTGGGTATATGCACTTGTCTCATGATACACACACACACACACAGAGGGGGAAAGAGAGAGAGAGAGAGAGAGAGAGAGAGAGAGAAAGTAAAACACCAAAACGGGTTTATGTACATGAGAAACACAAGGTGAAAGATGTTTGGAACATGGCAGAGTGTCCAGATTCTGATGCCTGGGTGTTAAGGAGATAAGAATGAGTGTTGTCTAAAGTTGAAGCCTGGGGACTATGAACAAGTCTCTGGGCTGTTCAGTTCATTATAAGAAGAGAAACACACATACCTTAGTGCAACCCAGAAAAAGAAAAGAAGAAACAAAGCCAGCTGTAAACTCTTACAGTACATGTTGATATAGACTTTGGAGACCTTGCTTTTCTCTTGATCAAAATTGCAAATACAACCCACATTTTTGCTTTTTAAATTGTCCTTCTAAACACTGAATTGCACTGCACATGATGTGAACATGAAAATATGAACATAAACTTTCTGCTGCCACAGCCGATCATCTAAAATAAAACATAAAACTGTATATATGACAATTCATGATTTTATTACAAGGAGGAAAATAATTTTTTTAAACAGAACCAAATCCCCCAAAATAACCTCACAAAAAATAAATGAAAACATATGCGTACAGTATGTGGATTCCTTTAGATAATCTCTGATTTCACTTAAGAATTATGGCCGAGAGCTAAGGCCACAGAGCCTCAGCTTCTTTAGTTAGCCTTTGGAAGATCAATTAGAAAAGGTTTTGAAAATTTCCAAAGCTCTTTATTTGTAAACAAGCCCAATATTACCAGCCAGCCACTATATAGGACAGAGAGCAAAAATCAAAAATAATATACAAAAAAATCCCAAAATGCTTTCTTTTTAATATATATTTTTGTTTTATAACTAACTTAATTTCACATGTCAGCCAAGGATTACCCCGTCCTCCCTCCTCCCACCCCCAGCCCTCCCCCCCAATCTACCCCCCATTCCCACCTTCTCCAAGGCAAGGTCTCCCCTGGGGAGTCAGCCTAGCCTGGTAGATTTAGCCAAGTCCCTTCCTCCTTACACCAAGGCTGAACAAAGTGTCCCAAAAAGCTAGCCCATGTACCATGGACAGGTCCCAGCTCCACTGCCTGGGGGCCTCCCAAACAGTTCAAGCTAATCAACTGTCCCACTTATCCAGAAGGCCTGGTCCAGTTCCATGGGGGCTCCTCAGCTATTGGTTCACAGTTCATGAGTTTCCATTAGTTTGGCTATTTGTCCCTGTGATTTTTCCAATCATGATCTCAATATCTCTTGCTCATACAATCCCTCCTCTCTCTCACTGATTGGGCTCTCAGATCTCCACCTAGGGCTTGGCCATGGATCTCTGCATCCACTTCCATCAGACACTGGATGAGAGTTCTATCATGACAGCCAGGATGTTCTGGGTGTTCGGCCATCTGATCATCAGAGCAGGTCAGCTCAGGCACTCTCTTGACCATTGCCAGTAGTCTACAGTAGAGGTATCTTTGTGGATTTCTGGAGAACTCTCTAGCACTCTGCTTCTTCCTATTCCCCTGGGGTCTACATTCATCATGGTATCTCCCTTCCTGTTCTCCTAAGCTCTCTTTCCCTCAACCCTTGCCCTCCATTAACCCTCACCCCCAGTTTGCTCATGAAGATCTCATCCATTTCTCTGTTGTTGGGCATCCCTGTGTCTTTTTCAGGGTCCCCTTTACTAGGTAGCCTCCCTGGAGTTGTGAGTTGCAGTCCAGTTATCCTTTGCTTTACATCTAGTATCCACTTATGAGTGAGTACATACCATGTTTGTCTTTCTGAGTCTGGGTTACCTCAGTCAAAATGTTTTCTATAGGTCTGTGAGGCAGACAAACTATCTTTAGCTACTTTATTTGTGTATAAGAATATAATTTACATATTAAATAACTATATTAGAATGAAATTTATAGAGTCAAACAGAAGAAAGGGAAATTTCCAGTTACAAAGCCCTTTCATCCCAAAACATTTTTTTAATGATTTGTCATCTAATGGGTCACTCAGATAAATGTATTCAGTGACTAGTCATGCATAATTTCTCTTGCACTGATGGTCAATGGGACTCAGAAAACAGTTCAAGGGTCACAATCACCATCTCCAAGGAATAGTATTTATTGAATTGCTGCCTACCTACTCCCAGACCTAGTGGCAGAGTGTGTTTCTCCTGTCAAAAAGAATGGAATTGAACACTGCCGATGCTCATGTGTTATTCCTTAAAAGCAGTAACTGTCTTGGGGAAGTGAGGGGGCGATAGGGTAGAGACAGGATAAATGTTATCAAAGCATATCACATGAAATTCTCAAAGATTGCACAAAATATTTTTAAAGTCGCTTTTATCGACTTCTGTATTGTGTTTATATTGAAATCTGAACTATAAGTTGATGATTGTAGGAAATTTGGAAGTATACAGACATTTTATTTCATGGAATTTTTGTGCAATGAAAATTTTGAAATGCAGATGCATTTTAATATGTCTTATAAAACCTATAAAACCTCCTGCATTAGCTACATGCTTATTTTTCTGATATTTCCCAGAATAATTATTTTTCTGAAAGTCATTTACATATATGAACTGAAATCCCCTTTTAAAACCCATACGCATGTGAAGATTCTACCGATAGTTTGATTAGAAACTCCCCTGACTGTAGAAAGCTAGGATGCCGCAGATTACTAGCTCTCGCCAACTCAAAGGCTAAGAATGCATTACTCCTTCAGCAGATGGTCCTATCTGTATGCAGGAGTTGGCTAAGTGTGTGCCTGAGAGCCGGAGCTAGCAAGCAGCTCCCTCCATGGTTCCAGCTGCAAGTTCCTTCTTGAATTCCCTCCTGATTTCTGGGAAGGAAGGAGTATAACCTGTACACTGAAACCAACCTTCCTCCAGCAACAGAAAGGAAAGGAGACCACTAAGAAATAGCATAGAAGGACCTGCTGCTGTGAACTGAAGTATCCCTAGATGAAGGGCAGAGAGGGTACCTGGGTGATTCAACACGAAGGAGCAAGACAAGAGCTTCAGCTGAGCAGAGAAAATGCCACACTGATGAGGAGACAGCTGGCTCCATCAGCCCATAGTGGACATTCTCAAGAATGGGAAGCATGGGGTGGGTCTAAAACTAGGCTGAAAAATATTAAGTAAGGAAGAACCATAGATCCCTAACTTGACTGTCTGTCTTTAGCACAGATTTGCTGTTTATTCCTTGTCAAAGCATGGGCAAATAGAGGAGATGAACTGTTGGATTGTGTGAATACCTATAGACTCCAGCTTCCCCTCTCATTTAGTATCTATGGTTTCAATGCATGTTGAAAGCCCCAGCAGGAGAATATGAACTACCCTAGAGTAAAGACAGGAACATTGATGTTTGGGGAGTTTCTACTAAGTATAGGGAAGAGGACACTGCAATGTTCAAATCTAAACTGCACCAGGTCTCCTATTAATTGGATGAAACAAAAGCAGAGTGATTCGAAGTTCCAAGAGAGCAATATGTGAGACAAACATCTGACATCGTCAGATATAAACTGGAAAGCCACATAATAGACAGTCTGTAAAGCACCATGTGAGATGTGCTTTTCATTTGACAAAGTGAATGTTAAAACAGTCCAGTGAAGAGCTCTGCAAGTCAGTGGGGTGTGTTGGATAATGCTTCAATATTTAAATAAGGGGTAAATTTCTGTCTAGGTTTTACATTCTCTCAGGGGAGAAGTCAAACACTCTTCTCAGAATGCCGGTAATTACCTGCTATTAGATGTCTAAAATGG
The DNA here is from genome assembly GCF_903995425.1 of Onychomys torridus. NCBI lineage: Eukaryota > Metazoa > Chordata > Mammalia > Rodentia > Cricetidae > Onychomys > Onychomys torridus. The sequence goes on from NC_050454.1 coordinate 52,565,755, forward strand.
CATGAGGTGAATAAAAAGCACCAAATGAGTATATACTTAAAATAATCTGTTTTATTTTTTTCACAGTCTCTTTGTAACAGATAATTTTAGAGAAATTTTACCCAAAATCCTTAATTACAGTGTGTTCATTAGATATTGCTTTTTATTACTGTTCCTTTAGATGGATCCTTTAGGTGAGGCAGTCACATCATGTCTGTCAATATTTCTATCCTTTAAAGTACTGTTATTTAAGTTTCATTAACTTGTGCAGTTAAAGAATAAACTGGTACTCTAGAGATAGCTCACTGGTAAAAATGCTTGCCTAAAAGGCACGAAGCCCTGCGTCAGCTCCTAACCACACATTAAAGTGCCAGGCAAGGTAATACAAATGTATAATCCTGGTTCTGAGGCAGAGATAGAAGGATCCCTGAACGTGCTGGCCAGTCAGTCTAACCTAACTGAAGAGTTTCTGGTCAAATCAAAGATGGTGAATAGCATTTGATATACAAAGTGGTCCCCTGGCTGGTACATGTACCCCTACACACATGTGCAAGTACACATGTGAACACACAACTTGATATAACACACAAATAAGAAAAAGAATATGGATTATATTTTATGAGTTACTTGTAGCATTTAAAATAGAGTCAAAATGACTTTTAAAAACATTGATTTAAAATGATTTTTCAATTTGGGTTTCATAAATCAAAGATACACAAGGATCAACTTTTTAAAAGCAATTAACACAAGAATAAAAATCATTTCTAGACACTAAATGCAACAACTGTTGCATTCAAATTAATATCCAGCTAATTTATGATTATTTTAAACAATTCTATTAAAGAATATATTTAAAACAGCAACTTGTCTGTATACTATAAATATATGATGCTTTCATAATTAATTATATGCATTCACTGTATCTTCAAGAAAATCTAGTCATATAGTGGAGATCAAGAAAGGCATATTTCCCTCTGTCTGTCCTTAACAGCAAGCACATAATATATCACTATGGAGTTAAGCAAATGGATCTGCCAGGGGCTGGAAAGCTCAGTGCATGCAGCCAGATAGCTTTACCTTTGCTTTTGAACAGTACTTTAAACATAGGTGACATTTCTAACAGTTATGCAAACGATATTTCATCCCTCATTCTTTATGGTCTCATGTGACACAGAAGCCCAAATAATCTGACCTTTCTCTGGAAAAAGGTAGCCAGAAAACTTATGTAAGCATCTACTGTGTTTTGCTTTTGTTTTCTTAAAAAGAAAAACAACTACCCCTGGATTTATGTGGTTCTTTAGTAACTAATTATTCAAGCCATAGAAATTTATTAAAGAAAAACAAATATAATCATAAATAAAAACACCAATTAAAACTAATTATATCAGCTCCAATGTTTATGCTTTCTAAAATTTATTCAAAATATTCTTTGTTATCAATGTAAAAAAGGAGTTACTGAGTGCCTATAAAAATTCTAGCATAGGTAGCCTCAACATTTTTATCTCATTTAAAATATTCATTTTTTTAAATATCCAGGTTTAATCTTGTAAACAGATAAAAGTATATGCATTAAAACAGGAAAACATAATAGAGGGACTGTGGATATGATTCAATCAAGCAAGCACATGCTCTACACAGTATTCATTTTATTTCTTCTTGTAAAATACTATTTTCTGCCTTTTAGTATCAGAAATATATACAAAAAGTCATCTTTTCTATATAATCATGAGTCAAACATTTTTCTGGTGTGTGTGAAAAAGTATGTGTGTGTTCATATGTGTATGTGTTTGTGTTTGTACATACATGTGGAGGCCAGAGAACAGACTGCAAGTCATTCCTCCTCAAGTGTCAAGCACTTGGTTTTCCTTTTTTTAAGATAGTGTCACTCACTGGACTTGCACTCAGCAATTAGTGAACCCTGGCTACTTGCCCATTGCCACATCACCATCGAGAAGATGCATACCTCCACACCTAGCTTTTTACATAGATTTTGATATCAAACTCAGGTCCTCATGTGGGCAAGCCAGGCACTTTACTGATTTAGCTCTCTTCCCAGCACACATATTAAAAACCTTTTTAGGGGACACCAGACTAAGAAATCAGAATGCCCCCCAAAACAAACAAATTTCTAAAGTAATAGTAAAATAACATCATGTAACCATAATGATCATCATCTGTGTTTGTTGATGGACACTATAGCCACCATGCGGTTAATTCTACTAAATTAGTTTTGTCTGATTCTATCATTAGTGTGTTCATTTGGGCTTTTTGTTTGAAGTCTGTTACCTAACAACCTGGCAGTCTTTGCACCAGATCTACTGTGAAGGAAGACCCAGAAAGAGGCTGAGGTACAGAAACCAACACAAACTCTTGAACGTTCTCTACATTAGGTTTAGGTTTGGCTATTAACAGCTCCTTTGACAGCAACAGCAGGAGATAGCTTTGGGGAATATCATTCCTTTTACTTGTGTTAAATATTTCAGTTAAATTATATTCTAAGAAGTTGGCAATTTGTCTTCAGTTCTGAAGGTTTTATAGTCTTCTGTCAATAACTAATCCAAAAAGTCATTTCAAGTTAGAGCTGTCCTCCTTATATGGTTCTAAGATCTAACTGTCCTCACCTGTAATTGCTCTTCTGGGACCATCTTCGATGAGGGAAACATGCTTTTCAATACCTCTCTCCAGAAGAGTGTGACAATAATAATACATATCCATGATGTACACTGTATCTAACATATGCAAATGAATGTGTGCTTTCCTCTCAGCTAAATGCATTCTAAAATGTTATATATGATGCATCTTAAAAATGGAAGCATTATCAGAGCACACATCAATACACTATTGATGGAGCTCTATCACTGCCAAGGATAATGGTCTTATAAATCATTATTAGTTATTTTTTGAACACACCAACAAGTAGACTCAAAAATAAATAGAATCAATAACACAGTTAATCTTATAAAAGTGTGCTTATGAGCTGATAATAAAGTAAATAAGAAATAAACAGTTTCATTAAATTTTAGGGAAAGTAATTGAAATGAATTGAAAAGCTAGTTTGGTGTGGGTGGTTGCAGTACATATTAGATATGAAATAATTGATTTGACTAAAGTTTTCACTTTTCACTAGAATGAAATCGAATATATGCAGGTTTAAAATTAATTAACAGCATTCAATCATTGGTGCTTTCTATTTGACTTGAACTAAAGGCCTCCCACCACATTTTTTAAAAATTCATGGTTCTTCTCAGATAATCTAAATTCATTAATGCTTAAGATAAGAAACAAACTATTTAAGCCTTTGCTAATATTAAGCATGCCATGCCTGAGTGAATTATTAGGTAGGACACTTGAAAGACAAGCAACTGGCCTCTTAATACAGACATATCACCTGATGAAAATCTGGCCATAGAAAACATGAATGCATAGTACAGTTGTTCTAATTTGATCTTTATGGCTGTAACAAACAGCGCAGCTGTGTTAGGTAGGGTTTCTATTGCTATGAAGAGGCACCATGACCACTACAACTTTTATAAAGGAAAACATTTAATTTGGGCTGGCTTGCAGTTGCAAATGTCTAGTCCATTATCATCATGGGAAGAAGCATGGTGACAAGCAGGCAGACATGGTGCTGGAGAAGGAGCTGGGAGTTCTTCATTTTAATTCACAGGGAGCAGTACAGACTGTGTGCCACAGTGGGCATAGCTTGAGCATATGAGACCTCAAAGTCTGCCCCGACAGTGACAGACTTCCTCTAACAAGGCCACACCTAACTCCAACAATTCCACACTTCCTAGTAATGCCACTTCCTGTGGGGCAAGCTTTCAAACACATGGGGCCATATCTTTTCAAATCACCACAATGGCCCAAAGCAACTTAGGGAAGGGAGGGATAATTTGGCTGACATGTCTCCAGCATAGCTGATTACTGAGAGAAATGGGGGCAAAAACACCAGCTGGAGCAAAGGCAGGCAGGAAGAAATCTGCCTACTAGCTTCCTCTCCATAGCTTGCTTGCTCAGCTTGGTGTTTTAGATGAGGAGAGATTGCCCGAGGCACCACTCCCCAAGGTGGGCTGAAGAAAATGTCTCATGTGCCCACAGTCCAATCTGATGGAGACAATTCTGAAACAGAGATTCTCTCTAATTAAGTGACTCCAGTTTGTGTCAAGCTAAGAGAAACTAACCAGCACAATAGTAAAATAACCAGATGAAATAATTATACTTAAGTCATTGTATCTGTTACATATCAAGCACAGGAAAAGTAAGTTGCATGTTATTTCAAATTATATTGTACATACTGGCTTTAAAGAATAATAGTTACTAACTAGTTACTCATTTTTCCTAGTTCAAAGGACTACCTGCAACAGTTGTATTTAATATAACTACAATAGTTGAAAGAAATAGGTGCACCAATTACCTATTCTTTTTTTATTTTATTGCAACTAGACTTTTTCTTACAAAATACATCCTGATTACAGTGTCCCCTCCCTCTACTCTTCCCAGTTCCTTCTCATCTCCCCATCCATCCAGAACCCTTCGTTTCTGTCTCTCAATAGAAAGCAAATAGGCTTGTAGGAGATAATAATAAAATACAACAGAATAAAATATAAGAAAACCAAAAACTATCAAGTTGAAGTTGGCTAAAACAAACCAAGAGGAGGAAAAGAGACCAAGAGAAGGCACAGGAATCAGGAACCCATTCGTCTGTACACTCAGGAGTCCCATAAAAGCACAAAAGTGGAAGCCATAATATATACACAGAGGACCAGGTGCAGACCCATATTAGCCCTGTGTATGCTGTTTCAGTCTGTTAATTCATGTGAGCTTTGATCATACTGATTTAGGGGGCTTTGTTCTCCTGGTGTCCTCCATCCCCTTTGGCTTTTACACTATTTCTGTTTCCATTTCCAAGGGTTTCCTGAGCTCTGAGGGGAGAGATTTGATTGAGACACTACTTTTAGGTCTGAGTGCTCCAAGGTATCTCATTTTCTGTATGTCAAGCTGTGGGTCTCTGTATTTGTTCCCATCTACTACAGGAAGAAGATTGTTAAGTGCAGTAAGTAGCTAGCTTCCTTATGATACAGAGATGAAGCTGAGGATTCTCATTCTTAAAACTCTACAAGCAGAGCACCATACCCATCTTTATTACTCACCAGGCAGTGCCAATTTTATTGTGGCCTCAATGCATAGCCATAAGCTGAGGACAACAAACCTCTATCCTACAGTCCAGATGTTTCTCATGAACCATCTATTCTAACTGGCTATTAAACAGACTATATAAACAACCTGTGCAAATATGAACTTCTGTTCCACTACTCAAAGCAGAAGCCAAAAGAAAATGTCAGGAGCCATCTCTGAAGCCTTATTCTAATGATTTCAATGAATGAAAATTCATAGATCTACACTTAATTGCCTTTGAAAGTGTTGTTTGGTAGTGTCACTTCCTAAGTATCTACCTATCAAATAACACTGAGACACTTCCACACAGCCTTGGAACCCATATGAGTGAGATGAGTGCATAAAACAGCTGAGAGGGGATCTGACTAGACCTCCTCTTCCTCTCAACATCTGCGCACTCAGCAAAAAGGGCCATCTTAGATGCAGCCAGCCAGCAAGCATGAACCACACTGCTTCTCCTGGGAACCTGGTTTGACTTTTCGCTTCCAAAACTGTGAAAAGTTCATTTCTATTATGTGTAAATCACCCGACTAAGTGTATGTTGCCATAACCTGTGTGAAGTAAGATATCTTGCACTTCCTTAACCTCTCAAATTACGCATATTTTAATGTCTTCAGTGTCTCTCCAACCAGTCTCTGGTTTGGGCCTGCGTCGTTTCAGAGCTGGTGGACTAGTCATGCGTCCTTTTCCTTCCACCTCTTTAAAGTCTCCATGGCTGCTATGAAGCTTTATGAAAACTGCAAACATAGTTGCTGAGGTACTGGCTCCGATTCTCCTGCAGCTCCCTGTTGTATGGAACTCAGTTTCAGCAGCACAAGGGAAAAGTTCTGCGCGTCCTCCATGCTGGCCCTTTGGCTCACTTCTGCTTCTCCTGCTACAAATGTCATCATTCCCAGGGGCAGACTGTGCTCACCTGCTGACTCTTCACTCCAGGCACATGTTCCTTCTGATGTGTGTCTTCTCGTCTACTTACTGCATTTTTTTCTCCCCTGAACCTTTGTTAATATACCTAGCTAAGCCACCCTATCTACTGCGGGGGACATTTTTACAACTTCCAAACTTGTCTACATTTTCTACCCTCGCTTCTACCTATAGTACATTATCTTTCATCTTAAACTTATTTAATATATATGTATGTATGTATATATATATTATATATCTTTTATTAAAAATAATCTAAGATATTTAAGGCTGAGGAATAAATTCTAGCTACTTTAGAACACATAGTATTACACTAAATAGTACTCAGTAAGGTTTGTCGGAGGAGGGAAAGATGGGTAAGGGGAAGTCCTGACATGGTCTGCTCACTATGTGAAGAATTGTCAGCTCCATAGCACATCTGGATGGGTATGACATCACCCCTGGGGAGGTATAATGTAAATACTTGGATCTACTATTTCCTTTCCAATTTAGATTGCACAAGACATCTATTTTTTCCAAAGTTAACTCTCAAATCTGTGCCACTCTGTGCTAAGAACTTCCAGAAGCTGGTGTAACACTGGACCCACTTCGAAGATGTTTCCCTTAGTCATAGTTTATACTAACCAGACAGAGTCAGTGAACATAACAGTGGAACTGATAATATAGATAACTTTGTTTTTGCAATTAAATGAAGTCTGGCTACTCATTTAAGAACAATTATTTCCATGGTCAATCAATCATTCATTGTTCATTACTGTTGTTGAGAAATTTTCAGTAACTTATATCCTGTGAAATGTACCATTACTTGCTTCATACTTTCATCTGTATAAGGAAAGAAATTATACATCCTCATTCATCATCAGGCTATCTACACAAGAGAAAGCTTTAATTGATGAGCAAAATTAAGTGCTTAGAATGAATAAGTCCATAACCATTCAATAGCCCTAGAGTCTTTTTGCATGTCTAAGTGTCAAAAAGGCTTTGATTTACATAATTAAATTTACCAAATCATTAGCCCACAATATAATGACTCTTCATATTATTCAAAGGGAATACAACCACCAAGCACTTAATGTTTGGAAATTGACTCCACTACTGGAAACAATTTCTACATAGTCACTAGCAAGAGGTAAATAAAAATGATGTATTGACAATACATTGGAGTGGGTCACAGCTTCTATAGGTCTTGGTTTACAATCTCCAATCAATGCTTCTATCTGCTGTAACAAGTTTAAGAATGTCCTTGAAAATCCTGCAGCTCAGGTTGGGGGTTTTGGGGACACTCAGTTCTTAGTAGATCTAGAGGGGTAGTATTGATTTCCAGTATTCTCTTCTGAGAAGCTCAAACATGTATGTGGGAATTTAATTCTGATTCTAGCTTACCAGTTTCCTATAAATTATACATACTTCTCTCTGAGTTGGTTTTAGTGCTTCAAACTATTGAAGGTTAGGTTTAGGATTAGTTTCTACCGTACTTAAAATGTCAGACGTTTAGTAGATGCTGTTTTAATAAAAGACATGGAAAGTAAGTTGATAGACAACAAAATAACCCAAAGGCAAAACATGCAACCAGTTTGAAGTTGCCATTATTTTAGGCATGAACACCAACTCCTCCTATCAAATTGCTGAAGCCATTCCTGTTCTCATCTCAATATCACTGGCATTTCACCCTGTCCAGAAACAAGGTGCTCTCAACTGTAAAGGCTCACAGATTCACAGGCAGAAGTCTATGTTTATATAACAAACACAGTTTTTGAAGTGGGGAGGACATACTTCTCAGATATCTGTAGGTTTTACAAATCATCGTTAGGAAATTGTTCCTATTGCTATGTATTGACAATGGCTCCTACATATCAATTGACTTTCAATGGCAACACACATTTACAGCTAGTTTTTTTGAGTGGTGAAATTGCCTATTTATTTAGTTAGATTCTTTCACGTCAATGTACTTCCAGTAATCCAGAGAAGCCTTTTGTATTCTTAGAAAAATCTTTAAAGAAACAATTTCCTAATTATATTGTAATATGTATTTTAACATCTAAGTTTTACACTTTACTTTAAAATATCTATTAAGTTCTGTTCTAGTATATGGCCATGCCAGTTAATATTATGTGGGAAAACTAGATACCAGGATCCAAAGGAAATGATAAAAAATGAGAAGGCAGAGTCACAGATCTCTCTCTCTCTCTCTCTCTCTCTCTCTCTCTCTCACACACACACACACACACACACACACACACAGAGAGAGAGAGAGAGAGAGAGAGAGAGAGAGAGAGAGAGAGAAAGTGATATTGTGTGTGTGTGAGAAAGAGACAGAGACAGAGACAGAGAGACAGAGTACCCAATCAGAACAATGCTATCAAGTATCCTTTAACTGAAAGAAATTATAGTACCAAGTGAAGGAGTTCTCATTGGCTGACAGAAAAACACTGCTTTAACTCAGATAATGGGTGGATGGGAGATGGATGGATGGGAATGGATGGATGGATAAGCATAGAGTTTGCCCATCATGCAAATAGCTTCCACATCCCCAGAATCAGCCAAGCGCAGATAGAAAAGAAACTACTTCTAACACTAAAAATGAACATATATTTTCCCTTGAAATATTCTCTTAACAGTATAGTATAACAATTTGTACAGCAGTTACATTATATTAGGTAATTCAAATAATTCAGACATGGTTCTGTTGTAGAATATTATTTTAATATGTGTTACTTTTGTTTATGTTGCATTTATTTAGCTATATGAATTTGTGTTACTTTGCCTGTCTAAAACACCTGATGGTCTAATAAAGAACTGGTCGATAGCAGAAAGGACAGTCAGGGCTGGCAAGCAGAGAGAATATATAGGAGAAATCTTGGAGGGGAAAAAAGACAGCTAGGAGCCAGAGAAGGAGTAGGACTCCAGGGGCCAGCCACCCAGCTACACAGCCAGCCGTGGAGTATGAGTAAAATTTACAGAAGTAAGAGAATGGAAAAAGCCCAGAGGCAACATGGAGATGGGATTAGTTAAGGAAAGCTGGCAAGAAACAAGCTAAGCCAAGGCCGGGCATTCATAATTAAGAATTAGCCTGTGTGATTCCCCTCAAAAGAGCAAACGAGTAAAAACAAACAACATGGTTCAAAGTGTATTGGAAGGTTAAATAAATTGAATGCAAATACTGAATAATTTCATATGTGAACCTTGACCATCAAAGCATTTTGCTAATTGTGAGAGATTCCACAGCTTTATATTCAAAACTTTGTATTGTAGCATAGGCATTATAATATATATATGTATATATAAAACCATGTATAATATACATACATTATACATATATATAAATGCACATACATGTTCACATATATATAGTTTCATACATACTTCACACACATATTGTAGCATATATATATATATATATATATATATATATATATATTCACACACACTTCACACACACACACACACACACACACACACACACAGAGAGAGAGAGAGAGAGAGAGAGAGAGAGAGAAAGTGATATTGTGTGTGTGTGAGAAAGAGACAGAGACAGAGAGACAGAGTACCCAATCAGAACAATGCTATCAAGTATCCTTTAACTGAAAGAAATTATAGTACCAAGTGATAAGCCTTTTCCACTGCAGACTTCAGTGATTCCCTGATGCCCTCAAGGCACAGAGCTGTGTCAACAAGTTCAAGGCTGCCAACGTGTCTCAACAGTGTCAATTTGAGGCCAGAGAAATGATAGATGGTGCACCTTCAATCAGTGGCCACTAGTCACTGAAAATTTCTTCTTAAGGAAAAAAAAAAAAAAAAAGACAAAAGTAAAAAGCCTTACCATTGCAGTTCATAGGCAATACCCACTTTATGTAGGAATCTGGTCACTTTCTCTTCCTAATGGCAACTATGACAAGCTCACTGTTTTCCAGCCAGTTTTTATCTAATTTTTATAGGTAACCCTTCAAATATCAGTGACAACATTGTACTTGGTAAAAGAAGTGATTAATAATGCTGTGGTGTATTTTTCATGGATGATGAAGGTTATGGTTTTTAGAGGCAAGGTTTCATTACATAGTCTTGGTTGGCCTGAAACTCACTACTTCTGCAAGGCTGGTCTTGAACTCACGGGAGTGTGCCTGCTCCTCTAGGCTTTGACTGAAAGTCATAATGCCATGTCCTATACATTATTATTTTTTTCAAGACAATGTAAAATTTAATGGTACTGATTGCATTTTAAGGGAGAAAGAATGTAATGACATTTTTTATGGGATCGCAAAGCATGGAATGCTTTAATCTCTGTTTTAAGTAAATTTCATATTTTTAAAGAAGATGTTCAGTGACTGACAGCTGTTCTAGCTAACCTCTAATGGGACTGAGAGAGGACAAAACACACAGCACAAAGCTCAAGAATTAATGTTTAGTTCAGTTCTTTGTAACTTCCATAAGCAACTCATTATAGCCATTTTTCAAGTTTCTATTGTTCTTTGTTGCTTTGACTAAGCATCCTTAACTTGAGTCTAGCACAGGGAAGATTCTTTCATAATTGAATCATCATGATTAATCAGATGCATAAAATTCATATGTCCAATACAAAAAGAACAGGCTACCATGAAATAAGAAATTCCAATTAATTATTTGCTTTATTCTTAGAGCAAGACCTTTGTATAAATACAATAGTATTACAGATTATAATCATGTTATTGTTAGTTTTTTAAAATGTGACCAACATTTTCTCTAATTTATGATACATTTCATCATTGAGGTAGAAGCTTCCTTCCTTTTCTCCCGATGCCCCATGCTCTCTCCTTACTCTCCCTTTCTGTTTTTTATTCATCAATTTGAATAACATTATAAGTAGCAATAAGGTCACAACTTAACTCTAAACTAAGTAACTCAAAGCTGCCATGGATCTCTGTTCTTTAACCCCAAGAAATCTTGTTTCCTTCCTCCAATCAAGATATCCAAGACACTGAATGTTCTCATGTCTTTTGCTTTTCCTTGTGGTAAGAAAAGGTCCACATATATTACAGGTATAAGTATTTCCAAACAAATTGTTATTTTAAATATTTTTGTTAATATTATCTAATAGTTTTACTTCTGAGTTTTTATTTTTATTTTATTTATTTATTTTACTTTATTTTATTTTATTTTTTTATTTTTTGTTTTTTCAAGACAGGGTTTCTCTGTGTAGTTTTGTGCCTTTCCTGGAACTCACTTTGTAGACCAGGCTGGCCTTGAACTCACAGAGATCCACCTGCCTCTGCCTCCTGAGTGTTGGGATTAAAGGTGTGCACCACCCGGCGAGTTTTTAATTTTTAATCAAACTAGTTTTAAAATTAATGCATGACTCTTTCTAGTTAGCTATAATTCACATTTTCTTTTCTGGGTAATACTTCATTTTAACTAGGCTAAAGTTTAGTAATGTAAATTTGATAGACTTTTGACAGTTCTATTATGAGAAAACCCTGAAAATCCTTCCCTGGTGATGTTAATAAAAAAAGCTCTTCCAGATGTATACCAGAAATTTCACAGCTATATTATTCATAATAGGAATGCAATCTGTGATATTCATTTCCATGTTCAACCAAATGAACTTATTTATCAAAGCTATCTAACATGCACCTTTGTGCATAATAAATAAATCAATAGTAAGATATCTTTAATATAAATTGAACTTTTAGTAATATGTGTAATGCATATATATATAATACACACATACACACACACACAGGCACATATTTGCTTATGTGTTTATTTGTAACAGGATTAGTAGTAAACATTTTCCTTTGTTTATTTCCTCAATGTAGCACTTTCTCTGAACTTGCGCTTCTGTTTATTTAGACATTTTTCTCTTGTTTTTCCAGTCAGCAGAGATCTTGCTATCCATTGATAATCATGTATCCCAAGCAGGCTGAGGAGGGCCTCATACACCCAGACTGTAAGCAAATAACTGAATAAGAAGGCATACATTCATATAGTGTTGATATATTACAACAGTCAATGATTACATCTGGATGTTTAAAAGTGTGTAATATTTTGGACTATGCTCGCACTGCACTATTAAAGCACTCTCTGTAACAACACTGCATAAGATTCTTATCTTGGAATCTGGAATAAAATGCAAAGGATGTGTTTCCCTCATCCACGTAGTACTTCTGTAATTAACTCACCATTTCTTTTGTTCTCTGCCAAGAAAATAATAACTTCTCCACCGGAAAATGTACAGCTCAACCCAAAATGGGACATCTATCTATTTCAGAGGCCTCTTCGTGATTACTGTGGTACTAATTAATGATGGCTTTCTAAAGTGAGAGGTAATTGCTGACACGTGTAATGCGAAGGATTCAATGAGGAAAATGAACAGTAATGAACGTTCACTTTGAAGCTTGCCTGACAGAGTGCTTACATTTCAGAAAGTTGAAGAACTCCCCTGAATATGGCTGATAAATGAAACTCCTTTCCCGACCCCCACTCCATCAGTGCTTAAGCAATATCACTTTTAACACTTCAGTTTGGGAGCCTTGCCTCTGAAAGTCAAAGATTGATGTAGAGTGAAAAATGTCCATATTAAAAAGGTAAGGGGAAATCAGATGATACCCACTTCTGACCACTATAATTAATAGCTGAATCTTCAGTGGTAACTAATTGAATGGAGGTCAGTATGTTGCCATGGTAATGTCCTAGCCAAGCAATTTTACCCATTTTCCAGTCTACTGCCCCTTTGCATAACTGAAGTTATAAAATGCTTTAATTGCAAGATTTGCAAGCGATGCAACATCTGGGCACAAATTTACATATAAAGGGAGGAGTTTAATAGAGTTATTAGCATATTGGTGCAAACTTCTCAATTTTTATACTTAATTATGAATTCTACATTTTCATTGATGAACTCTGTATATAATGGGGAAGAAAAGCATGTTATATATAACATGAAAATCAGCACGAAAGACTCCATAGCTTATTTTCAGGAAGTTCCAGTCTTGAAACACCTGTCATTGCTTTTATCTTGTGTGTTTAGAGAAAACTTGTTCAAAGACAGAAACCTGCACCATTTGCATGATACTAAAGATGTTTAAAACTATGTGCAGATGACAGATTAGAAAGTTCAACAGGGACAAATTACAAATGCGAAATAGCCTAGTTACACACTTTCTTCAGCCTTCTAATGAGAATGCAGTTGTATTTTTATTTCATTATAGGCATATGAGAATCCTTAAGGCAATACTATCCCAAGAGAAGAGAAAACATGGGTTTTATAAATTAGCTAATTCATATATAATGCAGACAGCAATAGCTCTATAATATTCCCCAAGGAAAATAGTGAAAATAAGTTTATGTTAGATATAATTTGGTGTACATAAGACAAAACAAAGCAACAATAAGTAGTTGGTTTTATTTTTATAAGCAAAGAAAACACAATGCAAAGAAATAAAATCCATAAACACTATTATGAAATCTGAGATGACATTTGCTACAGATTCTGAAATGAACTTTCTCAAGGAAACTTAACATTTGTAACACAGATATGAGCATCCTGCATACATTTGAATCAATGTGGCCCTCACAAAGATGGAACAATTTATATGCTCTCTATATAGACAAATATTGAAAACTCAAAAGAACAGTGACCAAATTAAAAAGGAAACAACAGCCATAACCATTCGCTATTTTTATAATATACTAGTCTTTATTTTGCAAGCATCATTGAGTTTTCCGGTATAATTTTATGCCTAGGGCCTCTTTTCCCACTCATATCATAGCTTACTATTCTGTGTTTCAGGATGCTGACACCACTAATTATCTGCTATCTGACTTCTAAATTTCAAAGTTTATAAAACAACAAAAAAATTGAGTTAATTAAGCAAAAGCTAAAACTAAAAGTACTGAAAATATTTCTGTTTCAACATAAGGGCTAAAATTTTGTCATATATATTTTATACTATTAAATTACACTAAATATATTCTTTTGTACATACTAAATCTCATATTTAAAAGTATAGCAACACAAGATTGTCTAAATGTACACCCAGGAATACCCAAAGACCAAGCACACAGAGCATGGTAACAGACAGTTGTACTCAAGTCTCAGCTCTCTCAATGGAAGCAGTAAGCCCAGCCAGTGCATTGTAGCAGCATCAGCTTTTGCAGTGACAGCGTGAGACTGTTAAAGTCCATAACCATCGCTTCACAGCATTTTTAGCAATGCACATGATGTCCTTAGCAAGATGCCTTATATCATAACCACTACATAATGATACCTAATAGAACTGTAATTACCCACCTCATTTGTGGGCACAGCCACTACCTCAGGGAGAAGTGACTGAAATTTGTCAGAGCAGGGTACAATCATGGCTGCCTCATAATTCTGAATTAGCCTTTGGCCTCCTAATGAAAGCTTAGTCTTTTACTAATAGCCAATTTGTTGGAAATGAAGTTTCTCTGAAGTCTCATCTACAGCCATATTTTTTTTTCACTGCTGTAGTGAATGTCTTGCTGCTGGGCTATGTGAAATCTTGCAAGGAGAGATATCTTCCATTTGATGAAGTTGACTTAGAATACTTCTCCAGTGTCCACTAGGAGCAGAGCTCAGAAGCTGCTTGGGGGAGATCAAACAATAGAACCAGAGAATCATAAAAAATCAAGTGAGGAGAAAAGTGAAAAAATAAAACAATGGCTCCTATTATAGGTGGCCCAACAAGTGTAGTTGGTGTCCACTGAAAAGGAAAGGTCCACCATTACTGAAGCAAACATAGTACGACTTTTAAAGGTCCACCATTATTTAGCTGAACGTTACGCAACTATTAAAGGGTGTGTCTGTGAAAAAACTAAGAGTTGTGATGAAAAGCATTATGAAGTCTTGCATTTTTAAGTATGGCATATATTTTGCCTTTTATTGTTTTATTTTTCACATCTGCTCAGTTTATATGTTTGTGTAACTCAAACCAAATAGATTATTAGGGCTGGAAGGCCACTCTCTCAATACATGCTTAGCTGCTATTCATATAGGCCATTTAATACACATTGAAGCTACGAGTTAATGAAATTCACACAATTCATTCATCAAATATAGTTTTAGTATCTTTCTTTTTCCTTTGTTGAGTAGGCAAAAGAAAATATGCCTATCTCTCTGCTCCAATGGTGTGCACAGGCCCCTAGGAAGTGAGCTACATCTTGGTCAACATTAGCCTAACACCTCTTTACTACAGCAGTAGTACAGCAACATCCAATTTTCGACATTACATTATGGAATTAAAATGCTTCAGGAGTCTCTCACCAGACTTTTGGAACTCTGAGGAATATTCTTGCCATGCTGTAGACATCTTCTTCCCAAAAATTGCAGAGAAATTATGCTGAGCCTTGTGGAACTACACATGCATGCATAAGGTATTGAAGGGTTAAGTATTTCTTAACCCTTCTAAAGCTGTGGTCCTTTACAACAGTTCCTCATGTCGTAGTGACCCCAAACAAGAAAATTACATTGTTACCCCTTCAGGACTGTAATTTTGTTACTGTTATGAATCATAATGTAAATATAAGACATGCAGGATACCTGAGGTGCCATCCCCCAAAGGGGGTCATGACATACAGGTTGAGAACCACTGGTGTTGAGGGCCTTAATAGACAACTACCATCATATTATCAATTTCCAATTATGTGTACCTTCAACCTTTTACTTCCCATGAACTACTAAGTCGTTTGATATGAGAATCTTTTTTCCCCAGTGAAGTAAGGCTTACAACCAATAAAATCAATTTAGAATTTATGAGAGTAGAAATACACAGACACCCACAAAGTAACTTTGTTTAACAGAAGCCTTTTAACAGCTCTACTTAGGAGATAGCTAATGTTCCTGTTTTTACTATATGTTAGTCCTGATTAAAGTCTAACAGCTCAGCCTTGCTCAGTATTTTCCTGAATTCCTAAACAATCTAAGTGTTCTAGAAACAATATTTCTTCACTCAATCATGTGATGCTATTTCATAGGTTACAGCTGAGCATCTTCAGGTCTTGAGAAATGCTTGCAATTTTGGTGGCTATTTCTGTTCCTGAATTCTCTTAGACACAGTTTGAAGTCACCACTCTAAACTCTGTGCCTTGGTTGCTGCTGGTAAAAATAGAATTTTTGTGAGCAAAGTGCGATGGCTTGGAAAAAACAGCTACCTGCTTGTACCTTGTGTAGCAAAACTGTCACATACTTCATCCTCTTAATTACCAGCAAATGGAGCTTAGAATTGCTTCCTAGGAATAGAAACACTTTCTCTGAGGAAATAGAAAGAGAGACAAGAAGAGAGATGGGTGAAAGAAGAGAAAGGAGACAGGAGTGGAGAGAGGGAAGAAGGGAGGGAGGGAGGAAAGAAAGAATTTATTTGCTATATGAGTGTTACTAAAAAATAATCAGTCAAAATGTGGTGATAGTTTATTTGTGCTGAAATGTGGTGATATTTTATTTGTATGTTAATAAATAAAGTTTGCCTGGAGATCAGAGGAAATGGCAAGCCGTTTTAAGTAAACACAAAAGTCAGGCAGTGGTAGCACATGCCCTTAATCCAATCACACGGCAGGCAGGGTTTCTGTGTGTTCAAGGCCACATGAGGGAACAGAGCCAAGCATGTTGACACACGCCTTTAATACCAGTACCAACCATAGAGACCTGGAGGTCTGTACAGACAGGCAGTGTCAAGGAAGTGAGGTAGCTGGGCTAAGATAGTCAATGAGAGGGCTGAAGAGCAAAGCAATAAAAGCCTGGGTAGACAGAAAGTCATGGCATTTGGAAGCTACAGAGCTGGTGAGTTAAGGTTGGATGGTGGCTATTTCTATTTCCCTGATCTCTAAGGTTTTCACTCCTATATTTGGCTCTGTGCTTTTTATTTAATAAGACCGCTTAGAAATTCATCCACACACAATGATAGCACATATGGGAGAATTATGAAGCCAACTTTGAGAAGCTATGCAGCAAATAGTTAAGTGATTCACTCTGAAAACAGAGAAAGAAATAGGGCCTGGGCATGACCAGACAGTCCTCTTCTAAGGTGATGCAATTTTCTGTCCTTAAACAGCATGAGATACAAGCAGGTACTCATTATATTATGATATTCCTAATAACCCATTAAACTCTATCTTCTATAACTACCATTGCAGAAACTTATATTGTTTCATGGTACTGGTAGCATAAGTAAGAAATAAATAAATCTTCATCCATAATCCTAATTTTTAAATATTTGTGAAAAGGAGTTATGTCACATAGTTCAAAGTGTACAGAAATAGCTTTAAAATATTTTACCTTGCCCCCCTTTTAAAAGAATTTCTGTCAAATAAAAATATAGTTTTTCTCTTTATAAGTCTACCTCAATTTAATTTTTCATAGATTTTGGTGATATTATTTCCCATCCCCCCAACTCCTTCTAGATTCTCCCTATCCCACCACCCACCCAGCTTCCTGTTCTTCCTCACTTAAAAACAAAACAAAACACCAAAATCAACACAAGTAAACAAAATCAGGACAACACAAAATTCCAAACCAAAATAAAACCAAAACAAAAGCACACAAAATCATCTAGTCATTTTATTTTAATCAGCTTCTCCTGGGCCTGGGTCCTGTCCTGGAATGTGGTTGATTTGACCAGAGACATTCCATTTGAGAAAACTGATTTTTCCCCTACCTGTAGGTTCTAAATAGCTGGAGGATTTCTCTCCTTTCTTTGGGCATATTTAACTTCCCAAAGACCTGTCTCCTCTCACATCCCAGAAAGAAAAACAACTATGAACAGGACAATCATAAATGACTCCAGCCACACTAAATCTCTTCCTGACTCCACATAGTTAGTGGAGAATGTGTTCTACATTTTTTAAAAATTAAAATGTATTTTTTTGATCCAGTTGCATTTTAGCTCTTGGTCATCATTGAATATTCTACTGTCTGTGGTTTGCCCTTATCTATATTTTGTTCTTTTCCAGTTGATGATTGTGAGGTTCTGCCCATCAGAGAGGGAAACAAATAGATGATGGAAGAGATGGAGGAGGAGGAAGAGCTTTGGACTTACAATTCTTCATTTGGTAATGGCAACATCCTAGCCTAGAATTGGCCACATGCAGTTTCTATTCCTCCAACACTTAAAATGGTCTGCATTGAGACTGTCCTAGAGATATTAGCATGAGCCTTCTAGCATTTTCTCTGAGACCTGGATCCCAGGCTATGAGACTCCTAACTTTGTCCCTACTGGATCCTTGCTTCATCTCCACTTTTCAGTTTTTCAAACTCCAGGACCCCAACACTACATTAGTATCATACCAACCTGTGATTTGGTGTTTAGCTTCCACCATTTTTGTTACTGCAATCATAATGGCCATAGGAATATGTCAATTTGCTACCTTTGAAAGATTTTTAAATTGTTTCATTGTTTCCCAGTAAAATCTTTATCCCTAGCTAAATTTTTTATAATAAAGTTTGTCTATTCAAATAATACCTGCGATCATTGTGGACTAATTGGTATGATGCAGGCAACCATCTTAATGGCCAATATACACATTTCAAATTGGCACTTTGTTAGGAGATGAGTCACCAAATCAGCTGAGCTGGAACACCTGTGCTCTTATCTGACTCACTGAAACTTTCAATATTAATTCAGCACTTACTGGGTACAGGAATTTTGGGAAATACTTTACTTAAATGCTTGTATTTTTATCTCTGTACTCTTACTAAGAGTCAGAAAACATTATCTTTTACATATTATGAATTAGATAAGTTACATTTAAAGACTTTAAGTACCTAATTAGCCTATGGTGATAGATCTAATAAGAAAAGGCAGGATGTTAGTTTCTGAGCCTGTGTTTTTTTTTTTTTTTCCCCAAGTGATAATAACCTAGACCTACCTTCACCACAGAAAATAACTTCCCAAACATCCAATATCCCCTTCAAAATCTTCTATCCCTATTAGCATTAGTGGCTTATAACTATTCCCCAGACCCCTATCCAAACAGTCTTTCTGTCTCAACAATTCAGTCTTCCAGGACTACAAGGAGACCACCATATCCAGGGAAACTGTCCCTTTTTACAGCTACTCTCTAAGCTGATATTCGGCTCACCTCAGTTATCTCTAAGCTAATCACATCACTGCCTTCCTTAAAGTGATCAAAAGTATCCAGTTTCCTTAGGAATCCTGTTTGAAGTTCCATGCCTAGCATCTCAGCCTCTTTGTAACATAGGTTCTTCCCACTGTCAACACTGAGCATCCTTCTAGTCAAACTGGTACTGTAGACTCTTCTCCTGTGTGTACCAGGTATGATTTGTGAAGACATAAAGGAATGGATGAAGACTAATACTCTAGTAATCACCAAATGCCATTCTAAGTTGTTGTTTTTAGGTTTTCATGATTCTTTCTAAGTTCCCTTCCCTGGATCGTTCTCCTTCCTTACTCATAAATCCAAGCCCATTCTTTCATTCATTAGTGTGACCTACAGCTGCTCTGAATGTTTTTAATTGATCTCATTTTTCAATTTCTGTCTCTAATCCTCTAATGTTACCTTTTCCATGAAGTTGATACCCAAAAACTCCAGCTCACAGTCCACTCTATTCCTTTCTACTGAAAGTGCGTTTTGTTACTTTCCTTGTAGCATTTACATCCATTTCTGTGGTGACTAGAAAATTTTTTCAAGTTATGGATAGTGTGTCTCACTCATATTTAATTTTCTGAAGTGCCCTGTGTATCACAGCAGTCTTCCCAGCTCTCTGAAAAAAACCCCTGCTTTTGAGAGAGAGAGAGAGAGAGAGAGAGAGAGAGAGAGAGAGAGAGAGAGAGAGAGAGAAGAAAGTTCAGCTGGAACTAAGACATGCAGGTCCATTTAATCTTGGTTTTTCAAGAGATAATAGCCTTCTTCCTGCTACCAATTCATCTTTATTAAAAAGGCTCCTCCCCATTTTGTGCTTGCTTTTTTTTTTTTTTTTTTTTTTTGAAAATGTCTCCATGTGTTTCAGGCTAGCATCAAACCCATTGCACAGACAAGGTGAATGTACACATCTTCTGCATCTACTAACATCCAAGTGTTGTGATTACATGTAAGCTCATCATCTCTGGTTTATGTCTTGCTGGTAGTGGAAGCCTGAGCTTCATGCATGCTAGACAAACACTATATTAACCAAGCTACCATGCCCCATTGCTTGAATTAATAGGAATATTCTAGATTTTTAGACAGCCTATGTAGCTCATGACCACAGAAGCGTATGTATGGATTATCAACCCATTATAGATATTCCAGAATTGGTATTGTCTGTGGTCCTCTACACCTTTTCCTATTCACAGAGAAACCCTGAAGTACACTTATAAACATAGATTCTGAAATCAGACATATTTGTTTTCTAAATTCTACTGTCATTTCCTGGCACTGTGACATTGAAATATCACTGAGCACCTTTAATCTGCAGCTTCCCCACAAATGAAAAAATAAAACTGTGAGAACCCATTTTGTAAGGTTGCCAAGATGATAGACTAAGAATATGTGTGTAAGAAGTTTAGCCCATGTGCCTATCCACCACAAAAAAAAAAGGAAAAAGAAAAGAAAAACTGAAATAATGACTGAAATAATGATTACCAGAAAATGCTTATAAGAAGTTATAACCTCTTTCTTTTGGTGGTGGACAAAAGCATAAAATAAACTTGGTAATGAAGGTGTAAAATTTAATGTAAAGACTTTGTCCCATTGTCTATTCTGTGTAGAAGTTTATTGAGCCAAACATACTTTGGGTCTTGTTATTGTGTTGTGTGATGTCTATCTTTATTTGAATTTTTAAATAATAAAGTTTATAAAAGTAAGGAATTAACTCAATAAAAATGTACATAACAATACAGTTTATCCTAATATCTGAGACTTAGTGAGAGTTCAGTTAATGTAAGCCTTTATTACTATTAACTGCCTGAGCATCCCTCCTCCACATGACACTGCCATGTACAGCTGTGGATATGGTTAATGGGATACATGAATTCACTTCCAAAACAATGTCAGCTTGTGAATGTCAAGTGGAGAGAAACAAGACTCTATTACACTTGTGGGGTAGGATGGGTGGAAATGGATGATGTGGCTACCAAAAGTATTAATTATAGCGAGACTTCAGCTACCCCTGGGGAAAGGTCAGCACAAGTGGGAATATGGGTTAGCGATCATGGGAAGATGGAAACACATTTATGCAGCTGGTGACACTTGGTGGGTGGCTGTAGTTATAATATATGGAGGGTCAGGCTAGCTGATGGGGCGGGGGGGGCGTTCAGGGTGTGAGCCAGAGCATTGAAGGCTGAGAGCAAATGGTCCAAGAAAAACCAGAAGTGATTGAGAGGAGAGGTGTTTGATACATGGAAATCTGATTTTAACGTCTAACTTTTTATTTATGTTGATTTTATAACTTGTCTTGAATTCAATGGAATGTTTGCCATGTACGGACTTGTTTTCCAAGGGTGGATAATTCCAGCTACTTCGGGGTTTTCCTGCTTAAGCTAAAGGAATGTGCTTGTGGTTTCTGGAGCCCTGGGAAGCAGAGGTTACAATGTCAATAATGTGGATGGCAGCTGCCATTATTGACCTTAATGGAAAAGAACAGAGGAAAAGCGTTGTTAGCCAAAGATAAGGTGAGTGGTGTCACATGTAGTTTTTAATATTTAATGAATCTATATGGGGACAATCCATTATGTGACAATTTAATTATATGACAAAAATGTTTGATAAATAATATTGTGGTAGGACATCTAATTCATTATTTAACAAAGAAATCAATACTTTATAAATCATAGCTCTCCACCGATGTTTGGTCCCCACCCCCCAAGTGTGTAAAAACCGTATTCAGAATCCATATGTAATTTATTTTCCAGTCAGGACAAGTTTGAATGGAAGTTTAATTGGGCCCAGGACAGCCATAAATTCTATTTACCTTGTTTTTAACCATTAAATGGAAAAGCTTTCATTATAAGTACTTTTCAGGAGGCCTGAACTGAATGCAGGAGGATTTTCTAAGGTGTGTTTTAAAAGCTGGAAGTAGGGGTGCCATAAATTATGTATCAAGGATTCTGAAAGCATAAACTAGTTACACAAAGCTTGTTGGTATATCTTCCTTTTTCTTGGTTGAACTTCAGTAGGTTAAGATGACATTTTACCACTTTTCTCCCCTCTTAGACTTGTAACTGTGAAGATTGTACAATCCCTTAATGCAGGCCCCTATGCCACAGCATCATAGAAGAAAATAATTTCTTTCTAATTTAAACATTTGAAATTTTGGTGATATTGTTCTAGTCTGCAACTTAAACCCAAGTAGAATGTCATAGTATAATGTATTTTCATATCATATGCTCTGATTTTCTTTGTGCTTTAAAAAGGAGGCCTATTTCTTTGGGTTGAATTGCTACATTTTTACTTACAATTCTATTTGCAAGTATTTACCAAATAGAATCCAATGATCATGTATACATTTTATTCAAAGGCCCTGGTTACTGATACAGTTAAACAAAAAGCTTAAGTTTCCTGCATTCCGCAAAAGGAGTAAGTTTCAAAGAACTATTTTCCAATGACAAAAATGACCCTTTTTCAATACAGAGACCTTAACTAGTAATTATCTAAAGCAAATTCAGAGCGAGAGCACAGCCACCTAAAGCCTTCTTTGAATGTAATAAAATACATTATTAACAATTTTTCACTTTCATTTAAGCAACTGAATGGCATTAGTAACTGTCTGTCATTATAATTTCATTTCATTATTAATGAATTTTTTAAGTAATGAAGCATAAAAGCCCTATGGGTGAAATTACATTTTTGAATCTAAATACCCCCATTTTGAGTTGAGTAAGGTCCAATCAGTATTTCCTGTTTGGACACTGGGCTGTAGCAAGTGTTTTTTTTTTTTTTTGTTTGTTTGTTTGTTTGTTTTGTTTTGTTTTACCTCACTGAACACTGTAAAATATGAAATTATTTCCCCAAGGTTTTGTTTGACATAATGTAGTCTTTCCCTAGCATTTCAATTCAAGGCAGAATTAAGAGAAAGGAGAATTATTTCTGAATTACAGTAGCTTCTGAGCATTACAAAATCATCATATTTAAGGTTGTAAACCAAAGACAATGTGGTTTTTTGAATGTGAGCTTTGCGATTTTCCAACTCCATGATCTTGGGTGAGTTGATGGAACTCCTTGTTTTCATGTTCACTCTCTGTAAAATGAGAATAATTATACTTATTTTATAATTATATATAATATTATATTAATCCTAACCCTGATAATAATTACATTAACCCTAACCTATAAAGGGGTCAGAGGACTATTTTATTGCTCCCTTATTTTGAAAATAATTTTAATGTAAAATTGTGCAAAGATAATAGTGAGTCAAAAAAGCCCTACATAGTTCTTTGAAAATGTTATATAGCCACAAGAGAATTATCAAAATTAAGAAGTCAAAATTACCATATTTTTGTAAAATGAATAGATATACTATTAGAAATACCTATCCCTAATCTTTTTTTTCTTTTCCAGGATAGAATCTTGTAGCTCATGTGGAATTTATGGCCCTCTTCCATGTCTATCCAACCTAAGGAAGTTCCAAGTTTCTCCCTTGTCCATCATTATCTTGGAACTTTTGAGAAAACCTGGTCAACTATTTCAATTCTGAAATCTTATTTGGGGTTTATCCATCATTTTCTAATGAGGAATTTAATTTTATATATTTCAGTAAGTATTTCCCTGAGGTCACATTGTGCCATCTGTGCCTTATATCTTGTACATGTGATGCTAACAGATTTGAGTCTAATCTAATATCATAATGGTCATTTTAATTTCTTCTCTCATTTTTGTATTGGTTTTTCATTTGAAATAGGGTTTGGATTTATGGTCCATATTGGTCAGTATCTCATGATCTTCTTGCCTCTCCCTCAAACATCCTTGCTTTCCTTATATGTAATTCTGATGATAGTCGAAGAAAATCATCTTATTACATGCAATGTAGTCACTTACTTGTTCAGTCCTAGATGCAAGAGAGTAAAATGTACCCAGACATTTTTAAACACAAAGCAGGTGTAGCCTTGCAAACTTATAACTCTGCTAGGAACAGATTTCTTTTCCAGAGCACAATATTTCTGCATAGCTCTTGGGCGTCTTCAGGACAGCAATACATAAACGATGTGCTATTATTGAAAATTACTTTTTAAAGTTCAGATGTATATATGTGAAGTTTACTTAAAATATCTTATTTTTATGACTCTAATCTAAGAGAAATGAGTGGTGTTGAATTTTGCCTTCCTGGACATTCATAAGAGTTACCTGGGTAGCTGAAATATTCCTTCTAATAAAGTCATGAAAATAAAATAAATAATAAAACCAACCCACATACTATAAAGGACAATGTTCTGTAATACTTGATGAGATGGGCAATGAAGAATTAACAATTCTGGTCTATTTTCTTATCTAAGGAAGAAATGTAGCTCTTTCTCATATTTCAAGCTTTAAGACAGACAGGAGCAGAAGTAGTGGCAATCAATTCTTTATAGAAAATGAAGCCTTATAAATACCAAAAGATTAAAATGGAAAGGGCTCAGATTGAGATAAAGAAGAATTCAGCTCTATCATTTTGAATCTCTTTTATTTCTGGGAAGATATATTGGAAAATGTTTTATTCAGTGATTGAAATTTTCAGCAAATAAACAGCCTATGTTCAGACAACCGAGAACTGGAGGGAAAATTGACGCAAATCTGATCTGTTTATTCCAAAGTAAATATTTCCCGCCACTTTCCTTATTGTGTTATTTTGAAGAGAGCCTACTTTAGTATTCCAGAGCTGGAGTTAACAGGAATTATAGAGGAACTATTTTTTTTTTGAAATATTGACCAATTCTTTCTTTGAATTATTTTGCCCTTCAAATATTTTAAATATTCATGTTCAAAAATGGAATGAGCAACAAGACCATCAGATAATCAAATTACCATCTTATCAAGGCTAATGATAGGCCTGTCTCTCTCACGAATTATCAGTGATTCATTTCACACAGTCTCAAAAACATTCAAATGCATTTCTGTGGGAGCCTTCCATAATTGAATAATAATGTCAGAAGGTCACTCGGGCAGGATTCTTCTGAACCAAGTTGAAAGTTTTAGAATGGGAAGTGTCTGTGTGACAATATCTCCAGTCTTCCAAACACTATAATATTTTTAAGCTTTTCAGTACATTTTTAGTTCCCTACAGAGACAACCAAACCAAACTAGTGGGAACTCATGAACATTAGATCAACAGCTGTGGAGCCTGCATGGGACTGGACTAGGCTCTCTGCATAAGCGAGATAGTTGTGTAGTTTGATCTGTTTAAGGGACCCCTAGAAGTAGGACTAGGATCCATCCTTGGTACATGAGCTGGCTTTTGGGAGCCCATTACCTATGGTGAAACACTTTGCACAGCCTTGATGCAGGGGGAGGGCCTTGGACCTGCCTCTACTGAATGTACCAGGCTCTACTGACTCCCCATGGGAGGCCTGAGCTTGGAGGAGGGAATGCAGGGTAGGTTGGGGAGGAAGGCTGGAGGGGCGAGTCGGGGGAAGAGAGGGAGATCTGTGGTTGATATGTAAAATGAATAAAAAAATTCCTTAATACAACAATAAATACATTTCATATTTAGTGTGTGTGTGTGTGTGTGTGTGTGTGTGTGTGTGTGTGTGTGTGCATGCGCAGGCCTGTTTACACCAAGATGAACCTGTGGAAGTGAGAGGTACTCTTGTGGTGATCTATTCTTTCCTTCGACTACAAGGGTAGGTCCTAGGAATCAAAATTTGTTCTTCAGGGTAGGTGGTGGGAGGCTTTACTCCCTGAAATTTCTTAATAGACTACCTGGCATGTTTTTCTTTTATAAAAGAAATATGGTATTTTTAATGTCATCTAATACTGTAAGCAGAGCAATTTCTTCCCAATTTAGTAAGATCATTCACAATTAACACATATATCTCCATAATGTTATACAACTATTCAGTAACACGTCACAAAACATGTGATAGGTTTGACAAAAATCTACTCGACCACAGATCACATATGCTGAGATTCTTCTCAGCACTCACTTTAGTGAGGACATAAGCTTTGCTTCCCTACATTAGTCTCAAGCTAGAAGACACTAACAGCTTCCCGAGGAACTTGCCAGGAAACAACAATACCCTTTATGTAGTAACCAGGTGAGTCCTGAGTATGTGGAAAACCTCATCTTTCTGAGAATTGTAGGAGATAGCATGCATGTACATGTGGAATATCACACCGCAGTTTAAAAATTAATAACAGCATGGATGCTGGAAAAAACGTCTGCTAGAAATGTAAACTAAACGTCACTGAGCCCTGCCCTCTCCTCAATACTCACGGTATATTATGGTTTTGGACCAGTTCCTATCCTGGGTAAAAATATTTCTTCCTCGGAAGTAGACTCCATCCCGACCCATGTGTAATTTCTAGGAGCCTATCAAGGGAAGAAGAAAGGAATCCCTGTTTCACAAATTCTGTGCTAAGTTTCTGTTTCTTTAGAAGGCATCTGCGCTTGCTGCTGCCGGTACTTCTAAAGTCCAGGCCAGTTTGGCTCAAAGGCTAAGCAAACGATGTGCGGCAAAGTCCCCAGGGTTTATCTCTTGCTTCCTCCTGCTGGCCGTCTCTGAGGTTGCAGCTGGCGGTCTCCTGAGCCTCCATTGCTGCCACAACAGCCTGGGGACATAGGACACTGCGCTCCCGCTGCTTGACTGCATAGTTGGTCTGGAGGGAATGGTGCAGCACCGCTCCTAGAGGCCCGCCTTGGCTGCACAGTCCCAGGAAGCACCTGTGTGCTTCCATAGTCGTCGTCTTCGATTTCCATAGCTGTGATAAAACACCATGACCGAAAGTAACTCAGGGAGAAAGGGTTTATTTTAACTTCCATATCACAGATCACAGCTCCACATCACAGATCCTCAGTGAAGGAAGTCAGGATAGGAACCTGTCAGCAGTAACTGAAGCATAAACTGTAAAGATGTTGTGCTTACCGGGTTGCTCAGCCTGCCTTTCTTAAACACGTTAAGATTATCAGCCCAGAGATGGTACTGCCCACAGTGAGCTGGGCCCTCCCACATCAAGAGTCAATCAACAAAATGTTCCACAGGCTATCCCACAGGTCAATCTGGTAGAAGCATTTTCTCAATTGAGGTTCCCTGTTTCAAAATAATTTTAGATGTATGAATTTGACAAACAAACAAACAAACAAACAAACAAACAAACAACAAAAGCCAACAAAAACTAGCCAACACAGTCACTAAATGCCGAAGCTTCCCAGAACAGCACTCGGTGTCTCTCCCTGAAGCCTCCCTATCCTGTTGACCCTCTTGCTGGTCATAACTCTGTCCTTCCTGTCTTGACCACTCTCCAAACATGTTAATATCAGTATCACTTCTCTATGGAGTCCTCTGAAGATTTTAAATGATCTATTATCAACATACCTGGAATGAACTGATATCCCCTGTTTTTGTATAGTCTATGACAACCATCGCAACGCCTACACCACTGTGGCCTTTTGAAAGATTCAGTTGGGACTGCTTGTAAGACGCCTTTAGGAATTTGTTCTCTTTTGCCAAGGATGAACATGGAGCTTTGCTCAACAATGATGCCGGGATCAGGTGAGTTAATAATATCATAACGTAAGGATGGGTATTTACAATCCCCAGTGACACTGTCCTGGCTATCAAGGCAAGTCCTATTCCTTGAAAAAACAAACAAAAAAACAACAAAAAAAAACTTGTTTCTGGCTCTGGTCCTACACAATTCCCCTGTATAAGTCTCATTCATTGTTTCAATGTGTGTGTGTATGTGTGTGTGTGTGTGTGTGTGTGTGTGTGTGTGTGTATTCATGTGTTTCTGTGTGTGTGTGTGTCTGTATAAGTCTTATTTAATGTGTGATTGTCTCTCTGTGTGTTTCTGTGTGCTTGTGTATAGGTGTGTGTGTGTGTGTGTGTGTGTGTGTGTGTGTGTGTGTGTGTGTGTGTGTGTGTATTCATGTGTTTCTGTGTGTGGGGGGGTCTGTATAAGTCTTATTTAATGGGTGATTGTCTCTCTGTTTGTTTCTGTGTGCTTGTGTATAGGTGTGTGTGTGTGTGTGTGTGTGTGTGTGTGTGTGTGTGTGTCTTTCTGTGTGTGTCTCTGTCTGTGTGTGTGTGCTTGTGTGTAGTATGGCAGACTGTCCTGGATCCTTGACACTGCTGTATCACTAGTTACAGCATTCTTTAAATTTGGAAATGAACGGTAAGAGCAAGACATGTGAATAAAGGACACCAGCCTGTGTTATAAATAGCACAGTTGTATCACTTTGCTTTTAAACAAACTAAATTAAAACTACCTTCCCTCCCCTCTATTTGGGAACGATGCCTAATACATTTTCCTTCTATTTCAGTGTCATTTCTCTCTGGGGACTTTTACAATATTTCTAACTTCTAGTAGGAAATGTAAGGATAAATGATTCCAATAAGTGCATGGATTTATGTGCAATATTTATTTTATGATTAAAAAGTATGGGGCCATAATATACTCTGATGATTAAGAGGATACGTAAGTCTCCAATGTATCATTCAAAATCATCAGCATAAAAACAAAATGCTGCTGTCTCCTGCTGGCTGTGAGCAGCCTCAATATCAGCATGACTGAGCTGCCATTAAACCCTTTGTTCATCTTGCTGTGTCCTTCAATCACCGGATGGCCTTACCTCTCCAACTTTCAGCTCTGGAGAACCTTTCCATTCACTGTCACTGCTCTCGTCAAAATCAGAGTCAGGATACAACATACCAACATGCTAGTTTTAAAAGTGGGATATTTCAGAAGCCATCCACTTGTGTGTGATCTTGTGAGGAGGAGTCTGAATTGCTATGTGAGGTTGGTTTTGTTTTGAATACTTAATCAAATACAAAATACAGAGAGCCAAAGTATATACATACTATGATGATTAGTTGATATTAACTGAGGGAGATGCTGGAAATAAAATATGGAAGTCCAAAGGAAAAGGGCATATCAATATGAATCTGGTAGAGCTGGGGAATTACCTGGAAGACTTTGTGGACATTGTTCATAGCACTTTTGATACAATTGGACTTCAGGGTCATAGCAGCCCTGTGATAAAAGTATTGTTAGCCTGACTTCACTGACTGGAAGCTTATAACATCTCAAAGGCCCAACAAAGGTATGAACAAAAGTGGAAAATTCATTTTAGAAGTCTTGATTTATATGGAATAAAAGTTCTGGATAACTCTGGTGACTATCTGAATTGAGATATCTGGGGGTTTGCAGAGTTAGGGAACAGGTTGTAAACTCAGAGCATCCAGTTCAGGACAGCATCATCCTTAGTCAGCACACACCCTGTGTGTAAATACAGTAAATGGGGCTGAAGTGATCATGGCTCAGTGCATAAAGTACATGCTGTGCAAACATGAGGTCCTCAGTTTGCATCCCAGAGCTCACTTCAAAGAGGTTCTGGAGACACAGACCTGTAATCTCAGTGCTCTTATAAAAAGATGAGGGGTGGAAACAAGAGAATCCTCAGAAATCTGAGGCCCACCTAGCCTTCCTTATGCAGCCATAAACAGTAACAAGAGCTTGTCTCAAACACCAGGCAAGGTAAAAGGAATAGAAGGTGAGGATTGGCACTAAAGGTTTTTCTCTGAACTTTCCACACTTCCATGGCAAGCATGCCCACAATTAAACAAACACACATATACACATCCATCACATGCATATGTGCTCATCATACACATCTATTATCACAGGCACACACACACACACACACACACACACACACACACACACACACACAAGGACATGATTTACTTACAGTTGCACAGTGGCAAAATCAGTATAAGAACTCTTTATATAAGCCTGATTTAGTGTTTCTTACATAATGGGTTGTGAGCATTGTAGATTCTTTCCTTAGAACCCTAAACCCTAATTTGTCTAAGAGTGAACCTTCAAAAAACTATGTTAAAATTAGAGTATTAGAGTGGACCTGTAACCAAACAAAACTCATGTTTTTAAAAACATAACAAGCCGGGCAATGGTGGCACACGCCTTTAATCCCAACACCCGGAGGCAGAGGCAGGCGGATCTCTGTGAGTTCAAGGCCAGCATGGTCTACAAAGCAAGTTCCAGGACAGCCTCCAAAGCTACAGAGACACCCTGTCTCGAAAAAACCACACACACACACACACACACACACACACACACACACACACACACACAACAAACAAACAAACAAAAAAACAAAAAAACAAAAATAAACAAAAAAATAACAAAAAACCCATAGTAAATCTAGAAGCAAAGAATAGAGACCAAGAATACAGAAATATAGAAAAAGAGATACGTGAAGGAATTGTGAAAATTCTATTGGTGAAGGTGGCTATATTCAGACTAAGTAGGGAGCATCGGGAAAGCCAAACTTTAGTTTATTGGATTTCTAGTTTCCAAAGATTTCTGTAGTTTAAACCACCTATTCTGTGATTTTTGATATTTGATTGTAGCAAACTAATACAGCCCTTTATCTATAACATCATTGTTTTAATTTTTGACCCTATTTACAATTTTTGGGGGGCGGGGTTTGGAGACAGGGTTTCTCTGTGTAGCTTTGCACCTTTCCTGGATCTTGCTTTGTAGCTCAGGCTGGCCTTGAACTCACAGAGATCCACCTGCCTCTGCCTCACAAGTGCTGGAATTACAGGCATGCGCCACCACCGCCCGGCTACAAATAATTTAATAGGTCAACATTGTGTACAATATGTCTGATCATAGATTTGGAATGAAGCCATAGTTGGGTCTACTTACCAATGTTCACCTGCTTAGATTATGGTGCAATGGTTAAGAGGCAGAGCTGTTGGCATGGAAATTATTAATACTAGGCTTGTTATTTAATACCTGCTTTTTTGGTTAAATTCTTAAATCATTTCCTGTCTACATCCTTGCATATCAAACAAGGTAAGAATATTGTCTCACTCACTCTTAAGGTTGTTCTATCAATTAAACAATTTAATTCATGGACAGCATTGTGTACATGACTGGTCATGCTTTTTATGTTTCATGGACAAGGGAGTAGAGATTTAAAACAATAAGCCACAAAACAAACAAAAAACATTTTCAGGGGTTTACCATTTTCATCAGGTCCCGTTCTTTTGTCCCTACCAGGTCATGGCCACTGTAAGTTTCCTTTAACTCTCTAACGTAAATATCTCCCATATTCTTTCTCCTTGCTTTCCTTTTTGGGGAATGAAGACATATTCTGTCTCTCCTATGGGCCATTTTTGTTTCTATTTTCTCTCCAACCACATGTCTCATTTGTTGGAGACTCACAATAGATCCACTGATATATCATAATCAGCAATGTCCTAAAATGACCAGTTTGGGCTTCTGTGGTGGTTCTCTGCCTGAACCAGGCAGTCTGGAAACATTTCTTTTTAATTATTTGCGTCTTATAGCTAAAGACATCTTGTTTTGCAAACCATTCATTTCATTTCTATATAATAGATTATTATTAAAAGGAGTAATTGATATTGACAGCTGTTCGTATCTAGTTTCAAGCTCCATTCAATGAAATTCTGACTTTGCAAATGTGAGTTTAATTAAAATTATTATAATCTTGGAAACATGTTGTGACATTATGCCCAATGGGCTAAACAAATAAAATCTATCTCAAAGGCTTGATGCTATGGTAAATTTTTTCTTTGGCATTTTAGAAAGCTGAGTTTAAAAATGTATTTTCCACAACCTATTATCTGGGAAACATATTAACATATTTTTTAATTGGAATGTTTCTATGACAGGAATGTCTTTTCCAGCAATTTAGCATAATATATGAAAGGATGGGTCATTTAAATTTGTTAGTTCTTTTAATATATGACTTTATTGAGTACATTTTAAATATATGATCCATATATTTTCAAGCTTTTAAAATGAGAATCATATTCTTCTTATTATATTTCTGATTACAGTACTGTACAGCACAATATATATTAAGTCCCTTTAGATAGTTATACTCTTAATGTGAATAGATGTATTTGTGACATATTACTTTCAGCTTTTAAGTTTTTATTTTGTTATGTGTTTACTAATTTTATAGTATTTATTCTACCAGTCTTGGTAAGGATAATGTTTTAAGTTATCTCACAGTGATGCTGCCTTCCTTGGGTACCACTCATTAAACTCAGGTAGGTCTCTCTATCAGGGAAATACATAAAGAGCTAAGCCCAGGGCACTTCCTTGCTGTGTTTCAAAACACTAATGAACCAAAGCAAGCAAGGACTTGTGACAGCTCATCAGTGACAAAGAAACTCTGCCTATCATTTCTCTTCAAGGTCTATTTGCCAAGTGCTCAACCAGGACTCATAGATACTCTCATTTAAAGATGAGAATACTAAAGGGTTTTACTATGGTTAAGTAACTTCTCACAGTATTAGGTGACACTGGTAACAATTCATGTTTATAGTTCAATGTTCCAATTCACTATTCTCTATGGAGCATTTTGAAAAACTCCAGTTTCCAGGACTGATAAAGTGGGTGTGGTCAATGACACATGATGAATGACACGCAAATAAAGCAATTGAATATGAAGTTTTTTACTAAGGTATTTTCAGTTAGTTATACAGCTTCATATCTGTTCAGGAAATCACCTGCTTTTGCCAGTAGGTCCTTCTCAAAAGTTATGTATGATGTTGGTTTCACTCCTTTACAAGACAGGAGTGAAGCTTCTTCTGTCTGAGTAACTGGTTGACCAATAGTCAAGACTCAAGAGTAACATATTTCAGCAAACACACAAACGAGAAACATGCCCCTTGGGATGTTCTGGTACAGTTATTCTTTCCTCTTTGGTGGACTAAGGAGACAGGGTCCTTTACAGATTGTCTGAGATGTCAGAGTCAGCTACACTCAGCAGCCAACGGGAAAAGGCATCCAACACAGGGATATGGTTCTAAGTCCACGCATAGAACAAGATTTTCTTTTCCATTATTTTTCCAAACAGCTCCTTGTTCCACAGGGATCTATATCTATTATTTAACTTGTGTGGCATAGCAGCTTCTTATTTGTTTCCCTGTTCCTCATATCCAAGCCCCTTTAGTGTCCTCATAAGCATTAATTCCTGTTGTGCTCTATGCCCTCGGTGTTAGGAATACATACTCTTTCTAGCAATAAATTTAACACTATGAACTCTGTCATTATTGTTCTAACAAGAAAATAATCATTGGAGGTCTGTGCATTTTAATAACTATAAAAGTTTTATCTTTTTTCCATAAAATGTAACAAGATGACTTCTATGTTATGTTGAGCATTGTTACATGAATGGCTTTAATACGCAGCTTCTGACAGAGAGTAATTTACATAATTAATATCACTCTGTAGAACAGAATTGAAATTAGTTATATTATTTCCCTTAAGAATAATAAAGTATACCACAGCACACATTTTTCTCAATTATATTTATTATTTTACTTTATTTTTCCAGTAATTATGGAAATCTAAAAATATTAAAATAAAAAGAATAATCACCCATTTTCTATACAATACAGTGTTGTTTACAAATAAGCTAGCCTCCCTCTTCTGTGGTTTCTCATTCTCTTTCTCTGGTTTATAATGTAGGATGTTGAATGTGGTAAACTGAATTCAAACATCTCTAAGAGAAATGTTTTCAGATTTATGTTTCTCATTTGCTCTTTCTTTCCATTGCTTGATACAAGAAGAAATTACTAAACAATTTTGAATTAAAGTCTTAGAGAATATGGTTTAAGAAGTGGAAATAGATTGACAGATTTGGCCATTGATATCTTTCTTGGACTCAGGTTATCTTTTGTTATTAATATTGTCTTTTGTTTGCTATTTGTTGAGTGATTTTGTCCTCTGTTTTTGAGACTGGGCCTCATTATATATCCCTGGACAGTCTGGCACTTTGTATGTAGACAAGGTTATCCTAGAACTCACAGAGATACTCCTGCCTCTGCCTTCTGAGTGCTAACATTAAAGTCATGGAATATTCACATTCAAATGATACAAATATTACCTCAAGATTTACTTTAACAATTTTTGAATATTTGTCAAGATTTCCACTTTTTGCTCAGGTGTCTCAGCTTAAAAATCTCTTCATGTAACCAGCAAAAATGAAGGATACAAAAAATAGTCAATGATAGAGATAAGAAACAACCAAACAAATTGAAAACACAAAACATAACAGACATGGAAGCAAACAAGAGTCCTTTGGGGGCATGCCATCCCTTGATGTAATGAGCCAAAACTAAGAATGAAAGGCAAGACAACACAAATAAGATACTTTAAACAACTGTTAATAGAGAAGAATATCTTAGATAACATCAGATACAGGTACTTTTCTGTAGCAGGAACCTTAGATGGTCTCGCCAGTTCCTTAGCTGGTCTTGTTTCTCAGACTACAAGCTTCTGAGTCCTCATCCAAATGAATCTCAGCTGAACTGTGCTGCTCCAAAGCCTAAAATCTTAACCAGCCAAATGCTGCTAGTTTCTGGTCTCTATGCCTTATATATCTTTCTGCTTTGTGCCATCACTACCTGGGATTAAAGGCTCACTTCTTGGGATTAAAGGTGTGTGCTACCACTGCCTATCCTCTGTGTTTACTTTTGTGGTGGTCCTATTCTCTGAACCCAGATAAGTTTATTAGGGTGCACAATATTTTGGGGAACACAATACCACCACATTTACCCTGTTTTTGTCTAAAATATAAAAAGCTTATAACTAATACAAGAAAAATTATATCCAATATGTATATACAATATATACAGTCAAGAATTACATTAACAATGTCTAGTCCACTAATATTTGACAGATTCAGATAAAAACTCCATTATATATATTAACAATGTCCAGTCCAGTAACATTTGATAAATTCAGACAAAAAAAATTTCATTATGTATCCTATGTAAAACAAGTAGTTCCTTTTTAAAAGTATTTTTTCTTTTCATAATAGATTCAGTAGTCTACCTTTTGTCATTTTTATATCTTCCCATTTTTCTTTTTAGAGTAGATTCAGTGATCTACCCATTTACCCTATTATTCTTTATTTTTTTCCTCAGAATAGATTCATATCTACTTCATATCTATAGTCTCTTTTTTCTTTTTTTTTTAAAACAAAGCTCTGAATCTAATCTCCTTGTTCAGCTTTTTTTCTATTAACAATTAAGGACTTGTAGCCAACCATCATAAACAATGACAATATCCAAAACTCATTAAACGACCAAAAACCTCCCATCCCACCTCTTGGGAATGTGGGTGTCATTTTCTCAAAATTACTTCTGTCTTTAGAGGATCCTGAAAAGAAAATTTTGGGGTTAATTGTCAAGTCTTGTATCATTGGTCCAGCTGCTGCATAATGAGAAAGTACAGGGCTCGTCACAAGTCTGTGTTCGAGTAGTCTGTCAGGCTGGATCATCTCAGCTAGCCATCTCAAAATTGTCCTTAGTAGTTTGTAGTCCAAAAGTCGATCTTTTGGTGGTGTTAATCAGCTTAATGGCTTTATCATAGTCTGTATGGAATCATCATTGTGGGATCCTGTCATCTTTTGGAAGATTTCAAAATCACTGTTAGGCGTGATCATGGTTCTCTGTAAATTTTATTTATTTATTTATTTTTATTTTTTTGGCCTCCTCTGTGGTTTGGAGCAATCACAGTCTGATAAATGTCTCTTGGAACCTTGAATGTTCTTCCCTAGAAGAGAAAATCTTCACAGCAATTTCTTCCCACCATTTGTCTTGCCAAACTTCCAAACTGACCTTTGCCAATGCTTTCTTGTAACACGATGGTCCAGGCAATTCTTCTCTGAACAAGCAGTAGTAAATCCTTCATCCTAGGTAGCAGCATCATTGCAATCACCAACACAATGAGAAGAAGCCAATGCCTCCATAGTCCCATAGCTGCCACTGTTTGTGGCTAGGCCCCAGCCAAACTCAGGATCCTCCTGCCACTGCCTTCTTCAGTAAATCCCACCAGTGTGCCACCACAACCAGCTGAGGGTAGCTCGGGTCTGAGCAGGTGCCCACAAGGCCATGGCAAGCAGCTTTTTCGAAAATTCGTACCACAAATGTTGGGTGCCAGATGTAGTAGGAATCTTAAGTGGTCTCGCCAGTTCCTCAATTGGTCTTGTTTCCTCAGATTACAAGTTTCTGAGTCCTCATCCAAATGAATCTCAGCTGAATTGTGCTGCTCCAAAGCCTAAAAGCTCTTAACTAGCCAAATGCTGCTAGTTTCTGGTCTCTATGCCTTATATATATCTTCTGCTTTGTGCCAACACTCCCTGGATTAAAGGTGTGTGCTGCCACTGCCTATCCTCTATGTTTAATATTGTGGCCGTCCTGTTCTCTGACCCCAGATAAATTTATCAGCGTGCACAATATTTCGGGGAACACAATACCACCACACTTTTCAGATGAAGAAGAGGACATTTTCAGAGATATGGGACATGGGACACTGGATAACATTTGTTTAAAGAATACTGAATTAGGAAAAATGATTTTTATCTTAATAACTAAAAGTGCTAGCTGAGAACTGAAACAAGTACAAAAGGTTTCTCTGCTATTACTTGAAGTAACCTCAAGTAGGTGGAAAGAAACTTCCTACGTATGTCCTCATTTCAAGTTCAGAGATCACTAAAGGTTAAGAACTGAAGCAAAAAGCCTCATTTCCCCTGACATATTTGACTCAATTAACATGTAGAATGTTTTTCTGCCCCAAAGATGTACAACTACCCCCTGCTACCATAATGTCAGAGTAACTGCTTGTGATCATTAATCATGACTGCTGTTTTGGCGCAGTCATTTATGGTTCTGGGTTTAGTTTCAGGATTACAGCTCAAATCACACATGTGGGAAAAGAACGGTGAACAAGAAAAAAGAAATCCTTTAAACCACAGGAAGATTTATTCCACACTCAAAGGCAGTTGCTACACCCCCACAGCAGAGATAATTATTGTGGACAAACAATGGACCAACCCCTAAGACGTACTTGCTCCTGTTACATTCCTCTGCTCTCCCAAATGCAGCCTTTTAGTGCATATTATACTTCCTTGATGTTTTTCATATCAGTTTTCCAAAAATCGTATGAAACAATCCTTCAAAGAAATTGAAGCTTAGTATACGTAAATTGTATTAGTTATGCACAGGGATTCTTCGGCAATGCTTTAGCAGTTTAAGGGATTAGAGAGTTGTTTCATCTTCTTATGAATTCTCTCTGTTGGGGCATGACAGTTGAGGTGAGAAATTCCTCAGCAGACATTATCTGCATGTTAAAACCATTGCGGGCAAAATATGGCTGTCTGGGGGCATCGCTAAGCCGCTTTCTTTATCCCTTCCACTGTGAATGAGCAGGCATTCTTTTGCTCTCTGGCCTTGTTAAGACAAAATCCTTCTAGAGTCACTCCTTGATGTGAACTTGGAGCTAAATAAAGATTTCATTCTTCATTGACTGAAACTCTAAAGCAAAGTGTTAGGTTATGGCATAAACCCCCAAACCAGTCAGCAATTTCAAAAGAATGAAACTGAGTAAGAGGAAAGAGAAGCAACTCCATTGAGGTTGCCTTTGTACCTTCAGGATGAACTCTTTACACTGATAAAATGGCTAACATTTGTCCTCCAGACAATGATTCGGCCCTTTCATTGTTTGAAATAGAACCAATAAAACTACAGGCTAGTGAAATGATAAGGAGGTAAGGCTCTTGCTGCTAATGCTAATGACCTGAGTTCTGCTCTTGGATTCCACAACTGGAAGGAACAAAAGGACTTGACTTCCCCAAGTTGTCATTTGACCTTCACACACTGTTCTATGTGTGTGCCATTTGACCTAGCCTCAGCATGGAACCTTCTTAACATCTCCCTCTAGAAAACATTTTCTCCCCTTCTTCTTGATTTTCTTGTTACTCTTTCCATCAGTGGCATTGCAGAAGGCTCTTTCCATATCTTACACGATTTCTCAGACTCCCAGTTGTTATACATGCACCCTTATATCACTCAGTGGTCTCATTCAGGTACAGCTTGTAGTTTCTGCTGCTGAACTCCATGGGTTTTCAATCTCTCTCCCTCAGAAGTTCATATGTATATATCCAAATTTCTGCTCACATCACCACTTGGAAGTGTAACATATACCATCCTGACTCATGAACTGCACCGTTAAAATTGCTTTCATCACAGTGGTCTCCATTTCCATAACTGGAAACCACATCCTCCCCATTGCTCCAAGCACAAGCCTTGGCATCAACCCACCCTAACTCTTTGCTTTGTAAACAAACATATGAGAATCATCATCAGTCCCTATAGGTACTACTTGACAATGCATGTTATTTGGAATATGCCTCAAGGTCTCTATAGCACCCACACTGGATTAGTGAACTAACTTCTTTCCCTGGGTCAGCGAAAACTGGGTCAATTGCTTGCTTTGGCTTTTGTACTTTCCTTTCAGTTCCTCCACAACACAAAAGGAAAAGGGATCCTTCCAAAAGCATTGTCTCTTTTTCTGTTGAAAAGCTCAAATGTCTTTTCTTCTTCTAATGAGAACACACGTTTAATACTGATTACTTACTTCTGTGTGATCTGATTCCCCTTCTCCTCGTAAGTGCACAGTTCCCGCTAATATTGCCTTCACTTAGTTCCAGCTTGTTCTTATTTCCCTTTGCTCGGCCAGGGAAACCTTTCCTCAGAGCTGCAGGACTCCCTCTCTTGCTCTGTATGATACCTACTCAAACATCAGTTCATCAATGAGATCTTCCCCTAAGTGTGATGTTTGAAACTTCTCCTCACAGCATCTTCGTACTTTCTGGATGTGTTTTAACGTTTGGTACACAATAGCAGCTGATTCGATGTGTTTGTATGTTATTTGGTTGTTTCTAACATTGCAAATATACCCCACAAGAAGGGAAAACTTGGCTGTTACTATTCTGTGACAGAGTCTGCAATAGAATCTCACTCACACAATAGCCATGTAAGCTAATGAACGTTTGACATATATGCCATAATATGGCTTCTGTTAAACAAAAACAGTATAAATAAAATAAGTCGACACAAAGAACCAGTGGTTTCCAGTCTGGATTAAGAGATTTATTATTGCTTTATTAGGGACCAAATTCTATTTCATGACAGGAAATTTGATTAAAGGTATCATAGAGACAAATAAGAATAGTGAATTAATAGAAGTTAGTCTTTTCAGTAAAAAACAAAACAAAAACAAAGATGAGGCATGGAGATGGATTAAGACAACTGCATTAAATGTATTAGAATAGAGGATAAATGCAAACTATCAAATAAGCACCTTTTAAAATTTGTTTTCTGGATATTACAGTGCCCCATAGTAGTACTGTAGTGGATAATTGTGATGCTTCCTTTCTGTAGGCCAGCAGTTTGCAGGTTTATGAACTAAGATAACAGACAATAAGCCTGGGATCAGAGAAATGGCTTAGTGTTTAAGAGTATTTACTGCCCTCCCAGAGGACCCAGGTTCAGTCTGCATCACTCTTGTTAGGCAGCTTATAATTGCTTGTACCTCCAGCCATAGAGTATCTAATGCTCTCTTTGATCTCTGCAAGCAAGCACACACATGTGACACACACACAGGCACACAGACACACACACACCAAAGCAGGGAGAGCGGGGAGGGAGTGAGAACAGAAATACAAAAATTAAAAAAAGAACAAAACAAAGCTTAAAAGAAAGACAATAAACATGACTGCATAATCACCTTGGAACTATAGTCATGGGCACGTGATTTTGGGCTACCAATAAAATAAGTGGAATATTAATTTGACCTGGAAGGGAATATGCTAAGAAAGTAAGCAGCCTTTACCAAATTATGTTCTTGGTTCTAAGACAAAATTGGTAAGTGCATGGTGAATGTAAGCAGTGTCTCTATTTTAATTTCTTTACTTTAGTTAAAAACATGTTGAATCAAACCACAGAGTTTAACATAATGTTTGAAGAGGATAAACAAGCTAGTTTTTCTGACATGATAATATCTACAGTCTTTCTTAGGTAAAAATATATTTACCTTTTATTTAATAGAGAAAGGAAAGGTGTATCTGCCATGATTCTCTATACAGTCAAAGATAGTTTCACAGTCTAGTGTGGGTAAGTGCTGAATAGATACTTATTGACCAATTAAATAAAGTATAACAGTTATAGTAATGCAGTTTTAGTAGAAACTGAGAGGTCCTGACAACATGTCTATCCAAGAATCTGAGCCATGGTCTCATAGTGTACAGTCTTGACACTTTGGTGAAGGTAGTACCCCCAAACCTATGTTTAAAACACATGTTAAACTTGCTGGAATTTAGTGGGGTCTTCACTCAAAGGACTGCTAGTCCTCATCCCTCTTATTGGGGGGAGGAGCTTCTAAGGAAGAGATTTGAAATAGACAAGCTCTGGCATTAGGAGCAAAGAGAGATACAAAGAGGAGGGCACTTAAGAAAAAGACAATATATACCCAAGACATGGCTGTGGGCTTCATGACAGTGTGAGAGAGGAAGTGGTTGTCAGGGATTTCAGAATCATCTGAGATATGGAGGGACAAACCAACTTATATCTCTTTGACACTGCAGAGTACAGCATATTCCATCTACCTAGAAAGTTCTCTTAGAGAATGGACTGAATAAAATGTGCCATGCAGCTGCAAATTCATAGGCTCAGCCTAATTTCCCACTGTAATTTAACAGATACTTAAAAAAATCGGACATGGGTATTTCTTTCTGTAACTAGGACATAATGTGTAATAGAATGCAAATTATTTAACAGCAATTTAGTCCTGATTTGCTTAGTAATAATATCTATTTCCACCAAGGTTACTCTAATTAGAACCAATGAGACTCATTAGATCTAAAAATCTCAGACAAAAATATACCCAAGAACATTGGGAAGACACTTCTCCTGTGCTTATTTACAGCAAGGAGAACAGCTTCTGCATTTCCCCCTGAGTGTGGTGTGCCCCTCGATGCACTCAGAAATGTACATAACATGTTCTAATCAATGCATGTAGTTTGAAACTTTTAAATCCTGAACTTTACTTTTCATCTCCAAGCATACAGGAAGATAGAAGGAAGACCACAGCTTTATTTTCTGCCTGAAGGATTTTAGACAGTCCATGGATGGATGCTTCACTGGGTTTTCAGTGGAGAGTGAATAGCACCAGAGGAGAGAGACGAAGGGCAAGGTGGCAGGATCTGTGAAGCATGGCAATGACGTGCCATGGTATCCAACTGGGGACAGGCTCACACATCAAAGATGACTATCAGAAGCAATAAGACTTCAGGGCTCACTTGGCATCCACATATAAGTTTCCCTTACTATCAGGAGCCTGTATATATGTAACTTCCGAGTACTGACTATTGAGCATAGTAAGTATATGCAAGTTTTGAAGTGTGTTCATGTTTGTGTACTATATTTATTCCCACGTTCTTGGCTCCATAAGGAAGCATGATATATGCTCATATCTGTTTCTTTTAAAGAAAACGTTTGGTGTATTTTTATCTCAGAAAGACTATGGATGTATCATATAATACAAAAGGGAAGGTTTGATAAGAGTGACAGAGAAAAATTGTGGACAAAGGAACAACATAGAAAAGGAAAATCTTAGAATTTTGAGACAGAGTGACATATTTTGGGAATTACTGATGGTCAATAGCTAATGTGGGAGGGCTTTAAAGCAACAATGCAGACTAAACCAAAAATGGAGTGTTTGGGCAGAAAACATCATCAATCTATATCAACTATCTGGCTCTTCAGTTTAATTGTTTGTTTTTCAATGTGTAACTACTCTAGTAGAAAAACTGATAGGATATAGGGGATGAGACTGTTTAAGAGAAAAAATATCTTATCAATATCTCTCTTTCTGCTAAAGGGAAGGAAGGAAGTTTAGAAAGTACATGAAATGGTTAGTGTAAGTTCATGAAAAAAAATGGTAAGATTGGTTATGATATGAAAGAATAGAATGGTAGAAAAACTGAAATGAATCAAAGGACCACATACCATACTGAAGCCCTAGTCCATGCTGTTGCCATCTGACATGTTGAAATCATTAACCAGTACAGAGATGCTTCTCTGGTGTTAGAGGGAGTATATGTTTTTTTCTATCATGCAGAACTGTGGAGTAATTTCTTTATTTGCCTTTTATTTTTATAAAACTATTTTGTAAATTAAATTTACAATTCTCTAATTTTTAATATCTGAATTCAAACTAATAATAATAACAGGTACTTACATAGGACCTGTTTTTCAAGCATACTGTCCTTAGGACATCATGAATATTGACTCACCTTTATATAATGTCAACCCATTTCAGTAAAGCACATTATTATTTTCATAAAAAGATGAGGATCTTAGGGAACAGAAAGGCTGAGAATTTGTGAGTGTTTTCATAGTTTGTAAGTGATGAATTTACAACATGAACTTAGATAACCCTCTATTTCAGTTCTGAACCATTAACTTGATATAAGAAAATATGTAATGGAATAAAGTATGCTAATGTTCTTGAAGACATCTGGGATGAGCATCAGTCTAGATCTTAGAATAGACCAGGTTCTTTGATTTAGTGGAGCTTGGGTAAACCTGTTTGTAGCATGTAAATCAAAGTAGAATGTAACTGTGCCCTGAATGATTGTCACTTGAGGACAATCTTAACACAACAGGCTTGAGAAGCACACACAGCTGGAGAATTCTGTATTCTCCTAACAGTGCTTAGCCACTGCAGAATAGTCCTACAGGGCAACATCGGGAAAGCTGATGATGCCATAGAGATCTTTAATGTACATAGCACTGTACTGAAAATCTCGAAAGAAGGAAGCTCACTCAATTTTTTCTTTAACCAACAAAAGATAAACCAAATCAACTGAGTTAAGGATGTATGTTTGAGAAGAGGATGGTGGGATGTTGGTAGACTTCCTTCTAGGAGAGACTATTGTAAATTTTCACATTTCAACTTTTCCCAAACAGTGACCATTCAAGCGATAGACAACATAGTAAGCCAATTTGAGAGAAAACATGAATTTTCCATGTTTGTTCTTATACATTGTATTTTCAATAATGGAGATTTTTCTTTCATCTTCTAAAAGAATATGAAACCACATAGGTTTAGCATTTGCATATATTTGCTGCAGAACAAATACACTATTCAGGATGTAGTTATTTTCTTCCTATTATTAGTATGTACTCAAAGTATTTTGTAATTTTTATATAAGTAACATGGAATTATATCTTGTAAGAAACTAGGAAAGAACTGGAAATGTATCTCAGTGGTTAAGAGTACCTGCTACATTTCCAGAAAACCTTGGTTGTTTGACTTCCAGCACCCATACATCAGTTCACAAACCTCTGTAACTCTAGACCCAGGAGAACTGACAATCTCTTCATGTCTCTGAAGTTACCAGGCTTCTAAATGGTGCAGAGGCACATATGCAGGCAAAACACCATGCAATTAAAATAAACCATGAAAAGAGTTCATGTAAGATAAAATTAATATTGGATAATGAACTTGTACTTTTTTATTAGCTTTACTTTAGTTTTGAGTTCTGTGATGAGTTAGGAACTAAAATAATCTCAGACATGTAGAAGAGATAGTAGCTCCTACAATGTGCTGCAGATGAGTTACATCCTTGAACATTATTTTCTTGCTTTGAAATAAACCTTTTATTTAAAATGCTGTTTCATTATCCCTGGAAAATGCAAATGTTGCAAGTCAAACTCATTCAAGATTAATTTTCATTTGAGAAGTGCAAAATTTGTTGCTTTTCATTTTC
Source organism: Onychomys torridus (assembly GCF_903995425.1). Taxonomy (NCBI): domain Eukaryota; kingdom Metazoa; phylum Chordata; class Mammalia; order Rodentia; family Cricetidae; genus Onychomys; species Onychomys torridus. The sequence goes on from NC_050454.1 coordinate 52,609,571, forward strand.
ACAGGCAAATATCCTGTGCTTACATTAATGTTTCATGAGAATAAATAGCATATTAAAGTCCTCTTGGACAAATGGCATGTAGTCATATCATATACAAATACCTCTGATATTTGGTGGGACAAAGAAACATTGATATTACAGAGTGCTAGGAGTGTAAAATAAAATGTGGTATTCCTTCTTTTGTTTAATTTAAATAACTTCACTCAGCATTATTTATAAACACAAAATATTTAAATAATAAAATTTTCAAATTTCTGTTTTACATTTGCAAGCCTTAAGCTGAGCCCCATGATATTTATTATAATCAGGCTTATTATCATTTAAGTCTTATGAGTTCTGCCTGGATTGAAGTAAGATAAAATTCCTTAGGTACTTCATTAGTACTTCTATCAGAATAGAAAGAACTGTTTCTCATGAAGTAAATGACCACTGAAAGCTCAGAGTGATGTTAGGTGCCAATCATGGGATCGGAGTTCACCTCGGCTGAATGATTTAACAATTTTGAGTTATATTACCCAGGAGGGCAGTGATGTTATGAGTCTGTTCCCTCAGTAGGTTTTGCAGTTGAAACTCCTGTCTAATGGTGTGTGCTAATACATAATGATAATGTCCTTCATTGAGATGCTCTCTAATGGCCTGTTCTATTTTGTAGTGATAATATACTGTAGACAATAACTTTAATGTTTCTACTCTTTTGAGAAGAATATACTTCAGATGTTGGGGTGCACATGAATGACTTCCAAAGTGGCCTTCTCGAACTGAAAACCAGAGGAAATAAAATGCATAAGAAACCAACATACACTGAGCACCTTCTTGTTTTAATCATCATGTTATGAAAAGAGAAATTGCCTGTGGCAATTCACTGCGATAAAGACAGAATTTAAGGGGTGCTAGGAAGAAACATTTTCCTTCTGTTTTCTCTCACTCTATCTCTTAAAGCAGATGCTTAGGATTTATTATAAAATTTATAATCCATAATTTCCAAGTAGCCCTTTATAATAATTTCATTTTAAAAGTGTATCAGATAATCACTGCATGGGCTTCTCTGGAGTGAACACACTTTATTTTAGATTTTCTCATAGGATCTCTGAACATTCTATTCAGATAATATAGTAATGTAGTGAATTAATATGGTTTTATGCAAGAGTATTTATTGATTTATTTTAGAAAAGCCATTTACAGAAATCATCTATCTAGATCTTGTTATTAGGCTCAGTCCTTTTATTTTCTTTCTATGAGACAGGGCTTCATGTATCCAAACTCATAATGTTACTGAGGAGGACAGAAATTTCATTCTTCCTGACTCTACTTCCTGAATACCAATCTCATAGGCATTGCAACCATGTGGCTTTTATGAGGTACAGAAGACCAATCGAGGACTTCCGTGTGTACTTGGGAAGCACACTACAGACTATACCACAACATTAGGCTAGAGACATCAATTACAAACAAATAAATTATGTTCATACCAGATCTTTACACACAGTTGATGCTTTGAAATTTGAGGAAAACATATATAGAAGAAAACTAAGAACAAAAAGAACTATGCTCTCCCCATTGGAGCTTTATGGTTGTTAGAAGACTCATGTACTAAAATATAAAATGTTGTGAAAAATGCCCAAAGCTACATCCATATCAAGGGGGTAAGAAGAATGGGTGTGTAATTAGTTTGATATAAACCTTTTCTAGATTTTATGTCCTTTTTTTTTTTTCAGGTTAATTTTCTTTGGATGAAAAGGATCAGAGTACAAAGTAGTACTTGTGAAAATTCTATAAATAATGGGTTTGACTATTTTAACAATAATATTAAAGTAAATAAACAGTTATAAAATGTCCTGTATGGAGAAATATTCCTAATTTAAGACTTCTCTAAACCTTCAAATATTTATTTAAAGGTCAGTGTTAGATGCTAGGTCAAAATGATCATAAGGTGAACTGAACTGAGAGCAGCTTTTCCTGCTTGCTTTTGGACAGAGTCCTTGCTATAACAGGTGTTGAGGGAAATTCAGCCTCCCAGGAAGTCTTCTAAGTGGCTCAGGCTCATTTTGCCATGCTTCCTGGAAGACAAGAAGTAACTGTCTGCCTATAGTCTTCTATCAACTTCACAGTCAACGCTATGGACTATAAAGGCTGTTCCCACAAAAGAAAACTCTCTAGTACTCCATCTACAATGTGCAGCAGCTGACTACTGTTAAGCTATCCTTTTCCATCGCCACTTTCTACTCAGAGTGGAATGATAAGCAGGATCAAGAGAAGAGGGGAAATTAGCAAGGCATAGAAATGAAAAACAGTCTCTCACTTTGGAGTCTTGTCCTGGATGTCTCTTGAGAGGATCAATAATTTCTGCATTCAGTATTTGCTATCAATCTTGCCAGCATAGCATTTCTTTTTTATAGAAATATTTTCAAATGCCAATGTTAAAAGAGTAAGGAAGCATGTTTAAGGTTTAACTGTATATGGTATGTTTTTGTATGTGTGTGTGTGTGTGTGTGTGTGTGTGTGTGTGTGTGTGTGTGTGTGTGTGGTTGTGTCTGGGTGTGTGTCTGTGTGTGAAGAAGTAATTCTAAGAATTTTGTCCCAAATCTCTCTTATAGTTAAAGGAAATGTCCAAACTCCCTTGTGCTACTCTAGCAAATACTGATGTCATCAGATTTTGTTCCCACATAGGACATGTTGGAAGCCACCCTATGATATCAGTTATTGAAAAGAAGAATAGATGGGGAGAAGAGGTGGGAAGGATTAGAAACCTGTCAAACAATATAAGAAACTTGAGCTTCCAAAATATTACAAATCAGGCACCACCAAGGCATTTAGAGTAATTCTCTGAAAAGTTTGCACTTATGTCTTTGTTTATACCAGGTTCTTTCTCTGAATGCACTTTTTTTTCTGTTCTTTTTCTTTTTTTTTTTTCAAGGCATTTTCAAATTTTCTTTTCTTTATTATGGGTGAGACACATGCTAAGGAGAGTGTATGGAGGGCAGAGGAAAAACTGGGGGAGTCAGCTGTTTCCTTCTGTCTTTATGAGGGTCCCAGGGATTTAACTCATATCATAATTTTCATTATCTGGTGTTAAATACCTGTACCCAGTAAGCCTTCTACCTGGCTTCTTTCATTCCATTTGTATTAAACTATCTCTGCTTCAGACCAACTAACCCTGAAATTCTTTTCTGTCATAAAACCAAGGATCTTGCTTTACCTGAGTGTAGATCCTTAAGGATCGATGCTTCTTAGGCTGTCAGTGAGTCTGGGCTATGTGTCCTGCTATTGCAATTCCAACTGGTAATCTGAGACAATGGGGTACCTTTCTATACTGTTAGAGCTACAAAGACAATGAAAATAATCAATAAAAAATGCAGGAGGTAAACACATGTCTATCATACAATGTTTCATGAACAGCTTTGTTGTGTTACTGTTATTTAGATTGTAATGTAAGTCAAATATAATAAAATAAATATCAAATGAAAAGGAAACTTTAATGCAGGGTTTTCCTTATGGTGATAAGCAGAAGAAATAAACAATATATAATAAAGGAAGAACTCAATAGACATGGAGTATTCTAACTTTGAATATTTCAGAAGGGATGTGTCCTTGACAAGATTATGGGGGTAAGATACCTATACCTTTGAATACCCTGCCAATTAGATGCCTTGTTATTTAGGCTATGGGCCATGCCAAGCAGTTCCTTCTGATGGAAACAGCATGATTTGTACTGGATACTTATGGCTTTTCTTCCTCTGGATACTCTAAGCCACACTGAATTTTCACTCCTGAGGGTGGAGGTGGTATAATAGAGATACAGAAGCTAAGGTCAACAATCAGTGAGGTATGTCCCTGTGAACAATCTCCTGTTAAATCTAGATGCAGGCTTATGGAAAATGATTGACAACCTTTCATCTATGCCATCACTTACCTCAACAACCAGAGCTCTAGATTGCACTATAAACACTTCTTCCTTGGCTTTCAACATTCATGCTATTAACTGTAAGGAACCCGAGTTGTGAGTCTCACAGCTTTTCAGAGTTCACTGGAGCTGTTCCTGGCAATGCTAGTAGTGTACCATGGAAGTCACAGGACACACAGCTTCAGAGAAACTGGGCAGAGTTGGTGACAAAGCACTGAGCTATCAGAGAGCAGACATCAAGAACTAGTACTCACTCCCCCAACTCTCCTGAGTTTTTGTAGCTCCCACACTAGCTGAACTTTAAAATTCTTCCCAAGATCCAGGTGTTAAGTATGGTCACAGAGCTTATCCTGAGAAAGAAGAAAGGTACGTATGATTGGGGAAAAAGCACTAAGGCGAATTTCCTAGCTTTGTGTATATTTCTTTAACACAATAGAGTATCAATTTCCAATTTCCTTCCGAAAAAATAATTTTTCAAAAGAGACATTGACTTACAGTTACTGAAAATATCATGTATTAAGCATTTGTGTGGCACAGTGCATCCTAGGAGAGCTATTCAGTTTTAAGAGGCCTGGAATGTAGCCCACACTCAGCAAATTGAGTTGCTAAAAAAAGATTTGAATTACTCAGGACCCAGGAGAATTCATCTCAGACCCAGCCCTACTATTTGCTAGCTTTGTAAAAGAATGTGGTTGCATTCAGAGCCTGACTCCTCACCCAAGCAAGATATGAAACACAAAGAGATGGGATATTCAAATCTGCTCAGACACCACAAAGCAGAATGAAAATCTATCTATTGTTTTGCTATTGGTAAAGTAACACTTTTTGTTTTATTTACCTCTTTGGATTATTGGGAGATAATATGAGATAAAGACAATAACTAGCTTAAAACAAGTACCCCACTTAGTTGGAAGGCTGATTAAATTCTATCTAATCTGCAACCCATTTTCAGTTATTCCTGAAATCTAGATACATTTTGAAAGGCACTTGTTTGTATTCCCTTGGGATGATCATCATATTCCTCTTTTCAGTACCATTACTTGTGATGTTCCTGTACATGGGTTCCAAGAGAATAAAGGCTGGCTTGGTGATACTTGCTCAGCAGAACTGCGTGGTACTGAGAAGACAAACTCAGAAATCTGTGTAGTGAAAATTCTTAACATGAAGTCATTTGTTATTAACTGCCCAAGCAATGCACATTATGTTAATATGTATTAAGAGTAGAAACCCTGTTACAGCAGGATATCCAGTCCTCACTTTCTATCTAAACACACATACTTGGGAACTTAAAAATTCAAGCAAATGTGACTGATGCAAAAACAAACAAGAAAACAAAAGAAAAATATCAACAATAAAAAGAATGGAACCACTAAAATTGATTTAAAATCTATAGTGAGAAACAAAACATTGCACTATAATAACAATATTCTCTCAGGTAAATGTAATACACAAAGAGATCAAACAACTATTGATGTATAGTCAGAATTTTAGTTTGGTGGAGATCCCAAATGTTTAAGTTGCAATATGCATTATTAAATTTATACCTTCTAGGCATGAAAGCTTAATTAATTTTGGTCTTAAGCTTCTCAACAAGATTTCTTTTTTCCCAGAAAAATATCATGTCTGGCATATATATGCTGAGAAAGCTTATTTTCACTTACATTCACCAGAAAGGCATGTATGATAGTCTCTAAATATGTCACCTCGATTTGTTACAAATTATTTATGCACAGGCATAAACAAGACATTATTTAGTACAGTTAATAACCCATGACAAGTTTCCTTAAAATAAATGGGATCTCAAAATTCAATTTTATTTATTAGCCAATTTGAATTTTTTCCTAGGCATTTATCCATCAAACATGGCACTGTTATTGCACATGCATTATGCAGCATGTCAAATTAAACCATTGTTGATAAAACAAACATTAGTTATTGAAAGGATCCAAATGCTAGCTTGAAAAGCTGTGTGGTAGCTAATAAATATGCCCGACTTTCATAGCAGAGTGGGCAAACAGGATAATTTGATCTGTATGCCTGTACTTCATAAACTTAAAAAAAAATCCCTTACAAAGAACAAGGGTTTTGTCTTGTGTTTAGCCTAGGGCAGGATATGGTACAAGGCACTGATAGCAGTAACAAGTGTTATGAGAAACACACTTTCTCATTTTTTTTTCTGTATCTACAAATACTTTCATTAGCTTCTTTGATGATGTGAAATATCTTTCCAGTGTAGAACTTGCTGTTATTTCTTTAGGTCATACATTGCAAGACAAGGCAATGGCCTGAGACAATGGGATTTACATACTGGATGACACAAAGGGAAAAAAGTCCTATAATTTTACTACATGGTAAATGAGGTGTACGTGTTAAATATGCTCCTTAAATTCATGTTCATATGCAAATTTCAAGGCTCTCAATTTGACTTTCCTCTGTCTTTGAGAAACAAGGATGTGTTAATGTGTTTTTAATAACGTCTACAATAATATACCCAAGTTTTAGTAGAAAGTGAATCTAACTTAGTGTGAATTGAGCACAGCATTAGACAGAGAACCCAAATTTTCACGAACTATTCTGAACATTTAGTAATTATTTATACACACAATCTTGCACACACATGTTCATACACACAGCAAGAAAGGATGCTTAAAAGTGATAGAAAGAAACCATCAAACCCATTTTACTACCATATTTATTTTTAGGAATTCCAATTAATTGCATGTATTTTTGGTACAGATGTGAAACTTTATATATAATGCACACCCACTCATGAAAATACTGAGATAAATGTTCAAAAAGCATTACTTTTAATTTTAAGTATCACCTAATAATGATCATTTTCTAAATTGTCAGTACTTTATTTTGTTTGGGGTAATATGCATTCCTTCTTTATTTTCATAAATTAAATCATAGAAAATGTGTTTTTATTGAGTGTACATAAGTTTGTAGAAGAAACATAATAATGATTATAGCTGGGAAAAAAATTTGTGTATTTTCTTTAGACTAAGAAGTAGTAGTCAGTCCATAATAATATAATGGAACCTCCCGGTTGCGAAGTAGGGGAGAGTATAGTTTGAAATGTTAGACTAAGTATTTTTTTCTTGATTGCTATCCTTTGACAACTGTCTGTCTGTATATCTACCTATTATCTTAAAAAATACAAACAGTTAAAAGAGAAACAGCAAGAAGTTGAGTCAGAGAAAACACAAGAACAAAGCTAACATCACCATAACAGGACAATCAAAGGAGCTGCTCTGGATTTTCCTGGGATATTTTCAGCTTTCTTTAAGATAAGGGTGGACCATGTCTCTCCATTCTCTAGAGACTTTTGAAATTACTTTTAGCTTGCCCTTTTTGTTGTTGTTAGTTTTTCAAGACAGGGTTTCTCTGTGCAGTTTTGGTTCCTGTCCTGGATCTTGCTCGGTAGACCAGGCTGGTTTCGAACTCACAGAGATCTGCCTGGCTCTGCATCCTGAGTGCTGGGATTAAAGATCTGTGCTACTGCTGCCTGGCCAGGTTGCCTTTCTTTTATCAAGAGTCCAAAGCTGCTATCAATCTATTTAGATTCCATATAGCTCAGAAAACCTCCACAGGTTTTTGGATGTTTTGTAGAAAACATGTGGAGAAACACACAGCCTAATGTTCTCTTCTGGTTTATTATAGTCCTTGAAATGATATTAGAAGTTGTTTCTACTTTCTAAAAAAAAACCCATAGTATGTGAGGGGATGTGAGGTTTATATAGACATAAAGAAATTTAGGTTATACAATGTAATAAAATAGTCTGTGATAACCCAGTTTATATTAGAGGAAGAAAAGGTTACCTACCCCCTTAAAGCAGAATATTCCAGAAAACCATTTTATTTCTCCAGGAGAATAGGTTATCCATTCCAAAGATCTTTTCTTTCTACCACAAAAATAAAATTCACAGAGTGCTTACACAATACATTCCAATGACTAAATGATTATATTGGAAAGAAACTTACAAGATAATTAGTGAAGTCTCTCTCCAAGTAATGGGTCACTGCCCATTATATCTTTGAAAGGTAACCAATCCATTTATAGCAAGTCTCTGTTCTGTTTTTAGACCAAACAAAGTAAGACTATGTTTTTACAGTGAAAAAAAAAAGGCATCTTTTAGTTAGTATTTTCTCCTAAGGAGTGCCAGCTAAACATAGGGGAAAGTTATCATCACATTTTTTAAGCAGATACTATATACAATGGAAGAGAGGATCTCTGGTGTTGAAGATACAGTAGAAGAAATAGATTCATAGTCAAAGAAAACACTAAAACCAACCAAAGTCATGACCCAAAATGTCCAAGAAATTCAATTTATTTTTCAATTGTGAGGTTTTAACATCTTGTTGAAGGTATTACATAATCTGCCATCTTAGGAAAACATTTTAAAATGGTGAATGGTTAGACTGGCATGAGTAATTATAATGATCCTACAACACCAGAAACTCTGCATATAAATATGTTTGGAAACAACTAAACTAATTACAAAGAGTGCCTTCTCTGCCAAATTGGAAAGAGATAAAGACCCCAACCCAGATCTCCCCTGAGCATTCAAGGTGGGAGGCCTTGGGAAAAGGAAGGAAAACTCTGATATTTGTTGACTAGAGGAGAGTAGACAAAATCCTCTGACCCTGTCCTCATTGTTGGTTAAATGCAGGTAAACACTGCAAGCTGAGAAAATACAGATGATCCTCAAAAAAAGCATTTCCCTTTCTCATCTTGGTGCATGAATGAGAACAAAGAATGCAGTCAGAATATGTTTTTTGTTTGTTTGTTTATTTGTTTTTAAATCTGGGATTCCCTAGCTCTCCTGAATTACGGTGCTCAGTCTTCAAAAGGAATATATAATATATATATATATATATAATCAGCTTGCCCATTTACTGATATGGTCCTTTAGTAAGACTGCACAGGAGATGGTAGATTTAACAGCCATCATTATAATGTCAAACACTGTACAATATCAAATCTCAGTTTGCAGCTTTATTGACAGAGCAATCCAAAAGAGTTTTTCTAAGTACATACACATCAGAAGCAATGAAGGATTTTTATTAATTTGGTAGTGATTTAATGCCTACTGACGTTGACTATAGATAAGAGTAATGAATTATCTGTTTCAAAATAGCTAGAAAAGAGTATCCCAAAAAGCAATAATAAATTATTAAGGCAACATACCATTGTTTTAATTTAATCTTAACACACTGCTTAAGGAACTGAAATAGCATATTGCACCTTGTATATATGTAAAGTATTTATATATTGGTTCAATGAAAAACACAAATTGTAGTCTCCTATTGTGTGCTAGTCATCTTTCCATTGCTGTAACAAAATATTTAAGATACAAAGCAAAGTGGGGGAAAGTTAGTACAGGCTCTTGTCCTCACGAATTTCATTTCATGGTTTCTAGACTCCACCATTTTGGGCCTATGTCTCATTTTACATTAAAAAAAAAGAAAAAGAAAAATGATATGTATATTGGGGTAATTCTATTGACCTCAAAGAGACCTCACAGGAAACATGGAAGGAGACAGAAAATATTGTATCATTTCTTCTTCCATGTTTCCTTTGAAGGACTGTGTAGCAGTCCTTTTGGCAATGACTATTCTTGCTATTATCTCAGCAGTAATATAAATCATTAAATAGATATCATCATTATATAAATTATACAACTCAAATATACACTGAATGGAAACATTTATTTAAACAAAGGGATATATAATAATAGAAATTGTTTTAAATTTCCAATTATGTACATTATGAATTCAAAATCTCTTCCAGTGTGTTTAACCACTTGAACTATTTTCTATGTTATATAAAATATGATAATATAGTTTTCTATATACTCTGTAGTCTTTCTTAGTTCAGAATGGTAAAACAGATCCTGTAGTTGAGATGATATCTAAACAGCAAAAGCTTCTCACTTTAGATGCTGGGCAGTCTTGGATCCTGGTTCCTAGGGATCAGGGTCTAGTTAAGACACTTGGGTCTACAGGTACCTGCTTCTTTATTGTGTCTTCACTTATAGACTCAGTTTCATTCTATCTCATCTTGTTTTATGAAGGCAAGCATCACCTTCATGAGATCCCCATCTTTATTACTTCAATTCTCCCAAAGTCCAAACGTCAAATATTACACAAGGGATTTAGGTTTCAAAATATGAATTTGGTGCAAACACACATGTTTAATCTGTAGCAATTATAACAGAAATGCATTTTCTATTTCCATAGAAAAGTATCCTGTTACATTTGGAATCTAGGCTGCTTATTTTTTGAGTAAATTACTAATTCATAAATCAAAAAAGAGCTATATAATGCTTTAATTCTTTAGAGAAACACGTGTTATTCATCTATCCATCTATCTCCAAATTCTTTGCTAAGCACTCTGTTGTCATATTTACATGCTAAGCTAATGAGAGAGGATGGATAGTTAAAAAGAGTCATTCAACTAAAAACAACAATACTTATGAATAAAAACACATAAGTTGAAATACTCAAGAGGTTAGTAGATGCTATTTTAGATAGGGCCCTTGAGGGACTATGTTAAAAGTATTAGTCCATGTTGAGATTCCTCCTTTCAAAAAGCTGGAGTCCAAATGTGCTTTGTACTTTAAATTTTTTTTTTTTTTTTTTTAGATTTTAGAACATTGCTTGTACATAAGAAAATAGTTTGGGATGTATTCCAGGGTAAATCACTACTCCATTTCACAGACTTCATGCATAATGACCTTCTAAAGGTCATTTGTACAATACTTTAACAAATTTTTAATAAAATATTTCCTGTTGTGTAAGTTTCCACTTACAGCTTCTTAGAAGCTATCATAAATTTTAAGGCTTGTTTTATATTTTCAGGCTAATACTTTCTAATTTTCATAAATGCAGTTTACAAAACTATTAGAAATGTAGCAAAGGAATGTTCTTTTTACTCCATTTCGGTTATCCCTCTTTTTTTGCCCCCCCCCTTTTGAGATCATTTCCTCAATGTAAGGAATGTCTTATAATTCGACCATCAGCCCAAGCTGTCACCAGTGCAAGTTCACAATATATTTCTTCCTTTTTTTTTGTTAAGAAAGTAAGGGAAAATAACCAAGGCAGGAACAGAGAAAAGTAAAAATATAATCCATCTCTACTCTCAACTAGTTCTGCAACATTAGATGAATGTTTCTCAGACTATGAGCCTATACTTTTGAGAAATTAGAGCATTACCTGCTAAATATATTTGCTTTGGACGTTTTTCATGTTCCCCCCTATAAGTGAACTGCTGCATTAAGACAAAATAAGCAATTACCTCATTGTATGATTGCTGATAAGATGCTGACAGCCGGCTCATCTGCAATACCATACTGCTTTGTAACTGTTTCTAGCTTTCTTTTCCTCTCCTTCACTTTCTAAGTAATGATCTTTCTTTTTATTAAAAAAAAGTAAGTTGGTTGAATCTCAGTTTCTAATTCTCTTACTTTTGTACAATTGAATCAATGATAATAACTGCTATTATATATTTGCTTTCAAAACTTATATATATATATATATATATATATATATATATATAATAGGCAATCTGGAAATAAAAAAGCAAACATTTAACTTCCACAAATATAAGAATAATCTCAAGTAGACAAGTTCAAGGACCCTTTAAAATTTTCTGAGTCACGTTGACTTATTTAGGCAGGGAATTTTTTCAGTATCATTGATGAGAGAAAGGATTCATTACAATAACCAACTACTTTAATTTAGAAAAATCAATGGAATTAGTCAATTTTTGAAAATCATTATCAGATCAAATGATTAGCCCTGGTTATATAATTTGCATGTTCTGATTATCTATGTCAAGGTGGGTGGTTAACAAGTCATTAAGTTTTGATCAGGGTATAAGCATGTTAGAATCATCTTCCAATTTCTTGGAGATTCATTCAGGATCCCAGAAACATAACTGCTGCTATTTCTGAACTGCCTTTGGCTCTGAGCTGATGGTCTCATTTTGAAGGCATGCTCAAAATATCCCAACATCATTTCCAGGTCATTAGCTTCTCTCAATGATCTATCAATGATTAAAGCCAACTTTAGAAAGAGCTGGGATTCAAGCATCCTTAATGTCACACTCACACAAACACAAGACATAATTAATTTTGATAAAGAACTTATAGAGAAGTCTTAGTTTTGTTTTATAAAAATGCATTATTATATGCATCTTCAGCAGCCAGCAGTGAGAATGATACCCACTACTTTCATGATAAATGTCAGCTGAAATATGGTAAGTAGTTTTATTACTTGAGTTTCTTGCTGATTCTGATCCTTATTAGGATAATTTATAAAATAGACCTTTTCCAATCAGTGTCCACCGTATGTTCATTGTTGCATCCCAAATTAGCTACAATGATGGAAAAGTCTTTTATTCAAAACATATTTGTTGAGAGAATTGGTGAGTGTATATAAAAGAATTTCACATTATTCTCTTTTATTTGAGGTTGATAACCACAATAAAAGCACCTCTTCTGTCTTTAAGGAATGAATTCCATCAATCCTCTACAAGGCTGCAGATGTGGATTCCTTTCCAGAAGACCCTAAAATGCACCTCTAAAGAAAGAACATCCTGAGGGGGGCTGTTGAGTAGGGAGCCTTATGAACTTGTACTTCATTATCTGACCCACAGAACTGCAATCATCTAAGGATGCACTTGTAAAATGCTCACTTTATTTATTTTGCTCTGATAGGAAACTGATATAGAAAATATGAATGACCAGAGACAGAATTTAGATATTTGATATTTTATAAAATGTTTATATTTTAATGCCAGTTATATGAGAATAATAGTTAATTGCTAAAAATCATATTAAGACTTTCAAATGCTCACTATCAATAAGATAAGTAATACACAGAGATGAGCCTTTTAATCTGTTCTTATATTGAAGGGGCTAGAATGTAATTCCATTTTAGACATGGAGCAACTTCAATGTACATAATGACCTATTCCTGAGTCCAGGAAGTCCCCCAGCCAAGTTTAACCTATCAGCTGAACAGTTTCAAGCCAGGCCTTATAAAGGCTGGGAGACCCAAACAAGATATGGCTGTTACTGACCATATATAACTAAAAAGCCCACAAGGGGTAAAACGGTTACTAGCTCTGTCCAATCAACATGTGCCCCAATGTAACTGCTCCTTCACTGCCCAATTAAAACAGATTAGCATAATCTGGAGAGATGGCTCAGCAGTTAACAGCACTGGCTGCTCTTCCAGAGAACTCAGGTTCAATTCCTAGCTCCCACATGAGAGTTCGAACTGTTTGTAACTCCAGCTCCAGAGGATCTGACATACAAGCAGACAAAACATCAATGCACATAAAATAAAAATAAATAAATTCATTTTAAAAAAGATAAATAAGAGTTTGCTAAAAAAAAAAAACAAAAAAAAAAAACAAGCAAAAACAGAGATTAGTTCACCATACTTTGAATTTCTCAAGACAACTTTGAAAGGACCTGCATGTCGATATTGCCATTTTGGGTGGATGATCAATCCTTACATGCTGGCTATTTCCACAGAATAAATGCTCATTGTGCTTGCATACTATTTGAGCCTGGAGTCTTTCTCCAGTGATTCCATGACCCTTATAATATTGTTGTGAAATCTAACTTGAATTGTTAGTGAGGGCAGTTCTTGGTTAGGTCAAGGTCAATTTACTCAGAAATATAATATCTTAAGCTTCATGGAAAACAGTTTTAAGAGTAAAAATTATCTGTGTTGATAATATAGCTCCAAACTGGTGAATTCTAACATAATAAATATTGTATGGGTATGTTTTTGTTTCATCTTGTAAAACATTTATTTTAATATAAGGAAAGTAATGAAAGAATTATTTAGCATACATAGGCACTTTTGCAATTTATCTTGTTTCTGTTTTCTAAAAACAAAAATGTTCTCATTTTCATTGATTCTGTTCACTATAGTGACATGATTTGTTAAAAATATTCAGAATATCAGAAGCTATTACAGATTTCTCTATTTACCATGTATAAACACAATCAAAACACTAAACTTGCAGTGTACTTGGGTCATGAGACTTCAATACTAAAGCCTATGCTGGCACTCTTTTCATTTGAATAACATCAAGAATATTTTAAATGTCCAGAATATATTAAGTCATACATGGATAATTATTATAAAAATTAAGAAAATAATTAAGATTAAAAATCACATCTAAATATAGTTCTTAAACATTCTTCAGCAAAGCATTTTGTTTAGGAACAAGTCCTCAGTTAGGTTAACCAGCATATGCTTAAAGTAATGAACAATGATCATTATAGGTCTGCTATAACAGACTGACTCTCAGGTTTAAGCAATTAACCTGATTGACCTGCAACGCTTACTCCATGGTAGGTATCTTCAACCTGGACCTGTAGAATATGAGTGTATGCAGGTGGGACTCAGGCACTTTTTACTGTGGAAAGAAAAAAAAATCATTCTTTTCAATAACTCCTATTAAAGTAGACAATGAAAAAGAGAGCTTTTAGTAATGACTACACTTCAGACATCAATGATAATGTTCTACCATACTGAAAATGTTAAATATATTGCAATATATAATTTTTATCATCATTTTGAAACTCTGTTAATTAATTGGTCTAACAATACAGTTGATAGCAAATTACCTGAGTATAATTATATAATAATTTGATAAACTATACTTAAATATAATTGTTGCCTGAAATTTTAGTTTTTATTCATTTAAAATGGTATTTTGAGAAGCTATTCTACACAATTTCTGAAGTGGCAGATTATCCCCATAAATAAAAATGATAAGTGTATTAAGTGGAAGATTATTCCCATAAACAAAAATGATAAATGTATTTGTTCTATGGTAATATTCCTTGATTATCATGAACATAAAATTTGGAAAGAGATGAAGGGAGGTATCATCAAAAATGTGTATGGTGTGAGTTCATAGATTTGATACATACTTCCAAAGTTGAAATAATTGTCTAAATAACTCAAATACTTCTCCCTGTCATTTCATTGACGTGCTGCTGTCTAAAGTGTAGATTGATGCTTGACAGCACTGATGTTATAAATTATGCATGCCAATTTAGGGAACACAATTAAACTGAGGCACTATGGGTAATTTAAATAATTACATGTATAAATAGTATTATTAGTCTTGTCAAAATCTGCACCTATACTAAATGTCAGCATTTCATATCAACAAAGAGTTCTCAGGCTTCAGGATTATGAATCAATATGGTTGGAAGACCAATTTCAAGTTCAATTACTTGTAAAAATAATATTAGCATACATTTGTCAGACAACTTTTGGTTTTGACTTTTCCCTGAAGTTTGAGCAAGTGCTCATTTTAACTTTAAGTGAAACAACCACTCAGGTGATCTAACATATTCTTGTACAAGGCAATATGTACTAGCCAGGGATAGATATTGGACATTTCTATTTCAACTAATTATATTTCCTCTCTACCCTACTATTCTTGAAAACTTGATCCAAAGATAGAAGACTAGTAACATGGAGGGTACAGATACTGATTCTCATAAAAGTTATCATAGCCACTTCAAAATTGAAGCTCTTGAAGTTAATCTTATAAATTAAAAGCCTGCTAATGGCTGTTCTAGTTCATTTCTATTGTTTTGATGACATATCCTGACACAAGTCAGCTTGGGTGAGGGGAAGACTTTGTTTCACAACCACAGGTTACAGTCCATCCTGTGGGGAAGTCAAGACAGATTTTCAAACAGCTACTCACATCCACTGTCAAGAGCAGGAAGAAATACACAGACACATCCCACTTGCTTGCTTATGCTCAGATCAATTTATTACTCTCATACAAGTCAGAAGTACTTATACCCAGGGAATGGTGTTACTTACAATAGCCTGGGTACCAAACTGACCATTCCAATTAACTTAACTAATAAAATCTACCATGCCCAGAGGCCAATAAAATGTAGAAATCTTTTACCGAGATTCTCTTTCCAGGTGATTCTAGGTTGTATCAAGCTAAAATGATATAATAATAATAAAGAAATAATTTTCACTCTATATGAACATTCCTCAGTTATCATAACTGTCATAAACATGGTTAAATTGCTAGCTATAAATATGCTTTTGAAATAGGAATGGGGATTGTAATTAATACAAATTTCATTTTGATTCCATCTTTTCTACTTTATTTCTATTTCATAAGAAGTACTTCACTCATTCTCAGATATCTCTAATGAATTATTGAATGCATCCATTTTAGGAGAGACCTGTGAATTATGTTTTATATCAAGTTAAGTACATGAGGGGTGAGCTTCCTGGAATATTAATTTTCAGAAAATCCCTGTTAAAATGACAAAAAGTTAACATAATCATGTTGTTTTCCTGCAAACCAACCAAGAATTGAGGAAAGTTGTTTTTTTTTTAATTAGGAAAAATCAAAACAATCCATCAGCGTCTTAAATTTGTGCATTATTTTGATGTGTGTATAATGATGAACACATGTAGAGTTTTACAACTAAAGATTAAGTTTGCTAGCTAGACCTGAAATATGAAAAACTTTATGTTTCTGGCCTTCCCCCCAAGCTGACCTAAGGGACTTTGGATATGTCCCCATCAGTTGAACTTCTACCAACTGTACTTTCTTCACTGAGTAATAGTAGCATCTTGAGGAAATATTTTTAAGACAGCATTAGCCAATGACTTGAATCAAACGTGTTGTCCAAATATAATCCATGGATGTGATCCCCAGTAACATTTTCATCTGAAAATTTTTAAATGAAAATTCAGGTGTACTCTCTTACTAAGTGACGCCCCAATGTAACCCTTAACAAACTTTCCAAGTGATTCTGTTTCATTCTAATGTTAAGAAGCATTACAAATGATGAAAATTCCTATTATGTTAAATTGTCTAAGAAGTATTTTAGTTTGCAAAAACAAAATCAGGATTTTTTTTTTTTCAGGTTAAATATGGGACTGAAACGCATAATCAAAATTTGAAACGTGCCTGAAGGACATCATTGTATTACCCTGGCAAGAGAAACAATGCATCACAAGAAGAAAGCCCTCCCTCAATTCCCACTTTTATGATTGCCATCATTTCTGGAAGAAGAAATTGCTTAATCGTATGAATAGAAAGACAACAAGGCTGGGGACTCTGTGTTTGGAATTGTGCCCAACACATAATTAGCACTGTATAATTGTTAGCTGTTATTGTTATCTTCATTGTTGTTTTTCCTGTTATTGTTTTCTTTGCTGGATAGCAGATTCATAAAGGGCATTCACAAGGTGATAACCGTGGCTGAATGAGAAGAAAAAAAAGAAAGGTCTGATGCTGGAATGTTTTCATCTCTATGATACAATAGGAAATATTTTAATGGGTGGATTCAGCATAAAGTCCAGAGAATACTGAGAATTTAAATTCTACAAGAAGATAGCTGAAATATCTTTTTTGTTGTTGTTGTTGTTTGGTTTTTGTTTTTCGAAACAAGGTTTCTCTGTATAACTTTGTGCCTTTCCTGGAACTCACTTTGTAGACCAGGCTGGCCTCAAACTCACAGAGATCTGCCTGCCTGTGCCTCCCGAGTGCTGGGATTAAAGGCATGTGCCACCACCACCTGGCTAGCTGAAATATCTTTTAAGGTGCCTTTGAAGGACAGAAGAAGACAGAGGTCCCTCCACAGATGGCCTATGATTAGCAAGCTAGGTGATTCAGAGATTGGACATGTTTGCCTGTCAGTGCAAAACTAAGTTTGTCCTAGTCTTTGGAGTCCTACTCGAGTAAGTTTTCTGACCTTGCAAGCGAATATTTGATAAATACACTTAGAGGATGATTTTTTTCTTGTCTCATGGATTCAGTCAATATTCTTATGTTCCTGAAGTTTATGAGTATGTCATGGGGCTGAGCACCATGTCAGAAGACATGATAGGACAGAGATGCTCACTCCATGGTGGACAGCAAGTACAGAGACAGACATGTCCTATGGGCAAAATGTCCTTCAAATGCACAGCCTCAGTGACCTACTTAACTGAGGCATACCTCCTACCATTTATCCATAATTTCATTGAATAAAGAAATCATGAATGAATGAGTCCATTGATGAGTTCAGCACCTTTATAATCCAAATTATCTCCCAGCAAGTGAACCTACCAACTGAGGACCAGTTTCTCAACTCATGACCCTTTTGTGAGACATTTCATAATCAAGCTTAACCGTCACAGTTTCTACAACAGGTAGGACTTCAGAGTCTCTAATTTTGAAAGAAGACACAACATGAAAATACTTAGCTGATGGAAGATTGGGGTAATGGCAAAAATTCAGTGACATATCAAACATCCTGCAACAATGTTACATTTTTTATCTTTTCTGTTGAAGATAATGGATCCTCAGAAAATAAAGAAGTGATTTATATTAAATATCTCTGGGAAGTCATAGACATTAAGAATCAAAATCGAAGGAAAACAGGATAGAGTAAGGCAGGAATAAACTGAATTGAATCAAAGGTTGTTCAAATAAGACAAAGAAGATGGGTTTATTTGAAATTGCACAAATGATTGGCTGAATCATTATTGCATGGTGATTATGATAGAGAAAAAGCAAATGTAAACAGAGTATATTATATTAGGTATGTAGTAGAATTAAGATTCAACATACACTTAGAAATACAGGCTACAGGCTAGGTAACATGAATCTTAAAAGGTCTTATTAATAAAAAGCCCAGAGTCAGGTATTGGAGTCAAAGCCAGAAGATCAGAGAGACAGAACAGCGACAGCCAGCCTCACCTTGCCAACTCCTCAGCTGATTCTGTTTCCATGAATCCTCAGATTGAAAACCTCTGAGTCCTCATCCTGAAGGGATCTCAGCTGAACTGCTGCTAAAAAGCCTAAAAGCTTAAACCCTCCAGTTCCTGGTCCCCAGGCCTTATATACCCTTCTTCTGCTTCCTCCTATCACTTTCTGGGATTAAAAGTGTGTGCCAGCATGCCTGGCTCTGTTCCCAGTGTAGCCTTGAACTCACAGAAGTCTAGACAGATCTCTTCCTCCTGAGTGATAGGATTAAAGGCATGTGTGCCATCACTGCCTGAGTTCTATGTCTAATCTAGTGCCTGTTCTATTCTCTGATACCCAGACAAGTTTGTTAGAGTACACTATTAGGGTACACAATATATCACCACAGGGCTATAGTGGATTTTGTTGAAAACACCAATTTCGTGTGTACTAGGAATAGGGATGATGGCAATTACCAAATGTACTCCACAGAATGTTAGAGACAGTGGGAGACAGATCAAAAAGAAAGCACTGAAGAAAATGCTCTCTAAGAAGCAGTTATAGAAGAGATAGGGATGTATAGACACTGTGAAGAAAGAACAGAAAGGAGGTCAAAGCTACCTGAGGGCCAGTTAGGTCCATACCAGAGAAGGGACTACTGCACAGGGTATTTTAATTCTATGGACATGAAGGTAGGAGAGTCCAGAAATGACTGGTTTATGTTGTGTGTGTGTCTGAATGTGTATATTTATGAATAAAATCAGTATATAGAATAAGTGAGGAAAGCTTGCTTCTCATCATTCTTTAGTTTCCTTTATACCGACGTTCACGGTTATAAACCTGACTTCTTAATTTGCTCAATCAAATGCTTAGTAAGCATCTACTGTGGACAGATAATGAGACAATATCTGTAAGCATACAGTAAAGAAATTACAGCATCTATCCTCTGGGAAATATTTAAAAAAATGATATAACAGTCTATTCTGTGCTATGCTGTGTCTCCTGAATCCCTGGGAATCAAAACTTATTTTTCACTTGTAATATTCTACATTTTCACAAACAAGCCAGGTGGTTTTTAAATTGTTTAAAAATACCTCCCAAGGTAGGATTTTATTATAATTTGTTGTGACTCTTACAGATATTTCAGGAACCATTTTTTTTCTTTCTCCACAACAAAGGATTTTACAAAAATAGAATTGTCGAAAGGTAGAAATCTAAACACTACTAGGCCTCTGAATAGGATCATGTGTTAGGAAAATTTTCCACCCCATTTATTTCTTTGTTTATTTTTTTAATTTGAAAGTCCTATTTTTAGGACAGTATCTGCAAATAAATACATCTACCACTGCCATTGCTGAGTGAAGAGAGACATCAAATGCACCAGTAAACAGTATCATTACTGTTTTTTTTTTGTTGTTGTTGTTTGTTTGTTTGGGTTTGTTTTTTTGTTTTTTTTGTTTTTTTGGTTTTTTTTTTTTGGTTTTTGAGACAGGGTCTCTCTGTGCAGTTTTGGTGCCTTTCCTGGATCTCGCTCTGTAGACCAGGCTGGCCTTGAACTCACAGAGATACACCTGCCTCTGCCTCCTGAGTGCTGGGATTACAGGCATGTGCCACCACCGCCCAGCTCTTTACTGTTAACAAGTGGAAAAATCAGAGACCTAGAATTCAAACATGTCATACCATGAGCTAGAAAACATTGCCTTTAACAAATGAAGTAAAGAAAGGTAATCTAAGTAAACTGTTCTGCTCCAATGCTGGAATTTTTAAGTTCCCTTTTGATTTAGATTTTCTGTATAATTTTGGAGGATAATAGTTTTGAAAAAAAAATAACAAGTGCTATCATAGCCCATGAACTCTATTGTGAGTGCAAACATTTATTTTACAACATGATATGCTGCATGACAATTTTGTACTGAACAAAAAGACCAAATTTATTCTTTTAAGAAAAGGTTTTTCCTATATAACCCAGTAGAGTTCTTTATCCTTGAATATATAGCCTTTCATAAATGTTACTAGCAGGCTAAAAAGCTGGCATTTAAATGTCACTACTATAAATAAACCACAAAATGTGATGTCTGACTTTCAGGGTCAGTGCTCCAGAGGAACTGGTGAGGAATTCTTTATAAAGAAGAGTAACTCTGCTAACCAATCATCATTTCCTTAAGAACTCCCACTTATTAATTAATTTAATTATAAATTTCAGAGTAATTTAGTCCTCAGCAAGGGCCAATGACACTACCAATACCACAGTCACATTAGCCAGAAACGCAGAAGTCACTATTCACTGCCTGTGACCAGGGTGTCTTTTCCTGTGACTCACTTCTGTTCAAGCATGACAGTACAAACTAAGTCTATTCTATACATCAAAAATAGTGAAAATTTGTTTGTTAGATAATCACTGTAGATATTATGAAATTTTATAAATGCCTTCATTTTCTTACATACTATTTTGTTCTTTCACTATTTTCTTGTCTTTGAGTTGAACTGCTGAAGAATATGCAGTGGATTCCTCTGTGCCTGAGATAAGATAATCTACCTTGGTCTAATACTTAAAGAGTTATTGACTTTATTTACATTGCCCAATGTTTGTTAGCTGATATATATTTGATTCATCCTGGCCTTTCCTGTTGTATTCCAGACCTTCCATTCTCACTATCTGGATACATATTTTGTACAACCAAAATTCACCCTCAATCTTGTCATAAAACCATAATTTGCTTTATGAAAATAAAAATATTCTGGAAAACAATATTGTGCTAATCTCTGCCTGTTGCATATGTTATTTTCAGTCAAATGTCAATACATGCCATACAAACTAGACTCCAGTCTTTATTTCCTTTTGGATGACTTCTGTGGTCTTTTGCATATTTACATTGTGTCTTTACCACTGAGTCTGATTCCTCCAAGCCAGTAACATCAAACACGGTCACTATGAAGTACCTTTTTGCTGTTTGTCTTAGGAACTATGTAAGACTATATTGAACATTTTGTATAAGCAATGCCCTCATCAAATGCCAAATCAGCTTTGCAAAGTTTAGATCCTTTGAGTTGCTACTGTGCTTTTGATATTATATTGGAATGGGGGTGGATCATGATGTTTTATACATCTGAAACTATAAAGGTTAAAAGCAAATCCACAAACCAGAGTAAAGTGGTTCCTCGGTATCTACAGGGACTTATTTCAAACTAATTCCTAGGGGATGTTCAAGGACATTGGACAAAATAGTGTAGTATTTATATGTAATTCAAACACATATGACCACATGCTTTAAATCAATCCAGATTATTTATACTGGCTAATACCATGGGAATGTTCAGCAAGTAGTATTTAATTTCGCTTCTTTTTATGTTACCATGTTTGCATAGTATAATGTCAAAATTTTTATAAATGTTCACTACAGATACATTTTTCAAATATTTTCAAGTTTTAGTTGGTTGGATCCAAGAATGGGAAATCTGCACGTGCAGAGGCCTGAGCATAAGTTACTAAATGTAAATTACCTTGGCTAATAAATCTTAGCAGAATGGTTAACAGTGTAACTGGAGAGTGAGTCACCAAGTCCACTAGCAACAGTACAGGAGACATGAACACGTGGAAACACACACACACACACACACACACACACACACACACACACACAAATAAAAGGTTAAGTGGTAGAAACTGACTAAAACAAACCAATTCTTACAATGATAATGATATAATAATGGTTAAAAACCTTAAAATGAAAATTTAAATATACCAGAGAGGGTAACCCCCCCGCTGCTGCCACCACCACCATGCCAGTAACCAGAGAGAAGTCGAGAAGTCTCTTGTGAGCATCTGAATTCAGGAACAGAGCATTGGCAAAACTAGGGAAGATATTCAACCAGACATGCTCAACCTCTTCCATCTTGAGATGGAGCCAATTCAAGTGATCCTGGAAAAGTACTCACTGATGTGAACTAACACATAGTGTCTTAAGCCTGAGAGCAAGATAATAAAGTTGGTATTGAGTTTTTACAGAGGTGTGAATGTCATATATCATTTAATATGACTAGAATGAGGTAATAGTTTTCAAATTTTCTTGATTATAAAACAAGACTCCAAGTTTCTTCTGTAA
Source organism: Onychomys torridus (assembly GCF_903995425.1). NCBI lineage: Eukaryota > Metazoa > Chordata > Mammalia > Rodentia > Cricetidae > Onychomys > Onychomys torridus. The sequence continues at coordinate 52,632,330 of NC_050454.1, forward strand.
CTTTACCAAAGTCACACTGTTTTTGGAAAGAGCAACAAAACTATATGCCTTATTCTGTCACCTTCCAAAGTTCATACATATGGCTCCAGCTGACCTCCATCTGGTATTAACAGGTAAAGAAATTAGAAATAAAATTTTCTTTCAAAAACATTCTCCAAGAGGTTAAGTATCTATTTTCCAACACATGAGCTACACTTTCATTCTTTCTTAGGAATCATTTGAAAGTTTCCCTTAAAAATTTACTCAACTTCAAAACTATTTGTTGAAGTAAAAATAATATAGATACAGTGATAAAATGTCTCTGATTTTATTTTATTAGGAGTGTTTAAAAAAGAGTAATAAAAATAAAAGTATAAGTAAGCATATTTGAAAATTTTTAAAACATACTTTTCAAATTAATAAGATACATCAAATAATATAAATCTAAACAGTGTAGCACAGAAATACTATTTATACTGTGTATACAAAATTCCATGCTAAGTTGTTGTTTTATTTTATTCCCATTGCTATAGTAGTTAGTGAAAAGATTGTTCAAGGAAAGCCAGCAGGATCTTCTCAAGAAGAAAGTATCAGAAGAGGTAGCAAGCCAAATCAGTGAGGAAATACAGGAAGCAACTGCTGTGGTCCAGGAAGCTATCCAAGGGCTCTGAAATAAAGTGAGCACAATGATGCTAAAGAATTTATATGACCTTCTGGAAATACTTGATGAGAAAAATTGACAGATTGCAGTGATAGATTTTATAGGAGTTGAAATCCTAATGAGGTAATATTCACTTCAGCCATTCTGTAAATGGAAAGGCTATTCAATAAAATGGGGAGATAACAGGATTGGTGGAAGGGATTTGTAGTTTGGGATTACATGCTAGGTATAAAATGCCCCAGTTGTCTACCTTCAGATTCTGTGTAGGTCCTTGTCTATACTGATTTGTAAGTTAAAGGAGGAAAAAAATGTAAGGACCATGTATTTATGGCTGTTCTCTACAGTGATAGGACTCTTAAGATTATTGAAGTAAGAATAGAGCAAAGAGGGGTCTAAGAAGAGAAAAGAGAGGCAGATAGGATGAAAATAATATTCTATGGGTGTTAAGAAAGATGAGACATCCACTCTCAAACCCTGCTGACACACAGGTCAATGGCACTAATTGGAAAAGGTCCATTAACCATGGTAACAGAAGTTTACAATGAACTTGCCGAGTCCAGAACCAGTAGAGTAGCCTGTGATGAAGGGGAGAGAGTTGATGCAGAATGGCTAAAGGGAAAAGAAAGAGTAAGCAGCCTTGTCTAGACAACTGCTTTGGGAAGCTTGACCAAAAAATTGTGTAGACATAGGGCAGGAAAGAGATGGATTATAACCACAAACATTGAGGGGATACCTATGTGCCATACACTGTTCTATTGATTTTTTTCTATGAAAAATTCCTGAATAGTCACTGCAGCATTTTGAGACAGTTACTCCTGTTTCTGCAGACAAGGAAATCGGGACACAGAAGAGGACTTTTTCCAATTTCCAAGAAAAGAGGAAACAGGATTTACAAAGCAGCTTCAGTTGGGTGTTTTTTTTTTTTTTTTTTTTTTTTTTTGAGACATATTTTCTTTCCTTAAGGAGAATACTGAGTTAAACCATTTCTTCCACCCCCAACCCTAGAACCATTATCCATAACCCTGAGAAATATCTTAGATAGAATATATTAAGTATTAGACTCAGGTTCTTTAGGATAGTACACCTTTTGGAATGATCCTTGTAACATGCCACCTACCCATGCCCTAGACTTCCCTGGATTTTACTATGTGTTTTTTGCTTGATATTGTTTGTACTTATTGTAATTCCAACTTATCTAAGTCATTATCCCTCATTACTCCTGGACAATATTTGATAACCATCTCTTTGTATATAGCCTTGTATTAGGTTAGAACTTTCTTATTTAGACAAAAGGGGGAGATGTAGTGGATAGCCATCCCAGCATTGGCCTGGAAGTTCCAACCCCCATTGAGGCTTGGGTAATGATCACGCCCACAAGGCGGGGCAGAGGAGGGAGCAGAAGACTGAGGATCAAGAGGAGGTCACTCTCTTGGTTCTGGGACCCTGGACGCTGGAGGTAGACCAAGCATAGTTCTTCAGAGAGCACCGCCGGACTGTGCTATACCTTTGCCAACCTACCCCTTCATTTGTAAGTTACCCCACAAAATAAACCTCCCTTTTAACTATGTGGAGTGGCCTTAATAATTTCACCAATACACTAATGCTTCAAACACAGACAGGAAATGGAAAGTTAAGAAAAGAATGGTAACAGCTTATGAATTACATTGAAGGTGAGGGAAAGGAGGTTCAAAATTAAATGGATATTTTAAATGTTATTGTGTACAGGGCCATGTGTCTTGGATTTATAAATGTTTTAATGATGCAGGACCTGTTTTTTGGATCTCATTATGCCTATAAATGCTGGAGATAATGATAAGGGCAGTAATGCAGTCTCTTCAAGATAAATATGTGAAGATTATGATACGGCTTAAAATACCTTACATAAATTTGAATTTTTTTCACTTCTAAGTATAAGAAATGTACTGGGGAATTACAGCCCTCAGTACAGATGTCTTCTCCAGTCCCCCTCATAAGTGTTAGATTACATCCCATTTGATTTAGTGCAAAAGTGATTATGTGGTGGTGTTGGCTGCATTTCAGGTGTGGCTGCAGAGAGTGTAAAGTGCTTTTGGATATGCTAACAACTCAACGGTGTTAATTAAAGACTCATGCTAGGATAGTGTAAACAATGGGATGTGCCCAAACACCTGAATTTACAGAATTTATCTCAGAAAGCAAGGTTTACTGTTTTCATGGTGAAGCTATACAGAAACCCGCGGTCTATACAGACCCACAGAATGCCTCAACTCCAAACATAAGCTTGAGTATAGAATGTGAAAGAAATTAAAACAAGAGACTTGCTCTGTATTTCTTGATAGGTGGAATTGTTGAATATTCATTTTCAATGTCACTCCTCTATTTGCTAAAAGTGAGGAATATGTTTTTTTTTTTTTTTTTTTTTCTTTAGGCTATATAAAATAAATCGAAACTGTGCTACTATTTGGTGGTGTATTATTTGTGAGTGATTTCTTTTCCAGATGCTCCATGCTTCAACACGGACGAGTCCCGGAGAGAGTAAAGCAGCTGAATATTCCTAGTGGAGTGGCTCTCACCTTTGCTCTCAAATGACTTTGTTTCCCTGTCCTTTCCTCTTTGTTTCCCTGTCCTTTCCTCTTTGTTTCCCTGTCCTTTCCTCTTTGTTTCTCCTTTCCTGTTTTCTTTCCTTTGTGTAAGCTTTCATTTAAAGTGTATGCTTATTCGGTAACAACGATACATTTTAGAATTATGATGTACAGTGGAAAACGTCAGTTTTCTTCACCGTTTTCAAGTTCTTGGCTTGTTACTTTTGAGATTCCTGTTTTCTTCTAAGGACGATTACTACATAATTACACAGTCCCAGAATAAGATGTATGACTGATACTAATTTATATATAATAACTCTTAATGAATAACTATCAAATCTACCATATAGGAGATTTTAAAAAAGAGAAGGAGTACTCAATTTTCTTTGTAATCTGACAGAAATAAATTCCAACATGAAATTTTGTTCAAAATCAACTTATCAAAATTGACACTAGGCATCAAAATGGATGGGTATGTGCCCTGCATAATTTTCTGTTGCCTAAATCAAAGACGTTATTGAAATTATTGATATTTTTCGTTCTTATTATACAGACACTCTGGAATGACCCTTTAATCAATAATAACTGACACAATGGTAATACAGTTATACTCTGAAATAAATGAAAATATGAAGTGAATCTTTTCATAAAAATGATAGTAATACCATAGGAAATTAAACATAAGAAAGAAAACATTTTCTATTCAGAGTTAATAACAAACTAGAAACACTGGATAATTTGATAAGGCTAAAGTAAAAAAGTATATCTTGCAGAAACTAGAATAAATGGCTTAATTATTTTTTCTATGAGAACCTTCCTGCTGAAAAAAGCCCCCTTTCCTGGAAGAACACTGAAGATAATTTGACCAAAAAGCAAAATGCTTTTTTCCAACTTGGCCAAGAAACTAAACAGTCTTCCTATTTTGAAATATCCCCAAATTTCTCACTTGAACATTCATAGTAAATCAGTAGCAGCCAACAGCATCAGAACATCAATAAAAAGCTTTGCTTCCAAAAGTCCCACCTTAATAGGATGCTCGCCAGGCAGAGGTTGTTTCTTTAATCCATGTAAGTGTTAAGTAGCATCTTTAAAAAAGAGGTTGGGTATCTTGCATACTACCACAAAAAGGACTTTAAAATTTAAATCAAGGATTACTGTTATAAACATTTTAATGATAAAACTATCTGACATTTTACCTATTAGTAGTTGTATCCACATCAAATATGGCTAGTGTCATTATAACTAAATAGTCTACATATCTCCATGGACCAAGATGAAAATCAATGAAAGAAAAGTATATTTCAGCCCAGGGCAAATCTCTGGCAACAGAGTCTGATTGTATTAGTTTTCATTGAGGAGAATATAAGCTTTTGAGAGAGAAATAAAGGAACAGAGATGTGGGGAGTATTTTGTCCTGGGGTTGCCATGGGTGTTTTTTACTTTATGTTATCTCTGGCTAACTACCAGGATCTGTTGCTAAAACAGCCTTCTCCTTTCAAATCTTTCTCAATTCTGTTGACAAGAGTATTCTGAAACTCAAACCCAATCATGGATATTCCTTGTTTGATGTCTTCTTTAATAGGTCCTTTGAGAATCTACCAACTTAGGTGCTTTGTATTTCATTGCTACCCCTCCTTCTTGCCAAATCTGCTTGTATACTCCCTGGCTTCTATGACTTCTTGGTCTTCCTCTTCTTCTAATGCCCCATCTTAACAATGCTTCATTCTCTAACTGACACCAAGGGTTTCCGCTGTGGGATGTCTCTCTGTCACCTGTTCCTGAGCACCAGAGGTAGGTCAGAAGTACTCCGTTGTTTTTCTTCTTTATTCAACTGTAGTGTGTAACACAAATCTTAAAAGATTTTTATTAAGAAAAACAAACCTGGAGCCAGGTATTGGGATGAACACTTAAATATCAGAGAAACAGAATAAGGAACAGCTAACCTCACCTTGCCAGTTCCTCAGCTGATCTTGTTTCCTCAGACTAAAAGCCTTTGAATACTCACCTGAATAGATCTCAGCTGAACTGCTGCTAAAAGCTTTAAAAGGCTCTAGTTCTTGGTCCTCACGCCTTATACACCTTTCTGCTTCCTGCCATCACTTTCTGAGATTAAAGGTGTGCTGTGGGATGTTCTGTATGTCAAATGTGTTGCTCTGATTGGTTAAAATAAATAAAGTGCTGATTGGCCAGTAGCCAGGCAAGAAGGATAGGGTAGGCGGGACAAGGAAGAGGAGATGGCTGGGAACAGGAAGGCTGGGAGGAGACACTGCCAGCTGCTGCCAGGAGAAGCAACATGTAAAGACAACGTTAAGCCACAAGCCACATGGCAAAGTATAGAATAACAGAAATGGGTTAATTTAAGAGTAAGAGCTAGACAATGGTAGGCCTGAGCTAATGGCCAAGCATTTTAAATAATAAAAGTGTCTGTATGATTATTTTATATGTGGGTTGTGGGACCGCGGGGGCTTGGTGGAACCTGGAGAGAAGCTCTCCAACTACAAAGGTGTGTGTCACCTTGCTTGGCTGTTTCCAGTGTGGCTTTGAACTCACAGAGATCCAGACAGATCTCTGCCTTCTGAATGGTAGGATTAAAGGCATATGCTACCACTGCCTAAACCTATGTTTAATATAGCAGCTGTTCTGTTCTCTTACCCCCAGATAAGTTTATTGGGGTGCACAATATATCAACCACAGTAGTGGCCACTAGACTATAAGCCATCTAAAAGTATCCTGTGATGTCTATTTCCCTCATTCTGTATGAAGAATTTCTATCATAGTTCATCTTATGTAGCAGCTACACAATAATATATGAATAAATGATATTTAACATGCTTTAAGCTGTTAATATGAAAAAAAAAACACACGAAAGATACAGAGTATTTAATCCATTTTGTTAATGACACAGATTCTCAATTTGCTTTTGGAAGCTTCCCACACGTCAGTAAAACATACGCTATGTGATTTCTGATTATACCAACACCACACAAGTGATATGTGGGCCACTAGCAAATTGGAATGCTTTTGCTGAACTAGAGAACTGGTGTAAAACCTAATAAACTTGACCACATTTCTGTGTTTTAAGTCACAGTTGCATTCAATGACTGAATGTAGTGATGGTATTTCATCATCCACACAGCCGTCTTCCATGGGAAGAGGTACATGGGTGATAGCAGCCTGGCTGACACTTGTGCATTTCATACCTCTGCAGAAGAATTCATCAATATTGATGAGGTTAATGTATACTGCTACTTATTATTGGCATACTATATTTGTGTTCATTAAATAATTCAGAAGGGATTAAACATTAATTTTGCTTATCAAGACAGGTTCTTTACAAATAGAATAATTTTTCTACTCAAACATATTTCATAGTTGTATTAAGAATGACGGCACGATTAACACACTTATGTGATATCCTTAAAATGCTAGAATAGCAATAATATTCACCTAAATAGATGTTTCTACCAATTTCAGGTTATAAAAATATTTCTCAAATTTATTAAATTGTTTTATGCATTATACATGTTATTAGTTCTTGGAGTAAAACCTTGAGAACATTTAACTCTAAAAATTAGACATCGCATATGTTAAATAAGAGGTAGACATTAACCTTCTCCCCTCCCTCACTGCAAACAGTTAAATAAGCTTTCTCATATATTTTACTGAGAGGCATATTATGAAAAGTATTATGTGACTGACATTTTCCAGGTTATAATATGAAAATTTAAAGAATTGCTTCCAGCATATTAACATTTGAGTTCGACAAATAAGTTACAGATATGATTAGCAAAGTAATATTTCCTTAACCTTTCAAAACAAAGATAAAGAACTGGAGAATTGCCTGTATCCACTGACAGCAACTAATGTTTGTTGGTCCAAAGAATAGAGAGAAAATTCTCTTTCACACTTTTTGTTTATTGCCTTTCACCTCTAGGGAGATGAAGTTATTTGCCTAAAACAAGTAAATTTCAGGTTTTAATTCCCTACAATACGCATTTTCAGGACTCACAGAAGCAGAAAGGAATTACTTTGTAAGTTTTTTAAATATAAATATATATAGATAGAAAATTTTGAGAATTTCTAATAAAACATTCCTAACTAAAGTAATTACTAAAACTTACTAACTTAAATGTATATGAGTTGCCCTAATAGTTTCTACTGAACTATGACCGTTTGAATTGTACTGTACATTACAGTTGTACAGAGAAGAGAGAAAAAATAGTAATAGTCATTAGAACCTGACCAAACCAAAATGGATAATTTTTCAGGACTTTTTAAAATTTTCAGATATTAATCTCTGCAAAGCAAATAAAGCAACAAGAACAAAACTCATTTTTTCTTTCTCCATTTTTCCACTGAGCAAGAAAGATTGTAGTGGTTTGAATGGGAAAGGTGTCCATAGGCTCCTGGATCTGACAGCCTGGTTTCCATTTGTAGTATTGTTTGAGGAGGACGTGGAACCTTCAGGAGGTAGAGTTTTGCTAAGGGAATTCGTCAGTAGGTATAGGCTCTGAAAGTTTATAGACTTGTCCAACTTCTAACGTACTTTCCTTGCTTCTGGTGAATGGCTTAGATGTGACCTCTCATCTTCCTCTTAGAGCTGACTGACTGCAGCTACATCTACCCACCCATTATGGAGCATTAAGCCGAAATAAATTTTTCCCTTACATTGTTTCTGGTTGTAAGATTTCACACAGTAACAGAAAAAGTAACTATTACTGTTGAGAAGGTATTTTTTAATATCCTGTGAAGATGGTAGAATAATAAGGGCCATTTTTGTTATTTCATTCTTTTTTTAATTAAATTTTTAAGATTCATTTTACATACCAACCCCAGATTCCCCTCTCATCCCTCCTTTTGCTCCCCCCACCTCCTCTCCTATACCCTCTTCCAACCAGAGGGGGTGGGGTGTGTGGACACCTAAGCCCGATACACTCAGTAGAGGCAGGACCAAGCCCTCCCTGCTTTATCAGGGGTGAGCAAGGTATCCGACCATAGGTAATGGGAATCCAGATAGATCCTGGCCCCTCAAACTGTCCCTTATGCAGAGGGTCCAGTCTGGTCCCATGCAGGTTCCACAGCTGTCCTAAAGTTCATGAGCTCCCATGAGCTTGGTTCAGTTGTCTCTGTAGATTTCCCCATCATTATCTTGACCCCCTTTGCTCATGTAATCTCCCTTCCTTCTCTGACAGGACTCCTGGAGCTCTGACGGGTGCATGGTTGTGGATCTCTGCATATGTTTTATTCTGTTTTATATTGAGACAATTTTACTCTGTGTAGCCCCAGTTGTCTCAGAATTATCTTGTATACTAGCCTAACCTCAAAACTCAGAGGGCTCTAGGCAGACTCTCTGCCACTAAGTACTGAAATTAAAGGCATGAGTCATTTTTAAAGATTAGGTAGAAGAAAACATTAAAATGTAAAGAAAGTATCAGTGTGTTAGGTTTTTGTTTGCTGTTTTTGAGGATTTTGTTTTTGTTTTGGAGGCAGGGTCTCACTATGTTGCCCAGGCTTCCTTCTAACTTGGGAGTTCCAGAAATTTTTCTGCTCCAGTCCTTAGAGCACTTGGAACTGCAGGCAGGTGCTACCATGGCTTCCTTAGGAAAACTGTAAAACAGTTTTATTGTTCCTTAAAATTATGATCTGTAGACCAGCACCTGTGCGCTTGTAAGGAATGCCAAATCATGGGTGTATTCTAGACATAATAAATTAGAATCTGCATTGGCAATCAGATTCCCCATTGATCTCGATTTATATTAATATCAGATAAGTCATATTCTCTATCACACAGGTGTATATCACACATTCCTATTTAGAGCTCAAGGAGATTTAGCACAGCTCTGTGCACTGTGCCTCTCTCATGGGATAAGGCATGCTCTTATTTTACCAACAGAAGAAAAATCACAAATGGAAGGAATGTGATTTATCATACATTACACTTAGGGATAAAATTGCCTTGTGCAGTTGATATTAAGAGTATTTCTTTACCAAAGCTTGGATCTAGAAAGGATGTACTATTTTAGGTGATAAAAGCTGGTATTTGCTCTCATTATTGAGTTTTATGAAATTATTAGCTGTTTGCTTCACAAAACTGATGTCTAGAATCATTTTGCCTTTTGTACTAATCATTTCATCATTTTGAATATGATTCATTAGATTTTTATAAGCTTATGTGAACACAAAGTATTAAGGAGTCTATATTTTTCTATTTTTTTACATTTTACTTGTGTTTACTTAATTTTATTATGTCCTCCCAACTTCAGTAATTTACTCCAAATAAATGTTTGAATAGGTTTATTTCATAGCTTTTCATTTGTAATTCTAATATGCATTGGTTTATATCAGCTTGGGTAAAGCCCAGAACTGGGAATAGTGTGTATTACATGATGCGCAGGTCTCTACACTCAAATACATTCAATTTTATCAGGGGAGTTAAGATATATACACAAATAACCATGATTAATTTCTGTGACAAAGAAAATGCTCTGGGAACACAGTCACTTGGAGTCACTGCTGATTTGTAGAATTAGCTAAGACTTCCTGAAGGGAAATGCATTTAAGCTAGGGCAAAGAGTGTAGCTGGAATAGTAACAAGAGGAGATGTGATCAAAGAATATGAAAGGGATATTTCTAGTGAGGTTGGTCATTGCAAAAACAGTGCCCAAGAAAGAGGGACTTGAACATTTACTCAGATACTTCTTGAAACATATAAAGACAAAAATCACAAAGCGGTATCTTGTAAACATGTATGGCAAGTTTCTAAGCCCCCCCCCCCCCCCCCCCCCCCTGGAGCCAAGGAGCAAACCCAGGGCCTTGAGCTTGCTAGGCAAGCGCTCTACCACTGAGCTAAAGCCCCAGCCCAAGTTTCTAAGTTTTAAAGGTACATAAATTAGTAAGTCATTAGTTAGATTTCTGGTTCAGAGCAGGATAAAATAAGCTGCTGAATTTCAAATCATGGCAGAAATCCTCTGGACCAATGTTGCAAAAAAATAGTCATAAAATGTCCTAAACACCACAGACAAGACTTGACATTTATTTTACTAATGGACAGAAAACATTTATTACATGGCAATCTTCTAACACCAAACATCGAACTTTGCAGTCTAGTTCCAACTAATTAATGGTAAATTGAAGTTAAAATTCCCCCAGCTAATCCTAGGAGTTGATCCTAAGGGTGATAATTTGACAGTCTTCTTGTATAACTTTGGAAGGGTACTTCCTGGTAACTGTAAGTTCATTTGGGAGATCTACTCTGTTTAGTAACTACTGTTACTTCTAATTTGTAGTAAAAACTGAGATTTCAGGTTTCTGGCCAAGTCACATAAAAGAACTGAGATTCAAAGCTACAATTTTGTGGTTTCAAAGTTATTGATTTAATATCTTACACAAAACCAAACAACAGATAATTCATATGTATTCTGTCCCAGATAAGTTGACTATTAACAAAAACCATGAGTTGCTGGATTTTTCTGCACAAAGACAGCGATATCAAAAGATGTGTGTGGGGGAAGTGTGTTTCTTTCATTCTGTTGCTGTGACAAACACCATGACTGAAAGCTTAGGTGAGAAAATGATTCATATCAGCTTACAGCTCAAGCAGGATCTGGATACAGAAACTATGGAGAAATGCTCCTTAATAGCTCATGCTTATCTAGTTCTCTGACACTGTCCAAGAACACCCAGTAAATGCTGCTGCCTACAGTGGGTTAGGACCTACAACATCAATTAGGAAGCAATACACACAGGTCAATCCAATCTGTGGAATCTCTCTTTTGATACACCCTTCTCAAACGATTCTAAGGTATGTTGAGTTGAGAATTAAAGCTAGCAAGCACAGAAAAGAAGAGCAGATAGTAGATGATAAACATCCCAGAGTAACAGCTGAGTACAAAGTTCTAGGATTATAAAAAGACAACACTTGAGTGTCTTCTGTAGATAGGCAGGACAGAGGTCATGAAGAGGGGAAGTATGGATGAAAGCTCTGGTTCGAATACGTTTAAGGGACTAGAATGGATTTGCTATCAATATGTAATGATTTTGAGATTATGCATTGATCTGTGATACTTCTTGTCTTAAGTCTATGTGTAGACCAATCTTAAAAGGTCTTATTAAATAAAAAACAAACAAACAAACAAAAAAAAAAAACCTCTCAGAGCCAGATATAGGAGTGAAAACCCGAGAGATCAGAGGAATAGGAAAAGCCACAAGCTAACTTCACCTCACTGACACCTCAGTCTCCAAAGAGACCTACTTCCTGTATAGCCATGCCTATATGCCTTTCTGTTCTGCTATCTCATTTGCTCTCTGTCCAGCTACATCATTCCTCTTCCTGCCCAGCTCTGTCACTTTCTGTCTGTCTGTACAGACCTCCAGACCTCTATGGTTAGTGCTGGGATTAAAGGTGTGTGTCATCATGCTTGGCTCTGTTTCCAATGTGGCTTTGGACTCACAGAGATTAAGACAGATCCCTGCCTCCTGAATGATAGGATTAAAGGCATGTGCTACCATTGCCTGGCTGTGTGTACTATAGTGGCTGGCTTTTTCCTTTGATCTCCAGGCAAGCTTTATTTATTAGAGCACAAATAAAATATCACCACATCTATGAAATCTGCTATAGTTTCAGTATAGCTTTCCCTTTCAGTACAGAGGTTGAAATTTTAATTTTGACTGTGAGATACAAAAAGACAGGATTAACTCAGATCTCATGAGTGGATTAACCCATTCATGAGAATAATGCTCTTGCCAAGAAAGGTAGTTTGGCACAAGGCATAGTGCAAGGCCAACATGGCACCTGAAGGGATCCAGGCCTGTCAGCAATATATAAAAAGACTCTTAAACAACAACAACAACAAAAACAAAAACAGTTATACAAGTTCTCTCCAGTACTTTTGGTTTCTTGTTCCTGATGTCCCAATGACAATATCTGGTAGAGCTAGCAAAACAAAACAAAACATCCCTAGCTGTGGTCCTTCAACCCCATCATTAGCTGTGGCCCTTCAATATTGGACGTTCTAAGCCCAAACTTTTGAGCAATAAGATGAAATAAAAACTCTTTTAATTATACATTTTCCAGTTTGTGGTACTTTGTTACTAGCAATATAGAACAGATAGGAACAAAATTTTGCAAGAACTGGCAGATATTGATACATGATTGAAGGCAATACTTCCCAATGTAGACTCCAGATTAACTGTCTATGGATGGTTAAAACACATAGTATAAAATAGCCAATTTAGACTGAATTATACAGGACAGAGAATAATATAAATTTTAATTTTATCCATTTAATGCAGGCCAAAAGCTTTTAGTGCAGATATTCAAATCTAAGTTCATTTTTTGTTTAGGAGAAAGAAAGGGAGAGGAGGGAGGGACAGAGAAAGAGAGAGAGAGAGAGAGAGAGAGGAACAAAATGAAATAACTTACTTTTTACTGAGCATAAGCACAGACAAATGATCATAAAAGCACTTTAAAAGGAATAGACATACTCTGAAACTATGGTGTCCAAAGTTACATGTGAGTTTTCCTAAGTCCTAACTGTATAAGAATTTAGAGAAACTAAGTTTTTCACATTTTTATCTATAAGTCGGGAATAATGATAATATTTTCCACTTTTATTTACAGTAAGTTTATATTGATAAAGTATTAACAACAGGTTAATTAACAGTGGTAAGTGCTGTACTTACATTCATATGTGTGGAAAAGTACACATTACTCTTTTCATTTCTCATATTAATATCATGTAACAAACATCACTGTCATATATCCAGTGTTCCAATTTAATTTCTGCTATTCTGATAAAATGCCCTGGCACAAAACAACTAGGTGAGAAAGGATTTATTTTAGCTAGCAATTCTAGGTTAAATCATGGTAGCAGGAACTTGAAGCAAGTAGTCATATCACATCCATAGTGAAACAGTACAGAAAAATGAATGCATACATACTTGCTCATTCTCAGTTTGATTTTCCCAGGAAGCTCTGCCTAGGGAATGGTGCTACCAACAGTAGGCAGAGCCACTCCATATTCATTAATTCAATTAAAACACTCTGTCACAGACAACCCAATCCGGAGTGATTCTACTTGTATCACATTGACCAGTAAGTTAAGAATCACAACCAGGGAGTTATAGTTAGCTACCATAATCAGGGAGTTATCGTTAACCATAACAACTAGGTAATTGTAGTTAACCACCATAACAAGGTAGTTACAATTAACCATCATATTCAGGGAGTTATAGCACTTCTTAGTGTATTCCTATAAATATGTTGTCAAATATAATTACCTTCGTATCTGAGCCATAAAAGTCTTTAGACTACATAAAATAAGTTCACTAATGTTTTAAAAACATCAGCCTTCTGCTCATTTTTCTGTTTTTAAACAGAAACTTAATGGGTACCACATATTTCTTAATCATATTAAACTGTAGGCATGTTGGTAGTATGTATAGTAGGCCATTATGCCATTTTTATAAGCCTTGAACATCCAGGAATTTTAATATCTGTGAGTATGTTTGTGGGAAGGTCTTGAAAAAAAAAACACTATACTTTCTTTCTTAACTACTACTGATATTTCTTAATGTTGATTTGGGAATAACCAGAAAAAATTAGCTATGTATACTCTTAACAACTAAGCATTAACTTATTGAATTTTGTGTTTTTAATTATAGAATTAATAATGATCTCAATTGGGGAGTTATACTTCAGTGATTCTATCTCATTGGATTAATTACTGCACTTTAATCAGTAGCTTGACACCCAAATTCCTAAGTCCCATGGTTGTTTCCATTGTAATATATTTCATTGTCAATATATTTTCACTTTCCATAGTTTAGTATTGGTGGTTTGAACACACTAAGGAAAGTTATAAACATTATTCTAAACAAACCAAAATAGAAAATTTATACATTGGCTTCAATAAATGAAACTCACATTTTCCTAATTTTCTAAAGATTTTTTTTCTTTTTATGTGTGTGTGTGTGTGTGTGTGTGTGTGTGAGAGAGAGAGAGAGAGAGAGAGAGAGAGAGAGAGAGAGAGAGAGAGAGAGAGAGCGAGCCTGATCAGGTCCTCTGGAAACAGCAAGTGACCTAACCCCTATATTATTTCTGTTAAGGAAAATTTTTCTCATAATGGCCAACTGTGACCTACAAAATACAAATCTGCCTTTCGAGTGTTACACTTCTTGAATTTGAAGTAGTGTGAGTATTTCTGGGTCTCTTTTCCATAATACTGGATAATATTTAACATTTGTTTTACTCACACACACAGGAGGTGCGAGTCTTTAGGCATTCTAAAGATGAAAAGAATTTATGTAATTTCCCATCATTTAAGCAAACATGGAGCACATGATTCTTGGAGCCTTCTTTAATTTCCATCCTATAAAGTTTCAGAGTTATTTTTCTCATATTGTGCATGGTGTATTTTTGTCATACCCGGACTAGTAAGATAATTAACAGATACTTATTGGTAAAATCTGAAGCGAGGTGAAGGTTTGAAACAAATCTTTATTTACCCACATAATATACAACAGAGAGCTTTATTAAAATTATACTACAAATCTACACAAAGAGCTTTAAGTAGATACAGTAGGTAATTCAAATTTCTGGCTGAAAATACTAATGTAAATATGTACATACATATGTGTTTGCACAGATTAAATATATGAACCTTTAGCCATCTGACTGGCTGTTTTTCAACCAGATTCCCTCAGATCATTTTGAGAAACATGTTCTCATTTGAACAGTAGAGGGAGCCGTACCAATGCCTAGGAACATAAGAAGTAGATGTTTATATACAAGATTCGAAGTAAAAATTACTCAAAAATATTACTTAGAAATTAATGAATTAATTTTTTAAAACCTGGGGCTTTGTTAAAGGCTTTATCTGACCCTTTGTTCAGTTTTAATACATCATGAGATTAAAGGGCTCTAGACAGACAGAAGTCATTTTTGCTTGTTACATGTCCCACTTCATTTATGCAGTTACTCAAATATATCCCAAATAGGTTATTTCAAATGACTTATTCTCTTTTTCATATATGCTCGAGATGTATGAAGTATTTGTGAAAGGCTAGACTCAAACTGTATTTCTCAAGTATGTGGTTTATTTGCTCTGAAGGCACACTCAAAATTGTACTGGGGGATGAGGGAAAGGCAGCTGTGTGTGACAGAAAACCCAAGAGCTTCTGGTAGCTGACCCTAACCTCCAGGGAGCTGACACTGAAGAAGGGTTTGTGGAGTAGAGTCTTAAGCCTCTCCTGGGTTCATAATTAATATAAATGAATACAACTACATGATGGGTTCTCTAGAGCACAGAACTGTAAGGCCAGGTGAAAGTTATTTAAAAATAAAACTAGAATTTAAAGAACACTTCACCTTTGAAGCTATACATTTACAAAGATGCAATGGTTCATACATCTCAGGTCTGATTCAAGGATCATAAGACAGCAAAAACCAAAACCAACCCACATTGAACTGTTCCTGAAACATAAGTATTTAAAGAATGTTCACATTTTGCCAACAAATACATTAAAATTAGTAAATGTATACAATCCACTTTTCCCTTCTTCCAAAATCCTAAGCCACTGAAAACTGAGTTATTTCTCATCCATACAATTAGCCCTTGTGTTAAACTTACCCAACTAACAGACCTCACTGACAATAAGTCACATTGGCATGTTTCCTGTTTATGGAAATAGCAATCTTTGACTAAACATGAATATTCTTAACTCCCAAGTGCTCAGTCAGGACCCCAGGGGACCTTACCTAAATTTTTAATGTGTGCTGTCTATTATTATGCTAGACCATGAAAACTCTGAACCCTGCACCCCAGAGCAGTCCCCTCATGTGTTCATGATGTTAAGGATGTTGAGGCATGTGTCCAAAATGTTTTGTATACATGATAATAGTTACATTTAGTTTATAAAGTCAGAAATCCAATGTGTATCATGTGGATCTGAACAACTGATATTGTATAGCTATTTCCTCCAGATTGGACACAACCCTTGTCATTTGGCATCAGAGCAGCCATGAGGACTCTTATGAGACAGATGATCAGGCATATTACCACTACTTTGTGGAGGGATCAAGGAGACTCATAGGCACACAAGATTTTCCCCGGCACTTCCTGAGGTGCTCATGGACCCTGGCTCTTCTGGAGGTTACACAAGAGGTTAGCACTTGACAGTGGTGGGACCCTTTAGTAGCACAGCTTCTCATAAAGCATCTAGTGAGACTTCAGTGGTATCACTTTCTGAGTTTCTCATGATGCAGGTTGGACCCAAGTACAGCAGCAAACTTACTTATTACTATAAATCACCCAAACTATCTCATTGGTTCACCAAGCTGGGTAGGGATGGAACCTTTTATTTGTTCTGTCATTCCCTGCCCTATGTGGGACAAAAGGATATTTGTTTCTCTCTTCCCTTAAAACGTTGGGCAAAATCAGACAGGTGGATCAATGGAATCAGATCAAAGAACTAGACATAAACCCAGACACCATTTGACACCTGATTTTCGACAAAGAGGCCAAAATTAGACAATGGAAAGGGGAATGCATCTTCGACAAATGGTGCTGGTCTAACTGGATGTTGACATGTGAAAAAGTGCAAATAGAGCCTATCTATCGCCCTGCACAAAACTCATGTCCGGTTGGATCAAAAACCTCAACATGAACTCAGATACACTGAGCCTGATAGAATGGAAAAAGATCTTCACCAACCCTACAAATGACAGAGGTCTGGTCTCCAAAATATATTAAGAAATGAGACATAAAAAAATCAAACAAATAATCCAATTTAAAAATGAGGTACAGATCTAAACAGAGAATTCTCAACAAAGGAATCTCAAATGGCCAAGACTTACTTTAAGAAATGTTCAGCATCCTTAGCCATCAGGGAAATGCAAATCAAAATGACTCTGAGATTCCATCTTACACATATCAGAATGGATAACATCAAACACACAAGTGACATCTCATTCTGAAGAGGATTTGGAGCAAGGAAATACTCTTCCACTGCTGGTGGGAGCGCAAACTTGTACAGCCACTTTGGAAATCAATATGGCAGTTTCTCGGAAAATTGGAAATTGTTCTACCACAGGGCCTACTTATACCATTTTTGGGCACATATGGAAAGGATACTCAATCATACCACAAGGACACTTGCTCAGCTATTCCCATAGCAACTTTATTCATAATAACAAGAACCTTGAAACAACCTAGATTTCCCTCAACTGAATAATGGATAAAGAAAATGTGGACCATTTACACAGTGGAGTATTTATTAATCAGCTATAATAACATCATGAACTTCTAGGGAAAATGGATGGAACTAGAATAAATAATTCTGAGTGAGATAACCCAGACCAAAAATGACAAACATGGTACATACTCATTTAAAAGTGGATATTAGCCTTAAAGTAAAGGATAACCATGATGCAATCCACAGACACAGAGAGGCTAGGATATAAGGAGGGTTCAAGAAAATCACTCTGATCTCCCTACGAAGGGGAGATGGGGAAATAGAAGAGATTTCATGGGTTGACTGGGTACAGGTAGGGATGGAAACATGAGAGATTGGGTGGGGGTGGGTGGAAAATACTGAAACAGACTGATGGAAAGGGAGTCAGGTAGAAACCTGGTGTAAGAGGAACTCCCAGGAACCTACAAGGATGGCCTCAGCTAAGACTCCTAGCAACAGGAAATATGTAGCCTAACTTAGCCCTTTCTTATGACCAGGCAAGACCACCAGTGGAGGGATTGGGACACCAACCCAGCCATATAACCTTCAACCTACAGTGTATTGAGATGTGCTGGGGTAAAGGTGGCAGAGATTGTGGGAGTGGCCAACCAATGACTGATTCAGCCTGGACCTATACCATGAGAATGAACTCACCCCTGACACTGCCTGGAGTGCCAGGACTCAGGCTAAATGGCACAGAGACCTTGGATAGAAACAAACAGGACTAGAGAAAAAAATCAATGTTATGATGCTCTGCTACACTAAGATTGGTGTCTAATCCAATAGTCATCAGAGAGTCTTTGTGCAGCAGCTATTGGAAAGAGATTGCAGAGACCCACAGTCAAATATTAGACTGAGCTCAGGGATAGGAGGGATGGAAAACTGCTGTCAGTATGTAAAATAAATAAAAAAGTATTTTTAAAAAATTGGGCAAGAATAATAAATACATCCTCAAAAGAGTCATTATAAATGAAAGGTTTATACATTTGGCAATTGACTGAACAATTGATACCTAAACTTTTATACATCATAAGAAATAACCAATGTGAATTCTTGATAATCAAAGAGACAATTACACTTCTTTATATGATGATGGCAGGTTCCCTTCATCAATTCTCATATATGTTGTCCTCTTTTCATACACTTTAGAACAGAAAAGGTCTATCACAGTACACTGCAAAATGCACCATGTAAGAGATGAAAAAACAGAAATAAATTATTTTTAATATTTAGATAGCTGATCATAAAATAATTTACAATAAACCAAATAGGTTTCAGAAACATTCCTGGCTCCATTCTGACACTGCATTCGATAGGTGACATGGCAGAAATGCTACAAAGTGCCATAAAAGCATCCTTATGGATTATCTACAATTCTTAAAACTGATAACATAAGAGGATAAGAAAGGACTGGAGAGATGGAACAGTGGGGGAAGGGCTTGAATTCAGATCTCTTAGAACTCTCAAACAAATGGTAGGGTAAATCCACCAGCCTAGAGTTCCTTTAGATGGAAGTCAGGCCCTGGAGATTCCTTAGAGTTTCATGAGGCAGGCAGGTTGGCTTAACCAATGCCAAACAAGGTAAAGGTGAGGACTGGTACTGGAAGTTGAACCATGACCTCCACAGACATGCTGTGGCACTTGCACACCCTCAGACAGACAGACAAACACATACACACACACACACACACACACACACACACACACACACACACACACACAAGGCTGGGGTGCAGGAAAAAGGGCTGATAGGGGAGAGACAGATCCATGATTAGGAGTGCTTGATGCTCTCTCAGGGGACCTAGGTTTGGTCCCCAGCATCCACATGACAGCCTACAACCATCTGTGGCTCTAGTTCTGGGAAATATGATGCCTTCTTTCGGCCTGCATGTGGTGCATATATATACATGAAAGCAAAAATACTATGTACATAAATTAAAAATGAGTAAATCATAAAAAAATTTAAAATTAGAAAAACAGAGAAATAGATGCCCATGTAAGTGACCAGTTTAGACTTTAGAAATCACAACTTTATGAAAATATTCCTGTTGTCTGAATATCTTTAATACATTTTTATTATGACAGTTTTGATAACCCATAACTCTTGCCTAATGTACACAAGCATGATTTTCATTTTTGGATAATAACAGATCTTTTCTTTCTGAGAACTTGTTGGTGACCATATGAAATGCAATCCTGAATTCACACTTTCAATTCCTATATGAAGAAAATAACTTAAGCTATCTACTAGTGATATGTAACACATAAACAAGAAAACAAGGTGTATCGCCCAAATTGGGTACATGAAGCATGGGCTAAGCCTGAGATGACTTTGGAAAGAACAGCTGGCCAAGGGAAATATTGAGTGAGTTAAAATGTCATCAGTAGGGGGCATGCTTATCAGCAAACCAACATGCTGGATACATATTTCCCACAAAATCACAAGCAGGGGGCTTTCTGGAAATAGAAGCAGTGTGCTAATTGAAATGCTACTTTCTTCTTCTTCTTCTTCTTCTTCTTCTTCTTCTTCTTCTTCTTCTTCTTCTTCTTCTTCTTCTTCTTCTTTTCAGTGATATTAGACTTCATCCTCACCTCACTGGCTTCTTGTCTCATGGCCTTGGCTGGTTTTATTTATTTTTGCTTGTACCAGCTTTATTTTAGTTTCCCCGCTGAGTTGGTGTTAAAACAAATTAGTCTAATATATTATCCTAAAGGAAGCCAATTTAGTTCTTTCCCATAGAATGGATAAAGATAGAAATGGTTTAATAAATTTATTTTCAGGTACTTGCATTTTAGTACCTTCCTGACTTAATTCCTACTGAGGAATCCCTGTAGCCATAGTGAAACACTTCAAAAGATACTTCAAAAGCTGGGTTACCATTCTTTCTTATTCCTTGTTTTCTCCCTTCCCTTTTATGGAGTGATACCTGGATGACAGTTGAGATTTTTGCACACTAATGCCTACAATAACCAGTTATAAGTAAAGCCTATGGTTTCAACACCTTATGTGGATTTTAAGATCTGTTCTAAAGTTTTTATTAAATGTTACCTTGCCAAAGTGAGTTTCTCAAAATAAAGTGTTTTGAGCAATGGAATGTCTGGGACAGAGATTACAGGTACTGATTCAGGACTAAGGTACTCTGGGGCCCAAGGAGACCCCCAGCACAGGCAACAGGCATTGGAACTGTGAGGCACTGTGGGTTACTTACATTATGACTCTCCACTGTGCTTCACTCTGCTTTCCTCTCTGTCTCTATTACAGCTCAAGTGCTGCTAATTTTAGAAATGCTGTTTATTGAACTTTAGTGGTAAGAAAAACTTGCTTTCTTTACTTAAAATCAGAAATATTTCTGAGCAAGCTGCAATGAGGTAGACGTTTTGGCCATTTCCTCTAGAACAGCAGTTCTCAACCTGTGGGTTTCTCAACATACAAAAATTAAAGTTATAAAGTAGAAATGAAATGATTTTATGGTTGGGGTCACCACAATATGAAGTGTCTTAAAGGGTCATGGCATTAGGAAGGCTGAGAATCACTCCACTAAAAGCACCATTGGTGTCCATTTCTCTACTATATGAACCCTGTGAATGTTATCATTGGTCTGACCACTGATTCTACACTTGTTACTGCAAACTTGGGCTTGAAGAACTTCCTCATGGGAGGAACTGGCATTCATTTCTGTATTTAAGTGGAAGCTTCGTGGACAGAGAAAGCCTACATGGCCTTAGAAGCTTAAATTTTACTCGCAATGTGTCTGTGCAAAGTGACAATGACCTCAGTGACCTGCAGAGATGTCAATCACATGTTCTTACTGATCTGATAACAGCAGAGAAACAGGACACAGAAGCAGGCTTTCCAGAGTCTTCTAAAAAGCAATATAGGAATTAATGATAACATGTCTCAAAAGCAGAGATGATTCTAACAGAGTTTTTGACAACCAAACTCTTTGGTGCCCCGAAGGAGAGGTAAAAGTATATCAGCAATAGGAACACAATTGAAATGATAATTTTAAAATTTGTCACTAATAAAACTTTCAGAACAAAATAAAACTCTCCCACTCCATCCTGTGAGTTATGCTTCACCAATTAGTGAACCTTGAAATAGATTGTAATTTGAAGCTTAGTTTACCAAAGGCAAAGGTCCAGAAGCAATAGTTAAGTTTTCATATTTAGCTTCCAATATAGGAAACATTTAAGGTTTCTTTGTATGTGTGAGTTTCAGTAGAATACACAAGGCCACAGTTTGTGCTTTAATTTACTGCATAATTAATGCCATAGAAACTTTCCTTAAACTAAATACTATAAAACTGGAATCAAAGATTTTTGGAATTTTGGTTGCTACCTTCACTATACATAAATGTGTACCATTTCTTCATCCTACTATGGCTTGTGTGTCCAATACTACATTGATACATATATTATCATAAATAGGTTTACATATTTTCATATATTACTAAAGTATTCCTATTGACTCTGTGATCCTACAAGCATTAAAAGTAATTTATTCAATACATTATATGACTAGCTTGTGTAATAACAGATCAGAGACCTATGTGAAATTTTCCTCAGCACTACTCTAAAGCATAAAGATTGAAATCTCATTGATATAAAGATAATGATGGAAGTAGTAGAGGGACAAGAAACCTTTATACATCTGAAGAATATGAAACTCTACTCAGTTTCCAATCTGAACAAATGGATAAGAGGTATCTCAGCCAGCCAGTGATCATGATTAACACCCCAGTCTTTGCTTCTTTTCTAAATACCATTACTCTTCATCTTCTTCAAAATTTCTCACACTGATGAAAAATTGTTTGGTCATCCAATGCTTATGACATCTTCTTATTTAAACAAAGCAAATGGGAAAGAAATATGAGCAGTCTGAATAAACACAATTTCATTTCATTAACTTCTCTTTGAGTCTCAGAGATCCAATCCAAGTACCAATGCGCTGAGTAACATCTCTTATTCCAAATACCATCAGGCAGTTCCTGAAAACATGGCTGCGATCAATAGATTATAAAAGATAGAAACAAACAGTATAAATCTGGGGTTGGATGAGCCAATTGCTCTGACAGAGACACATCAGTAGTCTGGATTCACACAGTGTATTCATTATTTATAGCATGCATGAAGAGGCAGGGTAGAAATCTCAGCAGAGTTAACTGCAGAGGAGCAGTTTGAGGAGAGCATGATCATGCCTCATTAGGGATGAGGAATCAAGGGTCAGTATTTTTTGGACATACTGTTTTTATCTATACTGAGACCAGGGGAAGACCTTCCCATTACCCTAATCTTGAAGAATTGAAGTACTTGACATGGCTGTGCTAATGTCTAAAGTACACAGTCATCCCTGGGGAAACTGTTTCTCCTGCTGGCACCATTCTGTGGTCACCTCCGGTTCTTCGTGTAAGAATGAGGTCTCGTGGGCATTCCCTGTTCACTTCAGAATATTTACCCTGTTTTTCTTGTTCCACTTCTGTTTAGTCAGTCATATTGGTGAGACTTTATGGCTGTAGTTTCTGACATTCCTAGACAGCACAATATCACAAAAAGTTCCCTGATTCTCTGGTTCTTACAATCTTTCTGCCTACTGCCCCCATTTGCAATGATATCTGATGCCGTAAGTGTATCGAGTGGTTATCCAATAACAAGTAGTTAGCCATGAAAACATACACATAAGTAACCTTGCACAAACTGAGCAGGTTATATTCATATGTTTAGGAATATATGTGATATACGTGTACATTTATTTGTATAACAACAATTAACGAAAAAGGAAGGTCATGAATTTGAAAGAGAGAAAGAAGAGATACAAAGAAAGATTTAGAGGGAGAAAGGAGATGGGGAAATGTTCTAATTATATTACAAATCTCAAAAAATAAACAAAGTAATAAAATATGCATTCACTCTGGATTGTGTCTGGTCCCTACATGTGTCTTATGTGAATATTGAATTATTTAGAAATAGCAAGAGGGAAAAGTGATCTGTTAGATTCATTTATGCTGTGAATATAAATGGGGTTTCTGCCTTTTGGGTTTTCATTGTTCTATGATCTGTTGACACAGGGTTCACAGTAGAAGATGCATTTCTTCTATGCAGATGTAAACTATGAAACCTGGATCTGTTCCATTTCCACCTCTGAGTTCTTAGGAGTTGAGTTTGTTGTTCAGGTCAGGGATGCTCCATTTTGTCACACTTTTCAAGGTCATAGTGTCAGGAAGCCTGAAAAGATGAACCCTGTGCTCAGAAGCTGAGCCATTAACCTCTTGCTCTTTGACTGATATGCAGGACACTGAAGAATAATTAGAATAAGAATGTGAGGGCAAATTTCTGGACCTGTGATTGTCTTTCTTGGTAAAATTATAACATGTTATCACAGGGTCATTGTAGGCTAACAGAGAAGTGGTGAATTATTGTAATCAAAAATGTACAAGGAAACCTAACTGTACATAGCAAATAAGTAGCTCTTCCTTCATAATTCTATGTATTTTCACTAACCATAAAAGCATGCAAGAATTTTTTTCAAGACAAATAAAAACTGTTTTTTTCTTTTTCTTATTAATGAATTTTTAAAAATTATTTTATACACCAGCCACAGTTTCCCCTCCTTCTTCTCATCCTGTTCCCTCTCCCCACCTCCTATACTCCCCAATCCACTTCTCTGTCTCCATTCAGAAAGTGGCAGGCCTCCCATGGGTGTCAAAAAAGCATGGCACATCAAGTTATGGCAGGACTAAGCTCATCCCCTGCATCAAGGCTGGGCCAGGTGACTGATTTTTCTAAGACAACATTATCTATCTGAAAATGAAAGGACCATGTTATTAAGATGGTAGCATAATTTTCTATCATATTTAATTTTAAACAACAGATAATTGCTTGCTTATAGACTGGATGCCACAATCTTACAGACTATTGTTATAAGTTTACACTTCCATTACTTTGTTTAAAAGTCAGCTATTAGTAATGCACACATTGAATATTTGTTTTCTCATTATGATAACATATATTGTGTCATGTGGAAAACTTGATAATCCTGTCTCTTAGGGACAGCACCTGTCTTGACAGGTTTAAATTGATCTATGGTCAACAAACCCACATCCCCAGGTAACTGATGCACGGTCTTCAGGAAGTTCTCTGTCAACATTCAGAAAAACTGATCAACAACGGACAACTAAAAAGCAGATAAGTATGTAATCCTTTTATTTCCCCATAGCAACATAAGTTCATCATGATATAATCCAGCATTTAAAATACTTTTAGAAAGAGAAAAGATTGATAATAAAACTCAATTTGCTTCTCAAAACAAATTAAGAAAGAAAACTTTCTAAGGGTTTTTTTCCAAACAACAAACAGATATTTTGAGTTGCTTAACATGGAAAACATGTAGTCGGTTAGTGCTCTTGAAATAGTAACTGCCTTCATGGAGCCTATCAATGTATTCTGCAGCACTATTAACACAGATTACTGGGGAAAATCTCACCCACAAAGAAATGATATGTAGAGTATATGATGACTGAACCAAGGTATGAACTGTGTTTCTTGATACAGAAATAAGATGCTTTATCAACTAATTAATCCACTTTATCTTCCTTAAGCCTTCCATAACATTGGTGAAGTTTAATAATATCTTTGAACAAATGAAAGGTAGATTAAGTACCTGAAGTTATGTTAGCTTTCTCCTTACTCTCAGTATACTTGCTTGATGTTTTTTAAAAGAGTAAACAACTAGTCAAGATGAAGAGGATTTTAAAAAATAGGAAAAGATAAGAGGAAGCTGACTGCAGATAATCAGGTCCTTCACTGGCAAACAGTTTTTCAAAGTAAAAAAAAATCACATATTTTAATAAACACCTCACTTTTAGTATATGCTATAATCAAATGATAACAATGTTAGTTTGGCTATTACACATCAAATAACATTAACAGTGGAAATTGTAGTCCATAAAATGAAGAAAGAAGGGAAGAAGAAAGGAAGAAAAGAAAGAAGGAAGGAAGGAAGAAAGGAAGGAAGGAAGGGAGGGAGGAAGGGTCTGCTTAGTTGGAATCACTTGTTTGGGGACTGCGAGTTTTATGTAACAATGAGGGCTGCCTAAGAAAATGAAGGCAGTTAAATGAAAAGTGAGCACTGAGCTAATGCAGGAAACTTAATGAAGTGATTCTCTATACTGTACCCATTTTGATAAGATACAATAAAGGAAATGATGAGAAGGAGAAAGACAGTGAAGGCAATGAAAGAGGGAGCAGACGCATGGAGACTGGCAAAGAAAAAAACTTTCACATGAATCAAGGGGAAGTATGGGAAATGACCAATCCTCAGGTACTTATGACTAAGAGCAGAGATTACGTTCATTTATAAATTATAATAATATCTTGATAGGTATTAATTATTCACTACCTGCAGTTAGCCAAGAAGGACAGGAAGTGCTTAATACCCGTCTTTAATTTTTCTAAGAATCCATTGAGGAGGAAATTATGGTAACTTTAGGGATAAAACAACTCTCAGAAAAGTTAAAAATGTTTTCCAAGCAAAAGAAAGAAGCAGAGGGTCTGGTACTAAAAATGCTAACTCCACTGTGATGTGACTACAGTTCCCAAACAGAAAAATGCTGGCTTCCACAGATAAAGGATGTGATCAGCTCTCAAGAGGCTCACTCTGGTAGAAGCAAATAACCATCACAGATGTTGACTAGTCATTGAGATATGAGAGGAAGATGACCGTAGAGTTCTATTTCAATTTTCCTGAAAGGATTGTGCATTATTCCAAGCTGCAGAAAAGGTCAGGCAGAGTAGAGGGAAGTGAAAGTTGAATAAAATATACCACCAAGTGAATGAACAGCAAGGAAGAAAAATACAAGTTCTTATAGCAAGGTTTATTGAAACATTCTATTTTTAAATAATAGGAACTCTATTGAAGAGTAATAGAAATAATAGCTTAAAAATAAAATATAAGACATTTCCAAAGCAAAACATTAACTTTAAGAACAATCATTAACTCGATAAATATGTAATTTTTCTCAGTCACAAATGCTCTGTTCTTCTAGCTGATGTGCTTCCTGTGTCTGCCTCTTATTCTTCACACAAATGTTTCCATATTCATATTCTACCATTAGATGAGGCACAACACAATATAATCAGATATTATCTCATAATTTTAATATTTCTAGCTCTGCATTGATAGGCACTTAACAATAATCAATTATTTATGATGACAATAAAGAGGAAGAGCATTCTCCCTTCAAATTGATTCTGTCATGGCAAAAAGGAAGCTGATATGCTTCTTAAAAGTTATGTGAGTTTGAGGTAATAACATCTGGAAGGAAAATATTATCCATGATATCAACATTCCTGTTTGACTGTTATTAAGGCAATCAGCAAGTGGCTGCTTTCTTCTTTCAACTGTTCTTCAAATGGCTCAATTCATTTGTAGCAGGATTCAACAAATTATTTATTAGTGTAGGTGTGTTTTAATAGACTTAAGAATGTATATTACCTAATTCATGTTAGAAATCAACAGGTGTGCATTATATACATTTTTGTTTTCTTTTAAATATATAATGTAAGGCACCTGGCTTGAAGGCTTATAAAGGTGAGGTATTTAAATACATGGTACTTCTATAATACCCATCAATGAAAAACAGTGAGAGAACATCCAGAATATTTTGATACATTTAAAACAATATGTTAATAATTTGACTTCAATACTGAAGGAAGACATGTGAGTTCAGTATCAGTAATGGTTTGTTGACCACAACTTTGTATTTGGGAAATAAAATGAAGATACAACATATTTTCAAGCTATACATAAAAACAATGAAAAGTCTTTGACAGTATTAGGGAACAGATCCATAGCTGCCTATCCTCACTGCACCACCAGTCTGATTTTTTTTTTTTTTTTTTTTTTTTTTATGGAGCTGAGGCCTTGCACTTGCTAGGCAAGCACTCTACCACTGAGCTAAATCCCCAACCCCAGTCTGAATTATTTACACTGCTTCATAAAAGAATATTTGAAGAGCCACAGGTGCAAAAGTGACTTGTTTGAGCTGCCTAGAATACGAATTTAGAGAATTCTCTGAATATAACCCATCTCTTTGTACTGTCATCCAGTTGTTTTTTAGATCAAGAGTTGGGGAAAACAGGACTTGAAGAAAATAGTCGGTTGCATCCAAATGGCTATTGTCTTAATTTGTGGAGCAGGGGTCTCAGATTGAGGCAGTCCACGGATGTGAGCTAGGAGACTCAGGAGCATTGTGGAACTCCTGAGAAACTTAGGAGACAGAGAGGCCCAGGAAACTTAGGACTCATGGGTTCTAACGCCCAGAAAATAAGCAGTGAGCAAAGAGTATCTGGAGGAAAGGAGACTTCTTCAGAGGACAGCTGAAGAGGAAAAAGTGACCTGGCTTTTTGTGAATCATTACCCATGCCAGGGAAGAGAATTCTGTGACACAGTTGCCTGAGCCATTCATGTTCCTGTGAGTAACTGCAAGGATTATCATTTTACCCATGAGGAGTTTGATGGGATTCATTTTTTGGTCTGTGATGACCTTCTTGATCTGGGACAAATGGAATTTTCTATGCATGTTTCCAAGAAGAGTGACACTGCAACTAATTTAAAAAAAATTCATAAGATAATATAAGTAATGTATGGATTTGTTGTGATCTCTATTTGCAGATGCCTAACATTCCTAAGTATAGGAAAGTGTATGTATAAGGCAGCATTTCCAGTGGCGTTTTGGACTTCTACCTGGATTAGTGAGTGATAGAAGAGGGAGAGTTTAGAATTGGGAATGTGTAAGGACATCTACATGTAATTGTCATCTTTTTAATGCTTAGAAAGAAGAATTGAGAATGCAAACCTAGGAATGTGATCTTTAAGATTAAAGTCATTGCTTTGTGCACAATTTTCATTTGTAAATTGTCCAGAGTCTGAGTTTGAACGACTATAAAAATCCAGTTTTCATAAGCTATACTTTGGAAATCTCTAAGCAGATTCTTGACAACCTTGATAGAACATTTTTTAGAAAATAAGCTTGAGTCATATATATGGGCTTTGATTTATTTACTCAGGAAATACACATGTAACTGTACAGCATTCATGATTATTAATGTTTTAGAAGTGCTTTAGTATGCCTTAGAGTTATCTAGCAAGTGGCCAGTGTGTGATGTGAAGAAATGTTACTTCATCATACCCAATATAATTGGAGATGGTGCAACATATTCCCTATTATACTGGGAAAAGTACACATTTTTGGAGAAAAATAAAGTTATAGGTTCAATATTAGAAATTTAACTTTGTTATTTTGTATAAAGTACTACAATATATTTAAAAGAAAGAAATGGGCCTATGAATTTATACAAGATTGGCTTTAATGAAGATATGTCATTATTCTAATGAATTAGTGTGATACTATAGTACTAACATACTTCAAAGTTGATATTTACATATATTGAAAGAGCTTAAAACTTCATTATGACATGTGTTCCCAAAGTAAAGGCAAAATAAATTATTTATAACTTAAAAGATTTTAAAGACCTCAAAATAGTGCTTGAGGATTATATGCTTCATTGAAGAAATTATGATTTTTACATTCTGAAATTATGATGAAATCATTGAAGTATTTCAGAAGAAAAGATAAATATGTGGGAAACTATTACTAATTCATCAATTTCAGTTCACATGGGTCTCTAAACTTGGCTAGCCAAATATATACCACTAATTTATTTAGCAAAGGATACTGTCATAACAAAAATAATTGATCTTTCTTGGTTTTATATTCTCTATGTATCTTAAACTTCAGAGAAGGGAAATATTGTTCAGTTTCTGTATTTTAGTAGGAAGTGTTATCGACTTCAACAGAGGTTAGTCAAAAGAGTTGTTTATTTCCTAATGATCAAAGTAACAACCTCTTTGAGGTTAGTGGCTCACTGAATCTTTTTGTAATAAACTAATAGATCAATAAAAGAGACTCTAGCCATTTATGTGTGAGAATCAGGAATGGGTATAAAATAAACCACATAACTAAGGCGGAAATGTTTTAAAAATAAATTTCATGTAGGAGTAGTAACAGATTTCACCAAAATAGCAACAAGCCAGTGAACACCAAAGAGTAGGAGAGATTCTATGCAGAGAGAGTTTTCAGTTTACAAAGCAGTTATGTTCTAAAGAATCATTGCACAGTGGAAATATTATAACTCAAGCATTTAAAACACATACCTGCCAAACAGCATAACATAGCCACACACTGGCTATTTGAAGAGTGTTTGTTTATTACTCTATTTGTATGACTCTGTGAATGATATCTGTGACATTCTGCTACTGTACATAGCATTTGTACAGTGCACTTATCATAACTCTAGGAGAAGAAAGGGTAAAAATGTAAAGTACAGCTTCAATTGAATGCATAGTATTTACATATCATCACAAAAGCAAATAACCTTTTCTAATCATTTTAAGTAAGGGAGTCTTAGGTCTCACTGGAAGTTCACAGTTCTGAAGCAAAGTTGGAGATATACTTTCCTTACAATAAGAGAAAAATGGGCCTGGAGAGATGGGTCAACAGTTAGGACAGTTGTTCTTTCAGGGGACCTGTTTAAGCTCCCAGCACCTACGTGGTAGCTGATAACCAATTGTGACTCTCCTTCCAGGGTGTTCAGTGACCTCCTCAGACATTCTCAGGCATCAACCACAAGGCTCACAGAGTATTCATACATGCATGCAGGCAAAACACCCACATGCATAAAATAAAATAAAAAATTAAATTTAATAAAAATGGTAGCTATGATAACTTTAAAATTAAAAATACCATGGGAAAATTATGTGATAGAAACTAAGTTAAGTGAGGTATAGTTTAAACAAGTGATGGTATATAGTGAGGCTAAATAGTATGCTTAACTTTTTGAGTAGTACTGGAATTATAGTATTTAATATATTAAAATGACACAAAAACCTAGGCTATTAATTTTATCAACAGAGGTATTATATAAATTACTAAAATTTCTTACAAATTTTTAATAACTTGAAATTTTAGAATCTTGTTCTAAAGAATCTGGTTCTCAAATTGTGGTTAAGACCCCTTTGGGGGTTGAATGAACTTTTCACAAGGGTCTCCTAAGACCATTGGGAAATACAGATATTTATATTATAATTTATAAGTGCAGCAAATTACAGTTTCAAAGTAACAATGAAAATAATTCTATGGTTCAGGGTCACCAGAACATGAAGAACTGTATTTAAGGGTCGCAGCATTAGGAAAGTTGAGAACCACTGCTTTAGATAAAGCAAGAAAATTCTCAATTAAAGATGTTCTAAAGTATAAAAGACTATCAACTCTAAAATTAGAAAAATAGGAGTGTATTACAAACATTTTGAAAAGAAGGCATTTTTTTTTTCATAGCGTGGGAACACGATATTAGTGGTACAATACACATCCAGCAGTTTCAGACACACAAGACTGAGAGAATACAATTGTAGGGTTTCTGGCTTGTCATTTGTAGCTGTAAAATGAGTATCAGAAAGAAAAAATATGGATATAGGAAACAAAAGCAGGTCTGCAAATAGGAGACACTACTGTAAATATGCTTATTCCTCATCTTTTAAGACAAGAAATGTAAGCTTCAACAGGAAAGATCGAGGGATGTACTTTTTTCTGTTTAAAAAATTGTGTTGGTCATACACTGACCTAAAACTCCTTCATGCCTAAAACAGGAATTACACATAAACTGAATTTCTTCTGTAGGATCATAACTTTGAAATGTGCTGTAATAGAAATGACCAGAATTCCAAACAATAACTATTAATATCTTGTCAGGACCACAAGCCATGGAGTTCTTTCTTAGATGTCAAATAAACTGCCTTTTCAGAAACCACAACAGAGGTCTGCTGTCATTTCTCACTCTCAGTATTCCTTAGTTTCCTGTAGTTCTTTGGGTAGGGTTAAAGACTCTTGGTGTTTTCCAGTTCCACCTCAACATATCCCACCTTGTCTTCCACAATGACACTTGTACAGGTATACATGGTGACTGGGCCTGACAATTCTACACTGTGGTTGGGTGTGTGGTTTTCTCTAATGGTCTTTGTTCCAAAGAGAAGCTTCCTGGATGAGAAGTAAGGACTTCTCTTATCTGTGTGTACAAGGCCAAATATTTAGGAAGTAGCTGGGGATTATGCTGGTTTACTAAATTGAAGACTGTAAATCCTCCAAGATCCGTGACTCATTAGACATGAATAGTTGGCTAGGCTTCCATAAGACCACTTATGATGGCCTTCTTGTTGCACATATCTTAAATCTAATTAGACAGCTTTAGGTTAGACAGCTTTTGGTTATCACCTAGGTATGAGTGACACTACTGAGCCCTTTGGGCTATTATGCCATGATAGTGTTGTTGGTTCATAGTTGTCATTACTGAGTAGGTCTCTTACGTGTGTTCTTTCTTTGGAAGCTTGCTTGAATGCTTCTGGTACTGAGAAGAGGCAATCAGGTCATTTCTGCCTCAGGGGCCACTGGGCCCTGTCCCTGAAATGCCTGGTGTTTTCAGCAATAAAGATTTTCGTTTCATCTTGTGGAAGCAATCACATACAATAACAATAGACTATATGCTTTGGGAGTCTCTTGGATAGTCTTGACCATCAATTGAGAAGAGAGATTTTCTTGCCTAGAGGGATAGTTTTTGTTAGAAGGTCTTTGACTATTGGAGGGAGTATTGTCAGCTCAAATAAATAATTTAATGTAAAACCTATAAGTATATTATACAGAGACTTACTTAAATTGTAGTCTTTTTTAGTTCAGTGGATAATTCAGTGTGATTTCTTCTGTGTTTCAGACACCCTTACTTCCGTTTAACCCTCTTCTTCTGTATTTAGTCTACTTCTCCCTCACTAACTAAATTTCTCCCTTTTCTCCATTTTCCTGTTCAGATCACTTGTATACACTATTCTCCTTGATATTGTCCCCCAACCCTGACAATGGCTCCTTTTTACCTTCTTGGACGCTTGGATCTAGAAGCCTCCAATGAAAGAAAACACATGAAACTTGTCATTTAGCATCAGGGTTAATTTATTAAATACATTCTTTTCAAGTGTGTGTGCTTGTCTGGGTGTGGGTTTGAGCCAAAAGAGGGCATTTGATGTCTGGGAACTGATGCCAAAGGTAATTGAGAGCCAGCTATCTGACCTGGGTGCTAGGAATCAAAAGTTGGTTCCCTGTGAGAGCAGCATGTGATTTTAACTGCTGAGCCATCTCTCCAGCCCCTACATTTAAATTATTTCTAAGTTTCACCTCCACAGTGGGCTTGAGGTAATTCACCAATTAATATCACATAAATGACATGCATTTTTTTACTCTTGTTTATTACTATTTGCAATGTAAGACAAAAGGCATAACTTCCATGACATATTGGGGTACCTCTACATGATATTCTTTACAATATTACCTTGGATATTTCATGAAGCTTGGACACATATTATTGGAAGGTGTTTTGGAGATGCCACAGGCATTTTTTAATTTAAAAATAATTATTTTATTTTATTCTTTATTGAAAATGGATTTTTTATATAATATATTCTGACTACAATCTTCCCTCTGCCAGTTCCTCCTTTCCTCCCCACCTACACAAATCTATGTTCTTTCTTTCTCTTTCTCATTAGAAAACAACTGTGAATTTATGATCTTTCTTGCTTGGCATGTTCATTGCATAGCAACCAGAGTAAAGTAGGTATTTTCCCTATCACTTCATTATGTTGACTTTCTTTCTAAGAGAATTTAACAGTTCTGACCTTGATTTTTTATTTGTTCATTCTGAGTAAAGATTTTTCTATAAACTAAACCTTTCACACTTTTAAGTTTACTTCACTTTTGCTAATGACAATATTAGATTTGAAACACCTTGTTGTGTGCAAGCACCAACTTCAAATTCACAGTTCATCATGCCTTAAGTACTCATGCCTTGGGAAGGTGCCAGACATATGCCTTTTTAAGAAACAAGATTTCACCCTGGTTCTCTATTATAGAACTGTAATTCAAGGAAGTCACTAACCCAAAGGAAAGACACTTAGGAATGTGCT
Organism: Onychomys torridus; assembly: GCF_903995425.1. NCBI lineage: Eukaryota > Metazoa > Chordata > Mammalia > Rodentia > Cricetidae > Onychomys > Onychomys torridus. The sequence goes on from NC_050454.1 coordinate 52,665,820, forward strand.
TTTCTGATGTGAAGACACACATAAGATGAAGGTGCCCCCCCTTCACTCCTAAAATAAAATTCAATCAATTAAATCTTCAAAGCCTATCATCATATGAAAGAAATTTCCCTACATAGTTGTCTCCTTCATTTCAGATGAATGTAGGATGATGGAGCTCAAGGAAAATGTTGTATATGGTAAAGCAGAGAAAGATGACAAGGTAGGATGTAAAACCAGAGTTTTCTACTTCCAGCCACCCCACTGGAATGCAGGGCAGTGAAGTGGGAAGGGAGCAGTAAGCAGAGGGGCTAGTGCAGTGTTTAAATAAATGCATGCATTATGCTACATATACCTTTCTTCCTATCTTTATTCTTGGTATTGAAAATGTAATGTATGTATATATTAAGGCATAAAAGTTTCTTAAATTACCAACAAAACATTTAAAGCTCATTCTACACTTTATGTCCACATACCCACACTTGGGGATGCTATCATATTTTTTCATATAATTATGGTGCTGTGTGTATATAATTTCTTTTAAAGTATTAAAAACAGCAGATGCTCATATAAAAGTTTACTTTCTCAATTATTTCTCTATGCCTAATGATGTAAACAATTCTTTCCAAGAAGCTCTGCTTTAAGTGGTAAAACCCTTCATCACATGACTCCATCAAAAATGCTTTGGTAACCATTTCTGCATGCAATGGCATTACAGTAGATTTATTTTTGTGTGTATGATAACAAACCATCCTAAAATAAATTTGTAGGTGTGTGTGTGTTCCTGTTTTTCCTGTATGTTATATTGTGTGCAGTAAAATGCCTCATAAGGCCTCACCTCTAGAAAGAGAACTAAAGGCAATCAAGAGATGCTGAGAGTGGGAGAAACAGGGATGATCCCATCAATTGATTATCCAATGCCAAATCGTCAGCCATGAAAACAATATATGTAACATTATATGTAACATGTATTATATGGATTTATACACATATCCATATGTAACAACAATGAAAGAAAAGAGGTCATGAATTCCAATAAGAACAAGGGAAAGTATATGAGAGGGTTTGGAGGAAGAAAGGGAAGGGTGATGTGATTAATTCCATTAGATTCTCAAAAAATACAGTATTTTGAAATACATGTGTCTTTCTGGTATACATATTTAAAACTTTATTTGATGTGTTTAGTTTTTTAAACTAACAATATAGACATATTTGCCCCCATTTCAGTGCCTCTTTCTTACATTCATGTTAACAATATAAAGAATTTTAATGTATGCCAGTTAGACAAAAGTTCATTGCTAAGGTGAACAAAAATGGCAAGTCTGTAATGATCTTTAAAAAGATCAGCAAGATTTAACCCAGCCACTCCCACTTAATCTGTCATTATAGAGATGATAAATATTTTCAACATTTATACTGACACACAGAGCCCATAAGGAGAAAGTCACATTGATTCACTGAAGGTCACCTACTGGTCTATCTATTAAGAATTATCTTTCTTTTGGCCCTAACACTCCAATGAAACTCCAAGTTCACAATGACCTTCTAAATATTAAACTTACCAATCTCTCCACAATTTTTTACTAAGTAAAATCCATATGAAGTGCACACCTTCCTTGCCTCTCACCAGCCCTAGTGTCTATAAAATTGTGTCAGGAAGTTCTCTCTATCTTCCTCTTTGTCCCTTGCTTTTTTCCTCAATGCCTGTTCATAAAGTCTAACTTCCTTCCAGCACTCTTTTTTCTACTCACGTCTCTAATGACAACCTGAAACTTGTTTCCACCCTGTCATTAAATTGATGTGCTGCTGACCCAAATCGGAATTGTTATCCATGTTCTCTCTGCAGACCTTGAATTGTAAACGTGTGTTGGACATTTTCATATCCAGGAGCTCCCTACTGAACTCATTAACTGTCTGTCTCATTAATTGATTGCACTCTATCCACCAGACCTGCTGCTCACAGGATCCAAAATTGTTTTTCTGTCTTTAAAAAAAAGGTACTTATTTTCATTGTATGTGCATGAGTGTTTACCTAATGTATGTCTGTGTACTAAATATGTATCTGGTATCTGCAGAAGCCAGAAAAAGAAGTCAGGTCCCGTGAAACTGGAGCCACAGCTGCAAGCCACAATGTGGATTCTGGGAACTGAATTCAGGTCCTCTGCAAAAGCAGTAAGTGCCCTTAACAGCTACTGCATTCCTTCTGCCCCAGAATACTCTTTGTTAAATATGTTCTTACTAACAGTTTCTATGGATTTTCTGTTGCCCTTCAAGCAAAGTACAATGTTAGCAACTGAGATTAAGGAAGCCTATCATAATCTGATTCTCACTTAATGATAATAACTAAGCAAATGTTAGTGGGCAAATACATTCAGTGGGTTGAAATGTTCACAGTGTCATATGCTTTGTTTCAGACTGAGATGCCTTGTTGTCTGGGGTCCACATAAAGAGGAGACACATAATCTACATGGTTTACAATAAGATTCATTAATACAATGGTTACTAAACTGTATATTAATGGGTGGTTGCCAAAATGTTTATTCCTCAATATACCAAGTCTGTAAAGATTTAATGTTCTTTTGATCTCTTCATGGTTTGAATACTTAGTTGAGGATTAATCATATAAAAATAGGTTAAAGCTTAGCATCTTTCAGAGGTACAGGTACAGATGTCTCACTTTGTCAATCAGTTCACATCTATAGTAATACTGTCTTAAGAACCATTTTAAAGGCCAGAGTGAATGTCCTTACTGAGTATGTTCTAACCAGCACATCCTGAATGTAAATGACTCTATGCAAATTTTAATTTATTCCATGCCTAGTGGAAATATTTAAAAGGCTATCACTGAAATGTGTTTGCTAACAATTTAAGTATTATTTTCTAATGCTGGGGAGGAGTTTTTGAAAGATAATGTGCCACACTCGAAAGAGCAACACTGTTGAGAGGTACTGCAGTGGCACATTGAAAGGAAATACAGTCCTTTGTTTTCCAAGTAAGATGTAATAATATTCCAATTTAAATTAAATATATTTATAAATGTAAGTAAGAGCCATGGAATGATCCATTAGGATACTTCAAGAACTTTATAAAAGTGTGTTACCTTATTTATACTAAATACTTGAAAAATCCCATTTTTAACTACTTAATATTCTAAAGAGAATATCATTGAACTATAAGGAGGGAAAGATGGAAACAAAAAAGATGATTAGAGGAAATGAATTTTATGTACGTGAAACTTAGAGTTTTGATGGGATTTCATGGGCAAAACTTACAAAACTTGAAACTTGCCAGGTAGACAACTGATATCTAAAAGCAACAGAAGTTTGAAGAAGATGGGGGACAGCAGATCCAGGAAAAAAATTCCAGTTGTTGAATCCATTTGGGCATGAAATAGGCTGACACTAGAGGAGTCCACTATTAATAATACAGTTCAGCCAGTTTCTTATGGTGATATAGCAAATTGATGCACAGAGAATCAACTCCAGGGACGTGTGTCTTGAAGGACTATTAAGAGACACAGAGATGTTCCCTGTTCTGTTTAGCCACCAAAATAGTCACATTATAAAAAACCACTGAGCGCATTAATTTCAAATTTCTATCCACAAACAGATTTCCAGAGAAGAGTCAATCATTTTCTTCCTTTAAGGAAGCAACTCAAGAAAAATATTGCAGGGAATAACATTGCTGTGCCTCTCTAAAATTATATCCAAACAGGTGTTAATGTCGGTGTACTCCATACCTATTGAAATTCTCTCATTGTAACCAAGACTATCAAAAATGGTGGGTGTTCTAGGCGAAGAATGTGGAGGAAAACTCGCATACCCATACCACAAAACTGTGGCACAGCTTAACAAATAGGAACTGCCAGAAATTGAGCAAATTTATATTGCATGAAAACTTCCAAAATATTTTATACATAAATTGGCAGGAAATAGCCTTACTGTTGAATGGCTATTTCTAATATTTCTCTTCCAGCTTCTCCTCAAGTGCTATTTGAGATGTTAGTGATCAGCAGTCTGGTACACAGATGAAAAACATCAGACAATTAAGACAGAAATGATTGGGATGTCACTCTACCTGCCCTTGTGTAATTGTATAGCACATAAAATGTTACTTGTCTTGCCAAAATATGAATTACGTATTCATCACCATGATCTGCACCATTAATTGACAGTGGTGGGCTTTTGAGGGCAGGTGGGACTTATTAAGAGTGGCTTCTATGATCACACAGTTTTTTTCTTCTGATTGCTTAATGAATTTTTCTTCATGTTCCTTTGTTATTAGTGTCCTTGCTAGACATCCTCACACATGATTTCTCATTCTAAATAAATACCAAAATCTTGTTTCTGACAAGTAAATAAATAGTACCTGTCTCATGCTAATCTTCACCTTCGCTGCCAGTTTTCCCTTGTATTCCCAACTAAATTTTGCAGATGCTTACGTTTCCAGCAATAGAAGTGATTGATGATGTTTTATTTCTGCATCTATTACTCAGTATTTTAATATTTATTTCTTTTTCTGGACTTATGAAATAGCCTCTCTTCTACATTGCACTGCTAGGTATTCAGAGTTCTCATTTCTTATTTCAAGTCTTCCCTTTCTCATTCTTAGATTCAGGATGCAACCTACCACCTTATTCTATCCATTTCTGTTGGTTTTTGCTGTAACATTTTACAACAAAGTCCTGGAATCTATGGAAGCCATGAGTATCCAGATTCAACTAGAAAAAAATAAAGATAGGTGAGAAAGAAGAGGAAAAAAAGGAGGAAGGGAAGAAAAAGGAAAAGAAGAAATATTTCCTATACTATTTCATCTTGTCAGCATACAGAAAATATCAGACCCATACAGCAAGCTCTCAATGAATGTTTGATGAAATGAATTAAACTTGAATAAGCCCTCACCATTTAACTACTGCTACTTTCCTCCTGGGAAATGGAAGAATCAATGGAAATTAAAAGAAGTTTTCTGAGCATCCAAATACATCATGATAAACTTACCTAGGTGGATAATAATGTAGTGATTTTCATATGCACACCATTCTGAAGACATGAAGAGATGATTGATTTAGGAATATGGGATGCTATTTAAGAGATACTGATCTCTATCATGTGACTTGTTCCTCATGACATTAAAACAAATAATCCAATTTTAGTGGGACTGCAGTAGCAATCATATTATGTCCATCACAAAAGATGTGTGGTTCTTATCCCCATAGCAACATCTGTACTGCATATGCTAATCACTTTAAATTAACCTTGATAGGAAAAAAATAAGTGCCCTTGGGGATAATGTTGCTGTTTTGGCAGTACAGATAGTAATGTTAACTCTGTAATACAAACCTATGCTAAAAAATTAGGGTGAGAATAAGATCCTGTTAGCAAATTTTCTTAATATGCATTATTTAATCCGTAGCAGGAATGCTAGCATAAGGGTAACAGGAGTTATCACAGATAATGGGCAGCCTTGTTGATTAGTGTCCTTCATTAATGCAGCACAGATCAAGGAAAAAAAGTTGTTTGGGGTAATTTGTCATTTGAAAACATGATCTGAAGATAACTTCAGACATTTCAATATAGACTCAGTGTTATCTTTCTCTTTTTATACAGGTTCATTTTCATATTCAGAAGAACACTAGCTTTATTCACATTGCACTAAATTCCATGACTTCAAAAAGAACATTGTGCATCTCACATAATGCAGCAGATTAGGTGAGTGGAAATGTATATGTTTTACAGTAAAGTATCATGCTTTCTTTGGTGGTCCAATAAGACAGGGTTTTAGGTCAGCCATAGTGGTGCAAATATATCAGCCCAGAACCAAGGAGACTGAAGCAAGAAAGTCTAGCATTCAAGGTTAACCTGGACTACATGGACTATTGGAAGTAAACCTAAGCATCTTAGCAAGACCTTGAAATAATTAAATATAGTGCTTTAGATGAAACGAAATTTATTTGGAAGTTTATAATGAGAAGTAAATGAATTTCCTTTCTGACTTTACAATAAGATCTAAGTTTAAGAACAATTAATTTTACTCCTTACTAACTAGAACATTTCCTATTAAGTGTCTTTTTTATTTAAAATAAGTTAGGTGATTAATAAAATATGAAGAAATAGAGATATTTAAGTTGAACTGTACCAACCAAATTAAGAAGAAAATTTCTGATTTTTGAAAATTAACCTGAATACTCTCTGTATTTCATTCTGGTAATTCTCTAGAGTAATTAGGTAATTAGGCTGTGTTCCTGAACTGGATTCCTTAAATATGAGGTAGCTAATTTTCACAACTGTGAATTGAAGCACCACATGGCCCAAGGGACTGGTACTTGAAAGTTAAGTTATCACCTTAGTGGTAGCTTGGACTTGGCATAATCAGCATACACAGCAGTGACAACTAGACCGTGTGCAAAACTTTGTGCAACTTAGAGTCAATCAAGTGATAGGCATCCTTTACTGCCACACACAAAGATGGCCGTGATATATGACCATGCAATGCATTAATTTCCTGTTGCCACACATCAGTCTTAAATGGACCTGTTTATAAGTTTGGAGACGTGAATTAAAAAACAAACAAACAAACAAACAAAAACAAAAACAAAAAACAAAAAACCTTCCACATTGTCTAAAATTAAGGTGTGAGAGTGCTGCAACTCTTCTGGATACCAAAGAAAGACAATCCATTTCATTATCTCCTTCTGATTTTAGAAGTCTCCTGTGGCCTCTGCTTTATGACTGGATTCTCTCATTTCTAGGACAGCAATCATGGAAGGACTTCCAGGACTGCCATTTCCATCTCTCCATCTTTCTTCTATCCCCTCAGCTCTTAGCACCTACCTTTCCGACTATAGTGTACCTACTACTAGCTCACCTTCCTTCACAATTCAGCTAAGGAGCAACTAAATCTTTTACACAAACGTTGTTTCACTTGCCCATACAGCTCAATGTATTTATTGGTTTCAAAGCAAGGAATGACTATTTCATATCCCTTGTAGTGAATATCACACCACACGTGGAACTGATGAAACTCATGGATAAAATAGGAGAACATTTACTAAATTATTTGTTCAGCTTTGTGACAGAAAGCATACAAACATTTTTCTTGGACTAAATTAAATTTGTAGAATTATATTAAATCGAATATTCCAATATTAATATTGTAGTTACCCAATAATTATTTAGATTTATTACCAAAATTCTATTCGGATTTATACTATTTGTAGCTTTTCAGATAAGCTACTCTTGAAAATACAGAATTGTGAACTTAGAATCATTTTACTATTAGACTTCTCAATACAATCAATGGTTCATAATATTTACTGTCCTTACACTAAAATCATGTGTGGGAATTAAGTCATGGTTACTTGATTGAGTGCAAGAAGTCTAGCTCAAATAAAACAGAGACCGTCCCCTATCTAATTTTAAAATTGCTTGAATCATATTTATAATACAAGAAGGTATTAGTTTCATAATAATTTGAACCCGACATAATCCAAACGATTTAATCTATATTCTATGTGATTAAGTATTTGCATAGATATCATTATTATGTCAGTTGTAGGATTATTTATTTGAAAGAAAGGTTTTATGCTAAAACTGCACATTTTCGTGAAATATAATAGGATAAGTTAGAAAATACCAAACATACTCAACAAGAAAGCTCAGCTTAGCCTTAGATAATTGAAACCATTTTCCATTATGAATTTCAATTTATGGAGGTAGAAAGATACTTTGTAGGGATATATTTCACTAGAGCAAAATTAAGGCTGTAACAGAACACAATTAGAATATAAAAAATTAACCATGTTAGGATCATTAATGGAAGGGATATTGAAGACAGCACACATAATTCTTAAGGCTCAAGGAGAATGATTTCAATTTCACTAGTAATTACTCATAAGCTTTATCTTAAGAAAACTTTTATAATTTCAAAGAAAAACATACGTTACTTTGGCAGAAACATGAAAAACTTCTCAATCTAAAACTTTTAGGTTGTGACTCAACGGCAATGGGCTTGTATTATTATGAAATTTACAATGACTATACCTATGTTGAACCTGCATTTGTCCTATATAGATAAGAATAAACTTTAAATTTTATTTTTAATGAATCACATGGACTTCAGAAAGCAATATATCACCTAATCACTTTTCAAAGCTAAGTGCCCCAAAAGAAATTAAGGATCAGATTGTGTTTTTCTGCCATAGAATTCTGGGATGACAAATCTGAAGTGAAATAGCACATGGATTGGGCCAATTAATATTATTGTTTGACACGGTATGCATTTGAAAACATTCTATCTTTGACCTTATCTTTGTAGTTTTAAACCTCAATATTGTCATCCACTCAGTGTATAGAGCCTCAATATTGTCATCCACTCAGTGTTTAGCTGGTACAGAGGCCACCATTTCTCCAGGAATTCAAGTGGTTTTAGCTGGTTTCTGTGAGTTGTAGAACCAGAAATGAAAGAAACCTGCCATCATTAATGTGAGAGTGGGAAAAAACAAAACAAAACAAAAAAACCCATTTCTAACTATTTAAGAAGTCATTGTCAACTGAATTTTCATGCAGCCTACTCCAGACATGTAAAATTAGACTAATTCAATAGCTGCTGTAATATGATTGATACCCACCACTGAAGAAGCACAGTGGACTGAATTATTTTCCTGATATGACACATTATGGAAGTAGCAAAGCTGCGGCTTGAATGTCAAAAGTCTGATTCCAGAATACATGCCCTTCATGGTAGTGTGTTAAAGACAATACTAGAAACAGCATGTTTCCACAAATAAGACTGCTGTAAACTATATAATGTCTTTTATGCTACTTAGATATGCAGAGACAGGGAAAGACAGAACACACTGGCATTATAAAATAGAAAAAATAGAAATGGCTGGAGGGAGAAAATAACTATCAACTAAACAAAATACTATAAAAATCCTGTTAAAAAGAAAAAAATTAAGATCAACAAATAGACAAATTATTGTCTTTGGCTTTCAAGATGAGTGTAGAGTTCCTCTTTTAAAGTTGGAAGAGATTAAATGTGGATAATCCAACATAAAAGAAAGAAGTTTTGGACTTCATTGTGGCTTTACCAACATATTCTGCTTGAGTTGGCAAGTTAAAAAACAAACGAAAACTCTTGAAAGATGAGATACCCTGTTCTAAATAAAGAAGCATTGAGAGATGCAGAGGGTAGCAGTAAGCAGCTACTAACACACTTTGTCAAGCCTTGTCTTACTTTCTATGTGGCATCACATTGTCAGACATGAAGCAAAATGGAATGAGATATTTAAAATCTTGTACTCAATGCTAGGAAATATGCTGTAATTTCTTTTAAAGGCAGCAGTAAAAGTACTAAAGGAATTGTGTTCAATAATACTTCTAGCATTTTCCACCAGATATAGAGGGAAGGTTTTTTTTTGATGATAGATAAAGGGAATGAAATGACTTAGAGAAAAAAATGTAATAAACTGGAGACCAGGCCAATTTGATTTTCAGTGTCAGAGTCCTTGGAACTAAAGTTACAGGTGGTAGCGAGTTGCCATCTCTGTGCTCTGAACAGGGCTTGGCTATTTGGCAAGAGCAATAAGCAATCTTAAGGAGTGCATCATCTTTCTAGTTCTGAAAGAGAGAATTCTCATTTTTCCTCATTTCCTTGGCTTAGCTCAGAGGCTGTCCTAAGCACAGACAGGTATAGTACAGGGGCTGAAACAACAATGAATATATAAGCACATCTTTTCAACAAGTCAAACAGTGAATATGTTTTATGTAAGGGGTTGAACTGACACTGAAAATAAAATTGGCCTGGGAACTAGAAAGTTGGAAAATGCTCATTACTTCTTCTTAAGAAGGATAACAAATCAATACATCATAAATCACCATGAATCTCAAAGATTCCCAAAGGGAATTAATTTAAAGAATATCAGAGCTTCAGCTCTTGAAACCAGGGTGTTTGAGTTAAAGTGCAGTTACCTGTAACAAGGTAACAATGACATACTAAATACCATAGGCTAACAAATAAAAAGCCCCATCTTGGGAATAGCTTGACTCACTTGAAGTTGTTTCAGCGAGATTTCATAGACCCCCAAACATTATAAACTATAGCTAAGTCTCTAGATTATCATCTAGGATTTGAAGACAAGAACCTAGTACTGAAAATATCACATATTTGAGTCATAAACCATGGGCATACCAATTCTTATAGACCTGAAGAACAGGCAGTGGACTGATGGCTTCTGGTGCACAGTAGAACAGTAGCTGAACAGTTATTCCTGAAGGAGTAACTAGGCTGACAGAGTCTAACTTCTCAATGGTAGACTGGTACTTAATAAATGAGATGAAGCCACCCACAAGTCAAGGAGAATGGGCAGCCAAATTCCAAAACCACCAGAAATTTCCAGAACTTAAAATTCTGAATCATGACAGGACACTGGCTGATTTCAAGTTTATCTGGAACATGGAATACTTGCACCAAATATGAGGTTGAAAACTTCATTCCTACTTTCTAGTACTGGTTTTCCTAGTACTATGAGATGCTATGCTTGCTATTGAAAGAGAAAAGTAATTACCATACATTACCCATCTGTGAGACCTAGAAGCTACAATAATGACTCATCTGACAAGACATGTCCACTGGTACAATAGTGACATGGACACTATGGGAGTAACTGACCATTTTCTGAATGGATTTAAGTTCTCCAAAAAGATGAAACCCATACTTGGGGCTATTAGTGCAGTCAATAACCTGTATTAAGATATTTGGGGCCTAAGGGAAAAACCTTCTACTACTATTATTCAGTTAAGTTACATAGTATTAAAGCATAGTTACATAGTATTAAACTCCTAGTGACTTATTATAATCGTGGTTTAGTGTATGTCATAATCCTACCAGAGAACCTTCTATTTGTAGTACAGGGTACAGAGAAGAATAGACTATGGAATATCCGGAATTAAATAGAACATCTACATTGTACCACTTCCTCACAAGGGTTCAGGGAACACTGTGGAGGAGGCGGAGGAAAGAATTTAAGAGCCAGAGTCAGTGGATGATTCAAGGGAACAGTTTCTTCTGGACATAGCAGGGCAGCTACATATGTGGACACAAGCATTTGTAACACCATGCGCAAGACATGGACAATCCTAAACCAGATGAAATCCCAGAGCCAAAAGGAGAGTTGAGCACAAAATTCCAACCCTTGCATAAGAACTATTAGTAATTATCTTCAGTATGTGGAAGAGTCAGCTTCTTTTTCTAAACGAATAGAGCATGATAAGTCAACCATGCTTCAGTGGAAGACTACACATCCAACAATATATGGACAGCAAAAAATAGACTCAGTGTGTGGAAACAAATTAGAGAGCAAAAAGGTGCATGGGTTGAGAAAGGGAGATGAATCAGGAAGGAGTTGGGAGAGGAGGTGAATATGATCAAAATGCATTGAATGTAACTTCATTAGGCCTGAGTAATTAGCTAGGTTTCTAGTACAAGCCATGATTTCCCTCTCCTTGAGCAGATTTTAAATACAATTAAGGGAGTTGTTTGTTACCACCAAGGCATGGGTGCCATTACTGCATTCTTAGAGTCATTGTATCATGATGATTGTTGATGTGGTTCATAGGTGTCATAGCTGAATAGGACTATTGGTTGCCTCCCTACTTTGGAAGCTTGAATGGTACCTCCTGAGACCATGAAAGTTATAATACTCAGGGAAGGGCATTCTGGTCAGTTTCAGCTCAGGGGTTTGTGAGCTCTGTTTCTGAAGTGCATAGTATCTTCAGAAGAAGGGACTTTTCTTCAATCTATGTGAGAAAACCAAGAGAAACAGAAATACTTTATATGTATTGGGAGTCTCTTGGACATCCCTGGATATAAACTCTAAAGAAGGATTCTTTCGTCTGTTTGTTGTTGTTGTTTTGTTTTGTTTTTGGAACTACTAAGCACATTTGAAAAAAAATATCTCTTATCTATTCTTGAAACAAAGTAAAAGGAGATCATACTTTATCATATTCCCAGGAAAGTAGAAATCACTGGAACTGTCAAGTGAAATCATCCAGACTCCAGGAGACAAATATGTCAAACCTATAAAAATTTATGAATTAAAATGTGTGTGTGTGTGTGTGTGTGTGTGTGTGTGTGTGTGTGTAATCAAACTAGAAAATGGACCATGAAAGAAAAGGAGGAAAACCTGATGTGTGGAAGAACAAAAAAGACAGTAAAGAAATACATCTGGCATGAAAGCAGAAGCTGGGACTGTTAGGAAGAAGAATGGTAACCTGCAGCAGAAACACAAATAGGTAATGCATATTTATTAAAAGTCTTCAGTGTCTATACTCATTAAGCAATATAAATTAAAGTACTTTGAGCTGCCACTCCAGCCCAATGGCTATCACCAAGAAATTTGACAACAAAGGTTGGAGAGGATGTAGAGAAAGGGACACTTATTTACTGCTGCAGGGAGTGCATATTAGTACAGTCGCTAAAGAAATGGATATGAAGCTGCTTTAAAAATTTAAAATCATCTATTATATGAGCCAGTTATACTGTACTTGGGCATTTACCAAAAGGGACTCTATATCTTACCATAGAGATAATTGCCCAGCATGTAAATTTTTACTCCATTCACTATAGCAAAATAATGGATCATCCTAGATGTACCTTAACAGGAGAATGGATGGTGAAAATGTGGTACATATACGTAATCGAGTCATATTCAACTGAAAAATAAATGAATTATGAAATTTTAAGGAACATGGGTAGATCAGTAATATGTGATACTAATAAATCAAGGGAAAACAAATTCAGAAAGATAAAAACCACACTTTCTTCATGTATGCATCTTAGTTTGTGATTTACACACACACACACACACACACACACACACACACAGACAGACACACACATATGTGGGGGGGCATGAATCAAACCTAAAAATACAAAAAGAGACCAAGAGATGATTATAATAAGTGATCAGAAAGATGTGGCAGCAAAAGAATGTATGAGGTATTAAGAAGAAAAGAGACTGGAAGGTAGGTTATAAGGAGTAATCCTCATGGGAGAGGTGTGTTGAGTTAAGGGAACTAAAATATATTATCTTAAAATGGCATAATAATATCCAAATCATTATATAATAATTTAAATAAGATTTAAATTAAAAAAGAGATCTAGTAGGAGGACAGGGACAGGGTTGACTAAGCACAAAGTATACATGGAAATTCTATATTTAAATTAATTATCTTGTGTGTTAACTTATTGAAAAAATGTAAAACATAAAAGTACAAAATTGTGTAGACTACCTTATTTGTGTAATCTAATATGTGAAGGTTATCCTGCAATTATTTACACAAGGGGTACATTCTGAGATTCATATCAATATTAATGTGAAAAAGAGGATGATCAATTAATATATAATTACCCAATTCACTAAAATTTTATGTGTACTCAAAATACTAAAAGTAATGGGTTCCAGTTTCTCCCATTACTTATGTGAGTTCCACATATGACTACCAAGTCAAGGACAGTTCAAGGAGAATTATTGGTTGCATCTTAGACTACTTGGAACATCCTATTCAAAGTTTAACACTTCCTTTACAAATAGTTTACAAACTGATACTTTCAAAAAATTAAAAGTGGATGCTAAATTTCCATGTTTTTAATTGTCTATTTTTTTAATTATCTTTCCATCCTACAATTTCTGCCATGTTAGCAGTTTAATAGTTGAAATGGGAAATTAATAATGGATTAGATAAGGTCAGTACATCAAACCACATCCATGCTAAGTGTGTTAGAAATTATTTCATTTTATCTACTGCATTGAACTCTACTCCAGTTCAGTCAGCTGCACATGCCCTATCTGCTGCCTTTTTGCACACACAGAAGACACCTTTTTGCTCCAGTTACCAAGTAAAGTGATGATTATCTCTTTTGGTCTCCATATCCAGGAACACTTCTCTTGGACTTTCCTAATCCATGTTCTTGACCCCCTTTTCAAGAGTTTTGACACCTCACTTAAGTCTTATGTCTTCCATAACCTGTCTATGCTTCCTTACATGTAGGTAAAAGTGTAACATTGGGGAGTGAATAATATGATTAAAGCTTATGCTCCATCCTGGGAATTTTATTTAAAAGGGAAATGAAATCTTGGCCATAATGCAAGGTTAGCTGCTCCCCAGCAGGACCCTGAAGCTTCATACAGATCTCCTCAGGTGTGCTCAATTTTGCATAATGCTTTTCATTAGAGTTGGGCATTTGCTGGAATGCCTTACACCAAATGTTGCTCTCTTCTCACCTGGAAGCAGGATTCTCCTTTCTTCTGGATCATTGGCCTGATTACTAAAACTTGGTGAGGAAATGTGTTCTTGGTTAAATTTTAATGCTCTGTGCTTTCTAACTGACATAAGGCAACAGAAAAGCTTCCATAAAGAAAGATGAGAATAGACTAGGTAAATCATGTTCCTGCCTGACCTCCTAGTCAGTCTTTATATTTAGACTTTTTTCATCTACTATTTCTAGTGAAATTCCTTTATCTCCCATTCTTTGTACAATGAATAAAACTAGATAATACTTTCTTTTTCTCTCTCAAAAGTTAAATAGCTAAACTTTTAAAAATGTTCTTCTTAGATAGGATAAGTAATAGAACACAAATAGTTTCATGTGGTGGATGTACTTCTGTGAAAATGTCCCTTGATTTGTTTAGTATTGAATTTCAGAGACTTCCCTCCAGGAAGGAGGCACACACAGATTTCTATGCATCTTGGCTTCCTAACTCTTTTAATGTGGATATTACAATGTAAAATTTAGTATTCACATTGTAAAGCTGATAATTGAGGTATGTCAACACTAAATAAAATGATAAATTATGAGGTAAAACAAACCCATAGGCTCCTTTGGAAATGTAACTGATCTCAGCTCTTCCTATGATGGAACCGTCCCTCGCCCAGTCACCACATGCAGATGTGGTCCAGGAAAATGTACACTGTAGACATCACCTTTTTTTCAAAGAAACCTCTCTTTTTTTGCAGGAGAAATGGATCATTATAGAAGCTGCAAGTCAAAATGAAGAGAACAACTGAGCAGAGTATATAAGCCCCACGTGATACTTCTGCAACGCAACTCCTGTACCTCAGATTATGGAACACCTTGGAAGAGGGGGCAGGAAGATTGTGAGATCCTGAGGACCCAAGACTCTGCTATGAGGTTGTGCCTTCTAGCTATATATTGTCAGGGAGGCCACATCTGCAACATCTCTACAACATGGCTTCCTAACCTGAACAATTCCAACAAATTGACTCCCCACTCCAGCGTAGGTGGAGGGAATCTCAGGAGACTTCATCTCGAAATGAAGAGCTTAGAGAACTAAAAACTACTGAGAGGAAGTGCTGGTCTTCTTGAGAAATGAGCCCCTCATTGGTTATCCAATTCCAAAGGGTCAGACATTGAATTATATACATGGATGCAGTACTGTGTATAATAATACTTAAAGGGGCCACATGAATTTGGGAGGAAGAGAGATACTGGATACTCAGGAGAGGTAGGAAGCAGGAGAGGGAAGAAATGGTGGAATCATATTTTAATTAAATAAGGACATGGAGGAAATAAACAAAGCCATACTAAGTACCCCTGCAGATAAGGAACAACTGAAAAGTGATATGAACTAATAAATACCGGCCTCAATGTCCTATATAACAAAAATCCTAAATGGGTGGCCAATACTACTTATTCAGGAAAAAAAAAAAACAAAACTACTGGATCAAAATTTTTGAAGCAGAGTTCTTGGAAGGATAATGATTAGAATTGTGCACAGGGAAAAGTTAAGAATCTTGAGCTGCATTTTGCTTACATGTAGTTGAACTAAAATCTATTTTTTTGTCACATGAATAGATTTACATGT
Organism: Onychomys torridus; assembly: GCF_903995425.1. Lineage (NCBI taxonomy): Eukaryota > Metazoa > Chordata > Mammalia > Rodentia > Cricetidae > Onychomys > Onychomys torridus. The sequence continues at coordinate 52,681,679 of NC_050454.1, forward strand.
ATGAGATCCTGCTAAAGTATTTATGTAATTGTGACATATGTGTCTCTCTCCCCTCTGGGATGCTTTAACTATACTTGTACATATATTATGTTGTCCTAAGTTTCTAATCTATTAATTAGGAAATAAAACATTAACAGGAAGTGTATGCTTTTTATTCCTACCTCCATGTACCCTTCATAGTTCTTAAACAAACATACATCATAAGAAAAAAAATAATTTATTCTAAGACCAATTTTTAAGAGACTTACATTGTTCCAAGTGCTAGAGATACACCAATGAGAGAAATTATCATCACAACAAAAGTATCCCAGTTAAACAAAAGCCCTCCTGTATCTACACTCTCTGGTGTGCATAGATGTTGATTCCCATTTTTCAGCTTGGCATTTCTCAACATCCATGTCTAAATTTTGTGGCATCTGAATGGGATAAAAGAGATTCATGCCTCAAAAAAGTTATTTTATGTGAAGGCATGCATAAAATTCAAAGCATGGAAATTCATTATTTAATATCTTCTCTTCTGATGAAATCCTCTGCTAGAAGATTTTGAGTAGTTCTTCAAAACAGCATTTAATATAATTCAAGATGAAAGTGACTGGATATCTTCCAGATAAATAGAATGGATTATTTTCTTTCAACTCATATCTGAAATGTGCCAATTCCTTCTTAGTTTCAAATGTGTTTGTTGTATTGCTTCAACTATATCTTTATTCTGAACACCTTACATAAAAATTACCCTACTGTTGTCAGAGTTTATGATGATATTCACTGAGTCACTATGATAATATTTTATATTTGATTATTTTGCTTTCTCTGAATTATAGATGCAGAGTTTGTTCCATCTCAATTCTATGAGAACATCCCTCCTTGAAATATGCATCTTTTTAATGAAAAACATACTGCTTTTTCACATGTCAATCTTATCACAAGAAAGTAGTTGCCTAATTTGAGGTGAGGAAAATCACCTATCATAACTGACAGAATGTCTGAAGACATAAGGTCATGGTGGCATCTTTTTCCAATAAGGCAAATTGTCTATATCAATGGTGAGATGTTAACATGGAACCAAAAGAAACTTTAATGGCAGTTTCTTGCAAGTTTGATCATCAAGGAAGTGTAAGATGCAATGGTCACAACATATAAGACAAAAGTCTTGTTTCTCTTTTATCAGAATCTTGACAGTTTGCTAGAGCATGTTAAAAAGAGGATACTTTTGTGGTGATCAGTTCCATGTGTTTAAGGCTGTTGCACCACCTGGTATTAATAAGCTGGAAGGATCATAACTAGATATATTATGACTGTCTGATCTCAGCTAATCCAATGTAGGGACATTTCACCAGAAGAAATATTAGCAATTTAGAAATGACTTTTCACCAAAAGAGATACAAGGATTCAGCATTAACATTTGAATTTGGAAAATGGGTTCCAGAAGACTAGAGAAAACTCCCTCAGTAAAAGAATAAAGGAAATAATTGGAGAATGGAAGAATGGGGACTGCAGATAAATACATGCTAAGTGAGCCAGAGGAGGCAGTTCATGGATGAATGAAACTTTTTCTCTTATTCCATAAGAAATTGCCTTCTACCAGGAGAAGATTGGTTTGCCCAGTTCATTTACAGACATGGGATGATGAGCAAAACACTTCTTGGAACATTGTTTTCTATATATGGACACTTTGAGAAAACACTTCTTGGTATTTGGGCAAATAAAATATTCTGATGGGGACACAGACCTAGTTCTTATTTTGGAAATAAATGCTAGTAGCATACACACACACACACACACACACACACACACACATACACAGAGTATATATACATAGTATGCTTTAAGCATATTTAATAGCTAGAAAATTATTTTTTCTCAGCAACAGCATCAAGGGCCATGAAATATTACACACTAGATTTCACTGAATTACACAGTAGATGGAATAGAAATGTGTCTAACGTACAAAAATTAAATGACATATAGCAAACAGAAATCCCAGAGAACAGAGTTAAAATTGATAAAACTTTACCTTTCTCAAGACATAAGTTTCACATCACACTTAACAATAATATTATAGCATAAATTCACTAAAATTTAAGACAAAACATTTCTTAAAAATGTTTAATAAATGTTTGAGAATGTCATGCAGTATATTTAGAGTATATTTACTCCCATATCCTGCCTTTGCTCCTTCCAAATCTACCACAACACCTCCCAAATCACCCCAAATTCATATGTTCCTTTCTTTTTAATTTTACAGTTCATCTACCCCATTTGTTCTGTTCTTGTACCTCTGATGTAAAGCCATCCACTGGAGTGTGTTTGAGCTACAGGGAGTCAGGAGGTCTGGCTTTGTATGTTCCCAAACTAAAGATCATTTTTACATGAAGTACCTGAGATACTTAGAGAATACAAGGCTCTTAGAATCAGAGTCTCTCTGTGATCAGTATTAGAGGAAATCAGGATGGTGCAGAGGGGAAGAGGAAAACATATGGGACAATAAAGTCGCCACCTTGCAAGACAAAAAGAATGGTTTTCTGCTCAGAGTAAGAGAAGCTAGAACAGTTCCAAAGAGGAGTGGTTCAGGGTTTCTGCTTGCATGCTTGGCCATGAAAATCCAACTGCAAGGTATTTACTCATGGGAAGGAAGTGTGAATGAAAGGTTTAAATGAGACAACGTCACAAGAATCAGGGTTGTATCTGACTCCTGCTGTTTTTTGGTGTGTATCCTAAGAAGAAACTACTTTGAATGAAATCATTCACCATTACAGTTCAACTGCCACTGCTGAACCATAGCACTGCAGACTGCCTTGTAACCCTGCATAGCTCTGTATAATGGTGGTCTTGTGGATCAAAGTAAGATAGATGCTCATACACATGAGGAAATGTAGTAAGAAAATATACAGTGATCCCCCAATGACAGAGAAATGGATGAGATCTACATGAGCAAAATGGACATGATGGGGGGGTAATGAAGGGCAAGGTTTGAGAAAAAGAGAGGATATACCAGCTGGATCAAGAACAGAGAGGGAGAACAAGGAATAACAGACCATGATAAATGAAGACCCCATGGGAATAGGAAGAAGCAAAGTGATAGAGTGGTCCCCAGAAATCCACAAAGATACCTCCACAATAGACTACTGGCAATGGTCAAGAGAAAGCTTGAACTGACCTACTCTGGTGATCTGGATGGCCAAATACCAATAACTGTCGTGGTAGAAATCTCATCCAATGACTGATGGAAGCAGATGCAGAGATCCACAGCCAGCCCCCAGGTGGAGCTCCAGGAGTTCAATCAGCAAGAAAGAGGAGGGATTGCATGATTGGAAAAAGCACAGGAACAAATAGCCAAACTAGTGGAAACACATGCACTATAAACCAATAGCTCAGGAACCCTCAACTGGATCAGGCCCTCTGGATAAGTGAGTCAGTTGATTAGCTTGAACTGTTTGGGAGGCCCCCATGCAGCGGGACCCGAACCTGTCTTTAGTGCATGAGCTGGCCGTTTGGAACCTGGGGCCTATGCTGGGACACTTTGCTCAGCCTGGGAAAAGGGGACTGGACCTGCCTCAACTGAATCTACCAGGTTGGACTGAATCCCCAGGGGAGTCCTTGCCTTGGAGGAGATGGGAATGGGGGGTGAGAGGGTGGTGGTGGGGAATGGGAGGAGGGAGGACAGGGGAATCTGTAGCTGATATGTAAAATTAAATTAAATTAAATTATAAAATTTTAAAAAATACATAAAAAAAGCAATAAAAATAAAGGAGCTAAGCAGATCATATATAATCTATATCATTAGTAGTTGCTAGTGTGTATTTGAAAGTTGAGGAAAGAGACCTTCATATATTCTACTAGTGTATTAAGTTTCTGTGTATGCTAAGGTGTTTTCAGGAGAAAAAAACAATCTGAGGAATAGCTTTGGCTTACTTGAATTAATAGGAACTATATTTTCTTTTAAAAATGCCTTTGGTATCTTCAATTATCAAAATATTTTTTTTTTCTTTCAGCTAATATTAGAAATGAGGACCTGATTGGATAACTTACTTATAGACAATAAAGTCCTTTTGGTTAAATATATCAACATTTAGGAAGTTAAGCATTTATTTCCATTTTAATATATTCACAAAACAAATTTCCTTCTCATTTATCAGCATCTTTCTCTGCAGATCTTTCCCATTGGATTTTAGGTCTGTAGCACAGCAAGATGTTTGTTGTCTTTTTATTTGTTTACTTTTAAAACAGAATTTTAAGAAAATCTTAATGAACTTCATGCTTCCCATCAAAGGTATAGGCAAGGGATCCAATTACTCCAGTTCAGCCTGGCACACATCAAGAGCAAGGAGGTTATTTGCTTCAAATGAGCTGTCAATAATTCCCTTTTTCCCTCTCAACTCTAGCAAATTGATTCAAATCAGGCTTTCAATACAACCATGACCACACTGTGAGTACAGCAAGGTCAAGGTCGTCAGTGACCTTCCCATGTGAAGTTCAATAGTTGATTCTCATTTCTTTTTCTCAAATTTATGCACTTTTTTTTTTTCACTTAACTTTCTATATACCACACTTTCTGCTTTGTCTCTGGGTCCAACTACAGCATCACAGTCTTTCCAGCTGTTTCCTCTCAATTCTCTAATCTATAAAAATTTGGAGTGTCAAGGCCACAGCTATTTCTCTTGGTGGTCACATCTGGCCCATGCCTTTGCATACCATCTATATGCTAATCAAAAGAGGCATTTGCAGCCAAACCTCCTTCCTGATTTCCAGAATTTTTAGATTTATGTACTTTTGCTCTTTTTTTTTTTCAAATTGAATATCTAACAGATTTCTTAAAGTTAAGCAATCCTGAACAAATCTTTTTGGTTTTTGTTTGTCTCTTCTTCCTGAAGTCTACCTACTCTGTCCAACAAATGTCAACCAATGTGTTTATTCAGAAAGACAATTTGGAGTCACCCTTGACTGTGTCTGATATAGATATCACATTGTGGTCATTAGAGAGTCCATTATGTCTATATTAAACTCCTTATACCTTCAAGTCTGCCTAGTTCTTTCAAGCCACTGCCTCTTGTTGTGGAATAATCTTTTTGTACACTGTGAAGATTTGTCACTTGGATAGATTTAATAAAAAGCTGAATGGCCAATAGTTAGGCAGGATTTTCAGGGCAGTGAGAACACTGGAAAGAAGAAAGATTGAGTCATGAAGAGTTGCCAGCAAGACACAGAGGAAGCAGCATGGACATTACAAAGTAAAGGCAACCCAGCCACATGAAAGAACATAGCTTTTAAAAAAAATGGGTTAATTTAAGTTGTAAGAGCTAGTTAGTAACAAACCTAAGCTATCTGCTGAGTTTTTATAATAATAAGTCTCTGTGTGGTGATTTGGGAAATGGTTGGTGGGACAGAAAATTCTGCTTATAGTCACTATCATTCTTTTGGGGGGTATTTTAATTATTCCTAATATTTATCTACAATAGCCTCTGACCCTCTAGGTATTTGCAATTTCCATTAATTAAGTCACATTATTTCACCCTCGGTTCAAAATAGTTCTCTTTATCTCATAAAGCAAACCAAAAAACTAAGAAGTCTTAGACTAATAATAATAACATATAGAAGTCTGGATTTGGATCAGAATGGGCAACAATGGGCAAAGAAGGTATTTAAGGTCCACTCAATAGGAAGGAAATGATGCCTGGTACTGAAACCCTAGATAACTAACTATCCAGGGGTAGTGAGTTCATGGATCTTAGGAGAGAATTTGCTATGCTACTTTACTAAATCAGAATAGTTCTTAACAGCATTTAAATCTTATCCCTCATGGACTGGACTCCTGGAGCTCTGTCTGGGATCCAGCTGTGGATCACTGGAACTGTAATGTAACTATGATGACAGTTAGGGTATTCAGCCATCCAATCACCAGAGTAGGCCAGCTCAGGCTTCCTCTTGACTACTATTACTAGTAGTCTATGGTGGAGTCATCCTTGTGGATTCCTGAGGAGTCCAATGTGAGAGAGAGGACGGAGGCTATGAGCAAGAGATACTGAGACCATAATTGGAAGAAGTACAGAGACAACTAGCCAAACTAGTGGAAACAGGTGAATTTTGGACAAATACCTGAGAAGCCCCCATGGTACTGGACTAGTGCCTCTGGATAAGTGAGACAGTTGTTTAGCTTGAACTGTTTAGGGGGCCCCCAGGCAGTAAGATGGGAACCTGTCCCTAGTGCATGAGCCGGCTTTTTGGAGCCTAGTGGCTATGGTAAGACACTTTGCGCAGCCTTGGTGCAGGGAGGAGGGGCTTGGACCTGCCTCAACTGAATGTACCAGGCTCTGCTGACTCCCCATGAGAGAGCTTGCCTTAGAGGAGGTGGGAATGGGGGTTGGGTTGGAGGGGAAGGCTCAGGGGCGGGAGGAGGGAAGACGGGAATCTGTGCTTGGTATGTAAAATGAATAGAAAATCTTTTAATAAAAAAATTAAAATAAAAACTTATCCCTATACCCATCAGTGTAGCTTTCTCCACTCATTGAAAAACTTTGCCTAGCAACTGACAGAGATCATTACAGAAAACCACAAATGGTCAAAATGCAGAGAACAACTGAGCCATGAAACCTTAACAAGACCTGAATAAGTATAAAACCAATTAACTCGATAACATGGAAAGGGGTTATCTAATCGGGTTCCATCACAGACAAAGAACTATGGGCAGCTAATAAATGCTGGGAGTGGTTTAAATAGTCTTTCTCAGGTATGAGGCCCCTAACTGGATACCAAATTGTCAGTCCCGAAATCATATATATGCAAATAACACTAAAGGGACAGACCAGGTTGCATTTATATAATCTATATAATTATATAATATAATGTATTTATATATAATATATTAAGCATGTATTATAAAAACTTATTTAAAAGCTAGGAATTTAAGAGAGAGTAGAGAAGCATGAATATGGCTGGAGGGAAGAAAAGGAAGAGGAACATGATGTCATTATATTTTAATTAAAAATAAAAAAGTGACTTTAGAATTTCATAAGATAAAGTAGAGTGGATGCCTCACATATTCCACCTGGCATTGCCACTAACAAATATACAAATTTAAAATGTGTCTCACGTTTAAAACTTTTCATGTGCTGTGTCTATGCACTAACTAAAACTCAGGATGATGATCAATAAGGTAGTTCTCACCTCTGACTTGTCTTTAAATTTTATTTTCCTAGCAGGTTTGTAAATGTATTCTGTGGTTTCATTTAATAGATATATATTTGTAGTTATAATTATTTAAATTGTGATGTGTGTAACTGTTTAAAGTCGTTACTTCTTGAACTAAACATTCATCAGAAAAGAAATTAGCACATTTTCATTAAATTTCCCTAAGTAGTGATGAGGAATAATTGAAGTCCATATGCATAGAGAGCTGAAACTTATCAGGAGAAGCAGACTCCTATTCTAGGCATTTTTTTTGCAAGTGATCTAATTTATGATCATAATGACTCATAAATTATAATTTATAAGGAGAAAATATGGTAGTTCCATAGAATCCTGTCCATTGAAAAACCACTGATTGGAAGACTTACCCTCCTCCCCCCCCCTGCAAAAAAAAAAAAAAACCTAACCAAAAGGGGGCATATTCTCTTAACATGCAATTATACATTCATAACATTTTCTTTCAATCCAGTATCATGAAGAATTTATGGAGGACATTAATCATGTTAAGACTGCTAAATGTTTCTCATATTTCTGTGGTAGTTGTATATTCAGAATTGGTTTGTGTTGATTTTTAACATTTCAACAGAGTTAAATATATTTTATACCACCTCCAGTTGGACAATAAAATAAACCTAGAAAACAACAAACTGAACATAAAATATGGTTACCAGAAAAATTAAAACAGTATAGAACTTTTTAGTGAGAAGGACAATGCTAATTCTGTGTTAATAAGCAAAATGAAACTTGAAAAATAAAATTAATTAAGACATCATTTTCTATAATCAGTAAACCAGGAAACACTAACCTTGTCCTATATCTATATGACATGGTTGACACTGATACAAGACAATGAATCTTATGAATGAACCAAAAGATAACATGCCAGTCAATGAAGAGAAATTTAAAGGACTGTCAATCATATGCCTGGACAAAAGAAGAAGAAAACAAAGGGTTACATCCGTTCATTATGGCCTGGAAGAAATGTGAGAATGGCAGGTTTCCCTAATGTAGTTTGTTCCAGCTCCATTAATTTTCTTGAAAAGAGCATGTTTTTTTTTTTTTCCCTCTTATGTGAATCATAGTTAGTAATAAGCGGTGTGTGTGTGTGTGTGTGTGTGTGTGTGTGTGTGTGTGTGTGTGTGTGTAAATCTAGGTATTAAAAAAAAGGTGCTGAGGAAAGGGGGGAGGGCTGCAAAAGAACACATTACATGAAAGGAAAAAGAATAAGGGGTCAAGAAAAGGAACCTAACAAGGGAGGAGTCTGGGGCCATGAAGACATAAGCAAATGAACTAAAACATACTTTGCTTGAGAATACCATTATGACACCAATGACTTTCAATGTTGATTTTTAAAAGTGAATTACATTTGAAAATTAAAACCCCCAACTGCATTCTCCTCTTCTGACATCTAATCTGGCTCCACTTCACTTGTTCAGCTTTAGCATTGGACACATGGACTCTTCCTGGCTGTTTCCTCCACTAAGCTCAATCATCATGGAGGCTTTGTTGTCATCCTAAGACTTTCGATGCTACAAGGAAACCTGGATGAGACCTTTTGTTGCCGTGGTTCAGAACAATGAATGGACAGTTTGTCATCCATTTCGAGATTTCCCAAATGCCTGATGAAAAATGATAGGAACAGCATCACTGAGAGTATGCCTTTTCAGACCATGAGTGTCATGATGAATCTATGGTCTGCCCCTGCTTTCTAGATGTAAATCTACTATGTATTTTTCCCCCTGTGGTAAAGTGTCTCCTTTATGTCCATAATAAATAGCAATTGCTCCTTAATGGCAACTTTAGCTGTGACCATTATGGCACCATGTAAGAGAGAAAAACACTAATGGGGGTGATACAGTGCTAATTATAGTAAGGGTGTGAAGGCTGTGCATAAGAACTCACTCAAAGTTAAGGAAAACACGGCTAATTCTAATTACAGTCTGTCTGGAAGAGATAAGCAAAATTAAGGCACCACCCTCCCTTTAAGTGCATTTCTAGCATAACAGCCTAATTTGCCCACATTGACTACAAATGCAGGATTCTGGAATAAAATATTCATTTCTGTTTCTAAAAGAAAAAAAAAAAAAAAAAGCGAACTCCAGGGACAGAAAGGCATCATGAAACAATGTTATCTTTCTTGTCTCCGAACTCAACTTGACCTACTTTGACAGCGCTCATTCATTGAACTGTCAGGTATGAATTTATATCATGGGAGTTTTGCTTTAAAAAAAAATGTTTGAACATCAAGTTAGGAGGAACATTATAAAGGATAAAGTTTTGACATCCTTCCCCTGCACTTCTACATCACTTGAAATTTCAAAAGCATTTTTTTTAAACGAGCATGCAAGGTATTTTTGACAGTATAAAACTTTCTATTGTTACTCATTTGTTGAGTGCTATCTAGTCCTAGCACCACACATATTATAAGAAGACTGGTTCTCCCTAATAAAGAACCACCAACTTGATTATATAATACTAAGTAATCAGCCCTGAAACCATACACATACAAGTAACATTATAAAAACTGAGCAGGTTATATTAATATGGTTAAGAATATATACATAAGTATATATACATACATATATACACACATACATATATGTATCTATACACACATATGTCACAGAAGTTAATTAAATAGAAGCAATGGATTTGACAAAACAAATGCGGGCAAATGGGCAAATAGAAATGGTTGTGGGGGGATGGGGAGGGAGAAATGATGCAATCATATATTTTTTGAAAATAAAAGTATTATAAATGAAAATTAAGATAATGCTGTAGCCTTTAGACATAGAGGGTTTGTAGTTTGGTAAAAGTCTACAACTGAATGCAACAGATCATTTTACACCTCTGCATCTCTTACATGGTGAACGCCATCCCTTTATCATACTTTTTTTCTTTAACCTCTTCTGCTTTTCTCAGTTATTGCTTGATTTGTATTCATCCCTAATTACATTAAACCAATGTAACAGAAATCAGGGTCCTGATTTATCTGATTTTACTTATATTTTAGAAATAAGAGGCTCATGGGTTCTTAAGGAAACCCTGTTTTTAGGTCTGCCACATTTCAAAGAACTTTCATTTGAAAAGTGAGTTAATCATAGTACAAATAATGAACATAACTGAGTCAGAGTCTATACTTTAAAATACACACATTATTTTGACAGATCATAAACCACATATATTAATATGAGAAAAAGACAAATCCACTTGTTTTTAACAAATGACAGTCCTGGCTGCAGCCATTTAAAGCCATTCAAAAGTATCCCATAATCGCTAAATTGTAGGTATTAAGGTTAACCTAAACAGTTATGGCAAGTATCTTCAAATTGACCTGCACACATTGAACACTTGCCTCTGAAGATTATGGATCCTGGGTGCAGTTCCATTTTTATTGCATTAAAGGAATTATTCATGTCATTTAATCTGTGCTCCTTTTGAACAATAATCATATCACCACTCCTAAATATATGTCTCTAGATACAGAGTCTACCATATACTATTACAGAGTACACCACACACCCCAGAGTACGCCACATATTCCAGAGTATACCACATACTCCAGAGTATACTAACACCCCAGAGTATACCACATACCCCAGAGCACACCACATACCCCAGAGTACCCCACACAGCCCAGAGTACACCACATACCCCAGAGTACACCACACATCCCAGAATATACCACATACTCCAGAGTATATCACATACTCCACAGTACACCACATACCCCAGAGTACCCCACACAGCCCAGAGTATACCACATACTCCAGAGTATACTACATACCCCAGAGTATACCACATACCCCAGAGTACACCACATACCCCAGAGTACACCACACATCCCAGAATATACCACATACTCCAGAGTACACCACATAGCCAAGAGTACACCACACACCCCAGAGTATACCACATACTCCACAGTACACCACATACCCCAGAGTACCCCACATATGCCAGAGTACACCACACACCCCAGAGTATACTACACATCCCAGAGTACACCACATATGCCAGAGTACACCACACACCCCAGAGTACGCCACATATTCCAGAGTATACCACATACTCCAGAGTATACTAACACCCCAGAGTATACCACATACCCCAGAGCACACCACATACCCCAGAGTACCCCACACAGCCCAGAGTACACCACATACCCCAGAGTACACCACACATCCCAGAATATACCACATACTCCAGAGTATATCACATACTCCACAGTACACCACATACCCCAGAGTACCCCACACAGCCCAGAGTATACCACATACTCCAGAGTATACTACATACCCCAGAGTATACCACATACCCCAGAGTACACCACATACCCCAGAGTACACCACACATCCCAGAATATACCACATACTCCAGAGTACACCACATAGCCAAGAGTACACCACACACCCCAGAGTATACCACACATCCCAGAGTACACCACATACTCCAGAGTACACCACATATGCCAGAGTACACCACACACCCCAGATTATACCACATACTCCAGAGTATACCACATAACCCAGAGTATATCGCATACCACCATTTTTCTAACTTATGTAGCTCCATATTTCCTACTGTTGCTAGGTCAAACAAAATCAAAAAAGTTCCACAAAAATCCAGAGGTTCCCAAATCATTCTTTGTAATCATTTTCTGAGATCCTTTTGTATATTTTATCTTTTAAAATTAAATTGTATTAGCAAGACTTCAAATGTGGACATGATTTTATATTTTCTCCTGATTTTTTCTGAGCTATATCTCTGTCATGTTAAGATCCGTGCCCTCACATTCTCACAAACCTGCACATACATGGAACAGATTCACTAACACAGCATCCATACTTTCATGCAGGCGGAGTCAATTTTCCCAGATTGCTCCCTCTTGGTGGTAAACAACTCCGTCTCTGATTACATTTCTTTCGCAATGCCTGTTTTTTCCCTCCTAGTAAGTGTCATCATTATAATCACTCCTCCTGTTTTCAGGCCTGATGTGCTTTCTCCCTGATATCCAGCCTTTTCTGGTTAGCATTGTCAGTGTTTCTCTCTGCCGCTATCTATCCCTCTAAGACCCAGTTCCTTAGTAAGAACACTTTTCCATGACATGGGAGGGGGTTTAACACAGGGGAAACTCAAGTAATAGGATTGAGGTTATAAACTATTTACTGGTAGACCTGTTGGGGAGATACAAAAATCATACAAAGTAGAATTTAGTTAGACTGGGAAAGATCACAGTGAGAAAACGCACTATATTTAAGTGTGTCTCAGTTCAGATCTTTATGAAGTCATTAGTACTTTATTTTTGAAAATTCAAGATTTTCTTGGGTTACATCCAAAGAACCTTTCACCAAAAGTCAAACAATTACAAATACTAAAATGAAAGAAAATGGAGAGAGGGAAGTAAGGAGGGAGGAAGAAGTTTTGATCTTAAATGTAGATCAAGCATCTATCTGTTGAAGCTTAGTCTCTCGACTGTTGGTGGCAGGGGCTAGTGCAAAGTCTCCTCCTGTAAATGAAGTCCTTCCTTGAAGTAGGGTGTAGGAATGAATGTGCTCTCTTCCTCTACTTGCTTCCCTGTCCACCAGGTGAGTAGCTTCGCTCTGCTGTGTTCTCCTGGCAGGTTGTGCTGTCTCATTGCAGGATCAGAAGCAAAAGGGTCAACAGGTCATACGCTACCCCCTAAAAAATGTGATCCAAAATAAGTTCTTATTTCATGAGTTAATCACCTCAGGTAGCTGTGTAAGAGAAACAGAAACTTGCCTAAGTCACATGTTGAGATGATGCTGAAGTGTGGAGGTCATCAGGGAGGTCCACCGTGATGCAGAGTGGGAAAGCCACAGTGGTGAGTGACACAAAGAAGAGAGGATGCTGAATAGCTGGCTGAAAAGGTGACCATGGAGGTGGCAGGTGGCTAACAGTCACTCTATGTGACCTTCATAGCAACCATTGAATTCCGCTCACAGTAGGCTTCTAGCTTTCTAAAATAAAACGTTCCCTGGAAAGCATTTCTAAGAGAAATAACAAAGGTAGTAAACCTAAAGAGTGCCAAGTAGAATGGGAAAGAGAAAATGATAAAAATCAATGACAAAATGACAACAGCGGCTTTAGAAGTAGAAGCCTGGTTCAATTCTACAACCATTGGGGTCACCAAAATCTACTCCAGAAATTGAAATTTTAGGTCTTTAGTGTCTGCCTTTGAATAAACATTCTTTGTAAACATATAGAGGGGAGGAGGAAGAGAGAGAAAGATAAGTATCCTAGCATTAATATGTTATTTTCTCTTGGGAATCTAGGGTGGCTAGATAAATGTAGGGCTTCTGTTTCCGAGTTAATATTATGAAAAGAATAAACAGATTGAAACATTGGCAGGTAATACTGAGGTCTTGGCTAGGCTTAGAATAAAGAAATAGGTTTTTAAAGGTGTAATTATATACAACCAAACCCAAAATGGAAGTTATAGTGATCAGACGGTTAGTGCTGATTTGATGTTCTTTAGTTCAGTTCAGTAATTTAGGGCAAATGAGGGCACAGATAAATAATATTCTTAGAGCTCACTAGTTTATTTATGTTCATATGAAATATAGTAAGAGTCACAGGTGGATGGTATGGTTTGTTACAGCAAAATGTATACTCAAAAGAACATTTGTTCATTATGGCTCAAACATAAAATGTTTTCATCTAAACTCATAGTTTCTTTTGAGTTGCTCATACCAACATAACTTTCACTCCCCCCACCCCCCGGAGCTGAGGATCGAACCCAGGGCCTTGTGCTTGCTAGGCAAGTGCTCTTCCTCTGAGCTAAATCCCCAACCCCCAACATAACTTTCTATTTGTTATTCCTGCAGTTCAAAACCCTGTATACTGGTCTATGGATTTGTTGTCTGCTTATGAACAAGAAAAGTGCTTCATTAATTATGTTTTCAGACTTGAAATTTCACTTTTACAATAGATTTAATTTTTATAAATTCTACTTGAATCTTCCTTTTGGTCAGCTCTGGTTTATTGAATAGATAATGACTAGAGAGTGACAGACAGGCAGGCCCACAGGCCAACAGTTGGAGTTCAGAAATAAGCAATGGTGTGAATAACACCCTAAACATAGGGTAATTACAATGAAAACTTCCTTTGGCTCAGAACGCACACAATGAGTTTTAGAGAATGGATCTACTTGCATAATTACTCTGTGTTGTACTAGGGCCAATACTGAAATCATTTCACAGTCCCCAGGCACATACCAACTGTTGGAGTGAGTAGGAACCCATAAACCTAGAAGGTATAGAGAGAAAATTGCTTTTTGCAAATAATACACAATGTAAAAATGTATTCTTACAGATTTTTTTTTTCTGTGTGAAAACAAAATCATTCAATTTCTTTGGTATAGAAGATTTAAATAAATCTCAGGAGAAAATATTATAGATTGTATTTTACCGAATTCATTTTCAGTTGGAAAAGAAGTAAGAGTTAATTATATTGCTGAATAGATTACTTAGATCCCATTTGCTAATGTATAAATATAATTAGTGAAAATAAGTTGTGTCATACTTATGGGTCTCTATAAAACCATTTGCCCTTAGAATGGATGTCAGCGCTAAATGAGAAATGCAGTCAAACACAGGAAAATGGAAAAAACGCATGAAGCTCCTGTGTGTCCTGTATTTCTAGTTTGTCTTCATGCTTGTCTAGAGACATGGCACCCCAGTTAACGTGCAAAACAACAAAGGCACTGACTGTTATTGCTTTTTTTGCCACTGAGGAGACTGAGGCTCACACAGTTATAAAGTTGTGTCACAACAAGTATAGAATTAGTAAGTAAAGCTTTCAAATTTGCCTTCCGATAGATCTGTGTTTACAGCCATGCTTCTGCTTCCCTCCTCATCCTCCTTCTGCTGTGCTGTTCTATGCTGGCCATGTCAGGGTTGGCAGTGATGACTGGCAGGTCTGCTCTCTCTGGCCCACTGAATGGGACTTCTGGTGGAATGAGGCCACGGGCAAAGCAATTAATGCTCAGCTGTTTCTTCTTATCAAGCTTCTGGGCAAAATGTGGTCCTAGAAATTACCTTTAAGGAAAGAATTCACAGTACAAATGCTTGTCTGTTATACTGCGAACTTGGTTTATCAAAGAAGCAAAGAATACCAGATCTGAAAATTTCCATTCTGTCCCCCAAGCTAGGATTTTCTGTTTGCATTCTTATTCTTTTCTTTTCTTTTTTCTTTTCTATTTCTTTTTGTCTTTTCTTTCTTCTCTTATCTCCTTTCCTTCTCTCCTTCCCTCCTACCTTCCTACCTTCCTTTTTTCCTTTCTTACAAGAAACACATAGCTTAGATTCTTGAAGTGTGGAGGGGTTTTGGGGGCTTGTTTATTTGGTATTATTTGACTTGTGTGAATTTTGTGTGTCAAAAGCAAAAATAAAAGAAAATTTAGACCTAAATTTTCCACAGTGTAGTGAGTCTGGATCATTATACATATCAATCTGGTCCTTAGTTTTCTGCAGCGCAAAATGTATAATTAGAGCAGACTATTCTATATGTTTCAGTTAAGAAATCCATTCTAAGCAAACATTCAGATTTACACACTGATTCTTTATTCTACATGCTGTTAGCCATTGCAGAAATATAAATCCCTATGAGCTATTGTCCAGTGGGGAAGTCTATTGAGGGTTCATCAGAGCATTCATGTACTTGAGAAAAGTAGGAGAATTTCCATTCTCTCTGGAACAGTTGATGCAGACACTGACTAGGACTGAGCTGTAGTTTTTAAGGGAGCAGTGGCCCCTATGTTACTTGAAGCTTGCCTAATATGAGTCTGCTAGTGCACTGACCTTCTGACTTAGGGGAAGAACTTCTCATTCTCCCTCTCTGTTCAAGGTGCATTGACTTTGGCGAGTGCACTGGAGCTCAAACATTATGGAGATTAGGACTGATGCAAAGGGCAGGTGTTAGGCCCCAAGTCATAAACTTGAAAGCAAAATTACTAAGACTTAGATGGAAATATACACCTTACAACTTGCCTTCTTTTCCCTTCCTGTTTTACGGTTTACTTCCTTATTATGTTGCATGTTATTTGAGAAGATGAATGCTATCTGTGTTGCCTTTACCTAATTGAAAATGTCTGAAGTTCAAGCTTTTGTTCATCTTTTATTCCTGTGCCATGGGAACAACTTTAGTTGCTGTTAAAAGCTCGGAAGGTCTCATTCCACAAAATGTACTAGAGTTCAATTTTACTCCTTCGCTATTGCATAGGATAAATTTATGATTTTTTTTTTTATTCAAAGTGAACACAGAGACATAGATACATTCACTCATTTAGGTCAACATATAAATAACATGTCAACAGTTGTCACAGCCATGAGGGCCAGGCTAAAACATAGGCTGTTAAAAGATGTCAACTATCATATAATCTCATGGAAGACTGTACTGCTCAACTTGTCTCACAGCTAAGTACTTTAATAAGAGTAATTTTGGTCAGTAACTAATGAGAAAACATATGTGGACTTTGGGTGAGCATTTGGAAGCTCTGGCTCAGCGATTGTCGTGATTTCCTACCTAATTCTTCTTTGAAAATGTAGGAATCAGATGTGTTATGGCTTGAATGTGATCACTCATAGGTTGTTGTATTTGAACAGTACTAGGACCACTGTCTTGGAAAGTTGTAGAAATTTTAGGAGATTGAATAGCAAAAGAGGAAGGGGATCACTGGGGATCAGCTTGAATTTCTAAATGCCAGCTTCATTTCCCATCTGCTCTTGCCTATCATTGTGACTAGCTGCCTCACACCAGGGCTACTCCCTGGCATGGCTTATTGGCACTGCCTTAGTGTCTGACCCTTTCCTTAACTATGTCTTTACTCATCTCCTCTATCTTAGTTACTGCTCTCATGTCCCCAGGCTCATCTTCTACCTCTCAGACTTTAAACTTTTCTGCCTAATAATGTTTCTCATCAGGTGTTCGGCCACAGCATAGAGAAAAGCAGGTAACACGGAAATAAGCTCCAGAGTAGAGAAAGTGACAAAGTACCTGAGCCCTGACTTACAGTATGGTGGCCTTCTGGGCCTCCTGTACACTGTCGTCCTAGGGATTTCATTTGGGTTGTCGTGACTTTTCCATTACAGAAGCCTGTGTAATATCGAGCTCATGAAGACTCACCCCAATGGAACTTTACTATATACACAGATGAAGACAAGTCCTTCATGAGTAATCATTAAGCACATAAAGAAAACAGGAACTCTTTCCTGAACTTTCTAAAATGATACTCATTAACTTTATTTAAACATACTTTCAAGCATTACTTTAATTTAAAAGGAAATGCAAAATCTGATCTTGGCTTTTCCTTTCAAGCACATGATAACAATTTCAATTTTCAGCAACAATTTGCCATTGCCGGTAGAATAAAATGCCAGACACTGCCTTGCACCCTTTATAGATATTAGCTGTTTTAACTCTTGATCTTCTATTTTCTTCAGATATGACATTGTTGATGATTTTGCATTTCAGATGTGCTTTATAAAATATTCCACAGTGAGGAGATAATGGAACTCACCCCAAAGGACAGGGTAGATGAGTTATTTCAAGGTAAGTCTCCTGGGCATGCCATTACTAGTAGCAAGCAATGTTGCAAGTCAGTGTCCCCTAGTTTACTGTTCCCCTATTTGTAGAAAGCGTAACTGTTCTGCACACTGAGTTCTGTGAACTAAAAAATTAGCTAATAATTTTATTGCCTCCAAATGAATTCAGGTAGGAACCCAAACCATTTTATTTTCCCTTTATGGGATTCAAGAAAATCATCTAATACAATTGTTTTTCTGTAAGATAAATAATAAGTGTCTTAGTTAGGGTAGTTTGATTGCTGTGAAAAGACACCATGACCATGGCAACTCTTACAAAGAAAACATTTAATTTAGGTGACATCTTACAGTTTCAGTGGTTTAGTCTGTCATCATCATGACAGGGAGCATGGCAGCATGCAAGCAGGTGTGGCGCTGGGTACATTTTGATCAGAAGGCAGCAAGAAGTAGACTGACTGTCACACTGAGTGAAGCTTTTGGAAAAGACCTCAAAGCCCACCCCCATACTGACACAGACACACTTCCTCCAACAAGGCCATACATCCTAATAGTTCTACTTCCTTTGGGAGTCATTTTCTTTCAAACCAGCACAATAAGTATTGACCTATTATTGGTATTGAAAAAATAATCCAAATAAATGTAAAGCTATCAGTCTAGTGTCAGGGCCCACAATAGGCAATTCAAATTTTTAATTTAATTTCCTCCTTCACCTTAGCTGCACCATGTTTTGTTTGTATTTCCTTGTCCACATTCCTATCATCTAAGGAGGAGGTGGGTTTTGAGATGGAGCAGAATTCACACAATTGGCAGACACATTTTAAACACATTTACCCAAAGTTCTATACCTAAAGATAAAGACTCATATACCTATACCCAAAGGTTAAAGGCATGTGCATTACATGCACTCCTGGCCATTAGTACACACAAAACTTACCAATCATACTGTGGGTACCCTTAATAGGCACATGGAAGAAAATCAAACAATATGTATACACACATGCATGGTACCATGTACTTATACCTTCTCTAGTACCACCTAGTTAAAAGTAAAACAAATATTCCCATTAAGAAGTGATATTATGCACTAAGGACAGGTCCCAGTCCTACAGCCTGGATGCCTCCCAAACAGTACAAGCTATTGAGTTGTCTCAATTATCCAGAGGGCCTGATCCAGCTGGGGTCTCCACAGCCTTTGGTTCATAATTCATGTGCTTCCATTCGTTTGGCTATTTGTCCCTGTGCCTTTCCAATCTTGGTCTCAACAATTCACGCTCATTCAGTCCATGAGCTGGCTGTTTGGAACCTTGGGCTTACACAGGGACACTTTGCTCAGCCTGGAAAGAGGGGACTGGACCTGCCTGTACTGAATCCACCAGGTTTAAATGAATCCCCAGGGGAGTCTTGGCCCTGGAGGAGATGGGAATGGGGGGAGGGGCTGGGGGGAAGGCCAGGGTGGGGGCGGGAGGAGGACGCCAGGGGAACCCATGGCTGATGTGTAAAACACAAATATAATAAATAAAAAGAAGTGATATTATGATTTATATTTTTGGTTCTCTTTTCTCTCTCATGTATTACATCCAGACAGAACTTCCCCCTTCCTCCTCCCTTCCCAGTCCACCCTTCCTGCACCTATCCTCCCAGTCTCCCCACCTCCCCCCACCCTAACTCCTGCCTCTAATCACTCCTCCTCTCTTTTCTTCAGAAATGGCAGGCCTCCCAGGGATAACACCAAACATGGCATTTCAAGTAGCAATAAGACCAGGCACCTCCCCTCACATTAAGACTTCTTAAATAGCAAAGATGATGATGATGATGATGATGATGATGATGATAATGATGATAAAACAAAAAATAGAACCCATACCTTTAGAGTAACATTCTCTTTTAAAACAAAAACAAAAACAAAAAAGAAAGAAAGAAAAACCTGAACTTGACTGGAGGATTAAGCAATCAGCTTTGTGCCTCATTACCTCTGGAGATTTGCAGATCTTTCCAGGTTATCATTCTGCCTGGGAAGCTCTCCTTTCAGCAACATTTATGTTTGTTGATAATTCTGTTTTTTGGTCAGAACACTTGTCAAATGAAAGAAAATTGGATGTGAGTTCCAGGTCTAGCCTGAATGGCTTAAAAAGCAGTCTCAGGCTCTTCTCCCTATGCTTTGCTGCACTTTTTCTCATTCTTGAAACTTCCTTTCCCTACAGCCCTTGAAAGTGAGATGGAAAGAAGAGAAAATGCAGTATAAAACATGGGGATTTTAAAGAGAGAGTGGAAACCAAATCTATAGGCAAGGGAAACCAAAACATCAAAAAAGTTTTATATAAAGACATGTTATTGCTACAATCTTGTAGACAGAAATGGGAGATCAGGAATAATATGAGAATTCATTTCAGGCCCTGTTTTGTATTTTGCAGTGAATCATTCTATTTCTGTGAGCTGTGGAAAATCAAAAGGGGAGTTTATATTCCCTGCCCCTTGACTAGTCCATGCCAGCCAGATGTGACAACAGAGTCAGGAGTCACGACGAAAGAAAAAGGTGACGACACTCTGTGGTCTGTGAGATGTGGATTTCTCACAGCTCTCCTTAGCACCCAGAATCCTGATTTCTGTTCCCTAACGCAAAGTCTACATTTATGGGCCCAAAAGCTCAGAGCCCGAGCCCTGAGTATCCATTCTTTACTTTATGTAAATTGCACAAAATAAAATTCTGATGCTAAGGATGGAATCCTGTTAAAGTTATGGACACATTGCAGGAAGGATCCGCACAAGTCAAGACCAAGCAGGCACCTAAATCTAGCATTTCACATCCTGCTTTCTTCTCGCAGCTCCATAAATTCTGGACTTTGCATTTTCTTTAATGCACTATAGCTCTCTGTCCCACATGTCACTGACCAACGTAAACCTGTTAGTGAAGCTGGAAGAGAATGTAAGGGAAGAACTGAGCAAGGAGACATGTTCCTTTGAAAACAGCTTAGTGTCACTGCAAGTGACAGTTGGAAAAATTGTGCTCCTTGCTAAAAAAAAGGAAGGAGCAAACGTTTGACAGAGTGAGCTTCCCACTCCCTTTTTAGCACTTGGTACAATGAAAACCATTAAGGACCACATTCATTCCTCTACACACTGTATTCCTCACTTGTGACAAGGGGCTAGCAAGAGGCTAGAATATGTGCAGGATGCATGGTTTTGCACTTAATAAGGAGCAAGGAAAAGCTTAGGGTTTAGGTGTAAATATAGTAACAATAAAAGAAGAGTACACAGAATGGGTAGTGCTATTCAAAAGTATTTGATGGGAGGTGGTGGCACACACCTTTAATCTCAGTACCTGGGAGGGAGGCAGATGCAGACGGATCTCTGTGAGTTTGATCGAGGCCAGCCTCGTCTACAAAGGGAGTTTCACAATTGCCAGAGCTGTTATGTAGAGACACCCTGTCGTCGTCATCATCATCATCATCATCATAATAATAATAATAATAAATATAAATAAATAAACATTTTGAACCATTTTAAAATTCAACAAGGAAAACAAGTTGTTGGTACTTGAAAACTCAGTATAAAAATCAGAATCAGAATCCAGGTTTATTTTGAAGAGGGATGTTGGTATTTCATTTCATTCTGTGCATATGATAGTTTAAAAATAAAGGACATACCTGATGTAACTTAGAATAAAATACTATGCATAAGTGAAAACAGTTCCAAAATATGAAAACAATACAATGAACTTAATTTCCCTTTTCTTCTGAAAGCTTTGTGTGATTGCAGGGATTGTTGCACAGTGACAAGTTGCAGAGATAGAAAGTGAGAAGGTGTGAAGATAACTAAATTTAAAATTGTCTTTCAAGAGGGTATAATTAGGCACACATGAAGGAAACCACTTATTTAAATAACACAACAGAGAAAGAGCTGATTTCACAGAACACAGATTAGCTATTCAACATGTTTACTATGCAAGAACAGAAGGTCAAGGAGAGTGGAGAAGCCTAGCAAGTCACCAATACTGTAGGGAATTAGTCAGGAACACTCGTGAAAGGGGAGAGAGAGAAAAAAAAGGTACATTTTTGTTGCTTATGTCTTCATTATCTTCGAGGGAAAAAGAGCCAAAGGTACCTCTTAATCTTGTGTATGGTACATTTTGTTGCTTACTTCATTATTTTCTAGGGGAAAAAAGCCAAAGGTACCTCTTAATCTTGTGTATCTCACAGTAAAGGCTGATGCATCTGTCTGTCAGTACTATCAGCTGCTAGAATACACCAACGAAGAGAGAACTCAGGAAGTTTGGCCATCCATTCAGAGATCCATCTGTCTATCTCCTAGGTTTTCTCAGTAAAAAGCCTAAAGAAACAGCAAAGTCCTTTCATGAAAAGTACAGTCCACAAGACAATCTGATGGCTGGAGAAACTGTGTTGAATGTGAGATTTCAAGGACAACTTATGTATAAAAGCGCCCTCTGTAAGTCATCAGAACACCTTCTGAACACATCAAGACATTATTCCTGCTTCTTGCAGTATTTTCTAAACTGGAAGAATGAGAAATTAAGAAGCTCCAGTCTCTAAGACACACACACAAAAATAAATAAATAAATAAATAAATAAATAAAAATAAAAACAAACAAACAAAAAAACTCTGCTTTTTGTAAGCTAAAACAAACTTTTGTGTGGTAATTTAAAAGTAGTTTAAATATACAAATATCTTCACACACAAAAGTAAGGGTGCAAAAATATACACAGAACTTAAAAAGAATAAAATGGAACTCTAATGTTTTTAACAACAATGTAGCATGTTTTGATAAGAAAAGCTAAATAGACTATATATACCACGATGTTTGAGCAGAGTATTTTGTTATTCAAGGGCTGTGAAAGTTAAATTATAAATGCTGTCATATATTTTTCACAAATGACCCAAATGAATACATAATTTCTATCTTATGAATAAAGCACAATAATATAAATATGTTGCTAATGAACTCACAAAAAGTTAGTGGTAGATTGAGATTTGAATATTGTCCTACAACGTACTACCATATTTCATGCAATATTGCATTTCTAAGACTAGACCAATGATCTGGTTAGATGTTCGAGGTTTTTGGAGGATCTGGAAAAACTTGAATAAGGGGGACAGACCCTGGGTTCATTTTGAAGGGCTTTTCTCTGATAAACTGGAATTCATATCAGTACTTGAGAATGCTCAGAATTTGTGGCTCTTCATTGTCTCAACCTAGCAACATGACTTCCTTCTCAGATGCCATTCTATAGGGTAGGCAAATGAAACACACATTTCATTCAGCTATGATGACATCCCAGTGTCTCGTACACACTTCATTGTAATGGTTCTGTAGTATTGTGTGTTGCTGAGAGTTTTTAAGTGTCCAAGACATTGAATTGCTGAAAAGACTGATCAAAATTATGTTTATCAAGGAAGATACTGCAGAAGACATGGTTTAAAGGGCTGTAATAGAGATTCAGACTAGACTCTGCTACTGGGTACAGATCAAGGTTTGTTAAAAAGCAGTACACACTGTGGTTTGGGTTTACCCTCCAAACTTTCCTGTTCTAGAAATCATGCTAGATTTCTACTTCCTCTAGTGGGATGCTAGATGAAGTAGAGAATCCTCAGCAAATGTGACATACTGGTGTCGTCACAGGGAGTATCACTGGAGGCATCACTTAATACGGTTTTTATAGAATCTGGATAGACTCATAAATATTGCTACACCGTTTGGACCCTAAAAGTAGCTGGCCTTCTCTGCAAAGAGAAGGCTCCATGTTAAGCCTTCTGTGTTGTAAATAAAGCGTATGAGGAGGCTGGCATTACAATCTGTTACACTGTGGATTTGGACACACTCACTCCTATAACTGTGAACCCAATAAACCTATTTACTTTACTATTCACAGCTATTTTATGACAGCAACAGAAAATAGACTAAGCAATAAAGTAAGTAACAGTTTATTCTTTTGTAAGATAACAGGGAAAAATAGTGTCTGCTCCACAAAATTATTGTTAGAAATATGTAAGTTAATATATGCAAAACACCTAAAGTCATGCCTGGCACTAAGTGCTTCTTACATGGTAATCACTACAATTACTTTTACTTTTAGCTTCAGTTTCTAAATATTCTATTGCATTGAATAAAATGCTAATGAGGAAATAATTCCTCTCTTTCCATTCTGGGCAAGTATTCAATTTAACATGTTATCCTTGTTAGAAATCTAGACATATGTTTACTTCATTGACAAATATTTTATTATAAAGTACTTATGAGTATTATGATATGAGTTCACATTTAGTAAAGACATAAAATTCTGAGAGCTATGCACTCAGGACAATCCTTAAAAGTAATAAAATCTAATTCAGTTTTATAAATAAAGCCCTTAATTACATTATTTATATTTAGGCTTTTCAAAACCTTATTATCTTCATGGAACTTGAAACAGGATTATATTTTTATTAAGTAATTCTCTAATTAGGTTATAAAGTACTTACATATGTTTAATTTATTCCTTGGACACATATCTTTATTTATGTTGATTGACAATAATTGTATTAACTTACTTATGATAAAACACCATATATAGGTGTAATTTTGGAACTAGCTCAAAACAAACAATTCATATTATTAAATTATTTGATGAATTTGCTATTCATATTTATCTGATGTGACATTTAAATAATTCATATTTCTTAAGATGGAGAAACTCTATTGTAGATAATCTAATTTGTTATTTTAGGTGTATTTTAAATAGCCTGCAAAGTGATATGCTGAATACTACTCCATCAGCACTCACCGATCATGCCTCTTCGAATAGGCCATACTTTCCATTGCTTAATTTCCCATGTAAAATAAATAATATTTCATGGCTCTCACAGGCTTGGAACTTGTCAGGTAAGCCAGATGGCTAGGCTGGGTGTCCAGAGAAACCAAGGGAGCTATCTGGTTCTACCTCCCCAGTACTGGGCGTTACAAGAGAGCATCAGCACACTAATGTTTTCATAGATTCTGGGAATTGAACTTGGGATCTTGTACTTGATGGCAAGTGCTTTACCAGCCGCACTATCTCCCCATTCCTTAAAACTGACTTAAGTAATAACGTAAATGTTCTTTTCTCATTAAATCAGAATTAGACATAATGCATTAAGTGATGTTAAATAAAGGAGGGCTTATTAAATGCTGTGCCATAAATATGAAACAACATGTGTGGGGCTAGAAAAAAAAGTGAGGTTGATTAGAGAAAGTATTGAGTTAGAGCTTAAAGACCAGGGCAGCTTTTAGTGAACAGAAAACAGGAAATATAACACAAATGTACATAAGGCAAAAAAGCATAGACAGTATTGAATAGTGATATGTAATCTGTGTTTCTGGGATGACAGTGTCACTTGGTGACATCATACTATGAACAAGAATATAATAGGAGGTGCCACTTTGGCAGCAGGAATCACCAGTCAGGTTGGTACCTTGACCTTAACCTACTCTCCTGGATCAAGAGAATTAAATTTATATTGCTTGCAATTTGAAACATAGTAAAGAAAGAGGTTACTTAGGAAAGGCAAATGTGGCTGGCTGAGGAATCCAGAGTAGGGCTGACAGGATATAGACATCAGGAGAGTGCTGTTCTTGTGAGGTGAAAGTGATGTGACAGTGGTTCAAATCCATGGATCTACACTAAGGAGAGTCAGTAACAAACTCTTCTATTGCAGTCTTTTTTTTTTTTTTTTTTTAATCAGAGCTGCTCAAAATGAAGCTGATTTTTCTTTCACTTCAAGCTCCCTATCATCACATAAAAGTGAACAAATAAAATGCAATTAATCACTGGCAGCATTGTACAAGTTTATTTTTTATTTTTTAATTTTAGTTCTTTCTTTTTTGAATGCCATACTGTGTACATTTTGGAATATTGTCATAGCTATATTTCATATAATTGAGATAAAACAGGAAAAATTATTCCCACGTTTCTAGAACTCAGAAGCCGGACACTTAGTTGTGAATCCTTGTTAATGCTCTCTGGGGGAGTGTCTGTGGCCCGCATCACCTCTGGCATCTCAGCAGTCCTTTGCTTTTCATGAGTTTTAGATCCATGTCTGAATTTATGTTCATGCCATAATGTGGTGTCACAATAGTCACTTTGTCTCTGTGTCTCTTTCTCGTATGACAAAGACATAAATTTCATCAGGATTAAACCTATTCTAGAATGACATTATTTTTCTTTAATCACATCTAATTGTTTTTAAAGTTTATTTATTTTTTGTTTTCTGATTTAAATAATTTTATTCATTTTACATCAACCACAGATTCCCGCTCTCATCCCTTCCCTGGCCTACCCCCCCTATGCCTTATCCCCTCCTCCAAAAGAGAAAGTTCTCCCATGGTGTTACAGAAAAGCCTGGTACATTCAGTTGAGGCAGGACCAAGCTCATCCCCCCCGCCCCCCCTCATCACTGCCTCAAGTGTCAGAAAGATGTTAGACCATAGGCAATGGGATTCAGAAAGCCAGATCATGCACTAGGGACAGATCCTGATCATAGTGCCAAGATGGCCTCAAACAGACCCAGCTACACAACTGTCTCCCATATGCAGAGGGTCTAGCCTGGTCCTATGCAGGTTTCACAGCTATTGGTCTAAATTTTGTGAGTTCCTACAAGCTTGGTTCAGCTATGTCTATAGATTTCCCTATCATGATCTTGACACCCCCCCCCATATACTCCCTCTTTCCTTTTTTTCACTGGACTCCCAGAGCTCAGTCTGGTTCTTGGTTGTGGATCTCTGCATCTGCTTCCATCTGTTATTGGATGAAGGCTCTATGATGACAGTTAGGGTATTCACCAATCTGATTACTGGGGTAAGCCAGCTCTGGTACCCTCTCCACTATTGCTAATAGTCTAATATAAAGTCATCCTTGTGGATTCCTGGGAACTTCCATAGAAACAGGTTTCTCCCTTACCCTGTAATGTCTTCCTCTACTAAGATATCTCTTCTATTATTCTACTACTCTGTCTCTCCCCAAGCTCAGTCATCCCATTCCCTCATGTTCACATCCCCCATCTCCTCCCCTCTTTTGCCCTCATTATTCCCAGTTTACTCATTGAGATCTCCTCTGTTTCCCCCTGCCAAGGCGATCCTGATGTCCCTCTTAGGGTCTTCCTTGTGTCTTAGCTTCTATGGAACTGTGGGCTATAGTCTGATTTTCCTTTGGTTTATATCTAGCATCCATTTGTGAGTGAGTTTTGATATTATAATTACATATTTTGCTCTTTCCTTTCCTTCCTCCAAGCCCTCTACTATACCCATACCTACCCTCTTTTAAATTCATGGCCTCTTTTTTCAACTAATTGTTTTCTCTTGTATATGTGTGTTTGTATATAGATACCTATTCCCAATTATAACCTATTTAGATGGTACAAGGTTACTTGAATGTATATTTTCAGGCCTGAGCTTTTGACACTAGGTAAAAGTTTGAGATGCTCTTTCATGGGAAAGACTATCACTCCTGATCCCCGCTTTTGCCAAAGATCTCATTTCAGAATAAATCCATCAAGCTTAGCACTTGAACACACCATTTTGGAGGACATACTTCCTCTAACATTTACTAATTATACTTTAAAATATGATGCTCAGAAATTTCTATGATAAAAAATACTGAATCTTTAGCTGTTGATGGTCACTATGGTGATAGGTAACAGAGCTCCTCAGTGGGAAACATTAGATATTGCTTCTCTGATCCTTCTAGAAAATGTAACTCATCTATGCTACACTGTATCAAATGATGTAATTAACACTGACATTATTTGTTATCATCATCATCATCATAATAATAATTACTATTATTATTTGTTTTTGTCTTTTTGGGATACAGTTTCCCTGTGTAACCCTGGCTTCTCTGAATTTGCTTTGTAAACCAGTCTGGCCTGGAACTCAGCGGTTGTCCTGCCTCTGCCTCTTGAGTGTTGGGATTAATGGTGTATGCCAACACACCATGCCCAATTACATTATTATTATAAACTGATCTTGACATAATGCCCATTTCTGACACTGCTAAAGTGGCCAAGAATGTGAGACTAGATATGTCATGAGCTGTAGTTGAAGTTTTCCTGTGTCCACCCAGCTCCTGCAGCCACTCAGACCCAAGTAATCACACAGAGATTTATATTACTTATAAACTGTTTAGTTGTGGCAGGCTTTTTGTTATGTAGTTCTTATATCTTAAATCAACCCATTGTATTAATCTATAAGTTTCCATGTGGCTTGTTGCTTACCAGTAATTTACATCTTGCTTCTCATGGCAGTAACAGCTAGTAGCATCTCCTGACTTAGCCTTCTACTTCCTAGAATTCTCCTCTCTGCTTATCCCACCTATACTATACTTCCTGCCTGTCTACTGGCCAATCAGCATTTTATTTATCTATCAATCAGAGCAACACATTCACAGCATACAGAAAGACATACCCAGCAATGAGTCTAGGGGAAAACTTACTACTCTTTTTCTGCTAAATTATCACTGCAATAAAATGACACTTAATGACATTTTTCTATATACCCAGCCCTCCTCAAAGAAATTTCTTCTTGAAGTAGATGATAATTAACAAAGAGATCCACAAGTGAACAATGAGCAGAGTAAGATACCTGGGACACTCACCCCTTAATGGGGTATCTTTATAAACCCCTCCCAACATATATTGAAGAGGAAGTTAAAAGATTGTAAGGGCCAAAAGTGGTGGATGACTCCTAGAAAACAGACACATTTTTTTTTTTCAGGATAAGGATACACACAGTTTCTGATATACAGCAACTCATAGAGACTGTGACCATATATATAAGACCTGCTAGGGTCAAGCCGGATAAAGTTGTAACACTGAGAAGGCAAAGTACAAAGTCCCAATACTAATCAAGAACCCATTTACAATTGTTACTTTTAGGAAAGGGAAATTCAATTTTCTCCAATGGAGTGTCACTGGGTATATGAATCACAATCCAGGATAGGCTCCTTGCCCAATAGTGAGTGACTAACAAGAAATGGACTTTATGTTTTGAGGGGGTAATTTTTGTTTTGTTTGATATATTTTTTGTCTCATTGATTTCTATTTTAAGTTTGTTTCTTGTTTCTCATCTTTGATTTTTACTTTCTAAGATTTTTTGTTGTTCAGTCCTCTGTTTTAATTTTAATTTTATTTTTTTTTCAGTTTTTGGCTTTGTTTTTATTGTGCAGTTGTTTTTCTTGTTTTGTGTCTTTTGACTTTTTTTGAGAGGAGCTGGGGTTAGGGAAAGAAAATAGTTAAAAATATTATGTGAAATGAAATTAAATAAAAATAATTTTTAAAATTATAGAAATGTTAACTATGATTTTTGTTTTGTATTCAAATATATTAATTTGGGTGGAACACTTAGATTTGTCATCTAAATACAGTAAGCACAAACTATTTCTAATCAACAGTGAATGGTGTATTTATACATTGGAGCAAAAAAAAAAAAAAAAAAAAAAAAAAAAAGAGGAACATGGTACACATACAAATGCTCCAGGTGGAACAGGTCTAGGTGACAGAACAGATGGGGACATGCCTAGTGTAACAGCTTGTAGATGGTAGAATAATACCTTCAAGTAATAAGCAGCTACATTCTACCTTAGCCTGCAATACACTACAGTAAGGTAGAAGAAAGTCATCTTGAGCTTGACCTGTGTCATGACTAAGAGCTGTATCTGTACTTTCCCAATGAAACCTGTGTTATTTATTATTTCCTCCTAGTATAACATATATGATGTCATGAGCATTTGAAAATTATCACTGTGTAATACATACTTATTTTAAGTCCTAACATTTATTATTATATATGTCCGATATCTGTTTTGAACCATATTGAAGAATATGATGGTATTTTTAAAAGTGTTCTTAGTGGCAAATGAGTCATTTGAAGGTGAATATTCAAATTAATTTCATAATAATAGACTTTACTTCAATTCTCCTTTAGAAACTATAAAAATAATATTGTCCATTAAATGTACAGTAAGTCAAATTGGTTACACTGTTCAAAGACATTTTTCCTTCTGAAATTATACTGCAAATGAGTTGATCTTAAACATGGTCCAAATAAGTTACTTTAAAATCACCTTAGCAGACGACTTAATATTACTCATCTAATGCCCTATAAATATAAAATAGTAGAAAAGTGATTTAATGCATAATCCTGAATTTTGGGTATTTTTAATCAAATTGTGGTCACTCATTACAAAAAGGATTATAAATTAGGATAAAGAAAAGAAAATGAGTAAGGCATGGGTAACATTAAGGATGTTTGAAAAGAACCATGTGGAAACCTACTGTTTTGTAAGCAAGTAGGCAAGTAAATTAGAGATGCAAGCTTCAGAAAATCACTATCCCTCATCTCTTCCAAACCCAATCCCTTAATCTCATCATCAGCTCTGTAGCAGATTACCCATTTTGCTCTCTTAGTATTCACTGTCCTTATTCTTTCTTCCCTCCATTGGATACCCCTACACACACACACACACACACACACACACACACACACACACACACACACACCCTAAATAGCCATCCTCATTATTAAGTATCAGCTCTCAACACCTAGAAACATATTTTACCTAGAACCTTCAGTACCTACACTTAGCAAAATATCAGAATGATCCCCTACTAGGCAACATATACCTACCATATCCTTCTAAGAACCAGAGAGGGCAGTAGAAAGAAAACAACAAAATACTCACCCAACAGCGAGAATACTAAATAGCAGTACCTAGAATTATATTCTTCCCAAACCCAGATGTCAAGATACCAGCCTAAACCCACATGCATTAACAGTGAGGACCATATGTCTCCATCACAGCCCAGAAACCCTCCCTACTTTAGTAGGCTTTGATTATTACAATGTAAGTGAAGCAAATAAATACTTATGACAGCTTTAATGAATACTATAGAGGTATGAAGGGTGATTTTTTTGTTGTTGATTTTTGGTTTTTCAAGACATGGTTTCTCTGTGTAGCTTTGTGCCTTTTCCTGGAACTCACTTGGTAATCCAGGCTGGCCTCAAACTCACAGAGATCCGCCTGGCTCTGCTGCCCGAGTGCTGGGATTAAAGGTGTGTGCCACCACCGCCCGGCATTAGGGTGATGTTTTGTATGCTGTGAATATATATTATTCTGATTGGTTGATAAGTAAAGCTGTTTAGCCAATGGTGAGGCAGAATAAGTTTAGGCAGGACATTCCAACCAGAGAGGAAGGAGAAAGCAGAGCTGAGGAGATGCTACTAGCCACTACCAGGAGAAGCAAGATGTAAAGTACAGGTAAGCCACAAGCCACATGGCAAAGGCTAGCAAGAAGCCTGCCATGGCCATAGTTTAAAGATAATATAAGCCTGTGTGTGTTTATTTGGGTCCAAGTGGCTGCAGGATCATGGGGCCATGGGAGCTGGGCAGAACCAGAAAAAAATTTACAACTACAGAGGTTCTTAAAAATAAAATAAATTAAATACAAAATCCATGAAAACACAGTGGAAGGAAATGAATAAAACAGTTCAAGACCTAAAGGTGGAAATAGAAAGCCCAAGAACCTAGGGAAAAACCATGTACTACTGTTCTCCTGAGAGAACAGAGTAGTAAAATGACCCCTGATAATATTATGCTATACTCATAGATCAGTGACTTGTTCAGTCATCATCTGAGAAGCTTCTCCCTGCAGCAGATGAAAGTTTAAAAAAAGACCACAGCCCTAGAATATGCAGAAAGTGAGTCACTTTGGAGCACTCAGGCCCAATTGGGATGTCTCCAACAAATCCCTCCCCTCAAGGATCAGGGAGCCCTCTGCAAGAGGAGACAGAAATAGTCTAAGAACCAGGGCGATGGAATACACTAAAGAAACAAGGTTCTAAATCAATAAAATAAATTCACATATAACCTTGGAGAGGTTGAGGCAATGTGCATAGGGCCTACATGCATCTTCACCAGATGGTATCATAGAGCTGCAAGGAGAAATGGAAAGGAGCCCCATCTCTAAGTCAGACACCATCTTTATTTTTTTTCACTTTTTTTAAGAAAACATTTTAATTCATTTTACATACCAATCAAAGATTCTCCTCACCCCTCCTCCTATCTCTCCAGCCTCCCCCTCCCAAGCCATCCCCCATTCCCTCCTACAAGAAGGAAAGGCCTCCCATGGTAAATGATAACCACCTGCAAATGAAAATTTAGTTTCCCAGAGGGACTCCCACTGGGAAAATAAGCTACTCTTAAGGATAGGCTGCATGCCCAGCAGTACATTAATTTAACATCATCTTTGAAGGTACCTTTTCTTTTCTTTTTTAAAACTTTTATTTATCTATTTAATTATTTTTTTCATTTTACATACTAACCCCTGTTCCCCCTCCCTTCCATTCTCCCACTACCCACCATCTCCCCCCATTATGCTTCACCCCCTCCTCATAGGGGGTAAGGCCTCCCTTGGGTAGTCAAAACAGGCTAGCATACCAAGTAGGGTCAGGTGGTTACTGTTCTTATAATGTCATGTCAGAGCTCTTAATTTTAATATAATTTTTATTTAGACATATTTTATATTCTATAGGTATTGGGTCCTTTGTGAATAGAATATGACTTCCAGTTTAGTGTTTCTATGGGATTCCTGAGGGTACAAATGAGTGGGTTTTTGTATACATATACATATCTGTTTTTTGTGTTTTTCTTGGACTCTGTTCCATTTGTATTTGTTGTGTCCTATTCCCCTATTGGGTGTTACTTTTCTCTTTTATCTTATTATATTATATTATTATCTCTTAGTAGACTGTTATTTTCTAGTAAGAGACAAAAAGCCGGTTGATCTGGATGGGAGGGGATGTGAGGAGGAACTGAGAAACTGTAATAAGTACATAATATTAGAGAATAGATGATATTAGATTGAGAATATGTGAGAATAAAATGATACAAATTAATTGAATGTCTTAACATGATAACCTAACTCATAAGAAATCATTACATCAACTGAACATCCCTTGGCAGTCTTCAGACAGAAGAAGTAACTTCTAGTTCAAAAAGAGCTCAATGAAGGAACATGGGGGTATGCATTTTAAAACCAAAAATCAGGAAGCTGAAAGAGAATCACATAAACAATAATGTGAATGACAGATATTCAGACAACTGGGTGGATATTCTGCAGAAATGACTGTTTACACCATTTTCAAGTGTATGGCAAACCCAAGTTGTGTGTGCTAGATCTTCCTTTGAACCATGTTAAATTCTTCTCTCCAACGGAACAAGAACTGGGAGGCTCCCAAACTATTACCCCAAGTGGCAAGATATTTACTCTTTGTTTAATGGTGTGAGGTTAACAGCTGCATGATGGGAGAAGCAGGTTTTCAGGAACACACAAAGAGCATCAAGTAACACAATTATCAACAAACTAATAATCCATAACCTAGGGCTCCTGAAGGCTATTACATCAGTTTTTAGTTTTCACCTCCAGAGTCAGGTATGAGGGGAAAAGGCTTCCAGAAAAGGTGCCCTAAATAACGAAACACTAAAGGAATATCAAAGAATACATCCCTTAGGCTGTTATATTGCTTCACATGTGGTTGCAAGTATTGGCTCCTAACCTACACTTAGAAATATTGTTCCTTATTGTTAAAAACCAAGGTGAATTCCATTTAAGTAAATAACAATGATAAATTATTTAATTTCATAGCATTTAGTATATTCACATATGGAAATGTGGAACCTATCACATTTATCATCTTCAATTTGTTTTTCCCAAAATAAAATCCAGTACCCATCAAGGAATCATGTTTCATTCTCTACTCAGGTCTTGACATTTTCAGTCACTTTTCTGCAATGGATTTTATAAAATATTTCAATATATATAAAATATAAAATATTTATATAAAATAAACTATAAAATATTTTCTCTTATTTTTTTTTCTGTAGTGTGATGCTTTTAAGACTTATTTACTTTGTTGTTACATGCTAAGGAGTATGCCACCACAAAATATGTCACTTTGGCTTAAATATGTAATTTTGTCTAAGATCATATAGATTTATTTCAGGAAGAAAAAGGAAATGCAAAAGACAAAGTAAGCATGCAAAGGATGCTGGACTAACTTAGGACTTGAATGTCTCCCAGGAAATGGAAGGAAAGGGGGCAAGTGCCATGGTTGACAGCAACAGTCAAAGAGATTGGTACCCACATGTGAAAACAGAGAGAACCACAACAGCATGTTTCTTTGTCCCAATATTCCCCCAAACTTCCATTCTTTATTTCTTTTTCCACTTAAACTTTGGATCTTTTCTAATGAATTCAAATACTCTAATTCTGATCTTATAATTTATTTATTTAAAAGTACCAAATTATATGATAGACAAAATAACTTTTTTAAACTACATGAATATAGTCATATAACGCACAATCTTAAAAAAAACTGTTTAAATTATTAGAAAATCATTATTTTAAATAGGAAAGTCATTTGATGGCAGTCTTTTTGACTGGCCCATTCCTTTTAGTGGGGAAAAATGGACAATGGTTTGACGTGCCAATTAGCTAATTAAAAATGCCTTAGTTAGTCAAAGAAGGAAACCGTATATGATGAATATTAAAGACAAATCCTCCAAGAAGATAAGTTGGGTAGGAGAAATTAGGTATTACAGAGTTTGACAGCAAATCTCCATTCATGTTCTGATTTCCATTTATTCACAATATGTTTTCTTCCTTTAGTTTTGACACAGGCTTTCACTGTGTGCTGCAGACTGATAAACAGCTCTTCTTTCACCTTCTGCATTGCTGGGTTTAAACACACACACCACCACACTCCATCTTACCAGACACTTTTAAAGCAGAGGCATGCAGGTTTTCATTTTATAATAAGGGCCAGACATTAGCCTCAGCAACTGGAGCTCCATACTTTCCCACTTGAGAGTTGAATAGACTTTAGTTTTATATCTTATTCCAAATCACCAGTGCCTATTCTTTCATAATCAGAGCCACTTATCCTGAAGCAGATATGTTATGTAGACTCTGTATCAAGTGTTCTAAGCATCAGACCTTCTTCATTTCATCATGGAAAGATAAGTGAGGTCTGTTCAAAAATAGATAACACAAGATCTTTCTAGACAACAGGGACCAAAATATAATTTCTGTTGCACGGTTTATTTTTCAACATTTGAATTGTCTAATTCAGTAAAATGAGTCTACTTTTTAAAAAAGGACTTCTTAACACATATTTGTTGTTTTATCAAAGACAATGAAAGTGTTAAGATTATTCTTCTCAATATATCCACTTTCTAGTTCACAGGTCTGTGTAGCAGCAATAGGGTATCTCTCAAGACACTAAACACACGAGAAATGCATTATGGATGGACAACTTATTTATGTGACATAGGTGTGATTGCATGAGTGTTTTGTATCTGGGGGTAGAAATCAGTGGCTGAAGATGTCAGAGATTGAAAAGAACATAGACATACTCATCCTCGCCTGATCAGTGCAACTGTATCTGTGCCCTATGGTAGGGTGTGGAAAGGACAGGGGCACATGTCTATACATCAATCAAGTGGAAAATAAGGACAGAGTGATTTTACAAGTACAGGGAATTGGAGTTGTTCATACCCTTGATGAGACTGAAAGAGAACTATGACCCTTGGCTAAAATAAGAGCCCCCAAGCATACCTTCATTTCTGCCTTGTACATTTTTTGGATCCTGACACTCATGTGGAATAACTTATGTTTGAGATAGAAGTCAGGATTCAATACTGGATATTTCTCCCTCAGTAACTCTCCATCCTTCTATGCACAACACTGCCTCTCCTGGAGCTAACCAATTTAGTTAGACTATCTAGCCACTAAACCTCCTAGCTCTGCCTATGCCTATTGCCTTCCCAGCACTAGCTTACAGGTAGTTATATCATCACTGGATTCTAGGAATCCACCGCAGGTCCTCCTACCTGCCTAGCAAGCCCTTTTTACTGATTGAGCCTCTGGAGAGCCCTACAGGTCAGGGCAGAGTTTTGAATTGCTAATTTAGAGTCAATTCAGAGTCATGCAATAGAAAACTGATTATAGATTCTTTCATTTTTCAGCAGACAGATCGTAAAGAGGCCTACACTGAGTCTTGATTCTTATCATCCTGTCGTCCCTGCCATTTAGTCCAAGTGGCCTGTTCTTGCTTGTAACAGTAGAGTATTTGCCAATGAGATGAGATGTCATTCCTCTGATTATCTTGCCTTGCACATACCTGTGTCATAACAAAGTGGAGCTAGCATCTTTAATGGCTTTGAAGAAATAAGATGGGATGGCATGATAGGTCCTATAAAGGCAGCATAGAGGATGTGCATCTCCTAGAAACAGTCAATGAGTAAAGTCTTAAGTACCACAATGACAAGCAAAGGACTTCTGTCAATATATAAGGGAACTTAGAACCTCTCCCACCAATGGAGACTCAGACTAAACTGAAATCAGGGTAGGAGAGCATCTTGATGCAAACTTTTGAGACTCTGGGAGGAATGAATCAGTCCAGATGATGTGAATCAAAAAAGTAAGAATGACACCTGTTGCCATTTAGAAAGCTACTTCTGGGACCGCTCAGGTTACTTTAATTTAAATAAAAGACCCCTCTCATTTTAAAAGATGTACAGGGTAAATAATTAAATTAATTTCTTGTTGAGAAGCATTTCTATATTTCATATATTATGGAACTTATGTGATGATATTAACCTATGTGTCTTTTTTCTGTCTTATTTCCACATTTGCCTTTTTCAAGAATTATAGATGACATCACTGATGTTACTCCCAACAAAGTAAGTGATAGATGGGTCAGAAAGTAGAGAATGTGTGGATATTTGGCTTGGATGTCATGAGATATTAACCCTGTAAACCATTCAGGGTAGTCAGGATTGAATAATTAATAGTTAATGCATCAAGAAAACAATTTTTGAGGAGATTATAAAATCTTATTGCACTGTCTCCTGGCTCATTCATGATTTTATCAGAAAAACAATAAAAACCCCTCACAAGCCTGCATGTGGAGGCATGGATGGACAGTGAGGAGAGCAGCAAACACACTATCCCAGTTTGTGTTTACTCAGGTAGTGTGACAGCCCAGACTTTCAGGCGGGATGTGAGCTCTTAAGTTCTTGGGAGCTCTGGAGGTGTTCATGTGTCCTGACTCCCTTCTCCCTACTGAGGTTATAGAAGAATGTTTGGGTCATACATAACTACCAAGAGGCAACAAACTGGGGTACAGGTATAAAAGAATCAAGAAAACATGTATGGAAAAACATTTTCACTTGAAATTAAATGCACACCAATTCCTTCCATTCAGATTTATGCTTCATTGGGATCATGGAAAATATAAACAGTCCAAGAGAAAGGCAGGATACATCAAAGACATTTTTTAAAAATACACATATAATAGTCCTCAGAGAAGGGTCCTGTACTAGTTGCTGAGAACATTGGAGTTAAATTAGTTGTCTTCTTGAAACTCTCCTTCATGTATACATGTGTGTGTGTGTGTGTGTGTGCTTGAGTGCCTGTGTGCCTTTGTATCTGTGTGTATAAGTGTGTGTGTGTGTGTGTGTGTGTGTGTGTGTGTATGTTCATGCACTGTGTGATAAACATAATGCAAATATATAGTGTGTTAGTTGGTGCTAGTGTTACTAATATATGAAAAGCAGTGAAGTGATTGTAATGGGAATGAACTTCCCTAGGCACTTCAAATTCAACATCTCCTTAGTCCTGTAGGACAGATGTGTATGGGGTATTTCAAACTGCAATCAAACAGAACATGGGGCCTCTATCTCTTTCTTTGTGATGCTCTATTACCCTTCTTATGTTTATTGCCCTTCATTCTAAACTGGCTGCCTTGTTAAAACACAGGCTTTCATTCTTGACTCTGTGAGACCCCAAGATGATATCTTTATTACAGTGGCCAAAACCCCTTTAATTTAATAGAAATTTCTTGGATTATTTTTGTTACTGTTTTTTTTTTTTTTTTTTCTTGACATCAACATTTCGCCTGTAATCTATTCTGTCTTCAACTGCTGTCATCATTTCTAGAGCTAAAATTTCTCTGTTGTTTGGGGGCGGGATTTTCTTCATACATCTAGGGGTTTCTCTGTTATGCTTTACCTTTATATTCTCATCCTCTGCTTGTTTGTTTGGTCATGTGTTTGCTTGCTCACTTTAGTAGACCCATTCATTCATATCTTGACTGTGTACTGGGAAAGAGAGCACATGTGTGGAAATCAGTGGACAGCCTTGGTGTTGCTACTTAGCTATGACCTACCTAGTTTTGAGAAGGGGTATCTCACTGAATTCAATATATCCAGGTGGTCTAGGCTAGATGGTCAGCCCCACTGGGATGATAAGCATGGTCTTATCTCGGGCTGGACCCTGCTTGCTCCAGCACCCACTTCACAGACACAATATGCCTACTCCCACAACAGTGGCAAGACTGCTGGTAGGAATAACTAATTATTCCCTTCATTGGATAGAATTCATGCATAGGATGGTAAGCATGGTCAAATCGAAATCATGGTTAGGAAATCATAGGGCCTAGGAGAGACTCTGTTAATGCTGTTTTTCTAAATGGCAAGGTTATCAAACTATCTTCCATATATTTGTTTACAACCATAGGTTCATGTTTCTCTCAGTCTTAGAGAAGCATCCTATCACAAAAGAAAGTAAGAATGAGTGGCTGCAAGTGTTCAGCCTTAGATGACGCATGAATGTAACCCTCCTTCTCTAGGCTGACCAAACATCAATGACAGCAGGGTACAAAAGAACATAAGAAATGTAGGATGGGGCCAAATGCTGTCTTCCAGATATGGCATGGTTTTATAGCACACATGAACTAAAAGAAGCTATGGTTACCTACATAAGACCTGCAGAAGACCAAACCACTGAAAAATGCTAGCAGGAAGGGAAAGTGGGGTGGGAGGGTGCAGGGTGGGGAGGAAATCTCAGGACCCCTGTCAAATCTAAGCAATATTGGCAACTGATGGCTGCTAGGAGAGGGAGAGTCACATTTATTTGAAGATGTGGCCACTGGTAGGCATCCCATGCATAAGAGGTAAACACATTCAGATACACATACTGGAAGTACAAAATGGACTCAGTGGATTAAAAAATATGAATAAGTCATTTTAAAAAGAGGACAAGAAATTTTGAGGGAGCTGTGACATGTAATAGGGATTCTATGGGAAGCTAAAGGTCGTGAATGAAGGATGGATATAAACAAGGTATAGTATATACATGTATGAAATTTTCAAAATATAATTTAAAGGAACTGAAAAAAAAATCCCATCTCTTATTTTCTCTGTTCTCATCAATGGATCACCATATTAATTTCCTTGTGTTGTACTGTGTCCTTCTGGGGTTCTTCAGCTGTCAAACTCAAAATGACTGACCTGTCAATCTCAAAATGATTAGTGTGATTAATTTACTTTCTCAACTGGAATTATTCAGAATGTCTAGAACTAACGTTCAGATTCTTTCTTTGGTCTCAAGTCTTCTACTGGCACTATATCTTCCAATGATGATGTGTATTAATTGTTGAATTATAATCTGAATAAAACATCTAATGTATTAAACTTAATAATGTTACATAACTTCCCTCATTATTATAAGACAGTGAATCCCTTTAATTAGTATCTTCTAGCTATTATTATTTGAACATATTCAACTATGAGGTTTACATTTACTTACACTTACTTACATTAAATAAATTCTATATCTGCTGGTCAAATGATAAATACCCTGTTCTCAAAAGTGACATAAAATGGCACAAAAGAGTAATATTACACATTTTGTCTCTAAGAATAATAAATAGTAGTTATCATCTTGAGATTTAGGAAACTACTAACAAGAAAATAAAACATACTTTAGAATTTGCCCTCACACATTTATTATGATTTTTCTAATATTTGAGAAGGCTTTCACTGATCCTTGCCAAATGTCATCATAAGACATTTCAAAGATATATGAGTTTTCATTATCACATAACCAGAGATTTTCTGAGTAAACATTTTTTTGAAAAATATTTGTTGGAAAATCTGTACAAAACCTCAAAGGCCTAACTCCCCTTATTAAATCAAGGTTATATGTTCCATCCAAGTCTCCAAAGGAATTCCAAATTGTCATAATTCAATGTATATCAGTTTAATACATGAAAGATGAAAATTTCTCTGCTTAATCACAAATCATTAGCCTAGAAGGCAACACAATATCAACCCAGAATAACTAATCTTCAAGCATCACCCCAAGGACTAACCATATGAGAGGTGGAATCTGAGTCCTCTGGTCAACTCTTCAGCATGTAGACTCATGGTGATCTAGCATCTGCTTAGATGCTATTTTCCATATTTTGACTATTTCCTTTCTGCCAATTCTATGATTATTTTTATAAGAGTTTCATGTTCATGAATTTGCCTGGCACTGTTTGAAGCCACTTGGTTCTGCTTACAGCCTCTGGAGACCATGGAGCTCTCGTTTGGATTGCAGCTTTATAATTAAGAATAAAGTGATAGAGTTGGACAGTAATTAGCTCAAGATTCTGTACCTGGGAGGTGGTAGAGCTGAACCTCACACTGTTTCTTATAGATGACCTCTCATATTCTTTCTATTTTTTCATGGTTTTGTCCTATGAAAGGATCACAGACTTGGTTTGGGAAACCAGAAGAAAATACATGACGTTGTTGTTGTTACTGCATCAATAAATTATTTTTATTTTTACAACTTACACCTAAAGTTTTGCTTTACATAAGGAACACTAAAACTATAGGAAACTTTTATTATTAAGAAAATAAGAAGGGCATGAAAGTCATTGGGACAGAGAGCTTGCATTTCAAGTCTGTGGACCATATTTCAAATTCCCAGCATATACATCCCAAACGTGTACATAACTGGGAATGGCTGTAGGGGTTTGCAACTCCAGCACTGGGGGATTCAGAGAGGCCAGTCCCAAAACTTTCTAGCCAACAAGGTTAGCTGAAGCAGTTATCTGGTTATTGACAGACTTGATTGGAAAGTAATAGAAGAAATATCATATTCTTTTCTGGCCTTCCCATATGTGTGCCTTGATGCACACACTCTCATATTCATGAAATACAAAATACATAGTGACCACAAATATACAACATATATCACATATATATGCATGCCAGCATAACCATAGGGAAGCAATAAAAGCTTAACTATATATATATATATATATATATATATATATATATATATATATATATATATATATATAAAGAGAGAGAGAGAGAGAGAGAGAGAGAGAGAGAGAGAGAGAGAGAGATCTCAGAGATCTCATCCCATGTGAAGCTTGACTTCTGCAGAGTTATTCTATTTCAGGACTAGCATGATATTTTCCCTTTCAAATGAATTTTAGATAAACATCATGATATATAGCTTTTGCTCAGATAAAGCAGGTGATTCTTGTTTTTCACCAGATCCTCAAAAATAGTCAACATAGTCAATACAAACACATATACATACAACACACACACACACACATACACACACACACACACACACACGGAGGGGAGAGAGAGAGAGAGAAAGAGAGATTGATTTTATTTTTCTTTTTAGCACATTTCATGGGTGAAATTATTAGTACCCAGTTTTCATTCAACTTAGTTACTGTGAGTAAATGCTTAGGAAATAGGATATAAAGACTGCAAAAAATAGATAGTTGAAAAACTGTGGCCCTAATAGGAGATGTGAAGGACAGAAAATGTTCTTTGTCAATAAGACACAGAGTGATAATCAATATTAATAAAATTCCCCTCAAAATATAAAGACTTTTTCTTTTATCCACTGTAACTCTTGAACTAAATTAGATAAAAATGTTTTCTTTAGCCAGCCAGATGTCTCAATAGATAAAGGAAATTAAAGTCTGAGACCCAGGACTCACATGGTGGAGTGAGCAAATGAAATTCCACACGTTCACACACACACACACACACACACACACACACACACACACACACACACACTGTGAGAGAGAGAGAGAGAGAGAGAGAAAGAGAGAGAGAGAAGCAGACAGACATAGAGAGAGGAGATAGACAGAGAGAGAAAAGAGAAAGAGAGACAACGACAAAGATACAGAGAGACACACTAAAATGATCTTGTATTTTTAGAATGTATTTGTAGTCAGTTGGATGTATAGGAAACAATGAGCATTTAGAATAGTAAGCTAGATTAAACAAATAAACACAAATTGCATATGTTAACTGTAGACATTATGGAAAATGTGATTCTATTTAAGGCCTTAGGAAATTCATCCTATCACTATCAGAAATTCAAAACTCAATAGTTTCAGCTTTTCATAGGAAAACAGGGGTCACTGACTTAAACCACTAAATACCTCTTTCCATTGAGAATTTTATGCTGGATCTACTGAAGACTTCCTAGCTTCCTCTGAGCTCAGTGAGGGACAATTATTGAATGGTCCTATCATTCATCACAAACTTTACTAAAAGTAAGGTTTTTGTTGTTGTTGTTTAATGAGTTAGATAAGTTCACACAAACATGCAATGGAAATTTTGGCCTTTTAGAGATATAATATCTGCATATGGTAGTTTAATATCCAGCTTCTACAATATATTCATTACAATGAATATACAATGAATAGTCTCTCTTTGTTGTCCAGTGGCTAACATTTGCCACAGTGAAAGTTAACTCCATATGCAGTTTCTTCAATGCCCATATTTTCTCTGAAGTAGATTGGTACTGCCAGGAGCCGACATGTCTCATAGTCATAGCAAAAAAGAAAAATTCCTAAGTTATTAAAACATTTTAAATGCCATATTCTGTAGATCTCTGAAGGGTTTGAAGATGACCTGTCTATCTAAAATATATCTGTTTGATCTTGAAAACACACCTAATATGACTACAAGTTCAATTGTAATATCTCGAATCAACTGCTGACAAACAGGACAGACAGGACATGAAACAAAGGACTACCGATTCTTGCCATAACAAGTGTGGTTGTGGCTTTAACAAAAGGCGTCTTCTGAAGCCAAGACAATATGGCACCATCCCTGAAATGAGTGGCCTTTACAATCTGCAAAAAGTACTGTGCCCTTTTCTTTGAAGGCAGCTGAACAGGGAGTGGGCCAATGGATTCTGATGTGCAATGGAACAGCAGATGAAACAATTATTCTTGAAGAATAAATAAGCTCACCCCTCTCAATAGTAGACTGGCATTTAATAGAGGGATATGGAGAAGAACAGGATGCCGAAACGAAGCCACATATACACAGTGAAGAAAAATGGACAGCTGAATTGAAAAAAAAACATCAATAATTTCCAGAATTTAAAATCCTGAATCATGACATGACACTAATGGAATTCAGGTGTTTCTGGTACATGGACTGCTCTCACCAAATGTGAGGTCAAACTGATGACCTTGTATACATCCTAGTCCATAAATGAGTCTGTCAGATACACTAAGCCTATAGGCTGAAGATGATGCCCCAACACTGGAGAGACACCTCAGGTGACTGTCCAGGCAGCTGGTTGTTTCTGTCAACTCACATTTTTTTTTTTTTGGAAGCTGCTTGCATGCACTTCCTGTTTTTATTTTTTATTAGGTAGTATTATTTCCATCTTGGGTCTCTGAGGGAGTTGAAGATCAGTTAGTTATAGTTATAATTATCTTTGTTAAGGATTTCAGAAAAACTCACTAAAAGCTGTAAGTGTATAAATTTGAAAGATGTCATAAGACAGTTCCATTAGCAATAAGTTAGGATAGAAAGTGAATCAGGTACATTTTGGACTTACCAAGATAGGATAGATAATAGAATTATTTTCTCTGAAATGTCAAATGCAAATGGACTAGACATTGTTTACATATTTATTGTTTGTATATATGGTATATATAGTTATTGTACTTTTGTATATAGTTTTTCTTATATTAGTTATAATTTTTCCTGTTTTTCTTTTTATTAAAATAGAAAAAGTGAAATATAGTGATATTTTATTTGTATTTAAATGTGATTTTATTTGTATGTTAATAAAGTTGCCTTGAGGTCAGAGCAAGCCAGAGCAGAAGCTGGGCGCTGGTGGTGCACGCCTTTAATCCCAGCACTTGGGAGGCAGAGCTAGGAAGATCCCTGTGTGTTCAAGGACACAGCCAGCATGGCAGACACACGCCTTTAATCTCAATACCAACCATAGAAGACCTGGAGGTCTGTACAAACAGGCAGTGACGAGGATGTCATGTGGCTGGGTTTACAACCAATGAGAAAACAGATCAGAAAGTCTATAAAAAAGACAGGACACACAGCAGTAGGTCTCTTGTGGAGAGGAAGGACAGCAGAAACAGTGAAGGGTAAGATTTTCCGCTCTTGCTCTGACCTCATGGCTTTTAACTCTGAAAAAAACAAAACAAAACAAAACAAAACAAAAACAATGGTAGTCTCTCAGGAGGTAGAATGAGCTGGGCTTTGGTGAAACATGCCTTTAATCCCAGTTCTCAAGAGGCAGAAGCAGGTGAATCTCTGAGTTCAAAGCCAACCTGTTCTGCAGAGAAAGTTCTAGGATAGCCAGGGTTATACAGGAAAATCCTGTCTTGGCAAAAATCAAAAAATGAAGAAGAAGAGGAGGAGGAGGAGGAAGAAGAAAAAGGAAAAGAAGAACTGGACACAATATATTTTATAAAATTTTCCAAGAATGAATTAAAACATAAAATAAGATGTAAATTAAAATTACTAATGACAAAGTAGCTTTACTACTGATGGAAAAACACTCTAAAAATAAAAAAGTTACATAAAGCTCAATAAAGTACTTATATATCTTGCAGCATATTATCTCTGTAAATAAAAATTATTTTATTTAGCTATATAGAGTCACAGCGCTATTGCTTTCATTAGTTTAGCTTTTGTAAATAAGAAAATGCTAATGAATGATACTGAATATAGAAAGAACATAGCTTTAAAAGAAAACATTCTAATCTCTTCAAATAAATTCACC
The DNA here is from genome assembly GCF_903995425.1 of Onychomys torridus. Classification (NCBI taxonomy): domain Eukaryota; kingdom Metazoa; phylum Chordata; class Mammalia; order Rodentia; family Cricetidae; genus Onychomys; species Onychomys torridus. The sequence continues at coordinate 52,726,372 of NC_050454.1, forward strand.
ATTTTGAATATGACAGTTTATATAAGATAATAATTAATTTCAGATTGATGGAAACAGAATGGTTCTTGGTAATATCATGCTAAGTAACCACGTTTGTTTGATGCTTAATCTAAAAGTCAGCCAGCTCACTTGCTTTTGCAAATTGCTGGAAATTGCAGATGATGTATTAACATTTCTTTTATTAAAGGATAAAGTGGTCATAATACCCAAGGCAGTACACTGATTAAAGCAGGTGGGATGGAAGATAACCCATAGGGTTCATAATTCCTTGGATAACAGATCAGTGATTGGCTGTAATGTGCTGATGAAGCAATCTAGCAAATTGGGTCAAATTAGACGATGAGATGGAACTGTCCACATGTGACATAGCTTGCCGTGGAGACAATCACAATGACATTTCTTAACCTATGTCTATAGAGATAAGATACATGCTGTCAAATTAGTTGGTTACCTAACCTTTTGAAAAATCTAGGACTCTGATCAGTAAAGGAAAATTGCATTAAAATGGGCAATTATGTTATAATTGTAGGGGATAAACTTTCTTTCTAAAGCTAAATTGAAACTCTCTACAGAAGTGATGACTTTGAAGGCACTAATAGTAATTTGCATAAAATTATGTACCCAAGCTACATACATGATCATGATGGCTGTCCTGGGTAGCTTGAGAAACATTCATAGAAATAATAGGCCTGAGAGGGTCATTGTAAGATTCTAATAATTAAAGGTATCTATCATGTTGTGGGCTTTCCTGAAATGGAAATATTTATTTTTTTCTGCAACATAAAGCATTTGTTTTAACTTATTAAGCAGACATTAAATAAAGGTATAGCTTCAAGTAATTATTCTATGATGACTATCAATTAGGGAACCTAATAGAAAAATGGTTATTTTAAAATATTCTGGACAACTCTTATGTGGACTTTGACAGCTGTTATATAAATATCCTCCTAATATATTTAGCAACACTTCACCTTTTTGTTTCCTATATTGGCAGAAACCACCATGCCATAAATATAAACTTGATTCATGCAACCACTTTCAACTGGGGTAACTGCTATGATACAGATGAATTCATCAGTTTGACTTATGGACACATTTAGATGACTAGGGAGCCAGATGTGCATGTATTACTGCAATCAGTGAAGGATACCCTGATATATAATATACTTCACGGGGTTGGGGATTTAACTCAGTGGTAGAGTGCTTGCCTAGCAAGTGCAAGGCCCTGGGTTCGATCCTCAGCTCAAAAAAAAAAAAAAAAAAGACTATACTTCACATACAGAGGGCCTATTGCCTTAAGACTGAAACTGAAGGTATGGTTTCTCCAAATACATACTGTTTGTTCTTTGCTTAGTGGAAGAAAATCTCACTTCTTTGGGATCTTCATGTTCTTGGAATGATGCCACCCACATACCTCCTTTTCCTTACACCCTCTAACCTGAAATACATTAGTAGAAAACAATGCTGTTGACTATCAGCTTTCTTCAGTTATTCTCAAACATGAACTAACATCATAATCAACTCATTGGATGATGTTATTCAAGCACAGATAACTGGACTCCATGTACCATGTTTTGTGTTCAGAACTGAGCCATGATACAAAAGCTGATACTTCTGTGACTCTCAAGAATTTGTTCATGCAAACCTTGGGAACTATTTTTTCATATATCTACTAGCTTCTCTTCTATTCATGTGTAGTGTCTCTGTACATATTCATTAACTTGTTCATTTATGGTAAGTTACATTAACATATAGAGAGGTCCATCCATGAGTTATTGCAGCAATGTCCTGTCTAAAATCCTTAAATGGCAGCAGAGCTCACCGGCTTGTCCTGCTCCACATTCTCAATGCCTTCTTACTGACCTAACCTCCCAACACAGTGATTCCTTTCTCTAGCCTTGTACTCCCTGAAGAAAATTCAATTTCAAAATCATTTCTCTGCACATTCCATATTGCTTTGCCTCTTTTCTTATGCAATTATAATTTCCATTTACTTGGTGCAGGTGATATAATTTATATGGAATGAAGAAAGCAATCTACTTAGACTAATACATACTAATGTTGAGACCTGGTTTGAGTGTTAACGTTTTAGAAAAGATGCCTTTGAGCCAACATCAATTTTCAAACCCATGACAACATAAAGCGAATTCTGTCAGGAAGTTGAAATGTCTCTTATTGCTGGGTGCCTCTAGTCAGTACTGGGTGACTCATCTAGCTGCAGAAAAATGGATAGAATAAATTGGGTTGGGGCTAGTTGAGTTATTTAATAACTTTTTAGAATCTCTATAGATTTACATTTTTAATATGTATCCACTCAATGAATTATTGAAAATTTACAGGCTTTCTGATGATCACATCTGTTTTATTGGGAGTATTCCAATAGAACATATGCATTTTTATAAGATGAAAATATTTCCTTGCTATGTACTGAATATGAATATCAGTCTTGGCATTAAATTAATATTAATTTCTAATCTTCAAGGGAATAGTACCAGAAATTATTGGGGAAATGACTAGATCATGTGATAAGTGATTGGGACAAAAGAGACCCTGGAGATCTGTTTTCTCCCCTCCATTCAAAAAAGAGTATGTGAGACCCAAGAGTTGAGTCAGAAAATGACTTCTTATTGTGTGTTCAATATACTTGCCATTTGATCAGCAAAAACCAAGTCTCCAGAAGTGGGAGCCATAAATCTCTGCTGCTTGTCAGCTAATCATCTTGTGGCAATTTTAATAGTAGCTGAAAGGTTCTAAGACAATCTCTTACATGACAAACAAAAAGTGTGATACAGTGATTTTTCAAGTACTTGCTTTGGAAGCCTATGTGAAGACACTGAAGAACAGCAAGGCAAGAAACCCTCCAGCACATGCAATTAATTTACACTGATGCCCCTCACAATACTGACTGTACAATACACCACCAATGCAAAGAGCAAAGGACACTTTCCCAAACAATGTCATCCTCTAAACTAATACAAGAAAGACACATTCATCTAGGAGAACAAGGAAGGAAATTGCCTGAATAATCAATTAAATAGATAATAGGAAAAGTTAATCATGGACATAATATACCAAGTATCATATTTTTTTGAGTCTTTTCCTATGGGCTGTCTTTATCTCTTTCTACTCATAATTTTTATTCCCCAGCTAATTTCTATTTTATTATTTTAAAATAGCTCTTCTTACTTCCTTCCCTTGTGTTTTTACAACAATATTTTCTTATAACTTCACCCAATAATCTATTCACTGATTTCCAACTTTATTCACGTTTTTCATGATTTCAAGAAATATTTATGCATTGAACATCTAGGCAATTTATAGCAAGCACAGGGATAAATGAACACACACACACACACACACACACACACACACACACACACACACATATATACCTAAAAATAAAACTCTATAAACCCTGCCATGCCTTCATTTTATTATTTAGCAAAAGGTTTGCTTATATTTTCAGCTCTGAAAACTTACATTCCACTATGTTTTATGAAATCTCTCTCTTCTATTTTGATTTTTTTTCTGTGTTGTAGTATAAGCCTTTGTTTCCCGCTAACTCCATATTACTCTCTAAATGTTTGTTTTCAGCACTACCACTTCAGACAATTTCTTTTACAAGTGGTTTCTTCAGCATAAACCAGAAATGTTGTAAACAGAGCCAGCCATGCAGGCAGTATGTGAAAGGTTTTTCATGGTAAAATTTCACAGAATGTATTTTCATCCATTTACATCCTCCCACTGAAGCTTATAAAGCAAGATTGGAAAGGCAGAATTTTTATACTTCCACAGGCAGAGGTCAGAAAGAACTTTCAGAGGGAACTTGAAGCTTGGGCATGAATCCAAACGCATAAAAGCACAGCCATTTCAAAACTAGTAGAAATGAACGGTTACTCGGCACAGCAGATGGCTATATTTTATGAACCATTTGGTAACATTATAGAATTCCCAGCATCAACTAAAATTCAACTTCATGAATATCATTAAAGAAGCTCTATTGCTTTTGTGTGTGGTATCTTTTTAAGGAGATGATTTTTTTTTCTTGGACTTCAAAGAGTTTATTAAGGTGGGAGAGGATTCCTGATGGTTCCAAAGACAGGTGAGAACCAGGTTGTTGTCATATCCAGTGACCATCTCTTCATTCTACAATGACACTGTGCTGTTCAAGTTACTATGCTTTTGCTTTGAGGAAACTTTCTAAAGCACATGAAGTTACAAACTTTGCTGATGTTGGACTATAACGCTTTAAGCACATTTAAACAGTTCATATCTAATCCTAAACGAAGGCTGTGAAGGGTTCTTTTGGAGTTTGCAGCTGCTCATCAGAATGGGAAAATGCACTCAGAGAGAGGCGCAAAGTCCTTTGGATGGAGAAGTGGCATTTGATATGAGAATAAAACTGCTAAGTGGTAACATACTTTGTATTTACAAATTCCCCTTTCAATTTCTGTCAAATGAGATTCAAACAAGAAAAAAGAAATTTGAGAAAGCACTTTCTCAGGCCAGTGGGGACATTCTTTAGTATGAAGACAAAAGTCATGGCAAGAACCGGTAGGTATGCTTGATTAAACCGAGTACATGCAGTGACTGTGGATAGAGAAAATCAGGACCAGGGGTCTGTGAAGACTGTGGACAAAAGCAAGCAATAAGAGACTGTAATTGTAAAAGGAAATTGATTGATTTGTTCTCACTCCAAGTGAAGGAAGGCTAATGTGGTGCTGACATGGCTTTGGATAAATTAGCTGACGAGAGATGTTAAGGTATGATGACTTTCTATCAACTGATGACAGAAACAGGAATTTGGTCATTTCCAACAGAGCTGGTTTTCTATGTATTCCTTAAACATTTCATTGTAAAACTTTAGGTCTGTCACTTTTAAATCACTGTCACTGCCGTATTCTTAGTGATTTGGCACTGTGTTCCAAACTGCTCATAGAGTAATAAATAGGCAGTTCTACCACAAAGCCTTAAACTACCTCTTGCTTAGATATTTGGAATGAGTGATGCTTAGATCTTTTTAATGCTTGCTCTAGTTAGAGATCTGTTCAAAGTATCTGAAGCACTACCTATCATTCATTTTAAAAGCAATGCCATTGGGTAGGTTGGTGGCTGCTGGTACAGATCCATAGTTGCATCACCTTGGAGGTAAAGAAAGGGGAATCAGGCATTAGGGTTGTCCTTGGCATCATGAATTTTAGGACAGTTTGAACAACAGGAGACCCTGTTTCAAACATCAATAGCAACAATAACAATAACTGCATATAGTGACATTCACTAATTTGTGATATAGAACTAATACTAGAACCATTTATCTTGATGGAAAACTAACTTTTCGTCTATCTGAGATGTCTGTGCATAAACAGTATAGCTGATTTTCCAGATATTTGATGAGGAAGTACATGAAATCACAGAAGAGGAAGGGTTGCATGACTAAGGTCATTTCTAATAAGCCATAAAGGCCAAACATAAACACAGTGCTGCTTGACCACATCCTTTGGATGATAATTTAAGATGCCACAGCACACAGTGCCAGAGTGTACCATTCATCTGCATTAGCAATGACCGATATTCCCTGGAGTGGGATGCCCCCTCAATTATATGAGACCATTTTCAAGAGCATTCATTAAACTAGGTGTGATAAAAATCTCCTGGGACACATGCCATGGAGCTCTGCTCTTTGATAGAGCAGGCAATTCCTAAATTTTATTTTCAGGTCTTCCTGTTTGTCCTCTGTTCATCAGGAAGTAGACCTCTGAAGCCTGAGCTTGCAAACTCATGCCTACTGAGCCTCAGTTAAAAAGTGGAGAAACTCAGCAACAAAACACCAATTAAATTCTACCTTGCTACTAAAAGCACCTAAATAAACAACTAATCTAACGTAACATCTATGATCCAGCATTCATTATCTTTCCCCTAAACTCTTTGACTGCATAATCTCTCTTCCCTTGTTTTTCTCTGTCAATTATCAGTTAAATATCCCTAATTTACACAGTGACATGCAGGAGGAGCTTCAAGTTAGAGAAAGGTGTGGGAGATAATCATAGTATAATAGTTAAGATCTAGAAACAATGATTTTTTTTAAGAAAAAGATATCTATCTGTGATTGATATATTGTGCACCCCAATGAACTTATCTGGGGTCAGAGAACAGGAGAGCCACAAGATAGACATAGAAGCCAGGCATGGTGGCACACACCTTTAATCCCAGGACTTGAGATCTCATGTTTTGCTTGGGAAAGAAACACATCTTTAATCCCAGGAAGTGATGGCAAGAAGCAGAAAGGTATATAAGACATGAGGACCAGGAACTAGAGGTCTTTTTAAGCTTTTAGGCTTTTAGCAGCAGTTCAGTGAGATCCATTTGGAAGAGGACTCAGAGGCTTTCAGTCCGAAGAAACAGGATCTGCTGAGAAGTTGGGGAGGTGAGATTGGATGTGGCTTGTTCTTTCTCTCTGATCTTTCAGCGTTCACCCCAAAACCTGGATCCAATCATTTCATTTATAAGACTGTTTAGTAATTCGTCTTATGTAGTGGATAGCCATCCCCGCATTGGCCTAGAAGTTCCAACCTCCATTGAGGCTTCAGTAATGATCATGCCCACAAGGCGGGGCAGAGGAGGGAGAGGAAGACCGAGGAGCAGGAGGAGGTGGCTCTCTTGGTTGCGGGACGCTGGACGCTGGAGTAGACCGAACAGAGTTCTCCAGAGAACACCGCTGGACTACCCTATACCTTTGCCAGACCCTGCAACCTACCCCTTCATTTGTAAGTTACCCCACAAAATAAACCTCCCTTTTAACTACGTGGAGTGGCCTTAATAATTTCACCAATAGTCTTACTTCTGTCTCTAAATCTGGTCAGAATTAAGATAATAAGTGTATGTGCTAGCTGTACCAATGACAGTTCTAACATTCTTAAACAACTTAGTGGGTTTTTTGTTTGTTTGTTTGTTTGTTTGTTTGTTTGTTTTTCATGTTTCTTTATTTCATCTCTGGTATATTTTTCTGTCTCTGCAATAAATGCACAATACATTTTCAATTGGAAAGATATTAGTCACTTCATAAAATCAATATTAGTGTTACTTCAGAACTTTCATAATGGTCTATAATTTTAAATAAGTTTATTTGCATTTTATAGATTTTTTTTCTGGTAAAAGTCACTATGAATGTTTTTCAGCCAGACTCTCAAAGAAAGTCATCTCTAAAATTTATAAAACAGTCAAAAGAATATAAACATTTTAAAGAATTTAATTGGACTTAAAGATTTAAAATTCTACACTGTTTTATGTGAAATGAATTAAAGAAAAGATTTCTTGAAATCAATTTTTTTAATGTTGTATTCTTTAGAATTTTATATAATGTTTTGATCATATTCTCCCTTCTCCTAACTCCTGACAGGTCCATCCCACTTTGCACTCACCCAAGTTTGTATCCTCTTTTTTTCACTCATTAAGCCCATTTTGCGTTACCCATATATTCATCAACTGTAGTATTGCACAGAAGTGTTGTTGACATACCAGGGGCAATGCTCTTAAAAAGAACAAAAAAGTCTAATATTCCCTTTTCCAGGAGCCAATAGTTCCTTGCCTAGAAATGAGACTTCATGTTCATCTCTCCTCTCCATTTTTGGATTCAGTCCATGTTGAACATGTGTGGGACTTATGAATGCTCTCACAATCTGTGTGAGTTCATATGTGCTCCTAGCCTGTGTTTTCTTGTGGATAGTTTCCTTCTATTAATCTACTGGGCTCTAGCTCATCCAGCTTTTCTGTCCGGTCTTCCACATTGACCTCTGAGTCTCTCAAGAGGTGATGTAATATAGATGTCTCATTTAAGATGGAACGTTCTGTTGTCTCATATTCTCTGCATCTTGCTCAGGTGTGGATCTTTGTTGATTAGCATCTACTGCAAATAGAAGCTGTTCAGATTAGAGTTGATAGATGTATTATTCACTGAGTATAATGATAAGTCATTAGGAGATGGTTTAATACTATGTCTATTTAACAGAATAATAGTCGTAAATTGTAGCTGGCCCTGTGATTGCTTGGACCATAGTAAACACATAGAGGCTTATATTAATTAAAACTGCTCAGCCATTAGCCCAGGCTAACTATTGACTAACTCTTACACTTAAATTAACCCATAATTTTTACTTATGTTTAGCCATGTGGCTTGGTACCTTTTTTAAGTTCTGCCTTCACATCTTGCTTCTTCTGTGTCTGGTTGACAACTCCTGACTCTTCCCAGAATTCACTTTTTAGCTTGTCCTGCCTATATTTCCTGCCTGACTACTGGCCAATCAGCACTTTATTTATTAACCAATCAGAGCAACACTTACAAAGCATACAGAGTGATATGCACAACAGTAGATTAACCCCTAGAACCTAAAAACAAAGGTATTTAATAAGAATCTTTGGAAAGTAAAAAGAGTTCACATGGAGGAAGGGAATTCATTACATACCTAAATGAATTGTATTCAGTGAACTCTGTCATTGACTCAGAGAAGATATGCTGAATGTTCAAGTAACAATGCAAGAGATTTAAAACTTGGGAAAGGGAAGATAGGACTTCAGAGATAGAATCCGAGAAGCTATAGAAACATAATGGACACATAAAATATACCTATAATTAAATTTATGTAACTCTGTTGACCCACAGCAATGTTTGAAAATTTCTCAAATGGGTCGCTCTTTTCCGTATTTCTTCATAAGTGACAAAAATAAAGCCCCAGGGCTTGGAATGTCTGTGAGAGTCAGTCTGAGTTTATGAGAAGTGTCTAGATATACTGCTGTAGAATAATTTGCTTCCATTCTTCAGCACTGGCCATCATAAAGTTTCATGAAGCTCCCTTGCAAATTAAGTCATATTCAATTTGCATTTTTTGGATGTGTAAACATCACTGATAGTTTTTTTAAAGATTTTTTTAATCTTTTTAATTTTATTTTCAGACTACTGATAGTATTGATCACCTGTATAAGTTCAACATTTTTTTTTTTTCATGAGACTGACATGCTGTTCCAGTGTTCACATCTATCAACATGGCCATGACTTATCATCTTTATAACAGGAAATTATTGGGCAGCCCAGCTCTATTTTGCTTGAACACTGACCTGTGACATTAATCTGATTCCTTTCAAGGTTCTCTGTTTTTCATATAGTTCCAATTAATTTCAAGCTTTTGAAGAAATAATATGACAAAAGTCATGCATAAGCATTTAAAGTTAACTTTTCTTTATATAAGGTAAACATTAAAACAAATTTATTTTTAAAAATATCATGAATCACTTCAATAATGTCATTATTAAAGTGATTTATTCAGGCCACATAGCTGCAATATTCAAAAACAAATGTAATGACTAGAGAGGTACACCATTCCAACTTTTACTTGTTAACATAATATGTCATATAATAGAATGATAGTTATATTAAGTATTCCATTCTATATGATATACCTTTTAGAATTTGCACATCTCTCCTTAGAATAACATTGTTTATGTTTAAACATAATATAGAGTTCTATAAATATTAATATAAAAACAATTCCTATGAACTATTACGTTTGAATAAAGGTTTATAATATATCTGTTTAAAATCCTAAGAATATAGAATTTTCCCTGATGATTACATCACAATGAAAAATTAAACATAAAATAACAATTACCAGTTTTGCTAAATAGGAGATCTGTATATTTCTCATCAATATCTGAGTAACTGAAGAGAGGCTGAGGTTTTCTGGAAATGATCAAACAAACTTGCATTGTATCAAACCACAGAGAAGTGATTTTTTTTTCCTCAGACAGTTTACATTATCACTTTACTGAGAACCAGCATATCACCTGCAAGACAGATTTGATGTAATAATTTTTAATGGAATGCAAAACTTCCATTTTTTTTGCCTGTAAGTGCACAAGTAATAAAAAACAACACACACAGGCTTTAATTGTAAACATCATAATTGGAATCATGCAACATGCCCCTCATTTCATTTTGTTAGCTATCTGACTTCCTCTGCATTTTATGTGTCATCCTCATCTTGATGAAAATTCAGAGAATAGACTCAGATAAGTTATATACATATTTAGAAAGACTGGAATCTAAAATTTCCAAAACAAACTTAAAATTGTAATGTAGGAGCAAAATAAGTTCCCTTCCCTATACAGTTATTCAGGATGGATTTAGTACATTCCCTGCTTTCTATATGACCTTTTCATATAAAGCTGAACAACAAATGTCTCCTACCTCCATGTGACTTGAAGTGATTACAGTATGTAATGACATGAGTACTCCTTATGCAACAGGAAGGAAAACCACCTGAAGGAATATACAAGAGGTTTCCAATAAAGCATATATTTTTTTATTCAGCATAATTGTAGGACAGTTTATCAGACTGCTTGTTATCATATAATGACATGGTTATTACGTTAATGATAATAAATTCAATCTATAAAACATGAATGAATATATTGGTTGAAATAAAGGGAAAAGCAAAGATGAGAGGAGACAAAGGCAAGATTAGGAAGTGTCACTGATACAAAATGTGTAGAAATATTGAGATTATAGCAGTTCATATACAGATATAACTCGACACCATACCTTTCAGTATTCATATTCTTCTGTAGTCCAGTTATGCTAAACATAAGCTTATCCTGTGATTCAATTTTTACCAAAATAATAGAGTGAAAATTAAGGATGGGTTATAAATTATGAGGAAGGTTATCTTGAGAAATTTCTTAGGATACTGAAGTCATGATATTATGAGCAAAAAGTCATGTATCTTGGCTTTCATGGATCAAATACATACAGGAGACTTCAGATGCTTTTCACTCTTACCCTCATTTCCCTGTTGCTTCATAAACTTACAGAGCAAGAAATGACAAGGACCTTGTCAGTCCTCAGGACCATATAGTCTGAGGTTTGAACTAAAGATTGAATTTAAGAATAATATAGTAAAGAAAATGCAGACTTGATAAAATAGACCAAGAAGTAAAAATCAGCTAAATTAGTTATTGGGGGACCAATTACAAGGGTTTGGACAAGAAATAATGTATGGGATTATATCTAAGATGCAATGGAAGACATATTCTATATAAACTGATGCCCTCCCTTTTGGTGGATACACACATGAAGGGAGAGGTAAGGAAATAACAAGAATGATGTGTAATTTATTTATTCAGTCTTTCTTCCTACCCTCATAGATCTTACAATTTATGACAGGAGACTAAAAGTCAAGCATCTATTGTCAGCAAACCAATGAAGTATCTATTGTAGATTACATGATACCAGCAGAGGCTTTGAAACCAAATAAAGTTATGGACAACATAAAATAGAAAACTTCTTGATTGAAGTTAAAGATCTCAAAGACAAGAGTTAATTGGTTCAGTGAAGACAGTCATTCTATGTTCTAGGAAGAAGGGCATATACAAAGTTGAATTACACATTCATGAAATCACAGAAAAGAAAAAAAAACAGACACAGGTTTTAGTGGAACTGGAAGGGCTTATGACATGGGAGTCAATATAGATGGGGGACGTGCAAGGTCATCAGCCTTTATTTCCCTTGTCAAACTATAATAGTGTTTGGAATTAGTTAAAAAGGCTTGGTAGGTAGTGTGACATCATTGTGTCTTATCAAACTTACTTTGATTTTAGTATGCATAAGTAATTGAGAAATAACTAAAAGGCATCTGAAGATAAAAGTTAATAGTTTATTGTGGCCAAAAGAAAGAAAGAAAGAAAAAAAACTTTACATAAATACTAGCTATATGAATCTTAATGGCTGTGATAATCTGCTTCTTCAGAGATGGAAACTGAGAGTAGGCAATTCAAAGAAACATTTCATGATAGTATTAAATGATGGTGATTTAAGTATAAAGGAGGAGGTTTAGTGAGAAGTGAGCTTCAATTATTAAATTAACAAAGAAATCAGAAAGGTAGCTAGGGTTTAGGTATACAAATAAGATTAAAGATAAAGTTCACTAAGAGATGGCTCATTGGTAAAGAATACTTGCTCTTCTGGGTTTGGAAAGCTAAAATCCATCAGAAACTCAAATACAAGGACATCCAACACTTTCTTCTGGCATCCGTAGACACCGAGTATTCAGTCAACCTACATACCTGCAGGCAAAATACTCAAACACACAAAATTAAACACAAAATAAAATAATGTTTATGGGTAAGAGAAGGTACTGATGAGTGGACTTGGGACATCATGGTTTGGAGACTCTCTTTACACATGAATAAGATATATCACGGAAGAATTTAAATGTTGCAAAGGATGGGAACATAGCTAATGAGAGATGTGGGTGGTGTCAACGGAACCTGCAGATGTGATATGATTGTCCATGTGGACAGTAGAAAGTTAGTAAACAGTGTTGAAGTTCCAACACTAAGTGGGTATTCCTGACAGGGCAACCCACAGATCCTGAAAAGAGAAGGGTGTGAGGGGAAATGGAGACAAGACTGTCAGAGTGGGAGAGATCTGCAGTGCAAATGTTGCTGATTGACAAGACATGTGAGTTTTGCTGAACCCAAGAGTACAGAATGGGTTAAATGATGAGGACAAAAGACACATTTAAAAAGACAGAGCCCTGAGATGGAGATAAAAACACAAAAGAGAAAATATTGTGGGGATATATATTTAAACATTTTGGGCTATGGATGAAGCAGAGAGAAGTGGCTGTAGAAATGTAAGCTATTTCTGGTCCTCATGTTGCTTGTTTCCAACAATGAAGAGTACCTAAAAGTTGACAGAAAAATTCTAAGGGAAACAGAGCTATGGAGCAAAGGGAAAGAAACTATGTGATTGTGAAGATCTGGACACAGTGCCACCTTATTACATCCAAAGCTAGAGGCAGATGTAGTACAGTCGCTTAGTGTGGTGAGAATGGAGCCCATTGAGACCTCCATTTTCCACGTATACAACAGGTACAATAATTACTAAAACAACACGCTGCTTGAGGTACTAATTGAAATAATTCTATTAGTGGTTTTAGTGTAGAATTGGGCATATGAGGGATTTTTGAAAGTGATTAGTCAGTTTTCCTGAAAAGGTCTGTCTGTGACAAAGCTCACTGTTCTTCTAATTTAAATTCATTCCTGAAACATATCGTTTGATAAAGATTTTTAAGATTTGGTTTTATATTGACATAGATGTTCACAAGTTTATTAAACACAGTTTCTATAATCTCTTTTATGAACATCTGTTAACAGGAACAACTCTTTCTTACAAATTGTTTGTCTAGTGTTAGTTAAAACAATGTACTTTTACTACAACATGTAAGAGTTTTTTATTCAAAGAAAACCCAATATATACATCAGATGTCCTTTCTTCTTCATGTAATGACACTAACTAGGTGAACATGTGGCTTTCAGGGTCACTATGGCAGAGAACATGGGGATGAAGAGCTCAATAGTCATTATTCTGTCTAGTTGAGAAATACCACATATACCCTAATGGTCTATCAGGCAGCTCTGGTCACATGGTTCTGACCTTACTGCAAAGCAGAATTAGGAATAAAGGTGGTTTATATATTGTGAGAACTATTTCTGCCACATCCTAAGTGTGTGCTTTTAATGATTTGACACAATTCTGAACTGGTGAGAAAAATGTCAGAAAGAGATATTGACTTAAATTTTGAATACATAAGTCTTGCTCTACTTAGTTTTACCTTTCTCTTACATTATTTTAAAATCATAGAGCTCTTTCAAGCAGTAATTATATTTATTCATCATATAATATAACTGAAATAATGGCTAAATTATTAAGTAACTTAAAAAAAATCCTAAGATAACATTGTCATTTAATTTTATCCCTACAATAGTTTGGTTAAGAAAATTAAAATTACTATGTTGGTTTATTATATATGGTATCAATACTTCATTTATATCATAAGATGATCATAGGAAATATGCTTTCCATTTTGGTTGTATTTATTTTCCATGCATGAATAGTTTATTACACTTTTTATATTACATTTTTAAAATCTGGTATGAAGTCTGCTTATAACTGTTTCAACCTTGTATCTCTTAAAAATGCTACCAGCCTACCTCAGTTTTATAAACAGAAAATACATTATAGGGCCTAATAATACAGTGAATTTTGTTTTATCCTGGTAAATGCAAACTACTGTAAATTTAGTAGTTGATGAAGAAATGGAAAATGTCTTCACATATCTAAATATTAGATGGCACAGGGTCCCAATACTCTGAATGTACAAAACTCAGAGTTGGCAAGGAGACCTGCCTATCTGAGAAATGCCTCCAGATATGGAGCATGTGAACAGTCAGGCAGAGCCTTCAACCAAGAAATGAAGCATCAGCAAATGTAGTTTTACATGAAAATCATCACAAGGAACATTAACACAACCATTTGTTATAAAATATGTATGAATGAGGTGAATTTGCTATGGAACACGATGCTTTTTATGTGTTTAAAACTAGTTTCCATATAACCAACAAATGTTAAAAAATCACATTGTCTATGATTCTTATATTGAGTCTTAGTGTGTGTGACTTTCCTTAAGAGCATGCCCTCTCTGACAAAAGAAACACTTTATTTTTAAAGTGGAACATACTACTTGCAAATAAATTTATGTAATAATTACCAATTAATAATTAATTTTGTTTTTAAAACAAAATGATGGAAATGCCAAAGCTCAGGTATTAGTTTTTCATCCTGGCAAGAGATGAATTGATATCAAGTATGCTGGTTCAGAAACTATTTTCTCAAAGACTAAGACTACAGTGTCTGGTATCTTGTGTAGGTGTAGGGTCAGACATTCAACAGCTAGTGAATGCTTTGTTATGTAAACTTTGATGTCCCTTGGAGGTCTGCTCTCTTTTGGGGGGAATCAAGAGGAGTGGATCTGGTCAAGAGGGCAGGTGGTGGAGAGACCCAAGAGAAGTAGAGGGAGGGGAGACTGTGTTCAGAATGTATTGCATGAAAGAAGAATAAAAATAAAAGACAAACTTTGTTCCAATCAATTTTAGCCATTTATCAAGTGGATGCTACTGGTGTGGGCTGGAGAGCAGAATTGAAAGCAAATGGAAGAATGCACAGTTTTAAAAGGAAGTGGGGAAGTGTTCTTTGGGTAGTATTATACAAATAGATGCTCGTCCTAGGCACTTAGAAAGGTTTCCACTGGTTCAAAAACTGCAGCTACCACATATTTATTTTGTATTTCCTGTGCTGCTTGAAGCTAAGACAATGAAAAGAGTTATTATGTAGAGGGCAGTGATTGACATCCATAAACTTAAGTACCTATGACATCACAATGCAATACAAAAGAGTTCACCAAGGACCTGAGCTATGCCATGCCGTAATTCTGGTGCTGCTGGGAATAAACTGAGTGAAAGCAGGAAACTACAGCTCAATATAGGAAAAGAGACAGATTTCTGACGTCATTGAAATGAAGGACTGGATCATGGATGTCCTGGAGCAGATCTAGATCATGAGGTCAGCCTATAAAGATTTCCAGGACACTGGAATGGATGCCAGATTTGAGGGAGAATGAGTCTAAATGGCAAGCCAAGGATTAGCCACAGTACAGAACTACAGAGTGGTTTAGAAGCCCCCTTTGATTCCTGATAGTTTGTGGTGTGTGTGTGTGTGTGTGTGTGTGTGTGTGTGTGTGTGTGTACAAGTGCAAGTGTACTTACATGTTTGTGCAGATGCATGTGGAGGCCAGATGGAGACCTTGGTGGTTGTTCCTTTTGTTGTTCTGTCCACCTTTGTGTGTGTGTGTGTGTGTGTGTGTGTGTGTGTGTGTGTGTGTGTATGTTTACAGTGTATATACTTGAATGTGTGTTTTCATGCCTATGTGCAAACATGAGAAATCAGAGCATGATGTACTTCTCTATTGTTTTCTGTCCAATTGCCTTAAGACAGAAGCATTTCAGTCAAATTGATTGACTAGCTACTGGCTCTAAGAATCATCCTGAGTCTATCCCACCCACCAGCTATGGGGTTACAAGTATGTGCCACCATACCAGTCTTTTTATATGGAAGATTTCACATCACACCCTTTCAATTGCGGAACTCAGCCATATCTCCAGCTCCAACTTATTTTGAAAAGACAGGGTCTCTCACTGTCCTGGAACTTTCCCAGTAAGTGAGGCTGGCTGGCCAGCTAGACTAAGGATTCTGCAGGTCTCTGTTTCCCCAGAGCACAGATTACAAGAACATGCTACCACACCTTAAGAAGAAATTGTGTCCTGGGGATAAAATTCAGGTCCTCATGTTTGCAAGGCAAGTGCTTTACCAACTTTGCTACCTCCTCACCCCATTTTAGAAAATTTGAAATGACACCCACATATAAAGATTAAAATTATAATTTGTATTTTAAAGAAGTTGTAGTATGTTGTTCATAAATAAGACATGAGTTACCCTAAAGGGATACACATAGATCTGAATGAAAGGGACAGACAGTAACAGACCAGATTGTGTGTTACCTTATAATACTTGCCCTGACTGGAACCTTAGGCATCAGCTGCTATCATTGACCTCCTATCTGGGACAAATATAACAAAGAACCATTTTATTCTCATAATAAACCCCAAGCAACCCTCTCTAGCATCATAAATCCAGTCATATGTATTGTTAATAGGAGCAGACCAGATTGTACCTGCAGGTGCTTAGGCTAAAAAAAAATTGAACTCTCCAATTTGCTTGAATCTTATTACACAAACTTTACACTGAAAGAGAAAAAAAGGACCAAAAAGTAAAACCAAACAAAGTCATCAAAATTGATAGAATAAAGAGCAAGGGGTTTCTTCAGAATGAAATACAACCAATGACTTTGAAGTTTTGTATGTGATTAACAGGAGGAAAAAGAATTTATTTCACACTTAGGTATAATCACATAATGAGTCTACACAAAGTTGAATATGTTAGAGGACAAAATAAAGGTGAAAGAATCAGTATTTAGACTTCCACTTGTGATATGCTTTGTTATTTTCCTTTTATGTCTTATTTATTATTAAATTGATTATTTGGTGATCCATAATTGTATCACAAAATTAATTTACTTGATTTTAGGATAGCATTTTAAAAATCTTACTACATTTCACATAACAATGACTCAACATTAGTTTACAAATATTTAGTTTGTTTTAATTATCTGTATGTATCCAAGTGTCTTCTAAAATATTGAGTGTTAATATAGGGTAAAGTATCAAAAACTAGGTCAAATGTACTTTCTCTAGACTTTGGAAATTCAAATTAGGAATGGAGAAGAAAAAAACCCAGCTTAGTAAGCTGGAAATACAGACTATGCATTTGGATGTATAATGTAAAGATAGTTGAATGAAAGTTGGACACTTTGAAGACACTTATTATTTAGCTTTTGCATTGTACTTATCTATCCAGTTCTGATTTTCTCTAATATCCTTAAAAATGTCACTTTAAGAAATTTCTCAAATGGCTTGATCTACACTAAAGCAAAAAAAAAGAATTATTTGGGTCACAGCCTAGAGTCAAAGGGAGGGATAGATAGGATGTATGTACTCAGGAGTCTAGATATGTTTGAAGTGGCTGGTGGTAAGGATGTGGGAAGGGAAGAGGATTAGATAAAGACGTGAAAAATCTGAAGGGATTGAATCAGATTCGTTTAATGCTTACATGAGAGTTTTGCTCTTAGTCCTTTTATTGTTATTTTTAGACAGCAACCCCCCCCACCCTGCAACAGGAGATAGCACAAACACACCACAGGGCACAAGAAGAAAAACAGTTATAAAAGTGAAGACCTAGGATTTCAATGATATTTGTCAATGTATGTTTTGTTCATTTCTTTCCTTCATTTCGGTCTACCTTTTCCATCAAATACTATTAATAGTAAATTTTAATACTTTCTACAAATTTTGAATAATTTATAAAATAATTGTTGTAAACTAGTTCATAAGTGAACTGTTCACTAATGATACATGCACATCTATGTCTACTGCAATATGAGTCACAATGGCTAAGTGTTGGAATCAGTGTAAGTACTGTCTGCATCTGAAAAGCATACAGAAAATGTAAGCACACGAATACTCATCTATACCCAAAACACACACACACACACACACACACACACACACACTCAGACAAAAAGTAGAAGGATATTATGTCATTTGCTGCAAAATGAATGTAACCAGCAATCATCATGTTAAATGAAATAATCTACTTAGAGAAAGACAAATACCAGATTTTCCATCATTTGTAGGATTCAGAATGCTTTGTGTGTGTGTGTGTGTGTGTGTGTGTGTGTGTGTGTGTGTATTTGTTATTTTTACTTGTCAGCTTGTCACAGCATAAAATATATGGGAAGAAAGTCTCATAAAGGTATTATCTAGATCAAGTTGTGAGGGTTTGTCCTGATTATGAGAAGACATGAGAAGACCAAGTTAACATTGGGTAACAATCTCCCTTAGGCAGGAGATGCTAGACGGTATAATTACAGAGAAGATGCTGAGCATGGGCAAATATCAATGCCTTCATGTTCTCTCTGCTCTTGACTAGATGTAACTAAGTCCCTCAAATTCTTTCTGTTTAGACTTCTGAGTAATGATGGACTGTAAACTGGAATTGTAGCCTAATAAACCATTTCTCCTTTAAAGTAGCTTTAGTCCAGTGGTTCTCAACCTGCTGGTAGTGAGCCTTATGCAGGAGGTCAAACAAAACTTTCACATGGGTCACATATCAGATATCCTGCAAATCAGATATTTACATTACAATTCCTAACAGTAGCAAAATTTCAGTTATGAAGTTGCAATGAAAGTAATTGTATGGTTGTGGGGGGGGGGGGGATTTGGGGGTTGTGGGTGGAGGGCGGCACCACAACATGAAGAACTATATTAAAGGGCTGTGACATTAAGAAAGTTGAGATCCACTGCTCTAGTCATTGTATTTTATCCAGCAACTAGAGACAAAACAAGGAAAGTATTTGCATTAAAAAGACATGAAAACAGAAGGGAGACTGTGAGAAGAAAGCAAGCTTGCAGAGGTAAGGGCCCTAACCCCCACCCCCCTCCGTGGTCTGCCTGTTTCCAGCCCAGAGGCCAACCACGGGCCAGCTATTTCTAGCTTCCCTCCCTGAGAAGGAATAGGTTGGACTCCTGAATGGCTCCCTGGCATTTGTAGCCTCTGCCATAGTACCTTCCACCTACTCCAAATGTTTTAATCACTGGAGTGGAAGTAACTCCCCTTGGACACCCTCTAGTGGGTCCTCCCACAGATACCACCTGCAGAGGGAAACCAGCTAGACAGACCATAGAGTATGAGACTTTTAATCTCAGGGTTGTGGATTCATGGCCCACATTCTGTTTCTTTAGCATATTCTTTAGCGTTTGATTAGATCTTTCTATAACCACCTGCCCTGTAGGATTGTGTGGTATACATGTAACATGCTCTATATTATAATAAGCAAAAAAAAAAAACTAATATAGAAATGATAGAAAAATTTTGATTAATGAATATACTTTAATCCTAAAACAACTGTTAATCTCAAAATATTTTACATTTGTATAGATTTTGGATTATTGATACAAATTTAAGGTAAATTTTGTTATACTTTATGTAATATATATCTACTCTTGTTTAAGGTATTATGTTTATGCAGCTCATTTAAAAATGTACAGTTAAGAAATACAAATTAATAGTCATCCCTAATACTCAAACCTATAGCCATGTTAGTTAGGTTTTATAGATATGCAGAGATATATTTCAGATGGATATGTAAACTTCAAACACCTCAAAAGACCTACAGAATATGGCATTTAAAATTTTTTCATAGCTTAGAATTTTCTGGACAGTGAGACATGTTCCTTACAGCACCAATTACTTCAAGGAGGATGATGGGCATTGAAGAAACTCATTATGGAGTTTGCTTAAAATGTGGAAAAGGCTAGCAATTTGGACAAGATACTGCTCTTGCCTGGACTTCTTGACAATATGTTATATAAACTGGACATGTAGGACCCATAGGAAGATGACCACTGAATTTTGTCAAAACAAAGCAGAATTGTCCTTCAGGTTCCTACTTCACAGAAGAAACTGTCAGACATTCTTCAAGACACAGAGGAAAATGACCGATGAACTTTGCCAACAGGTGAGTCCTTCAAATTTCCTGCTTCACTGAAAAGTTTGTCAGAGACTTTAGACCTGTAGGCTGAAGATGGATGCTCCAATATTACAGAGGAACTTTGGGTGACTATTCAGGCAGCCAGCACTACCATTTCTAGACTTTTAGAAGTTGCTTACAATGCACTTCCTGTAAACTCAGGTAATATTATGTCCTTCTGGGGTCTTTGATGGAGTTGAAGACCAGATAGTTATAATTATAGTTTTCCTTAATCATGATAAAAGGTAAATTAGAAATGAAACTTTTGAGTCACAAAATTGGATAGATGATTAGAGTATTTTCTTTATCTTTGCCAAATACAATATACTAGCTACTGTAACTATAATTCTTGCTCAAAAAACTGTTTGTTACATGTAATTTCACTATATTAAAATGAAAACCTTCCTTTTTGATTAGACAGAAGTGCTGTGGGATTGTCATTCTGTATGCTGTGTATAGGTGTTTCTAACATTTGTTAATAGAGAAGCTGTTATGGCTTATGGCAAGGCAGAATATAGTCAGGAAGGGAATCCAAACAGAAAGAGAAAGAGAAGAAGGTGGAGTCAGGAGATGCTGAATGCTGCTGGGGAAGCAAGACCTAATGGAACACAGGTAATGCCACAAAGCCACATGGGCAAGCACAGATTAATAGAAATGGGTTGAATTAAGTTGTAACAGCTGGTTAATGATAAGCCTGAGTGGCGTCCAACGTGTTGGCAATAATTTCCACCTAAAACCTGAAAAAAAGATTCTAAGACAGAGCTAAAAACAGCTTCCTAATTGTCTCTCTCAAGTTAGCGGCAGCCTGCCGGTTTGAGCTACTATGGCGGGTTCCTGGCTTATGTGTCTGACCTGCAATGTGGCGGGAATGAGGAGTCTACAAGCGGCACTTTACTCTGCTGCATGGTGGATTTAGCCTTTGCTAGTTTAAAAAAAAAAAGTTTCTGGTCTATGCACTGCTTTGATAGAACTACTTCTGATAGTTGATGGTACACATGGCTCCAAACCCAGAGTTGGCAGTAAACTGTACCACCGCCATGTTTGGAAGCTGAGATAGGTGGAGCCAGCAGCCACAGCAGCATTTCAGTCTTACAAAGATGGATATTACACAGAGAATCTGGTTTATGTTGTCTTTGGGATTTTTAACCACAAAAAAAAAAAAAATTGATCATAAAAGCTGTTGAGTTAAACAAATATGTAAATTTTAAAGGTACCTTAACTTCAAAATTTGGATATAAGGATATGTTGCTTTGGAAAAGAGTCTCTGCTTTTGTTTCCACAGAAAGCCAGAGGCTATAGATTTGTTCCAGATTAAGATATATCAGGTTGGATCAGCCAAGACCACCTAAAAGGTCTCCGATGACACCATGGCCCAGATGATCTGACATCCAGAATGGTTTCAAGGCAACTGGCTCAGAGGTTCACCCTAATGGGCTACTCTGTAATCCTAAAATTTTCTTTATATCCCCATAAGATACAGCGCCCCCCTCCAACAAGAAGTAGTGAAAAAAACTACGCCCACATTCCCAAAATTATCAAGCTGGCTTTGGAGATGGAATTGGCTCACTCCTTCTCTAAACCCAGACATATTTCTAAAAGACAAGGTTAAGAGATTCTTATGTCCCAAATCAAAAGAGCCCTCTGGTATGGGACAGAGAAAAACCAATATTTTTCTTTAAAGCAGGTTGATTATAAATGTGATCTCTTTCTGAAGAAGAAAAGGGGATATGATATAGATATAATAGGATGAAAGGGTAGATTAGGGAACTTACTTCTAAAGAGCAACAACTTGTTTAAAATGTTTTACATTGGTTTAGATTTTAGTCTATTGATACAAACTTAGTTAATTTTGTTATATTATGTGTGTATTTCTACTCTTGTTTAAGATATTATGTTTATATAGCTCATTTAAAATTGTAATAGATAATTAAAAATAGATTAATAACTGGTCATCTATGATAATCATACTCATAGCCATGTTAGTTAAATCTTCTGGGTATACACAGAGATATTTCAGATAGATAGGTAATCTTCAAATACTTCAAAGACCTTCAAAATATGGCATTTAAAGTATTTTTAAAATTTAGACTTTCTGGACAGTGAGACATGTCTGCTCCTGGCAACACCGATTTACTTCAGAGAGGAGGATGGGCATTAAAGACACTTCATATGGAGTTTATCTTCACCTTGACAAAAATAGCCATTTGGGCAAGAAACTGTTCTTGCCTGGACTGCTCGATCAACTGGACA
The DNA here is from genome assembly GCF_903995425.1 of Onychomys torridus. Classification (NCBI taxonomy): domain Eukaryota; kingdom Metazoa; phylum Chordata; class Mammalia; order Rodentia; family Cricetidae; genus Onychomys; species Onychomys torridus. Next base: position 52,748,715 of record NC_050454.1, read on the forward strand.
TGCAGGACCCATAGAAAGGTGACCACTGAACTTTGCTTGACAAAATGGTCCTTCAGGTTCCTGCTTCACAGAGAAAACTGCCAGACATTCTACAGGACACTGAGAGAAGTGACCAAGAGACTCTAGCCCTGTGGGCTAAAAACAGATGCCCCAACTTTACAAAGGAACATTAGGTGACTGTGCAGGTTGCCAGCTGTCTCTGTCTACTCTTGCAAGACTCCTGAAAAATGCTTACATCCTTCTCCCGGTTCTCAGGTAATATTATATCCTTCTGAGGTCTTTGATGTGGTTAAAGACTAGATAGTTATAATTTCCTCAGTTGTGATAAAAGATAAGTTAGATATAAAATCTTAAACTCACAAATATAAGATAGATAGGATATCTTCTTTAATATTGTAACTGTAATTATTGCTTGATAATTGTTTTGTTATATGTAATTTTACTATGTAAAAGTTAAAACCTTCCTTAAAAAAAAGAAAAGGGGAAGTGCTGTGGATATCGCTCTGTGTAAATAAAGTTCTGATTGGCCAGTGGCCAGGCAGGAAGTATAGGCGGGACAAGAGAGTAGAGAATTCTGGGAAGTAGAAGACTGGAGAGAGACACTGCCAGCCGCCGCCGTGAGAAGCAACATGTAAAGACACTGGTAAGCCACACGCCATGTGGCAAAGTATAGACTAACAGAAATGGGTTAATTTAAGATAGAAAAGGTAGATAACAAGCAGCCTGCCACGGCCATACAGTTTATAAACAATGTAAGTTTCTATGTGCTTTCTTGGTTGGGTCTGAATGACTGTGGGACTGGCGGGTAAGAGAGATTTGTCCTGACTGGGCCAGGCAGGAAAACTCTAGCTACACCTGAGCCATAGGTCAAACAATTTGTAATTAAAGGAAGCCTCTGTGTGTTTATTTGGGACTGAATGGCTGTGGGACCAAGCAAGACAGGAACTTTTGTCTACATAAACTAGCTAGAGGAAAAAGGAAAAAAAGACCCAGGGGAGGGAATGAATTTTGTGAATATGGCTAAAGTATGTGATGCATTAAAATAAATTGTCTTTAGGAAATCAAGTTTCTTACACAAGAAATATATAACAATATAATTTATAATGAAAGCAAATTAAAAACTTTTATCACAAAACCATCTATTTCCCACTTTGCTTAAAGCATTTAACTTTTATATTTAGCTTAAATTATTAAGCTACCTACATATTAATATCTTGTGATCCTTAATTTTTTATGTTTCTTCTAGAGATTTATTTCTAACATACATAAATAATACATAGTATCAAGACAACACTGAATCAAAATACATTCTATGCTGCTACATAGATCTTAGTCACTAGATTTTGGCATGTTTTTTTATTGTTTGTTAGCTACCTGCTGCTTCTCAATAGATTCCTGGATAAAAGCTTAATTTCAACAGCAAGGAAAAGAGATTACACATTTTCCTTTGTATCACTAAGAACATAAAGTGATCTTTTAAAAAGACTTTATATTATTTTTAGTGTTAATCTTATATTTATGCATTTTCTCTAAGATAAAACATGATTTGGTGGACCTAATTTTTGTATTTTTTTTCAATAGGTAACTGTCCTATTGATAGAAGAGAAAACTGTATGTGTGAAAACAGGCATAGTTAATTCAGAACCCTTTAAAATAATTCTGTTTAATAGGTACATAGTGATGATTTTCAATAGTTTGTACTGACCACCTTCCATGTATTAATCATAAGAGGAATTACCTAGTTTTGGCTACTTGGGATTATTCCTAAAGATTATAGAGTATCTGTGAATCATATCACATTAGTCACCTTTGATATACAATTTAAAATCAAATGCTACTTGGTACCAGTGACATTTAGTACTGGATTTTTATCTCCTTTGCATGTGCAGTGTTTATACCTAAGCAGAACAATAGTGTTATAATTCTTACCTTACTTTTGTCAATACTTGAATATCTATGGTTATCATTTAGGGCTCATTCATGTCTTGAATATATTTTTTTCATAACTAAACCTCAAAAGGAAGCATTGATAACTATCAGTGTACTACAAATTCTTATAACTTGTTTGTGGTTTAAACATGGTAATGAGACATTTATTGTCTGATTACCAGAACAAAGAAGTTCTAGCCTTCTTGTATATTCATGAAGTCAAACTGAAAAATCCTATTTCTGAGACTTCATTCTTCACATGCATAATGAATGATGTCCCTGTCAGCAATCAATCTGAAATAGCACTGGAATAATGTGCATCACAGACAGATGTAGTGGGCAGAAAAACTAAAACCTAAATTTGCTTCTTTAATGAACTTATGAGTCAACACGGACACTTGCATATTAGAATTAGGTCATTCTTGCCTGAGTATTTGCTATGTACTTTATTTTATGTATTTACTTTTTTTCTAAAAGGAATGGAATGTAGAAGTAGTCAATAAAAGCAAAGACATCTTAAATCTCCTTATGGGATTATACTAATGCAGAATAGTTACTAGGATTACTGTAGAGGAAAGATAACAAAATTTCTAAATTTTGGAATGGCTAAATAAATAGATAAATTTATGTAGGAAATTAATTTTTAATTTCCTAACTATGATTAGTGTTTCATTGGTCTTAGGAATTAGGATGAGAACCACTAAATGAATACCATACATTCATTATTTCTTTCCTTTAAAACTTGCTTCAAAATAAAGAATAGCCTAGAGATAGTGGATTTAACTGTAAGATAATTCTAATATCAAATGAAAAACACTCAGTAGAATAACAACAAGTTAATTAAACATTCTCTTTCCTCTAGTGGCTATTGATTGTATTGCCCAACATTCTACAGTTGTTGGATAAAATGAACCATGTAGGGAAACTAATTCAGGACCAGATCAATTCCATTGTCATTTGGTAAAGTAACAAAGCTAGATAAATCTAAGAGTCTGACATGTTCCAAAATAGTGAGAAATTATGATAACCTCAGCTACCTTATACTAAAATTGTTCTATACTGAAATAGACCTGTAAAGTTTTGCATACATTATTACCTTTGTAAAGACTACAATTAGTTATTCTGTAAAGAAAACTTTTACTTTATTTTGGACAGTTCATCCAAAATTATTTGGTCCTGTATTTATTGTTGTTTTTGTCCTTAATTTATATGCTTTGGTTCTGAAGGTTGTGTCCAAAGCCTCATACATGCACAGTTAGATGATGCTGTACTAATGAACTAACCTAGCCCTTCCTTTGATCCTTTTGTATTAATTATCAGTATTTTACACAGTAGTTAGACGTTTGTCCATTTTTTTCAAGATAAATGATAACATTTTTATTTTTTCAAGTTGGAGTTTGAAGATAAAGTTACAACCAGATGCCTCCTTATAATGCTATTTATACTCACTTATGTATATTACTGAAATAAATCATAATTTTGTGCTATATCCATATGTTTTTATAATGATCATAAAACCATTGGATAGATATATTCTTTGCATATTCTTAAGGTGTTGGCCAGTATCACCATAGTAAGAAGAGGCTTTGCAAGCTTCAGAAAATTACCTGTTCTTCATGTATGATGGTCATGGTACTAAATTCTTCATAATTTTATTTAGTTAAACTCTCATTGTCTGTCTCTGGTGAAGACACTAAAATGTACAGTTAAAGTTTCTCATACCCACAGATAACTCTATGAGTATAAACCTGATAGGACAGAAGCATAATTTGAACATCTATTGAAAATAAATATATAGTCCAAGTGTCAGTATTTTATTGTGATATGACTTCAGTATTTCATGGTGTTTATAAGCTTTTGTGAGAATGACTCATATTGAATGCATGAAATACTATGATTGAATTTCACTAAACTTTGATATTAAATAATTATATCATAAGAGCTTTTGTTGACCTTTATCTTTTTTTCTGACAGATTCAAATTATCATCCTCCAAAAAAATTCAGTTGAGATGCTAAGAAGAAAAGCAAGCTAATTGAAGAAGTGGATGAATTTTATGACTAGAAACTAAAAATAAAACTGAAATGAAATGTTCATTTTTAAATGACATGAAATGTTACAAAAGAGTAAATTTGGGTAAATATCTTTTTCTAAGATTTCTCAATGTTGATATTTTTCTTTTTGAAAAATATTTTACTTTAAAAACTCCTTTGCTCTTTCTCGACAACTGGACTCCTGGAGTTCTACCTGGGGCCTGGCTGAGGAACTCTGCATCCACTTCCATCAGTTGTTGGATGAGAGTTCCAGCATGACTGTTAGGGTGTTTGGCCATCTACTGTAAGAGCGTGAATTGTTGAGACCAAGATTGGAAAAAGCACAGGGACAAATAGCCAAACGAATGGAAGCACATGAATTATGAATCAAAGGCTGTGGAGCCCCCAGCTGGATCAGGCCCTCTGGATAAGTGAGACAATTGAATAGCTTGACCTGTTCGGGAGGCATCCAGGCAGTGGGACCAGGATCTGTCCTTAGTGCATGAGCTGGCTGTTTGGAACCTTGGCTTACACAGGGACACTTTGCTCAGCCTGGAAGGAGGGGACTGGAGCTGCCTGTACTGAATCCACCAGGTTTAGATGAATCCCCAGAGGAGTCTTGGCCCTGGAGGAGATGGGAATGGAGGGGAGGGGATGGGGGGAAGGTGGGGGCAGGGACAGGAGGGGGGAGGACAGGGGAACCCATGGCTAATGTGTAAAAGTAAAACACAAATATAATTTTAAAAATAACATTTCAACAAAACAAAACAAAACAAAAACAAAAAACTCCTTTGCTTTCCATCGATTCCCCTCTACCAGGTGAAGGACAAAGCTCATGTGTTTCAGGAGACTAAAGGGTCGAACTCTTTGCCTAAACATATTGATGTGTTTGTGTTTCCATTATCTGGAATTCCAATAGACACAATATTCATGATGTTGAAGATTATTTCAGCAAATGAGTTTTCCAATTACCAGATTCTTCAAATTCACCTTTGTAGTTAATGTAGTGGAAAGCTGTTTATTGCTTCGTTATTCCAGGGTCAAAACATTTTTTCATCTCCGTTCTTGGAGCATGTGTGAGCAGGTGCTATAGTTACTGGGTTGTGAATATCGAATGTATACATGTAATAAAGTCATCTTTTCTAAAATGTTTATTGGTGATTGCTTTATGAGCAGCCTAATGGTGCTGAACAAGCATTTAAGAATTCTCTTCAGTGAGAGTACTCTGAACAGTGTTGCCTAATTTAGTCTCACTGATCCAGAAGTAAAATCTAAGGATTGTATCACAGCATAATGCACAACAGTTAAACCCATTCTAGAGAAAACAAATAGCAAATTTTCAGTGTGTCCGTAATTCAAGCTGCAAAGGTTATAACTTTTGTCAACTAGCAGTGAGCTGTCATCACCTATAGAACACCCAAAACTTAGGTGAATCAAGTCTGGATGGGAGTTCTCACTAACATGTAACTGTACAAATGTGTTCACTAGACCACAGATGTTAGTCCCAGATTTATAAGGAGCTAACTCTAGGACTTAAAGTAGTGTATATTTCTTATGAGACAACTTGTGTGAATGTGAAGGAAGATGTCCTCGTGGTCTGTGTGGGCATGCAGAATGATGTGATGAGAAGCAAGAAAAAAGAGATGACTCCAATTGGATGAATATAAATTTGAGTAATTCTAGTTTTCATTTAGGGATCCAAATTACAATGAACATGATTTAGCACATCATGTAGAGAATTTAAATGCAATTTTAAACATAGCATCTGGCAAGAACAATTCATTTTTACTAATAAGGTTCAATGTCTAGTGAGTTTGATATCACTTCTATTCCATGAGTGAAAAAAATCAAGATATTCTGCTTTATATGAGTAATATATTATTTAAAGAGGAACCCTAAAGAAAAAAAAAGTGTTTTTATTTGTTTTTCAAAATGTATAAATTTCATTTGAAAGGATATATATACTTAGCATGGAGTATACTATATCAAACTTGCTGATTGCTCAGAGATCTATGACATAACAACAAACAGGAAATAGGGATGTAGCCTTATATCACATTATTGATACCAGGGACTATAAAGTATACAGCTTTGGGTCCTTTAGCTATTGTGAAGTTAAGTTTCTCATGTGTAAATTGCAGGTAATTAGGTTTAAATTTTTTAATTTTTGTGACAAATACCTGAACTGTTGTATGTAATGTCCAGTAGCAATGAGTGTCAAATAAGTCTTAGCTACAATAAATTTCTAGTTGTGTCTAACAGTTCCAAGTGTTGCTCTTTAGAAAAATTTGGAAGGTATCTTTAATATAAAGCTGTATATGGGCAATGAAAGGATTAATTATGGAGACAAAGTTTAGTGATAATTATAGAAATAAAAAATAGATGACAAAAGTTATAAAAGGAAAAGATCACAAGAAAACAACCTTGTACTCCAGGAAGTTTGAGTCAGGAAGGACTAAACTTGTAGCATCTGTTCTTGGGCCACACTTGGAGCTTGCTCTGTCAGGTCTACGCATTCTTCCCAGAGTAAGTCTTGATCACACTAGGAACAATCTCCTCATTCCCTTTAGTAAAACTAATTATCAGTAAAAACCAAACTCAAGTTTCTTCTCATCACAAACTCAGCATTCATACCCACCTTAACAGCCTGTGTAGTTTTTGTATACTACCATGTATTTTTACATACATGAGAATTTTCTGGTGGAAAATAATTCGATTGGAACTGTTCCCAAATGCTTTCATTTATAAATCATTTTTATAAAATACAGTACTACTTTGAGAACTGCCTTTCCTTGGCATAAACAAAGAATGTCTATGAATGAGAGCATAATCCAGAGATTCATCTTTTCCTCCCCAGTTTGTCTTAACATTGTATGTCTTCAGTTTTTTTCAAATGACTGTCACATCTGAAGTTGTAATACTCCTTTAATTAATTTTGACAATTTTGAGTTTTTCTGCTTTTTTATAGTAACTTTATTTGATATTTATGCTGGGAAAAATTTAATTTTGAAACATTATTTTTATAATATATTTTAACTATCATAAACATACTCTCTTTCTTAATAAAATGCTTGAAAAATTTGCCTGATTAGCTTGAAGAAGACTATATTAGCAAAGTACTGTGAAGTGCATATCTTGATATTTTTCATAGATTTTAGTAAACAGATCTGATAATGAATAGTAAATCATTATTTTTAATAGTTTGCAAATCTGGATTTTTTTTGAAAAGGCTAACAATGGTATTTATTTAATACCTGTATATAATGCCATGGAAAAGTTTTGAGTATGTGTGGAAGTACATTTTATGGCATTCAAAATGTCACTATACCTATTGAGTAAAAAAGTAGATACAATTCATTATATAGTAACAGTCAGATTTCTATGAACAATAGAAAGATAATACACTAGAAAAACATTTAGAATATTTTTGTCTTTTGTGCATTATCTTGTAAAATCTTATATTTCTGAGTTTTACATATACTTCTATAAATCTTAAAACAGTGTTAAAAGCAGGGGGAAATCTGTCCATTTCTTATGCCATATATGAACACTACCAAATTTCCCTTAATAATGGTCCCTGATGTATGTGATATATTAAATCTTTTAAAATCTGGCACATATGTCTTCAGCTCTCTCCTTTCTCTTGAGGTTGCTCTGTCAGCCATGAATGGTATCTGTTTTTCCTGACTTGTAGCAGAGTTTCCCTAAACGCTATCTACTTGAAAAAACTATATTCTAATATCAAAACAAAGAAATAGGCACTAATCTCAATATAGAAAGAAATTTAGATCAGCAAGATGGCTTAGTATATTAAAGCACTTATCAGCATGCTGGCATCTTTTGTATAATCCCTGGGACCATAGTAGTTGAAATAAGAAATAAGTCCTGCAGGATGTTCTCTGATCACATGTATGCCATGAAACCATTCTACATATGCATACACACAGACACACAAGCACACATATACACACATACACATTCTAAACAAATAAATGAAATATAATGAAAACATTTAAAGAGCTACACAACATTTGTGTCTTGACAAGGATAGCACAAAAATGCAAGCATATTGTGTTTGTCATGAGTAAGAAATATGCACAGATATTGCTTACATTGAGTGATAGTCTCTATGTCTTTGCCTAAAAGATTGAAGCATTTATATAAATTGCCCTATTGTCAATAAAATCTTCAGAGTCAGATATTGGGGTAAAAACCTGATATATCAAAAAAGCTGTGGAGGATCACCTGCAACACTTGGGAGAGCAGGCCCTGCACCTCATCTAGATAGAACAACAGAGCCAACCCTGCAGAGAGAGGTTTGGGTGAGCCAGCCCTAATGTTGTGAGCAAGAGAGAGCTATCTCCATTACTCATCAGTCATGTGGCAGCATGGGCAAAGGAGAGATGCCCACCCCCCTATATATCAACTTCTGAGGCAGGTATTAGAGCTGGTCCTAAGGTTATAAAAGCTGGAGAGCTGTTCCTGCCTCTCATTAGCTGCAGCACTCAGGAGAGTGACCTCTGCACCTCACCTAGGCAACATAGTAGGCTGGGCCCTGAAGGTGTAGGTGTGGGAGAAGTGACCCTAAGGATGTGAAATCAGGAGAAATGGCCCACTCTTTGCATCATTGAGCAAGGGAAGAATAAGGCAAGGCAATGCTGGAGAGCTCACCCTGGTTGTGAAGACAGAGGAGAGCTAGTGGGCTGACTAATCCTGCAACTACCAAGGCCCAGAGCTAGGGTTTTGTGTTGGCCCACTCCAACATCCACCCCATCTGTGATCTGCTGAACCACAGAGTGGGGAATGGGTTGGTACTGCAGACTCAGGGCTACATGATCTCCATGACAAAGGGCAGCAATGGGGACATCCAAGAAGAGTCCCAGTGAGGGGCGAGAACGAATGGTGTAGCAGAGACCAGGGGTCTCAAACTTGACCAGTGATTCTTTGCAATGAAAGCCTGCATGTAAAAATGTATGGTAAAGGAGTTTACTATGTGTCCCACTGTTTCACACTACAGCTTCCATAATGAGTTGTTCCCTTTCTTCCTTTGTTTCCCCTTTTTTTTCTCTTAACTTTTATTTTGTTTTATTTGAGACAGAGAAAAGAGAGATGGGTGGGATTTGGAGATACAATGTGAAAGACACAAAGAATAAGTAAAATCAAAGTTTAAAAACACAGCAGAGGAACAACCAGCTGACCTTCTCTTAACTCTTCCCAGATCAAAAGGATTGCAAAAAATCCAAGTCCCTCTCTTCTTTTTTTCCTCTATCTCTCTATCTGTATTCCTGGTTTCTCAATGGCTAATTATAGTCATCTGGTTACTGACTCCACCTCCTGACTTAAAATTAACTTTATTAACAGTCTTGGGGTGTCAGCGTGATCAACTATCCTACAACCGAAGATTCTTAGTAAAGCAATCTCATATGACTCTTAGTAAGTAACACTTTTCAAAATATCCTCTAATGACATGCTCCTTGTGGGTATCCCATAAGAAAAAGTAGGATAAAGTTAAACATAACCTTCAGCCTATAATTAACCTTTTCTTATATGGTCTGTTTATAGTAAAACATGCATCATGTTGAATAAAGACCTTTTTGATATCTTTAATACTTTTAGCAAGACAGAACATACTAACATAAACAGTTCTCACCTGAAAGCTCATACTAAAGTTAGGTAATATTTAATAGCACCAACTTCTATTCTAGCTGCTGGTAAAAGTCACAATTTGTACTGCCCATGCCAAATACTAAAGAGAAAATAAACCCAATTAAAATAATAGCAGAAATAACAGAGCCAAGAGTTCCTGGCTCTGTTGTATCTATAAAGGGAAAAGTAAAAGAAGCCTGAAGAAATCCTCAGGAAAGATTTTTAGGGCACACTCAGGAAGGAGAGTGTTCTGATTTAGTTAGGAGGCAGACAGATAAATTACTTGTATGGTTTTTAACACAAAATGATGACAATGTATCCCCAGATCTTATACTTACTGAGGATGTATATGGAAAAGAATAAATCGCACTGTATGCTATTGTCTATGCCTTCTGGTAGTATTAGCTTACTACCTCAGTTGTGACTATAGAGCTCATGCTCTTTGGGTTTTCAATTAATTATTGGTTTTGATTCATTTTTCTTCCCTGAAAGATGCTCTTTGACTACTTGGTCATTGCATTCCCTGTATTTTTCTTGAAAAACAAGTTTAGAATAGATACTGAGAAAAGTGCCTGCAACTTGTTTCTCTCCCCCCCACCTCTGTCTCACTCCTCCTTAAATATAGCATAGTTATTTAATCTAAGTCAGATCAAGACATTAAAGTTTACAGGTTCAGAGTAAGTGACAGCTTGTATGGAGCAATAAGAGTCCAGGAGCTGTGAACAGCAGCACAGCACTGAACCTAGAGATAGATGTTTGGAATTTGTCCCTTCATTACTAACACAAGAGTTGGCTTGACATTTAATTTCCTAATTTTTTTTTTGTAGTAAAGGAAGTTAGGGATGCAAATGCTCTCTTTTTGGAGGATGTACACCCACTTTCACTCCCAAGATCAGATGAAGTAGCATAGAGGACACAACAAAAATGCAGAATGTCTCTACATAGCTCTGAGCACCATTCTGTGGGTTTTGACCTCCTCGTCCTTTGGCATATTCTTTCTCTTGGAATCCACATTTCTGTGGCCTGGTTTTGAATGCAAACATACTCAACAATGACTGTGTTTTTTCTCTCATGAATATAGCATTCTTGTGATTGATATTTTTTCTAAGCTCTGAATTCAGGAACTAGAAGTATTTCCTTGAAATGCATCACTTCCTTTTGACTTGTCTGTGTCTGCCACACATTATTGTAGGTTTTCTATGGACAATTTGGCAAAGAACAAACAGAACCCTAAGTTTCTGGGGGACTATCTTCTACCCTCTCTTCTGAGAAGTCATCCAATTCATATGATCATATTACACGGACATGCCAGGCACCAATTTTGTCAAAATGACTGCACAATGTAATTTCTACTTTCCAATAGGTTATAGGAACTTTGATTGGTTCTGTTGGAATAGAATGAAAGTAGGAAATATTTTCATGTATATCTCAGCACAATCAAGTAATGAAATACTTATCAATTCTACTGAATATAACATGAAACTATTCAACCAAGTCAAACTTAGATTTTAATACTGGTATGTTCAGTTGGGAGTACTCAGCATTAGACTAGATAGAGATGGGCTAAGATGCAAAGCCACATTGCTACATGCCTGAAAGCTTCTTGCTCTGTTAAGAGGCAGAGTGTTCAGATCTCAGTCTATTCAACCACTGTTCACCTCATACCTCTACTTCCTTGTCTACAAGGACTGTCCTCGAGTGAGGGTATATTGTACCTTATTTAAAGCAAAGCACAAGAGCCAGAGGGTTAGTTCTTCTTGGAGTAACCTTCTCAAAAGAATGGATAGTTTAACAGCCTGTAGGACATGATGGTGTGTTCTAAACTGCTATCACACCTCTGAAGGAAACTTGTCTCAGCTGTGTATTTTCTAATCTTCTTCATAAAGCACATCTGTAGATTTCTTTCTTTCCTCATCTGCTTCATTCCCCTGGCCATGGTATCTACATCCTTTTCCAAGAATAGAACATAGATGGAATCCCTTGCTTAGGGCTACATTAGAATTATATATCTTGGGCATCAACTCCTATTGTGAGATGGATTTCTCAGGTCCTTTTCAATTATCACCCATTCTCTTTCTCCATATGTGTTCTCTCCAGGAGACCTAACTTTGGCCATGGCAATTCCTGTCTACCCAAACTACAAATACAGAAGCTGGCATTTCATCATAACTTCATATGCAACCACTGGAAAACTGTCTCTTCTACCACTTTCTATTAGAGACAGCAATCTATGGTGCCTTCACAGACTTCAGAAGAAAGGCAGATACAAAGGCATGAATATGAGGAGGTTCCTCAGGACCACCATTGTGATGAAGTACCATTTGTGTGAAGATAACATCTCACCAGTCAACAGTGTAAAAAAAAAAGTAGGACAGTGTAATACTTAGTACAAAATTTAACTCACTATTCCATCACTCACTGACAGGCAGATATTAAAACAGATCAAGGATATTAACTGACACTCTCTATTCTTCAGTTTCCTTATAAGAAATCATGGAACATATTGCATGTGTCCTGAGTTTGCTAGGTGCTGTATGAGACCCTAAGTGTAGTGTATGCTGGTAATTGCGCCTTTTTTTTTTTTTTTTTTTTTTTTTTTGTATTCCTTTTAGGTTTTGATTGCCTTAATAGTACTGGGGTCTTTGATTAATTGATAATTCTCTCTCCTCTTGTTAAAAAATGTTGTTACAGCTACCTTTTCTGATATCTTGACTCAGTTATCTCTGCATTGTTTAGTAATGAGATTTACCTTTGTTTATATCTTCCTGCTGGTTCTAATCTCCATGAGAGAACGGGCCATTATTTTTTTGTTTTTACTCACCATCTCCTTGTAACACGAATTGTTAGATGGTCTTATTAATAAAAAAACCAGGTTCATATTGGTGTGAATTCTAAAAGATCAGAGAAGCAGAACAAGCCACAGCTAACCTCACGTAGCCAACTGCTCAGCTGATCCTGTTTCTTCAAACTGGAAGCCACTGAGTCCTCATCCAAATGGCACAGCTGAACTGCTGCTAATAGCCTAAAAGCTTAAAAAGCCTCAAGTTCCTGGTCCTCATGTCTCATACACCTTTCTGCTTCCTGCCATCACTTCCTGGGATTAAAAGGATGTGTCACAATATCTGACTCTTATTAATGTGAACTCACAGAGATCCTGATGGATCTCTGCCTCCAGAATGCTAGGATTAAAGGTGGGTGCTACCACTGCCTAACCTATATGTTTAATATAGTGGCTGTTCTGTTCTCTGACCCCCAGATAAGTTTATTGGGGTTCACAATATATCAACCACATCATCTGTCACCTGGAATAGCACCTGTCTCATCTTGGATTTGTGAAAGATTAACAAAATTAATTAATTAGTTAAGGGATGAAAAGATAAGGCATAATGGTTGCCTCTGTGTATGCATTTTCTATTTCTTCATGTTTATTTTTGGAAAGGCATTACATTTTAACTTTTCTTATCACCATTTCTTACAACAACATACACACACCTCAACAGCCAACAGATAAAAGTAACTGAAGACCTGAAGTCAATAACTACAAACTTTCCGTTTTGAAATGTATTTTATAATTTATAATGTATGTGTATGTGATTATTTGTGTGTGTGTGTGTGTGTGTGTGTGTGTGTGTGTGTGTGTGTGTGTGATGATGGGTGGGTGCCTGTGAAGGTCAGAGACAGTGTTGGATTGCCTGAAGGAAGTTATGAGCCACCTCATTTTAGTCCTCTGCAACAGCAGCAAGTGCTCTAAACCGCTGAGCCAGCTCTGGAACCACAGTCTACAAAGTTTTCTAACTCTTATATTCTGTTTTCTTCTTTTTCTTCTATGAGCTCCATGTCCTGAAGTCTGCACTAAACAATATATCCCATGTATTTCAGACACAATTCAACTGTACATTTGCTCACTGAATGTATGAATTTAAGTAAGTTAGAGTTTCTCATTGAACTAAGGCTGACAAATGTTTTAGGATGTTTTATTTTAATTTTACAAGTTTATAATTTAACCTCTGATTATTTCTATGGGGCATATATCCTAAATTACATTTGGCTTAGTTATAGGACCTGTCATCTAATTTTTCAGTTTATTTTCTATTTCTGAAATTTTAGGTTTAAATATATTTGTTTTCTGCAATTGTGAAGCCCATGTCTCCACATTATTAGCTATGTGAGTAAAATAAATAGAAGTAAGTTTTAGACAGTTACTTCAGAATATTATTTACTACCATTATATATATATATAATATATATATATATATACATATATAGATATATAGTATATACATACATACACACATATTGGTTCCGTTTATAAATTGAAAAGCCCATATGTTTCTAATACATATATGTGTGCAGGTGTGTATGTGTGTGCATACTCATTCATATATATACATATCTAAAAATCAATATATAATTTTCAAGATACAGCACAAGTTTAACTGTACACACTTTACAAAGCATGGCTTTCCAGCACTCCATGCAATAATTCCAACTGCGGCAACATACTTTAGCTGAATCCTGGGCAGCCAATATTTACACAGTTTTCAATGAGCAGGCTCTTCTAACAAACCTTTACTCAGTGTTTGCCATAGAATATAAATTCTTACTCAAGGAAGAATATTGCCTGTCTTGTAAATGCTGTGGCTTGCACAAAATCTTGCAAATCCAACAAAGTTTTAGCTCCTAGCAGACATAAATTTGTCATTCCAACCCCAGGATGGTATACTATTAACCTTTTGCAAGGGACCTTACATCCTCAAGAGAAGTCAGCTCACTTGGGAGCACACCCAGAGTTCAGAGTGCAGCAGTAACTTTCTTCTGTCCTCTTTGTACAGACTGAGGACTTAGACAAAGCTACCTGACATAATTATGTATCTGCCAAGCAAGAATGAGACAGTATTATCAAATGACAGCTCACAACACAGAGTAAGGTTCAATGCAATTTCATCCCTTTTAATTTGTTTTCTTTTGTTATTATCCAGGAGGGTTTGTTGTGGGACATAGGAAAGTAAAAACTGAAAAGCATTCTGAAAACTTCTGAATTTTTAATACATAAATATGCATAATAATGTTAAAACAATCTCAATTTGTATGCTATTAAACCATCTGTCTGTTTATTCAGAATGCAGAAAAACATTAATTTTTTTAATCAAGCTTTAAAATCTACTTGTGGCATTTTAATTAAATGAACTGAAAATACTTTACAATCTATTGGCAGACTTGGGGACAGTGTTTGAAATCATGTTTGAATTTTTCTTACAAGCCATCTGCTGATTCCCTCCCCTTTTGGTATGATGTCTCTGTTCTGATTAGCACTATTTTGGAAGACTACTATATTTTTCAGTTTAGAAAACTCAGCCCATGCTTTATGACTCTGATGAGAGTACGTCCTACTCTGACTCCCTCTATCTCTCTATTTCTCTGTCTGTCTCTCTGTCACTCTCCCCATCTCTCTTTGAATGTATGCAATGTGTGAGCATGGTGCATGCACACATGGCTGTCAGTGTATGTGCCTACGTGTGCCTAAAGGCCAAGAGGAGTATGACGGTATGAAGCTCTATAACTTCCCCCCTTTTCTTCCCTTGAGAAGGAATTTCTCACTAAATTTGGAATTTCTCTAGCAGACAGAAAGCATCATCCCTGCCTCTGAATCCCATTGAACTTGGCTTACAGATTAGGTAAATACTCACCATATAAAAATTAGACAATTTATATTCAGGTAGATAAATTGTGTGCTTACTTCTTTGGACTTCCTAGGACTTCTCTTGATTTTCTTGTAGATTGTATTTAAGCATAATCACAAATCTCATTCCATTAGCAACAGACTCTGGCTTATAAAAGGAATCGGAAAAGCACCCAGTAAGCATACATGTATAAGAGAGAGGGAATAGGAAAGAGAGACAGAAAAAATCAAAGAGGAAGAGATGTGAGAATTCAAATGTGATCGCTAAGTCTTAAGCTTTAGAAATGTTCTGAACCTTAAAATATTCAGAGTATTTAAACCATCTCTAAGCCTGACTGAGGTGGAAACACACTAAATGCTCTCATGTATGTTCTTGGCACAAATATTGACAGTTAGACAAATAAGTAACTCAAATGTCTACATGTGAATCCAATTGGCAAGTTATCTTCTTATTCAAGTCTTTGGATAGACACACATATGAACACTTTTAATAAACTATTTCTCTAGATTGGATCTACCTTTATTTTCATCTAGAATAAGGTGTTTATTATTTATACAAAATCTACAGCATTCAATAGTCGAATCTTAGGAAAAGGCCCTATACTTCGTATCAACTGAATAACACCTTGTAGTAAATGCCATTCCACACAACAGGAAAAGAACAATAACTTTGAAAATTATAGTTTGTTACATGACCCTTTCTCTTGGTTCAAAGTTCTTAATCAATTTAAATGTCTTCTCTGTTTATAGTTGTTAATCAATGTGAAGGTGTGTGTGTGTGTGTGTGTGTGTGTGTGTGTGTGTGTGTGTGTGTGTGTGTGTGTGTGTGTGTGTGTGTGTTTGTATGTATAAGTATGCATGTACACATGTGTAAATTTGTGTTTGTAGCTTTGTACACATGTGTTTGGAGGCCAGAAGACAGGTTTGGATGTCATCCCATAGGCACTGTCTACCTGAGATGGTCTTTTTTTGGCCTGGAACTCCTCAACTAGACTAGGCTGCCTGACTGGTAGCTATAAGAATATGCTTGTCTATGCCTCCCCAGTGCTAGAATTATAAGCATGCAACCATGTCTGTTTTTTGTTTAAGTTGGTTGTGTTGTTTAACATAGGTTCTAGAAATTGAACTTGGGTCCTCACATATACAAGTGCTCTACTGACAACTGGGGTTATCTCCCCATGGTTAGCTGTGAATTCTAATGGATCTCCTAATAGCCTTCAACATCTATGCCAAGAAGTGATTTTTCTCATGCTCCTTTCCTTTTGTGTTTGTTTTTTTTTTTTGTTTTTGGTTTTTGTTTGCTGATACCTGAATCTATGGCTCCCATGTACTAAGCAGGTACTAAAGAGGTACCGTACCTGTAATCAACTGAGATTCAGTAGTATGGTCAATTTTATACTAACTGATGGATAAGGATCTCAAGGCCTATCCTTTGAATATTTCTAAGTCTGGAAATCTGATGTTGTTCATGCAAGAGGTAGTACTTTTAATTCCTCCATGATGACGGCTGGAACACATTCATAGTCATTAAATATAAGGAACACACAGCAAACAAGCAATACAGATTTTGCTTTATATGGTACTAGATTAGCATGTGATTCCTTTATTTCCATATCATGCAATGTCACAAAATGTTCTTTAGACATTGGCCACATTCCTTTTCCTTTAATGATACTTCTATTTTGCAACGTATTACTTTCACAGCTTAATGTTTCTATATATTTATCCATAATACTGTCTGGGGAACACTTACTCACATTATTTTGCCCTACTAAGCTTTGTCCACTGACACTAATGGTTACATAGTATGGTAATCTATATTGGGATTGCAGATTTACTGTATCAGCCATGTTTTCCAAAGCCACATTGCATGAGATAATACTGTTTTCTTCAAAATGTAAAATTTCACCACATTTATTATTCATCTTATTTTAAACACATAAAATACTTACTATATAAGACTACAATTTATTCAGTATGAAATGTTTAGAAACCACTATATATGATGATTTCTAGAAATATTATAGAAATATAAAATTACTGAGAGTATAATGACTTTTATTAATGCACTTTGAATATACTTAGTGCTGAAAAAAAGGAAAAATTTATGTGTTATACTTTCATGAAGCCAAAAGACATTTGTGTTTAAACAATGTATCATGTGGAACAATGGAATTATATCTGTACCAACTTTTTCTGGTGATGTAGCTTTTGTAGTGAGTCCAGCACACAGTTCTTCTGAACTACTCACTGGCAAGCACCCCTATAATCAGGTTATACAGAAGAATTACTCTACTCACAAAATTATGGGGTAAGTAACTATTATTTTTTGAGTTTAAGAAAAAAAACACTTTAAAACAGTAAGAAAAAACTGTTTCATTTCACTGATAAAAAGTCACCATACTTGTATGTAATATACACATAAATACTTATTAAGCTTTTAAGTCTTTCTAAGCATTATGTTTGGCATAAAACAGACAAGATGTTCCAGGTGTTTTATTTTACTCATTTTTCAAACACCTAGTGAATAATCTCAGGTTAGGATACAGAGCTAAGTGCTAAGATCAAGAACACAATATTAGTTGTCTTTGCTTCAAAAGCTTTGGAAAGATGACCTGATTAAAAGTGCCCCAAACCATTAGCTGCATTCAAGGATCTGATGAGACATTCACAAGTCAGTTTAATATTTTAATGTCAGAAACATAAGCTTAGAAGATTAGTAGTTGTTCCTCAACAGTAAACTTTATAGATGACTTAAATTTATGAAGCTTCACTTCCTAGTATTAGGAACTTATACACACACACACACACACACACACACACACACACACACATACATACACACACACACACATATATATATATATATGAAAATTGAAGAGCTGTATATGGTGGGACA
Organism: Onychomys torridus; assembly: GCF_903995425.1. Lineage (NCBI taxonomy): Eukaryota > Metazoa > Chordata > Mammalia > Rodentia > Cricetidae > Onychomys > Onychomys torridus. The sequence goes on from NC_050454.1 coordinate 52,766,901, forward strand.
CATCTCTAATCCTAACACTTGGGAGGTAGGGGCAGGAAGATAGTTGTGAATTTGAGACTAGCCTAAACTATGTAATGATTTAAAGAAAAACATGGGATATATAGTAAAAATCTTTGAGAGGGTAGGGTGTTAAACCTATAGTTAGATTTCTAAAGACTCTAGGTTATATTTTCTTACATTGAATCAGTATTGGTAAAATATATGCAGTATAAAATTGGCCGGATGCTGACCAGCATACAATGGCCATGATTCCAATGTTATCATGTAATTACTTATCTATACATTTAGTATATATAGTTAGTGTAGGATGAATGAGTGACTATGCAGAAGTAGTTCATAACATGAACTGGAATGTAACTTTAGAACTCTGCTCCTCACTGCCAAGACTGACAATATAGAATCTAATATCTTTTGAGTGGTTAAAAGAAGTACAAGCTGTGTGGTTCCTTGTAAACATGAGCATTTCTCTGACCAGTAAAAACTGTCAAGTTCAGTGAATAATATCAATTACTGGGTATAAAATCACAATGCAACTGATATGGGAGAAGGCTCACCAAAATAATGTTCTTTGGTAAAAGCATAATTACCTGATTTGGAATAATTCCTAGTTTGAATTTCAGTGCAGTTATTAATGGACATCAACATGAAATTTGAATAGGTTAAGTTAGTATGTGATAGTATGTGAACATATGGGAATTAAACATAGAATACACAGGGAGAAAGCTCACAAACAATTTCAGCTACTACAGAGTTTTTCTTATGCCTCGATTACCAGTTCCTTATTTTACTCAAAATTCTAGAGAGTTAAAATTCTCTTGGTTTTGAGTACAATTCTGTATATAAAACAAAGAGAAGTATACAGCAAAAGTAAAAACAGGTTTTTGATTCAAATTACAAAAGGATAAAATAGTGTTAAATCTGTTCATCACAGCAGCACACAGCATCTGTGAAATACTCTGGAATAAGAAGAGTGGCCACTTAAATTGTCTTGAAACAAAAGGTCTACATGATTTCATGTTAAATGTTCCCTTAAAAACAAAATTTCCCTTTATTTTATATTTATTTAAAATGATTGAATGGCAGGAGCCCATTTGCTTTATCAGATGTATGTTATAGGAGCCATCTTGTCTAAAGTAAATGGAGGAAAATGAAGATGGATTTTTAACAAAGGAATGCAGATAGTGTTTGTGAACTTAGAATAAATACATACCTGCAAAACTAGCTAGTAATTGTATCAAACAAAACCAAGAACCAAGCCTTTAGTAACTAAACACAAAAATATCTCACTTTTCCTACTAATTTTGATAAAGAATAATTCTGTGTCTCAGTGTCTAGGATAGGATGCTTAGGAATCCAAAACAGTCTAGGTCAATGTTGTATTGATTATTCTCTGTGCCCTTACATTCTCCAAAAATAATTGGGTCAGTCTTAAGTCAAGTGCATGACAGGAAGGCAGTACTTCTATACTATATAATTGGAGTATGTTCCAAATGGGCAAGAAGCCATGTTAACAGATGGCAAAAAAAAAATAGAGTCCTTTAAGGAAATGAAGTGTGCCCTCTGCCCTCTGATTTATAGACATATTTAATATGAAAGAATGTTGAAATTGCAGTTTCTGTAAGCCTTGTACCTTTAAGTATATGGGAATGACATTTTGTTTGACTTAAGAATTCATTAAACTTACACTTGATAGAAGGAAGTTATATTTTCTACTTAATTATTTTGCCTTTAATATTTACTACATTGATAGAAACTCAATTCATTCATTAGATCTACAGGCTGGTATATGCCCAACAGTTACATATTGGTTTCATAAAACAAAATTTAAAAATCGACTTGATATTTCAAATGCAAATGCAAAGCATCAAAATTGTGTTTGTTGAATTCACAATTATATACTAATAGAATTGCTTTAAAATCTTTAAAACTCAATATCCTTTGTTATAACAACTATACTAATGAGCATTCCATAAATGTTAGAATAAAAATGTTCACCTTTCTTTCCCCCAAAGCATTGATAGATACAGCATTCACTGTACCCTTGCTGTGTTTTGAAGATGAAATGTTCTTAATAAGACTCTTGTATTGATCTCCAAATGGTGGGGCTAGTTTGAGTGGCACTATAACCTGTAGGAGATGAAGCCCAGCTAGAGGATCTGAGTAACTGGGAGCTGGTCTTTGGAGTATCCTTCCATTCCCAAATCCTATCCTATTCTCTGCCTCTTGTCTGCCCTGAGATGATGAAAGTTCTCAGCCACATGTTCCCACTGCCATAAAATTCTGTATCTCAATAATCCCCCCAAAACAGAGGCAAAGTTAGACTGAATCCTCTAAAGCCATGAGTCAAAATAAATGTTTAAAGCTGTTTTTCCAAATACATTGTCACACAGAATAGCAACTTATATAACTTATATAACATTCATTAGCATTAGGTTTATAACTGGGAAGTAGTATGCACTACATGCTATTATTTTTGAGAAAAAGGAAATGTTCATGAGTTCCACATTGGTAATACTTTATTTATTGTTGAACCTACAAGTCAACAAATGTTTATATAGAGCAGTGATTCTCAACCTGTGGGTTATGACCCCTTTGGAGTCACATGTCAGATAGCCTACATATCAGAAACTTACACTATGGTTCATTATAGGAGTAAAATTACAAATATGAAGTAAATAAAATAATTTTATGGTTGGGGTCACTACAGAATGAGGAACTGTACTGAATGCTCACAGCATTAAGAAGGTTGAGAACCACTGATTTAGAGAGTGACTTATTAATTTATTACCTTCATTTTATTTGAATTAGGAATTTGAAATTGGATCCTCTGGTGTTATGGATTTATGCGAGAAATTGCAGAACAATCTTATCAATGACCGATAGAGATTGTCCTAGGACCCAGGGGACTGACATTCTTGAGTCAGAGGGTCGGCACTACTATGGTAATGGTTACCATTGACAACTGAGAAGAAAAGTCACACACAACAAACTTCACAGGTGACAGTCCCTTTGTTTCCCTGCTATTGGGTCAACTTGCACACATATTGATGACAAAGTTTCACCCAGATTTTTATAGCACACAAATATAAATCTTATAGTAACAATGTCATGCATCTAAAGCCTCCAATTGTTAAAACACTCCAAACAGATGAACAAGTGATGATGTTCTTTTTAAATTTTCTCAGAGGTTTTTTTTTATATATATATATATAATTTTCCCTTTGGAATTCCAAAGAACTTCTTTAGAAATCATTTTCTCATCATGTTTTCACTACATCATAAACTGTGCCATATAATGTCCCTTCCCCATTATTTCTATAGAGGGTTATACCAAACTAAGTTAGTGCATAAAGTACTGATCTGAAGTGATGGACTCTACAGGGTGAATTTTCATGTGAATGTTTGGCACCTATGGGAAGATGGAAACCAGGTATCTGGGCAGATGGAGCTTATAAGGTCTTTTACATTTTAATGTTTCCTACTGAATAGGCACAGATTGCTAAAGCAAAAATGCCACCTGGCTCCTTTGTTCCTTATTTTGTAGAATTAAATGTAAACTGAGAACAAACCACCAATTCTTAGCATTAATACTAGTTATAATTAGAAATGTAAGATATATCTTGCATATGTATCTCACCATAAAGTATTCATATTTACTTAAATATGAAATCATAACAGATAAATATTCATATTTTGTGTGGGCTTACAGCCTCTGAAACTGGAGAAGATAGTTATATGCTGTCAGTACAACGGATTCTGCTGCTCTGGCTAAGGTGCTTACTGAAAATCCAGAATTTGAGGGAATGTAGCTTTGTTTCCACTAATTTTAATCAGTGCTTCAAAGTCAGACTGCTTTTCAGTAAATATAATTGCAATAATTAAACAACTTTAATAAGCATTATTCTTAAGTCATATGGGTGGCAGAATATATCGTTTAATGAGAATCATTGTTCAATGATGATCATGTGGATGACCTTTAATGGCACACTTCTCTTTTAGTGAACTCATGATAGATAGAGAAGTGTTCTCCTGATATAACTGAGGGAATTGCTCTGCATCTTCTTCAAATGTCCTAAAATTATAAAATGACTATTTATCCAGACATATATACATGCATACTCTATGAATGTACATGTACACATATGCATACAGCAGAAATACATATTCTCAAACAAAAATATATATTATTAAGCAGACATATATACCTATATATTATATAAATTATATAGGAGGATATATTTATATATATGTATACATATGTATATATCATGTTCTCCCTCAAGTCTTCCTCTTCTTTGTCATCCTTGGTTTGTAGAAATGCTTTTCTTATTTTTAAAGTACATCTACTAATACGTCATTATCTGTTCAGTATCACATATTTGGTGGTTTTGCTGATGACATCTCCACAGTATCTTTGTAATTTTAAAATCCAATATAATAGTCTTTCCTTTCCTGCACCTTCTTGAGCCCTCTGTCAATTGAATATATTTTTATGCATTAAAGATCAAAAGTGTTTCCAGAATGCATTATGGATGTTAGAAAGCAAGAACATGGAATTAGAAATGTCCTCTTATGTACAACACGAAGAGAATTGCCATGTGGAACACTCATTCCAAAGAGCCTTTGCCTTGTCAAGTACTAACTGGTGACAATTAAAGAGCAGGCAGGCTGAGTGTTTGCAGTACCACCCAGATAAATAGGAAATAGCTATCAGAGCAGCATAACACATTCGTGTGCATGTGTGTCCTGGTAAGTGCTGATAAATAAGCAGCTGGGAACACCTTTGCTATCTCCTCATCTGTGTGAGAATCTCTGTCCTAACATTAATTCCAGCCTTCTTTGACACCTCAGATGTGATGTCAGTAGTTAAGTGTCTTTTCCCTAGTCCGTGAAATCTCAAGGGTATTTATCCCTACTTGACGAAAATAAAGAGCCTGGAAACTATTACTTTCTCATTTCCTTTAGTTTCTCCCAAATTTTCCTCATCTTTTTCTATACTCCATGGTTTCTTTTTCTTTCAATTTGAATGGCACTGATCTACCTACAAGCACGGTAATTTTAATTTTAAAGAAAAGCAAAAGAAACAGCAAAAACGATCCCTATTGCCACTCATGCATCTGAGTTTGCGCTGGGTTCTTTGCACTGAGGAGTTGTGGTCTGTTTCTGTTGCCCATCACATTGGTGAAAGTCTCTCTAAAACTTTATTATTACTTTTTTTTGATCTGGTGGTTTCCAGGGTCCAGCCACTCAGCTACACAGCAAGCCATGGAGTAAGAGTAAGATTTACAGAAGAGAACCAGAAAAGCCCAGAGGTCAAAAGTCATCCAGATAATTTAGGTTAAGGAAAGCTGGCTAGAAACAAACCCAAGCTAAGGCCGGGCATTCTCAATTAAGTAAAAATAAGCCTCCATGTGTGATTTATTTGGACGCGGGGTGGTAGCCCCCCAAAAGAGCAAAAAACAAACACAAACAGTGCCTTTTTAAAAAATTTCTGTTTATGAACTATTCTGGAAATGTACTCTTCAACCATTTTTGAACCTTTCCAATATTGCCTCAGAATTTACACTCTCTAGAAATACCATCAGAAAAGGAAAAGAAACCCATGCTTTCCCAGCTTCCCTACTTGGGCTCCCTCTCCCATGGTAGCTTTCACTTCTGAGCCATGGTGTGGTAGACTTTTAAGCAGAAGGTGCATATGAAGTCATCAACTCCAGTAAGAGTACCGTGAAATGTTATCATCTGTTACAGACTGGGTGAGCATCTCTAGTAGAGCACTGTGTTAAAATTCTATCCTGATAGTGCTGAGCGAAAGTGAGGAAAACTTTGGAAGTGGGGCCTTCTGAAAGGTCCTTGGGACATTTGGGTCATTCCTGAAGGAGATTTTGAGGTACCAGCATCATCCTCTTCCCGTTTGCTATCTGGCCATGAGGTAAGCATCATGCTCTCTCCTGATCTCCTCAGCATAGCCACCCTGCATCTCTTTAGAGGTCTCCCTCCAAAATGGGCCCATCCAGATTTTTTTCTTTTTTCTTTTTTTTATTTTTTGAGCCAGGGTTTCCCTGTGTAGCTTTGAGCCTTTTCCTGGAGCTCACTTGGTAGCCCAGGCAGGAATCAAACTCACAGAGATCTGCTTGGCTCTGCCTCCCGAGTGCTGGGATTAAAGGTGAGTGCCACCACTACCCAAGCAGTTCTTTCTTTCTTTCTTTCTTTCTTTCTTTCTTTCTTTCTTTCTTTCTTTCTTTCTTTCTTTCTTTCTTTCTTTCTTTTAAAGCTGAGGATCAAACCCAGGGCTTTGTGCTTGCTAGGCAAGTGCTCTACCACTGAGCTAAATCCCCAACCTGTTCCATGCAGAGTTTTTGACAGAAAATTCAGCACTAGATGTTTAATTTTTTGTAAGTTAAGTATCTCAGGTACTCATGACATTAGTAGAAAATGGGTAAACATTACCCACGTAATGCAAGAATATTTGCACTATAGATCCTGGGAAATTCACAACTAACATGGTCCTCCAAATACTTTCAGGAATCTAATTCATTATTACTTTTCCGTCATAAAACATTCATTTGAGAGATCAATACTACACTATACCTACAAACAGTTTTTATATTTTTCAGCCTTTTTTTTTTTTTTTTTGGTATAGGAAGGTTTTGGTAAAACCAAGTAAATCAATAGATATTTGAATTTCATTAAATAGTTTATGTTAACTGTTCAAAACAATTTATCCTCAAATTCTCTGTCATTGCTTCAATTCTTAGTTTCAATAACAGTAATTTGACCCCTATAAGAACGCAATAAAATATATATTGATATTTCAGTGGCTTCTGAGGAATAGCACGGGAATATTTGGTTCTATATAGCTAATTTATGAAATGTTTATGGGCACGAGCACATTGCTTTGGACTCACCAAGATGTATGTCTTTGAGAAAATCAGAGTTTAAAAGCAAAACTGGAGCAGTAAATAGATGCTTTAAGCATAAATATGACTTACAGACTCACCCAAATTTTGTGACTACTACACCATCAGCAGTAGAACTGGAGGAAACCCCAGAGAATAACAAATCTTTAAGATATGTATAATTGAACATATTATACCCTTGCTGAATAATATACATACATACATATATATATATATATATATATATATATATATATATATATATGTATATGCATACATAATTTTCTATGCTCCAGAGCCTTACATTGTAAGAAATACATTTAACAGGTATTTCCTAGTATGAAAATACTACGGAAGGATACCATTTGTGTTTTAAAAGCTGCTAGATGTCACAATGTAACATTTGAATATGTGTGTGTGTGTGTGTGTGTGTGTGTGTGTGTGTGTCTCATGCAGTCCTAGATTTTATAAATACTATCTCTAATTTGATTTTGTAGAATAAGAAAGTTGAATATACATGAAATAGGTAACACAGTGGTAGAGAGATAAAAGAATATACTCTTTCAGGGTATTGAAATAAGTAGAAAGGACCAAAGAGAGGAAAAGGCATAGCCAAGCGAGCATTAAAAGAAAGATCCCAATGCATTTGGATTGCAGACTGCAGGAAGATGAAAATAAATTTGTAGAGGTTAAAGAAGCCAACGTTTTCTATTATATATGTCATGTTTCTGTTTAAGAACCACAAAGAGCCACCAGTAGTGATGTGCCGTTATGCTATGAGAGAGCAGATTTCCTGAACAGATTTAAAGTAGATAGAAAGATGAGACTGGGCTGTGCACATTTTTGGAGGACAACTTCATAGAATACTTTTAAGACACATAAATGTTATTCATGCACTGAATACACTTTATAGATAACAAAATATAGAAATTTGTTAGTGACTACAGTAACTCAAAACTTTGAAATATGTGAATACCAGTGGAACTTATTCATATACCAAATAAATTATTCATTGTGGCATATACTAGTTGATAAATGTAAATTTAATAAAACCAAATAAAATGTGGCTTCTCCTTGTGACACTCGAACAGTTATTTTACTTTGATGTTTTATTAAATATTAGAAAATAAAAGTGAAATATTAGTGAAAGTAAAAATACATTGTTTGCATTCAGAGTCCTGTTGTATTTATTTCTATTTCTTAATTTCTCAAAAGCATGGGAGCCTAAATTCAAACTCTTGCCACTGCTGTTTTCATATATTAGATATATATGTGAAATGATATATGATTTTTCTAAACGTAGAACATATATATTGTAGTAAGATAGTTGTTTCCATTTTCCATTATCGTCAAAAGCATTACTCTTACCAAGTCAATCAGAAAACACTTACTAGGAACCTTGATTTCAGAAATCATGACTTGTAAATTACTATGCTCAACTTGCTGCAGACACCTTTTTCTCTGTACCCACACTGGAGCAGATTATTCAGACACCTACACCCTTCCTCCATGACCCCATTTATTTGTCTCAGTCACCAATTCCCTGACTCCCACAAACACTTCATGAAAAATTAACAGAATTAAAGATGAAAAGGGAAACAGAACAACAGACACCAAAGACATACAAACAACCATAAGGACATATTTTAAAAAACCTATACTTCACCAAATTGGAAAGTCTAAAAGAAATGGATACTTTTCTTTACATATAGAATACAAGATTTGAATCAAGAATAAATAAGCAATTTTACCAGACTTATGATTCCTAGAGAAATAGAAGAATTAAAAGACCCCCAACCAAAAAAGAACAACAAAAAAAGGCCTTGGCCAGATGGTTTCAGCACAGAATTCTAACTGAATTTAAAGGAATATTTAATGTTAATACTTCTCAAATTATTTCACAAAATAGACACAGAAAGAACATTATATAATTCTTTTTACAAAGCCACAGTTATCCTGATACCCAAACCACATAAAAACCCAACAAAGAAAATTACAGACCAATTTTCCTTGTGAACACAGACATAAAAATTCTCAATAAAATACTTTCAAACCAACTCTAAGAACACATCCAAAAGATCATCTAAAATGATCAAGTAGGTTTCATCTCTGTGATGTAGGGATGGTTCAAAATGCATAAATGAAGAAATATAATCCACCATATAAACATACTGAAAGACATATGACAGACACATCACATTAGGTGCAGAAAAGGCGTTTGACAATCCAACATCTCTTAATGATAAGTAAAAGCCCTTGGGTGATTAGGAATACGATATATAACTCAACATAATAAAGACAGTTTATGAGAAACCCATAGCCAACATCAAATTTAATGAAGAGAAACTCAAACCAACTCCACTAAAATGTTGAACAAGACAAGGTTGTCCGTTTTCTTCATGCCTATTAAATATAGCACTAGAAGTTTTAGCTAGAGCAATAAGACAACTGAAAGAAATGAAGGAAGTATAAATAAGAAGAGGAGAAGTCAAATATCTTTATTTGAAGATGATATGATAGTATACATAGATGATCCAGAAAATTCTACCAGGGAATTCCTACAGCTAATAAATGCCTTCAAATAATGTAGCTGTATACAAAATAACTTGCAAAAATCAGCAGCATAAATTTGACTAAGAGAGAAATCAGGGAACAACACCTTTTAAAATAGACTTAATATCTTGGAATACCTCTAACCAAGAAAGTAAAAGACTTTTCTGATAAAAAAAATATGAAGAAATTGAAGAAGTTATGAGAAGAAAGAAATATCTCCTGTGCTCATGGATCATTAGGAATAATGTAGTAAAAATGGTCATCCTGTCAAACACAGTCTACAGAATCAATACTAGCTCCATCAAAATTCTAACACAATTCTTCAGATAATTTGAAAGGACAGTTTTCAGCTGCACATAGAAAACCAAAAAACTCAGGACAGCTAATACAATCCTGAAAAATAAAAATACTGCTGGAGGTATCTCCATTCCTGACATCAAATCATCAAATTGTATTACAACATTATAACAATACAAAAAAAACACAGTTTTGGCACACATAGACACTCACAGACACACACACACACACAGACACACACACACACACACACACACACACACACACAAACCCAAAAACAAAAACATAAAACAAACAAACAAAAAACAACCCAGAATATTGATCAATGTATTTGAAGACCCAGAATTAAGTCTATATACCTACAGATACCTGATATTTTATGAGGAAGCCAGAAATACACACTGGGGGGGCAAAAGGCCTTTAACAAATGAAGCTGGTCAAACAGGAAAGCTGTGTGTAGAAAAATGTAAAAAACGAACAAACAAAAAAAATCCATACTTAACACCCTGCACAAACCTCAACACCAAATGGATCAAATACCTTAACCAATGTAAAACCATATACGCTGGATTTGATAGAAGAGAATGTGGGGAATAGACTTGAACTCATTGGCTCTGCAAAAGACTTTCTGAACAGAACATTAATAATACAGGCTAAGAACAACAGTTAATAAATGGGACCTCATGAAACCCAAAAGTTCTGAAGTGTCAGGCTACAGGATGGGGAAAGAATATTAGGAATTACGCAACCAGTAGAGAGAGGGCTAAATATGTAAAGAACTCAAAAACTGGACATTAAAAAGCAATTTAAAAGTGGGGTGCAGATCTAGTCAGAACTTCCAAAAGAGGAAATCAAATGGGTGAGAGTCACCGTGGCTGATATATTGTGCACCCTAATAAACTTATCTGAGGTCAGAGAACACAAAATAGAGGCAAGAAAATGGTGGCACAAACACCTATAATCCTATCACTTGGGAGGGAGAGATCCATCCAGATCTATGTGAGTTCAAGGCCATGCTGGAAATAGCCAGGCATGTTGACACACACCTTTAATCTCAGAAAGTGATGGAAGGAAGCAGAAAGGTATATCAGGTGTGAGAACAGGAACTAGAGGCTTTTAAGCTTTGAGGCTTTTAGCAGCAGTTCAGCTGAGATCCATTCAGGTGAGGACTCACAAGCTTTCCGTCGGAAGAGTCATGGAAACAGGATACACTGAGAAGTTGTCTAGGTAAGCTTAGTTGTGGCTTGTTCTGTCTCTCTGATCTTTGAGAATTTACCTCAATACCTGGCACCCAGGTTTTTTAGTTAATAAGACGATTTAGCAATTTGTACAAATCACTTAAACAAGAGTTCCACATCCTTAGCCCTCAGGGAAATGCAAATCAAAACTACTTGAGATTTCATTTTATATCAATCTGAATGACCAAGATCATAAAACAAATGACAGCTCATCCTGGCAAAGATTCAGAGTAAAGGAACACTCATACATTGCTAATGGGAGTGCAAACTTGTATAGGCACTATGGAAATTCAGTGTGATGATTCCCCGGGTAGGTAGGAATAGATTTATATGTACAGTTCTAGCTCTACCACTCCTTGGCATATACTCAAAGGATGTTTCATCCTACTGCAGAGACAATTCCTCAACCACATTCATTGCTGCTGTATAGGAAAATAGAAAAATTGGAAAAAGAAAAACCTGGAAAAGTCTAAATGTCCATTAATGGATGAGTAAACAAACAAAATGTGGTATATATTTATAAAATGGAATATTATTAAGCCATTAAACATGAAATTTCCAAGTAAATAGATGGAGCAAGAAAAAATCATCCTGAATGAGGTAACCAGAACCAGAAAAATCACATATTGTATGTATTTGTTTATATGTGGTTATTAGCTGTTGAATTTTAGATAAGCAAGCTACAATCCATAGAACTACAAAGGTTAGGTATAGGGGAAAGAGACTTGGGTCAGGAATGGATCTCCATAAAAAAGGGAAATAGTTATGGGTAGAGGTGAGCAGGAATGGGAGGGTCAAATGTGGGATGGATGCATGGTGAGTGAATAATTACTAGGTAGCCTAGCTAAAGATAAGGGCCATTGGAAGGGTCATATGGAAACAATACAGTAGAAGCTTCCTAAAATATAGACATGTATGAAGGTGATATAAATAAAATTGCCCAATAAAAGGGGATACAGGACCCTAATGAATACCTTCTGACACCAAATGCAGTTTTTAGTGTCAGGAATAGGTTATATCTAATTGAGTTACTGGTCAAAGGGGTCCCATAGGAACCCGCAAACAAGCCCAGGCTATTGCCAAGGCTATTGGTTGCTCTCCACAAACTTAGTTTAAGGCCCTATGGCTGAAAACAACACCTCCACAATTCACTGAACACAGAGAAGTCTGACAGCTGCATACCTAGAGACTTCACAACTACAAACTAGTGTTTGGAGTACTGGAAGGTATTCTGAATGGTACCAATGTAGAAACATGAACACCAACCCACCTATAAAATGTTCAAACTATTATGATAATCTGGGTGCCTGATGCTCTAGTGCCATAGTGGCATGAAGCTTGTGGGAGTAACCAAATAATATCTGATTGGTTGTATGGCCCACTCCATGATATGGAACCCAGCCCTGCCACTGCTCTAGTGGCTAAGAACCTGAGACCAGGGGACCTCTGGGAAAACCAAATGTCACTTTTCTGTCAACAGAACATAGCCATAGAATGATTCCTAATGTCATTCTGCTACACTCATAGCCTTACTCAGCCATCATCAAAAAAGCTTCCTCCTCCTTGAGATGAGAACAAATACACTGACAGTGTGCAGAGTTAAAGACCTTGGAGCATTCAGTCCTAAATGGAATGTGTCCATCAAATCCCACCCCCTGAAGGTCTTGGGGGACCCTGAGGAAGATGAAGTGGAAAGAGTGTAATAGACAGAGAGGATTAAGGACACCAAGGAAGAAACTTATTAATATAACATGGTCAACTCACATACAAGCTTACAGAGACTGAGGGAGCATGCACAGAACTTACATGGATCTTCACTAGATTGTGTCCCAGTGTTGAGAAGTGGACATATTCCACCATCCCTATCCCAGAAGCCACCACCAATTGATAACCACTGGCAGAAAAATTTCTTCCCTGCAATGGAGTCTCACTAGGAATACAAACCATTATTCTATTATCTACTTAAAACAGTTTTTAAATTTAAATATATTTTTCTTCATATTCTTCCCCTCCCCAAAATTTTTCCAGATCCTCTCCCTTTTCCTACCCACCCAACATTAAGTGCTTTCTCAGAAACCAAACAAAAACTCAATACACCCAAAAAGGAAAACAAATCACAAAAACAAACAGCAACAAAAACCTACCAAACTGTAACCAAACAAAAGCAGGCAAAACATTATATAGTCAATTATATATTAATCAACTAATTCTGGACATGAAACCTGCCCTGGAATGGTTGACATACCCATTGTCACTCCATTGGAGAAAACTGTTTTTTTCCTTCCAACAGGTATAAGTGAATGTTCAGTTAAATATTTACCCTAGGAGATGGGTATTCATGCATACATTTTTAAACATAAAAATAAAATATAATAAGATAAAACATAAACTATCACATTGAAGTTGGACAAGACGAACCAACCAAAGAGAAAGAGCCCAAGAGAAGGCACAAGAATCAGAGGCCCACTTGTTCACACATTCAAGAGTTCCATTAAAAAAAAATAATTAAACTGAAAGCCCCAACATTAGTACAGAGGACTTGGTGGAGATCTGTGCAGACTCTGTGCATGGTGCTCAGTCTCTGTGAGTTCAGATGAATTTTGCCCATGTTGATTTAGAGGGCTTTATTTTCTTGGTGCCCTCCATCCCCTCTGGCATTTGCAGTCTTTCTGACTCCTCTTCCACAGGGTTCTCTGAGCTCTGAGAAGACTTTGATGGAAACATCCCATTTAGGGCTGAGCATTCCAACGTCTCTCACTCTCAGCATTATGTCTGGCTGTGGGTCTGTATTTGTATTTGTTCCCATTTGCCATAGGAGGAAGCTTCTCTGACGATGACTCATCTATGAGTAGAGCAGAATATCATTAGGAGTCATTTGATTGCTAGGTTTTTTTTTTTTTTTTTGGACTTATTAATTTTAGGCAAGTATTATTTGGTTTTCCCATAGGTCTCTGGGCTATCTTGTCTCAGGTTCTTGGTCATCTAAGCAGTGTTAGGCATGGGAGTGGGTCTTTAGTCAGGTCAGTCATTGTTTGGTTACTCCCTGGAGCTTTAAACCACCATTGCCCTAGCATATATTGCCAATAGTATAGCATTAAGTAAGGCGCTAGAAAGAGCATAAAGATCCCATTAGGAAAGGTAAATACAATAGGCAGCTAAGGAATGAATGTGCCAGATGGGAGGAGCAAGGGGAGAAGGGTATGAGAGAGGTTGTTCTTGGAAGGAATAAAGGGAGAGACATATAAAAATGATGGGATATTTGAGGGGTTGCTTGGAAGCCTTATACAGTAGAAACTTCCTAAAGCATAGACATATATGAAGGCTATCTAAATGGAGTTACCAAATAATAGAGAGACTAAGTACGAACTGCCCATCTCTTATCATCAAAGCTTCCAGTTCTATACTGGTATCAGGTTACATCTAATCCAGTTGTTGGCCAGCAGTGTCTCACAAAGATTCCCCCCAAATGCCAAGGTGTTGCCAAGACTATAGGTTGCTCTTCCCAAAATGTCAGCAAGTCATTGATGAGTATAACACCTACACAACTCATTGAACATGAAATGTTAAGCTGATGCCTACATAGAACCTTTAGTGTCCTTGGTATAAAAAGATACTCTGCATGTCATCAAAAGACAAACATAAACATCAAGCAAGTCACAAAATCTTTATTTACAGTACAAACTATTCTTAAGGGCAGGCTTTATGTCTAGCAGTAAATGGCCATCTCAAAATGAACTGGATGGGATTTTTAGAGATGCTTTGTCAGGGCTTCTTTTGTTTGTTTGTTTGATTTTGTGTTTTTCACTTTACAGGCCCTTTGTGGCTATATTGTGGCTTCAGGGTTTGTAGCTTTGTGTATTTGTAGGACTACTGTGCGTGAACATTTGTGTCTCTAGGTCTATATGTGTTTCTTGTGCTTTTTTTTTCTTTTTTTTTTTGGCCTATTTCCTTCTGTTTATTTTGCCCTCTTCCACTTTATTTTTATGTTATTTATTTATTTTTATTTTGATGCCTATTTTTTTCCTAAGGAAAGCCAGAAAGGGCACTGAATTGGATGGGATGTGAGGGGCAGAGACTCTCAGAGGAGTTAGGGGATGTACAAAAGGGGGGAAAAAAGAGAGAGAAAATGACCATGGTCACATTTTTTTGCTCTCTGTCTTTAAGGTGTTACATTGTATCCCATCTCTTTTACATATTTAAAAGACTGAAAGATAATTCCTTTCTCTATTAAATAATTCTCCTTAGAGACCATTGCAACTCTGACTCCTGAATAAGAGTGATAGCCCTTTAATGAGAATGATGTATACCAAATCTCTCCTTTCTAAATGGCTCAGCATCTTCTTTTGAAGTCTCAGACACATCCTTTCCCTGCAGGGTATTTTAGTATGTAGTTCACAGTAAACTTTTCCATCTTAACTTAAGTAATGACATCACTCCAGGATACTTCAAATATCTCCATAGATTCCCAGCCATACCCCAGATGTATTGACCCCATAGCATTGTAAACAGCAGACTCTACTACTCCAGTCCTTCCTCTCTTGACTGTTTGCTTACAATTGTACCTAGTCAGAGTCTGCTTCTGAATTTTTAAATGTGAACATTTAATCTGTTGGACATCAAACCCGGTATTCAATTTGTTTTACAAGTCCATGTGTCGGGTCCAACTAGTTTTTTGAAGCTAACAGCACAAGTATATAACTCTCACCTTGCAATTC
Source organism: Onychomys torridus (assembly GCF_903995425.1). Taxonomy (NCBI): domain Eukaryota; kingdom Metazoa; phylum Chordata; class Mammalia; order Rodentia; family Cricetidae; genus Onychomys; species Onychomys torridus. Next base: position 52,782,600 of record NC_050454.1, read on the forward strand.
ATTTTAGATTCACCTGCTGTCATTTATACAGCCTTAAACTTCCCTTTGCATGCTGTTTATCTACTCAAGTGATCAGGTGTGAAAATGAAATAAGCTATGTACCTTTCCCAAAGAAACCATAAATTTATTTCCTAACTTAGATGAAACAACTCTTTGGTAGCCTTGATCTCATTCGTGAAAAGACAATGCAATTTACTAAATGGTGCCCCACTGACCTGAGAGGTTAATACAGATCAAGCATGCAAATAGTTTTAATCAATGTTGAAAAGTTGATTCGCTGTCTAGTGAATCAGCCAAAGCAACTGTGGCGACCTCCATCAGGCTCAGGACCAGCTGCTCATGAAGAAATATGGAAGCTCCTCCCCACATTCCTTCACTGCTCTCAACTTAAATTTGAGTACAAACCCATATATTTAAATTTTGTCAAGTGAGGGACTGACACCAGTTATATAAACTCTGGATATGAACAACCTTAGAATTGAATATTCGGGAGAAAATGAGAAGTCAGTTGAGATTACACTGAAAAAGATGAGAACTCTATAAATTTTTCTTGCCACTTAGATACATAAATATGTAAGAATAAATATATATGTATAACATATAGTAGAAATAACAGATGTTATAAATATGAATGTATAACTGTATCATAGGAACAGACATTTGTAAGAAGGAATTTGAATTTGAAGATGTTCTTTCTCCACATATATTTGTAAACATATACATATATTTATATATGTGTAAATACATACATATATGCTCATTGACACATGTACGTGGGGCATCACTAGTTTCATGGTGTTGAAACAGTGGTTTCATAGCTAATTTCACAATTATTCAGTGAGTAAGAATTAAATGTAGAGATATGAAAAACTAGTAGAACTTGAAAGAAAAGGAACCTTAAGAGGACCCCAGGTTCACAGCTGGTAAAAACAGAGAATTAGCTGTGATTCTCTAAAGGCAACATTAGGCAGACATTTTCTTTTTGGACTATGATATTCTTGGCACAGCCTCATCTCTATTTTTATTGTAGAATGCTCCACAAATTCTCAGGCTTTAAACAATTTAATTTAAATAACATGCCGCATTCTCCATTCTGTTAACTGCTGTTGGGATTCGAACATCAATCAGTTTTTGTCATTTCATCTTTTGCTTCGGAATATGGCATTCAATATAGAACTGTTGGTAGTGAACAGGAGACTTGCAGATGGAACTCTTAAATAACACAGAGGGTCAGATCACCCATATTTTACTGATCAAACAGGCATGAGATATACTTGCCTGAATTTTTTAAAAGCAACTCTTCAGGTGAGTCTACACCGACAATCATTGTTTCATTAAAGTAGAACTCATTCATTGCATATGAACAATGAACTGTGATATGACATTCTCGATGGCCTAATAAATGACATACAAATTTCATCAACATTTAGTAGACCCACTACCCTATTCTTATCTCATTCCTTCCATCCAGATTTATATCATCCATGCTACTAACAGAAGGAAAGGAAAATAAATGGTATCACTAGAAATAAATTTATTTCAAAATCAATTTAAAACAATTAGCTTATGAAATAGCACAATGCACCTTCTTGTGACTGCTGTTATGAGAATGACACTTGAGTTGAATGTGCACTAATTCTTCTGAAGAGGGAGGACTGCTATCTACACAAACATTGCAGGCTGTGGGAAGCACAGGATCCACTTACTGTGATAACCAGGATATAAATAAATCCAAAGTATGGGTAAACTTGAAAAGTAGTGATTGCATTTGTTTGTTGAATCATTCTATCAATTTTAATACTTATCCACTTGTTTGGAAGAGATTCAACTACTTAATAGACACTTTCCTTGCCATTATTGTGAAACTAGCTATGCCCCACATAATCCCATCGCCTTCCTGCTGATTTGAGCTATTAAATATCAGCATGGTTCCTTTGCTTGGCTCCACAGGTTGATAGAAACTATTTTTTGACAAGCCTTACTTCTTACAAATACAGAAAACCTTTATATCTATTAGTGATAGATCTTATGTAAGCATATGCATTTAAATGTCAGTTTTCTGTGGAAGTCCAGTGATCAGAAGGCTAAACACCCTAACTGTCCTGCCGGAACTCTCGTCCAATAACTGATGGAAGTGGATGCAGAGATCCTCAGCCGGGCCCCAGGTGGAGCTCCATGTGTCCAACTGTCGAGAAAGAGGAGGGTCTGCAAGAGCATAAATTGTTGAATCCAAGATTGCAAAAAGCACAGGGACAAATAGCCAAACGAATGGAAGCACATGAATAGACAAATAATTTCAACACAACTTTTTAAAAAATGATTTGAAGCTATGAATAAGAGTTGAAAATTTTCTTGGGAAAATATGCAAAGCCAATATAAAATATTATTTTAATTTTAAATTACTTGGGATGACTTAGAACTGAATGATAGCTTATGAAATCAAATCTTCATACCCAATTAAAGCATATTGATGATTTTATTAGAAAATTCAGATGGCATCAAAAGGGCTCTTATGAAATTATATATACATTTATGAATTTGTTAATCTTCTCATACACATAGCCATCTTTGTAGATAGTTCTTGTGTTAAATGTGGGTTAAAAATCTATCTAATCAAAAGCATATGTGAATCATGTCTTATTTTGAACATCTAATACTAATATCACACATAGCAGTTGAACAATGTAGATTATGTATTGAACACATTACTGAAAGACTTTAGATCTTAAGTTCTAAACAAAAATGAGGCCACTTTCAAGCATAAACTAAATTTCTTTTAAAATGTTTTCTGTCATTGATATAATGATAATGTTACGTAATTTCTCAATAGATCATCTCACCTAAATGAAGTTGTCAGAGAAGCAAGGTTCTTGGTATTTCTCTTATTATTTGTTACGTTATGTATATTATCTCAAAGCAGCATTAAGGCATATTAGAATTAGCTATTCCATATTGAATAACAAATAAACACCTATCATAAACATCATTGTATAACATTTGATGTAGCTATTTGGTACACGTTTTTCAGGATTTAGCTATATGATCCCTATTACCATTAGTAAAATGTGAGGCTAAGTATCCTTGAATCTAAGAACATCATGGATTCTAATTTTAAAGATAAAGCATCAGCAATGATATACTTATTTTTATTCCTACAGCAAACAATAGATTCTTATCAGTAATAACACAGTGCGCTCTAGTTTTTATTGTTACTTTTATCAAATAGAAAGTGCTACACAGGTAGTTGACTTAAGGGACCTTGTGGACCTTGAAAGATGATGGCTCAATGGTTAATATGCCTGTTGCTCTTTCAGAGAAGCTGAATTCAGTTTAAAGCACCCTATTTCAATATCGCAAAGTTGTTGTTACTACAGATCCAACACCCCTTCTTGTCCTCTTCAAGCAAATGTACATACACACACATAAATAATTATTTTTGAAAAAAAGAACTGTGAAATGTCTGTTATGAGACTGAATCAAGAAAGTATTTCATTACCTGAGGTTTTGCATAGTACCCAAGTTTGTTTTCCAGTATTCATGTGAAGCAACTTTCAGCTATCTGCCACTCTAGCTCCAGTGGATCTAAAGCCTCCAGCTTCTGCTGGACTTATATTCATTTACTTCTTCACACAGAGATACAAATGCACACAGACACCCCCCATTATACACACACACACACACACACACACACACACACACACACACACACACACAATTAAAAATAGTAATGTAGTTGATAGTCTTTCAGTAATGTGTTTAATACATAATCTACATTGTTCAACTGCTGTATGTGATATTAGTATTAGAAGTTCCAACCCCTATTGAGGCATCAGTAATGGTCACACCTACAAGGCAGGGCTGAGAGAGGATGTTGAAGACCAGAGTTCAGGATGCCAGGGGTTCTCTTGGTTCCAGGACCCTGGACGCTGGAGATAGACGGAGCAGAGTTCTCCAGGGAACACTGCTGGACTGCTCCATACCTTTGTTAGACGCTACAACCTACCTATCCCTTCATTTGTAAGCTACCCCACAAAATAAACCTCCCTTTTAACTCTGTGTAGTGGCCTTAATAATTTCACCAATAGAAAACCATGCCTAATACTCAGGACTTAGACATCTTCCTAGGGCTAGTGAGGTCATCTTAGAAAATCATCTATTATCACCACTTTGCTAGATTTTCTTACTTCATTCTAAATCTTACCACTATATCCACAGAGATGTGTAGCTACCACCCAGCTTCCAAGAGGCTGATTTCACAGTAAATGAAGACATTCCCTGAAAACCACAATTAGACACAATGCAGAGATCAATGATGGTAACGAGCTCTGACCCAGTGGATACATCGACATCACCATCAGCATCACTGCTTAAGGAAACATCACAGAGAGGGTCCTGAAAGATTATTAGAGCTGGAATACCAGAGATTCTGCTATGGAAGACTTTCTCCTAGAAATGAATGGCTGAATAAACAAAACTGTCAATGGACATGCTAACAAAGAAGTGGGGGAGCGGTTCCTGGGTCCTACTTTAGGCAAAGTACTACTGGCAGCGGATTGCTGGTGGTGGTGGGAATTAGCCTTTCTAATGAATAATTACCCCTATAGATTGTCCAATGCAGAAATGTCCCTGAACCACATATACTCAAACAAAAACAGACTTTGCAAGTTGAGGGACTGGAGAAAGATAGTTGAGTGGAGATGAAGAGAGGAAAATAATATAATTCTATCTCACTTAAAAAGAGATTTAAATAAAGAAATCTTTATTTCTTAGAATATAATGTAAGTAAGGTAATAATAATAATAATAAAAACACCTACATTTTTAAGAAGGAGGCTAGATTAAATAGAAAGGAAATGTTGTCGACTCAACTTCACAAATATTTGCAGTGACTTGATCATAAATAAGTCTCAAATATAATTTACAAAATTATTCAGAAATGTGTTCCTGTTTACTAAGCCAAAGTTCCACTATGCTCACACGGGGAACACGCATCAAGTTTTAGTGTACCTGTGGTGGTTACTGAAAGTTCAAATGTTCTGATTTATGTTATTTTTTTCCTTTCTACCCTCCAAAATGTGTTTTGTAGGAAAATTTTTTATGGCTGGGAGGTAAACTCAGGGAAAATAGAATTGACTAGCAGTTGGTGGTTTGGTGTCCATCCTGGCTTGTATATAGTCACTTATGGTATTTTTCCTGTCTTTCAGCCTTAACTCTATGGTGGTTAATGCTCCCATTAAGCTTGATTTTAGTGAAGTCTAAAATATCAAATACATATAGTTGGAGAATGTAAAGAAAAAGTGGCACACCATATTTTACATTTTCTATATAAGTTTATAGTAATAATTCAAATATAATGACTTATATCAAATGTACCTTTAAAAAAATTTTTAAGGTTATAATTATTTACATTTCTCATTTTCCTTGCTCCCTCCAAACCTTCCATATAACCCTCTTTCCGCTCTTTCAAATTCATGGCCTCTTGTATCATTAATTATTATTGTATGTATATATGTGTAAATATATACATATATTTTCCTAAATACAAATTCACCAATCTGTATCATGTTACTTGTGTGACCATTTGGTATTGGATAACTAATTGGTGTGTTCTTCCCTTCCAAAACTTCAGATAGGAGAACATAACCTGGAGTAGCTGCAGAAAACAGAAAAGGAAAATGGGACCAAATGTATTTTTATAAGACATTCATTTAAATTTATATTACACTGATTTCTGTGAGTGTGTATGATATGTGGGAGAGGATGGACATGTGAATCACAAGGTGAATGTGTTTAGACAGCAGGACAATTTGGAAGAGTCAGTTCTTCCCTTCCATTCTGTGGAGCTTGGGGCTTGAACTCAGGCCATCAGCTTATCAATAAGCTTCTCTACTCTCTGATCCTTTTAATCAACAACTGATAAGATATTTATTGTCATTAAGAAAGATACTTGTATTCAGTAATGCAACACTAAGCATGAAAATTGAAATAATCACATTATGACTTTTCTGATACAAACTACATAATGAATATGGCTTAAACTTATTCATGAAAAAAGGACAAATCTATATAAAAGAATTTACATATATATTCGATCAAATGTGATCATAAATTATATATATATATATATATATATATATATATATATATGGCTATATTTTAACAAGAAGTTAATTTAAACAACATAATGCTTGACTTGAAGGAAAGCAATCTCGATTCCTTTTTTTCCAGTGTAATTTGCCCCTACTTAAGGACAAATCACTCTACATTTAACTATTATGCACAAAGCCAAAACCAAACCAAGCCAAACAAACAAAAATACTGTCCATGGTTTTTGAATGAGAAATGGAAAATATTAAAATTATCCACTAGAATAGGATATATAAGGGATTTTATGGTGTTGGGTATTTTTAGTTAAAACAATGGGAGCAAAATACCTGGCTGGAATATAAAGGTAAGAGCTAAGTGATCATGCCACTGAGGAGAAAGGGGATGTTTTCATAGATCTAGTATTTTCTCTCAGACTACATGACAACAACCAAAACATAGCATTGCCATTTAAAAACAAGGAAGGAAGGAAGGAAGGAAGGAAGAAGAGAGGGAGGGAGGGAGGGAGGGAGGGAGGGAGGGAAGGAAGGAGGAAGGAGAAATAAAGTATAACATGAATGTGCACGCACACACACACACACACACACACACACACACCAGTTACATTACATCCTATTAAAGAATGTGAAAATGTGAAAGGGGACATGAAAGAAAATTTCATATATATATATATATATATATATATATATATATATATAGAGAGAGAGAGAGAGAGAGAGAGAGAGAGGTATAGGTATAGATACAGATATAGATAGATAGATAGATAGATAGATAGATAGATGATAGATAGATAGATAGATAGATAGATAGATAGATAGAGATAGACAGATATAGGTATAGGTATCAATATAGATATAGATAGAGAGATAGAGAGACAGATAGAGACAGGATGTGCTAGAACCAATAGAACCAAGTTCTCTTTAATTGAAAATGTATTCTAGGTCTGTCCTTGGGTTTCTCATAGGTCATGAGAAGCTCTGGATTCTCCTCAGCTGCTGCTCCGCAAAAGCAACACTCCACAGCAGCATGGGGAGCTGCAGAAGATGGAGGTGCTAGCAGTAGGTGGGACAGAGGATGACATATTCTTGAGCATTTTCATCCTTCTTCCATTACTAGATTTGCCTTAATTTTTTGTTTGTATATGCCAACAAACCAATATATCTTTATAGAAATTGTCTTAATTTTAGTAAGTACCATAAAGGACTATCTTATGATTATGGTCTATATAATAAGCTATAAAATGAAAAGCTCATTTGGAATTATTTTGTTTAGGTATCTTTCTGCACTCAAGATATCAGCTAGCAAAGCATTCCAGTGAATTTCAGCTTTGTCCTCTCTTTAGTTATCCTCCTGCCCAATAGAGATGAGTGGATGTATTATTATACTTGAACACTAGGTACATAGTCATGATATATAATCTTCCTAATATACTTCACCACTAATGATATGGTCATGATATATAATTGTCCTATGTCAGTAGAGTAAAGCTGTTTACTTTTAACTCTTTAAGATAACTTTAAAATATTTTCCCAGTTTTGTTTTTAAATTAAATGCCTTTATAAAGAAGTGTGCATGAAACAGTTGTAATCAGAGCTGTTGGTTGCCCTCTAATACTTCCATGGGCTGCGTAAGCCCTGGTCAAATGTTTCTGCTTATCCTCTTGCTGTGTGTTGCTTTGCTGTCTTATTCCCTGTCTCCTGGGACATCAAGAGTGTGTAAGAATGGAATCATTATGTCCTGCAGTGAACATTTTTAAAAGATGTCACTAAATGTCTCTTCTGTTCCCGGATTCTCTAACAACACAGCCAGAGGCAAGGCATCTAAACTCTCTGAAGTCAGAGTTGGTTTAAGCAGAAAATGAGGAAATGGAGTTAGATAATTCTCAGGCACATTTTTTTTTTTTATATTATGTTGGTTTATAGCACGCAGTAGTCACTTACATGCATTGAAGGTAACACAGGCTTTTACTCCTCCTGCAATTTGATTCTATGACTATAATCATTATGTAAAAGAACACAGCTCTTTTGATGGCACTGAGTGTTTATACTGATGATGCTATGAATGCTACCTGCCAGGGTAGCAAGAATGATTCTAATTGAATAACTCATCTTTAACTATATGCCCATAATATGCTAGTATTGAGCTCTTTGAATTGCTTTTCTTGCAGTAGTAGCATGATATTTTAAATATGATGAAGTGTAAGTTTTATATTATTCCTCATAAAATTCTGTAGGAACAGACAATTCTAAGGTTGAATCACCATGCAGATACAACTGCTATACAAGCAAACTGAAGTAATAAGAGAAGTATGGTGAGGTAGATAATGAAACGTGAAATGGCATTAGTATCTTCAGATGCCTTAGGTTCAAAGTCACTCACAAAACGTTCTCAGAATTGGGGTTAAATAGAATCTCATGGTGTTTAACTTTCTTAATAGTATAGCTTAAATTCCTATTTAAAATAAAAAAATAATAGAAATAATTACAGAAAGAAAACTAAAATTCCTAAAAAGTATATACTTATGTAAGTCATTAATTTATTTACATACCTTTCTGTTATACATGTTTAAGTCTGGGATGATACATTTTAAATAAAGTGTATCTATTTTTGCTCTTTTCACCTACTATATATGTTCTAGTTTTTCTGTACAACAAATATTTCAGACTAGAAAATATTATCATATCACTTTATTATGATGGAGAACAGGCAATTTTTCATCTTGTTTTAAAGAGAAAGTTCACAGATCAGCTCCTGCATACTGTTTGTGTGTGAATTTTCTACACTTCACATTGCTAAATAATTGAGAACATTAGCTTCCAAATCATAAAAAATTCATTTTAACACGATGTTTTATTAATCGATTTAATTTAAAGTGATCTAGAAACTTCCAATTTCACTTGTGCAGCTTGAAGATAAATTCAGGTTGTGGTTGATACTTACAATTTCATAATTCTTTGTTGCCTATTTTTATTTATTTTTTATAACTATGTCAAACTGATGATACTAGTGTAAAAGAAGTTAACATCTCAGTTTATAATTTTATATGTCAATGTACTATGTATATTTCTAATAAAAAACTGAAACAAATTCAGAAAGTCAATTTTTTTACGAGCTGTTAAGATTGTACTGCCATTTTAAAGTTTTACATGCATACAAGGACACATGAGATTTTTGAAAACTGTGTAGAAATTTTTCTTCTTAGTAATTGACAAAGTCCTGATTAGGCTCACATTTTGCCCCTACCTCCCCAATTTGTTAGCTACTTAAAATTATTTATTAAAACATTCAATGTGTATGAGTCAAGAAAAGAAAACCAAGTTTGGTTTGGTCATTTATGTCATTATAACTATACATTGAAGATTATATATCTGTAACCTATTTCCATTTTTATGAAAAATATCTGAGAAACTTCATTAGAAATGTAGAAGTAGTTATATAGGGTCATGACTGTAGAGATTTTAGTTTATGGTCCATTGCTCTTGATGCATTGGGCTTTGAAGCTATATGGATGGTAGAACAAAGCCTTTTGCCTCATGATAAGAAAGAAGAGGTAAAGAGAGGAAGTCACTGTGAGTGACCTCTTCATTACCTTCAAGGGTACATTGTCCTGCAAGTTCCCCAACCTCCCCATAATGTTCACAGGCTGGTGACCAAGTATAGGACGTAACATGATCCAAGTCATAACAGGTCCCAATAAAGTAGATGCTCTCAAATACAGGTCTTATGTTTGCTGACCTTTTTCAAAAGTTCAAACTATTAGGAGAAGTCCTCACATCTATAATGTGCTTTCATTTACTCTTCACTTACAGACTTTGATGTTCTCAGACATTGGAGGTTTTGTCCAAGGTCTGCTTGCATCAAAATAACCAACTTGTGGAACCTGTGACTGTCAAATTGGCAATAGGCCCCATTAAGCTGGGACCACAGTGATTATCCCACAATATCCCATGGGAAGGGGATTTACAGTCCCTTTTTTGTTGATTATTTAATTTTTGGTTTCAATTATTTTACAATGATCAGAGATCAATGATGCTCTGTTTCTTATTGACTAGTAGGAAAGATAGATACAGGAAGAAAGAAATTTCACGTTCTTTATTATTTTGTACCTATGGTCTCCTCAAACTTATGAAAATCATGATGCCATGATCAAGAACCATGTTCAGCTCGAAAAAAGCCATAATCAATATCTCCATCTCTCAGCTGGGTGGTGGTGGTGCACGCCTTTCATCCCAGCACTCCGGCAGCTGAGGCAAGTGGATCTCTGTGAGTTCAAGGCCAGCCTGGTCTAAAGATCTAGTTCTAGTACAGGCTCCAAAGCTACACAGAGAAACTCTGTCTTAAAACAAACAAACAAACAACAAACAAAAATAAGTCCATCTCTCATATGACAAGATGGTTCTTTCATGCTAAGCCTGTAGGCATACCTTCTTTCCTTATGATAAGGTTTCCTAGGACAATTTAACATTTTTGTCTCAAATTCTTCAAAAAATTCACCTAGTTATATCCCCCATATACCTGACTCCAGTAGTTAATGCAAATCTACAATATAGAATTTGACAATTGGTAGTGTGTACTTTAATTTTATACTATTCTGAAGATGTTAAATATCCATTTATTTGCATAGATACAAAATGGATCAAGATCAGCATACAGACATCTAATGGGGAAAATATGTACTTTTATAGAAGGCAAGGGAAGAGAAATGAGCGGGAGGGGAGGGGAGAGAAAGATGACCTACTGTTAGTGATTGTAACAGGCATAAATACAGTGGCTCTGGTAAATCCATTATCCTCTACCTCATTCACAGCATAGCCACATACTTTGTACCAAAACATTTTCATGCATTATCAGTGTTGGAAATAGAGCAACACACTTTGTTTGAGCCGCTATCCCACAATTTACCTGACACCTATCATTTGTTTCCTGATGTTCAAGTTCTAGTTCTGTTGCTGGGATAAAATAGCCCAACAAAAAGCCAAAGTGGGAGATGGAGCTTTCTTGCTTTATAATTTCAGGTAACCGACTTTCATTACAGAGAAATTACAGAAGCAGCAGCTTGAGACAGCTGGTCATATCACATTAACAGGCAAGAAGAGAGAAAACGGAATTTCCCATGTTGCCTGCCGGTTCACGACTCACCCTACCCTCTCTGCTATTTTACACTTCAGGTTCAAACCCACAAAACGGTGCCACCCACATCCAGAGTGGGTCTCCTCACATAAATTAACAATTAAGATAATACCCCAAAGATATACCCACAGGCTAACCTGACCTAGATATGATCTGCTCATTCAAGGCAGTCTCTATTTGGCCATTAAAACTAACCAGTACAATCCATCCACTTCCTGTCAATTTGACACACAAACATGTCACAATTATCTGTAATTTTGCATCCGTGGTCCTCAAAGTTTCATGTCCTTTTTAATGTTATAATATAAAATAAACTTTAACTCCAAAAACCCCTGAGTCTTCAAAACTTCCAATACTTCAAAAGTCCAAATTCTATTTAAAAGTCAAAGTCTCTTAACTCTAGGCTCATACAAAAGTAAGGATAAATGCACGTTTAAAAATTGTTATATATGAAGGAAATAACTGAGGAACAAAACAATCATACTGAAGCAAAACCAATGTCAAACAGTGCAAACCCAGTCACTTCAGTGGTACTAATCTCTTATTAATCACATCTGATTATTCAGCCACAGCACAGTCAGCAGATATAGACTTGAAGCCAAAATATCATGTGAATGGCCCCTGGTACAATTCCTGATGGAGTCCTTGCTGCCATATGACACATCATGAGAAGGGCAGCTATAGTCTACCTTTCTCTCAGCATTATTGGCTTCCAAGATGACACAGGAATGACTCTTTAAGCTGTGCCTACAGCATTCAGTGGCTTTTCTTTCCCAAAGTTGAAGAACTCTCAATGTTCATTCCCCCAAAACCAACAGGATCAGGTCCATCACGACAACAACCCAATTCCTGGAACCAATTTCTCTCCTGGTTTCATGTCTGTTGCTGTGAAAAAATATAAGAAAAAGCCACATGGGAAGGAAGTGTTCCTTTATGTGTTCTGAATTTGCTGCTTCATTTTGCATTTACTTTCTACTTACATATGGATCTCTTTAGAGAGGCCATAAGCAGCTGGGCAGATACAACCTGTCATTCACATTGGTCCATAGACTTATCATGTCATCCTCCATAAATGCTTCTTGAATAAAGATGAACTTAAATCTCTGTCTGATCATTTTGACTTTTAGGATTCAGCCTATTAGCTATATATATAATTTTGGCTGTTCTTAGTTTTGAAGTCTGTCAAAAATTGTTCACAAACATCAGACTCAGCCATCAAAATGAATACATTGACACAATTAAATGTTATGGCCCTAAGTTGGATTTATGATTAAAATTTCATCATTTGTAAAACATTAAATTTTCTGAACTAGATAACAATTTTCAGCTTGTCTTCTATAAAAAATACTACATTAATCCATGAATGTACATTTTTTTCTAACATCAGCCTGAAACACTGTCTCTTATTAATGCAACTTTGCTAGAATTGCCCTAAACAACTTTCACACATTTCAAACAACAACAATTATACATGGTTATAGAGTAAGGATTACAATGAAATTTCAATGATATATTCATACAAATAAAGACATAAATATTTTATCTATAATGGAACAACTTTTACTAAGTAAATCTGGAATATATCTCAGCAACCCAAATTCTGAAGAACTCTTCAAATAAACATAGTACCCTGGTTTTAGAATATTTCTATGTATTTAGAGATTAAAATAAGAAATATTCTTGTGCATTATCTCTTACTATAGATAAATATAACTTCTGTTTTCACAAGGTAATAATGATTTTTTGGGGGATATCTCATTAATAAGTAAAAGAAAGTGGCTTTAAATATGAAGAAAATATATTCAGTAGTGAGGGAGAGTTAATGCATATATATAATAAATGAAGGCAAATAGAATGGGACCATGAAATAACACAGTGATAAAGAGTGAAGTTAAAGTCAATGTTAAATGGCAGACACAAATCAGAAAAGGGTTGCAAAGGGACCAGATCTTATCCATGTCATAAAGGTAATTTGCACTGGACTACTTTAGAAGAAGAGGTCGTGAACATTGTACTTCAAGTTAACTGAGTATTGAAAGAAGCTATGATAGACAAAAAGCACACACTGTGTAAGCTGCCAAGATGTTTGTGGAGTTGGCATGCATTGATCAATGCGGTAGAGGTAAGAACTTGCATGATTGAAAAGATTTTGTCAGCTTAAAGTCAATGGATAAATCTTAGGACAAGTGTACACTCCCACCATGTATGGGTTCTTGAGTGTAATCCCCAGTCCCCCATTCATAAAATAATGTCATTATTTAAAAAAATCTTATAATATGTACAACAGATATTAAGTGAAAACAACATCATTTTATTAATTTAATTCTATTTTAAGTACAAGTACATATGCAGTTCCACTATATGAATCCAACTATGTCATTTCAATTACTAATTATACTTCCATACCTTATTAGCCTACATCATGCATTAACTTCAATCAAAAATGATATTATACTCTCAAAGAACACATAACACCAAACAACCTGACAAGTAAAAATAGTCACATAAGATTCAACTGAAGCATCAGTTCTTAGAAACAGGTCAGTAAATATTCCTCATGATTCTGTCATTAGATAATTTGTAAAGACAATAAAATCTCATCTGTATATATTCTATGCTTTTATTATACATTGAACTAATTAATGGGAAAATAAAAAGTAAACCCAGTACCAAACGACCTCAAGAAAAAAGTGTAGCCTTACTCTAGCTTATCTATTGGTTTAAAATAAACTTGGAGGTAAATAACACTCTCCAAGGATGAGAAAACATTTACTCTATTTGTATGTTATCACCTGCTCAGACCTAAGCTAAGAAACAAACTAGAAGTTTCAGTGGCAAAACAGAACACAGAAAACCTGAGAGACAAATGAAGGATCATTTATTTGTTCAGGGCAGATCACATGCCCAGCACATGCACAGTCAGAGAGCTCAAAGTGGAACTTCAGAAAGAAAAAAGAGCAACACAAAAATGTGATGAGTAGCCTGAGGCTGGAGGACAACATTGGAATGAATTTGCAAAGAGAATGAGATCTGTTGAGCATTTCTGTACATACTTCCCAATTCTCTTCTCCTACTAAAAACTTACAGTTTCATATTGCTACAGTTCAATTATCCTTTTTACCAATAAGGGCACAAGGGTGTGTATTCAGTAGTTGTAATCTTCATAGTTTGGCCTTGTTCCTAAGGCATCCATGCTGTACTCAAACCCATTTAAACATACATTAGTGTGAAGATCTGAACAACTGGACTTTAATGTAAATAAATGCCAAGGGAAATGCTGGTGCAACCAAGGATCCAACCCTAAGAACTCCCTTGACTTTCAGAAAGCAGAAGAAAACACAGACTCACAAGCTCATTTTGTTTGCCCAGGGCATTTCAAGAATAATCAGGAAAGACCGGGAGGGGAAATATACTGAGATAATGATTTTTATAAATAATAAAAAAGCACTATAAAAACAAACATTTCTTCTTTTGTCCATTTCTTTGTATAAATAAAGCAGGACACTCCTCTTGGAACTGATATGAAATGAGCAACTTTATAACCAATTGCCATGATGTACACAGACCAAGCAAAGCACTTTTGTTAGAAATAGATCTGTACTCTGCCACATGCCTCTGCTGAAATCCAAGAATTTGTAAAATAACAACCATTTGTTTCACTTATTTTAGGCTTATCTAGTACTGTGCCAAAATTTTGTTATATTCTGTTTTAATTTTTTCTATTATAGTCCTGGTAATCGCCTCACACAAATGCTAGTGTGAATTTCTGAACAATTTTGGATACCTGTTATTTCACTTCACATTTTGGGCATATATAAAGTTCTGAGTTTTTAGATTGCTGCATTTTCTGGTGTGTATTTAGTTTCATGTACATTAAAGAGTTATGAACACTTTTTCACTATAATAAAAAAAGGAGAAATTTTAAGATTTTAAAACTGGGCCAGTATCATGGCTGAGTGAATAAATGAGCTTAACTGACTACCTGAGTTGAATCACTGGGACCCAAATGGTACTAATTATTTTATTAATTGAGCTGAAATATGCACAAAATTTAGTTTTTACAAGCTATTTTTTGATTATAGAACAGCAGTTGATTAAAATAACATTGGCATTTCAGGGATTAATCCAGAATTTTCTACACAATAGCATAGAAGAATTCATGTAGAACTTATTGTGCCTTCCCAAACTTTATCTACAATAAAGAAGTTCCTTAACAATTAATAGCTAGGAGTTGGGGAAAAACTGGAAAATTGACAAAATTTTATGATGAATACAACAAATATTTGCAAATACCTACAAAGCTAAAATTCATCTTTTATCAGTGATTTGCATTAGAATGAAGAAAAAATAATAGAAATTAATAACTGCTTCACTTCAATGATATTAGCTTCCTATAACATCTTTTACCCTCCTTCAATGCTGTCCAATTAATCAACAATATCTTATGCCTGAGAAATATTTGTCAAAAGCATTTGTACACTGCTGTATGCAGGAACCAATGTTTCCAGTTACATTCTAATTTTTTTTCACCTTCTGAAATGAATATATTTGGCTTAAATGTATACTGTTTGTAGCTGTATTAAGCAAGGTAGTTTTGCAGGATTAATACTAAGATAACATATTTGAATCTATTCACTACATTTAACCAAAAACCCCACAATATGTCATAGGCTTGGGGAGAGGTGAATCTTTGGGGAGCTATTGCATTTGGAGCAAAACATAGACAACTGGTGAGAACAGATAAAAGAGAATGCTTTCCAGGGCTTTAGTGGAAAAAATACAATACTGCCTCTGAGTTGTTACCCAGGCCAGCTGAGCCCACGTTTGTTTCCTTCCAACAGTTATCAAGAGAGATGAGTATCAATATCTGAGTCAAGCAAAATGTTGATTCCATTGCATTTCAGCTAAGCATTGATTTTCATAATGTGAATATTTGCTCTTTTTATACCTATCATTATACAACTTTCATATATTCACACAAACAATTCTTACAAATTTCAAATTTCATACAAACTGTTAGTTTTTCTTTTTCTTTCCTATGCTTTTTTTGACAGGGTCTCCTGTTGGTTATAAAACACAAAACATGCTTTGTTTTTAATACATGAAATGTGTAATGAACATATGTTTGTGTACACCTATAAAGAAGGGAATAGTAATACACAATTCTTTGGAAGAAATATTAAGAATAATTGTTAATATATCCTATATTAATTTTACTGAATATCACTCAATGTGAATGTTGGTATACATGCTCTCTATATGTGTCTTACCACAAAGACTGGCAATAATGGGAACACTTTGGTTACACTCAAATGGTCATTTTCTTCCAACCTTATATCATTTCGAGTGCTCAGCTTGCTTTCAAACAGTTGGTTTTTATTATTTACAGATAGGATATAATTTAATAAAACTCTTCTTATAGGCATGAGAATATAATGAAATATCTCAGGTAAATAAACTGCTGGCAAGTAGTGAAGAAAGAGCTATCTTTAAAATGATGAAGGAAGGTCTCTCACCAGATCTGGTGCTAAGTCCTATAATTTTGTTACATGGGAGGTGGAGGCACAATTATCACAAATTCAGGATCATCCCTAGTTACACAGTATTTTGAAACAAGCCTGGGATATAGGAGACTATGTCTCAAGAAACAAAAAACAAAGATAAGGAAAACCTCCATGTAGATATATATAGTCTTTAACAGGGCAACAATTGAAGCACAGTCTTCTCATGTACTAAGTTCACTTGTAGAATTGAGTAGCTGTGTTATCCAAAACAAAACAAAAGCAAACTAATGTCACAATGTTTTAAATAAACATATAATCTTGTATTGAGCTTCATTCTTAGCCAACCCCTGCTGCATGAAGCCTGCAGACCTTAAACTTGTCAACTGTAAGAGAAGATGTAACATGAAACATGAATGTTGAGGATAAGTTGAGCATGTCAGCAAAAGTCAAAGCAGGGAAAATAATAAAAGAAGGTGTTATGTAAAATCCTAACAAAAGTAAGTAAAACAGGGTACAGGAGGAAAAGGACTCAACATAAATTTCTAGAGTAAAAACTGGTTATATTATATTGACTTTATGTGCTAGATTCAAGAAAATGCACAATAAAAAAGCATCTAGAATATTTGAAGCAGATTGTATACATGAAAAAAAATATATTTTAAAGAAATTTGCTCAAGGACTGAGATCAGCAATTAATAAATGGGACCTCATGAAATTGAGAAGTTTCTGTAAGGCAAAGGACACCATCAATAGGACAATAAAAGGCATCCTACAGATGGAAAAAGATCTTCACCAACCCCACATCCAAGAGAGGATTTCCAAAATATATAAAGAACACAAAAAATAGATACCAATAAACCAAATAATCCAATTAAAAATGGCGTACAGATCCAAACATAGAATTCTCAACAGAAGAATCTCAAGTGATCAAGAAATACTTAAGGAGATGTTGAGCATCCTTAGCCGTCAGGAAAATGCAAGTCAAAACAACTCTAAGATTCCATCTCACACCTGTCAGAAAGTCTAAGATCAAAAACAAGCAATAGCTCATGCTAGAGAGGATGTGAAGCAAGGAGAACACCTTTCTACTGCGGGTGGGAGTACAAACTTGTATAGTCACTTTGGTAGTCAGTGTGGTGGTTTTTCAGAAAACTGGAATCAATCTACCACAAGTAGCCATACTACTCTTGGGCATACATCCAAAGGATGCTCAATCATACCACAAGGACACTTGCTCAACTATGTTCATCGAAGTTTTATTTGTAATAGCCAGAACCTGAAAACAACCTAGATGTCCTTTAACTGAGGAATGTGTAAGTAAAATGTGGTACATTTATACAATGGAGTCTTACTCAGCTGCTAAAAATAAGGACACCAGGAAATTTAAACACAAATGCATGAGACTAAAATGTCATCCTGAGTGAGGTAAACAGAAGAAACAAACAAACAAACAAACAAACAAAAACAAGGTGTGCATTCACTCACAAGTAGATATTACCTATAAAAAAAAAAAAAGGATAACTATGCTACAATTCACAGACCCAGAGAGACTAGGTAATAATGAGGGTTCATGAGGGGACACTCAGATCTCCCTGGAGAGGAGAAATAGAAGACATTTTGGGAGTGGACTGATGGAGGGTGGAAATGGGAACATGAGCAATCAGATTCAGGGGGTTGGCGGGAGAGTACTGAAAGAGACAACTAGAAAGACGGTTGCATTTCGGGGTCAGCTAAAAACCCTGACTCTAGGGAATTTTCCAGGACCCCAGCTAAGACTCCTAGCAATAGTGGATATGCAGCCTGAACTGACCATCTTGTGTGACCAGATTGGTGCCTAGCCCAATTGCCATCAAAGAGGCTTCATTCAGCAACTGGTGGAAACAGATACAGACCCACAACTAAACATCAGGCAGAGTTCAGGGATTCCTGCAGAAGAGGGAAACAAAGGATTATAGGAGCCAGAGGGGGCAAAGACACCACAAGAAAACTGACAGAGTCAACTAAACTGGCCTCCTAGGTGCTCACAGAAACTGTACTGACAACCAGGAAGTCTGCCTGGGACTGACCTAGGCAAGCTGCATATATGTTACAGTTGTGTGCCTTGGTCCTTCTGTGGAACTTTTAACTATGGAAACATTGGCTGTCTAGAATCTTTTACTGGCTTTTGGGACCATACTCCTTATACTGGGTTGCTTTGCCCAGCCTTAACATGGGGAGGTGCTTAGTCTTACTGCAACTTGATATGCCATGTTTTATTGATACTCATGGGAGACCTGCCCTTTCCGAAACAGAAAGGGAGAAGAAGTAAATTGGGGGATGGGAATAGAGAGTGGGTGGGGATTGGGAGAAGAGGACAGAAGAGAAACTGTAGCTAGGATGTAAAGTAAATAAATGAATAAATTTATTTTTTAAAAAGGAAATAAATTAGGCTGACTACAAACATGTAACCAAATTTCATAGCAGAACATTTATAAATTGGACTGAACAACATTGAAATAGTTAAGCTCCCTACTTTCCCACAAATCCTTTTGGGTCATAGATTAAACGTATATCATTGGCTCTCTTCACCAGTAGGAGATTTGAGAAACCAAGATTATGCTAGGAATCAATACATCAAATATTAGGACTTACTTTGTGTTCTATCACCTTGAGCATATCACTGCCTTGAAGACTCTACACAGCAACTGGGGAAATGGTACATTACATTGGATCACCTTGAACTAGACCTTCCCTCCTATCCATTTCTCTATGTCATTCTCTCATTTGCTATTTTTTTTTATTAGATTTGTGTTTTAATTTTACATATCTGCCTTGGGTTCCCCTGTCCTCCCCCTCCCTCCCCTGCCCCCACCTTCCCACAAGCCCCTCCACTCCACTCCCATCTCCTCCAGGGCCAAGATTCCCCTGGGCATTCAGCTCAACCTGGTAGATTCAGTACAGGCAGGTCCAGTCCCCTCCTTCCAGGCTGAGCAAAGTGTCCCTGCATAAGCCCTGGGTTCCAAAGAGAAAGCTCATGCACTAAAGACAGGTTTGGGTCCCACTGCCTGGGTGCCTCCCAAACATTTCAGGCCATTCAATTATCTCACTTATTGAGAGGGCCTGATCCAGTTGGGGGCTCCACAGCTTTTGGTTCATAATTCATGTGCTTCCATTAGTTTGGCTATTTGTCGCTGTGCTCTTCCAATCTTGGTCTCAACAATTCACACTCTTACAGTCCCTACTCTTTCTCAACAATTGGACTCCTGGAGCTCCACCTGGGGCATGGCTGAGGATCTCTGCATCCACTTCCATCAGTTATTGGATGAGAGTTCCAGCATGACAGTTAGGGTGTTTGGCCATCTGATCACCAGACTAGGTCAGATCTGGCTTTCTCTCAACCATTGCCAGTAGTCTACAGTGGATGTATCATTGTGGATTTCTGGGGACCTCTCCAGCACTTTGCTTCTTCCTGTTCTCATGTGGTCTTCATTTATCACGGTCTGTTATTCCTTGTTCTCCCTTTCTGTTCTTGATCCAGCTGGGATCATCTGCTCCCCTACACTCTCTTTCCCTCGAACATTGCCTGATAGAAGAGAAAGTAGGAAGTACTCTTGAACGCATTGGCACTGGAGATCACCTTCTAAATATAACACCATTAGCACAGACACTGAGAGAAACAATCAATCAATGGGACTTGTTGAAACTGAGACACTTTGTAGAGCAAAGGACACGGTCAACAAGACAAAGTAATAGCCTACAGAATGGGAAAACGTCTTCACCAACCCCACATCTGAAAGAGGGCTGATATCCAGAATATATAAAGAAATTAGACATCAAAATGCCCAACCGTCCAATTAAGAAATGGGCTATAGAACTAAACAGAGAATTCTGAACAGAGGAAGCTCAAATGGCTGAAACACATATAAGGAATTGCTCAACATCTCTAATAATCCAGGAAAAGCAAATCAAAAGATTCTGAGATACCACCTTACACCTGTCAGAATGGCTAAGATCAAAAGCACAGAAGACAGCTTATGCTGGAGAGGATGTGGAGCAAGGGGAACTCTCCTCCACTGCTGGTGGGAATGCAAGCTTATACAGCCACTTTGGAAGTCAATATGGCGCTTCCTTAGAGAACTGGGAATCCATCTCCCCAAGACCCAGCTATAGCACTCTTGGGCATATACCCAAGGAATGCTCAATCATACCACAAGGGCATTTGCTCAGCTATGTTCATATCAGCATTGTTTGTAATAGCCAGAACCTGGAAACAACCTAGATGCCCTTCAGTGAAGAATGGATAAAGAAAATATAGTACATATACACAGTGGAGTACTACTCAGCAGAGAAAAACAATGACATCATGAGGTTTGCAGGCAAATGGATGGATCTAGAAAAAATCATCCTGAGTGAGGTAACCCAGACTCAGAAGGACAAACATGGTATGTAGTCACTCATAGTAGGATTCTAGATGTAAAACTAAGATGACTAGGCTGCTACACAACTCCAGGAAGGCTACCTAAATAACAGGACCCTAAAAAAGCCACAGGGATCGCCCAATGACAGAGAAATGGATGAGATCTTCATGAACAACCTGGACGACAGTGGGAATCATTTGCTATTTTATTAAGGGAAAAAAAAGAATGAATACAAAGCAATGAAAAACAGAAGCATCCTCATATGTTCTTACAAATTGTACAAAGTGTTCATTTACATCCATGTTTTTAACTATTGCTACAGATTGGTTTTGAAATATATATATCCCCAAAATAGACATCAATCCTAAAGTATGTCTAATACCTGATAATTTACAGTTGTAAATTCTTACTTTTTTATTTGATAAATGCTCATTTTGGCAATTGATTAAGTCTATTTTTGCCAGGAATTAATAGTATCCCTAAATCAGAATAGAGAAATAATGAGTTAATAAGGAGATAAATAAGTAATTTGGTTTAAAATATTCAAAGAAATAAGTAAAAAAATCAACAACCAAATGATTAAAATCTAGAATAAAACAATATAATTTTTCACTACTTACAATATGTCAGTTTTATTCAATGAAATAAATATTATTGTCAAATAAAGAGATTTATTGTTCAGATTCATTTTTGGAACTTCTACAATAAGAGGAACACAAATAACAAAGAGGAACGAAAACACAATTTTTGGAGAAAGACTGCCAAGAACCTTGAATGAACCACGGAAACATACAAGAAAATGATTTTCAAAAGGCGTGATTCTTTTCCAGATATGATTTGTCCATATGCACCAGCTGGCAAAGCAAGGAAGGTGATTTCCCCACCACCAAAACTCATTCCCCATAAGCCTCCTCTGTGAGTTTGTTCCTCTTCAAGGTTGCCTTTAACATTAAGAAAAAAATGTAGACAGACAAAAGAACAAATGGAAAAGGTAAACATGGACTAGAAAAGCCACGTTTTCTCCATCTTGACAATCTTACTTCTTAATGACAGGTTCAGAGACTAAGAGGCTGTCAAGATTAATTCTACCTTTGAGCAAAGAAGTAAAATAATTCAAGGACTTTCCTAAGTAATAGAAAGAACAATGGATTAATTACCAGATATTCAAAACTCAGCCAGCTATCTGTAAATGTGTGTTTCTTTGAGGTTTTGGAGTTTTAGATTAGTCTTCTGCACATTCAAAAGATGTGAATAAAGTAAACTTTGGCTCTTTATACATTCTATCATGGAGTTATCTAGAATGAATCAATCATCAAGTCACAAAATAAATGTTTATAGATCCCAACCTTTCTCTCTGACTTCATCTTTGCCATTTTATTCTCTGTACTGGAGATGAATTGACTTTGCTCTTCCTGTAACAAGGGCCTTGTTTAAGCTTCAGTCTAGAATATTCACCAGGCTTCCTCCCATTGATGTTCAGTGTTTTTTTTTTTTTTGTGTGTGTGTGTGTGTTTATATTCAAGTCCTCCAAGAGGACTTGATCAACCATTCTTCTAAAGTAACATCAGTATTTCACTTTGATTTTCTGCTTATGTTTTCCTTAGCAGCTGTCATTATCTGAAATTCGTGAGTACATCCTGTCCCTCACTTCCAAAGTTCCCAGAGGAGTATATTTTGCGGGTGAGGTAGAGAATACTGGATGTTATTATATATGTGAGCATCACATTAATTCTTAGTGAAGAAATAGTATATTAGTGCTTTACTTTTTATTGTGGTATTCGACTTGGCATGCTCAAAATCATTTAAACACTGACTGCCTTTCAAATTTTCCAATTATCTCATATTTTATTGTGTGTGTTAGATATCCAATTTGTTTTGCTATTCCAAATCTTTAATAATTTTTTCTTCCAACATACATATCTGTATTGTTATACCTAGGTCTGAAAGTCTCTCCTACTTGCTTTGCTTTGTTTAGTGATAGGTACATACAACTAACTATTTGATGCTTAGAAACTAAAAGTCAAACTAGTTTTCTCTAGTTAACATACATGGTTTAACCTAAGCTTCTTAATTTTGCAAATCCCTGAAATATCTAGTACACTTCACCTCTCAATCTTCCTAATTCTAAGTATCTTAGCTTTTGTCAATGGGGCTACCATGCCAAGGCACATGATAATAATTTCTTTGCCGCATAGTCTTGTACATGAATTTTAGTGCTTGTGGCTCTACCATGTTAATTGCTTTACTCTCAACCATCCAAATTCTAGACACATTTCAAAGCTTAGTTCAAGGCTTACAACTTAATTATCCACTTTTCTCCTTTATCATTTCCTTTAAAAACTCCATTTGTACTTATAAACAAATAAAATACTAAGTATAAAATTGGCTCCATGATGTTATTTTTATTCACAAGTGTGTGTTTTATGTGGGTACAATACTCCCAACCAGGTGTTATGATCTTGATGGAAAATTCTTCATTCTGATTACAACACATTAGCTATTTATTCAGTGAATGTATCAAGAAAATATATGGAACATGCCATTTAAAAGTCATGTGCTAGAAGCCAGGAGTCATAGAGACTATATTCATAATCTATGTGACAGGAAACTCAGAACTTAAGCCCATGCTTCTTAATTACTTCAGAGACCCTACTATTTCAAATTATCTCATGTATGTAGACCAACTATCATACATCAGACATTCTACATACCAAAGTATATTCTAAGTATGTTTACATTACTTAATGTATGAAATAAAGACTTTGGATAAAAGGAAGAGTCACAGGTCTCAAAAATCAGTACACATTGCAACTGTGTGACATGCAGCATGTACCCCAAGATTTCTCCACAAGATTCCCTAACATGCAGTAAAGCATCTGGTCTAGCGGGTGTATGCAGGAGTTACACTGTTGATGGTCCTCTAATCACACCTTGAAGTAAATTGGCAATCCTCAGCTAATTGTGCTATGCAAAGCATTTGAAGCTGTCATGTCGAGGTTTTCAAAAGCCCCTGGAAATGTCTTTTGGGTACAGCTTTTAGAGACTGCAGCCACTATCAATCAGCCTCATAGTTGTACCAGGTACTTACCTTTTCAAGTTGTCTATTATTCAGACTTCTGGAGAAAATAAAAATGAATGCCTTTCTTTTAAAAAATGAAAATTTAAAAATAATTTTAAAGCTTTTAAAGAATTATTGTTTATTTATGTGTATGTGTATATGTAAGTATCTTTGTGTTTATCTATGATGCATGTGTGCTGGTCCCTGTAGAGGTCAAAAGTGGGTGTCAGGTCCCTTGGAGCTGGAGTTACATGTGGCGATGAGCCCTTTGACTTGATACTGGGACCCAAACTCAGGTCCTCTGGAAGATCACCGCTCTTCACCAAAGACCCACTCTGTCAGATCCTCTCTCAACAGCAACAACAACAAAAAATAAGTTTCAAATACATGAAGTATAGATTGAAAAGAGTGTCTAAAATTATCACTAAGTGATCTCCTCTTGAGGTCCTGTGTAATGTAAATATTTAAGCACTTCTCAGAAGCCAACTTATACTTACATCTATTTACATTACTTACACTTCTCTCATCCCTGACAAATTAGCCTGAATCTCCACAACTTCTAAGTATGTTCCAAATTGAAAGAAAGACTTTTCAGAAGTTATTAAAAGACCAGGAAATGGAGAGATTATGCTAGTCTAACTGGATGGGACCACCTAAATCCATTTAACTCTTGTTGGCTAAAAATCCAAATGAGCAGCATCTATTCCATCAGTGACCCTAGAGAAAAATCCCTCACTTTTTTTTTTTATAACAGGAAGACTGAAAATTCATTAATATCAGAAAGGAGAGAGCCCTGCTGCCTCTGAATGCACAGCCATGGAGAAGCCTTGGATCATCACCTCTTTGCAGTCACCAAGACCAGAGTGCAGATCAATATACAGACACCAGTCTTCACCACTGGAGACAGAAGAGCAATAACTGTGGTTCAATTCCTTTGGCTGAAAAAGCAATTAAATTCAAGATCAAGTGGGGATTTAGGCAAATATGCACTTGAAAATGTGAGGCCAATGTGAATAAGTGAAATGAAATTGCAAGTATAAATAATACTCTCAGCATATGAAAAGACATTCAGTATCAGATACTAGACTTACTCTGCTCAGTGTTCTTTGGGGGTGCTAAGGGCCACATTTTCATTAACCTCAGAAACTCAGTTCACCCCATGCAGGGACCAAATGACGAAACAGCTTGCTAGGAACTCCCAGGAATATCATTAATACCAAATTTCCCTTTTATTGTCAGGTATAATGGATCCAATTAGTTTGCCAATGTTGTGTAAACTAAAATATGTGAACTATTCTCCAAGGGCTCAAGTTACTCTAGAATACGGTGATTCTTAAGGTTTTTATGTACATTTTAAATGATTTTGAGTAGCTTTATGAAAGCATATCTTTTGTTCTTGCCAAGAGAGTTTTGTTGTGTCATCTAATCTATGAAGTCACAATGATATAAATACCTATATCATGGATTTACTGTGAGGTGTAATTGTGGAAATATAGGGAAGGCATGCAGAAGTGTAGTTAACAATACATCTTGCTATTGTTTATAAAGGATTCTTTACTCAATCTGGGGTGTGTGTGTGTGTGTGTGTGTGTGTGTGTGTGTGTGTGTGTGTGTCTATACACTTATCTGTGCAGGTGCATGTGTCTGTGCATACAGTTGCCAGAAGAGGGTATCAGAGCTCTCAGAGTGAAGGTGATAGACATTTGTGGGCCATGTGCTAGTTACGTGGGTGCTGGAATCAAAATTCCTATCTTCATGATTGCTCACTAAGCACCAATCACTACTGTGACATTTTTCAAAATCCTTCAGAAATCCTTCAACAAATTCACTGTTAAATTAATAATTTTAACAAATAATTTCAAAATCTCCTTTCAAGAGGTTGCCCACATATTTGACCTATTACATCCAATTGTTCTTCCACTATTTTTCAATCTTTAATGGTCTTCCATAATCCAAGCATTTGGTAGATACTGAAGTTAGTGTATGAAACTTAAATACAGACTTTCTTTACCTTCTGTTGCAGTTCGAATATAATTGGCCCCCATAGTCTTATAGGGGAGATACTATTAGGAGATGGGGCTTTGTTGGAGTGGGTATGACTTTGTTAGAGGAAGTGTGTCACTGTGGAGGCAGGCCCAGTTTCCTATGAAACTTTGATACTGCCCAGTAAATCATTCAACTTCCTGTCCCGGCAAGCCATGTTGTCACCAGTACCACATCTTCCTGTATGCCACCATGCTCCCAGTTATGATGACAATGGAATGAACCTCTGAAATTGTAAGCAAGCCACCCCAATTAAATGTTTTCTTTATAAGAATTGCCATGGTCACGGTATCTCTTCATAGAATTAACAGCCATGAATAAGACAGAAGCTGATAGTGGATGTGGGTATTGCTGTGATAGGCCTGACTATATTTTTCTTTGGAGGAATTTGGACTTTAGCACTTTGTGTTTAAGAAAACAATGGAATGTTTTAAGCACTGCTTAATGGACCAGAGTGGTATGAACATGGAAGACAAGGTGCTAAGAGTTATTTGAATGGTCTGGTGCTCACTCAAAGAAATTTCAGAGGAAAAGAATTTTAGCATGTTGCCTAGAGACCGTTCTTGTGATACTTTGATGAAGAAACTGGCTGCCTTTTGCCCTTGTCCAAAGAGTCTGAGGCTAAAATAGTTTTGGATTAATTCTGTAGACAGAGGATAGACAGACTCTGTCATGTAGATATTAGTGGTAACTCTAATGAAGATTTAAAACGAAAGGAGCAAGCTGAGCAGGGTAAATTTTGAGGTGAAAAAGAGCACCAGGAAGTGAAATGGAACTAAATTCTGTATTTAAGGAGATCCATGAACTAAGAAATGGAATAAAGGGAGAGATCACCTCAGGGAAAGATCCTGCCCAGCTAAATTTCCAACTTGTGGAAACAAACTAAAGAAAAGCTTAGAGCTGGGTGTGGTGTGGCATGTCTTTAATCCAAGCACTTGAAAAGCAGAGGCTGGTGAATGTTTGAGTCTGAGGACAACCTAGCCTACAGAGCAAGTTTCAGGAGAGCTAAGCTGTGGAAGACGGAAAGCTGATGAAGAAGTTATTGAACAAGAGGGTCATGTTCCAGTCCCAATAAGCAGCAGAACTTGGTAGCTTTAGCCCCATGGTTCTGGCTTTAGAGTAAAGCATAGAAGAAAAGAGTTATGGAATAAAGCCACTGAGACCAGGCATGTGTCAGGGCTGTCCCTGAATGGAGGCCTAGTTGAGAGGCCATTGACTGAAGGTGTTAAGTTGAAGCCTGGATTGCCTTAGAGAATCTAAGATGTTAGAGATGCCAGAGTTGTGGGATATCTGCCGAGGAGAGCTGCTAACAGGGAGTGGAACCAGCCCAAGAGAAAGAAGTGTGTTGCTCTCTACAAAGCTGTATGGAGCTGGAGATCAGAAGAGTGCTTTGATATTAGACATGAAGATACACAGTTTTGATGTTTCCCAGCTGGTTTTTGGTCTTGTTTTGCTCCAGTATTTCCTCACTTTGCTCCCTTCCCTACATGTTAGAATGATAATATATATCCTATGCCATTATATGTTTGAAGTATGTATTCTGCTTTTTGATTCTGATTTTTAGGAGATTACAGTAAAGAGATTGTGTGAGTCTCAGAAAAGAATATTAAACAATGTTGAGATTGTGATAAACAATGAGAACTTTTAAAGTTGGAC
Organism: Onychomys torridus; assembly: GCF_903995425.1. Lineage (NCBI taxonomy): Eukaryota > Metazoa > Chordata > Mammalia > Rodentia > Cricetidae > Onychomys > Onychomys torridus. The sequence continues at coordinate 52,810,492 of NC_050454.1, forward strand.
TAAATGTATTTTGCACTATGATATTGTTATGAGCTTATAGGTGCCAGGTAATAGAATGTGGTAGTTTGAAAGTAATTGGTACCCATAATTCCATAGGGAGTGGCATTAATTAGTAGGTGTGACTTGGGTGGGTATGGCTTGTTCAGTGGAAGTGTGTCACTGTGAGGGCAGGCATTGAGGTTTTCTATGATCAGGATACCACCCAGTGAGTCAGTCTACTTCCTGTTCCCTGAAAGTTAAGCTATAGCCAGTACCACATCTGCCTGCCCTCCACCATGCTCCCCATCTTGATAATAACAGACTGAACCTCTGAAACTATAATTGAGCCATTCCAACTAAATGTTTTCTTTATAATAATTGCCATGGTCATGGTGTCTCTTCAAAACAATAGAAACCCTATCTAAGATATTTACCAAGGACTTAGAATCTATGGTATTGAACTATAAGTACAGAGTTGTTTCTTGGGTCATATATTATACTCAGACTAATATTAAAATGCTACAGCAAACAAATTCTAAATCTCCATTTGTTGCAAAGACAAAATATTATATTTCTTCTGCTTACAACATTAGCATTAGACCTGGAAATAAGAAAACTCATAACTGATCATTTAGCAAATTTTGTAAGATGAACACAAGTTCCCAGGACATTGGAACAGTAGAGAACATAGGAAGATATTTCTTCTTATTTTTTTCATGTTTGCTGAGGTCTTTTTGACCTATGCCTTAGCCTAACCTCAAACTGACCATAACCCAGACATGCTGCAACCCATAGTAATGACTCTCCTACCTTGGTTTCACAGATTTCATGAGTATTCCAGCATGCCTAGCTATACATTTGTATTTGACTAAATCAAATTTAATCATCATATACAAACTCTGACAATCTATGGGAATTAGATGTCTGTGAAAGCAGAAGATCTAGACATATACATATTACAAAATCTCCAAGTTCAATTTATACACATATCTCCACAAAACCATGAATTCACAAACAGAAGTAAAAACTTACAAACAAGAATTGTTTCCTTCTGGCAAATATATTATGAATGATTCATATCTTGTAAGATAGAGAACTGAATATTCTAAATTACTTCAAAAATTAATAACACTTCAATTTCAATGATAAGCACTAATAAGTCTTATTTAAGCATGTACAAATAGCAAAGATTTAATGGTAATATGCTATAAATAAATTATTCTTGTTAGACACCCAAATCAAGTCCGTATTCATGCAAAATTTTAATATCTGTTTATTATGTAACTTTTATTTTAATGTTGTAAATAACCTTGGCCCAAACCAAGGTATGTTAAAACAATATTTCTATACTGCTACTTAATTTTTGAATTTACTGTATTTCAGTGCCCAAACCAATAAAATAGTTATGTTCAACTCACATATTTTAATGTGAAATTCTCTAAGGCGATCACAGTACAGAGGGCTTTAGATTCCATTCCACTCAAAAATGGTTTTGCTATTTAAAGGTTGTATATATCCTTCTACATAGGACAGTTTCATTTCCCTCATCACTAAGGAAGAGGAGAATCTACAAATATTAATTTTACTATCTCAATGGCAGAAATGAAAGTAGTTACTGAGATTTGATCTTTTCTTTTTCCAGCTCAATAGGCATCTAGAAATCCTAGGATTATGATTTGATATATTTTTATATTCAGTTGTAAGTACCCCAGTATGTCTTTCAAGACCAAACTTCTTGTTAACTGTTCAGGAACTGGACAGCACCCAAAACAAAAAGAATGTTTTGAAGTCCTTGGGATTTTCAAAATTGAATAATGCTTTAGGAACAAATTCTAGTTTTATACAGTGAACTGGGTTCTTCAGTCCTAATATTTGTACTTCCATTTTCCACTACTTGAACTTAGAATTACTGAAGAAAAAAATGAGATAAACTATATTTAATTCTGCTTAAAGCTTGATGCAGTTGATGGTGATATATGCTTCATATTCTAAGTACACTATTATGATTATTGAAATCTTTGCTGGGCAGGAGTATAGATCAGTGGGAGAGTGCTTGGCTTAGCATGTGAGGCTTGAAATTTCATTCAAAACAGCGCAAGATTAATCCTGCATGTATGACTATGTACCATGTGCATGTCTGTTGTCCCAGAAGGCCAGTAAAAAGTGTAGGATTCTCTGGAACTAGACTTACAGATGGTTGTGTGGTACCATATGGGTGTTGGAACTGAACCCAGGTCTTCTAGATGAGCAGCCCATGTTCCTAAACTCTGAGTCAGCTCTCCAACCCAGTTCCCTGTTCTCGATGTTACTTCAAAATGGGATTTTATCTTTTGATGTACAGATTTTTCTAAGCCTCTTATTTTGATTGATCTCTTATTGACAGATTTTTTTTATTGTATCACTAATCTACTCAGAAATCTGCAGAGTCTTTCAGGGACAAATGTCTCTGGGCAGGAAGCTCCTCTTTATAGCACAGAAGAATGTGCAACAGTGGTTTATCTGTCAGAACACAGCTTTCAGATTCCTATGGGTACCAGTGTCACCCAAGGTCCAACATGTAGCCAAGTGACCACATATTTACACTCTTTCCTCTACAACTGCAATAAAGAAATTTCCCTTACAGACTTCTCTCTTCAATGTATGAAAATCAAATGCTAACTTTAGGGCAAGACTAGCAGAGCTATGGCACATAAGGACACCTGTTATGTTACTGCTCTTTCTTTTTCCACTTATTTACATACTCAAGACAAATTAAGACTTTGTATCCTTAAAAAATACAGCATCAGTGATAAGAGATTTGCCTCTAGTTCTTCTAATTGCCATTCATTTCCCTACTATGTGATTTAAATATTTATTAGGCTATTTTAGTCTTACCATGTGCTTAATGTCAACTTGATATTATTGTATATGCTGCCTAGTTTAACAAAACATTTTTATACCATTGTGTGATAAGTGCTAAATAATGTGCTAAATTGACAGCTCAGTAGGTAAAGTGGTTTGATGCAATTATTAGGACCTAAGTTCTGATGCACAGTACCCAAATAAAGTGCTGAACTTCACTGCATGCATCTTAAACCCTAGTGCTGGTATAATGGAGACAGGCAGCTTGCTGATCGTCTAATCTAGCCAGTTGGTGATATCTATGCATAGAGACCTGTCTCTAAAAACATGGTAGAGTGGCAAAGGAAGACACCGAACGTTGACTTCTGAATTCCACCTGCATCTCTACCCACATGTAAACCATATATACTATACACAGTGCACTCAAAATTAAAAATCCATCTAATATTATCTTTTAGTGTATTTTTTATTTCAAATCTAGTATTTATGATGAAAGAGTCTTCAGTTACACAAGAACCTCACATCTACTGTCTCTAGTGATCTCACATCATCATTGCACATGCACGCTATCTGTGGCTGGTTGATAGAGCTCTGAGTGTTTTTGACATGAATGTAGCCATGTCAAAGACCTCAGTGCCTCACACAGAAAAGACATAGCCTTCCTCTAGTCCAAGTATGAATGTTTAAGAATGATTGACCAGTGCATGCACAAATTATCTTCAACAGTTCCCTCCTCCATAAAGTTTCCCGCCTGACTATGCTCCATTATAGAGACCCCCACCAAGACTCTCTATCCTTCCTCCTTGTGCTGAGAAAAATAAGCTGAGTTTAGACATTGCAGAGTGTTTGTTCTCCATCCAACTGAGCGGAGTCAACCCAATTCCACCTTCTCGGTATGTCTGTCAATTCTTCCAAGTCTGCCATTTCTTCATCCTGTGTTGCCCTAGTCAAGTTTTCAGAAAAACTGTATCTCAAAACCAAACCCTACAAGCAAACTACAAGTTTCCCCTCCAGGCAGCTGATAACATACTAGACTAGTCTTATTTCCATTCTCCCTTTTTTTCATTTTTAATAGGAATTCTCTCATCTGGACAACTTATCTCTTTTATTAAACACTCTCACAATTTATGTATTTATATATCAGCAAGACTCAGGTCATTACTCTCATTTCATTGATTTGTCTCACATTTAAATTCCTCCAGTGTCAGATGCATTGCAAATGTGATCATAGCAGTATATTAGCTCTAATATACAGCAGCATTCACATTAGGTTTCCTTTCTCAAGTAGGTATTATATATCCTGAGGATAGATATGCATCACAAAAGTTTCTAGCACACTGCGTGCTTGATTACTTCAATAAAATGATCAACTTAAGTCAAGTTTCTAAAGTTACATAAATACTTTGAACTTCCTATTTGTCTTTTCCTAGGTATCTTTTACTGCTCCCTAGTAAAAATTTCCAGAAATATAACCTCAGTTTCATGTGAACCAGTTACATTATTGAAATATGAGTGACATCTTAAACCAATGTACTTGGTGAATAACCTAACACAACTTGATTGACACAGAGAAACTGATATATATGGATCTTAAAGATAGATAAACACCCCTATTTACAACTGCTGAATACACTCTGACATGAAACTTTCAGGCTATTTTTCCCCTCATAATTTTCTTATTAATTAAATTGTATTATTCAATTTTTCTCAACCTCCCAAAACACTACTTAAAAGAAGTTGACCTCGATTCATAATTAATAAAGAATAAACAAGTCTCAAACTCTGATAAATTTCTTCATAATTGGATTAGGTAACTTACTGCAAACCAAATATCAGACCAACGTGAAGTAGAGATTTATTCTGTCTCATCTGTAGAGTTCATCATGGTGTCAGGGATCTCAGGGTACTGGAAGATTGACATAGGTGCTTGATTAAGGCTCCCTGGATAAGGACGCAGAGGTGAGATAGGAAGTGAGGAGACACTGATCATAAGCTTGCAGACTTACAGGAAAGAATTCAACTTTCTCTTAATTGAACAAATGTCCTTAACCTATTCAAACTACAATCCTGGGTGGAGATCAAGTGTGCCAATGCAAGAGCCCATGGGTAACATGGCCTTGTATAATAGTCAATGCCCCAATAACTGTTAATCCTATTGGTTTAGAATAGCATGTTCTAGAATGCTAACACAGTCTACAATGTCATTCTTTCCTTTTATTCTTCTTTCTCTCCCTCTTTCCCTTCCTTTTTCTTTTCTTCCTCATTTCTCCTCTCCTTTCCTCTTCTCCTCTCCTCCTCTCCCCTCCCTTCCCCTTTCATTTCCCCTCCCTTCCTTTCCCTTTTCCTCTCTTCTCTTCTCTCTTCTTCTCTCTCATCTCCTCACCACCCTTTCTGCATGCTGTTTCAAGTGTCTGTCTACCCAAGTTCTTATTCATGTTAGAAAAACTCACCACCTTTGATCTACTGACTCCAACCATGGTTTTGCACTTAAAAAAAAAAAAACTGTCTAAATTGTGAAAACCCTGAGTATATTTTTAACAAGGTGATTGTTTCCCAGTTCACTCACAAACATGCTTGTTTCAGTACTTCTGAAATAACTTCAAACTACCTGTGTTACTTCAAACACAAATGTTCTTTGGTTCTGTATCCAGGGAATTTTGTCAATATATCTGTGATAAAACCTGGACATTTTTATTTCTAACAAGTCCCCATTGTGACTTTGATACACAGACAGGTATGACACATGTAAAGTGAAATATCTTATTGTAGTATAAAACAATCACTATTAAAAGCTGAGTAAGACTCTGGTTCATCAACTTGGAAGAGTTCATATACATCTTCATGTCCTAACTTCCATGCTTGCCACTGTGTATTGCAGAAGTAATCCTTCCTTCTTTAATTAACTGAATTTAACTTTAAAGAAAAATATTACTCAACAAAAACCATGAGCATGGGTAATATTATGTTTATAACAACAGATTTACAGAGTGTTATAAAAGTTAAATACATTTAGCTTGGTCTTTATATCCCATTATACATAAAAATAAAAATGGATTTCACTTTTATACAGGTATTATGAATTTAATTAAATGTTAAAATTTTGTATTCATACCTATAAAATATACATAAAATTGTTTTTCCTTATTTTTTGAAGAGAAAAAAACTGAAGTTCTTGCTACATTTAACAGTTTTCTAGAAACTATTTGAATCACTAAAATAACATGAAATTCATTTATGGAAAAGAACAAAAACAAGAAAGGAAGCAATGTTAATAGATAACTTAAAATCAATTCAGTTTCTATTCAATAATGAACTCCCATTTTAAAAGTAGAGTAGCAAAAATTAACAGTCATATCAACTTGGGTTAATGAGGGTTTACTTAGGCTGTGATTAATGTTGTACTCTCTTTTCTAGTAAAACAGTTCAAATTGATATGTGAAGTATCAAACTCATAAGATTTAAAATTCAGTATTTACAGACACCAAGTTCTAAGTCTTAGCTCAGAGCTACTGGGGAAAAAGTACTGGAAACAATTAAAGCAAAACTCGGATCCTCCTGGGAAAATTAGCGAAATAATCCTACTGTAGAAGAAATCCCTGTAGTCAAGGGTCACATCAATATTCTAGCTTGTAATTAAGCATGGTTTTATTGATGCCAAATAAACTTTGATAAGTAGGCATTAATGCTACAAAACAAAAACTCACTAAACACATTTATTGTGCTGCAGAGAAAGGTATAAAAAAATCTTGCAAAAATGCATGTAATATAATTATCCCTGGATAGGAATGTTCATATATATGTGTCTTTAAAATGCTTCAAGATTATTTAATTTTGGAAATACAAAGCTTCATTCATATTGTCTTCCTTATAGATCTTATTTTAAACCTTGCTCTTTGTAGCATGTATTTTTAATTTGTAGGAAAGGATTTATTGTCATTCTCTTTAATATTATCTTCCTTACAAAAAAAGGGTAATATGCTAAAATAGAAAACAAAAGGAAGGAAATCATGATGGAATTTCCAATTATAATAACCATCCAGTTTGATCCAGATATGGAAATTATTGTAAAAGGTTTATTATTAATTGTCTGAGTTATTTTCTGTAGAGTTATATATGTTATGAACAATGTTTATGTACATTACAGGCATTCTTACACATTACTTGACATAGTCCTACTCAGAGGTGGTCTTAAAACCATGTTGAATAAAATAAAATAAACATTTATTATTCATCAAGTATGTGTGAAAATTGTCAGGAACTGAAATAGATAATTAGATGTATACCACCATGCATAGTAACTGGAAAACAATCGCTATATGAATAAAAAGAATCTACAATCTAGTCAATTATCATTAATGGTGAAAGTATTTTTAATAATTAAACTAATATTAATTTAATGCCTGCTAATTGTTAATCCTTACTCCAAATGTTTTGCATGGATTTTCGAATCAAATTTAATTAATATATTTTATTAACCCTATGCTTATTTTGTGCAGTCCATATCAATGAGTTGAGAAATGACTTTACTTTATATCAGGTTTCTCTGCAGACTGTGTAGGTATCCCGAGTCACACAGAAAACACTAATGATGAGAGTTTGAAGTCTGATGGAACACAATAATAGTGTGTGCATGTAACTTGATGATGTCACTTTAGTAGCAATGTAAGGAAGAGGCTATAAGAAGAATATTCCCTGAGGATAACAAAATAATCATATATTAAAGATCAAAGACAGAATTGACTCCAAAGTTCAATCTTAGATTTATAAGAGAGGTAGAAAATAAGGAGATTAAAACTGCAATAAGGAGGTTGGAGATGATACAGTCCATAAAGAACGTGCTATACAAAGCAAATGGCCGGACATAAGACCCCTTTCTCCAGTACAAAAGCCAGTTAGGAAGATCTGGCTGTAACCTCAAAACCAGAAGAGACAGAGACATATGGATCCTAATGTGGAAAGTGACTGAGGGAGACACCTGAAATCAACTTATGGCATACATGTGCACACGTATATGAGCATCACAAGTCTGTGTGTGTATGAATGCAGGTGAATGTTTGCATATATGTGGAGAGAACCTTTCAAGGCCTGCAGCAGAGATGAGCTGTTATAACTGTTAATTTCTTAGGTTATAGTTTAAATCAATATGGTTTGCATCATATCTATAATTAAATAATTTTTTATTTAAAATGATTGTTATTTTAAGCATGGAATTAATTGAGATTGGTTAATTCATATTTATAAGGGAATGGTCAAATTATAGAGGATGCTAGTGATTTTCTTTCAGAGTGGAACAGTGGAAAGGGTAAGACACAAATCGCTACAACTATGATTTCCTAAGTCAAGATGCCATCTAACACACAGAAGTAATTTTCTGAACTCTATGTCTGTGTTTAAGTCAAATCAATTCAAAAGCTAAAAGTCATTCTCTATATGTAATTGATGAAATAATTTTAATATAAATGTATGTATCATGGCAAAATAGAAAGATGAATTGATAAGTTACTTCATGAGAAGCTGTATAATTGCTTCTATTTATACACATCTAAACCCACCAAATATGAAAACAGCCTTGTATTCACTGATAACGTATGCTTTTTATTAACAGAAAATATAGAAGAGAAGCATTTTGTGGTTTCAATATTTTATAAGTGACACTCAAGATAAAAATCCACAAATCTATAAGCTGAAGAGTTTGCGTGCTAGAATGAGTTCAGAGAAAAATGAATCACAACAAAAAAAAATCACAGCCCAAGATCATATCTTACTATTGTTTTCAAATTTCCTGTTCAGAACTAATAAATAATTTTCATTTGACTCTTTTAGAGTGAATCTACTTTTAAGATCCATCTTGGCATTAACGAGATAAAATGATGAAGGCTTAAAAATGTTACTAGATGTAAATAGACAACTTTTTTTCTTTTGAAGATATCATAATGATATTAATAAAGTTACTTAAATATTTGAAATATTAGCTAATACCAGAGTAGTTATTTACACATATCATACCAGCTTTGTGTGCACCATGCACTGACTGCAAACAATAATCAATATGTAAGTAAAATGAATAAAATTCAGACAGCATGAAAATAAAGCACTCTATCTTAAATATGTATTCTAACCTTAAGGCAATGTACAATTGTATATAATCTATATAAATATGTAATGTCAGAATATTTTAACCCTTTAACAAATTTTATCACAATTTAAAATTTAAATGTACTACTCCATAATTATTAAATGGAAATCCCCGTGTCAGTTTTGGGATATCTCTCTATGAGTTGCCGTTCAGGTAAATACTAGAATATACAATGCAGGACATTTAATTTCTCTTGGTTACCTACCAGAACCTGGTAGTAAGACAGTATTGCTGAAGCTGCCAATCACAAACCGGATACAGAAAACAGAGAAATCGGGCCAGAATTAAACTGATACGTTGTTGTCTGTTGAGTATATTTCACAGTGCCAGAATAATATATGCCAGCTGCAAGGGAGACAGCTATAAACAGGCTTACCAGTGGTGGATTCTGTGAGGTAATATACTGCTTCATCAGTCAGAAGGGTACACACATGCAATAGTGGTATAATGACAATGGGAGTAACCAGACTTCTGATATTCATTTTGGTAGACAGAGATTAGTATTGCTCCTAGTCCCAGTCAGAGAATCTTATAGTTAAATAGGTGGTCCTTATTACAAAGGCTCATAGCCAGTCAAAACATGAATAATAAATGATGGTGAGTTGCTCAGTCCTAAACAGATATACATGCCATTGCATCATTGACTTAATAGGATTAACAGTGGTCCTGTTAAAATAGTTTCCATTACATGGCAAACAATTTATTTGTATAAGTTGAAGTTGTAAAGCCAAGGTAGAACAGAAGTTTGTGATTCGGTTGTTACACCAATCTTAAGGCAGAAGATGGTTATTTTAACCCACAGTATCTTTACTCTACAAAACCCGGCCTGTTTTCCCTGTCTGAAATTTTTATTTCAATAATGTGCATGTAGATATTATATTCAGGTTGCTATTTCTTAGGTAGTGTTTTTGCAATCTTATGTACATAATTCTAGTTTTTATATGACTCCCCTTTAACTTAAAGATAAAATCCATTATTTCTTCCTAAGCTGTAAATGCCTTCACATATGCCATTGCTAAGCCTCTACCATATTTTTAATGGACAGGAAGCTTGCTGTTCTGTCTGTTTGCAAAGCTTTGCTCAATCAGGATCTGCCCAGCACATACTCTCTCAGGGCTTCACACATTAAGCCTTCAGGATATTTTTATCATCAATAAAATAGGGATAATGTTTATAATAGCTCCATTGTTGATTACTTTTAGTTAGCTTGAAAATGAGTAATAATATTGAGCACAAAATCTGTCATACTAATTATCGATTGTCAATGATACTCAGCATGCACGATAAGATAGTTAAGATACAGAAGCAAATAAAAAAAGAAAATATCTTTGCTCTTAATGATCCTACTAGATACAACTATTAAATTAGTATTAGTTTTGTACTATGATTATGAATGTTTTAAGGCTTGGCTTGAACACATTTCTTTACAAGAAAACTGGTCTGGCCCCCTCAGAATTCTAAGGTGATTCTCCGTTATAGTTTTGGAACCACCAAACTTCATGTTGAAAGTGAATCCCCAGTGAAACTGTATTGGGAGACTGATTGTTTAGGGGGTTGGGGACTGAAGTTTTTAAGAAGCAACTTGAGGTTTAGAAGCAGGAGGGTAATGGTAAGCACACAAGGTCAATCATTGTCTCTGCTCTTCTGTGTTGTAAGGAGAGAGCAATAAACCCAACATTGGAAGGGTAGAACTCAGCAGACATCATATGTTGGTACCTGGATGAAATTTTCGTACTCATAAACAACTGGCTTTGTGGAATGTTCTTACAGTAGTAAAGTCACTGTAACACCCTCATGTGTTTTCTGTACAATAATTTCAACAACTCACAAAATGTAGGGGGAATGACTATGCATGCCCTTTCAATACCTGTTAACAGGATCAACACAAACATACTCTCAATCACCTCTGCTATAAAAATGTCTAATACTTCAATCTATCCTTTTGAACTAAATATTTTTTTTTAAATTCTATTACACTTAAGAAATTACCTTAACATCGATCACCATCACATAGTCAACAATGAGGAAAATGACATTAAGCTAAGTTAGGAAACCCAATAACAGCCAGCCTAAAAACAGCATACAGCAGCTTTTAAGACTATTTTTTGTTTTGTTTTGTTTTGTTTTTGTTTGTTTGTTTGTTTGTTTGTTTGTTTGGATTTTCGAGGCAGGGTTTCTCTGTGTAGCTTTGCATCTTTCCTGGATCTTGCTCTGTATACCAGGCTGGCCTTGAACTCACTAAGATCGGCCTGCCTCTGCCTCGAAAGTGCTGGGATTAAAGACATGCACAACCACACCTGGCTAAAACTGTAACAGACTGCCATTAAAATACATAGACCAATGGTTCTAAGCCTTTAATATAGTTCTTCATGTTGTGGTGACCTCCAACCATACAATTATTTCATTGCTACTTCATAACTATAATTTCATAACTATATAATCTTGCTACTGTTATGAACCATAATGTAAATATCTGATATGCAGGATATCTGATATGTGACCCCTAATAGGGTTGCAACCCACAGATTGAGTACAATGGACATAAACTGTTTTAATGAGGAATGCAAATCAGTGAGGATAAGATTTTTTGTTTTCTGTGTTCACTGATGTGTTATCAGAGAAAAATTCTGGTTATATTACTGATTATATTCTATTATACTAAGGTAGTTTAATCATACTTAAATTACTTGAAATTAAATTTAAAAATATAATAGACTGAAAGGGATTGTTATCTAGGAAAAATAAGTTAACTTTAAAGATGTACTCATGTAGTATTGAAATTTAAAGAAGACACAAAATTTCTTTGATTTATCATCAAACAACATAGTCAGTCTTTTTAGTTCCTTTTCAGTCTTTCCCACCATGTAGGTGATAGTATCTTGTGACATGTTGCCTATAAAAATGTTGGTAAATCCTGTGCAGATTATTTAAAATCTAGCAAATATAGAGTCAGTCACTTTTAGTGAAATAAACACATGATAACAAGCTTTCTTCACCTAAACTGGCCATTCCTTGCTTCTCTTTCTGCCCAGAAAAACTGATTTGAATATTCCAAACTACATCCAATAAGAGAGAATAAAAGTAACAACAACAATGTTTTTAGGGTGAGGAAAAGACAAAATATTTATGTTGACTGAGTTTGAATCCAAGAGTTTTTGGAAAAGAGCCTGAGCTTAACCATTGTGTGCTTATGCAAATTCTGTTTTTGGATATGTCTAAATATCTCCATTGCTGGTGGACTCGAAATCCATAAGCCAATTTGCATATCTAGGAATCTTATGAGAGTCCTGTGCCTTGAGGGATCAGGTAGGTAACATAAGTGACTCAACAGCTTGTGTCTGTTTGGCAGCTCCTTCTAAATGCCACCCTCCTAAAACAGTTCAGCTTGTCAGCTACATCAGAATATTAAACAAACTGTTTTCATATGAGATCTGATTCTCAAACATTTAAAATGAATCTAATTTATTTCATAGCTGCATTTTAAAAACAAAACAATACAAGGGGAAAGTATAGTTCTAAAGCACATCAAAAAGACTGGTTATGTAGGCAACTTTACAAAAACCACCCACATTTAATTTCCAAATTTTAATACTTAAAGTCCTGTTTGTTTTAGTCACCAATATTACAGTTTAAACATTTTTGTTTTACTGCTTTCTGCTTTCTAAATATTCTCACTATAACTGTAAAGCTTCAGTGGGTTGGCCCAAAGGTTTTGATAATTGGGTGGTAACCCATAGCCAGTATACCAGTTATGCTTTTCTTGTCCACAAACCAGGTTTTACAGGATTGACTGAGAATGGCCAGCACAGTAGAAAAACAAATTATTTTCTGCGTGTGTAATGTGTACCCAAGGACAATGTTAGTGACAATTATAAGAAAACTACTTAAAAAAGCAATTTTTCAGAGCAATTCATCCAACCCAATTGAAATGACGATGCATTTGACAAAGCCGGCACTTAGGTGTCCTTGATTAACATGGCAGGTTTATTTATAATCTATCCACTGTAAACAAATAACCTATTCAACTCTCTGAGCCTTCTCAGCAATGCTTTTCTGCCTTTCTGCCTGGCCTGTCTTGTCACATGCTCTGACACCTGCCAGTTCTGTGGCAGACACTGTCATTGTGAAGTCTAAGTTTAAACCACTTCATCCTCTGGGAACACTCTGAGAAATTTCCCTGACACTCAGAAAATTCAGTTGCTTCTGCAACCTTACACAGAGTTCACAAAATGAAATAGACTACTTTCAGGGTCACTCATTCTTATATGTGGCCTATATATTAAAGGTTGATTCTAAGAGAATTGGAGAGTAGTCCCATTATACAGTAATACATGACCTGTGAGCACAGTAAAAACATCTCAACTACTAGAACTATGTTTCTGCATGTCAAATATGCCAAATTTACCAGATGCCATAGGGTGAGTCTGCCCTGACTCCTGCCATAGTCATACATCACACACACACACACACACACACACACACACACACACACACACACACACGGAATAAAAAGAAAGCTAGTCTTTGAAATAAAACATTAACAAGCAATGAAAGAATCAGTACCTAGGAGGAATACAGTGTTTTTGAGCTATGTAAAGTATTGCAAATAAAAGTTACATGGGTTTAGACTCAAGTTTCTGGGGGTCACTTAGAATAGGAGTTGTTTACTGAGCAGCCAACATTGCATATCTCCTCTACTTGCTCATTGTCCAATTTGGGGAAGAAAAAGAGTTGACTGGGAAAATGTATTACTTATTCTAAGGTCTAATAGAGAACATTTAACATCTAGAAGATATAAGGACTCTATGTTGGCTCAGCCTAGAGCCTATGTTCTATTTCTTTTGTTACTTTTTCTTATTCTCTAATCAGGAATATTGCTCTGTTTAATATGTTAGCCTTCATCCTGTCACTTCTTGTATCTTTTGAGAAGATTTGCATTTTTCTATATTTGGCAACAAATTTAAATTCTTTTATAATAATCTTACTTTTGAGATACATGGACACTGTGTCTATGTCATTTCTTCTCTCCCCTCCCCTTTTACCTTTTCCCACGTACCCTCTCTTTCCCAAATACATGATCTTTTGTTCAATTATTACTGCTACATGTATATACATATGTATATAAAGTCTTTATTTAATTATTTTAAATTTTATGAAGTTTTTCTATTGTGAAAAACACACTGGAGTTTGATTCTTTCCCTCTTCTTTCTTGTATCCACAACTTCTGAAATTATCATCTGTGCTCCCTACAACCTCTACATCCCAAGGACAATTAGAACCAACCTCAATGGTACCAGTGGTCATGAATTCGATTCATTCACCTTTTACACTGTGGCATGTTTTTTTATCAGTAACAGCTTCCTTGAAATCACATGTCTTCCCTGGTCGCTTTCTACACCTCTACCTGCCCCTTCCTTAGCTTGTCTTCCTCCCTTTCAATGTAGATATCATTGCCTAATGCATTCTTTTCATTGGACATTTTAGATTCAACAATCACAGACAATCGTTATATGCATCTGTCTTATAAAACTCTATTAAGCTTACCCAGAGTCTGGCAGGATAAGTGTAGCTCTCAATCCTCATCAAGGAAACTTCTCTTTGCAGCAGACAGGAAAACCATTACAGAAAAACCACCACTGATGAAATTGCAGAGTTGCAAAGCCCAGTCCCAAATGATACCTCAACCACACTACTCCTGCCCCTACAGCTCAAGAATTGTTGCAGAGGAGATGGGGAGAGGGCAGAGGTGTTACAAGAGCCTTAGGGATGGTGTCCTCTAGAAATGTCAGAGTCTCCACACATGAGGCATCAACAGCATAACTATGTAAATGAGGCCAACAGTAGAAATTGTAACATGGATGGGTGAGACTCAAGGGGTCTCAAGCCTGGATGGGGAACTGCCGTCTACTGAGAGTGGGAGATGTAGAGCACACTGTCTGGTTGTACAATGCTAAATGGTCAGCTCTGAAAACATGCAGATAACCAGCACTGTGCAGATTGAGCAGACTATATTGATGCATATTAGGGACACAGAAACACATACACACACACACACACACACACACACACACACACACACACACACACACACAAGCTGGAGTGTAACAAAGAAAAAGAGGCCATGAATTGGAAGGAGACTAAAAAGAAAGGATACATGGGAAGGTTTGAAGGGAGCAAACGGAAGGGAAAATGGTGTAATTGTATTATCATTTCAAAAAAAGAAATAAAAAAAGAATGACTAAAAGGTTTTTTAAATAGTTCTAAATATTCTGGGTATGCCAGCCTACAGATACTGCAAAGTACTCTGTTTGGTGATATGCTTGAGCACTGCCATACTAGTGAGACTTAGGGAGAAATAATCAGCCTCTACAAATCTGAATTACCTCATTACAAAATAGAATTAAAATAGCTCCTTCCTAATGTGAGCAAAAGAATGAAGCAAGTCTATTGGAAGTGAACTGACAGTGTGCAAAGCAACATCAACTTTCAATAGGCCATGTCTTGATGACGTACCCTCCTTTCTAAAAAGTATGTCCATACTTTTCAGTTGCTTGAATTCTATACTCATCCACCCTCAGCAGACTAGGCTCAACAGCCACATTTTTCATGAATACTTTTTTCAATATCTGCTCAAAACCTCCCAGGTACTTATTTCAAGGGCACAAAATCCAAACATGTCAACCTGAACTGAAGCCGTAGCCTCTGCTCTCCTTACCAGAGTCTTCTCTCATCTTCTAGCCCATGTTCATGAGAGGTTTGTCATGTCTCATACAGAGACTTTTCTTCCTAGAAGATAGCCACAGAAAGCAACATTGGAGGCCTGGCTGTGGGGGTATACACTTCTAATCTTAGCTTTTAGGAGGCAGAGGCACATGGATCTCTGTGAGTTCAAGGCCAGCCTAGTCTACACTGTGAGTTCCAAGACAGGCTCAAAGCTACACAGAGTAACCAACCCTATTTCTAAAAGAGAAAAACATTTACTCCCAACTTTAAAAGGATGCTTCTCTGAAATTATAATACATGCTTTTAAACATTTAATTGCCAAATATAGACTTAATTTTTATATAAGACTCTAGCATTTCATTATATAAGTACTTATACTATGAATGGTGTCCAACAAAGTTTAAAACAAAAAAAAATATCCACAGAAATAAACCAATTCCTTTCATTATTAAAGAAATAACTGCTACTAAAATTGACACCTTATCTGTATATTTTATAATGGTTCTTGTTTTCTAGTTTATATTTAAGTGCTTTGTAAATACTACTTTGCTTATTAGACTTCTAAGGACCTTGAGATCATGAACCAATCCTAATTTTGTTTCTGTATTTATTTTAGTACTTTGAAAGTACCTTTTTCACTTAATATATGGTAAATAAATATGTGTAATATGCACAAATTAGTAAAGGTAGAGCAAATTCTTCTGTAGCAAGGTGAAAAACTAATTGGCATCAAATGATATCAGAGTTCTGGAGTTGTAGTTAAATATCTTATAATATTTGGATTTCAGATCACTTAACTGTTTGACTTGAAATAAAATCTTTACATGTAATAAAATCCACCACAAGCCATTACCCATGAGACATGGTCTGGGCATTAAATCAGTTAAGAATTTTCTTAGATAACATGAAAAAAACAGACTACTTATAGAAAAATAGTATCATAATAAAAATCTTGAAATACTATCTATTCATGTAGTACAGTAATCTTGTTTGAAGAGGTAATTATTATTTAACCTAAAAGAAATGGCTGTTTCAATGTTCATCTTCATAAAATACATCAGAAATATACTGTTAAAACAAAATGAAAATCAAGGATAGCAGTACATGCCTGTAATTTCACATTTCAGAAGGCCAGAGAATGAGGATGACAGTGAGTCTGGGGCAAGCCAGGACTACATAGTGTAAGTATCAGGCCAAATGGTCCTACAGAGTAAGACATTGTTATACATACAAATCAGCCACAGAGAGAGAGAGAGAGAGAGAGAGAGAGAGAGAGAGAGAGAGAGAGAGAGAGAGAGAAGAGACAGAGACAGAGAGAGACAGAGATGATAGAAGACAGAGAGTGGGGGGTTAAGAAATAGAAAGTAAAATAAGAAAGTAGAAAATTCCAGCCTGTATGACTTATAATAGTACTCACCTAGGCTTGGTTTCAAATCAGATCTCAGACCAAATAGGTTGAGTTGTGAGTCAAGGTACTCCAAGATGTAGTCATTGAAACAACGAGATAGATCTTAGAGACTGGAACCTGATACTTAATGTATTTCATAATAAAACTCATGCTCAGAGAAATTTATTTAAAACATGTTGTGTCTAGTTTATATTGAAGTTAAGAGTATAAAATTTTAAAGTTATCTTAAACAAACATTTCCCTTAGACATTATTTATTCAAAGTCACTGCAATTGACTGACATAACTTGCATTTTGGGGAACTGTCCTGGTGCCTGTATTAGCAAGACTCAGAGAACAAGCCAAACTCCAATAAATAGCCAGAACACCAAGGCTCCACTAAAAACACCTGATGCCAGTTGGTTTTTCTATGTGAGAAAACATTTCCTTTTATGATACCACAAATGCTTCTTTTTACCAATGCTATTATAAACTATCTCTTATATGTTAATTGCATATGTATAGATTTCATGACAACTCAAGATTTATTCAAATGAATCTTTCTCACTGTGAAAATATTAGCAAATATACATTGAAATTTCTCCCTTGCTAATTCAAATCTAACTAGTATATCTACATGACCTATTATTTACTTTGTTTTCACATCTCAAATTTTCTGGCCTTCTGCTCAGCTAAAGAATCTCTTCCATATAACATGAAACATTTGCATTTATAAGTGATTTCTGTGCTCGGTTCCACCTATGTCTCTCTCTGCTTTCCCTCCTCAGTAAACACAACCTACTCATAGTTTATATTTTATCCCTTTGGTTAAGTGACTACTCAACTTTGCCTTTAAAGTGTAATGAGAAATGTCAAAACTTTTTGTACAAAGAGGTCAAAATCTATTTTTCTGTTTGGCATCATATTCTACCAAGTTATTTTGTATTTCTTTGTTCTTTGTTTATTCTTGCCATAAATATCACATCTACATGGATTTCCTGTACCTTACAAGCTATTTTCTGATTATGTGTCTCCCTCTTTTGTTCCTACTTTCATTTTTTATATGCTAGTTTAGCAAAAATTCTACTATTCTTTGCTGCATAGCTGATGATACATATGCAAAATTGATGGTTCTATTCACTGTGATTCTAAAATATTTTTCATGAATCAACTTGTTTTTACTGCACACATTACACTGTGTTCTTGTTCAAATAACTAGACTTCTGTATTTATTTAAAATTTTTTTCCCTAAATGATAGGTAGCTAGCTTGTAACTGGTATTTAAGTTTACTGGTGATATTATACATTTCTACAGCATAATTTAAATAAATCAACTAATCACTAAATCTCTGATACAAAACTATACACTTTGGTAAATCAACAAGTCTTACACCAGTTTAGGTAACTGACATGGAGCAACAAATGTACTTGATAAGCTGACAACACAGTGAGAGATCTCCAATGATTTCCTTTCACACATGGACTTTGAAAGAAAGACACATGAAATTATGAGAGCAGAATTTATTTTACCTTTCATTTTTGTGTTCTTCTCATTTCCACCCTAAACACAAAATAAAACTCTAAAATGCTTTAGCTGTGTTTCTGGTACTTGTATTTTATGCCTAGAAGGCATTTCACATTATGCTACTGCCAGCTGCCAAAACCTGTGACTTTTCTCCTGAAATATTTCCTATGAAGAGTCAGTGACAAGAAGGCAGTGACATGGAGTGACTTTAAAGTCAAACAATCCATCACAGATGTGCTCTCTGAAATGTATTTGTGTCCAGGAACAAAATTACATGCCACTGAGTTAAGATCTAGCAAAGCTGGCACAGTTAATAATGTAGTCAACTGAAAAGGGACTACCAAGACCAGTTACAAATGATTCTTGGAATCACAATTGAAATTTATTTACCTGAGAAAGGGCAACATTAATGGGATGCACCCTTTCCTGTCACAGAAGGGAAGATATGCAAGCAGTTTGCTGGATATTTTTAGTTTAACTCTCTGTCAAGCATGTGCCAGACAAGAGCTCTGTAAACCAGCCCTGAACTTTGACCCTCAGATCTTGCACTGAAGAGGAACATTTGCTGAAGTGTAAAAAAAAAAAAAAAAAATATTGAATAAAAAATGACTTCAATGAATACTTGAAGAAAGAGGCTAGGAGATTAATAAGGAGAAAAGTTGATTAGTGGAATGCCTACAACATAGTAGCTCCTTCCAACATCAACTGTTCCCTCAGGTAATGATTCAGAGGCAATTTCACAGTCTCCAATCCCCAGGACTTTCCTTATGTGTAGATAGTCCTCTGGATTGGAAAGTAATGACAGCTATTGTAATCTCTTTTGTCATCAGAGGTAACACCATCTGAAGTGCTGTGCCTGACTATGCATTAACCACTCATCTGGTCATTCCATCAACATTGCAACAGACCCACCATGTCAATACTCTGGATTCTGACCTTTACTTTAAAACAGGTATTTGGAAGACTTTTTGATTTCCTTTATCATCATTTTACTGAAACATTTAAATAATTCCTAAAATATTGTAAATAAAGACATGGGAAATCCTGTGCATGGAGATCGTTCCTGAATTAATTTCTGGATACATTAGCAGATTTGAAGCTCAGGTGTGGGATAATGGGATAGTGTTTTGCTGGATATTCACCATTCTCAGAAAGTTAGGTAGTCAGAAGAGCATTTCCTCAAGATCTGTGGCCATATCTGGATGTTTACAAATCTCATTGCTTTTGCTGGGCCTGTTGGGGCTGAGAAAGCAATTTAGACCTGAGTGAATACTTTAGTCTACTTCAAATGTTTTAGTTGGGGTGATTAGGAAGTTAGAAAAACAAAATACCTTTCTTAAGTGCATGTTTGGGGGTTTATGATTGATGATTTAAATAATTACGAACCAAGGTAACTTTTTAAAAGAAGAAATCCCATAAATCATAGATGTATATTGAATCCTTCCAGAGTAAAGATGTGGGAATATGATAAAATATTCTTATATTCAAGACTAATGTAATTAAAACCCAGATCTTCAAAAATAGTGGCACTGGGAATATAGCTGTTTATAGAGTGCTTCTAAGCATTCATTAAGCCCAGGTTTTGATCCTAGTTATGTATAAACTAAGAGTGGCGGCATGAACCTGTAATTCCAGGATTTATTAAGTGGAGGCAAGAGGTTCATCACGCCCAGTCTTGGTGACAGACCCTCTCTCAAAAGTTAATAAAAATGCTTTCAAAAGAAACAATGAAAAACGTTACAGAAAGTACTGAAGTCCAGGAGATGTGATGGGGCTTTATGATGAACTACTCAGATCTGTCTAAGGAAGTTTAGGAAGTTTTCGTGCATGAAACAGTAGATAACAATATTTATACATGAATTAATCATTCTACTAATTCATACTTATTTATATTTTACCTAAATATTTCATGCTGTAGTGATTTAATTTATGTTTCAATAAGAAAGAGGTATCTTTTAGTTTCCAACCAGTCTAACTTATCTTCCAGTTCCATGCGTAGTCTGTGATACTTGTGTTCTATAAGCGTTCCTTTACATGAATCACTAAGTTATTGCCTTTTACTAAGTCCCAATGACTCCACAGATGGATTCATCTATTTTCAATGTTCTTACTTTTCTCCCCTTCAAAGTTTGTTATCAACTTATCTTGCCTCATTCTTTTCTAGGCAGACTGATTCTTGGAAATGAAGATGTAGTTTGTTTGCTGTTTCATGGTTGCAGTGCTGGTATAGGAACGGTTCCCCATAATTGATTGCTGTTTGAATGCTTGACTGAATCCTTGAAAGTACTCAGGGTTATTAAAGATAAACTGTAACCTCCACAGATTGATATAAAGGTTGCCATCTTGTCATCTTAAATATTTTCTTCCAGGAATTGTGCTGTGGCCATCATGAGTATCCTCTAGAAAAATCTACCCAACAGAATCTGTGAGGCATTTGAAAAAGGAGATAATTTTTTGAGTTAATCAGGATGCAAAATTTAAAGTACTCTTGGGTTAGCAAGAAGAAATCTTACAAATTTACTTTTCTTTTCTAAGCCTCAACTTTGTGGGGAACAGCAACAAAAACCCTATCTAGAGTTTCACATCTCACAAAATACTTAATGTTCTGCTGGGGATGCTGTGAATGTGTTGCTCTAATAGATTGATAAAGAAAATACTGATTGGCCAGTAGCCAGGCAGGAAGTATAGAATAGGCAGGATAAGCAGATAAGAGAATTCTGGAAAGTGAAAGGCTGAGTCAGGAGATGCCAGGCTGCCATCCAGGGAGCAGCAAGTAAAAGCAATAGGTAAAGCCATGGAACACGTGGCAACATAGATTAACAGAAACGGGCTGAGTTTAAGTGTAAGACCTAGTCAATAGTTTTTCTGAGCTGATAGTTAAGCAATTTTAACCAATATGAGCTTCTGAGTGATAATTTGTAAGTGGTTGCAGGGTCCGTGGGGCTGTGCAGGACCAGAGAAAACTCCAGCTATAGTGTTCAGTGGTATCTCTAAGATCTCTTTGTAGATAACATGTAGTTCTCAAACTTCCCATCCAGTTTAACCCATAGACTCTAGAGGAGTTCATATAAAACTCTGTGTTCCAGACAATCTGCTTTTAAAAAGGAAGAAAAAAAAAACTTACAATAGTCACACTAATAAAAGGAAGCTCAAAGAATGGTCAAAGCCTTCTTCTGTTGAAGTCACATCAGAAATAAACTATTGCTAACTGAATCATGGTGTTCATGATGCTGAGTGGAACCAAGACATTAAATAAAGCTAAAATAAATCATAAATTCAGCCTTGTACTAGATAAGTGAAATTGCCAGTAGTTCTCAAAATAGTATTCTACACGGATGGTAGATTCATTGCTTAGAATTATAATCCTGACCATTTATTTTCAGCTAGAGAGGCAAGGGATTTTTGCAAGTGTGGTAACAGTAAAGCATTTCATATAGAATAAAGATAAAAACTCACATTTAACTGTTTGCCCAGTGATGATTTGGTTATATTCTATTGCACTCAATATCAGTATATTTATAAAACTGTAAATCACTGCTAATAACATTGATTTGGGGAGAGGAGGTTGGAAAATACATCAGATTACCCTTTTGTGGTACTGGGGGTTTATTCTCCAGAATGCCTAATGGATGCTTGAAGCCATGGGTAGTACTGAAAATGAAGTACACTTTTTTTTTCTAGAAATAATACAATCAAGTTTAGATTACATGGAAATGGTAGGCTGCTACTCTGTTAAAGAAAGAGATAATGCCTGGATTGTACATTAGGAGCCAAAGGAGATTAACACCTACAGAAAAAATTAATTATAATAAGTTGAGAAGTCATGATACTTCACTGTGAATGCCAGTGTCACTGCCTTTCAACTTTGGAAATAGTACTTACAGGAATGATACAAAAGCTTGGTAGCATCAGGAGGTCCTGTTTTTTAATTGTCAGTCATAGTGCACATAAAAATAAATATTTCATTTTTGTACCTTTAATACCAGAGCTAGGGAGGCAGAGACAGGAGGATCTTTGAACTTCCTAGAACAGCTATTCTAGACAAATCAGTGAAAAGCTATCTCAATGGTGACAAATATAATGACATGCTGTGGGGTGTCTTTCTGTATGCTGTGAATATATGTTGCTCTGATTGGTTGATTAAATAAAGCTGCATTGGCCTATGGCAAGGCAGCTTAGAGCCAGGCAGGAAATCCAGGCAGATATACAAGGTGAAGAAAGGAGAGGAGAGAGATGCCAGCTGCCGCCAGGAGAAGCAAGATGTGAAAGTGCCGGTAAGCCAAGCCCACATGGCAACTTACAGATTAATAGAAACGGATTAAGTGAGAAGAGTTAGTAAGCAAGAAGTCTGCCATAGGCCATGCAATTTGTAATTAATATTAAGCCTCTGAATGATTATTTTATAAGCGGCTGAAGGACAGTGGGTCTGAGTGGGACCAGAGGAAAGCAGGACCATGTGGCTGGGTGAGACCAGAAAAATTTACGGCTACAATGACATGTAGAGCAATTGAGTTAGATACCTTAAGTCAACCTATGACCTCATATTCCTGTACTCACATTCATACATAAATGCATATACACAAGCATACATACACACCCACATTCCCTACATACACACACTCACTCACACCAATAATATTAAATAGCCAAATTGCATGGTTTAAATCCATTGAGCCATATTGATTCCATGACATTGTTAAGTAAAAAAAAAAAAAAATGATTGAAATAAAAAAGCATATAGTTAAATTATGTTTTACCTTTCCTAGGTAGTAAAGAGGAAATGCTTTACATCTACGGGTACACAAGGTCAAAATTCTTGTAAATAATTATTTCTATTTCTAGTCATTACAGAAAAAAAGAAATTGCACAGTCATGCAATAGAATTATTTGATCTAGTCAGATTTAGCCTTACCATTCCACTAGAATACAATGACTACTTTACGATAGAATGACTGCATGTTCTTGCTTCTATTTGATTTAGAAAGATTAGAATCAGTTTCCTTTTTTCAGGAGTATAAACTCAAAGCAATACTCAAACATGGATCAAGGTCTCACACAACTCTTTATTTCTACTTCAAATAGCCACAACTGAGAATATCCTCACCTATTTTTTTCTTATGTTGAGTTTTTGGCTGTCTGGTCTGGGAGTTTTTCTTATGTTGGGTTTTTGGCTGTTTGATATGGGAGCCTTCTGGATGGTATTATCTCAGTCAGTCTCCAATCTACAATTGCTGTAAGGAGTCCATCCCAAGTAGAGGATCTAAGAATCCCACACTGACTACACCTCCTTTATTTTTAATTTTATTTAAATAACATTTTTTTTTTCATTTTGGTCTCCATTCAGAAAGAGGCAGGCCTCCTATGGGCTTGAGCAAAGCATGTCACATCAAGTTGAGGCAGGATGAAGTTCCTCCCCTTGTGTCAGGGCTGGACAAGGTAATCCAGCATGGGGAATAGGTTCCCAAAGTCAGCTAAGTGCCATGGACAGATCTTACTGCTGGGAGCCTTACAAAGAGACAAAGCTATATAACTGTCACACACATGCAGAGGGCCTATGTCTGTAACATGGAGGCTCCCTAACTATTGGTCCAGTGTCCTTGAGGTCCCACAGGCTCAGGTCAGCTGTCTCTGTGGGTTCATATCCATCTTAACAGATACCAAGGTGCCATCTCTACATTTGGTCAGTGATGAGAAATTCCTTGTCACATATTGCTATCATTTTACTCCTATATCAAAAGCCACACCATGCTTGGCAAACTACAAACACAGCCTTTTGACTCACTTAGTTACACATGATTTAAATTAAACATCCAACATTTTATCTCCCCTGGGAATATAAAACACAAACTATCTTTCCTGCATATAAATTGATGAATCTATTCTCTTCCCACATATAAGATATAGTTTGAATATTTTAGACTTCTACTAGGTGAACGTATGTACATTGTTTTAAACAAAAGTTTACATACACAAAATTTATTTCATGGTTTGGATTTTATAGACATCCTCAGTAACTGCTACTTCAGTTACCAGGTCCATTTTGTTTAACATTAGTTACTAATTATATATCAGAAAAGGTAAGCCAAGCCAGGCAGTGGTGACACACGCCTTTAATCCCAGCACTCGGGAGGCAGAGGCAGGTGGATCTCTGTGAGTTCAAGGCCAGCCTGGTCTCCAAAGTGAGTTCCAGGAAAGGTGCAAAGCTACACAGAGAAACCCTGTCTCGAAAAAACAGAAAAAAAAAAAAAAGAAAGAAAAGGTAAGCCGAAATAACAAAGCTTTAACATCATGAACTTCATGAATTTATATAACATTTGCATGAAGACAAACATTGTTATTCTTAAACTCTACATTAAAACATTCTTCAACCAAAGTAGACGTTATATACTTAATATCCCCTAACAGAACAATATTATTCTCATGTCTGTGAATTGTCAAAAGATGAGTTAAATCCCATCTATTGACACAAAAGAGCTGTAGTGTGAATTTTCATATTCTGAGCATTGCAAAAGTAGAGTTCATCTTAACTACTAAATGCATGCCTCTGCATTGAATACTGCGACCAGTAAATATACAAGAGGCGAATTCTGGCTTTAAAGGACACTATTCTCCTTTTTACACTTTTAAAATAAGGATTCTCTTAGAGCATACACCCCTTAGAGTTTAGGGTATTATTCCTCGATAGATAATTTGTCTTATTGAACATGTAAACAATATTATAGCTTTGCTTTATAAGTAATGTAAAGTCTTAATATATCTTTAGTAATTTAATAAGTATTTTACTTTCTAGATGTGAAGACAAATTGATAGAGCCTAGTCACTGGCAAGGGACTAGGAAGATTGAGTAAATCTCTTTTAGAGTGATGGGACTATTATATTCCATCCCACAGTAGTCACAGTGAAAAATAACAACTTGAAAAATATGTCTCTCTCAATGTGCAAGTATATAACAAACACTTGATATGCAGCTAGATTTGAAGATTTGTTTTGCTTTTTTTCACATAGAAAAATGTGCAATCAATATAGTATGTGTGAAAACTCATGTATAATTATGTACACAACAGATTGCAGACAGTCCTTCAATTTTTGTAACTTACATACTTTTGTATAATAATATTCAGGCGCAAACATATGATACTCAAAGAAGTTTAATGGTAGAAACATGTTACCTTATTTCAATGAAACGAAGTTCCTTCTACATTTCTCATGTTGGTGTTCCACCTAAAAAGTCACTTTCTTAGCTCTTTGCCTGCATACACACACACACACACACACACACACACACACACACACACACACACACACACGGCATGTATATGAACACAGAAACACAGATAATCACATGCCTAGAATCATTTACCGTGTATCAGCTCTGTATTATGAACTATGTAGATTGAGGAGAACATAAAGCTGATTAAACACCGTGGTGCTTCTGGTGCAACAGATCTTTTCCCTGGTGGGAAATAATGAAAGCTGTGTGCACAGAAATGTGTCAGAATGCTGAAGAATGAGTGAGACTTAATGTCTCAGAGCCTTGAAACGAGGATGGCATTTGAGTCAGTGTTCAACTTAATGTCTGGCTTGTATATATCTAGGAAAATAGTTTGCCAAATAAATTGATGCTAAAAATTGATAAAAATAACATGAACCTGCATGAAAAATCAGACCTACTCATGGCTGTTGTGCTGTCCCAGGAACAGCTATATTTGGTACATTTATTAGGGTCAATTTTATTTCATATTTAAATTAACTCTAATTTCATTATGACCAAGGAATAGTCCTGAAAGGAGGGGAAATGTCAACTCCAATGTTATCTGATAGTTTTGTAGGAATACATTCACTATGAATTCTTTGTATATTCAGTCTAACACATGTCTCAATTCAGAAATGTTAGTTCTTTCACATTCTAATAATATAACTCCTTAGTTTACTTAAAAATGTATAAATAGTAAAAAAAAAATGTGAGAGGTTTGGATGTGAAGTAACATTTTTAAACTTCTCAAAGCAGAATATGGTGTGTTGTTTCCTCTTGATAACATAGATTTGCTGGACTTTCTGACAGTGTAGTCAGAGGAAGAGGCCAGTTGCATAAATACATCAGCTGGAAGTAAAGCCTGGGTTGTTTTTAACCACTAATGAAAGAAAACATACACAATCTCTAGAATGACTCTTTTTTATTTCCTTTTACATACACTCTGGGGAAATTTTCACCCTACGAAGTTTGTACAAACAACTGAATCAATGAGTTGAATGTTCATTCTTACTAAATGCAATAAGCCAAGAAGAGATGGGAGGAAGATAGGGTGGAACTTACAGTGGACAAGAGTGGGAGATTGTACTTTCTGAGGCCCCTGTAATGAGAAGTCAACAGTGGCAAGGGCAATAGAAACAATGATTAATAATGAGAAGTATTTCTATAAAACAACCAAGGAAGAAGGCAAGTTGGTATGGATACAGCAGAGAGTATGGAGGCATTCTGGACACAGTTCATAGGAAACGGTAGGTGAGTGGAATAGAAAAGGTTTATACATCACAAAATATTGCAATGAAGTTTCATTTTGGTGGTCTGTTTTGATTTTGTTCAAATGTAGGTAACTTTGCCAATCCACTGGGGAAAATTGTATCAAGAACATATTCTTGGCTAGAGACAGTATTTCCCATTGCATTATATGTTGTTCTACATTTTAAAACTACCCTCTGATATTTAGATAAATTATTAAATAATTGAAAATAAACACCATGTGTAGTTGAAGGCTTTCTCCACTGCTGTCCAGCCCCACAGTCAGGACAAATCTCTTCCACTGTCAATCCCACAGCTGCTGATAAAATAATCACTCAGGGGCTTATATTAATTATAACTCCTTGGCCATTAGCTCAGGCTTATTACTGACTAGCTCTTACACTTAAATTAACCCATAATTCTTATCTATGTTTAGCCATATGGCTTGGTGCTTTTTCTCAGTTCTGCCTTGACATCTTATTTTTTTGGTTTGTTATTTATTATATTTGTGTTTTAATTTTACACATCAGCCATGGGTTCCCCTGTCCTTCCCACTCCCACCCCTGCCCCCACCTTCCCCCCAACTTCTCCCCTCCATTCCCATCTCCTCCAGGGCCAAGACTGCCCTGGGGATTCAATTAAACCTGGTGGATTCAGTACAGGCAGACCCAGTCCCCTCCTTCCAGGCTGAGCAAAGTGTCCCTGTGTAAGCCCAAGGTTCCAAACAGCCAGCTCATGCACTAAGGACAGGTCCCGGTCCCGCTGCCTGGGTGCCTCCCACGCAGTTCAAGCTATTTGATTGTCTCACTTATCCAGAGGGCCTGATCCAGCTGGGGGCTCCACAGCCTTTGGTTCATAATACATGTGCTTCCGATCGTTTGGCTATTTGTCTCTGTGCCTCTCCAATCTTGGTCTCAACAATTCATGCTCTTACAGCCCCTTCTCTTTCTCGACAATTGGACTCCTAGAAATGGATGAAGTCTACATGAACAACCTGGACGAGAGTGGGAGTAATGAAAGGCAAGGTTTGAGGGAAAGAAAGCTTAGGGGAGCAGGAGATCCCAGCTAGATCAAGAACAGAAAGGGAGAACGAGGAATAACAGACCATGATAAATGATGACCACATGAGAACAGGAATAGGCAGAGTGCTGAAGAGCTCCCCAGAAATCCACAATGATATATTATTCTCTGTAGACTGCTGGCAATGGTAGAGAGAAAGCCTGATCTGACCTAGTCTGGTGATCAGATGGCCAAACACCCAAACAGTCGTACTGGAACTCTCATCCAATAACTGATGAAAGTGGATGCAGAGATCCTCAGCCAGGCCCCAGGTAGAGCTCCAGGAGTCCAACTGCCTTGACATCTTACTTCCTCTGTGTCTGGCTGGCAACTCCTGACTTTGCCCTTCCTCTTCCCAGCATTCTTCTAGTTTGCTTTCCCTGTCTATACTTCCTGCCTGGCTACTGGCCAATCAGCATTTTATTTATCAACCAATCAGAACAACACATACTCACAGCATACACAAAGACATCACACAGCAACCATGTATTAAGACATGTTGAAAATAGACAAATATGTCTTGATGGTCTTCCTATCAGGAGGTTAAAATCCACTTCCCTTGCTTTAATCTGAGTGAATGCCAGATTTCTATGAATGATATAATACTGAAAAATAATTTATGCCTCTTGCTGAGTCTAGGCCTGAGAAAAGATTCTAAGTGCTACCTCTAGAAATGGTCTATTTAAAGGCTTTTTTCTTTACTATAAGATGCTCATCCACCTTTCAAGGACCATGGTGCACTGTTAGGTGTACTTGCCATGATCAACTGTATCCTCTGGGTCCAGCTTTCAACCATGCCAGCAAAGACGTTATATAAAAGAACAAAGCTATCTTAATAAAGCTATCTTAATCTTCTCTATTGTCTTCCAGACCCCTGAATAATAGGCATTCACCTTAGTCAATGGCACAAGTAGTATACTTATATAGAAGAGCCCTGGAATACAGTATCATAAATTATAAATATAGAGGTCTTGTATTAAATTTCTAAGCCATTTGATAATTTATTACATAGTAGTAATGAGAACACATTTTATGAAATACTGACAATTCAGTTTCTCATATGGATCCCCTTAAATACTTAGTAAACCTATTTAAATAACTACATTAAGCACTTTGTATCCCTACCTTTACTCTTTTATTCAATAGAGATGCATAGCTATTTTATAATGAAAAATGAAATAAACCTTTTAGTGTGCTTAGATTTTGACATCAAAATAAAAAAAAAAAACATCTGAATTAGACAATTGTTTTAAAATTAGAAGACAATACTTTTAAGCTATTATACTTCACAGAGCATAACGAATGCACTTAATTCTAATATATATATATATATATATATATATATATATATATATATATTCTACTATTAATAATATACAACTGGAACAGAGTGGTGCAAAGGATTCATATCTGATGCTGTTTAAAATTATAGTGAAACAAGTTTACAACTTTTGAATAAGGCTCTTTTTTTATACAATCTTCCCGGCGGGGGGGGGGGCAGGAAATATAGGCAAGAGAACTGGTGTTGAATGTAAAGGATGTAGGTGTGTTTATTTCCTCCTAGAAATTGCCACCACTTGAATAAAGAAAATGATATGAAAAGCTCCTGTTGTCTATTCTCTTTCATTTTGTGTGGCTTCCTGTATACTATAATAACCAATGTTTTATGACTTAAATAATGTTGAGACTAAGCATTTTCCCTGTGGTAAATTTGGTCAAAAACCACAGGAAGTAGTAATGCATTAAATGGAATTTTACCCATTGAGTAGGAATTATCTCTAGTATCCCACAGTGCATTAGGACTCATACTGCTGTGGCATGAATTCCTTTGGGAAAACTGAATAGGAAAACATTTATTTCTTCCTCCTTGGGTCATCCCTACCTCCCTAGAGAAGGAATGATGAAAACTGGGGTATGTAGAGATGAGAACTTTGCAATTATCTCTTGGTAAATAAATGTGTATATGGGGAGAGCTGGTTGCCTTTTCTCAGTTATCTAGAATAGAATGCTGTGTAAGATCTAGGGTTAGGGATTTTCAGTGGTGACTGCAAAATTGATTGTCCCATAAGCTCTATAAAAAATGTGAAGGAAACTATCTCGGCAGCCATCTCTAAGATAAATGATAGTCCCTGCAACATTAAAAGGACAAAGTTTAGGGAATTAAAAGTTTAAAGAAATGAGATTTCTGTTAAAAATGCTTATGGTATCTATTTTTGATTTAATTCTATGTTGGATACTCACTAATTTGGCTAACAATAGTAAGATGTTTCTATTATTTTATTCTTTGTAGATTAAGGATGGTTTTGATTGCAATATACATTGCTTAGACTGCAATAAAAAGTGCTGAAAATAATGCTATATAAAGCAACCTGGGATTCATTGTTTTTCTGCTAATGATTATTTTTTGTGAATAACAATAACCAAATAATGATATGTTCAATCTGAGGAGATATTTTTTATAAAAGTGATTGCATATACAATAAAATGTTCAAGATATAATCATATTGAAAATCTGTAAGAGAGGGAGGGAGGAAACAGAGAGGGGGAGACAGAGAGAGAGAGACAGAGAAAGAAATGGGGAGAGAGAGAGAGAGAGAAATTCCAAGGAAATTCACATAAAAACTGAAGATATTACAATGTCTGTGGTTCACCTAATAGTGTTATTTCACATAAATGTCTTGCTTTTTGACCATGTCAGATTATATAAATGCTAGCTACAGGGTATAGTATGTAGAAGCAGATTACTTTATAACTTTTCAATAAATCCAAATTATTCTAAAATAAAACATTTTGTCATTAAAAAAAGAATCAAGTTTCCTACTTTATATTTGTCTCTGGATAGGTACTAGTGTTGAAATGCTTTGGGTGGCTATTTGGAGATGAATGATTCAGATTTAACTTCAGTGTGATGGTATTAAGAGATGGAACCTCTGGAAAATAATTATAGGTATAAGACTAGAATCCTCAGGATGGGATCAGCAGCCATTAGAATAGATATCAGAACTGCCTTGTTCTGCCTTGGGAGAAAAATCAAGAAGATGTAGAATTACTCATATATGTTTAATCAATGCTCCATGGCTCCAATGAATAACATTATTTTTAGAACAAAAAAGTCATCCTGGAAAACTGATTAGTTTCTCCTGGTTACATGAATTGGGTAAAGAAAAGATAATAAAGTAACATAGAATACCTAAGATAAGACTCTCAAATGAGGGGCACAGTTGGTGGAATTCTGCCTAATGTGCATGAAACTCATTTCAATCCCTAACTCTGTGAACACCTCTAATTTGAGTATTTTGGATTTGGAGAGTAGATCATCAGAGGTTCAAGGACATCCTTGTTTCCATAGCAAGTGTGAGGTCTGTCTAAACCACATAAGACCCTGTTTTCCAAAAAAATTGTTTCTTAAGTCTAAATCAATTCCAAGTACATGGTTGATTAGTACATGCACCACTCTGAAGCATTCTGTAAATTACAAATAAATACATTCTTTGAAGGGTAACAAAGGATAATGTGGGGCTTTTGTAAGATATCTATAAGACTTCAACATGAAGCAAAAATGTAAAATCAGTGAACACTGATGTACATGCTTATGTATATTTTATATTTTATGAAAATATGTAGATACATTTATGAATCAAAACAAGTAAATCTCTAAAAAATATCCCCAAATGTTTCATTATACTTACATTCTATGCATATAAAATTACCTCAAATTCAAGGATGTACATAGCATAACAATTAATATTAAATGTAACCTTTGACAAAATGTATAACAAAATCATTAGCATGAATAATCACTAATCTATGATAATTCTTGAACAAATAGTTGCTCAGTTCTCCTGTAGTAGAGATTTAGAATGTACATGGTCTGCTGATTTAGTAGATAAATCACAGTGAAGAAGGTTCTTAAATGCTACATTCAGTGGAGAGACATTTATTGAGTACCTAAACAGTGTCAAGAAAATTTCATGAATAATCACCAAACTTTTATTTTCAGAAACATGGATTCTGATAGTGAAAATGTAGACTAAATAAATGAATGAATTATGGTACCAGAGTTGCTAAGAACAGAGGAGGACAAAGGATTTGGTTATGATGGAGTTAGGTAAAAGGGTGGTATTTATTAGGTAGCATATTGCAGATTATTTTTCTGAAAATAGGTAACCCTGTGAACATCAGAGTGAGTTGAAGAAAGGTATCATGTGACTTCTCTAGTAAAGCCTGACTGGGGAAAAGGCATGTACAGAGCTTGAGAAAGAAGTGCCTGTCTCTGATACATAAGGAAAGTGTGAGGCACCAGGATACATGGGCTTTAGGAGAGCATAGAGGGTGTGGAGACGGTACATGGGTAGAGGGTCAGGAGCTGGAAGATCCAGGAGGCTAGTGAATGACTTTATGATTGAGTTTCAGAAAGATGATATGCCACAGAAGTGTGGTGAGCAGTGGATGACATTTTGCCTTCAATTTTCCAAGGATCACGTGGGCTGTAATATATAATTACATCTGTAATGTGAAATTGTATTGGTTGGTAATCACAAAGAAAAGTAAATTTCTTTCTTGTGTTACAAATCATTATACTAGATTGAGACAAATCTGACTCCTAGGTTCAACTTAATAGGTGGTTTTCAAGATATCTGCAATGCATTTTATGGATCTAATTGTACTCAATCTTGAGGTCTTGTCATTATTATCAGCCCTAATGTCAAATATGAAAATTATAGTTTCTCATTAGGGAATTCTGAAAAGTTCTTGGCTGATCTTCCATTAGCCTCACTTTTACTTCCATTTATAGTCTTGCATGTCTTTCAAGGTCTAAATTATTATTCATCGAGCTCTCACCCAGCTATGAGTAATTTCTAATAGACAGATCTCCAGTTAGCTCCTGCCTAGCAAAAAGCATGTGATGTACTAATTGAATCTCAATTAGCTTACATCATATCTCTTACAGCATTTCAAAACATGATTCTCTGCACATTATCGCCTCTGGAAGGAGGACAAATATTTTCCTATCTGTATTGCTCTGAGAAGGAGTCAACAACCTGTAATTTTCATCATACCAAATACAAAATCTACTCATAAATAAAGGGACGAACTGGCCTATTTTACAGGCTCTTGGGGATGGCCATAAAGTATAAGATACATTTTATTTTGGTGTAGGACTAGAGAGCCAGGTGGATCAGTCACAAGAAATCAGACAACAGGCATTCTTCTCTTCTCACCTGAACACAAGAATGTTTTGTTTCAAAACAGCTACAATCAATTGTACTTTCTTACTGGAAGGAAAACGTTTGGTGGGCTTCTGTCTCTCTTGGAATTGTTTATTCACAGGGTCAATGAGTGGCACTCAGGCAGAGAGTGGAAGAATATGTAGTGAGAGCAAGAAAAGGTAAAATAAAGTTACAGTAAAACAATTTGAGGCTTTAGAATCAGGAGAGAGGAAAACTAGGCCAAATTCTCTACCAGAATTTCAAATATTCTTTTTTTTAAATAGACACTCTAAAAGATGGGAAATATTAAGACCAAAAACCGATGAAAACTTCAACATACTTAATGACAAAACATTCTTGCTAGTCTCAGAATATTCACAGTGAGTTCATTTCCTTCAAAATTTTCAGGAAATGGATGAAATAATCTACTTTGTGTATAAAAAAAACAGATATCATCCATTTATAAAACTCCTGATCATATACAATTATAAACAATTGCAGTTTAGGTGGAATGTTTCTTTTATATAATCTCATAAACTATAACTTTATGAATCAAATATGAGATAATAAGCAAATTATATGCCAGACCTAATTCTTGAGTGAACTATGGTACACTGAATAACTGTTACTTGGGATATATTGTTCTGAGTTCTAGGAATACAGGATTCAGTAATACTTCCTGTGGGGGGAAATGCTTTTAGGAAGAAATAAAGTGTGTAAGAATGGGAAAAGGCTTTGCAGAGTTACTGATTGAATATGGTCATGATGTTATACTCAAGAGTCAGGGGAGGTGTTTCGGAGACGTCAGTTAAATTAAAAGTGACAGGATAACAAGGAACCATTGGAGAGAGGTCTCACCAAAGGACATGGTCAGTGCAGAGCTTCAAGGAGAGACCGACCTGAGGCAGAAAAAAGAACTGGGTTAGGTGGAACATGTAAAAGGTCAGGGAAGAAAAGATTCAGAACATGTAAGTAGAAAATAAAGTGTGAACTATATTTTAGTGTTTCAAAGCTAGTGAGTGACTTTTTTAATATGTGAAGAGATTTTCTTGATTTATATTAAAAAATGACATACCCAATTAAAGGTAGGTATATGTCCTCTCATGCTGGCACTGCATGTTAGCTCCCAGAAGGACAAGAAAACACAAAGTACAGAAGATTGGTTGGTTACTGAGTGATTTCACAAACACAGCCCTAAGCAGCAAATGTCTGCACACAGAGGGAAGGGATGTTTACTCTGGTGGATAGATATATCATCATCTCTTACATGACACCAACTGGAAAGTAAAGAGATCTAAAATTCCTTGACTATAATATTCCATGGATGGTGGATCAGTCCCTACAAGAGTTATTATTTAAATTTTCTGGAATCTCTATGTCTAGAATATGTAAAAAATATTTTATTTAGAATAGTCAAACCTAGTCAAACCTGCATATAAAACAAATATTTACCAATTGATAGAGAACATTTTGGCATTACAAATGAAACAATTGAAATATAGTGAAAATTTTCTTTTACATAAGATAACATTGATTATTAGTGAGTACCATAGCTGAGGATATAAATTACTGTAACAGTATGTTTTACTATCCAAACATACAATTATCACCATGTATAACATAACCGAGAAAATATGGTATGCCTATAATATAAACTTTCTTATACTAATACCTAGCATGTTAATTATGTACTGGACTTTTTTGGTATTTTCTTAAATACAACACTCCAATTCTTTATAAGTGAGTATATAACTTTCATTTTTAAGTAGGTGATAAACATACACTAAAATACATGTGACTAACTTCTAAAAAACTTATGATTTTAATATTTTGATATTTCTTAACTATCAGTACAAGTTCAATGTTTTCATATGAACAATACACTATATGATCTTTCTTGTGGTAAAAATGTTTATTTTTATTAGTTTTTATTTTTAGAACAGAATGAGGAATTCTATATGGGGATAATTATTTGGAGCCAGACTTCTGGGATTGTTAGTAACAGGAAGGTTATGCATTACTCAGATTGTATTTTCTGCAATAAAAATCATGTACAAGCATGAGCACAAGAATTCAAATCCTCAGTACCCATGATAGAAAAAAAGAAAAAAGTGGGTGTGGCCATGTTGAGTTTGTCAGACTGCTAGGACTTCCTGGACACAAGCCTAGCTCCAAGTTCAGGGGGAGACCCCCGTCTGAAGAGAATAAGATGTAGATTAATAGGACATAACACTCATGGTGGTTTGAATGGGAAGGCTCCCATAGGCTCATATCTCTGAATGCTTGGTCACCAGGGTACTTTGGAGGAACATTTAGGAGCTATGATCTTGCTGGAGTAGGTGTACAACTGTAATTGGACTTTCAATTTTCAAAAGCCCATTGCATTCCAAATTAGCATTCTTTCTGGATCTTACTTATGAATAAAGGTGTAAGCTCTCTGCTTCTGCTCTACTGACATGCCTGACTCCCTGTTGCCATGATACTCACTAGCCGTGATGTCATGGACATACTGTCTAAAACTGCAAGCTTCAGTAAACACTTTTCTTTAAATACCTTTATTATGGTAATAGAAAAGTAACTAAGATAATATCCTATATTCTCTTCTGGTATTTCTACATACATGTAAATTTATTTATATATATCTTACAAACAAAACTGTTTCCTTTAAATAAAATGTGATTTTCTTCGTTATGTTCTCACTTCATTTCTAGCTTCCAGTACATCCAATGAAACTCACTATCTGTGGTACAGTGTGTACACCAAAGCAGGAATTCTTCATTTAGAACTAGAAAGAGTTCAACTGGCAGGGACAGCCTCCTAGAAACCAGCTTGTGGTCTCCAATAATATCTCACTAAAACTGTACTGAAAATTGAAAAATCAATAAAGCTGAGGAATCATACATGGTACCTAGGAGGCCTTCAAGAATCTCCCATAAGAAATTTCTCTTAAGGATTACAATGTACATGCTACACTGCATGTTGGTTTGGCAATACATTTAACTATATTGTTAGTATTCAGTTTATATGGTTTTATTTTCAATCTTGACATCTCTAATATCAAGATCATTCTACTCCTAAAATTTATTTAAAAAAATACAATGTAGGCTGCTGCTTCTTCTTCTTCTTCTTCTTCTTCTTCTTCTTCTTCTTCTTCTTTTTTTTTTTTTTTTTTACATGATTTAACGGAAAAAAAAAAAGCCAGGCGTTGGTGGCGCACATCTTTAATCCCAGCACTTGGGAGGCAGAGGCAGGCAGACCTTTGTGAGTTCGAGGCCAGCCTGGTCTCCAAAGCGAGTTCCAGGAAAGGCACAAAGCTACACAGAGAAACCCTGTCTCGAAAAAACAAAAACAAAATCAAAAACAAACAAACAAAAACAAAAACAAAACAAAACACCAGAAGAATGGAGTAAGATCTAGTACAAGAGCTTTAGGGTGTCAGTTCATATTTCCTTTTTCAAGCCAATTCTCTATAGAACTTTATCTTCATTGCTTCAAGGTGGCTGCTCCATGAACCACCATTCTATACAGAAAGTAGAAGGTAAAAGGCTAACAACAAAGGTGAGAAGAAAAATTCAAATTTGTCATACATGAGTATACCATAGCAAGCTTCCTCATCAGCCCATAGGAGAGGGGTTTTGAATAATGTGTTTTTTCTGTGTCTGAAATTACATTCTGAGTTGCTTTCATGATATTGCAGGTCACATCAGGTAACACAGAGGAATACAACTTTTGATTCAGAATTTCCTGTCTATAACATGCTAGCTTCTTGATTATTTTATTTCAAAAAGTGTGATTTTTAAGGCCATATTATTAATCTTATTAGGCTTTATGGTTTTATTAAGGATTAAATTTGGATAATTTCATAAAATTACAGATTATCTATGTATAGCATGTTTTTCTGTACCTTAGATATGTGTGATTGGGCATATTAAACATCTGAGGCAAAAAAAAATCAAAATTAATTCCTAGATTAAAAACACTTCAAGAAGAATATTTATTTCCCCATCCTTCCCCATCCCTATATTTCTCTCTCTGTTTCTTTCTCATCTGTCTCTGTCTGTCTGTTTTGCTCCATATGTCTCTCTGTCTTACTGTCTTTCTTTGTCTATCTCTCTCTGTGTCTTCTCTGTACATTATGTGTGTGTCTTTGTGTATATATAACACAGTCTTTGTATATCAAATTACAGTCTTTGTGTACATATAATATGTTCTCTCCTTTGAGTAAATTAAGGTTCAATTAAAGAAAAAAATCTAAAGATAAGAAAAGGAATGATTAGTATGTCAAAACAGTCTATTGTTATGTAGAAACCATTTATACAAAAAGAAAACTAAATACTAAATAGAAAACTCTCTCAATAATAACACATTAAGGAAGTTAGTCAAAGATATCCAATGAAGTTTTTCAGCCCCGAGTTTCACTTCTAACAGATACTTCTTATATCTGCAAACTCTTGATAGCTCAATTTTCTTATTTTTTAAATTGAGGTAATGCCATTTCCCTCACAGAATTATTATGAAGCTTGGATAAGATAATAAACAAAAATGCTTGAATCAGTTCCTGGCACAAATGACACCCTCAATAAAAGCTTGCCTGAACTAAAGAGAGATGAACAAACGACT
The DNA here is from genome assembly GCF_903995425.1 of Onychomys torridus. Lineage (NCBI taxonomy): Eukaryota > Metazoa > Chordata > Mammalia > Rodentia > Cricetidae > Onychomys > Onychomys torridus. Next base: position 52,848,471 of record NC_050454.1, read on the forward strand.
AAGCCATCTAGGATTAACCTAAATTTAAAAGAAATTGGGATTTTAGAAATGCCTGCATTTTTGTAAATACTGACATTAAACATTATTTTCTACATCAATCTCTTGAAATCTATCTTAATGCTTTTTGCATACTCTGCATAATGTCAGATGAGCAACAGAAAAGCATGTTTTATCAGCAGACTATTTAATCAAAACAAATAAATAAATAACTTGTCTAAAGAGTGAAAACATCCAAAGCAGGAAAATTAAAAAAAAAAAAAAGCAACAACAATAACAACACACCTAAATTATTCTTAGGAAATAAAGAAAGCCAGACATAAACAAAAAGGAAGTATCAAAAGAAATAGACACATATTATGACAAATGGAGGAACAAATGACATCAAATGGTTATAATGGTAGAAAATATCTTTATAATAGTGACAGAGCAACATGTAAGCCTTGGGTACTTGTATTACCATGTTAACAACATCTTATCCTGTGTGGTCCTCAGACAGAGGGTCACATGGAGAGTAGAAATTGTCACTAGATCACTCGGGTTGTTTTGTTTCATTGAATGCTATTAACCCAAAAACCATAATGTGCTTTCAACATGTGCTTGTATTTGTATCTGCCATTATAAGACAAGAATAAGATGACGTACCTAACACAAACAGGCATAATAGGTTTTTTCTAATTCATATCAGAAAACATGCTCACACAAATGGAGCTCATTCCTTATCTCATTTTAGATGAAAGTATCTTTCAATTTTAAAGCATCCTGTCTTGCTAAAAAGGTTCATTCAATATTTAAACAGCATCTACTTTCATCTTAAATAACTAATCTCTGATTTTTTTTTTTTACTATGCTTTGAGGAAATATATTGAGAACACATTCAGGTATTTATTCATTTTAAATTCCAATGTACCCTCTCTCTAGATACTCATCACCAAAATATAAATTGTAACTGTGTAACATACTCTGTAAGTCAGGAATGATGATAATCATTGGATGTTTTATTTCTAATACAACTAGGCATTCAAATATGTTTTTCTTGAGTACCTTCTATGGACAAAGAAAAATGAGTCATTGTACCATTTAGAAGCCTATATTCCAGTAAAGGAGTGAGTCAGATAATAGCTAGTGGCCTAAGTATCATAATGGGAAAGCAAAATGAGGACTATTGGAATTAGAATAAAAACAATTATTTACTGCCCAATGGATAAGACAGTTATAAGCATGAGGAGGTCTTAATACTCTGTAGTTTAGTATGTGGCTTGGATGACAGAAAGAGCAATTGTGTATAAAACACTGGACATCTTTCTTTTTGGGTGTGGAAAAGGGAAGTCTCTGGAGCTAAGCCATGCACATTCCTTACTGAGGAGACTTCAGGAAATGTGCTATATGTATATGGAGAGAGGTTATGGCTTATTATGTACAGTGTTGCCCTAGAGCAGGTTAGGTACTTAAACTTTTACATAAGGCTCTAAATATTCCACCGGAGCTACATACATGAAAACACTTTCATCCCAGGTATTACCTTGGTTGTTTGGAAAAAAGACAAAATATTTTGAAAATATTGTGTTAAATATGCATACATGCATATAAAATGTACTTGGATCGATCATTCCCATATTCCATCCCCTCCAGCTCCTCCTCCCTTCCTCCATCCAACATTTTTTTTATTTCTTTTAATTTCATGTACTCTGTTTTTATTTTTCTGACTTAAAAAAAATAATGCCCTAAGTTCGTTTTGTGCTACCTTTATCTGTGCTGATATATTATGCACCCTAATAGAGCTTGCCTGAGGATCAGAGGAAAGAGCCAGCCACTAGATTAAACATAGAAACCAGACAGTGGTGGTACACACCCTTAATCCTATCACTGGGTAGGCAGAGATCCATCTGGATCTCTGTGAGTTCAAGGCCACACTGGAAACAGAGCCAGGCAGTGGTGGTACACAACTTTAATCTCAATATTGGGAAGCACACACACTTTTAATCCCAGGAAGTGACAGCAGGGTGAAGAAAGGTATATAAGGCATGAAGAAACAGGAACTAAAGCAGTTCAGCTGAAACCCTTTTGGATGAGGACTCACAGGCTTTCAGACTGAGGATTTGTGGAAACAGGATCAGCTAAGGAGTTGGTGAGGTGAGGTGAGGTTGGCTGTGGCTTTCTCTACTTCTCTAATCCTCAGGCAAGTTTATTAGGGTACTCAATATATCAACACATCTATCTGTATGTGTGTGGAGCATCTATTGGAGTACTGGGGGCCTCTTGGGGGCCACATCACAGAAGAAAAGTCCCTCTCCTTCTCCCTCCCCCAGAAGCTATTAATTACCAATAGCACTTCAGACAGAGGTGGGTTTTCACATTCTTCTCCCCCTTTCATCTGGAGATTTTAGCTAGCTTGATCTTCTGCAAGCCTCTGTGTGCAGACCTTGTCATTGCTGGCTCATGTGGGCAGCTGAGATGTCATGTGCAGGAAATACTTTGTAACTGCTAGGGAGTTCACTCTCTCTGACTCTTAAATCTTGCCGCTCTTTTGTGGTGATATGTGATAATAGATGAGGGCTCTGTTGCCTGAGCTTTGTATCCTATCTGCACAGTGACCAGATAGAATTATTAGTATTGGTATAAAGTTACATTTACAGCAAAAAGAAACAACCATGATATTAATAATTTTTATAAAACATCATACTAACATATTTTGGAATGACATTGGTGTTTCCTTGGAAAATAAATATACTTTTTCACCTTTCATGCATCTTATAATTTATAATTTATTTGATTTTGTTTTCTTTTAATATATGATAAGAGATAGTTAAATAATTTTATTTTCTAATTATAGTGTCAGGTTTTACAAATGAAGTGAATTGATTTATTAGTCAGAGAGGCTGTAACCTTCATACAGTTGCTATAAACTTAATTTGGACTTTTATAGCACTCATAGATTTCTTTAATCACAGTCATGTCATCTGTGAATAAAGATAGTTTTGCTTCATGTATAAATGTTCAGTTCAACTCCTTTTGACTAATATATATGTGTAACTATCAGGTAAAAAGGACAGGAAAGATTTTCATCATCATAGATTATGGATAAGCTACCTTCTAGTAAACCTCACTTTTTCTGAGACATTAATTATTCAGATATCTATTGCCAGATTTGTTTGGTCTATTCTTAAAATCGCATAAATGAAACCATGCATTATCTACCATTGTCTTTTTCTTACCCTTCAACAATATGAGGGTCTACCTTATTGCATAATATGGTAATTTATTCATTGGGTCTTCTGAGTAGTACTCAATTGGATGAGAATATCATTTTAGTCCTCTATTTTCCTATTGATGGATTCTTGGGCTGTTTATAATTTCTGAGACACGTAATAGGGTTAAGGGTTTGCATTTATTTATAGTTTTGTGTGGTTACTGGATGGCAGAAAAAACGCAAGTATGTATACAACAATGGATATCTATTTTTTGAGTGTGGAAGAAGTCTTTCAGAAAAGTCATGCAAATTCCTAAGTGTGGAGGCTTCAGGAAACTGGTTAAGTGTTACAGACAGATGTTAGAGCTTACTTACATACAGCATTTTCCTAGGACACATAAGTTGTTAGACTCCACTGTTTATAGGCTTTTCACATGAGGCTCTGAATATATCATCTTAGATATAGCCAAGAAATCCTTTTATTCCAAGGAATGTGCTTGTAATCTGTATCATGGATGAAGTTACTATAAATACTTTTTATGTCTTTCTGTACATGTAATTTTTCACTTTCTCTGGACTATTGGTTAGTATGAATGTTTATCTTAAGGTGGACTTCTGTTTGACTTTGGAATGGAGTGCAATAATGCTGTGGAAATAGGCTAGGGCAGACCATTTAGAACAGAATTAGCAGAGCACACTTATTGCATTCTATGTCCCAACAAATGCTTTGTCAGGGAATGAAAATAGTACATATTATACTTTTGATTAGTTATATCTTCTGATTAATTAAGTTCATCAATTTTTCATGTTTTTTACCCATTCTTTGCACCTTATTTTGTGAGATAGTTAACATTTGTGGGTGGGTGCAGAGGTTGCTGGGGGTTTTTTTTTGTTTTTTTTGTTTTTTTTGTTTTTCTTCTTCTTCTTGCTCAGAGATTAAACATAGGCAGGAACTTGTACAAACTAAACATGAGCCTGACATTGAGCTATATGCCCATCCCTCAATTCAGGTTTTAAAAATCTGGGTTGCTTTTTTTTCTCACATAGCTGACAAAATTTTTAATTTACTTATGCATCAATTATTCATGTGTTTTGACTATGGGTCCTTTTGCAAATACATATATAATTATATGGCATGTCCTGTATGGTTTAGTTATAGAAACCTGACTGGGGTAGCAAGAGTAAAAGGAAAATCAGACACACAGACATACAGACAGAAACCCTGGGATCAGATGGGCTGTGCTTGCTCTGATGGAGTACACCTACCATGCATCAATGCAGAATGCATGTTGCACACATGTTTCCATGTGCAACATAGAGGGGAGGAGTTATCTAGCCTCAGCAGGTGTTTTAAACCAGCATTCTAAAGTTGTAAATACCAGAGAGGAGAAAGCAGCAATTGTTAGTTTTTACACACTATGGTTAATGGTTCTTAAACACTCATACTTCTATACAGTGCCAGCATTCACACTAGGAGCAGAGGCAGGCTTTACTATCTCTCTGAGCCTCAGTCCCCAAGGGGTGGTGGTAAAGGTTGCCACTCTCATGGGTCTAAGGCATTAGGACTTTGACATGGTCAGGGCCAGGTCAAACAATACACATTCACAAAAGACTTTTTCCATACTTTATCTATTCACTCAAAGCTTCCTTAGCTCCCCACAATTCACTTTTTTCATATTGTCCTCAGATGAAAAATTAATGTGAAGGTTTTATAAATTATTTATTTATTATATATTCAAAATTGCCTACTGGGATTGGATTTAGTTCTATTGAGTTTATATATCAATTTGTATAGAACACATATATTTTGCTAAGGTTAGAGCTTTGATTACATGGTTATTTACTTAGTCTCCCTTTCATTTTAATTTCCTTTAATTCTACCAGCTGTGATTTTAGTTGTCTATGTACAACTCTCAATGATTTGTTAAATGTGTTACTGAGACTCTGACACTTATCCTGGGTAATCTTTCCTGTGACCCTGAAAAAAATATGTATTCTGAAGTGTTATATAATTTCCAATGAAGACAAGCTAAATTGGAAGTTTTTAAAACATTTTCAGATGTATTTTTTTCACATGTATGAATATTTATGTCTGAATGTTCTATCTGGACAGCATGTGTGTCTGGTGTCAGCAGAGGTCAGAAAGGGGCATTGGGTCCACTGTAACTGGAGTTATAGATGGTTGTAAATCAGCAGGTACTTGGTAGGAATTGAACCTGGTCCTCTGTGTGAACAAGTGCTCCTAACCACCAAGCAATCTAGCCACCCATGATCATCTGTTTTGGTCTGTATGCTTCATACCTTACAAAGAAGATGGGATGGCCTCTCCAATTATGACTGTAGATGTTTCTAATTATTTCTTCTTTCTGGCAACATTTATTAAAGATACTTGAAATTCGGCTATAGAGATATACACTTAGAAAGGTTCTATATCTTGGCATCCCGACTCTTTCAACACATTAAAATGTCCCTCTCATCTCTGATAATAGATATTCTGCCTGTCATGTGGTCATTATCTTTTGGGTCTCTCAAATACTTTTATAGTACTTTTTCTGTTTCATCTCTTACATTATTTTAACATGTTGTTCCAGGGAACACAAATTATACTTTATATTATCAAAAATATTTCTTTAAAGACCATCCCAACCCACAGTATTCTTTTTGGCTATGTATGTTTTGGATTTTTATTCCACTCTGCATATGCTGCATATCACACTGTTCATTGTCTCCTAGTCATATGCTATGAACCACACAACACATTGTGTCCTCCCAGGCAAGAGAGCATCCCTTCTGTCAGGGATGCTGCTCATGTGAGAGAGAAATCTAACATCTAGTTGTACTCCAAATGTGCTTTAATGAAACTTCAGTTAGATTAGTTTTTACCACTACATTTTAATCTTAAAAACCAGGATAAATTAAGTAATTATTTTTTGTACACATAATCCTTAAAGCCAAAAAATGAAAATAATACTGCCTCAGATTCCACCAAAGTGTTTTCTAATGATGGGGGTGGGGGCACAAAGATATGCCTATGCTTATTAGGCTTTTTGTTTTCTGTGTTGTTAGTAACCCATTTCATATCTTTTATATTCAGTCCCTTTTAATCACCCACCTTTCACTGCTGTAAAGATATTCTGGGTGAAATAATGTAGTTTCAATGACTGACCTGGATGGTTTTGCCAAATATTTATGTTGACAAAAAGATGAACATGTGTGAGCAAGTATCAGTAGGATGAAACACTTATCATTCAAGACACTCAATCCCTAACTCATCATTCCCAATTTGTTTTTTGTTAGGTCTGGGCTAGAATCTACTCAGGCCATTCCTGCGTGAAGCTGCAGCCAAAGAATGGAAGGTTCCCTAGAACTGCTATCTGCTGTGGAGATGACTCTGTATTAATAAAATGCAGATTGGCCAGCAGCCAGGCAGGGGGTAGAGGTGGGACGAGTGGAGAAGAGAATTCTGGGAAGTAGAAGGCTGAGGCAGAGAGACACTGCCAGCCACCGCCATGAAAAGTAAGATGTAAGGTACCAGTAAGCCACAAGCCATGGGACAACTTATAGATGAATAGAAACGGGTTGATGTAAGATATAAGAACAGTTAGCAAGAAGCCTGCCATGGCCATACAGTTTATAAGCAATACAAGTCTCTGTGTGTTTACTTGGTTGGGTCTGAGCAGCTGTGGGACTGGCAGGTGAGAAATATCTGTCCTGACCATGGGCCAGGCCGGACTGGAGAAAACCCTAGCATTGCTGTCTTAGTCTATGATTCTCACACTTCCACAGAGGAAATTTGTCAAGTACTCAAAGATATAAGAAACAGGTAGCTGGTACACCCAAATAACAGACACACATTAACTAAAGAATGGAAACGTTCTTCCTTCTCTTACTGCCTACAAATCAGAGACAACCTATTTGCAAGCTCATATTATGAGCTACTCTCCAACCACATGGTGTGGGGCCTCCCATATCTCTCTGAACGCTGTAAGAAGTGATGCCATACATAGCCTCAAGAATTGGAACTCTTGATAGAAGCCCTACAAGAGTATTTCCTGTGTTTCTAACAACTAGTCTTAAAAGTATTGCACACAATAGAAAAATCTGTTCCAGTGTCCCTCCTGAAGCCCAATCAGTGACCTTGCAGTTCTCAGGCCATTTTCTGAAGATCTTCCAAGCCTTAGTTTTCCCAGTTAGAATGAGGGACATTAATATTTCAAAGCACTAACTCCATGATTATATATATAATTATATATATATATATATATATATATATATATATATAGAGAGAGAGAGAGAGAGAGAGAGAGAAGTAATATTGATGTTATTTTATATATAATAACAGAAATACTGTTCAACATTTAAACATTTCATCTTTGCCTATCAGGGTAAGTTTCATGACATGGGATGAGGTAATGCATTCTCACTAGGTACCAAAAGCCATATTTCAGCATTATCTATTTATCATTAATATAGATTACCTCAAAAGAAGGAACTAAAATATTAGTAAGGTAAACAGTAGTTCCCAGAGAACACACACACACACACACACACACACACACACTGAACATTGTACAAGGCTAATAGGCCAATTAAAATTTAATTGCTTTTGGGGAGCTGAAATACTGCTTTACTTAGGGTTATTATTGTTACAATGAAATACCATGACCAAAAGCAACTTGTGTGGGGGAAGTAGTTTATTTCACTCACAGTTCATATAACAGTCTATCATCAAAAGCAGTGAGGGTATGAACTCAAGCATGGCAGGAACCTGGAGTCAGAATCTGATGCAGAGGCCACAGAGGGAATTGCTTACAGTCTTGCTCCCCTTAACTTGCTCAGTCTGCTTTCTTACAGAACTCATGGCCGCCCAGCAGAGGGATGGCCCAACCCACAATGGGCTGGGCCCTCCCTGTCAATTACCAATTAACAAAATATGCTCTACAGGCTTGCCTACAGCCCGTTCTTATGGAAGCCTTTTCTCAGTTGGGGTTCCGTCCTCTCACATGACTCTAACTTTTGTCAAACTGATATAAAATTTGATAGCACAGATAGCACAATTTGATTATCTAGTGTTATCTATAATCCCTAAAGAGTGATTTATTCCATACCTAACATCCTTGTGCCTATCAGGTCAAATGCATTTTAGAATGTGTAAACAGTACCCTGGCCTTTACCTATCTGAACAATACAAATGACATCAGATAATGTTTCAGATCTATTACAGAGACTTCCCCCACTTCGATGTAACCTTTCCTACCTGATGTTTCTATAAATGTATTTTGAAGGTTCCTGCTTTGTGGCTTTTCTATGTTCTGTGCCGCAAAATCTTTATCAGACTGTTTTCACATTAGGTCATTGTGTCTGTACTGAGTCGAATCTTTGTTCCTTGGATGTAGTCCATAACAGTTCCCCTGAATTTAAATATCTCATCCTGCAGGAACGTGCTTAAGACACAAAATGTTTTTAGGAAGAATCTCATTAAAGACTCAAAAGCTAAACAATTCCTAAGGCTTAGGAATTTGCTAAAACTTAGCAAATACTGCAAGCTTCTCCTTGCCCATATTTCTGTAAACAGTAAGAACTGCTGAGGAGAGGAGAGTTCCCAACTTATGGAGCTTCCTGCCAATGCTGTCATTAGTTCCACAGTTCCAGTATTCATAAGCCTCACCCATGCTGCCATGGCTTTTCAATGCCTCAGTTACCTTTGAGCTGTCCAGACCCCTGTACCTCCCCCATCTGGCTGATATTAGCAAATTGCTATAATTAACATACTGCTATCATTATCATGTCACTGTTTCTAACAGATACGTCTTTGAGGAGCCTTAGGAAACGCTCTAGGAGATCGAGTTGGACTTTAGTGACATTGTTCCTTGGTGTCTTGTCAGTTTTCCATCTGGGGTGCATAGACATTTGCTCACAGCGTGCCAGGAGTATTGTCACACAGCATACCATCAGTCATGTTCAGCCCCAGAATAAACTGTCTCTTACTCCCTTGCACATAAGACCTTTGTTGTGTGTCAATGTTAGTTATTGTTATTACTTTGGTATCTCAAAATAGGAAATTTTTCTTAGTAGACTAAAAAAATAGATCAAATTCTTATTTAACAAATAGTTACATTTAGTAATACGTTACCAGTAAACACAGACAGACACACAGACACACAGACACAGACACACACACACACACACACACACACACACACACACACACACACACACAAACATGGTAGTAAACAAAAAGAATCTGGATAGCACTTTCCAATGTTAAATCCAAAACACCCCTTTGGTTCTAACCCTCCTAGAAGGGAGAAAAATTAAATTTGCAAAATGTATTTTTAAATGAAGTCACATCCTAGAGTACCAACAACCACTGGAAATCTCATGAAAAGTCCATGGCAGGTACCAGGCATACAGACAGACACCCTTGGGGAGGGTCTTCTTGATCCTAATTATACCCAGCAGTTAGTTTTCCTATGAAAAAAAAGTGATTCCCTTCATAATTTTTATTACATATTTCAAAACTTCTCTAAAAATATCACTGACTCAGAAGGTATGACAGTGATTGGTACCATGGAAATTCATCTATTTTGGAAAGCTTTTTTGTTCACTCAACATTAGAATAGAAATTGAAGTTTAATATATTACTGCTCATATATAACTTCTCAGAAAGCAGTCATACATTATTGTCTAAACATAGAAAGCAAATGGTACTCAAAATAATTACAAATAGGGACTTTCTTCACTATTAGCATTTTAATAATAATTAATAAAAACATAATGAAGTTCTAATCAATCAAAAACATATCAACAGAAATCAGCTTTTGTCAGGATTTAATCCACTAAAAATAGAATTGTGTTAAAAACAAGTGTGTACCTTAAGTTTTCTTTTTTACTAAGAAGACATTATAGGAATGTATGATTTAAAAGTTGAAAGTTTGGGCAATTTCCTTTTACTTAGTAAAAGAAATAGCTAGAATTCAAAAATTTTAAATATAATGTCTTAATATATAAGCACTGAATTTTTGTCAACTATTTTAATGGTTATTAAAATGAGTTTTAGACCATTCTGTTCCCTTATTTTCTAATTCCCCATCCCCTACTCTCCATTGCCCCCCAACCCCCAATTTGCTGATGGAGAGCTCATCTATTTCCCTTTCTCATGGTGATTCATGCATCCCTTTTAGGATTCTCCTTGTTAGCCAGCCTCTGTGGAGCTGTGGCTTGTAGTCTGGTTATTCTTTGCTTTATATCTAGTATGTACTTATGAGTGAGTGCACATCATGTTTGTCCTTCTGAGTCTGGGTTACCTCACTAAGGATGATATTTGAGTCAAACTGTAAAATGTAACTACTGAATTTTTGATAATCACATGCCTTGAATGGGGAGTGTGCTATTCATTATGATTTAAAATGCTGCTTGACTAAGTCGAGTTTTAAAACAACTAGAGAAACAGATGTCAGACATCTAATGTTGCTATTCTCAATCAGAGATCATTTTTAGTTTAACTGTTCCTCCTTTCAGTCTGTAATAAATTTGCTTTCACATGCATTTCTGGTCACAAGAACTGCAGCCCCTGAAATGTGAAGCAAGCTGTGATTTGCAAATGCCCTAGACATTGTTATGCCAGGAAAGTCTCTGTCTAGCCTAAAAGAAAGAATTTAGGTGTTAATTAGGAATGTGCTTACACAGTTCTCTAAGTTTCAAAAGGACACACTTGATTTAAAAAGTTTTAGCTGAATTTTCAAATAAATGGAATGCAGTTAACAATCTAAGAAAAATAGTAGGAACTCAAAGACTATTCTCTTTGCCTATTTTTCCTTTTCACTTTTAAGAAAAAATGCTTTCAGAAAAGGGAAAGATATTCTCTGCTACACTCACTGATATCTGCCTTAAACCTATGATGGGAACAATGTCAGTTCCTTGGCTGAGGAGATGGCTCAGGGGGCATAAGAATTTGCTGTGCAAACATGAGGATCAAATTCTGGATGGCTTGAAACCAGGCAAAAATCAGGTTTGATAGCCTGCGTCTGGAGCTGCAGCGCTTGGGTTAAAGACAGGTGGATCCCTAAGGCTTGTTGGACAGCCAGTCTTGCTAAGACTCAAGCTCCAGGTTCAGTCTATGACTCAGTCTCCAAAAAAAGGGAAAAAAAAAGAATGAAATAAAAAATGTGAAGAGTGAATTGAGGAAGACACTCCAGGTTGACCGACCTCTAGCTTCCACGTGAATATAAGTGCAAACACACACAAAAGAACTTGGGGCCATTGCACCATTGCATGTGAAGTAGATTTGATTATGGAGAAGATGTGACTAAATGACAATTCAGTTTAATATACTGTACATGTGAAGGTAAGGAGACTATCTCTGGATTAACCATAATTATTTTTCAGTCCATCAACTGGAGAGACAGGATAGCACTTTAGTGATGAGAATAGGACATGGAAAAGGTGTCACACAGAGAACGAGCCTCCAAACAGCAATGATCAGAATGCCCTTGCTGGAGGCCAGGACTAACAGAACTCTGGCTCCATGTTCCTTGTCATCTCTCAGACCTCTTCCTGGAAACATCTATGAGGATGTGATTGAAGCAGAGAGGAGTTGTCGACACCTGTTGATTTTACCCATTGGGTTCATTGCCTCATGTCTTACTCCAGTTTCTTCTATCTGTCCTTGTGGAATACCCCTGACTTGCAATTGCTGGGACTGTATCTCTTAGGACCCATTCTTCCTACATGTCACCAGCACTATATTTTTCCCTCTTTAGTTTCTACCCAGGAAACTAATTTTTCCCCTAAATCTTACTGTCTAACATATGTACATGTTCTTGCTCAGACTTGTGAGGAAGGAAACTACAATCTACTAGCTCAGGACAGCTTCACTGCCCTAAAGTTTTCAAGGACCCTAGCCTCCCCAAGCTAAGCTGACCTAGAGCCAAGAAAGACTATCATGCTCCAAGACATGCCAAGAATGTCCTATAGCATGGTAACCTTGCTTTTCATCCTTTCAACATCTCATTCTATACCAAAATATGTCACTGACTCATAATTGTCACTTAAAAAACTGCTTTACATCTATGAAGAAAAAACATAACACATAATATGTGACTATATACCTCCATTCCATTCAGGGATATTGAAATTCTAATCAGGACAGATCTATCATATAAGGACAGGTCTATCTGTGATAACTGCATAAAACAGAAACCTAAACTAATAATTCTGAGTGTCCTTCCATAGAATTTCCATTTTTACCATGCTTACTATTATGTATAGTTATATAAAATCACACATAATATGCAAGAATCAAAAAGTAATCATAATACTAATGATAACCATTAAGATAGCTGCCTGTTGAGGAAGAATATGTTATCCTCTTGTGTTAAAATGTCATTTAATATTTAACAAGATTTTTCTTCACCTATCTGCCACAACCTCTTGTCAAAATACACATGTGCCTTGCTATTTTCAGAGTACGTGTGTAACAATGGGGTAATTTAATTGTGTGATTTGGTTATAGCCATCTGTGGCAGGGCAATTAGTGAGCAGCACAGAATTCAGTTGAAGCACTTTTAAGGCACAGTTTATTTATAACATGATATTTATGGGGGAACTCAGTAGTAAAACTCAGTCTCATAAAGGACAAAAGTTGCTGTTTCTGCAATTCACAGTGTATTGCACATAAAGGCTGATTCATCAATCATGCACAACCACAGGAGAAAGACTTGAGTTTTCAAGATAATTTATTTTTCCTTATTCATAGTAGTAAAGTAATAGTCACCAAGCCTGGGCCAAACAAGCCAGCTCAATTTACTTTCATACAAGAGTAGAGAGAGAATTAGACACCAAATTATATTATTTTATTAGCAACTCTGTGTCGCTATTCTATATAAAAATAATTCTCAATCATTTTATCAAGATTCTGATCTAATATTGAATTAGGATTCTGCTCTCCAAATTACCAAGAGAATGAAACAGACTGAGAAAAGCCAGGTAGTGAAGCAGAGCAATGGCCAGTTACTAATGAAACCAAAAGTCACACACCTAATTGACCTAATTCCAACTAGTAACACCACTTTATCAATCCACATGGTAGCTTGCTTTCTTTCACTATGTTCTCTGAACCAATCTTCTCTTCCTGCAGATAGTTATCTGGGTATAATATAGTCTGACATAGTACACACGTTACCTAGCTTGGACAGTGAACACAACTACAAATAATGAATGCTTTTTTTTTTTTTTTTTTTAATTAGGATGACAAAAGAAGTTGTCCTTGCTAGACATCAGAAATGCCAGGAGAGTGTTTTATTTGCAGTCTTCTGCACATACACCCCTGCTGAAAGGGTTGTGACTTCATGGCTGAACATGACAGGCAGCACATAGCTGGGATACTGGGCTGTCCAGCTCATCCTCCTCCATGTACCTCATCCTAGCTTCTGCATCAATTCTTTACATAGCACTTAAATGAGCAGTGTGATGGTACCTTCTTTTCTGGGACCTCATTTGCCATGCAGGAACTCTGTTCTCTTATCCTCCTTCTGTTGTGGGATATTTGTACACTGTGTGAAGATGTCTTGCTTTGCTTGGTGTATTTAAAAAGATGAACAGCCAATAGCTAGGCAGGAGGCATAGACAGTACTTACAAAGAGAGAACTCTGGGAAGAAGGTAGTCTCAACCCAGACAGGGAGGCAGCAGGATGGATAGTACAAAGAGATGAGGTAACAAGCTACATGACAAAACACAGATTTAAAAATATGGGTTAATTTAAGTTATAAGAACTAAGGAACAAGCCTAAGCTAAAGCCAAGCTATCACAATTAATAATGAGTCTCTGCATTGATATTTGAGAACTAGTGGTCCTGATGAGAAAGTACAACTACATCCTCCTAAAGTTCCTGCTTATAAGGCTATAAAACCTTACCAAAACTCATCCTCTGTACTACCTGAATTTCATTTTTAAATTTATCAGATAAGAACTAGAAAGTCTCTGGCTTGGGGAAGCTTGGGGGACCATCAAATTCTGAGACTTGTCTCCTTGAGAAAGACTCTGTTGTCTACAAAGATACCTCAGTATTACTATATTGACATCATATTTCTACATTTTTAAATTGCTTGCAATTTTCAGTGTTCTATATATGTGTTTGTGTGTGTGTGTGTGTGTGTGTGTTTGTGTGTGTGTGTGTGTGTGAAGTTTCCCATCATTAACAAATGGAACAAACACACACACACACACACACACACACACACACACACACACACACACACACACCAACACTGATAGTATCAAGAACACAAAAGATTTAAATAGAATATATCTGAAAGTTGTAATATAACAAGTAAAATGAGTATTTTTGCATCTTGAAATTAAAATAGAATAATTTATTTTGTACTTTGCACTTAAACATCCAATCTATTGACTGTTCAGTTAATTAGTATTTAACATAGGTACAGAGTACTAAGGTTGGGAGCGAAGAAAAATTCACGCCTTCTCTTTGAGAAACAGAGAAAGTAAGGGAAGAGAGATAGTAGCAAACATTATCAGTCTATAAATGGGTATCCTTCAGTAATTTAATTCAAAACAAATCTAATTGCCAACAAACACCACCAATCATAAAGATGCCTAATCTGTGTTTCTGTTAATTGGCATTTCTCCATAGTTGTTCAGCTACAAAAGGCTATGTACCCACAATTTCCGTAACCATAGACTTCCAGATGAGCTTGTGTCTGCCCGATGGCAGTATCCTCACTTTAGGGAGTATGTTATTATGCTTTCATTCCCAATGGATGCAAAGTGGCCTTGTTGTAATAAGAAACCACACAAGGAGTTTACAGGATGATTTCTTTGGCTTTCATGTAACCAATTTGTAAAATATTCAGCAAATATCTTGTATTTCGGATCAGCGAAGAAAAGAGTTGAAGCCCAAAGTGTGAGCTCAATTCTCATTCTGTGATTGACTTGACAAAGTTATCTGGAAACTCCATGATGGAAGCATGATGAATGAGCAAATGAGTGTAGGTGCAACATGAAATGGTCTCTAAGTCATTTGGTAGCTTGAGACGATAAATATGTCTTTTTGATAAGCATTGCCCACATTTCTAACTGCTATATTATGCAATTGTCGATTACATGTCATCAGGCATGATTTTGAAGGCCAAATGTATAATATTTCATGGAAGCTAGACCAGAAAGTAATTTAAAAGTCAATAACTACCACTCTGAAAACTGTTTTGACCCATTTTTTAAAATGAATGAAATATACTTGACTTAGCTCCAAGGGTCCCTTTCTAAAGCCTAATTTTGTTGTTTAAATCTTTTCAATAGATTATAAAAAGGTAGTTAGCAATTTGGAGAGCTAACATCATGTTTCCCTCAGAGACTGCTAAATTGGTAAAAGAAAATAAACAAAGAGAGTCATTTAAAGATATCCCAACAGTAACTCTCCCAGAGGAGAAGGCTCTTCTTCAGTGATTCTGCTTTTGTTTGATCAAAGCCTAAGCTAGCTTGCCTCTAAGGACATAGCCTGATCCATTTAGGACTCCCATGGAGCCTGCCTTATGGAGAAGAACAGCACAGGTAGACTAACAAGAAATCCCGACCACTTGAAAATGGTTAATGACTGCTTAAAGAAACACGTTTTCACTTAAAGTAATGAAATCATGAAAACAAAAATTTAGAGTTGGCCATACTTTGCAAAAATATTAGACCAAATACAACTGAACCACAAAGTCTTTCTAAAAGTAAATTCATATGAAGAAATTTCATCATTAAAACTTCCAGTAATTATATTAAAATTAGAAGACACAGACTTGTTTTGCTACCAGTCATTTCAATCTGTGAATCTGACTCTAGAAAAGTTTTTTGCTAATGATATCAGGGCAGGTTTTAAGTGCATGAAAATGAAAATAAGAGAAATGTCTCTTATGTGAGTTAGGAAGGCTCAAAATATTTTATTCATCAGATATAATTTACAGTAAAAAAAAATTTCCCAAAATATCTTACTCAGTTACAGGTAGTGAAAATTGTATCAAGGTTATCTTGCTATAGTTAATTAGAGACAATAATTTTCTTAGGACGTTATTACCCCTGTACATAAAAATGATACTGTGCCCACTGTAGATCTATATTGGCACACTAATTCTCATACTTATCCTGACATGACACATTCTCACTCACACATGCTGGAGATCAGATTATTGAGAGTGAAGGAAAGAAGTGTGGGCTACTGAGGGCTGCTTTTCTTTAGTTTCAGCTGGCCTATCTTAAGCCTTGGCTTATGCACATCTTGTTTCTCACAGAAGTTTCTGTCAAGACTACATGCATCATGCTTCCTCCTCCAAAATCTACTTGTATCCTGAGTTATTCTCATCTTCATGGCTCAAACTATGCTAGTTAGTTATCTTTTTAGTGTAGGTCACATTCCAAATGTGAACAACGACCAGAGCATGTAGCATAGATCAGGGGTAAACCACCATACAATCTTTACACTTACACATATTCAAATGCAATAGGAAAGTGGAGTATATATTAAGTCATTCAGGAACACAAATTATCATTTGCATATATGGGAATGAATACATGAATATCTACCACATTAGGGTTAATGAGGATTAAGTACAATAATATGTATTAAGCACCCGACATAAATCCTAAAACATAAGTATGGCATAAATACCTAAAGTTATAATAACTTCTAGATAGCTTCCATGCCACTGCCTTTATTCCAATCTTTCACTTAACACATTTTTGAATGCCCAGTGGGCGTTTAACTCAAATTGAACTATTCCTAAGTGAACGCATCATTTCCTAAACTATATTCGCTTCCTCATTCACTGGAATCAGGAGGGGCTCCAGAAGGCATCTTTTCTTCTTTTCACCCTTCATTCCCTCTCTGTAATCAGTGACTAAGCTGCAGAACAGTTTCTGAAACAGCTCCACAGTTCACACAGGCTACTGTATGTGCTGCATGCTGTACATCAGATTTCTGCCTCTGCTTGACCTTTAACCTTTGAAAAGTCCATCTCAAAGATGATTACCCCTTTGATTGAAGTTCTGATGACCACAGGGACTACTGATTCTAAGTGCAGTGGAATTTCATTCATTTTTAAGGCCTTTATGAAATTTTCTCCAATACTCTAATCACACAGAGGCATTTCCTCACTTTCCTTGAGTCATACATATCACATTGCCATGTTTTATTTGTGCTGATATATATTAAGTAACTTAAATTTATAAAAAAAAGAAATTTATTAAACCTTGAAGCCTGGGCATTCCTAAACAGAAAAGGGAATTGTGGATGTCTGTCTCTTATGGTTTTCATTATTTAGTTTAAACAAATCAGTAGTTTACTGAAACAATGACTTTTAAATCATTAAAGAAGAAATTAGTTTTTATTTGTAAAAAAGCTTAAAAATTTATTATTCTATATAGCTAAATTAATATAATTCACTGACATATTCTAATAGAAAAGATGGAAACTATCTGAAAAGTGATTGGAGGGGGTTGCCCATGTAAACCAGATTTTTTTATTCTAATTTTTATAAAGTGAACGCATAAAACTAAACCTTCCTCAAAGATATCATGAGATCTCCAAGGCTCTCAATTGTCTCACAAAATAACCCCTTTCTACAAGTTTGCTACTCTAATCCTGGACACAGCAGTTTCTTCAAGGTCATATTCTACTGCCAAGGCTGAATCACGATGGTGTTACATGGTACCACTGCCCACTCTCTTCTCCTCTTTTTTGTTAAGTAGTACTGTAGAGATAAACATGCCAATATTTAAAGCATTTTTCTCTGTAACTTCTAGGTCCTATTCTGAAAGTTATATGCAGAAACTCAATTTCAGCAGGGTCTCATTTTTCATATATCTACGTATATAGATATGCATCTATATGCTGCCAGCCACTCAATCATTGGACAACTCTGTATTACACACACCTGGGAAAATTGTGCTAGAGATGAGGACAACCACATTTGTCACTTAAAGCAAAGAAAAATTACAGAATTATGCTTAAAATCCTTCTGTGGTTAATTTCATTTCTCTTCTTCTAGGGCAGACAGCACCAATATAGATCACTTGGTCTATGTGTATTTTATTAGACCAATATGCGATAGCCTAAATCATGAGGAGCAACTTCAGCTGTATTCTAGCTTGAACAGGTCCATACATCAGGCTTCTAAACTAGAAATGAGTTTCTGGTAATTGATGAAAAATTGTATTTGTTGAGAATGGCTTTCTGTGCTTATCTATGGGCTATTTGAAAATGTATATATACCATACAGAAAAATGTAAGGCAGACCTATGTATATTTATCAGATAAACATCCTATTTATATGTTAAAATGATGTAAGAATCAATTTCAATGGCATTTAGTTATTCTATACTTGCATAAACTTGGCTTGTCAAGTTGTGTTACCATTTGAAGGCATTAATACGTTTTCTCATAATGTATTGCATATATCTGTTTTAAGTTTATCATATCTTTTATTAATCATTCATCTAATATTGACCTAACAAATTTTGAAAATTATAGTAATCTACTCATAATATTAGAGACATGCTTTTTGTGAGTCTACTGTGTCTTTTCCTACCTTGATAACACAGCAGAGACTCCCTTTTGTTCTACTGTGTGTGAGAATAGATGGGATATTTGAAACCTCCAGAGCAAGGAAAAGGTTTACTTATAGCTTGTGGCCTTCCAGAGCTTGGGGTAGTTCTGTTTTTATTTATTTATAAGACTAATGTTTCTCAGACCATAGTTCTCCTGAAATGGAGACTACAGGGGGACATTCACCAGGCTCCATACATGTCATTCCCACTTAGCTTCAGTGGTCTTAAGTTGTACATGGATGTTCATACTTTTGTGTTGCAACAAATGTCTTTGCTCCTGTCACGGGTGTCATGTGTTTTCTTTTGTGCTCCACTGAACTACAGCAGGCTTCATTACTATTTTGTGAGATGGGTGAAATTAAGAACACTACTTAGTTTAGATAATTCACAGGATCAAGGTATGAGGCCCACAAAGACATAGCCCATAGAAAAACGGTAAAATATTATAGACAAAACATAACTCAACTGGGAAAAATATCCATATAGTTAACCAAGAAATGAGCAATTCTCTACCTTATTAATATTCGCAAATTCCTTATAGTTGTGACTAGACACCTTAAGTAAGCAATTTGAGCAGGGGAAACAATTTATTTAGGCTAATCCTCTCACCAGTAAAGAAGGTGTGATGGGGGACTGGCTCTTGTTCTTGGAAGTGAAAGTCACTGCAGTTCACATCACCAAGATAAACAAGAGGAAGAAACCAGGCTCAGTCTACACTCTAGCTTCATCATGGACTCTACTTATGGCAGCTGAGTCCCATGTCCCAAACATTTCATCATTTTCCTGAACAGAGCCAACAGCCTGGGGCTAAGTGTTCAAACACTTGGGTCTAATGGGGGCATTTCATATTCTAATTAAAACAGTAAGCATGTAGGAAGGAGGGGTACACTTAGGTGAGTTCAGGAGTGTATATTGAAAAATGACTAGCAAGATATTACACTGCAGTCTGTAAATTGCTACAGATTCTGCAATAAACTATATGTGGACGAAGAGGTTTTTTTCTGCTTGACAAACAGAAAGCAAAATGGTGTACTTTCAGCACCTCCAATAGACTAAAACATTTCTCCAAAAATCATCTTTCAGCACACAGTACTACATCATCTTTGAACATGGCTTTTCAATGTCCCATTTGAACCATGGCAGAAATAGTTAGATATGTGTTTGAATGTTTTCCACTTATCAACCAGTCCAAGCTAATTTTCCAACTTTGTCTTTGTTGTGTATGGCAAAAAGAGATCCCACAGTGAGGCTAGTGGTTCAGAGTCACCCCAGTTTCTTCCTATTGTTTGTCTTGGAGATGTGAGCCTGCATGGCAGTTACCTCCACTTCTGGGAAAAGAGTCTCACAACCCTGCCTTCCCTGTCTGTGAGAGGGTGAGACAAAATTGAGCTATAAATAAAGGAATGTTTGTGAATGTTATAGGTGCAGTTTGGAGACCCATGAAAATTTTCATTGAATATTCCAGGCATTCTTTCTTGTGTCTTATACACTGGTGTTATATTAATGTTGTGTTAAATGATCCATTTGGAGACCCTGATATAATAGGAAAGGGACCAGCAGAATCCTATTTTTTCTAACCAAGGACTGATGGTAAATATCAGATGCTTTGTTAGGGATTATAATGCCTCAAACATAGATATTTTTTCTTTGTTTAATTTTATACAAACTTTAAAGAAATGCCTTTACATCTTTATCTGTGGATATGAGGAGAAAAGGAAGCTCTAGGCTATATTTGACCTATGGATGGGGAAAACACAGGCTCTAGACAGAAAGAACCTACACCTTTGCAGGCTACAGAGAATATTAGTAGTATGGTAAAACATGACTAGATAAGTCCCTAGAATTTTGCAGTCTTCCAACTTCCAGTAGTTTTCTTATTTCTATTGCTGAAATATTACTAATAATTTCAATTGAAATATCCTCATTTGTTATTTTTTCAATAGAATAAAATAAATCAATATTACAATACTCTGAACTTTAGAAAATACAGCAATATAAACTAATGGATGGGTACTTGTATTTTAGAAGAGATAACACCCCTAAATAAGTTAGAATACACCTAACAACCAAAATCATGAGAACCCACTGCTTTGCCCATATTTTACCGTCTACTCTTAAATGGCCCACCCTAATAGTAAAATCAGTCAGTATCACTATGCAGTCACACTTTGATACATAACATTTATTTTATCAATTTAATTTTGGTATTAGAATTTTGTAGCTACTAGCTAGTAAGTATACAACAGAGTTGGCAGACAAATTTTGGCAGCATTACATAACCTGTGATAATAATGCAAGGCATAATAGTCTTATGCAGAATGTTTTCTACAAGCTTTTCAACATAACATTACTGGTGTGCTGTAACAATGGAAGAAAGACAAGAGCCTGATAGTTTCAGACTTAATGCTTATAACACTGGCAATACATCTTTTGAACAAAAAAGAAAACTCCATTTGATTTGTAATGTTGACATTGTTTTTAATGCATCAGCTGAAGGTAAAAATCATTTTCAATGAATGACTACTTGTCTTGCTTTTCTAACCCTCAAGCTAATGTCCTTTCAAAAATGAGAAGCTATATAATATTTTTGAATCATAATATGCTTTGTGACCTAGGTTGTGATTTCTCTAAAAGTTAAATGTGTATAAACTGTCAAGATACTCCATTCACTTGAAATCACCTCGACTGTAGAATGGCATAAATCCACTCAAGGCTTCAACACCTTAGACTTTACATTACATATATTTTTACACTCATTTTATTCTGGTTGGGAAATAAATCAGTGAGACTGATAGTCTGACAGCTGAAATGCTATGTCCAAATAAGCAAGCTTCTCTGAACATGGTCAAGGAGATGAAATGTTGGGTATTCTTTCTGGGAGGGTTTAAGTAACTTGTAATACAAATGAAATTCTCTTGAATTAAGGCTCATGGCGAGGTATAGGACATGTGCCTAGCATGACTCTTTGGATTAGAACTCTGCAGCAGTTCTTTGATAAGGTTCTTCCTATTTTTCAAGTTCCCCTGCCCTACTTGTAAAACCAATCAGTATCATTATGCAATTTTAAATGCAGAATCACACTTTGATACATAACATTATTTTTTTCAACTTAATTTTGGTATTAGAATTTTGTACCTAGTAAGTGTATAAAAGAGTTGGTGGACAAATTTTGGTGGCATTAGATAACCTGTGATAATAATGAAAGGAATGATGTTCTTGTAACCTGTATTAATAAAATTTCCCAAAGATGATGTACAGCTAAAACAGATACATGTTGAACTCTTTAGATGTGGAAGCACTAATATATGTATGAAAACACATATATAATTTTCATCTGCATAAATTAATAGCCTTGTAGACATTGGATGTTATGGCTGTTAATTATTGTAATACCCAAAAGAAGAGGAGAAAAGCCCAAATCAAATTCATCTTCAATGTAACACTGCACCTGACATGTTACGCACCCTTATTTCCCCTAAGTGAACAACAAATCAGACTGAAATTTGCCAAGGACAATATCCCCAGAGGGGAAGTTACAGAAACCCTGTAGGAAAGAAGACATTTATACACAGAGTGTAAGTGTCTTGCCCCAACTTCACAGTTCTTCAAAGTGAAATATGTACTCTCAGATCAATCACGTTTTTCTCTGTCAAGGTAATCTCTCACTACACTCTCAAACCAGGTATGTATCTACAAATAGTATATGTCTTCTAATGTACATTACGGATCATATTCATGGAAGCATATGTCTTCCAAGCTGTGTATACTGTGGGGAAAATGCAACCCTTTAGCAAACATTTGAAGCACAACATTTAAATATAATCCATTGCCTAAGTAGTTATGTTGCAGAAGTCAACCCAGTCCAATCCATTAGCAATTAGTGTTAATTAGTGTTCCTTTTATTAGGACAAAAAATGTTATTTTAGGTACATGACAGTCAATGGCATAGAAATCCTAAAAAGGCTGATTGCAAAATAATGTTTAGATAAATTTACAGGACATGTAACACGTCAGTATTGGAAGAAATTGAATTAAAACATATTGACATGTCTAGAAATGTTTAGTAATAACAACATATTAAATGCAAAATTAAACTTAAATATTCCCTTGTACAACTGGATTTCAAGCACATTATAGATTTAAGTAGGAAAAGCAACATTTTAGAAGATTCTATTAATAACGATATATCAAGTACTCTATTATGATCAGCTTGTCTAGAGATTTTTCTAAAAGTTCTTTAAATTTCTTCTCAGTCTTCCCTATTTCAGCAAGCTACAGTACTTCTGTTTTGAAGAGGTGAAACTTCCTACATTTATTAATTAGAAATAAACATTTTTAGTTTGTCAAGTTGCTTGAACACTAACTAAAATATGAGAATTTGAAGGAGGACTTGGACATAAAGTTAAATTTTAAATGCCTCACTGCAAACTATGGAAAGATGCTCAGGTCTGACTTCTGTCCTGTAAAAGATAAGAATGGGGAATATACATGAGCTCATCCTCCATCTGAATCTGTGACATGGGCACATTTGTACTTAGTTCATGAGGGCAACTTATTAAGTCATTGAACATACCACAAAAGGAACCTAAAGTGTCCAGAATTCTCATACATGTTCAATATTTTTAATGAAATAGATAATTTTGTAGTGTTTTTCTAAGACATTGATTTTGGCATCTGTGCTGGGAAAAATGAAGTAATATCTGGGGCACAATATGAAAATAATCTACATTTGTATGTTATTCAACTTATGTATTCAAGAAAAGTTATTTAAGAACTTGGAGTTTCAGAGTGTGGATCATCACATAGTCATTCCAAATTGTACTTTTGTCAATGGGAGTACCATTTTATATTCAACTAAGAGTGAAGAGTATATTTATAGTATGATTTCAAATGTAAAATTTTAAAGCATACAGAAAGTGTACTGAAGAAATTTCAAAAGAATGGGACGGATGTTTAGTGGTTCAGAGCAACATCTGCTTTTGCAGAGGATCCAGATTCAATTCCCATTACCCACATATCTGCTGACAACCATTGGTAATGATAGTTCCAGGGAACTTGTGCACTCTTGTGGCCTCCACAGATAATAACACACAGGCGGTATATATATGCAAATGCAGGCAAAACTTGTATACATCAAAAACAAACAAACAAACAAAAACATGTATACATAAAAAACAAACAAAAGCTTGTATACATTAAAAACAAACAAACAAACAAAAAAACATGTATACATCTTGGTAATCAAACCTAGGGCCTTAAAAGTTTTTTAACACTGAATTATATCCCAAATCTCCCGAAATACATTTCTGTAACATTGATAACTTATGTGCTAGAGAAAAATACAACAGAACAAATGAAGAATGTAGCCCATGGAAAAAATAAGAGCAAACATACTTGACATGTTGGATTATGCCCTATCTTCTTTTGTATAATCAGCAATCAAATATTAAGACTTTTTATGAATTTATATTAGATTTTTAAATGTAATTTTTGCAAAATAACTGAACACATATAGTTACTCATTTGATTAAAATCTAACAAGTCTCACTAATATATTTTCAAGAAAATGTAAAGCAAATCAGACATGGAATATTAATAGACATTTTGTCTGGCTGCAGCCATAAGTCAATCTACATATAACTTTTAGCACAGGGTAGAAAAAATCCCTTTTCTCAAAAAAAAAACATATATAAAGTGCAAAAATAACTTTCAAACTTGTCAGTCAAATTAGAAGTTGATTCAATATTTAAAAATCTAGCTTTTTAAAAATAATTTCGCTATGAGAACAATCTCAAATGTTTTAGTCCAGGCAATTTATACATATGAACATATACATCTAATTACATAATTAACACAGATGATGATAATATTGTAGTTGTTTAAGTATTGATGATTATTTTACCTGCAGTTAGGTTTCAGAGGGGACTGTGCTACATATTTCAGGGTACCAGCTGTAAGTGAACCTCAAGCAAGGGCTGAGAAGTTCAAGTCAAGAGGTTAAAATCAAGCAGCCTAGAATCTAGACCTGCAGAGGAACTAAGAGCCAGACAGGGTAAAATATAATATATATATATATATATATATATATATATATATATAATAGATGCCTCTCTTCAAGAGGTAGCTTGTGAGAATGAGTGACTGGAGTCACCATGTGAAGAACAGTTACTCCTAGATTCTGAAAATAAAGTGCCTCTTGTGAATTTTCTTGAATGACAAATATTTCCAGATTATTGGTTGTCTTAACAACTTTTTTTTTTCTGTGATCACATAGAAAGTACAATACGTTTTTACATTTAGAAACAGGAAAGTTTAAAAACCACATTTCATTATGGTTATTGTATATAACTTGGTAGTAGTTATCTCGGTGCTGAATTTATCTTGTACCAGACCACCCCTGGATTCAAACAACTTATTCAAGAAATCTATATCTTAGTTATTCCACTTGAAGCGGGGGGGAAAAGCTTCAAAATGATAAATCCCCCCTGAAGCCAACCATAAACAACACTTGATTCATATAGACTGAAACTTGTTATAAGTAACGAATGATTTAGATAGAGCACATTTAGCACTGTCGAGCGATGAACATTTATTATGGGAATACCACCACAGATGAAGCCGTGGGTAGATAGTAAACCATCAATCAGATGCAGCCCCACAACAAATTGTACCTCATCAACTGCTTTAATATGTCATGAAGCGTCCAAATAGACATCGCTGGATCATTTGTTAAGTGTAAACTACTTTTTCACTGACAAAGCAAAGGACATTTGGTATTTTCATTTATAAGTAATATCAGAATGAATTGATGAGATCTAGACATCTAAAATAGAATTTCTATGTGGACAGGTTATTGAAATTCAGAGCTTGCTGTCTTCACCCAAAATAGTCATAAAGAGGATGTTTCATTCTCTATTTTCAACAAATGTTGCAAGATAGAGGTCTGAATTTAGGTTTTGAAATGCTAACATTAAATATTATTTCAAAAATGCGTTTCTGTTACAGCAGGATCAAGAAAATATGTTTCCTGCTTTCTGTTATAAATCTAAGTGTTGGGAGATTTTTCAAGAGACATTGCAAGAAGAGCAAAATATAAAGGGCATGTCTGAAAGCACACATGCAGGCATGTTAGATGTTATTAGGGAATGATTCTTAACGCTACAAAAATAGTTATTTTAGGAAAATCACAATGAAACCTCGGCCTCTCATAGTAGGAAATGCCTTTATATCCCTTCCATCATCTTGGATTGCATATGAAATTTATCAACCCATGGGATCAACTGGACATCCCTGTGTTTTGCTCCCTTGTAAGCCCCCTTGAAGGAGCAAATCAAAGGGACTTTGAAGAGATCTCTAAATAAATTGCTTTACTTTTTTTTTTCCAATTTGAAAAAAAAAAATTGTCTAACTTGAAGGAAATTATTTTCCTTAAATATTTATTTTATTTTAATTATGTCTATATGTTTTTTATTTTAATTACTTGTAAATGTTTAAGAGAGTGTGTGTGTGTGTGTGTGTGTGTGTGTGTGTGTGTGTGTGTGTGTTGTCCACATGCAAGCCACTACCTGCAGAAGCCAGAAGAGGGCATTGGCTCTCACAGAGCTGGGGTTACAGACAGTTGTGAGCATGGCATTTGAGTGCTCGGAAATAATCTGTGGCCCTCTTCCAAAGCAGAAAACACATTAAACTGTCGAGCTATCTCTCCTGCCCAGTAAATTACTTTTAAATTCAGATTAACCATTGTATTAACTCTGAACTACAGAAATTCCTGGCAAGAGCTCACAGAAGATGCAGAACAGAAAACACTCCTGTGCTTCTCTTCTGTGTCGTCAAAGCCACGGGTCACAGAGGTAATGAAGGAGGCTGTAATTGCAGTGACAAGTTTCTTGGTGCTGTATCTACCATAAACCACATGTGTGGTACTACCTAACTCCATCATGTGGGAAGTGGCCAGAGTTAGAGAAAATGGAACATTATATTCTTGCATTTGCTGTGCCTGGACTGGGAAGTTTATCTGACTTCCTCAGACCTCCAAAATTTTTTTCAAGGTGGCTAGTCTGGCATGGTGGCAAAACTAATGCTCAGTCATCTCTTTTGGAGGCTGGTGTCTTGATCTTCATTATATGGTTGGAGAAATATGATAAGTAGTGACATATTTGGTAAAACACAATGATACATTTTATATTTTACAATACACACATTTACAAAGTATTCACAAAAGAAAATATGAAAAACCTGTTAATATGTAATGATGGAGCATTGTCAAGTAAGTTGCTACAGTTAATATTTCTGGTTATATCTTCAAATTAGTCAGTAAAATATCCACAAGACTATTTTATTTCATTGTATATACTAATAGAACATGAGGGTTGAATGTGAACATAGAAATAGTTTCTTTCATGATGAGGAGTGTATTGTGCTCAAATTTCTAGTGACTTTAAATATCAGTGTCCATGAAGTTTGTATATTATTATATAAAGACTCATCCACATTAGACTCTGCTTACTATGTTAAGAAAATCTGGGAATTCTCTGAGTACCACTAAATACAGGAAGAATTCTTCTTTTCCTTCTATGCTCTTGTCTCTGTTTTCATTTCTCCCCTATTTTGTGTCACAGGTAAGCAGATAAAAGAATCCTTCCCCTCCTCTTTGAAACATCAGCCACATCCTTGCTCATTTCTTATCCCAGCAAATCAGCTACCAATTTATACTATTTTATTTAAAACACTTGCCAAAATTTTCACCATTCTTCATTATTTATAAGTTCATTTCTTGTAGTTTTCCAGAAGAAATATGTTATGTTAAATTGAATATGTATTATGTTAAATTGAAATTTTATTAATGTCAACTGGTGTCACTGATATTTAAGCAACTCAATTTTAAACGAAAATGTTTATGCTTATGCAGACTAAATTATAGCACAGTCAGCTTTAAAGATCACATTTCATTTTGATATAGGAAAGATTTTTACACAATTTTGATTTAAAAAATCGAGAAATTAAAATTGTTGTTTATAATATTCAAACTGACTCTGTTAACAAAATCCCTAACTGCCATAAGTTTTCTGTCATTCTGATTCTGTCATTTGTTTTAGTGAATTAATTTGAAAGAAAACTGATAAAATGTAGTTTACATAACAAAATTGAAAATATTGTGAACTACAAGCTATATATGGTCTATGAACACATTTATATATCCACATATACTCATAAAATTTAAGTTAGTATGAATAAAAATAAGGTATAGTGAACATCAAATTTTATATAAAAATAACTTTCTGTATTGTAAAAAATGTATCATATGCTAGTTGTGAGCTATGGGTAGGAATTGGATCCTGAATACTCATGTGTCACAGGCTTGGTCACTGCTGCAATACTTAGAGCTGGAGATTTGAGGAAGTAGTTGGACACTGAGTACCTAGCGACATTTTTGTATGGTTTCACTGATGGATTGACAGCTTAATGAATTAGTCTCCAGATGTGTCGCCTCTTGGTGGCTTTTGTCTCTCCAGCTTTTACACGGCAGAGGCCACCTTTCACCACATGATTTCATGATACTGTGGCTCATTAAAGGCCAATTGCATGAAGCCTGCCCACCATGAGCTGAAAACCATGAGTTCAAAACCTTCCTAAATTAAATGGGCTTTCTTGGGTATGGAAGAAAAGCCAACTAACACAGCATTCCAATGCAATAGGGCTGGAATGTAAACATATTCAATGGAATAATCAACCATCGACTTAATCAATTTGGCCTTATCAAACAAGAACCTTAAGAGTGATCATATTTTTGAGATAATTCTAAAATGTTTTCAAGTGAATATTCAGATTTATGGTTAATGATACAAAAAACATTATATAATATATAATAAAAAGAATGGAAAGATGCTTATCATATATATATGTATATATATATGTATATATTTATACATATATAATTATACATACTACCTGTTCTACACTTAATACATATCTTAATATATAATAACTGAATTATTGACAGTTTCTCTCTGGCTTTTTTATGAATTCCATGTGACCTATAGAGATATCACTACATAAATAGCAATTAGAGGAACTTAATTTTAAACCTTCTATTTTAATACTGTGAAGAGAAAATACTTGAGCTAAATCCAACTGATAGTACCATGTATTTAGACAGTCATCTTAAATTATCTTAGAAATAAACTGAAGGAAATTGTTGTAAAATAATTGCACATCAGATTTTCCTTCCTTAAATCATTAGCGATTTTGTGCAATTAATCATTCCTATATCTAGAAATGCATCCATCCCTAAATTCATTCTATATGCCAGGGTGATTTAATTTATTTCACAAGACTTCATATTGTGAGTACCTGTTCTGTTCATGATATTCTGATTTTCATTATACTTGACTTACCATAAAATCACATTCCCATATCAAAACATATAATAAATAAACTATATTTATTATATTTTTTCTTCTCCTATAAAACCAGACTATTTTAAATGCCAAAGTTCTTGTAAAGTTGATCATGTTGTTTGTTGGAGAATATTATTTTAAGGTGTTACTTTCGTAGCAAAGAAAGCTAAAAGCCTAGAGGCAAAAGACAGATGGGTTAATTTAAAGGAAAAAAAAAAAACTGGCAAGAAACAAGCCAAGCTAAGGCTGGGCATTCATAATTAAGAATAAACCTCCATGTGTGATTTATTTGGGACTGGGTGGTGGGCCTCCAAAAAGAGAAAAAACAAGCAACAACAGTTGTTTGTTTGTATGTTTTTGTTTTGCTTTACTTTGCTTTGCATTTTGTGACAGGGTTTCTCTGTACAGCCATTGCTATCCTAGGTCCGTTTTGGACCAAGCTGACCCTGAACTCAGAGAATTGCTTGTCTTGGCCTCCTGAGTGCAGGGGTTAAAGACATGTGCCAACATGCCCACCAATAGTAGGTGGATCTTAATTGAGCAAATTAAACAAATTTTATCCACTCAATCAGAGATTATTGTTTGCATAAAAATCATTAAAATGTCCAGAGACAATTAGAACTTCAGACAGGTTTTGAATACATAGTATGTAAATTATATGCCATCAATCTTGAATTATCAGCCCATAACACACACACTACCAGGGACTTTGAAAGAAAAATAATAATTGCAATTTGGCTAGATGGAATTAAAATAAAAAAGCTGTGCATTTTTTTTTACCCTATAGTTACTGCAAACATACCCAGTAACCATGATATTTATAAATCACCCTAAATTACTAAATGTGCAATTTTAATTTATCAGGATGTATTGAGATCATATGGACACACGGGTATATTCTATTTATTTCAGGAAAATCTGACCTTTGACCTTATTGGTCATTCTATGCCAAGGAATAGCTGTAACTTTCTCATTTGGTCCCCATAAAGTCACAGACACCTAACAGTACAATAAGTTGGTCTCATAGTAACCTATCAACTGATACCTTGTATGTGTCATGACCAATAAACAGAGAATTCTGTGACTGCCCCTGGAGTTTGAGCTGGGCACCCAGTTGTTGACAAGGCCTACTTAACTGTCTATGTGTTCACCCATCTGGATCTGGACCCAGACCTACCACTTGAAGATTTTGGACTCCACATCAGCTTTTCACCTCACTCATAAATCACAACTCCCTCTGAGTACTGATCTGGTTCATTATATCATCAATATAATCTGTCTCTCAGCCTGCTTCCAAAATCCAAGGCAGTTTTTCTACCTTGTACTTATTCTGTAAACCATATATACGCAAAAAGGTAACAAAGATATACATACTATATTGTTATGAGAATTAATATTAATAATTAAGATGGAATAACAGAATCTACATTTACCTCAGCCATATAAGTGGGTTAATATGACAAATTGCTCATGTTTAAACCACTAAGCATTGTGAACCTTTTGTTAGTCAATAAATTCTGCTACTATGAAAAGCTAGAAATAATAATGAGTTTTATGTCTCATTTAACCAACAACATTAGCTGGATAAGGACTGAAAAATACAAATTGTTTTAAGAAAAGCTTCATCGACTCATCCCCCATCATTTGTGAGGCTAGAGAAGTGAGTTCTAGCTCACCACTTTCAGTCATTTGATGTTGACACACCTCCAAGCACTTCCTTGAGTACCGAAGTCTCTTCCTTCATACCTTTCTTTTAAATAGGATGGTAGTTGGGGGAGAAAACATGGCACAGAGACATTCAACATTGACTGTGGTGTGAGTTGCAAGCCACTCAGCTGTGATGCTAACTGATTGTTGAGGCTGCACTGTGATCCTTCACAGAATTTCCAGTGTTTCTCGATGTCTATGTATTATTCAGACAAATACCGACCCTGAAATAGAAAAACGCTTTTTATCTCTTGAAACTTTTATTGAGCAGTGTTCAAAATGCACACAGTTAAGTGCTGTTCTCTGTGTATTTAACTCGGAGGGGGAATAAAAGCTGTTTGGTGCCCATTTTAGAATCACTGGCAACAATACAGACAAGGAAGCATGTACTAGGAGTCATGAAGATACATATGAAAAATTAAAAGTTTAAAATTAATTTGAACTTGTAATGTACCACGTGGAAATCTAAAAATCAGTTTCCACAAGGAACAGCTTGAAAGTTTTCCTTGCCATCTGGATTTGGACCTGGCTTACCCAGTTCCAGTTCTGCCCTCGTGAATGCTCCAATTTTATATATACTATATGGAAATGGTAATCTCCAAGATGCTTAAGTTTCTCTTGTGAATTTTTATAAAAAATTCATTTGTTGTATTTTCCTACATGGTCAATTCTCTAGTGATATAGATGTTGTCACTTTAAACCATTTATAGCATTAGTGCTGGGTTTATTGAAGCAATGGACCATGATTGCATTTTCAAAAAATAATCTTTTTATTTATTCATTGAGAACTTAGCTAAAAAAGAGAAAAAAAAAGCATCAAGAATTTGTAACATATTTGGTGAGCCTAAAATAGATTGATGAATGCAAATGAAGGGGGGAAATTTCAATTCTGACTATTCAAGTTTTAAAGCAAGTGAAAAAGCAACACTTAAATATAGGCATAAGATTAAATACTATTATTCATAGGAAACATTAGTGCAATGGTCTCAAACAACAACCATTAAGTGTTGACATTTTTTGAGGCAGAGTTTTGCTCATTTATTCCAGTTTAGCCTCAAATGTAGGATGTGTTTTTGAGAATGACTTTGAGCTTCTCATCTAGCTATCTCTATCCCCCAAGTGTTGGATTACAGGTGTGTGCCCCCACACTCAGTTGTACCCAGTTTATGAGATGTTTGGGATGGAATCCAGGGCTTTCTGCCTATTAAGCAAGCATTCTACCAACTGACCTACATTCTGAGCACCAGGTTTAATTTTTTTTTTTTTTAATAAGCATGCATCTGTCTTGGTAGTTGTAACAATTTGATCATATTATTTTCTGAAGAAAAAAATAATTATGTTAATTACTTTGCATATACGTTATTTGGTCCACATAGGCCGTTCTGTGAGAACTCAGAGCATCACAGAAGTTAAAGAACCAATTGTCAGAGTTCACAGCTAACAAAAGGTAAAGATATAGATAGAAAGTCAATGCCTTCTATGCTTGATGGCAATTGCAGGTAAGTTTAGCAAGCATGACTAACCATGCTGTAAAGTTAGTCTAACTGTGATAACAGGAAGGCACTGGACATTAGACTGGGCGGATGAAAATGACACAGATGTAAACCACCAAGAGGACATTTAAAAGTGTTCCTTACTGGGTTGGGGATTTAGCTCAGTGGTAGAGCGCTTGCCTAGCAAGCACAAGGCCCTGGGTTCAATCCTCAGCACAAAAGAAAAAAAAAAATGTTCCTTACTAGTCCACTACCTGACAACTTAGTGATTCCAGTAGTCCCTTGAAGTAAGCAAGACTTCATCCAAATTATAAGCAACAGACTTCCAAAGGCTTTAGCTCATCCTCTAAAAATTATTAGATAGAATTTTCCATTGGAAAAGCATGCTGTCACTCATAATGTATTTAACTCTTATACCTACACATTTACATAGGATTCTTCAAACAGATGCATAAAATTTTATATATATATATAATTTAAAATTATAACTATAAATCTCAGATGCCACCCAACAATTTAATTAAAATTTGAAGAACTCTTGTTAGGACATATACAGCTGAACCTTAATTATATGTTATTAACACACTAAAATCCCCTCAAAATATACCTTATAACCAGTAATTGAGGTAAGCTACATAATTTATGCATGT
Organism: Onychomys torridus; assembly: GCF_903995425.1. NCBI lineage: Eukaryota > Metazoa > Chordata > Mammalia > Rodentia > Cricetidae > Onychomys > Onychomys torridus. Next base: position 52,881,509 of record NC_050454.1, read on the forward strand.
AAATAGTTCAGTGCCACAGCATAAATATGGACTAATTATATACTAGATGTTTATAAATATATTCATTACTGATTTTTAAAATGTGTGTATATGTGTGTGTATTGACATGAATGCCAATGTCTTATAGGAGTAGTAAAAATTTCTCTACAAAGTCTGTGCAAGTTACTTTGAAGTATGAAATGACTTGAGAGGATTTGAAGAGCACAGTCCCCCTAAAGCACGTAAACAGATGTCAATGGTAACTTTTCAGGAAGCATGATAGAGTGAATTTGTCACACAGGTACAAGGCCTTTTCAAATGTACTATATTTTTGCTTATATTTTCTGGTCAGTTAAAACTTCTCTTGAGAGCATTGGTTAGGTGTTTTTTTTTTTGAATGACTGGATTCATAGTAATTCAATACTATACCATGCAAGAACATTATGTATATTCATGGTTTAAAGTATTTTATTATGAGTATAATATATATCACTCAAATTTAGAGGTACAGGTTACCTTGCAGACCATAAATGGGAAGATATGATCATTTAAAGACCTCCAGCTAACAGGGCATTAAGTTTAACTAATAACATTTGATGACCCACTTCTGCAAACCCACGTCCATACGTGCATTGCTAATACAGTTCATGACATTGTAAAACGTGAGCAGAATATTCTTTTAGGTCAATGAAAACCTGAACTGCTAAGCCAGAACTGATCCTCAGGCCTATGTGGATTTTGGAAACTGTTTCAGTTATGGTTTTGATGACCAGGAAATTATCAGCTGATAACTATTATTTTAGAGATTTAACAATGTGTCCCTGTATGCTGAACACAATCTTGGTCTTTTTCTCAGTCTGGTGTCTATTTCTCTCATGACAAAGCTTTTGACATTGATTTAAAAAAAAAAAAAAGGGGTGGCACTGCATATATAGAATTTATCCTAATACTTCCTGCAATGAACTGTTCATAAATTGAGAGAATGCCTGAATTTATAATTTTACCCTGGAAAATACACTCACTAGGTTTTACAAATATTTTTTTATGAAAATACCAGAAAATTGTGTTGTGTATGTAAGAAAACTGGGTTATTAATTTGATAGTTTGTATGGTGCTTGAACTCTCATCATTCAGATAAACATCATTGCTTGATGATTACAACATTTTATTGCTGTGACTACACATAAATGAAATGAATACTATCCCACTTTCATCTAATCCAAAATAATCCAAAATGAATTCTGAAACATATAAGCTTAACTTTTCTGTGATATTATTTTCAATAATAAGAGAGCCTGATCATTCAGAAATAACTGAAAGTGCATTAAATTAATGAGTACAATAGAGGGACAGTAGTCTAATCCTACCCTTTAAAATTATTACTAGTTCAAATTTCGTATTGAATTGATACATGTAAACTATTACTGCCACAGAAAGAAGTTAGTTGACAACCACCTCCTCACTCTATTCTAGCAATATAGACAGCTTTATCAGTTCATTTATATTTCAATGTGAATTAATCTAATAAAGAGACATTGAAACATATCACTGTAATTGTTTCTATCCTTTGAAAGGCAGTATACATTTTATATGAAAGAGAAAAACAAATAAGTTTTTCTTAAAAACAAAAAAGTGAGTATCAACATGCATCACCAAGAAGGTAAAGGATTCGAAGGACTGATTTAATGATGGCACTGAAATTTTTATTCTAAATTGAGATATTTGATAACCTATGAAAGAGAAGATAATGAAAAATATGATTTGAGTAGTTATACCTTCCTTCTTGAAATTGAACCAACTATAACCCTTTTTTAAAGTTTTCAATATGATAATGACTCAGTTGAAGATTTCTTAATAGAAAAAAATTCCATGCCAATGAAATACATACCAAGATAAATGAAATATGAATTCCTAGACATTTGTAAACATAATAACTTCTCACTATCTCTGAGATCAAGCTTCTGTTAGCTAAATGTATCAGCAGCTTTCAATACCAACATGTAATTCATGGAAACATGCCTTTCTTTGGCAAAATTGCATGCCACCTTTAAGTTTCCAGTTATGGACTTTGGATAGTTGGCTTCAGATTCCCATTGTAAGTTTGAAGTTTTGAATCTTCAGCTGCCTTTCTTATTCAGTGTTCCAAAATGAAGGTGGTCTTAAGGACTTGGCACTGAAATGGCTGAAGAACAACTTTCAGCTTTCATAACAATTCATGCACTTCAGATATTCCAGCCTTTAGAATATAAAGGTCTTTAGATTATATGATTTTCTCTTTTTTCATAAATAAATCTAGTTCCAATGACCTTAGCTCCTTAATAACAATAAAATTTTTTTATTAGCTAAACAATTCCTCTCCTAACTATTCAAGATCTCTATTTGATTTACATAATCTTCAACTGACTTCAAAATTCACTTGACCAGTTGATTTACTCTGGAGCCTAGTATTATCAGAGCTGCAGGGGTGGAGGGTGTTAAGGTAATTCAATACTTTTCAAAATCTAAGTCAGGTTGAAAACTATTCTTTTAAAATTTACTTGTTTTTGTATGAGTATTTTGCTGGCATGTATATATGTCCAACACTGTGAGCATGCATGATGCCTGCAGAGACCAGAAGAGGGGGTTGGAACCTTTGGAACTGGAGTCACAGACCACTATGAGCCACCATGTGTATTCTGAGAAATGAACCCACGTTCTCTGCAAGAGCAACAACCAGTGTTCTTAATCACTGAACCATTGCTCAAGTCCCAAAATGTTCAAATTTTACTGGCGAAAATATTTATGTCTTCAATCCTAAAACGTTATGTGATACATGGTGCTCTATGGGTTACTTGACAAGGCAAAGTCAATTTTTCATTAGTTCACTTCACTGGGATAAAACTTTCCTGGTGATAGATAATCTGTTTGTAGGTATTAAGCAAGATAAAATGTTTTTTTTTTTTAAAAAAAAAACTTATTATAAATGTTAAGGTCCACAACACTTCACAAATTCCAATAAATTCTTTTTTAATTGACGGTATATTAGATGGGAGCATGCAGATAATGATACTTTCTGAATATCCTGTGTCCATGCCTCAGTGCACTAGGAACTAAAATAACTCGATGGCATTGTGTGTGCTCATAACACATTCTAGTCATTTACAAAGGGAAAAGATAACTGCCAGGGAAGCTTCCTTTGTTTAGCAAAGATAGACATGGTCAGCCAGTTGCTGTAATTTATAAAAGGAAGCAAGGTGCTGTGTGCAGTGTGGAGTAGGCCTGGAAGAGTATCCTCTGAATTGTCAACTTTTGATAACTCATACTTTGTTCCCAGTATCATTCTCTGCATCTTCACTCAGGAGGTAATAGGAACCCTTAGATACTTCCAGAAGGTTTCTACAGAATCAAGTCAAGTGCTTCTACAAGAGAGCACATAAGCAGAGTCAGGCATAGCCCCGCCCCTTAGCTTCATCAGTAGCTATTATGATTCATCATTGTTCATTCAGCATCAAATGCTCATTTAACTCTCATGTTTAATGTCAACATTGCCTATTTGTGTACTTTTAAACTATCTTGTTTTATATCAATTTCTGTCCAACTTTTCCCTTTAACAGTAGCCACAAATATTAAAACAGCTTAAATTTTAGTTGTCAGTAATGGCAATACAGATTTTCATATTATATTTATATATATATTTGGTGTACTTTGTTATGTGTGTTGGAAGTATGTGATTGGAGCATTTCTGTAGAGCTATGCCTATCTTTTAGTCTTTCTTCCCACTGAGGGTAATTGAATGTAAAATAATTGGGTTTTTTAATTTTAATGAAGATGATGTCAGCCATGTTGTTAGGATTTTCAGCGAGTGTATTGTGAATACAAACTCTTATGATCACTTCTGTTATGCTCTGAACTAATCAGATGGGACACCCGCCTTCCCTTAAGGAATTCATATAATGTGATTAAATAGAAAACCATATGCCTTGGAGAAAACCTGCTGGCCTACTAACCTACATTTGAAAGTCACACTCATTGATAAGCTTAAAAATCTCATGGTAGCCAAAAAACATTCAGCAATTTCCCATCAGTGTTCTACAAGTCAGTGTTCAGCTATCTGTTTTGTAATGGCTGGTATGTGCTGTCTGCAGCACCCTTCAAAGGCCACAGATACACACTGGTCTGTGATGTTACCAGTTCTCCTCCCTGCCCCAATAACCTCTTCTTTCAGAATGATGGCTCCTATTAATACAACAAAAATGGAAATTGTCAGCATGGGCAGGTTGCCATATGGAGGTTGACAGCTGCTCAATCAGATTAAGACAAACAGACACAGGCGCCTTGAGAGTAAAAAGCAGGGTGGGGTAGAGGGTCAACAATCACTTCTGAGGAAAGCTCTTATTTGGCTGTTGGTATTTTGTCAGGACTTTTGGGAATAGTGTGCTAGTCTTAAAGGTTTTGTTTATAAGCAGGTGCATTCAGATATTGGTGGCATAAAGCAAACCAAAGAACCAAATAACCCCATTTAGAACATTGCTTCCCAAGCAAAGGATTCATCCCTTCCCTCTCTGCCCCATATGTAACACATCTCTGCCAGATATGTTAAAAATTAATAAATGACCACTAGTTCCTACAAAGTAAAATCATGTTTTAAAAAACTTCAAAATATGCTTTTAAAGACTCCATCATATGCCAAGGAAAGAAGTCAGGATTTTACAACCCACTGAAAGATAACACACCACCATCAATAGCCAAGCTCATGAATAAATAAATATTTACAACATGTACATATGCATATCAAGGCAAAGCTGCATTTGCAGAAGCCCTGAGTCTGTGCAACATATTTATGCATTGCATATACAATGATAAACAGAGGCACTGTAAAGGAAATTATTTCAAAGCACAGTTGACACATTGAAAGTTTTCTAGTAACTTGCCTGGCCTTTCCGCACATGCAAGATTTCTTTTAACAATGAATAAAATGCATTGCTATGATTGCCTATTCCTGAACTTGACTGAGTCATGTCATCATCGTACAGCAGAGCTAGCAGATTTCTAGCTGAGCTAGTTAGAGTACCTCAGAAAAGCAGCAGTGACATGTTCAAAGACGAAGCATTCCAGACCTGATTTACAAATGAAACCTCCCGCATCTGTATGTGAAGCTGTGTAGAATGAATAAATGCCCGGGAACATGCACAAGCATTCTGACTAGGTCAACACTCCTCTCATAACTTAACGGCTGTTTAACATTCTCACTGGGTTTTGAGGGGTTCTGCATCTCCTGCTGAAGTTTAACACAGGAAATTAAACTTTGACATGTTATAACTACTGACTGTCTTTGAAAACTGTATATAAGAAATATCAGTTAACACTCCTGACATCTCCTGGAGTCGATACAGCCATACATCTTTTGATCCCAAGCCACCTAAAGCTGCCATGCAGGCTAACATAAATAACAGCTTGCAGTGTGCAAGTGAAAAATCCATTGATAACACTGAGCAATACAGTAATGTGGTGATATAATTTACAAGGCCCAAGATGGTTTGGCCCACCACTCTTCTGGTGGATGTGCACCAACAGTCTAGCTAAGTGTCTGCTGGAACTTCTCCTTGGAAGGTAAGTAGGCAGAAGATTTGTAATGTCTGTAAAGCAACAAAGGGATAAAGATAAAGATCAAACTGAAGAGGCTTGGGTATTTAGAAAATTCTGCTGAGATATTTTGATAAATTATTAAATCTTCTTGTTAATGAACCTGCTTCTCTTGAACCTCAGATAATCACATGACATCAAAGCAAAGGTGTGTGTGTGTGTGTGTGTGTGTGTGTGTGTGTGTGTGTGTGTGTGTGGTGGGGCACAGACTTAGAAAACATTTTTAGAGATGAGATAAAATATTAGGTTAAAGGAAGGTTTATGCACAGCAGTATCCACAGAATTCTTCCATCAAGATTTTTCTCTACAATGTACACACTCTCCTGGGATTTTCTGCAGCATCATTTTAGTTTGCTGCATCCACAGCTAATGTACCTTGATAACTTGTGTTTAAATAAACAAATGTCATTGGGTAAAGCAGAACCAACTGAACTTTGAAAAAGGCTAGAGTCAAAGTCTCAAAATTCCACAGCTCATTTTTTTTCAACAGCCAAAAAAAATCCATTACCAAGCTCCAAAATACTGCAAGCCTTTTTCCTCTTTCAGCAGATACCTCTTTGACTAAAGTTAACACAATTTATCTTTATTAACCCATCAACTGTGATAGAGTCAGCCACAGATTTTGTGCTGGTAGCACTGTTACTCTGAACATCCCTCTGATCATTTCACAAAATCCGCCAACAACGAAAGAGTATTCGGTATCTATTTCATTTTTTTTTTTTCAAAATACAGCTTCCTAAAGAGAGCAAACATTTCCTTGCACTCGAACAGCATGCATCTGGCTCCAGAGTCTCCCTGCTGGAAACAATCACTATAATGAACTGAAAGCCAGGCCTCCCCCAAATTGCAAACACTTATTTATATCAGTAAGAGAGACAGCAACTCTTCCTCCACGCCACCTACCACACAGATCCCTTTTCCTGAAATAATAACCAGGTTTCAGACAGAAAGCGCTCCTCTCCCCTTGGCTGTTCTCAAGTTGCCTTTAGTTGCCCTTGCTTGCTCCATTTAGACCTTTAATATGAAACTTTCATCACTTACCCCCCTTCCAAGGTTTGCCTTTCCAGGGGGTCCTGGTCAGCTTGCATAGAGTTGGTCCAGAGCAGAAAAGCATCAAAACCAAGAGAAGTTCGAGTCTAGTGATTTTCTCCACTTTCTCGAATGATAACATTTCCACAAGTGAATTTTACAAAATTTCTCACATCCTCTTCCCTCCCGGTTATGAAAATAGCATTAATCATTGAGAAGCCGGTGGTAGGTGGTGTTTTGCCATCTTTAGCAGCTGAAGTAGCAGCTCCCTGATGTAGCCCTAAGCCAAGCTACATTTCTCACGGATCCAGCTCCTGCTCCACAGCCCGCAGTCAGCACTGTTTCCACTTTAGGAGCTGTAAAATCATTCCTGCTCTCCACTTTGCTTTCAGTGGGAAATATTCCTCAGCGTCCTGCGTGCACTTGATTGAAAATGATAAAAACAGGAATGTGTGTCCGGCAGAGAAGAGAAGAGATGTCAAGACTGTGTGAAAAAGATGAGAAGCAGTTGTACTGACAGCTTTCAGGCTGCCTGTGTGCTCCTAATAGCCGTGCAGCCAACCAAATTGCTCTTTTAAGAGTAATAAGGCTTCAGTGAAAGCCGGTATCGCAGCTACTTGGGTGGGTAGTGCTCGGCTTGAAAATCACCCAGGCACCGCCACAGATAACAACTGCTTCAGTCCAGACTCAGAATAGGAAGAGCTGAGCAAAAAAAAATATAGTATGCACAGAGGGTAGTTAATCTATTGTGAGGACAGAGGGGGTTTCCAGGGATGTGCTAGCGACAGGCTCAGAACCTGGAATGTACTTTCTTTTTCTGCTTCACCTTGTGACTTTCCCAAAGCGTGGTAACCGCACTAATTATTCATAAATGGATCTGAAATATTTATTAGGTGCAAAATAAGTACATGATTTTCCTTCCCAACAGCAAAAACCTGGAGGGGAAGTTCTCAGGAGTTATGTCCCTTTTCCTGTATCCAAGTCCTTTTGGCATTCTTGTGCACTCTCCCCCTAAAGAACCCATCATGAATGTCACCAGCAAACTTTTGGAAATATCAGACAAGCTCTGCCCCGACTCTGCTAATCAAACATCCAGGGAATCATTTCTCTATTTGTTTACGCATGTCACCATGGAAATACTGTCGCTCTCAAAGTCTCTTGGTCTTTTGCAACTGTACTTATGAAAACATTGGTGGTCCCCAGATGTGTTTATCTGAAAAAAAAAAAAAATCAAACTTACAGACTCTGCCTCTGGATGAAGGGGAGGTAAGCAAAGTCTGGTCAAATAAACTTGGTCTCTAAAGCCTAAGGTGAATGAGCACAATCAGAACATCCTGGCAAATATTTCAAAACTGTCTATATTTTTGTTTTGTCCATATGGTCAATTATTCTCTTCATCAGTGAGCCACAACACATGAATTATGTATTTATGTACTTTAAAGCAATGGCTTCCAATATTATGGAAAACACCAATTTTACTTTCAAAATATGATAAATTGCCCTTTTCAAATCATGTGCTCGAAAAATGTACTTTGTCAAGAATAAGTTACCTTAGTTTTAGTAATCTATAGCTTATATTTAAAAAACAGTTAATAGAAAATACTATGTTTCTAGGATGGGGACAATGATTTAAATAGGATATCCAAACAAATTTTCAGATTGTCTGAATTTAGAAAATATAATCACCTTATATTTTTAGCTCCCAATTTCAGAACTTCTGAGATATTTGAGAATAGATTATATCATGCCCATTTTGCAAAGAGTATCTTAAAATTTATGTCTGAGCATACTTTAAAAGGTCAGGTTATATTTCAGTCAGAATTTGATTTTCTCTCAAATCCTTTCTCTCCTTGTTTAGCTGTTGTCATCTGACAACATTAAATGCATTCCAACTGATATTTGTTGAATTGATTAGCCAACTTCCTCAACACTATCTCCCGATGAAAACTCTAGAACTCTGATGTATGCTGCTTACCGGTTTCACTCCTCCTAATCCAAGAATCCACTCTTAAATATACTGAGTGTTTGTTTCTTAATGGTTTGTTTTTCCTTATGTAGAACATAAAAAAAGGTAGTAAGTTAATATAAATAAGACTGAAAGTTGTTGGACATTTCTGAAGGGACTAGGCAGAGCAGAATTAACAAGAAAGCATTTTTTTTTTTTCTGAATGGCTACTACACTTAGGCAGGTTGGTTCTTAGGAAATTTAACGTTTAGATTTTAAAGGTTTGCTTCCCGTTCAGTAGCCCATGGTAAGCCAGGCCATAGAATTCTCTGGTGGAAAAATTGAAATAGAATGAGAAGAATTCAACCAGTTTTGTTTATGGTGGGAAGGTCATTTTCTTCCAGAACTTATCTGGCTGAAATTTGACAATCTGCCTGAGTTTTCTTCATGCTAGAAAAGAGGTCAGAAAACCTGCACCAGTGAACATGTGTAGGAGTAGCCAATAGAATGAATAAGGGCAGACACAATTAAAAATCAAATGTAGAATACAGAGACACTTCCCTAGGAACTTCCCAACTAAGTTCATATTTGTGGCACATCAGCCTACCACAAAAGCTAAATATTTTATATGTGTTAACTCATTCACAACTCAATGAAATCAGAAAAGTTATTACCCCCACCTAGCATATTCAAACTTGTTACACAGAAAGCTTAGATCTCTTATCCAAGCTCACAGAGCTGTGGTTTGAACTCAGTGCAGTTTTGAGTATGTGCTAATCATCATGATATGCTCTCTGCTGAACATGTCTATTTCTAATCTTCCTGAGATAGCTCTTATGTCAGGATATTCCTTCCCTGAGAGAATGCCAAATACAATAGTGATATTATACTCGCTATATGTCACATATTGCTGTCTTCTATTCATAAAAGCCATGTAAAGTGAGTTTGCTAGTAATCTATCTTTACACATGGTTCTTTGTCCAGTATGACAATAGTGATAAAGCCAGAGTTCAGAAGGAGTGGGTACAGATTCATATTTCATTATTCTGCTTCTCTTTGCTATTTCCTGCTATAAGGGTCAGGGAAAACTAGATAGGAGTGTGTGGGTGTGTGCAAAAGAGACTGTGCTGAGGAGTGTGTGCAGATAAGTGTGAATTGAACACTCCTATTGGTTATAGTAGTAGGAAGGTTTACAAATGAAAGATGAAATACTAGAGACAGTACCAAAAAGAGGAAAAAGAAGAATAAATGCCCTTACCACCTGCTCCTGTGGTAAAGAAAACAAGGAACTACAGACCTTAGTAAAATTTGTAGAATGTTAGGATGCAACATAATAAATGTTGCAGTGCTGGTCATAGAGTACATTAAGAAGACTTCAAAGGAGGGTAGACACAAAAGAAAAATACAAGTACTTTAAAAGAAAGGGGGAGCCAGGGTGTGGTGGTGCATGCCTTTAATCCCAGCACTTGGGAGGCAGAGGCAGGTGGATCTCTGTGAGTTCGAGGCCAGCCTGGTTTACAAATCGAGTTCCAGGAAAGGTGCAAAGCTACACAAAGAAACCCTGTCTTGAAAAACAAACAAACAAACAAACAAACAAACAAACAACAACAACAAAAAAGCAGGGGGAAGACTTGTTTTAGATGATGCACAGGGCAGAGAAGTCTTCTTTGACCAAAAATCGTAATCAGTATTTATTTTAAGGAGAAGTTAGGTCAGACAAAAGAGAGGCCAGTCTGGGTTGAGGGAATTGTATGATCAAGGTCATAGGATGCTGGAAGCTTGCCTCTTTCTAAGATATTTCAAGGCCACAGTGTGCCTGGAATAGTTAAGATGTGGGTGACCAGCAGGTGATGAAACAATGTTAGACAAAATGTAGATTAAAATTTTGAAATATACAATAAGAAATTAAAATATACTAGCTACCAAAGTTCTTACATGGTAGCCTCAATGATGGGTGGTAGGTTTGTCTACAAGATAATGAAACTCATAGCACTTTCAAGATACAAAAATGGTTCAGTCTTCACCCACAGTTAGGAATAGACATAAATTCAAATGAAGTTAGAAATCTTAGTCATGTTTTCTGTTGTAAATTTATTAGCCGAGATTTTATTTTCCTACCTTTTCAATTATTAAAGACACAGTAGCATAGGTTATATGCCTATTAGCTATTCATTTAAGAGTTTATAAGGTTATAATGAACAGAGATTCTACCCTTATAATCTCTTTAATGAATGAAAGACAAGATCTTTATTGTATACAAATAGTAACATTTTTCAAAGTATAATTAAACAAATAGTGGTATTATAGCAAAAATTAATATAATTCTTAGTTTCCTAGTTCTTGCTTAGTAGTCCCAAAGCTTGAAATAATGCTAGAAGGACAGAAAAAGTCAAACTTAAGAGTGTGAGTAGGGTTAGAGGTTAAAGACTAGAGCAAAAGTCCATCACTTTTTCTTTGGCTCTCTTGCTTACTGAGTTTTTGTTGGGCTTTAATTCTTTTTTGTTGTTGTTGTTCTTTGTTTTGTTTGTTTGTTTGTTTGTTTTTGTTTTTTTGAGACAGTGTTTCTCTGTGTAGCTTTGCACCTTTCCTGGAACATACTCTGCCGACCTGGCTGGCCCCCAGCTCACAGAGATCTGCCTGGCTCTGCCTCCCGAGTGCTGGGATTGAAGGTGTGTGCCGCCGCTGCCGCCACCGCCACCACCACCACCACCACCACCCAGGAGTCTTTAATTCTTCACAGTGCTGCTGTTAAAAACTAGGGCCTCCCAACCTCTGAGCCATCTCTCCAGTCCGTTTTTTTGTTTGTTTGTTTGTTCTTTATGATTTATTTATTTATTATGTACACAGAAGAGGGCACCAGATCTCATTATAGATGGTTGTGAGCCACCATGTGGTTGCTGGGAATTGAACTCAGGACCTCTGAAAGAATAGTCGGTGCTCTTAACCTCTGAGCCCCCTGGTTGGAAATTCAGTGGAGGAGCGCTTGCCTAGCAAGCACAAGGCCCTGGGTTCGATCCTCAGCTTAAAAACAAAAACAAAAAACAAAAAAAAAACCAAAAACTAGGGCCTCATGCATGCCAGGCACATGCTCTAGTGGTGAACTACATGGCCAGCCTAGCATTCCTTTCTTAAGAATGACAAGGACTTTGTCTTGGATACTTAAAACTTTAGCAAAACATCAAGAGGTAGTTTTGTTCTACTGGCCTTAAAATACCTCATATTTTGCCTGATTCATTGTATGAGTTTCTTAAATGTTTGTTAAGAATCCTGACATTAAAACTTAAAATTTGTTTCCAAATAGTCTTCCTACATATTGTGTTTCATTTTAGTTTCTAAACACTTCTTGCCTAGAGTATTGCTATATATTTCTAATTAGTTCTCCATCAAATAATATTGGTTGCTGTTAAAACTAATTTAGAGTAATCAAATTGCCCTAACTACATTTTACCTACACTCCTCATTGAGGCTACCATGTAAGAACATTGGTAGCTAATATACTTTAATTCCTTATTTTATATTTCAAATTTTTAATCTATGCTTTGTCTACAGGATAATGAATAGTTCATAAGTAGGCGAAGTTGTTGTTTTTAATCCACGAATATGTAGAGATCAACTTTATTATCACAACAGAAACTGAATAGGTTGGTAGTGGATATTCCAAAAGCAGAGAGTGGATAGAGCTCAGGGACATTGCTAGATGTCATGATGTCTATCCTCCTGGTAGAGTTATTTGGTAGAAAATTGCCAAGAGTAACAAGTCTGACAAAGTCTGAGGGGGTCAATTGTTCTTCTGATCACAAAGTGATCGTTTAAGCCCAGGAAAACCAAATGCTCTCATGGACTAAATCTCCCTAAATGAACACAGGCCACTTACTACCACCGTTAATTCCAACAACAGCAATGCAAAATACCCAATTTATATGCTGCTGCTTCAAATAAAGCCTCATGCCTCCCCTTCTATAATTTACCCGGGAGAATCTCTCATTCTCTAAACACCTTACATCAGGCCATGGGATTGGTGTATTTGCTGAGCCAGAGTACCAAAAGGGTACCTGGGGATGTCAGTATAAGTCTCCATCCTGAAAATCTTCAATGTCCATCTAGGCCTTAAAATACTAGAAAACACCATCAAGCACACATAACTGTCTGATTGTCCAGTTGTGTTCCTTTTATTAATTTGGCAATGATTTTGTTCTATAAACCATAGGTATTCCATTGTGAATTTATTTCTTAAAGTACTGTTGACAACCTATTAAATAAATTTTAGCTAAAATTTAATGGGAGAGTGGTAAATAGGTAAAGGTTTATCTTGATAATTCTTTAAAGACCACAGATTAATTAGTTAACACCCACAAACATATATACATAGTTGCCATTAATTGCTTGGCTATTACACTCTCTTTATGATTTAAATTCTTCTCTGCTAACCAAAAGAGAGATTTGCAAATTTAATGGAATCTTAAATTTATTTTTTATTTTTGAAATATCTGTATGTATTGTGTATCTCCATGTGGATATGTGCACATGGGAGCTCAGGTGGCTGTAACGTCTAGAAGAAATGGGGAGTTCTTGATTACTTCTTGTCTGTCTTTGCTACAAAAACAAATCATTCAAAACCTAAATAAAAGGGAAAATCTTAGATGATTACAAAAGTTAAAATAAAAGTTAATATCTGAGGATATTTTTGAAGTCAAGGAATATTATTACACAGATTGAATGCATACTTCTCTTAGATTCCAGTGGAGGAATTCACTGTGGCTAACTGAAATTTTGACCTAACTCAATGGAAAAAGAGACATTTCTTTTTGCTGTTGCAGAGAAAATTTCTGAAAGATTCTATTTTTTCTTTTCCATTGTCAGTGAATTTCTAGAGTGAGTATCTTTGAATCTGTCTGATTTAAAACCCTGCAGCACCTGAGTGTTACTGGACTGCTCATCACATCTCCTTCTCACAGCTGGTATCTATAGGCTGCAAACAGCAGGGCTGAGTCTAGAGCTAAGGCCAGCTGGAACAGGAGACCTCTCAACTGAGTTCTTAATAATACATTGTAGTTTCTTGGTTTTTTTTATTATTAGAACATAAGTATATCATTTTCCCTTTCTCATCCAACTGCTCCCATGTATCCAAATGCTCCCTCTCGAAATCACAGTCTTTTTTACTTTAGTGATTATAATTACACACACACACACACACACACACACACACACACACACACACACGCGCGCGCGCGCGCATACACACACATTACTCAGTCTGGTTAGTGTAACTCACATGTGTATGATCTCAGGGTCCACCCCTTGACATTAGATATCACCCATGGGATACTTCACCCGTTTGTCAACCTAAATGAGACCCAAAGAAGAACACCAACAATGTATACTAACATAGACTGGAGAAATCTTAAATTACACTCTTTTATTGTTCTCTTCATTAGAAGAATCTGATGAAAGTTTATCTGTACTATTTGAGACTTCTAGGTGTTTGTCATTTCCTTCCATAATATTCTCTTAAAATGAAAAAAAAAAATGGCAGCAGAGAGGAGAATCTGTCTTCTTCATTGATGGATTCTGTGATGGTTTATCTAATCCCAAGTGGTCAGCCTTAAACACACATGTGTAGAACCCACACTAAATAGACTCAGGAGCTCAGTAGGTGGTACACACACACACACACACACACACACACACACACACACACACACACACATATTGTGTGTGTAAAACAAAAATAATTATAGGAGATATCATGACCATGAAAGGGTAGAGGGGGGCATGAAAGGAGTTGAACTAGAGAATGAGGTTAGAAATGATGCAAATGCAGTACTCACACAACTAACTCTAAAACTAGAATTTTATGAGGGGGGGTTTTTGAGGTTTTTTTGTTTTTTGTTTGTTTGGGGTTTTTTTTGTTTTTTTTTGTTTTTGTTTTGTTTTTGTTTTTGTTTTTTTTGCAGGAGCTGAGGACTGAACCCAGGGCCTTGCCCTTGCTAGGCAAGCGGTCTACCACTGAGCTAAATCCCCAACCCTTTTTTGGTTTTGCAAGACAGGGTTTCTCTGTGTAGCTTTGCACCTTTCCTGTAATTCACTTGGTAGCCCAGGCTGGCCTGGAACTCACAGAGATCTGCCTGGCTCTGCCTCCCAAGTACTGGGATTACAGGCGTGCGCCACCACCGCTATGCCTTACTTGGTTGATATCTGGTGGGACGGGGCTGCCTGTTTCTGAATAGAAACAGAGGAGGAGCTTTGAGGAGAGGAGAGAAGGGAAATGGCAGTCTGGGTCTAAAAAAATATAATAAAAAACATTAAAAGAAATGTAAACAAAAAATTGGTTGAGAAAGACAGCTTGGCATTTTGTACTACAAAAATCTTGAATTTTAAAGAGCGGTTGAAATTGGGGGAGGGGGGCGGCCAGTGAGAATCTCTTGGGAAAATACTTAAACCCCACTGTAGCTTTGACTCACTGAGCTGTGTGCAGAACCAGGACACACACATTGTGCAATAGTTTCCTCCTGTGGCTTAGAAATGGCCTCCTGTTTTTGAGATCCTAAATGCACTCAACCTCTAGAGATCTGCAGCTGTGTTTGGAGGAAATGGTTCAAGCATTCTTGGTTGGCCAAATATCACCCAGTTCCTTATCTTTATAAATACATTGCTCAAATAAGACTGTTGAAATTTTTCAAATGAATGGCATTTAATGTATCCAGAGGATGTGTGTGAGAAAGGAAATATTTCAGGCTTATATTAATGTATAGTTAACCTAAGTTGAAAATGACTGCTTTCTGCTCTTTAAAAGTCAGAATATGGGTCCTGGAGAAATGTCTAACTAGATTTCTAAAGAATCGGCCTTGAAATGTTGTCAGATATGCCTGAAAATAAATAAAATATAATTTTCTTCATCACTGATATTTTCTCAAGCTTAGGTAAAGTTCATTTCTAAGATAGGACCATGCTAAAATTTTGACATGGTGTGTTGGCTAGGCTACACAAATTACAAGAAAAAAAAGTTTGTTATGTAAAGGAGATATCAGTAGTGTGTTTATTAAATAAATACTGTTTCTTTTAGCTTTGAAATAAACAGAAGCTAATTTCATATACACTTACCAGAAAGATATGAAATCCGACATCTCTTTAGCTACATGATGGAGACATCAAATCATGGTTCTTCACAGTCCCATGAGGATGTTTGTAGACTGTGTATTAATGCTTGTAGCTGAATCTCCTAGGAGTTGTCTCCTGAGTATTCTTAAAACCCTGAGGATACAGTGATATTGGTTCTATTTCTAGCTAAGTGGAAACTCTTACAAGGGAAAAATATCTCTCCATTGTCAGCAGTGAAGATATAACTGTTACAGAGATAGCTGTTCTTTTTGAGAAAAGCAAAGAAATGGGAGCTGTCCACTTTAGTTTTAAGTTTTAAACAAAAGTAGTATATGAGGAATGGTAAGTGAGGTCACGAAGTCTATAACTACTATTAGACTAACTTCTAAAATCAATTAGGAACTATGGTAGGGATAACTATAGGACTACAATATATATCCATGCATAGCTGTACATAGCTATATCCGTGCATAGTGCATATGCACAAAGATATGTTTGCATATTATATACTTAATTACATATATTCTATATGTAGTGAATTGTATCTCATAAAAAGAACAATACTATCAAAAGTAGTTTTGGTTGTCTTACAGGTAAGTGCAGATGAGAAAGTCAAATTTTAAATGAGAGATCTCCGATCTTTCCAACTTCTTTTTTCACCAAAAATGGTCTATATTGAGAAAACAACCCGGTAACCTTGAGTTTTTCTCTGTCCATAGACACCAACCATTTGCACAAAAAGGAGAAGAAATTTTAATAAAACAAAGGCAGAGATGCCAACAGCTGTGTTTTAAACTGGTTTAAAAGTGTAGACATGTATCACCTCTGTCACCAATCATATTTTTGTTTCATGAACAAAACCAGTTACCATGGCAGTTAAAAAGTGAATCTTCATTTTGGCTAGCCATGAGCCAAGACAAATGCTGGTATTCCATTAATTTGCATAAAAGGGAATCTGTTTTGTAGGAGGAAAGCTAGGAAGCTTGGTTTGGAATCTGATAGGTCACTGACAAGTTCCAACAGGGAAAATACATATATCTTAGTAACATTTTTCCATGTTCACAACAGTTCTTACTCTTTTAGGGATGGGAATTATCAGATTTAAATGAGATTTTTGCATAGTAAACTATAGTAGAGGCCCATAGAATCTGAGAGTCCAGTAAAGAAAAAAAAAAAAAAAAGAAGAAGAAAGAAAAGGAAAACAACTTAGTTCACAAAAAAACGGAGCACTGCTCCTTATCAATGGATCCTTGGCTTTTCTTTAAATGTTTCACTATTTTATTGATTTTTTTTTTCCAGAAAGAGTACACTTAACGTTCTCCTGAAATTCTCTCAATATATCTTTTTTGAACCATTCAATTGACTTTTACTCTTTAAGGTGATGCTAACCAAATATTTTCTTCATTAAGGCAATTCATCAAACACCAGGAAAGAGTTATTTTTTCCCCTATAGTCTTAGCCCGTAATTCACCTTGCAGCTAAAAACTTACATACTTGTAAATTTGAGTTTCAGATAGACAGTCATCTGGACACTTTCCTGCCTTTGGATTTCTGGGAGCCATTAAGTTTGATAGAGTCAATCTTAATATCTGATTCAACAATATTTATTCATCCCAAAGCACAAAACTGGTTTTATTTCTATATTCTTCATAATTCAAACTAAACTAAACAAGGCAGAAATGGTCTAACAGCTGGTCATAATACCCCAACCTCTTCACATCCCTTCCTACTTTGTTTCCATTGGAATCAATGGATATTGTTTCATGGCAGAAGAAGGTCTCACAATTATTCTAAAGTTCATGTCCTGTGTCTTCTGGTATTAAGTCTAATGATTTGCCAAGAAGAGTTTCCAGGCTTCATCTTCTTTTCTGTGGATGTCTATTTTATGTGACTATGGGGACTATTACTTAGCCTCTGAAACTTCCAGGAAGATGCTATTTTTCTACTTATATTAAGTTATTTAAACTCCTTTAAAACAATCTGAACCTAATATATTAAGTAATTATGCATAATAGAATAATTTATACACATATTGAGGCATTACCATATATATGTGCGTATATAAGCACTAATCCTTAAGTAGGGGAATTTGTTAATTAATCACCCTTAACAGCAAAATAGCCTCCCATTAGTCAAGCCTCAGGTTAATTAATTCAGCAGATGATGAGTGATGTAAGTGCTGGTGTGTCCTCGCTAACTCCTTACTATTCAATCCAGGAGACATGCTCAATACATTCTCAACAAGCAGCCTTGTGTCTGCTTCCAATGGCAGTGGAGTATTAACACTAGGCCTGAAGATCACTTTCTTGGTTAAAAATATTATTGGATATAACTTTTTTTTTTTGACACGTAACTATTTAAACATCACAGAAAGGGTGGGGACCCCTGAGAATGGGGCAGGGATGGGAGGAATGGAAGCCGCCTCAGACTATCACCTCAGTTGTGAAGGACTTTTTGTTTTGTTTTGTCTTGTTTTCCTTACACTGATGAAATGTGGAGGCTTTTATTTTAAAGATGATATGTATAGTAGTTGTAGAATTCAAAGAGTTCAGGTAAAACTCTGCTGTGATGGAATTTGCTAAATCAAGTTTACACCTGAAAAAAAATAATAGTTACATTTTTACTTATTTATTTCTTTTCCATGTACCACATGGGTTCTAGAGATCCAAGTCAGATCCTCTGGGTCGGCAGAGAGCTTTTCTTTACCTTCTTAGGAATCTCAGTCATTCCCTGCACTCCCAAATTTTCCCCAATTTTATTGAAAATACATTCTTTTCTCATATAATATATCCAAATTACATATTTCTTATAAATAATGGTTTCCAAACATTCTAGGAAGGAAAGTCTTAATCCCCTGAAAGCAGGTCATTTCTCTTGGATCTATTTGATACAGAGAGTCACTGAGGTTTTTTTTTTTTTTTAGGTAATTTACAAGATGTAAAAGTCTGACCTTGTGGCAGTGGTTCCATCTGTGCCTTTGGCTGAGTCTCATGTAGCAAGTCCCTCTGGTTCAGGAGGATGTGGTGAGGACTTTAAGATTCTGCACATGGACACCCAACTTCTAGCTGATATATTTTCATACATTTTGCCTGCCATTCAACATTTACAGACAGATATAATGACAATTTTTTGACCTTCACCTTTCTATCCTCTGTCAGTCCAAGGGTACTTCTGTGTTTACATTAGCTTATGTTGAAAAAGAAGTTTATTGGAGTGAAACTGTTCTGAGGACATTCGACCTTTAAAAGTAGAGAGCTTTCAGAGGCTGGCAAGAAAAGAGGAAGAGACATGGAGAGTCAGAGAGACTCAATGTGATTCAGTGGAATGGAACTGTCTCTGGGGATAGAGAGAAGATAGAGAATGGCCAGGAGCTGATGCTTCTATTAAAAGCCACAGAAAACTATCTCAGTGTATATCCAAGAGAACCTGCACTGCCAACAAACTGAATGACTCTGGAAATAGATTGTTTCCCTGAAGCTATAGATAAGAAGCCACATCCCACAAGGACTTCATTATAACCACTGTGAAACACTCAGGTGAGAGTCCAGTAGCCCACATGAACTTCTGACATAGACAGCTAAAGCTAGCTGTGCTTGAAGCAATTTGTTATGTAGAACAACTTACAAAGGTGTCTAACAGAAATCTCCTGTGTTTCTATCAGCTCATGTTTTTATAGACATTTCTGTTTCTTAGAATAATACTGTGTCCTTTGAAATTTACAAGTAAGATTCATCTGAAAGCCATAGTAACCATATTTCTCTAAAACACATGAAATCTAACCAGTTCTTATCTCTTCCATCACTCCCATTCTGTTCTGAGTCACTAACATCTCTTAACATCAATGAGGAGCATAATTGACAGGTCTCCCTTCCAGTCCAAATATTTCATTAGCACAGTAGGCAAAGTATTTTACAATGTTTGGCTTACGTTTTATCAATATCTTATATCATCTCCTATTAAAACTCAAAGGAAAATCCCTGGCCTATAATCTGGTAGGTTGGTTTTGTCTGTTTGTTTTCCTTTTTCTTTTTTTAGTTTTTCTTTTTCTTTTTCTTTTTGAGACAGGGGTTCATTGTGTAGCCTTGGCTGTCTTGGAACCCTCTGTAGACCAGGTTGGCCTGAAATTCAGATATCCACCTGCCTCTGCCCACAGAGTGCTGGGATTAAAGACTTGCACCACCACCACCACCACCCAGTGATGAAGTGTCTTTCTTTGCAATATTCTGTGAGCCTTGCTAGCTGCCTTAAGAGTCAAAGGATTTGAAAGCTAATGCCTTGCAGTGTTTGTTCAAATATTGAACTATGACTTTGGCCTAATCAAATCTTCTGTTGTCTTTTGAATTTTGCAGTTTCCACATTCCAAATGAAACCTCCCAACATTAGCCACATACTCTGGTCCTGCTCCATATACTCCTGACATCCCATATTACCCTTATCTTGCCCAGATCCCTTCCTCACTTTTTCTTTGTTATCTATTAATTTTAATCTATTATAAATATATTTTTGAATGTTTTGTCTGTGTTTCTCATCTCTCCATCCGTTGAAAGATATCATCTCATAGACTGGGATTTTTATAAAGTTTGGCTCACAGATGAATATTGTAAAGGTGCTCTGCATTTGTCTAGAAGGAGCTTGGTAAATGGTGTTCAAAAGATGAATGAATATAAGAAAAAGGCCTTTTTTTTAAACATTGAAGTTTTAATTTTGTTTTCTCTTTTTTTCCCCCTACAGGTCTTTTGGTTGTATACTATGGCTTCCAGTTTTTTGTGTTTTTATGGAATTCCTGAGTGTGCAAATAAGCAGAACTCTGTGTCCATATCTGCTTCTCTGGTGTTTTCTTGAGTTCTTTTTATTCTCTTTGTTGTTTTGACTTATTCCAATGTGTTTGCTTTTGTTTTTTCTTAACTTATTTTTTACTATTTTCTCTTAGACATCTGTTTGATAGACAGAAAGAGGATGGATTCAGATAGAAGAGAAGGTAAAGAGGAGATGAGAGAAACAGAGGAAGGTGAAACCATAATCAGGATATAGTATGTGAAGAAGAAATCTATTTTCAAAAAAAATTAAACAAAACTAAATAAATAAGTAAATAAAAAGTTTAAGGAAATATGGGCACAAGGATTTTGGTTACTATATAAAACAACATGAGAAATGAAGATTTGGTTATACTAGTTAGGAGGCAAAAGTACAGAGATACAGTAAATAATAAGCTGGGGTAATCAGAAATCCATCAACCAGAAACACTGTGTTAACAGGATGAACACAGTGAAGACTGACAACCTCTCTCTCTCTCTCTCTCTCTCTCTCTCTCTCTCTCTCTCTCTCTCTCTCTCTCTCAGAATTCTCGGGGAAGGATCTGGAATCCTGACCTTTCTAGTGAGAACACAGAGTGATATCTGAAATTATTTAGTCATTCTCATTCTAAGAATGAGATAGCTACATGTTATAACAATGAAGGTGTCTAAGAGATTAAATGGAGTAAAAGAATAAAAGTGTCTGGTAGAGCCTGGGTATTTTAGAAATTCTAGGCTTCTCCACTTCTGTGAGTTCTTTATGTTCAGATTCTCTTTAGATGGAACTTATACTTAGGGAACCTTTTTCCAGTGGTCTCTCTTTTTATCCTGACCCCAGAATCAGAATCAGAAATAGATTCTAGATCCATAATTCAGAGATCTCATTTCTAACACTTTTGTTTTCCTACACCTCTTCCTTCCTTCCTTCCTTCCTTCCTTCCTTCCTTCCTTCCTTCCTTCCTTCTTTCCTCTCTCCTTTATCTTAACCTTTGCTCTTCTACCCCTCTTCCCTCCCTTGCCCTCTCCCTCCCTCACTTATTTTTTTCTCTCTCTCAGTGCTTTACTAGGTACGCCGTCCAGTTCTTGATGACATAATCCTCTTTGATCCTCTGCTTCAATATTCAAGCTTATAGGAAGGCCCTTAAACCTTGCTGAGACCATTCTTTTAGTGTGAAAGTTTAAATAACCTGATCTGTATTAGGTCCAACTGCAAAGCACATGTTGTATTTGATCACCATAGACTTATTTTCCTCTCCAATTTTCTTTCTACCCCCCACTGGTATGATCCAATATAACTCATCTTTCAGACTTACCAAATCTGGCACATAAAATTGCTCACTATAATTTGAAAGGCAATCAAGGAACTTACAAAATAACTCTGAGTCCATAGTTCTTCTGTATGTTACACATTAGAAATGACTGCATTATTTTAGGAATCATGTTTTGTGTTGCAGGATTGTGCTTGATAAACATTTTCCTAGAATTATCTAAATTCTCTGGTGGCATCCATCAATACAAGCATTTACATGAAGATTAGGCAATATCTTAGTATCTTCTCTGTGTGGTACAGTCAGCTGATCATTGAATCTTATACCTATCCTTTGTTAATTTGTATGGTCCATTTAGATGTAAGTTACATCACTCTGGAAGAAACTAGAGTGCCTGTTTCTACTTCTCCAATAAACATATGCCTTCACTTATTTATGCTTTTTTCAGAAGATTCCTAAGGGTACTAATATATTTTAGTGTTTGTTTCAAGTGAGTTATTTTTTAAAAGAAAAAAAAAAAAAAAGCTGTCTTCCCACTCAAGGACTTTGATCTTTTTTTTTTTCTAGATACATACAGTTCCTAAATCTGCAAACTATAAACATCATTTTCCCCTCTGAAAAAGATAATTAGGCACATGTTTAAAAGAAAGTACTGAAGCACAAATATGCAATAAATGTCATGCCCTAAAACATGCACATATTCCTAGATATTGGGAGTGTGGCTAAAGGATGGTTATACAGGGAGCAATGTCTACATGAGGATAGTGAACATCTGGATATTTAGGAAGTGTCTTACTCCTGACTTGCAGAAGCAAGCAGGGCAGTTAGTATTCATAGCACAGCTTGAGTGAAGAAGAAGCTGTGAGAGGTGTTGCTAAAACAGGACTCCTGATGGACAGACTCTTCAAATACATCCGATGATGTCTCCTTTCAAAGAAGATGAAATCTACTTTCAGACAATGTGTCTTCAGCTATAGGAACATGTACCACATGAAACTGAGACCCTTCTTTTCTTTTGGCATCTCAAAACAACCTGATATATGCCATACCCTAAACTCCATGAGACATATTTCACACTTCATGGTTGCATGGAACTTGAATTTCTTCATCATGCCCCCTTTGAGCATTGGGAAACATGGGATCATGGTGGATACAACATCCCACCTACCATTAATACCACATAACAAAATAATAACAGGGTAGGTGGTTTCCTTAGTGCACTGGCTGGAAGACCGGGGAAATGTGTCTGAGTTAATTACTCTGATATTTCAGATTCTGTCTTCAAGGACATACTGCTTCTTCTCCGATGTTGATAGCTTATCCACCTTTTATGAAGCAGGGATGCTGATGTGGATAAATAATAATGTGGTGATTATTTTCAGAGATATTTGCCAATTCATTAGGCATTTTCATAATTTTTCTTTTTGCCTTAAGCTGCTTTGAGATGTAGAAATGTCACCGGTAGGAATTCTCCTGGGGCCTCATGTCGACCTCGAAAATGCTCCAGCAACTGATGTATACTCTGTCTCTTAAAATGGCTCTTGCCCTTTCCTCTTCCCTATAATTCATACTCTGGCAAGGGACACACCCAATTCCTTTAAGAACCCAATTATAAAGTGACTGCCCAACAAATATCTGGAAGTCAGGCAAGAGTATCAGATGCAACTTCTCAGTGAGTAGAGAGACTTGTTCATGCACTGATAGGCTGCAGAAGCATTTCTCCACGGGAAACACCTAAGCAACCCTGACTCTCTTCTAATAATAAATATTAATAATAAATTCCCAAAGAAAGCAGAGAAGGGACATTGTGGAATATCAGAGGTACTTCAACAGCCACATAAACAAAATGTCCTAAGGGAAAGGTCAATAAAGTTGATAACGTTATTCCTAGGATTGTGGGGATCCTAGAGTATGTATCCATGACCCTGACACAAGTACCCTGGGGACACATAGAATTCTTATTTCTGTCAGTGGAGACATGGCAGACAGAATACCTGAGCAAAGGCAGAGATACAGTGCATTCGATCCAGTGGCGGGTACTATCACAGCCAGAAACTTACTTCTCTAATATACCCACCATGCATTTTCTCACTGTATTGAAGCCAGAAACCTGATGTGCAGGGGGCAATAGATCAGGATAAGACTCCTCCTGGAGGCTCTGGGGGAAAAATCACCTGCCTCTTCCAACCTTTGTGGTTGTTGGCACGGCTTGCTCATACCCTCCTCCAAACCACTTCCACTGTTTCAGTGTTTTGTGCAGTGTGAGCCTTTTTCTCCCAGAATGTCTGTAGTGGGTAGCCATTCCAGCCTTGGTCTGGAAGTTCCAACCCCCATTGAGGCTTCGGTAATGGTCACACCTACAAGGCGGGGCTGAGAGACGACTCTGAAGACCCAGGATAGAGATGCAAGGGATCTCTTTGGTGCCCGGACCCTGGACGCTGGAGGTAGACCAAGCAGAGTTCTCCAGAGAACACCGTGCCAGACTGCGCCATACCTTTGCCAGACCCTGCAACCTACTTATCCCTTCATTTGTAAGTTACCCCACAAAATAAACCTCCCTTTTAACTACGTGGAGTGGCCTTAATAATTTCACCAATAAATGCCTCTTAAGATAACATTTGTCATTGGAATAGGGTCTGCCCTTGTAATTGTGGATGGTATCATTTCAACAGCTCCAAAGTCATTTTAGTTTTGTGACATTAAGTGAGACCCACAGATTCCCAGGATTTGATGGGAATAATTTTTGGGAAGAAGAACATCTTTTTCAGGGTACTAGTGACGCAGATTTGTACTATGATGGGCCATGTTACTCTGAGTCTGTGTGTGTGTGTGTGTGTGTGTGTGTGTGTTTGAGTGTCTGTGTGTTTGAATATCTGTGTGTGATTGTAGAGGGAGGATGGAGTTAACTAACATATTTAAACAGTTCCTTTTATATGTTTATTTAATTTTGTGTACTGTGCATATCTATTCATATATGTGGACATATGTGTTCCATGGCACAGATGTGGAGGCCAGAGGACAATGTCTGGGAGTTGGTTTTCTCTACATAATGTGATCCTGGAGATCAAAATCAGGCTGTCAGGCTCAGTGGCAGGCACCTTCTTCTGCTGAGGCACCTCCTGGCCCAAGAGAAGACATTGTTCAAAGATGTTCATAGTCTATTACAATGATTCTGTTCCTTACTTTGATACTGTTTAGACAATCATTACATTTTAATAGTGAAGGAATCTTGTTGTTACATAATCTCAACATACTGTTTTCTTTCCTAGTAAGCAACAGTGATAATTGCCTCAAAGATAAATTAGGAGTAAAGGTCATGATAAAAGATACAAAATCAGAATCCAAATAGAGTCAGATATTATTAGCTGTACTGTCCTTTTTTATTCCCCAAATGTTTAAAAACACAAATGAATCTCTCTTTCTTTCCCTCCTTTTCTCTTACCTCTCTTCTTCCCCTGCCTCACATACACAATTCTATTATAAGAGTGGAAATTAACTTTATCCATGAGACATTAAAAGTTTACCTCTAAAGAATACTATTTTATAACTTCACTAAAAAGTACAGTTTTGTTGGGAATGGGGAAAAGGCATATATGTCTTCCAGACTACCTATAACAATTTTCTATAATTTATTGCTTACATATTTGTTTCAGAGACATGAGAACACTTAAAGGAAAAATTGACACTTTTCAGATAATGTTTTATGTCCTCCATATCAAACCTCCTTTAACGTGTCTTTCCATGGGTACATCCATCGGTACTCTCTTAGAAACATGTATGACTCTTGCCTTATCTGATATTGGATCAGAAAAAGGAGAATCAAACCACAGTTTGAGGATGTTAATGATGAAATTGATGCAAGGTAGGGATTAAGGTCAGTGGATTTTTCTTTTGAGATTTTTATTTATAAGTATCATTCATAAGAATGTCTTTACTAAAGGTAGCCTACTTTGGGCCTTAGTGACAGAAATCTTTTACATTTGAAAGATAACATCAATTCTGTTCTAGTGGCCTCCTGATAGAATCCCAAACTTGAACAAGAGATGTTCTGAGACATGTTAGTTGTCTATAACAACAGGCATAGGAGTCCATTATACAATTGAGAAATATCTTCTTTTAAGATATTTTATTTCTTATTGAAATACCAAATTTCTAATCAAGTTGCAAAGTTTTGTCTAGATCCATTGACCACTATTACCTCTGGTGAAAATTTTAAGGGATATAATTATATATGTATATATATAATTAGTAGTAGTATAATTTAATTTCCTAGACAAATATTCTACATGTTGTGAAGTGCAACTGAAAAAAAAAATGCTTCTGTTTCTGCTACTACCATGCATGATGAGAAGCATCCATCCTTATATTTTACAAAATAAATTTAGAATGACTGGCTCCAGGGTATAATAGAAAGGCATGGATTGTGTTAAAAGCCTTCCAGGAAAATGAGTATTCTGGAAATGACCTGGACAAGAAGTGAAATGGGTCTTAAAACTGGTTAACAGCTAATTGAACTATGCAAATTGAGTGAGATAATCAGGCTTCCACTAGTCCTCTTCAAGAGGGACTTGCTATGACTGCGACCCAGCAATGACCCACCTTTTGCTTCTGAAAAGAAAAAATAGTATCTTCCTTGTTTCTTACATTTCCATTGGAAATTGAGCGGAACCATGTGACTAGAAATGGCCAATGTGAGCTAGGATGTTGTATCAGTCAGCTCTCTATGACCATAATTATAATTTTAAAAAAATGATTTTTTTTTTAGAGGTTAAAGGTTTCAGTCCATGATTACTTGGTCCCATTGTTTCAGACCTGATGTGAGAGAACATAGAACAGCTGGGGAGCACAGCAGAACTAAAATGGCCACTTCATATTTAGGAACTGAAATAGTGTTAGGAGAGAGGGGTCCCATAAAATCATTCAAGAATATGTCCCCAAGTATCTAAAGACCCCTACACACACACACACACACACACACACACACACACACACACACACACACACACACATGTCTCCTTCTAAGTTCCACAAACTTCCAAAGATTTACCCTGGATGCGATGTGTAAAAGGCATGTGCCTTTGGGACCATTCAAAGTCATGATCAGAGTCAAGGAGATCACTGAGAAGGTCAAGGTACCTGCTGCCTAGCCTGGCAACATGAACTGGATAGCCAGAAACCACTTGCTGGAAGGAGAATTGTTCTCTGACATTCACATACCTGCCTTGGTATGAATGTTGCCCCCCAACCCAACACAAACACACATGTAAACAAACAAACAAATAAAAATATCAGACTCTTAGAAACAATTATTAGTTCTTGCCTCAGCAGTACTATCCATATATGGAATCCTTTCACTCTCCTCTCTTGACCCAAATATATTAGGGTGTAGTTACAGTGTGGAAATATCAACCATAACAAGTCACTGAGTGATCCTAGACACACCATCATCTGTGTCCCCTGTTAGACCCTTACCCATGCACCTTAAGCCAGAAACACATTTTTGTTTTGCCACTGTGAATGTGAAGATTTCTCCACAAAATTGTCTAAGAATAAAATGTCAAATAACAGGCAGCCCATACAAAAGAAAAAGCCAAACTATGGCAGTACACAAAAGAAAAGGCATGTGTCTTCACTCTGCAAATCCAAGGGAATTTTAAGCCTACCAAACCTGGAAAGGCTATCCAGAGGCAGTAAGAGGGTTTATCTATTGCTGTTTAACAGTGCCGCTGTCCATCCCATGCGTATGCCCTGAAGCTCACAAAGACAACTACTTGTGAATGGTCCCCTAGGGTGTATCCATGAGGATGAAGGAGGCAAACAGCCGCTGCTCCTCTACTCACCTCCTTGCTGTCTGAACTGAGCATGTTTGTTGGCTCCTTCTCATCTTCTTCAGAATCAAGGCCTGATGCTGCAAAGTAACTCAAATTCTTTTCTCAGTTCCCTCTTGCTCTGAGAGCCTTTTATGACTCACCTCTTCGATAGGGGCCTGCAGAAACCCTGGTGTAATCTGGCCCCTCTGGCCTCTGCTGCCATTTTTCCTAGCAAGAGGAGGGCTCCCTGCCTGTGCTGTTTGGGCATTTGAGGGATTAGGTTCAGTTCCTTGATGACAATTTTTGATTTTTTTTTTTCCTTAACAGTTATTTTGCGCTTTAAAAGGGTACCCTTTACTCTTTCTAATTCCACAGGAACACAGGCTAGTGGACAAGAAGCCTGCCTGAAGACGGAGACCTTTGGGCTCTCGATATATTCATGTTTGTATGTTACTGTTAATCGCAATTGCTTAATACCCTCATAAATTTTCCCTTTTCTCTATGGAGAGAAATGTAATGTCTCCAGTTCTATTTCTCTCATTTTTAAAGACTAATTTTTGGAATCTAAGGACATCTCATGCCTGCCATTAAGAAATTTAACAAAATAGTATCTTAAAATTACTGTGTTTTCTTAAATTTGACACACAAAAATAGTTTTCAAAATTATTATTATCACCTTGGTTATACTCAATGTGGTAGACTAATCAAATCATTGTAAACATATATTGGAATGAAAATATGATGTTAATATTGGCTGAAATATTAAAATGCAAACCTATAAAGTCATATGCAGTGATTTACCTTACATTAATTATTATATTTCTCTAGCTAGTTATCATTTCTCTAAATTGTGAGAAAAGTTTTCTTTTTCCTGTTTAAAATATGGGATTGTTTTGGTGAAGAACTCAGCTCAGAGGGTTAGTTCTTACTTAGTATATGCAAAGCCCTGTGTTCAGTTCCCAGCTTTGGTAAAGTAAGGACTTAAATAGAAAAACAACAACAACAACAACAAAAGAAACAAGAAAGGAAAAGAGAACATGTGAATGATTTGTTCCTTATTTTGTGTTTATTTTGAGGTCTATATTATTTTGCTTTTATTTTGAGGTCTATATTCCATTTGCTGGTTTGACTGAAATGAGCCTTAGATATTGTATGGCCAATGAAATTGATCACAGGCCCTTCTTACACTA
This sequence comes from Onychomys torridus, assembly GCF_903995425.1. Classification (NCBI taxonomy): domain Eukaryota; kingdom Metazoa; phylum Chordata; class Mammalia; order Rodentia; family Cricetidae; genus Onychomys; species Onychomys torridus. Next base: position 52,910,243 of record NC_050454.1, read on the forward strand.
CACGGGGGAGAGAGAGATCTTCAACACAGAGTCCCCATCAATAGATATACCTTGTACGCTTGTTTACAGAGGGCATTGAGAAAATACTTTAAGCCATTCTAGCCTGTTAATAAGCAATTAATTGATCTTTTATGATGAATAATGAGATATAGATGGTTTCCTGGTTGATAGAAGGGTTCAGGTAGGGGGTAGAAGCAGCATCTTCCTGGCTTGTTTTGTGTGATGACAATGTCATCTTCACCAGCTTGCTTGCTCCCCAATCATTTTAATTACTGTCTTCAACTGGACTGCTGTTTTTAGAGAACAGCAATGAAATTATTATACAGTATTTTTGATATTTCTAGATTTAGATCATGAAAAATATAAAAAGGATAAAGAAATTTGTCTTCCACAGTTTTGAAAACTAAGTAAATGATTACTTTTTAAAGCAGGGAACTATTATTGAATATTTGTAGGTAACACTTGAATGGCTTACATATGAGAGAAATTATTATTTTTATATAGTAACATACTCTAGGGGGTAAATGTTACTACTGTCTCCATTTTCTATATTTAGAAGTGCTGGATGATTAGCTTCTGAGCTATGAATTGGGTTTCACTCCCGCTGGCATGGTTTTGGTTTACTTAGGAACTGTGCACACAGCACAGATTGGTGGACTTAGAACACCTATGGTTGATACAAATGTTCACTGCACTGGGAGGCTTGAGACACATTCTAGATGAGAGGCAGCTTTGTAAAAAGTTGTGCTCAGCCTTTGGGATATGCAAGAAATTTAGAACACTGGGCAGTCCAATGAAAAATAAGATAAGATAATAATGTAGAATGATTGTAAATATTGTGGAAGTGTGTTACAAAAGATTATTTCTTACTTTCATGCCATTTGATAATTTGATAGCTTCTTTTTACAACCAAACTTAATTTTCAAAAACTTATTTAATCTTGAAAGAAGTCTTCCAATTTGCATGAAGATACATTACAGATGCCAATTCTACAAATTTAAAGGTTTTTTTAAAAAAAAATAGCTTTGTGAGGATAATCTCAATTTAATTACAAAAATAAGAATATTTCTTTAAAAGAAAACCCTCCGAATCCTTTCTTTGATATTTTCTTCAGCCTCAATGGAAAGTGTAATAACTCATATACACATAACCTTCAGATTTTACCTGCTTTTGAAACTGTCAAATTATGAATATCAAAATGGAAAGAATACCACTTCAAAGCACTTAATATGATTTAAAGTTTCTTCCATGTACAAAAAAAATTTTATTCATTTTATGTTCACACAAATCACATGGGCTATTTTGTTTGACCACCTTTACCTCACAAAGATGAAGCAGAAGGTAGTGGAGATGATTGAGCTAATATGCAGACATGGGCAATTTTCTTTAACCATTTGGACATGTCAATTTTCAACAGTGGATAATAATAACAACAATAAAGCAAGAATAATTGGTCAGGATAGGAAACTTTCTAATGGAACTAATTGAACTTTGTGAATCTTCTATTGCCAATAATTTAAATAAAAGGGCAGCCCTAATTACTGTTTTTATCATGTGCAAATTTGTGTTTGATCTGTTTAGTGGTGCACATGTCTACATCAGAAAGAACAGTTTAGGTTATAGCATTATAGTAAAATTAAAAACTTCCTGTGGTAAGTCAATGACTTAGGAGAAGAAAGTTATATATTATTGGTTATATAGAAATTTTTAAGAAAGGTCTCATAAAGGCCAGGCTGGGCTGGTACTCACTATGTATCTATGCTGGGATTTCTAACAAGTACCACCATGTGTGGCTTCACATAGGTTTTTGTTTCATGTGCTTCTTGGTTTGGCAGTCTGGGTTGGTAGAATAATATGTCTGGATCATTCACAGTTTTAAGTAGAGGGTAAAGAAAGCATTATACAAGAAAACATTCTTGGTCTTGTTTCAATACCCAAAGAAATTCATAAGGCCAGAGTGAATCGAACAGGATTCAAGCTTGTAGAGAAAAGATAACCAGTTTTAGTGAGCAATAATATATCCAACTACAGTCCCAACTCATTTACTAACATCATCCATACAAGACACCTAATACTTTTGTCTAGCCTCATTCCTTTTTTATAAATATATATCCCAGAAAGTCAAGCATACACAATTAATACAAAAAGATTGTTGGTCTACTTTTCTTTAAAAAAATTTTTTTTTCCTTCCTTTCAATAATTCTAGGAACCATTCCGGGCACATACGTACACAAAGTACTCCAGCTACTATTGAGCTCTGTCTCAAGTCCCCCATCAGTCTATTCTTCTCCCATTCTATCAGTCTGGACTTGATCCTAGTAGCCCTATAAACTCAATGAACAAGATGATTACAGTCCTTAGCTACGTTGTTCTGTGTCAACAAAGCAAAAATCTATTTTGATCAGCACAGTTCTGGTGAAAGGCTTCCCCTCCATTTCTGACAGTTGTTCCAAGTTCTACACTATGGTACACCTTGAATAGAAGTCACACTAATTTTGTCCATTTTTCTTATTTCTTAACATAATAATTCTCTATTTTTGGCATGCCCATGGCTTCCATTACCTGTGAACTATTTGAGGAAAGTATTTATTTGTTTGTTTGTTTGTTTGTTTGTTTATTTATTGTACCTGTAGTACTTCAGTGTGTAACTTATAAGAGATACTTAATAAATCTAACATAATGCTGGAGGCCTCATCAAACAGTTCTAAAACAAAACTGAGAGACTGTGTACAAATCACATTTTAGATCTAATAAATCAGGGAGTTAGACCATGGAAAGAATGTTGTTTATGATATGGAAACAAAAAGATATGAGAGGAAAAATTATTTTGGAAACAAAATTAATGTTTGAATAGAGATTAAATTGTGAGTCACAAAGCTTATATATCAATTTTAACTTTCTCAGATAATGTAGACTAGTGTAAATGACCGATAGAAAAAGAGAATTTCATATTTTCATAATATTCCCTCTCAAAATGAAGTTAAATCTAAAAGAAAATGGCGTTGGCATTGAAAGAAAAATAGCCCACGTCTGTAGAATGACAGTTTTTCCAGTTATGAAGATTTTTTAACATCAAATGATTATTTAATTATTCATAACAAATATTATACTTCTGACTTTATTTTATCCAGTACATATTCTAAAGGCATTCAAAAATTCTGCTGTAGTTAGCTAATCACAATTGTAAAACAGTAAAATTTTCACACCTACTCTGCATATATATGTATGTAATAATATCCAATAACATGTAACAATAATAATCCAAGAAAAAGAAGCTATCTACTTATTTAGTATGGGAGGAGCTTAAGGGAGAGTACTTGGGATGAGCTACTTAGAAAAGGGAGGGGAAAAATTGGCATGATTCCATTTCAGTTGTTACAATTATATAAAAACAGTCATCCCTTTTAACTTTAAGTTTTATCAGTACTATAATTAAGTTGAAATTATTTAAACTATACTTGGTAATTTTAACAAATAGCTTTTATATAAAAACACTAATCATATGAGATGGGCATCTTTTAAGTCAGCAAAATCATTCTGGCATATTATATGCACACATCTTTTATCCCATAAGGGACTGCTCAAATTTTTCTTTTGAATTCATGTAGAAAAAAACAAAACAAAACAAAAATTGTTTTAGACAAGGAAAATATTCTGTGTACCCACAGCAGTTGAGTGATCTCTTATTAAACTTGGTTGTTATTTGTCTTTGCCTCTGGACTCTAATATTATTCTGCCAAACATAATTGTGCAGAGAGGATGATGGAGTGGTTAGACTTGTAGCAAAATAAATAAATAAATAAATTGCTAAATGCCTTTAAAGGAAGCAGCAGGAAAAGAAAAGAGCCGGTTTCAGCAGTGAGAATGGATTGAGATTTGATGTGGCTTGAAAGAGTTTAAGACCCTTTAAAGGATAATTCAGTTACATTCCTGTAACATGCTTGTGACAGCGTGAAAGTGGCCAGTTGGGACAGAGTGTTTGAGATGTCCAATGCATGAAAAGCTCAATTCATATAAAGTATTTGATTAATAAAATCAAAATAAACGATAGAATCACTCAAGAAATTAAAACTGGAAGCTACATGTAAAACAAGCAATTTTTTTTTTATGGGATCTCTCCTTCACCAAGGCACTAAGGAGCAAGTGATATTTTTGAAAAAGCAATGTAAAAAGAAATTCATATAAATCTAGTCTAATGTGTTACACACTGCGACAAGCTATGAATCAATGATTCACAAGGTAGAAGAATCCTTACTTTTACATCAAGAAATGAATGGAATTTATCTGTTAAATGTACTCTGAAGGAAGACTAGAGCACATGCTTAGAGTAGGCAAAATATTAAGATCATCTGAGAATTCACTGTGGTCATTTTGTTATGGTGCTATCTTAGATACTTACCTGTTGCTGTGACAAAACACCATGAAAAGGAAACTTATAAAGGGAAATGTTTAATTGGGCTTATGTTTTCAGAGCCATAGAGTCTGTGATGATGGGGCATAGTGACAAGGACAGCTGAGAGCCCACATGGTAATTCATCAGCAGAAGACACAGAGAGAACATAGTTGGCTATGGCTCAGGTCTTTTTAGAAATTCTTTCTTTCATTTTCTTTCAAATTGTATTATAATTATACCATTTCCTCCTTCCCTTTTCTCTCCCCTCCCCCAAATAGGCCTATTAGTTCTTATGGCTTTCTTTCAAATTTATGGTCTCTATTTTTCATCAACTGCTCTCTCTCTCTCTCTCTCTCTCTCTCTCTCTCTCTCTCTCTCTCTCTCTCTCCACACACACACACATACACACACACACACACACACACACACACACACACACACACACACACAAACATGAAAATACATTCCTAAGTACATAAATACAACTGACCAGTCTCTGTAATATTACTTATATGTATATTTTCAGAGCTGACCATTTCATGTTGGATAACCAATTGGTGTGCTCTTCCTTGGGTGAAACTATTTCTCCCTAAGAATACATCTACAAAACAAATCCCACATCCATGGCTTAGGGAACATTGCAGACAATGGGTTGAAAAGTTTATAAGGGCCACGAGATCAGGAGTTTACTGTGAAATTGTCTCTCCTAGTCATGTCAGAAGCAACACTTATAAAGTCTCACCCACAGGACTGCCTAAATATGAGCTGAACAAGGATGACACCAGTTGGCATGCTAAAGTAGAAAGAGGAAAGCCCATGAGGCCTAGTACAGGCAACTAAGTGATGCTGAGGAAAAAGCAGTTCCAGTGTGAACCTGCTCCAAAAGAGCCACACTTTCCAAGTCTTGACACAGAGTTTCTCCAACTGGGGACTGAGTATTCCAGTATTTGAGGCTATGGGGGGCATTAGCATTCAAGCCACCACAGGCAGAAAAATTGTAAACTACAGGGAAAACCAGAGACTTTATAGACAGAAGTAAAAGAGGCAACTTTCTCAACAGAAACAAGTCTCTCCTTCTAGAACTCACATTATGGATTGGTTTTATTGCTAAATTTAGAGATTCTAAAAATAGATTCTAAATGTCTAATTTTTCAATTTGTAGATACTAGTTTACTCCAAAATTAGTAATAGTATCTGAAAAATTTATGTTCAAGGATATCAATACGTTTATGTTTTGAAATGTAAGAAGGAAGGAAAAATTAGAGTAAGGACTTACATTGGGTGTAAACGAAGCACATAGAACTAAAATGACCGAAACGGTCACTCAATCTGAAGCTCTCTCGTGGCCAATACAAAAAATTTCAAAGTCAGGCTCCATAAAACTCAAACTGAATTATTACTCAAAGAGTCTGATTCTAAACAAAATATTCATAAAATTTGTATGAAGTAGATTCTCTGTAATGAAAAAAAATTTTTTTCTGTATCACTGCAGTCAAAATGATCTATTCAACTGGGTAATTTCTTGTTTTAAGATAACTCTACACACACACACACACACACACACACACACACACACACACACACACACATACACACACACTGAAGATATCAGACATTTCTTATGCTGCAGCCCAGGCCAAGAGTACATGTTAGCATCCTAATTCCCATGCTTCTTGAAAAGAAAGTGAATTCTCACATCCTTCAGCAACTGTGTCATGGTGCTCCTTCTCCTTATTAAATTTTTTAATGGAAGCTGACTGACAAAAAATGTCAAAAACAACAGGGCGGTGTTGGCACACACCTTTAATCCCAACACTCGGGAAGCAGAGGCAGGCGGATCTCTGTGAGTTCAAGGCCAGCCTGGTCTACAGAGCTAGATCCAGGAAAGGCACAAAGCTACACAGAGAAACCCTGTCTTGAAAAACAAACAAACAAACAAACAACAAGTCACAAACACACTCTCTAGAAGATTCTCAACTGTAGCTATTTGTGTAGTCTTTCTGCTGGGTGAGTGAAGATCAAAGACATAACTTAATACATGTCTCAAGTCTCAAGAATGAGCTGATGCATGCAAGCTGGTGAGTTTTTCTTGAGTTTTAAGATCCCAGTATTCCACCAGGACACAGCAGAAAATGAACTAAAGGAAGATTGTTCACCTTAGTTTAAATCGGGAAGAACAGGAAAAGTATACACATACACTTTTATGCCATTACACTCTTATATTTTATGTCATATACAATGGGGTATAATATTGTTAGGACAAATGAATGTGTTTTGTGTTAACTTTTAAATACAAAGGTTAAAAAAAAAAAGTCCACTGGTTCTCATTGTACCTCAATGCTTACATCCAAATAAGATCGACTAAATTACTGCAATTTACTACTGTATCTCAACAAGTGTGTGTTGCTGATGTCATTTCTATCTATTTACTTATTTACATTTAAAGGTTAAGGGTTTTAGACTTGTAGTAAGCCAACTAGACTGGGATCTTATGTTTTATGAGCATGCTTCAACCAAGAATCCTTCAATAAATAAAAACTATAAAAAAAAAAGCATGTGCCTTATTTTGTCTTGCCCCAAGGCTGACAGAAAAGGTGCTGCAGTGTACAGTGTGCTTTCTTTTGAAGGTTTCACAAAGCACTGTGGCAACTGGCACTTGAGACATGAAATAATCTAAAATGTGAATTGTCCTGTTATCGCTGCAAGGCTCAGAAACTGAATGCAGGGTTGAAAACCTAGCAAGACTCGCTGCTCACCAAAACAGGCTCACAACCTGACATTAACTCCAATGCTGAACGTGTCTCAGTTTTTATCAAACATTGTTTCAAATGCAGGAGGTAAGACAATCACCATAGAGTGTTAAATTTCTAGTGAGTCAAATATGTATAGCAATAACCACAACAAAGTCAATCAAATTCCAGTTGTTTACTTCTGTAAGTGCTATGTACTCACAGTAACTAGTTGTTCTTGAAAGACAGAAAGTCTACGAAGAAGTCCACAGCATTACTGACTTTAACATTTCACTGAATTCACCCAAAGGAATTCTGACAAGGTTGGTCTGAGGCTCAAATGAATCAGGCACCAGCTATGCCTCTCTCAAGAATTAAGTATAATCATTTGAAAATACAAAACTTATAAAGTCTCATTTCTATCTTCAGGGCTGCCATGTTAAATGGAAAATACATAGTTTGAAAAGTGAAAATACAGTCCCATAGTTATATGTGTTATTATAAAACACAGAGTCGTTTGGGTGCATGCTCGTGAATGAAACCACAAGTAAATAACAGTTTGGAAGCGATAATGGTTCTTGGGTAGGCAAATGATATCTAATCAATACAATACAATTGCTTTCAAAACAGTGATGAAGAATGGGAAATACAAATCTTTCAATAAATTCAATGCAAAATAAAGATATAAAGATGTCAAGACTCTCTCCATGATTGGACACTATACCATGTAACTTTAGAAGCTGATATGGAAGAGCTATATATTCATTCATTCAAATAAATATTCATTGAGTATTCGCTAGGGCTTTGTTCCCAGGTGAGCTCTGAAAGTGGCCAATATCAATGAATATATAAATGAGGAATTTTTTCATCAGCCTAAGAAATAATATTTTTGGCTCACAGTTTATTGCCAGTCAACAATAGTCCTTTTATTTTTTTTTTTAATATGTGAACAATGTTTGATGCCAAAGCAAAGTGGTTCTCAAATTTGCCATAAACAGGAAAACTTTGTGAAACCAAGTTTCTTTTCCAAAGATTATTACTTGCATCTGAACTCTTGATAATAAATATATAGTCTGGAACTTCAGGAATTGACTGATTTTTCAGCAAAGAGAAGTAATATAAATGAAGTCACATAGAGGCAGTTAAAATTCTGAGCAAACAGGCAACGTAGAGAAAATTATTCTGACTTTCCCAATAGTAAATAAATCTGTTGTTATATAACAATACTATGAATTTTCTTGCCAAACCAATTTTTAAATGTAATGGCAGTAATTCTAACTATAAAAATAAGTTTTTATGCTTCTAAATTTTTTGGAAAATAGAAGTTTTTCAAAATGGAATTTGAGAAAATTACTACTAAAATCTGTTATTTTTTTATATAATAAATATCCCTAAGTATGTATGCAGACCCTCATTTTAGCTATCATAGTGATTGAGTCTCATTATCTTCTTGGTTAATTAGGCTACTAGAATCCTCTCTAGAACTTTCTACAACCTTTCAAAATATACTGTTAGTGATTCTATGGTGTTTTGGAATCTAGATAGCCGTACGCCATTCAAGTAAATTCTCTGTGAGTATGGGCACAAAGTCTGGTATAACATACCTAAACATTTTTGGCTTCTACATTTTCTTGACATCTTTGATCATCTACATAGGACTCAACCTCAGAAGTTCATATATCATGAAAAGATGAAAGGTGGCTTTAAGGATGCTGGCCCAAACTTCTTTCCAGAAAGGCTGAACCAGTAGACATTTACATGACAGAGTTTAGGAAAACAGCTCATACCAAGCTTGAATATGCTAGATTTATAGATAAAAATGACATTTATTCAAATAAATACTTATGTGATAGGAGTTTTAACCAGACACTGAATGGAAGAATTAGAAGTAAACATAAGTGCCAGGTGTTTCAGATAAAAGTAAAGAATTTTGAGAAACAAATTCTTTCCTGAAAAGAAAAGTGATAACTTAGAATGGACCATCTTATAAAAACCCTGAGAGAGCTCTCTATTCAGTCTTAGGACTTCAGTAGACAAGGAAATATGTCAGTACCCTACCCTGGCTGGTGTGGCACCTAGAGAGACCTGCTGGCCTCTTCTCCAGAGTCTTCAGAGTGAAGGCATGTGCTTCTATATCCTTCTCACTCTTTTCTTGGCTATATTTTTCCTTATTCTTGAGAATTTCATTTATGTGTAAAATAAAAATGACAATATTTGCCCATGCCCCTATCCAAATCCCCTCTCTGTCTCTATCATGTTCTACTACCAATTTCATCCTTCCCCCCTTTAGATTTCATATTGAGCCCAATTAGTTCTACCCATATGAACACAGGTGTGCGGCCATCATTGGGAACATGGGAAACCTACCAGCAGTTACCAGAGGCCATGATCCCCCAAAGAATGTTTCTCGCTCTGCCAATAGCTTCCCAGTCAGGGGTGGGTGGCACCTGATGAGGATCTCCCACATTTATGCTGGAATTTTAGCTAGTTTGACCAAAGAAGGAAAACCACAGTTACTATGAGTTCCTGAGTGCAATAATTATGTCATGTCCAGCATCTGACAGCACTCCTCCTCATCCTCCATCTGTTACATTCTTTCTGTCTTCTCTTCCATATTTCCTGAGGCTTAAGGTATGTGTGTCGGGGGTGGGGGTGGGGAGGGTGATGATAGTGATTTTTCATTTATAATACTCAGTCTCTTCATGAATTCACTCTCAATTTCTGCTTAGAGACTCTCTCTGGGCATACTGTCATATGTTGTTTAAGACATCAGCATAGGATTTTGAGAAGTAGTGGTGAGAAATGGTTGCTAGAAAGAATGTCAAGAGTCAAAAGTCATGGCCAACCCTTCTAAATCGGATCCTTGTCTTGCTGTTTGTGTAACTGTTTGTTCTTTTCCCACCAAAGTGGAAAAATTCTGCTCTTGGTAACCTTCAAAATCATTTTCAGCCCAGGGAGCCCCCAGGCCTGTTAAATCTCCTAAAATTTCATGAAAATGTATCCTCTATGGCCTTCCATTAGGGTTATTTTACAGCTAAAGGCATTTTTTAAAGTATTTTTTATTCTCTCATAGATTCTGTGTTGACAGCAGATAACAGTTCCCCTCTCTCCACTTCCCCTTGTCCTCTTCTCCTCTACACTGTGCCCCACCCCCCGATTCACTCCTCCTCTCTTCCCCTTCAAGAAAAACAAACAAACAAACAAAAACCAACAACAAAAAACAGACCTCCAAAGCATATCAATCAAACCCGGCATAACAAGTTTGAGTAAGACTAGGTGAAAACCCTTTTATCAAGACCCATGAGACAACACAATAGGAGGAAAAGGGTTCCACAAACAGGCAAAATGGTCAGAACACCCATGTTCCCCCTGTTAGGAATCCTACAAGAACACCCAGCCACATGACCATAACATATTTGCAGAGAACCTATCTCAAACCCATACAGGGTCCATGATTGTCACTTCAGTGTAGAAGGGTTTCTTTGGGCTACCAACCAGCTTACAAATAAAGACATGGCGACTTAATAGTAGCTATAAGTGCTCAAACTTCAGCTTATGCTTGTCCCACTAGCTCTTATAAATTAATTTAAATTGTTTCTCTTCAGCCACCTTTTGCCTCAAGGCTTTCTAACTTTCTTTCATTCTTTGTGTCCTACTTCTCCTGCTTCTTCCCTGATTGGCTGGCCAGCCAAGGGTGTCTCCTCTTTCTCCCTTGTTCTCTCTCCTTTCATCCTTCTGAGCCTGGATTCCTCCTACTACTTATTCTCTCTGCCCACCAGCCTTGTCTATCCCTCTACTGCCTAGCTATTGGCCGTTCAGCTTTTTATTAGATCAATCAAGTGCCTTAGGCAGGCAAAGCACCACACCTTTACATTGTTAAAAAATGCAACATAAACAACTATAACACACCTTTATATAGTTAAAGTAATATTCCACAACATAAATAAATGTAATTCATCTTTATGTAGTTAAAATAATATTACCAGCCATATTCTGTAACAAGGCAAGACTTCCAAAAGTGCAGCTGAGAAACCAACCAAGCCACAAAACCTTTGACCTATGAGCTGCCCCACATGCAAAATATGTTGGGGTGATATTAGGACAGAATTTATGGCAGTGGCCAACAAATGACTGGTCCAAATTGATACTCATGCCACTATAAGTCAAATGTTTCAAACTGAATGTTCTCAAGATTTCAAAGATCTGCAGACATTTAAATATCTCACTTCTGGCAATAGATTTACATAATCCTAATCACCATACATATATAAATAATTATAACCTGATCAAACCATCCACAAATATATAGCTAATACAAGAAAAAGAAAAGAAAACCGAAAAAAGAAACATTACTACTATCTCGCTTGCTGTCCTCTTTTGAGTCCACCCAAACTTCTACCTTCTTCTCCAATATACTTTTAATAAAACATTTCCTTGCTCTCCTTTTATGTCACTCCAGAAACTCTTTTATCAAGGAAAACCAAAATCTTGACAGAAACAGGGCCTGACAATCCCTGAAGAGTCACCATTGCAACATGGAGGGACCACATTTTATCCCTCAGCAGGAAAATATACTTCAATAAATCATATAAAAAAAACAGCTCATAGCCACTTAAATCACCTTCATAAACTGAAAGGCACCATCTTTAACATGAAGAACACATGCTTATTTAGAAGGACTTAGCCATGTTCTCTAACATTCTGTTAAATGCCCAACAAACAAGGGGGCTTTTACATACCACAAGGGCAGTAGGAATGTAATACAGAACATTCTGTGTTTAAAAAAAAACAAAAAACAAAACTAATTGTGTGAGAGAGATAGAGACAGACAGAGAGAGACAGTGACAGAGAGAGAGAGAGAGAGAGAGAGAGAGAGAGAGAGAGAGAGAGAGAGATGGCAGATGCCATGAACTTCATAATCAGCTAGTCTAGGCAAATGGATGAATTCCAGGTCAGAGACAGACACTACAACAAAACATAAGGGACATGGTGTCCTGAGAAACATTATTCAATGTTGACCTCTGGCCTCTTACATCACCTTCAAGAACACAAATGGGAGGATGCTTACACACACACACACACACACACACACACACACACACACATACAAACACACAAACATATACACACACACTTACACACACATACACACACACCACACATATACACACACACCACACATACACACACAATACACACACCACACATACACACACTTACACACACACCACATACACACATACACACACATACACACTTGCACACACATACACTTAAACACACAAACACTTACACACACAAACTTACACACACACTTACACACACATACACACATCCTACATCAGTGTGTAAATGTGATAACAGCAATGAAGGGCATCTGTTAACTGAATGTTTAACAGAAATCACTGATACTTTCTAGACAGAGGAGCTCATAAACCTTCTTACCATTCCTATAGGTTTTATAAGTACTTTAAAGGTGTGTGTTTATTTCTTTGTTTGTTTGTTTGCTTGCTTGCTTGCTTCTTTGTTTGAACCTGTGGAATTCTTTGCTTGACTTTTAAATAGAAAGGAAGCCATCTTGCCCTCACATATCCTGAAGTTCTTATCTGGTATGTTGCAAATAGATGAAGAATATGCTAGTGAAAGTGGAAAATCCCTCTAACTTGGCATGTTCTGCGTATTCATTTTCTTCTCATGCAGAGTGCACAGGCACTCATGGAGTAACTGTTTCCTTTTTTTTGTCTGTTGTTCCCTACTTAAAGCAAAGGGCTGTATCTCAATAATAAATAGGCTTTAGTGTAAATAAATGTATACCCATATTTTTCTTGAAGCAAATTTCATTGAACAGAAAATATGGAAGAAATTTGGTTTTGTTGATTATCAATTTGTCTTATTCCATGTCAATCTGATGCATAATAATGAACTTGTGCTTTTCAATTTCCATACCGTGATTAAAGTTAAACTTTCATAAAAATGAGAGACCTATTCCAATAACAAAGTTTGAGTAAAGGATGTTCATATGTAGAAACATTTGGAGATGTTGGTATGGAGAAACATTTGAAGATATATTTCAGGAACATGATCTAAGGGAATGCCTGAAATAAATACCAAACCTATATTTGGGTAAGAGACCTACACAAGTTCAAAGTCTTCAGAAATTTTCCCTTGACTTAATCTAAGTGAGTACTTGAACACAAGGTAAGATGCAATGTGCTTCTCTCTTTGTGTGCATCTTGGTCTCTCTCCAACCTAGGCACACACATACCTACATATTATACTTATCTATACATTTAACACATGCACATATGTTCTAAAAATATACATATACATCCTTTAGGGAGAACAAGCTGAAATAACAAATAAAAATGGGAAATCTTTTCTATGACTTAAGTAATTCTAGAGCCCAAGGACAGCCCACAATATCACCATTGCCTCCCAGGCTTTATGTAGGAGTGAGAAAATGACTGAGAGGGAGGATTCTAAAGGTGGTTGCTCAATCAGTGTGTCCATAAAGATGGATAATTGGCATCACATTCTCTCCCCAAGAAATCAATGTTTTTCCTTTCTATTTCTCAAACCACATACCTCTCTGTCTACTCCCCTGCCTATTGTCTGATAGTGGATAAATTGTGAGTGCAGAACTATTTCTGTTTCTGACATATATATGTGTCTCCTTGTTCAGATCCATCATCATAGAATGACAGTTTCCAGATGCTTTCTAACTTCTAGTTCAGAGAAAACCTTTCCAAATGAACACTAGAAAAATCTTAGACTTTTCTTGCTCCCCTCTGTTACTTTGCAGGGGTAGGGGTTGGGGTGGACACAGGCAGGGGTGGATGACTTTTCCAATGCTTTCTGTGCCCCTCTGTCAATGGACTGAAAACTATAAAATGAAATCAATAGTTTAAGAAAAGCTGAGAATATTGATTTGAGTAGGATGTTTATTGAAATATTTTCATAAGTAAGGACATATATAATCATAATTGCTTATCATGGATAAAATAAAAATGTACCTGTATTTTTCAAGTTCATTATTCCAAGTGCAATTATTCAAGGTGTGCACATGGTTATTGATGTTGCTACAGAAATCCTAAAATTTATCCTCTTACAAATGGCACTTCAGGAACTTGACCTTTAGATGTTTCTTAAGTCAATCACATTGTATCCCTCATTTTTAAGTTCAATTCTATTCTATTTCAATTTCTACTTTCTTCATCCAATTATTCCCTCTCTGTGACAGATTTTTTTATTAAATCATCAAATTTAAATTTACTATTAATTACAATAGAAATCTTGATTATAATGCATTTTTATTTTACCTCTTGAAGTTAAGAACAGCTATAGTTTGATCCAATAATTATCATTGTCTTATATGAAGAAATGGCTGCATAAAACTATGCCACTCAGTGTCAATCACTAACAATCATAGAATTTAATATTAATGAGTTTGAGGGTATTGAATTATGCATCCCCCTGAAATCTGGTGTTAGTTGTACTTAAGTTATTAGTTGATATATGTGTGTGTGTGAAATTAAAAAAAAAAAAAAGATTGCTAAAAAAGATCCCTTCACTCCATCTTCACTTGGACTTTTGCCTTTATTTTTCACTATCAAGTCTTTTGTGTGTTTTAGGATAAGGAATGGTGCGCTGCAAACCAAGAACACCATTCATTTCTAATCATTTTTACTGATTGCCCATCTTTTTTGACACTTGGCACTTAATAACATTTACTTAAAGACATTGTGCTCTCTAATATTTTTTGTACCGACAGTGATTTTAATCACTTCTTGGTTCTTTCAATTCAGCTTGCCTTCTGTTTCCATGTCTTACTGATCAATATGTAAAATTATTATGATAGAAACAGAGTAGATTATAATAATCTCAGTATTCATTGGGAGCCTTATTGTTTTACTTGTGTCAAGTACAAAGAGCATCTTTATTGAATGCTTTTTCCTAAAAATCCAGCTCATGTGCTAGGGATAGATCCTGATCCCACTTCCAGAGGCCCCTGAAACAGACCAAGCTACAGAACTGTCTCAATTATGGAGCCCATTACCTTGGTGGGACACCACCTACAGCCTTGAAGCAAGGGAGAGGGGCTTGGACCTGCCTCAAATGAATGAACCAGGCATTGCTGACCCCCCATGGGAAGCCTTACCTTTTTGGAGGAGGGGACAGGGGAGTGGGATGTGGAATAAGGAATAGGGAGGATGGGGAGGAGGAATGGAAGGGGGATCTGTGGTTGGTATGTAAAATGAATTAAAAAAATTTCTCAATAAAAACAGAATGCCTCCTTCCTGTTCTTTGGCTAACCTTCACTCATATTCTCATTCTTTCCTATGCACACATACATGCATACTCAAACATACAAAAGAACACAAACACATTGCAGACACATACCTGCTGGGGATGTCTTTCTGCATGCTGTGAAAGTGTTGCTATGATTGATGGATAAATAAAATGCTGATTGGCCAGTAGCTAGGCAGGAAGTATAGTATAGGCAGGATAAACAGAGAAGAGAATTCTGGGAAGTGGAAGGCAGAGTCAGGAGATGCTGCCAGCCACCACTGCCGTGAGAAGTAAGATATAAAGTGCCGGTAAGCCACAAGACATGTAGCAATTTATAGATTAATAGAAATGGGTTAATTTAAGATATAAGAACTAGATAGCAAGAAGCCTGCCATGGCCATACAGTTTATAAGTAATATAAGTCTTTGTGTGTTTAATTGGGTCTGAGCAGCTGCAGGAGCTGGGTGGACACAGGAAATCTCTAGCTACACATATACATACTCACATATATTTTATTTTTGTATGAGTTTCCTTCAAAGAATTTTCTAAACTCTCAATTTGGTATCTTCACTTTGTGTTTTCTTGATAAACCATAGACATTATTAAATCACTAAGTTAGACATTTCTTTTTAGAAGTCTTCAGAGACACATTTAAAGACTGGATTGATTATTTCTGTCTTTGTCAAGCACCTTCTATGGAACTTCTGACATACACTTTTTCCAGCCAATGCTGTGATTTTTCCTTTTGTATAATATCCCCAACCAGAAAGATAGTTCTAACGAAAGCATGATGAAATTTATCATTGTACCCCATCATATATCAGATTCCAGCTTCTAGCACTTAAAAGATGTCCAATATATATGATTGAATAAATAAACAAATGAATTTCTGCTGATTTCAATTTTATAAACCCAGTTTTACTACCAGAAAGCCAAGAGTCACATTTATCCATTTGATATTCAAAATATAACATGTAATATGCACACCAGACCTTGACAACTAGGCATGAAAACAAACTAAAATATGATCATTTCTAGTGAACCTTGTGCAGAAACATTAATTTTTTGTTAAGTTGCACTGGATGGTTTACAGTATTGAACTAAATGTTATTTCATCTTACTGCTATCTTCATATGGCTACTTGAAGTTTTCAGTGAAATTTGTGGCAGGCATTTATGTTCATGTCTTATTAAGTGAACAGCAATGATATAGCCTGTGGATTGTAGATGAAACACCATCATCATTCCCTCACGGCAGGTTTTATGCCATGGTGCTCTTAAGGCACCATCCTTTCATCCATGAGATTAAATAATAATCACAACTTCAAGGTCACTGGCATGCATCCTTTAAGTTCCTTCACCATTTGACAATCAATGGACTTAATTTTGTATAAATTAGGTGACTAACATGATAGGAACAATTTAGATATAGTGGCTTAAAACACTTTTCACTAAAATTGTATCTGTTCCCACATACAAATCACAGGGAAATAACTCCTTTATAGTTTGACATACAGAAACAAAATGTCTAGGCTGACATGGACCAAGGTAACATCGTGAAAGGAGGGTCCAATCAGCAGGGCTTCTACTCACCACAAGTGTGGCTGTTTGAATACTTGAAATATGTTTAACAGGATCAATAAAGTGAATTTGTAGTTTTAGTTGGTTGAAGTGTAAATAACCACATGTGACTAATATCCAACCTACTGAAAATTATAGTTCTAAAAAAGATAATATCTGTTCATTAGTTGGAAAGACTTAATTTCTAGTATCCTTACTTTGAAATATCACATTGAGAGCATTTACATCTCCTCACCATGCTAACAACACAAACACAGTGCTGCAGTGGAAGGGGCAGAAAGAATGTAAAGACCACAAGATCAGGAAGATTCATCAGAAGCTACACTGAAAAAGTCACAGCAACATGATGATGGCCTGAATGTAAAGTGAACAAGGCTGACACTAATGAACGTTCCAGACTGGGTAGAGGGGAGGGACTGCAAGGTCTCAACACTACACACAGAACTACAGGCAACTGAGCAAAGTCAGGAACCAGAGAGGTAGCTTTCCCTAGGGAGGAGCATATCAATTACTCATCCAGGAACAAATGGTCAGCCAGGAAAACATATATACAGGTAGCTTCCTATAGACTGAACTGGTTATATTTTAGAATATATGTGTATATGCATATATACATAAAATACAAATTAGTTCAATGCAAAAGGAATCCATGACTCTGAAGAAGTGTTGGGTACATGGGATAAATTTGAGCAAGAAAAGGGGAGAAATGCTGTAATTAAACTATAATCACAAAAAGATGTTTAACAAATTTAAAACACCTTGAGTTTTGTATTTTAAAGGTTCTTTTCTTTTTAATGTTCATGAAATAAAATATGCCTACTTATGTTCTCACCAAGATCTATCCATATGCTGATTATGTGATACCAGCACCCCTTCATGTAGCTAAATTATATGTTTGATTTTTAATTAAAATGGGAACATCCACTTAAGAACAATTAAACATTGTATCTCCCAGTTTCTTTTCTGTTTTTATGTTTTATAATCATGAGCTGCTTTTGATATCCTATTTGGATGATTAATTCAGGATAACCCAAACCTCTGGAAGTCATTTGCAGGAGGCCTTTATTGTGTAAAAGCAATTTCTGGTTTGGGACTATGTAAAGTGAATTGTGTATTTAAAATGCTAAATCACATTAAAAAAAAAAAAATCTCCTGCTGAATGTCCAGAAAATAGGTCTTTAAAGAACAAGGGATAATTAACATTCAGTTTAATGGGCTCTAATTGTGAGCTAATATCTGATTGAATGGATAACTTATCTGCATGTGGTTTTCTTCCGGGGAAGCATTAGAATAATGGAGCAGCAGAGTTGGTCATATTCTTGCCAAAGTTTCCCCTCTGTAAAGTAGAAATATTAGTCCCAGAGCAGTTTACTCCAAAGTCTTCATAAGGAGACAGACATGTTGGATAACTGATTGTGAGGAAGTGGTAGAATGATCGCTGCCCTTTAACTTGTAATATTTTCCTTGGCGCATCTATGCAACATGCCTGCCTTCATTTTTCCAAGAATTTCCAAGAAACAGCGCTTTAGTCATCGCCATTGAGAGCCGGCCTTGGGCTGGGCACAGCATTCAATGTTTCCTTGTGTTTGTTACTTCCACCAACTGCCAACTATCCCTCGGGGGCATGTGAGAATGCAGAGACTTTTATCAGTCAAGGAAACATGTTCTAAGTCAGAGAAAATGATGAGGGCAGATGGGAGACAAAGGAGGCCTCTGCTTGGGGAGCCTTTGTATTTCCTAACACACTGGCTCTTTTTAGAAACTTGGATGTGTTGTAAACTTTTGACTTTTTTTTTCTGAATAAGAAAAAAAGAATCTAGTACAACTTCTATACAGAAACATGCCTGCAATATAGATTTTTATACTTCCATCCATTAAAATATGAAGAGTTTGATATTAACTAACTTAACTTGGATCATTTAAGCGATGCTGTTACTGAACAACTTGATATATAAAACAAAATCCTTCTGTTCACTGTTTTAAGTTTAGGTAAAAATCCTTATTTTAGTAAGTAACATCTGATTGAATAGACAAAATTCCTATATGTGTGATGTAGCTATACCCCAGTCAAGTAATGGTCTAATATATAATACATAATTGAAATATTTGAGTCTAGTTTTAAAGCAATTATTCATGGTATAAACATAATGTTTAAATAATTAGATATTTGTCTTGTTTTAGAGACAATAAAGAATGAGTAGAAATAAGCAAAAAAGTATGCATGTAAAAGATTAGGTGTTACGAGTATTTATCTAATTCTCTCTATAATATATTACATGAAGGTAAATCATTACTTGAAAATTAATACTGATATACCCATGAATTCTGCTTCTACTATAGGTTTTAACTGTTCCTAGAGATTTGTTTAACTTTCTTTTATTCCTTTACGAAATGTGGGGAATAATTAGCATTCATCACATGTCGAGCACACTACTTAGAATATAAATGTTCACATAGCTATTACTCAACTTTTTCCATAGTTGTTGCTGTATCTATTATTGTAGAATTACTATTGCCATCTAGCATTAGAAAGATAATAGTTTGATTTGAGTGACTGAGGGAGTAAAGGTTATCTGGGAGGAGTTGGGGTGGGAAAACTACAAGCAGAATACATTGTATGAAAAAATATTTTTAATAGACAAATTCTTCTAGGTTTATGTACAAGGCTGTTTATATGATGAGCAAGAAGTTGCTCATCATAGAAGCAGGTTTTTTAAAATCAAATGCTTATTGAGTTTGATTGTATCACTAATCCAAAGATGGAGTGGTTGGTCACTATGGAACGATGTCTTGAGTCTGGCTGATCACATGTAGTCATGCAAGCATGTGTGAGAGGTGGGGTTAGGAGAAGCGGTGTGCAAACATTGGAAAGGGAGGACCTGAGAGTGCATGCTATTCATGAATTGTACTGCAAAAAAGGTATATTTTGACACATGGAAGCATACTTAGAACAGAATATACTGAACAAATTAGAAAGTCGAATGGGAGCATCTTATACTACAAGCAATATAAATCAGTTCATTTATTTGTTAGATGACATAGAACCATAGTAGCAGAGACTAGTGTCTCACTAGAAAATAACATGTTTTTATTGAAATTGTGTGTATCAAGAGTGGAAGTTGAATCCCTACCAAAAAGAAGTGTTGATGACTTTCAGTGATTACATTCATTGCTTTTTTTGATAGTTCCATTCCATTTTTTATTCTTTGGTTAATAAATTGATACTATAGTATGAATAAAATAGCATGTAGTGAGAGTTAAGAACACATTACAAGCTATTAATGTTTTCAGTAATAACTATTCAAGTCACAGGAAAGGATGCAAATATGTTCCTCGTAATCACCTAAAACTCTCAAACTCTGCTTTGCTTGTTCCTCTTTTATTTTATTCAAATAATTGATTCTTTCCCATATTAATATAACAGTAAGAAAGCTTATTTTAGAAAATCTATACAAACTTTATTCAGCATGATGTCATGTGCAGAAACTATTCAAAATAAATAATAAACAAGAAACATCTATAACACTTACCACATGTTTGAAGTCAACTCAATTTTTGGAAATGGATCCTCACATCAACATCTACAAAAACTCTTGGGAATGGACAATGGATGCTAACATTTCCATCTCTCTATTTATAAAATAGATGCTCTCAGCTATAACTACCCAGAAAATTATTTCATTGTGGTCTTCAAGTACCATATCTGAGACTATAACCCAGGTATTCAAATATAATTCAGTGTCCTGTATTAGTCTATATTACCTATAGAAACTGCTGGCCAAAATAATTCATGCTATCTGTATATATATATATTTTTTTCTCTCTTCCTCTCTTCTTTTTCCTCACCCTTCCTTCCTCTTTTCCACCCTTTACTTTCTCTTCATATTCGGAAGAATGAAGCTGATTTAAATTATTAATTTTCAACATTTATTACATGTTACTATTACAAAAGGCATTCAAATAAATACTAAATACAACACATTCCCAAGATCTTTCCAGGACAATGAATAGAAAGTCTTATAATTAAAGTGAGGGAAGAAGCTGATATACATATTCTAGTCAGAGTAAGGCCACCTTGCTTCATTACAGTACATTATGAGTTCATGCTCACTTAACTGCAGGATGGGGAATTGTTCAAAACTGAAGGTCATAATTTATCTTTGCTACAGTATATAAATGAGGGTATTCCAGGGAAATATGTCATGCTTCTGAACAGTATCTATTATATTCCTGGTAAAGGGGTAAAAGTGATGAGAAATGCAGTTATACATAGAGAAGAAACATGTATTTAGAGGAAGGAACTGTACTAAATCTTCCCATTAGTAGCCAAGTGTTATGAAGCAAATATGTGCCACAGAACTTCACTTTAACCATGCCATCCCTGTTTATAAAATTAAAGTTTAAATGACGTTTTTTAAAGCATCAGGACACATGTCATTTCAATAAGCACTATTCTAAAGTCCTTCAGCATTTTGACAGTAAATTCTAGTTTTTTACCCCATCACAGGTGAGATGTTTGTGTGGCCAAATAGTAGGCTTTTTGCATTGTCATGCAAGAATTCATTGCAACACCTTTCATCATGTAACTCAAGGTCTGGTTGTTTTTCTCTGAATCTCAGTGACTAGAAGAAGATCAGACACAGTTTATGGTTAATTTGGTTAATGTTCTGAATTGCTTTTCAAATAAAGAAAGAAATTGCAAATATTGGTTTTGATATATTGAATACAGACAAAGTACAACATGGATACCAATAAACAGAAATGGCTGCTTCATGAAGACACAAATGCGTTGGACTTTCAAAAAAGATTCAGATATTCTAGCCGGGCGGTGATGGTGCAATCCCAGCACTCAGGAGGCAGAGCCAGGTGGGTCTTTGTGAGTTTGAGGCCAGCCTGGACTACAGAGTGAGATCCAGGAAAGGTGCAAAGCTACACAGAGAAACCCTGTCTAAGCATTGCTTGTCTTAGGCCTGGTGAAACAGATATGCTGGTTATAAACATGATTTCATTAATATATAGTTTCACAACATTGTGTAGTTTTTCCCACCATTTACTGGGTGTATGTATGTTCTGGAAAAAGTACAATGCATATATATTCAGCCTTTATGAAATTCTGGTCATAGATTTAGAATTTATAATCATATTTTCATTGAATTCTCTGACTACACTGAGGTCACTGGAATTTCTGTGATAATGTAAAGTACAAAGGTCTGTAAGAAAATATATACTATTATAGTAAAGAGTTTAAAATAAGCATCACTAATATAGCTGTCATTTTTAAATACTAGCTCAACATTTGCTTAACAATTAGGAATCAATAAATCATTTCCAGATTATAGTATGATACCATTTTTTATTATATATAGGCACTGGAAATTGCTAATCAAATTGAATTTAATACTTTTGACAAAAGTGAATTCACAAAGTTATCATTTGCTGATAGAATTCTGTGTCTGGAAAGACATTAGAACAGAAACAGCAGAAAGACTATTTCAATCATAAACGATAAATTTAATGTTTGATAGCATAATCAAATTGTCAAAGACTTGGTCACTGCTTAAAGGGCCAATTATAGGAACCCAACACTAAAATTTAAAACCTAACACATCCCAAATAGACTTGCTGGTGATAAAGAGAAAGAATCCAGGAACACGAAGGTTTAAAATGTAATAAGGGTCCAAATGAGTTAGTGATGGCTATCATAAAAATCTGGCAGGCGTTCTATTTACAATTTGTAATAAAACTGTCACACATTAAATTTATAAAAGCATTTATCTTGGAAAAATAAATCTATTTGCCAAGGGCAAGTTAATAACCTCTACAGTTCATTTGAATATATGGACAGAAAGACAGCTTGACTAATAAAGCACGTGAGAAGAGTATTGAGGAATGTATAGGATGCTGTGATAATGGACCATCACACCAGAAGAGTCCTATGCTGTGAGTGAATAGCAGGGATACTTTCTACACCATCTGAAATACAAATCAATATTGTGAAGAGAATATCATATTCAAGTGTTCCATTTTTAGAAACAATTAAAAATGTTCACATTTAAGTACTAAGAGAACATGTGGGGTTTTTGAAAGCACCTAATTGAATGCACAGCTATTTCCTAGGATTAGAGATAATTTATTTACTTGAATAATCTAAAGGAAGAAAATCCCCTTTAACATGTGGTGGGGTTACAGATACCCAAGACTGAAAATATGTAAAATCAGGCATCAAAATATTAGATGAGCTGAGTGGATGCTTAGAAAGCACCAGTTTCCCACTGTTTAAAACAACTATTCTGATGGTGGAGAAGAGATCTACAAACTCCTGCTGTCCTAATGAGGTTAAGCAAGTCACGTTGAATTTTTCTTTTCCAGAACATTAATAAATATTTACAGTATTAGCCTCAAAAGCAAGTATAATCTTATGTGTTCAGGGTTGGTTAGATTTGTGTAGTTTTAACAAATATAAACCTATAAATCAGTAGAAAACATAAACATTATTAAACTTTAAGCAGGAATTCAACTTATTCTGTGTTAAGTGAAGGCAGACAAAGGCCACGGATAAACAACAGACTAGACTGGGTTCTACAGCTATTCCCAGAGAGTACAAGAAGGTGAATATTATCAAAGTACTTATGTGCATGTTTGAAAATGATACAACGAAATAGTATTTTGCCTAGTAAATATATGTTGATATGAGAAATGAAGACAAGAAAAAGAAACAAACACCTTTTCACAAATGTTCTATAGAGTCTATCAGTAAGTGTGACATGATTTATTATTACAGTGAGCATACATTCTTGAACAGAATGATGTACTTCATCATGATATTCTCACACGGTTATCTAGGGTACCTCATCATGATTTATGTCATTTACTCCCTTTGCCCTCTTGATTCCACACTGCCCTTTCCAATTGGTCTATTTTCATTGCCTAGGTAATTCTCTTTCAGTTTCAGATAACTGATGATTTAGAGGAAAACCATTGCTCTATTTCCAAAAGAAAGAAAGAAAGAAAGAAAGAAAGAAAGAAAGAAAGAAGGAAGGAAGGAAGGAAGGAAGGAAGGAAGGAAAGAAGGAAGGAAGGAAGGAAGGAAGGAAGGAAAGAAGGAAAGAAGGAAGGAAGGAAGGAAGGAAAGAAGGAAGGAAGGAAGGAAGGAAAGAAGGAAGGAAGGAAGGAAAGAAAGAAAGAAAGAAAGAAAGAAAGAGGAAGGAGGGAGGGAGAGAGGAAGGAAGGAAGGAAGGAAGGAAGGAAGGAAGGAAGGAAGGAAGGAAAGAAGGAGAAGGAAGGAAGGGAGAAAAAAACTTAAAATTTTTTGCTTTGACAACAGTCCTTTTTCAATGTCTTGTTTTTTCATTAAAAAATATAACTTTGCTCTTAAGCGTTTCCTTTGAACAGTATATTTCCCCTTAACTTAATTTACTCATTACATGAATGTATATATATTTTCTAAGATTATTAAAATTATGTTTCACATGAAGAAAGGACTCATTGGATGATGTTTTTGAATATGCAAATCTGAAATCTGTACAGTGATTACATGATTCCATTAAGAATACACTGTGAGCCAGGTGGTGGTGGCGCATGCCTTTAATCCCAGTACTAGGGAGGCAGAGCTAGGCAGATCTTTGTGAGTTCCAGGCCAGCCTGGGCTACCAACTGAGTTCCAGGAAAGGCACAAAGCTACACAGGGAAACCCTGTCTAGAAAAACCAAAAAAAAAAAAAAAACAAAAAACAAGAAACAAAAACAATAACAACAACAACAACAAAAAGAATACACTGTGTTATTTTATGCAATGAAGACTCAGTTTAGCTCTACCTACCTCAAATTCTGAATCTGTCTCTTGTTTATGCTTAACTGTTGACAGTGTATGTTTATGTTCTGTCTTGTACTATTAGGCTCATAGCAATGTCTACTTCATTTTCTGTAAAGCTGAAATAAGTGGGTATTCCAAACATGAAAAATGTATAATGAATAGTCACTCTTATTGCTACTATTATATTCAATCAATTAATACATGTATCTGAACTTTAAAAAGCTTGATTTCACTCAAAGATAAGGAACAAGTAAGAGTATATTACATAACTTAAAGCAAAGTGTAGTAGAAACAAGTACTGTATAAGAAGCTACTATTCAAGGGTATGCAGTTGATTAAATGGGTAATTCTCACAAAATGAAAATGATATTAAATGCTTTTCACTGGACACTAAAGGAATATGCTTCTGTTAGTAGAATGTAGATGGTGGAGGTTATGGTCTAAGCACATTGCCTGAAACAAAACAAACAAACAATCAAACATACAAAAAATCTGGGAACTACTTTCTTAAACTTCTTGTTGAGTGTGACACATTTTTATAGAAGAACAGCAATAAAAAAGATTAAAACATGAAGCCACATGGCTCACCAGAAAATACATCTTTGTTGAGGATCTAACTCAAAGTACAAGCCTACCACAAAGGACCAGAGATTAACTCTAGCACTACACACAATATTTTTGATCTCACAATTCCATGCATATTATGTAACTGCCTATTATCTCATCCTAAGGAGATATTTGTCACATCATTCCAGTTCTACCAGGAACACTTAGACTCCGACTATTAAAATTGTGAGTTGAGAATTCAGACTGAGTATTTTCTGGTACAATGTGCTGCTACAAATCTGTGGATGCTTCGTGTAGTTTGGCTTCATGTTGCCAAAAGGAAAGAAGACTTAGAACCCAAATACAAATTGCATCCATTCCATGGGAAAGGAATATTTGATATTATAACTTAATTTCATATATTTCATAACATAATTAAAAGAGAAAATATAAGGTATTTGTTCTGAAAAGTTTTCTGGACAAATACATATACTACAAAACTAGATTGTGGAGAAAGGAATATAGCCATGATATTTAGGAAAAAAGTTGTGTTTCACAAGAGGTTAGAAAACAAGGAAGAAAAAAAAGGAAATAAATTGTCCTTAAGCATTTAAAGTCAATGCCATGCTATACCTAATGTGACAGCAGGAATGTGGCTAATATTTAGTTCTTTCCTATTTACAAAATGTTTTATGATGTGTTACCCTCTTTTGTCATCGTCCATAGTCTTCTCTAACAAAAGCCAGCAGCTTCCTAGGATTGAAAAATACTGTGCTACAACCATATAGGATACACTGTTGATTTCTACAGCAGTGTGAAGTTTACTTGGAAAGGAAAGGGGAGCCCAGTTGACATTGGGGCTTACCCCCAGATGATGGCCTCAGAAGGGCAGTTCACAATCCTCCCCATGTTTCCCATTTCCTCCTTTGTATCACCTGTAGTCAACTATTCATAAGCAAGTGGGGGGGGCGGTCTTTACAGAAGGAAAGAGAGGAAGAAGGGACTAATAACAATAAGGATGCTTAAGGAAACCTAAATGAATCATACTGCATGTTTTCCTACAATTATGCGTAAAACACACAAACACTCACATACGAAGTTATGCCTCTTGGACTAATAATGCTTCCACAAAAGCCATAGACTCTCTAACAAAAATTACTGTACCAACATGAGAAACCACAATTAGAGTTGTTAGTTAGGGGAGTCCAAGGGACACTGAAAATAATCTTTGCTATCAAGGCTGAAGAGAAGTCCCTCTTGCTTCAGACACTGCACACTTAAGACATAGGACTAGTAAGATTTGAGCTTGATCTAACCAGAAATCCTCCTTCCTGCAGTCTGCATTTCATAGTACTAGAAGGTGCTGTGCAAACTGCTAATGGAGGGAAGTAATCAATAGTCATATTCAGTTCTAACCCTATGAACTAAAATAATAATGAGTATGGCATGATATCATGAAAGGTGCCAATAAGCAGTAACTAAGCTCTGTCTATTTGGACTTATGAACCCTCTTAACAAGAAAGACATAATACTTTGTATTAGACACCAAGCCAGGTATCCAAGGATGATGAAGTCTTAGATCTTAAAGGGGAAACAACTACCATCTCTTTACTAGACTACCATAATAACTGCATTTTGAATATGTCTCCTGATACTCCCTATCAGGAGATCATTCTAAATATTTCCTCTAGTAGTAAGTATCAGGAGACATATTTAGAATGCAGTCATTATGTTACTCTAATAAAGATAAGTCATCCCACCTTGAAGAAGCTTCTTTGCAGCAGATGGAGACCATTACAGAACCATAACTGGTCATAGTGAAGAGATGACTGATCTTGTTGTGCCCATCCCACAGGGATGTATTTAATAATAACCCTGTGCCTAAGACTCAGGTAACAACCCAGAAGAGTGGGCAGGAAGACTGAGGTTTGCTGTGAGATTGTTTCTCTAAAACTGACAAAGGCAGTTATACTCATGATACCTCAACAATATGGCTGCCTAAACAAAATCTAAACAAGGCAATAACAATGGACATGCTAACACAGAAGATTTGAATTCCACAGCCTCCCACTCTGAGAAAAAGAACTGTAAGGAACTGATGACGAATGAAAAAGGGAAAATTAGTCTCTCTCAGAGAAGATCTCCTTATTTGGTATGCCATATAAAGTTGTCAGCCCTGAAATCATATACACAAAATCACACTAAGAGGGCCCATCTGTTTGTATTTATATATTTATGAATATATATGTGTAACAGTAATAATAGCAGAAAAAGAGGCCATGGGTTTCAGGGGGGAATATAGTAGGATGTGGGAAGGGCTTGGAGAGAACAGCAAAGGAGGAGATGATACAATTATAATTTAATTAAAATTTTTAAACAATTTTAAAAAGAAGAGAAGTTTGCTTGCAACATTCTCTTGCCTTCCTTTTTTTTTTTTAATCCTTCAGCCATTCCCAAGGGGTACAAATTTATTTATTTATTTTTTTTGAGGAGAGCCATAAGAACTAGAGTTGATTTTCCCAGCCCTATATAAAACAGACAATAAACTATAATACTATCTGCCTTCCTGCAAAAAAAGTTGAATATTAAAATATCTTTGGCATACTCTGATTAACTGTAGGTCATGAACTCCTACTAGTTCCAAGATGATCCTATCCCACATCTACTATGAAAGAATGCAGTGTAGAGATGACAAAAAGGTGCAAGATAAAAGTTTCTCTCTCAATCTGTTACTACCCATTTGTCTAATTCCATTTCTCTACAACTCTATTTTTTCATTGAACCTAAGCATAAAATGGATAGCTCATTCTGGGTTTTTCATTATTTAATCTTCAATTTCCCATGTCACATAAACTATGGTATTACATTTTCTGTCTTCTATGCTATTTATCTCTTAAATTTATTTCCATATAGTGACATACTGACATTTCAGAGAGCCAGAGGAGCTGAACTTCCTCTTTTTATCATTATCGTTACTCGCTAATCAGGAGATCAGTGTAAGATAGGTCTGGGAGTTTGAAGCTGCATAGCCTTCTAGTAGGTGTATTCAAATTTCCATTTTCACATCACAATAGAAATTTATTTTGAAGCATTTCTAGTATACTCCTCTAAGTCAAATCAAAAAAGAATTTTCAGTGTTTCTCCAAATTGACATCTCTGGGTGTTAGTTCTATTACAGATCATTTTATTGAAATAACTTCTAAAATATTGTCTTCATTGTTTTGTGTCTTACATCTATTGTCATGAACTCTTGTGTATAACAGCATCATTAATTGTAAATTTTAGTGTAGTGGACAGCCATCCCAGCATTGGCCTGGAAGTTCCAACCCCCATTGAGGCTTTGGTAATGGTCATGCCCACAAGGCGGGGCTGAGGGAGGAACTGAAGACCCAGGTTCGAGAGGAGAGCACTCTCTTGGTTCTGGGACCCTGGACGCTGGAAGTAGACCAAGCAGAGTTCTCCAGAGAACACCGCCAGACTGCGCCATACCTTTACCAGACCCTACAACCTATCCCTTCATTTGTAAGTTACCCCACAAAATAAACTTCCCTTTTAATTACATGGAGTGGACTTAATAATTTCACCAATATTTTAGGAATTAAAATTTATTCCTATTTTGAGAAGAATTTTCTTACATACACACAACTAAACCCAAACTTGCATACAATTAACTTATCAGGAGAGTGTTCTTCATATACTAATATTGGTTACCTCATGTAGACTTGTATCACATTTTCTGCAGGGTGATTATGTATTTGATTTCAACCATTTGCAAAAGTATGTCAAAAAAACATTCTCTGAATCTGGACTTCATTAGTGTTGCAAAATAATCTTGTTATTTATTTCCAAGAGTGAAGACTTCTACTGCTGACTACTTCACACAAGATACACATAAGCTGTGAAAGTTGTAGATATTAAATCATTTGCAAGCTGGTGGTTAGGCTGACACATGGGTGAGTCCTAAAGATATAACACTCTGCCGGGTGGTGGTGGCACACGCCTTTAAACCCAGTACTCGGGAGGCAGAGCCAAGTGGATCTTTATGAGTTCGAGGCCATCCTGGTCTACAGAGCAAGATCCAGGAAAGGCACAAAGCTACACAGAGAAACCCTATCTCAAAAAACAAAACAAACAAACAAAAAAATATAATACTTGTAACTCAGAATCAAAGGGCTAGATCACATATATAAAGCAGGCAATATGAGTGCTTTCTCCATGAGTATTCTCCTTGTTCTTCAAGTTGATGGGTAGAGTATTTGGAGTCAAGTGATAATGTGCACATATTCAACTTTTATACTCCCTTCAATTTATCACATATCAAACAGCTATATCTTCTGTTCAGCAGAAAGACCGTGTCTATAACTTTTAAGATCACCTGCTATCTTAACAATGTAGCCCTCCAAATGACATCAAATCCAATGCTAAAGAGATGTGAAAAGTTGCCTAAGTGTAAATAACTTTTACATAGATCCAAAATCACCCAGTAAACATCTGCATGCTTTCCTAAATAAGTCCTCACCTCCTTCCTTTAGGATCTTGCCTGCCTCTAAAGATAAGATGAATAAACTTAACAAGTCTTGTAGAAAGAACTAATCTGTAAATGGAATTCAATAAAGTATTAAAGACTACCATGTTGGTAAAGAGGTAGATATTACCAGCAATTCGTTACAGTTTAAGAGCCCATGTTGTTAATAGTTGGACTTGATATCATCATCTTGCCTGTTTCTTTAGAAATAAGAAAAAAAATGAAAACTAAAGGAGAGCTAGTGAAAGAAGCAAACATAAATTTACTGAGATCAGAGTACTTTGAGAATAAAACCACAATTCAAGAGTCACTGTTCACTCTTAGTTGCCAGTGGGGGAAATACATCTGGAGGAGAATAGGTACTCAATTTTGAGAAGGATAATGATGAGAGGAAAGTGGATAAGGGGTGTGCATGTATGTATATGACGTTCAAAAATGCATATTCACATGTGTGGAAGGTAGAGGCTGGAGTCTAGATGCACTGTGGATACTAAGTTAAATATTCTCAACATTGTAATTGCAAAATAATAGTAGAGGAAGACATGCCTGATTGGACAGATACCATTGTTCCTCAGTAGTTGGTGTCCAAATAACTAGCACAATCTAAGAGTATTTCAATCTCTTTAAAGACGTTATCTGTCAATATGTTGTCAGAAGGCCCATAGACAAAGAAGGCAAGAAACCCAGAATTAAAATACCCAACTTGAGCATATGATCACTTGTGCCTTGCAAAGCAAATGCTGAAGTTTTATTCTGAAGAAATGATATATTAAGGGAAATGAGGAGAAGGCCACAAAATATGTTAAACTCTGAAGTTTTGACCAAGAGAAATAAGGAACAACAAATAATAAAAAAAAACAAACAAACAAAATAACAGGAAGAGATAGGTTTTTCTTTATGAGAACTTATACTTCTAAGTCTGAGTTTAGTCAAAATAAGTCTTTATGAGCAGAGAAACAAGTATATGATCAGTCTTTGAAAAGCATGTGCATGTGTATCTATATCTTTATAATCTATATCTATACCTATATTGGGAGAGTTAGAGGGCAAGGATGGAAATGCATGGTCATTGATCAAGAAAATTGAATATAACAATAGAGCCATGAAATAAAATATAGAAAATAACATAAATAGCTAAAGATCACTACAAATCACATTTATAATCTTTAGTGGAAAACTATCTTATGTAAGAAAAACATTGTAGAGGATATCAAGCTTATTCAAAGTTTGAATTATTTTCAGTAATAATTCACAATGTAAATTTCACATTGAAAATATTTCTCAAACAATAGGAATTTAATGCCATTCATTTCACCTCTTAAAACTAAGGTCTTTAAAATAGTCACTTTTAATATAAGTCAGATAAGAATTTATTGCTTCTTGAGGATTAGTGATGAAAAAGATAAAGAATCTAGATAAGTGTGAATATAAACATAAAATAGCAAAATATAGTACTTAAAGAGTATTAAAATTGATGCAAATCCAAATAATGCAAATATCTCACAAATGCCAATAGGTTGACATTGAAGGAAGCAGTGTTTACTTTTGTAGGAAGCTTACTACAAAGGAGGGAAACTATTGTGTGTTAAAGAACACTGGAAGGATGATTTTGAAGATCTTTACTCTACCAGCTCAATAAATGAGTAAAATAGAAGAAAGTGCATTCAGAAAGTCTCCACAAGTCTCAAAATATCAGTCTGAGCCCAAGATATGAGAAATACACTAGTATGTTGTTTTCTGTCACAGGCCACAATTTAGAATTTAAAATAAAAGTCATTTGACATATATCATTCATCTCTCTTTACCTTAGAACTAATGACTTGATAACTTGGGAACATTCAGTAGCATTACAAGAGAAAGTCAGAAGCCAGTACACATCTTAGCCATACTGAGTTGTAACAATCACAATACATAATACTGCAGGTACAGAAATAATAACCCATATTTATGGGTCATTTCTTTAGCATCCTTAAAAAAAACTTAAGATAGTCAATTAGATGTGCCATCCCTATTCCATAGACTGAGCTCTCTTTCCTCTCAATCTATATCCATTTTTTCTCTCTCTCCAAGCAAGGCCAAACCTAAATAGACAATGGAAAAATAAAACTAAAAAAATGAAAATACAGTTTATATATATATATATATTTAAGCCAATATGTATCTTAGATTTAGAAATTCAAGTATCTTTTATTTTAATATCACAGACTATTGAGATAGTTTAAAACTATAAACTCAGTGTCTCTGATATTAAAATGGAATACTACACTAATACATAGTTCCATTGAATTTGGAGCCTGGGTCTTGAGAACTGGCTTTTGTAGAAGGAACTAATTCAGAGACTTTCTTGGGTGAATAAGAGGAGATGCAAGGATATCAATCACTGACAATATTATTACACAATGAGCAATTCAGTGGGAACACTAAAGGATATATGATGTCATTTTTATGACCTTTGTGACTCTTCCTAGCTATATGTTTCATTCTAGAAGCAGAAAATATTATATAAGTACTTATGAATGTTCAGGGCTGCAAATGTTTTTCTGATGGCAGTAAACTCTATATCAAAAGTTGACTTTATGTTTAACAATGAGCCAATATGTAAATTTTACTGACCAATAAATAACCCCCAGAGATCCAAGAATATTTTTCAAATATGTTACTCCTCTTACATTTTATTCTATTGGATAGCACCATAATTTGTCCAAAATCTGAATACATATGAGTTTAAGCTTAACTGTTACTTTTTATAAATCTTTGGAAATTTCAAATATATATACAATATCTTAATGACATCTACCCTCCCTTTCCCTCCAATTTTATCCAGACCTTCTGTAATATATCTCCTTCCAACTTCATGTCCTCTTTCTTTTTCTCCTTTTTATTATTTTTTATATTTGTGTTTTAATTTTACACAGCAGCCATGAGTTCCCCTGTCCTCCCCTCTCCCACCCCCAACCCCACCTTCCCCCCATCCCCTCCCCTCCATTCCCATCTCTTCCAGGGCCAAGACTCCCCTGGGGATTCATTTAAACCTGGTGGATTCAGTACAGCCAGCTCCAGTCCCCTCCTTCCAGGCTGAGCAAAGTGTCCCTGTGTAAGCCCAAGGTTCCAAACAGCCAGCTCTTGCACTAAGGACAGGTATGGGTCCCATTGCCTGGGCATCTCCCAAACAGTTCAAGCTATTCAATTGGCTCACTTATCCAGAGGCCTGATCCAACTGGGGGCTCCATAGCCTTTGGTTCATAATTCATGTGCTTCCATTCATTTGGCTATTTGTCCCTGTGCTTTTCCAATTGTGGTCTCAACAATTCACACTCTTACAGTCCCTCCTCTTTCTCAACAATTGGACTCCTGGAGCTCCACCTGGGGCCTGGCTGAGGATCTCTGCATCCACTTCCATCAGTTATTGGATGAGAGTTCCAGCACGATCATTAGGGAGTTTGGCCGTCTGATCACCAGACTAGGTCAGATCAGGCTTTCTCTTGACCATTGCCAGCAGTCTACAGAGGATGTATCATTGTGGATTTCTGGGGACCTCTCCAGCACTCTGCCTATTCCTATCCTCATGTGGTCATCATTTATCATGGTCTGTTATTCCTTGTTCTCCCTTTCTGTTCTTGATCCATCTTGGATCTCCTGCTCCTCTAAGTTCTCTTTCCCTCGAACCTTGCCTTTCATTACCCCCACTGTCGTCCAGGTTGTTCATGTAGATCTCATCTATTTCTCTGTCATTGGGTGATCCCTATATCTTTCCTAGGGTCCTATTTTCTAGGTAGCCTCCCTGGAGTTGTATAGCAGTCTAGTCATCTTTGTTTTACATCTAGTATCCTCCTATGAGTGAGTACATACCATGTTCATCCTTCTGAGTCTGGGTTACCTCACTCAGGATGATTTTTTCTAGATCCATCCATTTGCCTGCAAACCTTATGACGTCATTGTTTTTCTCTTCTGAGTAGTACTCCATTGTGTATATGTATCATATTTTCTTTAACCATTCTTCAGTTGAAGGGCATCTAGGTTGTTTCCAGGTTCTGGCTATTACAAACAAAGCTGATACAAACATAGCTGAGCAAATGTCCTTGTGGTATGATTGAGCATTCCTTCGGTATATGCCCAAGAGTGCTATAGCTGTGTCTTAGGGGAGATGAATTCCCAATTTTCTAAGGAAGCACAATATTGATTTCCAAAGTGACTGTAAAAGCTTACATTCCCACCTGCAGTGGAGGAGTGTTCCCCTTGCTCCACATCCTCTCCAGCATAAGCTGTCTTCTGTGTTTTTCATCTTAGCCACTCTGACAGGTGTAAGGTGGTATCTCAGAGTCAATTTGATTTGCATTTCCTGGATAATTAGGGATGGTGAACAATTCCTTAAATGTCTTTCAACCATTTGAACTTCCTCTGTTGAGAATTCTGTTTAGTTTTATAGCCCATTTCTTAATTGGACTGTTGGGCATTTTGATGTCTAATTTCTTGAGTTCTTTATATATTCTGGATATCAGCCCTCTGTCAGATGTGGGGTTGATGGTCTTTCTTTTTCTTTTAAAGCACACTGAGTGCAATTCAGACTATCCCTATGCTCATTGCTGTGTGGTCATCCACTGACACATGAGCAGCCTACCAATAGCTACCACCCATGACACATGGTTCTCCCTTCTCCAGCAAACATCAACTTCAGGTAGTTCTTCTATCAGAGGAGACCTTAGAAGAACCTCCCTCTTCTTTGCTGGAATTAATAACTTGCTTGATCTTGTGCAAATAACCATAGTTGCTGTCAATTCCTGTTTGCCAAAGATATGTCATGGCTAAATGACAGCAATACACATTTCCTAGAACTCCAACTCATCCTCCAGCTCTTTCTACATTTCCACTTCCTATTCTGTGTCTTTGCCTAAGCCTCAGAGGGGAGAGAAAAGATGGTTGATATAAATGTTCCAACTACAACTGATGATTAAAGTTGAAATTCTCTTTGTTACTACAAATTCTAAGGTGATTCCAGATTCTAGGGCAATTTATGAACAGTGAACTCCTATACAGCTCTAGTTAGTTAATCCTAATGGTATCAATTTATAGAATTATAACATAGTATCACAACTAAGCTGATGATTGATCTTAATAAAATACATGAATATTACTACCTCTGTTTTCTTTGTTCCTACGTATGTAGATGTATTGTGTTTATGTTCTGTGTAATGTGCTAATAATGGGTTGCTAAAGGTATCTTGACTTCAAAACTTGGATCTAAGGTTATGTTGCTTTAGAAAAGAGGTGCTGCTTTTCTTTACACAGAAGATGAGAACCTGTGGATTGCTTCTAGGCTAATATGGTTTGACCAGCCAAGACCCCCTGAAAGGTCTCCAATGACATTATGGCCCAGATGATCAAATATCCACAATGGCTTCAAGGCAATTGGCTCAGACAACATAGTCTCACAGACTATTCCAATCAGGACTTAACTATAATTCCTAATTTTCTCAGGATCCCCATAAGACTGCCAGTACCCTCAACCAGCATGAAGTAGTATGAAAAGCTATGCTCAAATTCCCAAAATATTATTTTTAAGTGTTTATTTTTACTTAAAGAAGGTTGATTATACATGCAATCTCTTTTTAAAGAAGAAAAGGGGATAGTATAGATATGATAGGATGAAAGGGTAAATTAATGAACCTACTTTTAAAGAGCAATTTGTTTAAAAATGTTTTATATTCCTATGGATTTTAGTTTATTGATACAAATTTAGAGTTGATTTGTGTATATATATTAAAGTATTATGTTTATGTAACTCGTTTAAATTTTAATGGATAATTAAGAATTACAGATTAATAATTAGTCTTCTATGATAGTCAAACTTATAGTCATAATAAGTTTTCTAGGTATACATAGTTATAATTCAATTAGGTAGGTAATCTTCAAACACTTCAAAGACCTACAGAATATGGCATTTAAAATGTTTTAAAAACTTAGACTTTCTGAACAGTGAGACATATCTGCTTCTGGCAGCACTGATTTACTTCAAAGAGAAAAATGGGCATCAAAACACTCTATATAGAGTTTACCTTCTTGGCAAAAATAGACATTTGGCCAAGAAACTATTCTTGCCTGGACTGCTTGACAATATGTTGTATAAACTGGACATGCAGGACTCGTAAGAAGGTGACCACTGAACTTTGCAAGGCGAGATGGTCCTTCAGGTTCCTGCTTCACAGAAGAAACTGGCAGATATTCTACAAAACATAGAAGTGACTGAGAGATTCTAGTCCTAAAGGATGAAGATGGATGCCCCAACATTACAGAGGAACTTTGAAAGACTATCCAGGCAGGCAGCTGTCTAGTCATTTCCAAAATTTTGGAAGTTGCTTACAATACATTTTCTGTTTACTTAGGTAATAGTATATCCTTCTGAGGTCTTTCATGGAGTTGAAGACCAGATATAATTTTCCTCGGTTATGATAAAAGATAAATTAGATATGAAATTTTAGACTCACAAATATAAGATAGATGATAAAATATTTTCTTTAATTTTGTCAAATACAAATAGACTAGATATGATAACTGTAATTCTTGCTTGATAACTGTTCTATTATTTGTAATTTTAGTATGTTGAAGTTAAAACCTTCCTTTTTAATAGAAAGAAAAGGGGAAATGATGTGTGATATTGTCTCTATGCTGTGAATGTGTTCCTCTGATTGATTGAAAAATAAAATGCCAATTGACCAGTAACCAGGCAGAAAGTATAGGCAGGACAAGCAGACAAGGAGAATTCTGGAAGAGGAAGGCTAAGGCAGAAGACAACAGCCCGCCTTCCAGGGAGCAGCATGTAATGGCACACAGGTAAAGCCATGGGATACGTGCCAACATATAGATTAACAGAAATTGGCTGATTTTGAGTGTAAGAGCTAATCACTACTTAGCCTGAGCTAATGGTCAAGCAGTTATAATTAATATATGCCTTTGTGTGTTTACTTGGGGAACATGAGTGGGAGAGATTTGTCCCAACCTCCAGTAGGCTGGGACACAGGAAATCTTCCAGCTACATCAAGTAGCCTCTTAAACACAAGTATATTATCTTCAATATCTCACCTCTTCTATTAAAATAGTTTCCAATAGGCATTTATGCTTCTAGAATTCTAATCCTCCTAATACACCTTTTATAATAGATCCATGAAGTGCACATCCAATTATGTAACTCCTCTAGGCAGGTATCAAGTAAACAGCATACATCAACCTTTGACTTACTCTGAATTCATTTATAGAAAATTTTATACAATTTTATACAATTAGTAATGATAACACAAAATGAAATGTCAAGCCATATAGACAAGAAATAAATATTACTCTTGATTTCTTAAGATATATTGGATGATAATTAGTAGACTTCACTATGTATTTGGTAACCTTATTAGTGGCTTAGCTCCAAATCTAACATAATTCATGCATACTTCATTTTTATTTTTATAAACAATCAACCAAAATGGTTGCCAACTCTTGCTTTTCACATTTGTATAATGTAGCTATTGTGTTTATTTGGAGAAAAAAAAATCAAATAAAACAAAGGTCTGTAGAAGACTCCTCCTTCTAATTATGAATCTCTAGATTTCCATTATAATTACCTATTTATTTTATAGGCAGTAGTTTATTGTTAGAAATTTATACATTGACTGTCATAGAACATCACATTATATCTGTTTAGCTTTCAATTACTTCTGGAAATATGTTGACTCCTCATTTTCCTTCTCTTAGTGTAAGTATTCTTCTGATGGTTAAATATATATTTTACTACAAATCTATCTGAACCACTTCTACCACCAAAGAAAATTTATGGACATGATACTGTGAAGGATTTGCAAATTATTGGACTGTGTATCCTACCTCACTTACATCTCACTATGCATAAATTCAAATTGATATAATATAATATTATGCTCATTGTGACCTACTTCTGTAAGACAGCTTTCAAAGAATTTTCACTCATTCATTTTTTATTTTTTTGTATTATACTAAGAGTAGAATTTTTACTGAATGTAAATTATGATACCCAGATGTTATCTTAGATGTTTTTTAGAATATTATATTTGCTACACCTCATATATAATAAAATACATTATTCAAATTAGTATAAAGTTCTAGTTAAAAATGAGTGTCTAACAAAGAATTTGAAGTCTTTAATACAGTGTACTGGTTACTCTCATCAGCTAGGCTATGTACTGCCAACCTATTTAGTTAAACTATAATCTCTAATTTACTCACAAGTCTTCTTGTTGATGTGGTCACACTTATAGTCAGTTGACCTTAATATTTCTATGAACCTCTTTCAATGAGCTAAAATATTTAAAAGAAAAAAGGGTACTTTGTTCAAAAAATTCAACCCCAAAATATATTGAGTCCTGTTTGAGTTTTGCAATTTGGAGATCTACTCTCCAGATGACTCATGAGCACCTATTGCCTGCATATTGCCTATATTCTGTGATCAATTCCTTTAAAAAATAAAGAAAAAATATCTTATGAGCCTACCACTCAGGAACACATAGAAGCTGTGGTTGCCTACACAATACTCTTATAAGATCAATCAAGTCAAGTCAACTTTCTACCATAGAGTAGAAAGAGGCTCATGGGCCTCACTCTTATTTAAGGAACTCAGTAGAGCTGCTACCTTCTTAAGGAGGGAGAAAGTCAGTTTTCTATAAGGGCCTATCCTGGTAGGTCAATGGTGTTTAAATGGAAGGTCCCATACCTAGTAGTATATGACAGCACAAACAGAAGTTAACGGATTATTAAAATTTTCAAGATGGTATATAGCATTTGGAATAAGAAAATAGGGGTAGATGTGGGAGGAGTTAAAGGGAGGAGTTGGGTAAACATGACCAAAATATATTATATGAAATTCTTTAAGAATTAAAAATATTTACTAAGAAAATACTGTGTGTGCTTATATGTATGCTTCATTAAGTTATGTCTGGACACACAGAGATGGATATTTTCATTGCATATATTATATTAGCATGTATACAGTATTTGTCTTTTTCCATTATAATGGCATATTGGTATTATTTCTCTGGAGAGTTCTAAAACATGCAAAAGATAAGAATTAGTAAATTATTCACACTGATAGTATTAAAAATATGCTGAAGTTTTTTGAGTTCTTTTGGGGGGATATTTTAAGACAAACTTTCTTTGTAGCTTTAGCTGTCCTAGAACTCACTCTGTAAACTATACTGGAATCAAACTCACAGAGATCCACCTGCCTTAGTCTACTGAGTGCTGGGATTAAAGGCATGTACCACCACTGCCTGGCTACTCTATAAGTTTTAATAGAAAGTAGTGACCTACTAACCTTCTATCATAGGGTAGCGTTTTTAAAAATTTTTTTAATTTATTATATTTGTGTTTTAATTTTACACATCAGCCATGGGTTCCCCTGTCCTCTCCTCTCCCGCCCCTGCCCCCACCTTCTCCCCAGCCCCTCCCCTCCATTCCCATCTCCTCCAGGGCAAAGACTCCCCTGGGGATTCATTTAAACCTGGTGGATTCAGCACAGGCAGCTCCAGTCCCCTCCTTCCAGGCTGAGCAAAGTGTCCCTCTGTAAGCCCAAGGCTCCAAACAGCCAGCTCATGCATATGGTAGCATTTAATAACTTCAGTTGATCATTTCAAAATACTGCCATAACCCCAGTTGTAGCATTAGGACTAACTATTCCAAACTAGACTGTATCCCCAAGAAATCCCAGATATCCATCCCTACTTCTCAACATTTTTCTTACATATTACTTTCCAATTGTGAGTTCCAAAGTTTAACTCCATGGATTAAAAAGTAAAACTAAACATTCACCCTTACATTTCATCTGGATTACTAGAGATATGTTATTTCCAGAAACCAGGCATAGCATGGAGTTGTTCAGTCAAACAATAAATTTTTTCTTGCTGACAACTGTTTTCCAGTGCACAAACTCTGTATAACACATAATCAATACCTTGCGACTTGATAACTTTAGGTCAGTGTTCAAATGTCACCATCAAAGGGACATTTCATCACCTTACATAAAAGCACTTTAAGCAATATAACTCTGACCTCCTCAATCCCACAGCACACTTTACATCAGTAACAGTGTACCACTATTTTGCTTTATATATGGTTCTATAATTCACAGAAAACAATCTTTGTGATGTTTATCACCATTGCAATTGGTTACAAAATGTCCTTTTGTGGATAACACCCAGTCAGAGTTCACTTGATTGTGAAATTCCAACAGTAGAACATCTTTACAGCATCACAACATAAAGTCAATTAAAATCTTCAAAATACCTAGGAAGGATTCAATCCTCATTTCAGACTAATTCAGTCATGTTAGCTGAATGTTCCCTAACAACATGTGTGACTATTTTTCATTTCTTTTTTTCTCTCTCAGTTCTTACAGAAAACAGTTATATAAACGACTCTGAAGAAGATGCTCATGACTTCTTCCTATAGTTGATGCTAAAAATAAGGTTTGCTTTGGAAGTATTTACATGAAAAATTTGACACTTTGCTAGAAAATTTACAAGTATGATCCAGTACAGAAATTGACCATTTTACCATCAAACCGAGTGTTATAAAATGAAACTTGTGAAATCACACCATCTGGATAAAACTGGGGATTTATATTAATTCCATCCAGGACATAAATGTACTTTTTGCCCCTTTCTTGTCTAGATCTACAGCTGTTCCCTACCAAAGGAAATTACTGCATTCTTTGCTGCCTGCTGCTCTGACTTTTTTTTGTACTTCACACTCTCCCTTAACTCAGGGAAGGTAGAATTGTTTTATTTTGTTTGAAATCTGGCTTTGGAAATGATTTTAAAAAATAATAATAAAAACAAGTTAGCAATGCTTGTGGCACAATGACTAATTTGGTCATCTATCTTCAGTTCAGAGAGC
The DNA here is from genome assembly GCF_903995425.1 of Onychomys torridus. Taxonomy (NCBI): domain Eukaryota; kingdom Metazoa; phylum Chordata; class Mammalia; order Rodentia; family Cricetidae; genus Onychomys; species Onychomys torridus. Next base: position 52,951,025 of record NC_050454.1, read on the forward strand.
ACAATTATGGATGATTTTTATATCTCAACAACTTAATCAAATGGCTGGTGGGGTGGAATGGGTGCCACTGATAATGGTTATTGGTGTCAGTCATCATATCGTGTTCAGCTATAATCAGTTAGGTCACAATATGTTCTTGGAAACAAAGGCCTGAGTTGGATGAAAGTGTCTCCTACTGCCTTATGTTTCTGGAGTTTACATAGCTCTGATAATTCAGGTTATACATAGGAATGAAAGATTGAGCTTAGCTTTTATTTCTGGAGTCAAGCACTGAAAGCAAGATATAATTCAATGTTGTTTAAACATCACCAACTTCAATCCATGAATGATATTAAACAATGAAAGCAACATCAAAGTTTGCAGGTCCTCCCAAGATATGGTTGAAATAAGAGAAAAAATTTCAAATAAAACATGGACTATTAAAAGGATATTTTCCCCTTTTAATTTTTGTCAGTCTCCATATAATAGTTGGTATTGATAATTAGGATTTATACAAGATGGTTTCAAGTGCTTCTCTAGATATGCTAGTGAATTTCATAGTCTGGGCATCCCTTCATCACTCACTTTACCCATGCATAAACTGAAGGACATGGATATTAATTTGCTCATGGCCAGGGTCCTTGGAGAAGGTGGAGCTAGATCATGCCACGTAAGTATTGCAGAGAATTTTGGGGAGATATAGCAAACCTAAACTCTTCTGCATGAAAAATTATTATAAACCTTTGGAGAATTGACATTTCCTTGAAAAACATATTATATTTTAGTGGTTGTTTCATAGTCAATAATTCCTTTCTCTGTAATGAAAAAACATACAAGATATGCTGGTGCAGGCCTGAAATGTTAGTACAGGAGCAAGTTAGTAAAGAGTTCAAGGTTATCTAGAGTTATATATAGAGGGAGACATCTCAAAGAAACCTGACACAGTCATAAAATTTATATAAGTAAAATATTATCAACAGGTTTACAAAACAAAACAATATCTGTTCTATAAAGAGCTACCACATAAGCTTTAAAGCTGGCACTCATGTTGTCATGTATTTCCAAACATTCCTTATTACTAATATTTTTTCTCTCTCTAGTTTTGAAGCGTCAAACAATATAACAGTACCATTTCTTAATATTCTATAATTTGTTCAACTTATAATATCATTTCATAAAGTAGGCTCAACTACCTGTCAATCCCAGGAGAATCTGAGTACATGAATATCTCAGTCACATATTTGCCAAATTTTCTTTGTTTTATCCCACTGTGTAAATTCATAAGGTACATAAAAATGTTAAAAGCTTGAAAATACCTCAAAGAACAAGAGATCTGTTGTTAACACTACTTAACTCTAAGATTTTCTAATATACTTGAATAAAACTTCTAGTACAACCACTTTAAACTTCCTTGGAAGCAATAATCTTTAAATACCCTTTAAGCAATAATGGCCTAAAATGGAAAGCCCATTTTAGCAAATATCTTCGATCCTTTTTCTGCATTTCTTATTCTAAAATATTTTAAAGCTTTTTCCTTTCTGAACTTTCTCAAAGGAAGATATAATAAAACAATTCTGTAGAGTACTATTATACTGCAGAAGTACTGTTACCATGCTTATCAAATACAGCATGGCTAATAGCAATACTAAATTAAGTCACCTGTGTCAACATGACTTAATTGTTTGTAACAGAAAAGCTTTGCCTAGGAATGGTGAAACTGTAAAATAATAAATATCTTTATGGCCTTCATTACTCCCACTGTTGTTCAGGTTGTTCATGAAGATCTCATCCATTTCTCTGTCATTGGATTATCCCTGTGTCTTTCCTAGGGTCCCATTTTCTAGGTAGCTTCCCTGGAGTTGTGTAGCAATCTATTCACCTTTGTTTTACATCTAGTATCCTCCTATGAGTGAGTACATACCATGTTTGTCCTTCTGAGTCTGTATTACCTCACTCAGGATGATTTTTTCTAGATCCTGCCTGCAAACCTCATGATGTCATTGTTTTTCTCTGCTGAGTAGTACTCCATTGTGTATATGTACCATATTTTCTTTATCCATTCTTCAGTTGAAGGGCATCTAGGTTGTTTCCAGGTTCTGGCTATTACAAAAAATGCTGATATGAATATAGCTGAGCAAATGCCCTTGTGGTATGATTGAGCATTCCTTGGGTATATGCCCAAGAGTGCTATAGCTGGGTCTTGGGGGAGATGGATTCCCAATTTTCTAAGGAAGCGCCATATTGATTTCCAAAGTGGCTGTACAAGCTTGCATTCCCACCAGCAGTGGAGGAGAGTTCCCCTTGCTCCACATCCTCTCCAGCATAAGCTGTCTTCTGTGTTTTTCATCTTAGGCACTCTGACAGGTGCAAGGTAGTATCTCAGAGTCATTTTGATTTTGATTTCCCAGATAATTAGGGATGGTGAGCAATTCCTTAAATGTCTTTCAGCCTTTTGAACTTCCTCTGTTGAGAATTCTCTATTTAGTTCTATAGCCCATTTCTTAATTGGACTGTTGGGCATTTTGATGTCTAATTTCTTGAGTTCTTTATATATTCTGGATATCAGCCCTCTGTCAGATGCGGGGTTGGTGAAGACCTTTTCCCATTCTGTCGGCTGTCGCTTTGTCTTGTTGACTATGTCCTTTGCTCTACAAAAGCTTCTCAGTTTCAACAGGTCCCATCGATTGATTGTTTCTCTCAGTGTCTGTGCTACTGGTGTTATATTTAGAAGGTGATCTCGGGTGCCAATGCATTCAAGAGTACCTCCTACTTTCTCTTCTATAAGGTTCAGAGTAACTGGATTTATGTTGAGGGCAAGATGTGAGGGAAAGTAAGCTTAGGGGAGCAGGAGATCCCAGTTGGATCAAGAACAGAAAGGGAGAACAAGGAATAACAGACCGTGATAAATGATGACCATATGAGAACAGGAATAGGCAGAGTGTTGGAGAGGTCCCCTGAAATCCACAATGATACATCCTCTGTAGACTGCTGGCAATGGTGGAGAGAAAGCCTGATCTGACCTAGTCTGGTGATCAGACGGCCAAACTCCCTAATGATCGTGCTGGAACTCTCATCCAATAACTGATGGAAGTGGATGCAGAGATCCTCAGCCAGGCCCCAGGTGGAGCTCCAGGAGTCCAATTGTCGAGAAAAAGGAGGGACTGTAAGAGTGTGAATTGTTGAGACCACAATTGGAAAAGCACAGGGACAAATAGCCAAATGAATGGAAGCACATGAATTATGAACCAAAGACTGTGGAGCCCCCAGTTGGATCATGCCTCTGGATAAGTGAGCCAATTGAATAGTTTGAACTGTTTGGGAGATGCCCAGGCAATGGGACCCATACCTGTCCTTAGTGCATGAGCTGGCTGTTTGGAACCTTGGGCTTACACAGGGAGGGACACTTGCTCAGCCTGGAATGAGGGGACTGGAGCTGGCTGTACTGAATCCACCAGGTTTAAATGAATCCCCAGGGGATTCTTTGCCCTGGAGGAGATGGGAATGGAGGGGAGGGGATGGGGAGAAGGTGAGGGTGGGGATGGGAGGGGGGAGGACAGAGGAACCCATGGCTGATGTGTAAAATTATAACATAAATATAATAATAATAATAATAATAATAATAATAATAATAATAATAAAAGAAAAAAGAAACATATTGACAAATAAATTTTGTATATTTAAATATCAATTCCACAAAAATGTTTAGCTGATTATCACTATTGAAAGAAAAACTACATGTTGGTATTATAAAATCTGAGAAAAAGGCAACAAAAAAAATCTTTATGATTTGCTTTGGGTACTTCTCAAAGATTCATTCATCAAAGATAGCATTCTGGTTGTTCACTTGGGTAAATAGTCAAGTTTCAGTAAATAATACATTTCTGTCCAAAATCTTGGCTTTGTTATGTCTACCAATGTTAAAACTGATAACTCACAAGCTTGCCAATGGCAATAGGATATCTCACGTGGAGAACCCACTTTATATCCTCAAGCTCTGAGCCCAGCTCATCAATACACTGGTGAATATCTACTCTGCATTCTATGTGCTTCTGACTCTCTCTCATGTTTCTGTTCCCCTTTTGTGCAATCAGTTAGACTTCCTGTAGCTTAGCTTTAGTAATTTATTAGAGTAGAAATATTATTACTACTTTTTATAAAGTAAAGAAGATGCCATGAATGCAGATGTTCTTCAACAATGGTCAAAAATCTTTTGTTTTTCAAACCTAATTCATTAAAAAAAAAAAAAAAAAACATAAAATAGATTATTTCATGAAAAATGCACATGGAGGATATCTAGCCAATTATCTTTGCTAGTTTCTAAATGGACTACACAGATATGGGGATATCTTTAGAATTTAGAAGTCAGTTAATTACAAGATCTCTAAATCACAAATACACTTGGAGAAAAGCTTGTACTGTTTGCCTCAACAGCAAATACAAAATAAAATAGGAATTAAATATGGCCCAAAATATTCTGAAACTGTGGAAGACTGGGAAGAATTCCCTGAGAGATGAAAATTCAACATCCTGTTTGTAGATTTTGTAAGAGCTCCCTTGAGCCTGAAAGAAAAAGCATAATAACAAAACTAATTCTCAAGATTTAAAAAACCCTGCTCTATTAAGAAACTGAAATTACATTTTAATGTCTGGGCATAAACATATTTAGGGCAGTTACATAATCCATTCAAAAACATGCATCAAAAACTAATGGTAACTCATGAACTATTTAATGTTGAACTTTAATACATATTTAGGGGAAATGTAGTAAAGAAGAAAATGCTGAAGAGCTAATCAGACATGGTCTGATATTTATTTACTAATTACCTTCAAAACCTGCATTAACCTTTCTATATTTCAGTTAACTCATGACTTGTAGTCTTGCACCCTCAGATTATGAGGAAGGATACAATTGAATTATACTTTGTGTCTTGCCTGCCACTTGAAAAGCACTGAAATCACTGCAAATTAAATGACAAGAAACTCAGTCAATATTTCATTTGCTGCTTCACAGCTGTTGAGAAAGTTGCTCTTGGAAGCTGATCTGCAGGAAACAGAAGTTCACCTTAGCATTTCCTGGACATTCAGAGGGAAAAAAATATCTGATTGGGGTTAAAGGTCTTCCTCACAATATACTCTACCATATAAGTTCAGGCCTGATTGAAAGGTATTCATAACAATATATTCTGTCATATCATAAGACAATTTTTAATTTAGTTTTCTATATTGCTCACATGGAATTCATAACACTCAATACACTTGGAATAAAAACCATAACTTGCCCTTTATGAATTTTTAAGTAATTCTCCTTCCATCAGTGGATACTAAAAGCTTTGAAACGATCCTAATTCCACACTTTGTTCAGAGGGATAGAAACTCTCAATATTACAATTTAGCCTTGTTGATGAGACAATCAACATTAGGAGTGGATTCTGAAAGCATGACCATGGGCTTCGGGTGCAAGCTCTATTCTGCAAAGCAAAGCAAGTATTTGGATTTCTTACTCTGAATCATGACTGAAAAGAACTATTAAGAAAATTTGCATAACTTGGGAAGAAAAATTAGAAATTAGCATGAATTTCTAAGCCTTTTGAGATGAGGAATGGACATGAAATAAAAATGATTCAAGATGAAATGTGAATATTAAGATTTAAATTGATTGTTGTTTTCCAACAAATGGGAATAGTAATCTAAAGACATTCATAATGTATACATTCTTTATAAAATTGTTTTATATAAAATTAATATTACATTTTATGGAAATTTTATCTTAGAACTTTTGCTATGGTTAGGAATCATCAATAGGTGCTGCTAACTATCTATGAAAATGAAGTACTTATATCTACTTGTTCAGAAGTTCACATGGCACTTCTGCAACCAGCCAACAGTATTGCTGCATTTGTAGACTAAAGCAATGACCTAAGTATGTAGTGTACCCTGGGATTTGAGCTTCTTATGTCCTGAATAACATTCATGTCCTATCTATTTAGCTGAGATCTGTAGGTCAATATGAATGTTTTTTAGCATAGGAATATATGTAAATTTTAGAAAATAAATGGTGAAAAATTAAGTATTAAAATGATTCAGTAATGTATTATGAGTGGTCTGGTGGTTAGTGTCTGGATTTGTTTCCTTATTTTTGTGTCTTATTAAAAGAATTGAGCCAGGTGGTAGTGGCTCACACATTTAATCCCAGCACTGGGAAGGCAGAGGCTGGTGGATCTCTGAGTTTGAGGCCAGTCTGGTCTACAGAATGAGTTTCAAAACAGCTGGGTTACACAAACTCTGTCTTAAAAAGGAAAATGAAATAAAGTTGCATGCAGAATTCAAAATAACAAGGAAAGTATTTCAGAACAAAGTAATAGTGAAGATATCCGATGTTAAGAGTGAGAAAGAACTGACTGAGAGAGCACTCAAGGTCTGTCATTACTTTGGGGGGATACCTTTAACAGGGTATTAGAGAATGGTGAATTTCGATTGCTAAGGGTAACAGTGTAGTCTACTTTTTCAAGTACACAATGTAGTACAAGCATCTCAAGGAAATGCTTTGATTGGAATAACAGTTGTATGCTCAGCACATTTCATTTTATAGATAAACTTTAAAATTAAAAATATACATAATTCACCTTGGCAGACACATAATTTTGGAGAAATAATTGTTAAACAATTAGGCTCATTCATGACATGTGGATGTTGAAGGCTAGATTCATTCTAGGTATCAAGTATACCAAATTATATTGTCTGAGTAGTTATAATTACATTTTGAAAACACAGCACCTTACTTTAAGAAAGCATCTTCATTTGATTCTACTTTAATTCACATATTTCACCTTTCAACATGTAATTTTTCTAAAGCCACACTTTGCTTTTTTTACTAATAGAATATCTAAATTTCCTACTAATTCTTAATCAGATGCATCTTTCAGTGTACCATCCTCTTTCTCTAAATTACTTAGTGTCTAAAGTAGACTTCTCCAAGAAAAGTTCCAAAAAGAACATTAGTCAAGTAAAATAGAAATCTGCCACCTCTGAAGTCTATGTTATCCACAGTTGGTAAAAGAGATCTACCACCACCAGCGTCTTGGTTTCTTTTATAACATTTTCTTCCATCCTCCTGCCTGATTTCTACCTTAAAATTTTAAATCCAGAAATAAAACTAAGCCACATTGTCCACAGTACAGACAAGGGGAAGTGGATTGGAGAGGTGGAAGACACAGGTTCATTCCCTTTAGCCTCAGCCTAGGAGCCTCACAGGGCACCTCTCAACAGTCATATCCTCCTATATTATACCTCCTACCTGAAGCTCCTATCACCAATTGCAATCTGTCTTCCAAAGTGCAGCAGGAAGTCAATCTTTTCCATGACTTGGGGGTCTCCTCCCAAGCTCTTTTCATAACTCACCTCTTATTAGTCAGATTAATCTGATCTCCCCATGTTTCACTTGCCCTTAACAGAGAAAAAAAGGAGATGCTTTGGCTTTTAGATTTTGTTATATGGATTAAATAAGATTCAATATGTAAACTGTTTTAAAGAGGGTTTGGAAGAGTAAATATATAATTGTAAAATTATACTTAGTCATATTGTATTTTTATAATAGAACCAGACCAGCCCCCAGGCTGTCTTCCAGGCTTTCTTTCTTCTAAAAGAAGAAGAAGAAGAGGAAGAAGAAGAAGAGGAGAAGAAGAAGAAGAAGAAGAAGAAGAAGAAGAAGAAGAAGAAGAAGAAGAAGAAGAAGAAGAAGAAGGGGAGGGGGAGGAGGAGAGTTACATTGATCGCTACTTTGTTATTATATAGTATATATTGTGTGTACAGATATAAAAATGTTAGTTCATATTTTCTTTTATTGTTTCTAGTTTAAAGTGTTGCTAGTTTTAAAGGTTATAATCTGCTTTGGAAAAGATATTTATTTTCTAATTTAATTATCCCAAGTAATAAAACATATTGAGAAAAGGAAGTATCTTAACAAATCAGCTAAAGTGAGGTAAACAACGGAAGAAACACTTAACACCACTTTCTCACCCATAATACTAGATTCAGCCTTCTGCTGATGGTTCCTCATGAATTTTCACTCTTCCATATATGAGCTTCTGCTGTGTGCATCCTCTTTAATATTTGGCTAAGTACTTAAGAAAAGGCTTTTCCTTAAGAACTTCTCCTGTTTCAGGCTCCTTTGGCTACTACTATGTGTCAGTATTCTATAGATTATTTATAATATTTCAATGACACGATACTAGAAAATATATTTTCTTATTTTCTCTTGCTTTATTTTTTTTTTACCAAGACAAAAGAAAACGCTGCATGACCTCGTTGTCCCTGTACAATCGTCTGGAGTCTGAACACGTGGAAACCAGATGTATTCTTAAAAGAAATGAAGACCCAGCAGCAGCAGAGTAGCTGGAAACAGAAGCTCAGAGTTTAATCTGCAAGAAGAGATAGAGAACAGAGAAAAGTGGCTAGAGGGGGACCCTGAAGTCAGATTTGTAATCTTGCACAAGTCCAAGAAAAAAGGTTAATCAAGTAGCTTGGGAACAAATTAGACATTAAGAGAATGAGCGCACCAAGGAAATGCATTCTCTTTCTAGTTGTTTCAGGGTCAATGATTTATTTTCAGATTTAAAGAGCCCGTAATGGCCTGGTAGCCATGAAGTTTCTCATGCAGCAACTAATTTAATTCCTCTAACAGAGAAGTGGTGCTTGTGATGTGTTCCATAGGAAAAGCTTGAGGAAAGAATTGTTGTATTAGACATTTATTTGGGAGAGTGCAGGGAAGGTTAAGCAAGATGCAGGTAAGTGCAAAAATGGTCAAAAACTGAAGAAAAATTAGGTTTGGGCTGGAGGTCGGCTGCTCCCTAACTCCACAAGGAAAACTTAGGATCCTGAGTCATCACAAAATTAGTTAGACCTCACAGCCTCGTGAGGTCTAATCTTAGCAGAATATGGCTAAGGCTGCCCCACTGGATGGGGACAGCATGGGATGCAGGTCAACTGGTCTGGTTTGTTCAAGGTATTCTGTGTAGAAGTGAGCAGTTGTGAGTTTTTGCATCCAGCACTGAAAACACCTGAGCTGAAGGTGCATTGATTCATAATACTACTTCCTGAAACACAGCCAAGTACTATTTTAGGAAGTACCTTCATAAGATGGTTGCTATATCTGGCAATAAGAAAATGCATTAACCAAGATCCATTTTCTAACCCACTTAATAAAAAAAAAAAGGCAGAAGGAGTGTCTCTAAGTTTTCAGAGCCATTTAGGAAAGGGGAAATCACATTTCAGGAACTACTATTATGATATTTCAGAGGAATAATCAGGACTTTAGTTGCTTTCTACTCACTATATTTTATTTATAATATCTGGCAGTTCTAGTATCACTAAAATAGAATTCTAATCTCTTTTCACTTTGGTTCACATGTGAATACATAATTATTCACGATTCCACCAAGAAACTTGTCCTAAGCCATTGAAACCAATGTTAAACATTACTCAAGAAAAGACCGTTAAATTTTATTGCACAGAGGCAGTAATTTTTTTTTTTCGTCCATTGAAATACATAATCAGTTTTAACACTGTAATTCACACGGAATGAAGCAAAGGCATATGTAAAGAGATACAATTAGCAACGATCTGCAAATGAGCTTTTTTATCACAGACCATTTGTTTCAGGAATACATTCAAACTTCTTGTGCAGAAGTATATTTTTCATTTACTGAGAGTTGAAGGCTAAGGTTTGAAATGGGATGCTCTCTTCATTTAGTAATATAACTGAGCATAAGTTTAAAGCCAAAGCATTTTCTGAGTCAGGAATTTGAGCTGTGAAGGTGATTTTTTTAATATTCCAATGTTCAAGTATACAAGATTCATAAAGAAAAAAATCAGAAATCCTTTTCATGCCTCTATAACTAGTTCTAGAAAAGCTCCGGGACTTAGTAAACATTCTGTTTATATCCATTCAATGAATAGAAATTTGTCTAGAAGTGGCTGCTGAATGATCTTTCTTAATTTTTCTTATTCATATATTTTGCTCATACTCTAAAAGTCCGATACCATGCCATAGACAAGCAGCTATTAGCTAGCAAAGTAAAATCTCGAAAAAGTTAGGTAGGCTAGGCAATATTTCTGAGAAAGAGAGTTACGCTATCATTTCAGATAGCCACTTTTCTGTGACATGACCATCTGAATGGGTTCTACATTGATGCTAGTATATTATTCTCCCTTAAAAGTTCCATAAGCCACAATGGTGAGGAGAAATTTGTCTTCCAACATCTGTTATCTCCAAAGCATTGCAAGATAAAAAAGAAATGTCTGCATATTAAAATATTGTTTCTTTCCCCATAGAGAGTGTATTAAGTTGTCTCTCTTTATGCTATGACCAAATTCTGAAAGAAACTATTTAAACATCCAAATGTTTATTTTGGATCACAGTTTGGGAAAATGCAGCACATTTGGTGGGAAGACATATTGGAGGAATGGGGGTACCAAGTAGAAAGTGGGATTTTTTGAGACACATTATTTCATTTTATTGTTTGCAAACTTTCATTGGCTTTATCCATACAATAGCAACATATTTCTTCCATTTTATTAGGACAAATATTCAATAAGTTGAAATTATTAGTAGTCAATACCTTAAGCTTTCTCTTAGTCACTTCTGGAGAATATAACTAAGGCAGTAGTTCAAGAGCAGTCAAGATACTATTTCTCTATTTCTTCTGATGAAAATATATTCATTCAAAATTTGTATTAAACAGGATATGTACCTTCCCAAAGAGGAATAATGACATATGAACTTTTCAAAATTTCTCTCATTCATGATTCAAGGTGTATTTAATTATTTAAAATGTAATACAAATAAAGAATAGGAAAATTTGCAACAGTGACAACTTTGTTCAAATTACAAGTTCCAGTGATCAAATTATGAATAATATATTTTCTCATAATTTCAGAATCAATGTAACTTTAAAGTCAATTTCTTCACTTTATTTTGGTTAGATCTGGAAGTAATTTATTTACTTCAAAGAGGCACAACTAACAGCTCCTGTAATTAAGGGAATTAAATAAATCTCACTCTCATTCATCCAATTAAAGGTTTAAACTGCCATGTGTGTTACTGTTTCCCAATTATTTATACAAACATAAAAAGAACAAAAGTATTTTAAATTAAAACAACTAAAATAATATTAATCTATGTGACAACTAAGGAATTAGGTTTTAATAATTAATTGTCGAATATTTGCACATTGTGATAATCAATCACAATCTTATCAACTTGCCTAGACCTGGAATTAACAAAAATACAAGTTACTGGGCACACCTGTGAGGGATTTTTTTTTTTTATTATGTCATTTGGAGTGGGAAGATCCACTCCTAAATGAACAGCACCTATTGGCTGCAGTTCAGATGAAAAGGGGTGGAAAATTGAAATACAGCTTTTGCTTATTTACTTTCATTCTCTCTGACAAGCTCATCTACCTGTGATGTTGCCACCCTTCAATAAAGGCAGAGCAAGGCTACTTTAGAATTCCAGTGTGGATGGAAGACCACTGGTTCTCCAGGAATCTTCCAGGGCTTAAGGGCCACATTATGGCAGCCAAGGTACTATGTCTTGCAGACTGAACAGTAGTCAGGTGCTCAGAATCTCTAGTCTGAGACAGCCATTGTTGGACTACCCAAAACTTATAGTGAAAAGCTATTTTAACAAATCATCATAATTCATATTTACAACCTAAGAGAAAGAAGTTATACACAGTGGTGAGTTTCCTTTTGAAGTCTTATGTCATATTTTGTTTTTTTTTTTAATATAATTCTTAAATATTTGAATGGTTGAAATTATATGTAACTCAGCAAATATTTAATAGTATGTTTCACTTGTAAAATAACTATAACATTTCCTTTTATTTATAATTTTTATATGAAAATGTCCCATCCCAATTTTCATAAATTTGATATCTATTATATTTTGTATTGCTTTCATTTACAATATTTATCGAATCCATATACACTACTACCCTTGAGTGTGTTATGGCACACCTGTAACCTCCAAGCCCAGGAGGCAGAGGCCAGAGACCTCTGGTGACAGTGAGACAACCTGGGTTTCACAGTGAAATATAGAAATATAAAGTTTAAAAAAAAATACCAAAGAGAAAAAAAAAAAACTTTGGAAGCGTTAATTATTAATTTTCTTAGAACAGGTAAGAAGAAAACTACTGGACTTGTGTTCAAACCTCTCCCATAAGTTTTAAAACAGACTTCTCAGATTTAGCTATTGGGGAACACAACTACCTTGATGAAGATGATAATTACATGTAGCAGTATGCAGGACTAAACCATAGCATTCCTATTATTTTACATTATATTTTAGGGACTTATTTTTAGGGAGAAAGAAGGTTAGGTTGTATAAGAAACTTTAAAACCAGTAGGAAAAGTTATATAATTACATATATCTAAATGCAATCAAATATTTATAAATGTAGACAAGATTGTAAAATTGTTAGAAGAAAAGGTTTTGGTTACTTGTATGTAAAGTTGAATGTATCCATATTCAATATAAATGGTATTATACATATAGAAAAGATTACACTATAAAGAGTCCAGGGAATACAATTAAATCATCTTTACATTGGACAATAAATATCAATTCATTAGAACAAAACAATTATAATTGAAAACCTGATTTATTTGAAAGGTAACTGTTATAAAGTAAATACAAATTAATATTCTATTGATTTATTTTATATATAAGTGCTCTATCTGCATATATGCCTTTATGCCAGAAGATGGCATCAGATTTCTGAGATGGTAGTGTGCCACCATATGGTTGCTGGGAAGCGAACTCAGGACCCTGGAAGAGCAAGCCAGTGTTCTTAACCACTGAGCCATCTCTCCAGTCCCTTTTGTTTTTAAAGATTTGATTACTTACTATGTTTACAGAGTTCTGTCTGCGTGTGCCAGATCTCATTACAAGTTGTTGTGAGCTATCATGTAGTTGCTGGGAATTGAACTTAGGACCTCTGTAAGAGCAGTCAGTGTTTTTAACCTCTGAGCCATCTCTCCAGCCCAAATTCAATACTCTATATTGGTTTCCTTAATCTTCACTGAACTAACGTAAACACCAGTTATTGTCTTTGGTTGCCTTATTTGACATGACTTAGATGCACTCCTCATGCTTTGTTCATTCATTCCATTTTGTTTCTTGTTCACGGGTTTCATTTCAACAGGTAGAAACATTCACTTATAACTCTACTTACAAACTGATTCCTCAAATTTGCAGCAAAAGTTTACCATTCTCCTGTTTCTAACACCTGCAAGGCAATTCATAGCCCTGAACCCTCACTCCAATAGTTCACACAGTAGGTGATAATAGAAAAGGCAATGTTAATTTTCTGAATTTTATCTTAAAGCAAATGTGACAAGTTATAAACACAGAGCAGGTTATAAGTTCACGCTCTCCAAATTTAGCCAGCTATCCTGAGGGCCGCGTTAAATTTTCATGTCTCTTTAAGGTGGATTTTTTGATGCTCTGTTTGCTCAGTCCAAATGTTGAGCAGACTACTTTGAACAGGTTTCTGCAATCTGTATTAGTTCTCCAGGGCTGCCATGGCAAAATTACTTTATTCCCTACCACTTTGAGAAGTTCTATATCCAAAGCGAAGGTCAGCAGGGTCATGTGTGCTCAGTGCTCAGAGAGCTCTAGAGAACAAGGCATCCAGGCTTAGCCTGGTAGTTGGCAACACTGGGCATCTTTTGACTGGCACCATTGCACCCTTTGCCCCCGTTGTCACATGGCATTTTCCCAGGTGTGCCAGTGTGTTGTGTGTCCAAATCTCCACTTTTAGCCCTAATAAAGGTAAAAATGCACCAGAGTAGCACACGGCCTGATCTTTCATGCCTTTATCTCTACTACTTGTAAAACTACCTTATTTTCAAATAATTCCTGGGAAGGCAGACATGAAATTAACTTCTTCTTGCTCCAATCCACTCTAAACCAACCCACAATTGTGCCTAAAATTAATATAATTTCTAAATTAAAAAAATAAATATTTTATGCTGTGCAGAGATTTTCTGTGCAGTCTTAAACTCCTCCACTAATAATTCTGAGTTTAAAGACTCATCTCTTAAACAATGTATCTCACATGAGATTACATGGGTCTCAATACCCTGGGACAAAGCTTCTCTCACTGTTTAAACTGAAGCTATGCTTTAAATGTAATGGGGAAGATACATAGAGTGGAACTAGAATAGAATTCCATTACATGTTGGACAATTGAAAGGAAAACAAAGGAGTGGATTAGTTGCCCTTTGGAAATATAAACCTCAGCTGGCATGCAAATTCTCCTGGCAGGTGGTAAGCCAGGCATCAGTAAACTTGAAGCAGAGTGGACAGAAACATAGAATGATACATTTTTTATTGAAATGAATATGTCCTTACAAAGTAGAAACACCATTTTTTTTCTTAAAGAATAACAAAAATCACAATATAACATGAGATTGAAAGGATTGAGGGGAAAAGTGAAATGAAATATATGTCTGAATTTTACCCTAAGCTAGAGAAGTAAGATGTGATATAAGTGGAAAAAATGGAGAGTTGCTATATAGACCACATTTGCTTCATCTTTAGATGTGAGAGTATACAGCATGAGCACAATGTCAGGGGTCAGGACGGTATTCTATACAGACAGTCCCTACTGTGCTCTGCACTATGAGATGAGTAGAGCTGCCTGCCATGTACTTTGCAATTCCAATAACACTACATGGAGAATTTTGAAGAGGAGGTTGAAAGAAGGAGGGAATGAATGAATCTAGTAAAGAACGTGAATTTGGAAATTCTGGAGGATAGTTGACAAGAGTTTTGAGCAAGCCTGGAAAGTGTAGAAGACAGTTACTCTTCAGAAAAAGGGAAGGGACAAACATAAGTAGGTTAGTCAATTTGGTAGCTGCTGGTTGAACATATTGACATCTATTTTCATTATAAAATAAAATGCATCACTATATATAGTGAATGACGGGTTGCTGGAGAGGGAATGTAAGGTTTGGAATACTTATAAAAGAGTTGGAAGGGGGAATTTACAGGAGGAAAGTTGTAGATTGGCTAGAAGTATTGGAAAAGCCTGGCTGTGTTCTCTGATCATAAAATATGCAAGAAACAGCAGTGTTATTTTGCTAACAGCATTCATGATTAGCACAGTTACTATTTTGGTGGTTTGTATGGTCTTTGCAATAGAAATATTTCAGATATGATTATTACTTCTGAAAGTGACCAGAGTTCATACTTGGAGTCCATCACTATTGGTCAATCTGCAGCAAACGTGCCTTCATTCAAATAATTATATCTCAAATAATTATCTTCCAGTATATTTTTCAATGCAGAAAACCTTCAAAGAAATATCTAACTCCTGCAGAAATTATTACAAATATGAGCATATTGCTGTGCTGTGGCAGTGGTTATATAACCAGTTCATAGGTCCTGAGTTTGCTTAGATCAAGAATTTTCAGAGTTAAGACTGTCACCCACATATCATAATTGTATTCTCTTCATCTTTTTTTTTCCTCAGGTCTACTTGTGATGAATAGTATGGAGTGAGGGTACCTGAATGTTCAGTAGTCTGCTGTTCTTAGCATCCATCCCCTATACGTTGCCACTTTGCTCTTCAGAGCCTTGTGCACTGGAATTGGATCCCTCTGCACAAAGGTTCAGATTGCAACATAACTGACTGATTCTTGGCAACACTAGAATCAACACGTGATGAAATATTTATGGTGTTAAGCAGCCTATTTTAGCAAGTTCACACTTAAATCTATAAATTGATTTTATTAATGAAGACATTTTTCTTCTTAAATTGTGTATAGAGAACTTGGTAAAATTGCTGAGCATTTGTGTAGTCAATAAATTTTATTATTGTTTATAAAAAAGCAATATTTTTTCTCTTAGAATTTATATGATTCTATGTTTCACTGCTTGAATGCCACACATTGTATGGTACCACATACTTGCTTATACATTACAACAAGGCAAAGCCTTTTATGAAACACCAAAGCCCTGTATACAAGATTGTCGCATCTAAGTTATTTTATTTAAAATAAGACTGTTTGGACATGCTCCAGTCAATAAATATATAGATGTCTGTTGAATAACAAAATTACTCATTGCTATAAGTCAGACACTGATTCAGAGGAAATGATGAGAGATAGTATATACCTTTCTAAACCTTAGAGTTAAAACAGGCAGAAGACAGGCAGGAATAAATAAAATTGGGTGAATGTGCAATTTCAAAATAGGCCAAGAAACTCATAAAAAAATAAAGAACTATGCACTGGCTTTGTAAGGAAAAGGAATCAGTGCATCTCTGATCATCTTGGTCTGTTACCATCACAGACAAAGCATACAGATGAAGAGGATGGAGCAGATGGCAGAATACGCAGGATTTCTGAAGAATGACCAACAAGATATATGGCAAAAGGGTGATGAGCTTGTATTCCATCTACATAAGGTAGGGAAGACACTTGGATAAAGATACAGAGGTAAAGAATAAGCAGAACACACTTATAACCAGTCTTTATATATCACATTGAGAACTTTAGGCTGTATCAACACCCTAAATTCTACAGGCAGATGATAACAAGTTGAATCTTAAATGTTTCCTATGTGTCCTTTTGTGGAAAGTTTCAGTCAATAGCTTGTGGCACCATGGGGAGGGGGCAGTCTGAATGGCAAATGGTCATAACTTTGAAAAGACTGTTCTTCGTCAGTATATCAAGAGCCCAGACTCTTTGTGTCTTTCTCTTTGCTCCCCGGCCACTGCAAGCAAGCCTTGTTTTGTCAAATGTTCCCACCAGGATACTCTCACCACATACATCAGAAAATGTGGCCAGATGACCATAATAGGAAATCCCTGAAACTATGAGGCAAAGTAAATCATTCTTCCTGTTAAGGTTTTTAAAGCAGGTAACTGACCACAGTTACAGAAATTTAAGACAGAAATGAAATGAATTTAAGACAGTATTTGTGTTTCTGGGATACTTTTATAAAGTGCTACAAACCTGGTGAACTTGAAATAAATTTCTTGTTCTATGATTCTAGAAGCTGTACCACTGAAGTCAGGGTGTTACTAGTTAGATCCTAGTTGAGCACTCTGGGTAACACTTTTTTCATGGCTCCCTCTTGGCTTCTAATGGTTTCCCAACAAGTTTTGTCATTTGTGGCTTGCAGAAACATGACTTCAATTTCAGCCATTCAGTTGCCATAGAATTCTCCCTACATGAATGTCTATGTTCAAATTTCTGTTCATAGTAATATTAACCACATTAAACCTTGAACTGAAATGCTCTCGTTTATTAGGCCAAATTTACAAAGAATTTATTTCCATATGATGTCCACTGAGACACTAGAGACTAGGAGGATTTCAACATATCCTTTTAGAGAATATAGGTCAACCCATCACAATATAAAAAGGAATTGTAAAGTGAGTGTTGGGGGAAAATAATGAACTGGATCTTGATAACTATTTGAATTACAAATCATAGCAAGTAATCTCTTATGGAAGTGGAGAAATAAAAAAATACAGTTCATGAGAAGAGACCCAGGGAAAGAATGTTCCCAAGGCATACAGAGAAATACATAAGAAGTGAAGGTGCCAGGAAG
Organism: Onychomys torridus; assembly: GCF_903995425.1. NCBI lineage: Eukaryota > Metazoa > Chordata > Mammalia > Rodentia > Cricetidae > Onychomys > Onychomys torridus. Next base: position 52,968,630 of record NC_050454.1, read on the forward strand.
ACTGAGATCAACCTAATTTCGAGAGAATGAAAGTACTTAACAGGAAACAAAGGATTAGTAAGATATTGCAACATGGTAATAATTTAAGAAGTAATGGATCATCCATGGCCCTCCTAAAGACCAGTATAGCAGTAACATAATAATATCTAGGTGTTAGGACTTGTTCCCAGGCCCCTTGACACCATGAGGAGGTATTGAAAATTTAAGTTTCAGGGGATTTAAGTAGGGGAAGATTTTTATATGAGAAGATTTTAGGACCTGGAGGCAGGCCTTTATTGACAGTGCTGGGGCCCTGGTCCGTTCTCCCTCACTTTGTTCCTGGTCACTAAGAGGTAAACAGCTTGTTTCATCTGTGCTTCCTGCCATGATGTGTTAAGGGAGCATGGACTCAAATGCAAGGGCAAGCCAAGCAGCTGGAGGATGAAACTTTTATACGCATGAGTCAAAAAATACTCTTTGTGAGATGTATAATACTAAGGTCTGAGGCCTTCACATATGATGGCATCAGCTTTTTTGTTTGTTCGTTTATCACAAGGATAAATCTGGATCACTAGGAAGAATAGTAAAGGCTGGATAGTAGCTTTGAGGTTTCCTTACCTGATTGCTACCCATCACGAGACTGGAGGCTTCTGAGATGCAAGCAGACATCTGCTCCTTTTAGCTCATGTAGAAAGAACCAGAGCAGCTGGGATACATCCTGTTGCTGTCAGAGAACCAGCTACACTGCTATTTCTGAGCTAAATATACATTGGAAACACTCCTCTTTGATGTTCCTGGATTTTAACACACTGCAAACATTTCGTAAATGTTCTAAACCATGATATTGTTATTTCCATTGTTTTCTCAAGCACTTCATATTGGCGGGAAACTCAATACAGAGCTAAGGCTGACCTTGAACTCCAAATGGTCCTGCTTCCACTTCCCCTGTGCTGGGATTACAAGAGTGCACTAGGAAAGAAAGCTAACAGTTTAAAAACATCAAATGCATGTGAACAGAGAAGGCAATGACGAGAGCAGATATTCTGTTGTTACATTAACCTATTTGATTCTTGGCAGTAATCTTTATATAAAATTCTTTCATTTGATACTCTTTAAAGTAGTTAATAGCTCTCTATGTATCCAAAGAGAATAATATGGAGACTATCTACAAATTGTGGGATTTTTGATGTATACAGATATAAACAAAAATGAATGAAGCTTGTTATACATATTATAATTTTAGCTGGAAGAAATTGAAATTTAATTTAGATTATTTTAAAATAAGTACACAATTTTCAATATCAAAATTGTGCAACCATGTGCATGGATTTTATTTAATTCAGTATTAAAATGTTGTTATATTTAGGAAATTTTATATTATATTATATTATATTATATTATATTATATTATATTTATGCAATAACAATTAATGAAAAAGGAGACCATGAATTTGAAGGAGAGCAGGAAGGGTACATGTGAGGTCTTGTAGAAAAGAAAGATGTATTGTAATTTTATTATACTCTCAAAAACAAAAAAAAATTAAAATCTATAAATTCTCGTGAATATTTAATAAATAAAAAACTTTTTAGTAAATTGACCTTATTTTTTAAAATAACATATAATAGTGAAACTAAAATATTTTTAATAATTAATATGGCAGATAATAATTCTGTTTCTTTCACTAGTATCATTAAATAGCATCCTGGATAAGCATATTATATGTCATGGATTTTTAAATCTTCACTTTTCCAACAATTTATAACTAAATGAAGGTAATTTATGTTTTCTTCAGATATTATGGATATTGCTACTAGAAATCAAATTGAAATTTACCAGTTAAAATATTGCGAATATAGTTTAGAAAATCCAAGACAAACTACGTGAGAATTGGTGTTCAGTGTTGCGAACTTCTGTAGGCTCAGGACAAGCCCTGAGGGATACATACATCTTTCCCTGCGTGGCCACTGTGAGAACCGTTAATGTTTTAGCATAGCCGTTTGTTTTTTTTAATTTTTTTCTTTATTATTATGGGTTTTAAATTTTATACATCAGCCATGGGTTTCCCTGTCCTCGCCCCTCCCGCCCCCACACCCACCTTCCCCCCAGCCCCTCCCCTCCATTCCCATCTCCTCCAGGGCCAAGACTCCCCTGGGGATTCATTTAAACCTGGTGGATTCAGTACAGGCAGGTCCAGTCCCCTCCTTACAGACTGAGCAAAGTGTCCCTGTGTAAGCCCAAGGTTCCAAACAGCCAGCTCATGCACCAAGGACAGGTCCTGGTCCCACAGCCTGGGTGCCTCCCAAACAGTTCAAGCTATTCAATTGTCTCACTTATCCAGAGGGCCTGATCCAGCTGGGGGCTCCACAGCCGTTGGTTCATAATTCATGTGCTTCCATTTATTTGGCTATTTGTCCCTGTGCTTTTTGCAATCTTGGATTCAACAATTCACACTCTTGCAGACCCTCCTCTTTCTTGACAATTAGACACCTGGAGCTCCACCTGGGGCCTGGCTGAGGATCTCTGCATCCACTTCCATCAGTTATTGCATGAGAGTTTCAAGACGACTGTTAGGGTGTTTGGCCATCTGATCACCAGACTAGGTCAGATCAGGCTTTCTCTCGATCATTGCCAGCAGACTACAGAGGATGTATCATTGTGGATTTCTGGGGACCGCTCCAGCACTCTGCCTATTCCTGTTCTCATGTGGTCTTCATTTATCATGGTCTGTTATTCCTCGTTCTCCCTTTCTGTTCTTGATCCAGCTGGGATCTCCTGCTCCCCTAAGCTTTCTTTCCCTCAAATCTTGCCCTTCATTACTCCCACTGTCGTCCAGGTTGTTCATGTAGATCTCATCCATTTCTCTGTCATTGGGTGATCCTTGGGTCTTTCCTGGGGTCCCGTTTTCTAGGTAGCCTCCCTGGAGTTGTGTAGCAGTCTAGTCATCTTTGTTTTACATCTAGTATCCTCCTATGAGTGAGTACATACCATGTTTGTCCTTCTGAGTCTGGGTTACCTCACTCAGGATGATTTTTTCTAGATCCATCCATTTGCCTGCAAACCTCATGATGTCATTGTTTCTCTGCTGAGTAGTACTCCATTGTGCATATGTACCATATTTTCTTTATCCATTCTTCAGTTGAAGGGCATCTATGTTGTTTCCAGGTTCTGGCTATTACAAACAAAGCTGATACAAACATAGCTGAGCAAATGCTCTTGTGATTGAGCATTCCTTAGGTATATGCCCAAGAGTGCTATAGCTGGGTCTTGGGGGAGATGGATTCCCAATTTTCTAAGGAAGCGCCATATTGATTTCCAAAGTGGCTGTACAAGCTTGCATTCCCACCAGCAGTGGAAGAGAGTACCCATTGCTCCACATCCTCTCCAGCATAAGCTGTCTTCTGTGCTTTTGATCTTAGCCATTGTAACAGGTGTAAGGTGGTATCTCAGAGTCATTTTGATTTGCATTTCCCAGATAATTAGGGATGTTGAACAATTCCTTAAATGTCTTTCAGCCATTTGAACTTCCTCTGTGGAGAATTCTCTGTTCAGTTCTATAGCCCATTTCTTAATTGGACTGTTGGGAATTTTGATGTCTAACTTCTTGAGTTCTTTATATATTCTGGATACCAGCCCTCTGTCAGATGTGGGGTTGGTGAAGACCTTTTCCCATTCTGTAGGCTGTCGCTTTGTCTTGTTGACTGTGTCCTTTGCTCTACAAAAGCTTCTCAGTTTCAACAGTTCCCATTGATTGATTGTTTCTCTCAGTGTCTGTGCTACTGGTGTTATATTTACAAAGTGATCATCGGTGCCAATGCATTCAAGAGTACTTCCTACTTTCTCTACTATCAGGTTCAGAGTAGCTGGATTTATGTTGAGGTCTTTGATCCACTTGGACTTCAGTTTTATGCACGGTGACAAATATGGATCTATTTGCAGCCTTCTACACATTGACATCCAGTTATGCCAGCACCATTTGTTGAAGATGCTTTCTTTTTTCCATTGCACATTTTTGGCTTCTTTGTCAAAAATTATATGTTCATAGGTGTGCAGATTAATGTCAGGGTCTTCAATTCGATTCCATTGGTCCACATGTCGGTTTTTATGCCTGTACCAAGCTGTTTTTATTAGGGTAGCTCTATAGTAGAGCTTGAGGTTGGGGATTGTGATGCCTCCAGAGGTTGTTTTATTGTACAGGATTCTTTTGGCTATCCTGGGTTTTTTGTTTTTCCATATGAAGTTGATTATTATTCTTTCCAGATCTGTGAAGAATTGTGTTGGTAATTTGATGGGAATTGCATTGAATCTGTAGATTGCTTTTGGTAAGATCTCCATTTTTACTATGTTAATCCTGCCTATCTATGAGCATGAGAGATCTTTCCATTTTCTGACATCTTCTTCAATTTCTTTTTTCAGGGACTTAAAGTTCTTGTCATATAGGTCCTTCACATGCTTAGTTAGAGTAACCCCAAGGTATTTTATATCATTTGTGGCTATTGTAAAGGGTGATGTATCTCTGATTTCCTTCTCAGCCTGTTTGTCTAGTGTATATACAAGGGCTACTGATTTTTTTTGAGTTGATCTTGTATCCTGCAATGTTGCTGAAGGTTTTTTTTAGCTGTATCAGTTCCTTGTTTGAATTTTTGGGGTCACTCATGTATACTAACATGTCATCTGCAAATAGGGAGAGCTTGACTTCTTCCTTTCCAATTTGTATCCCCTTAATCTCTTTATGTTGTCTTATAGCTCTGGCTAGAACTTCAAGTACTATATTGAGTAAGTAGGGGGAGAGGGGACAGCCTTGCCTTGTTCCTGATTTTAGTGGTATTGCTTTGAGTTTCTCTCCATTTAATTTGACACCAAGAAATTATCAAACTGAGAGCTGAAATCAATTAAATAGAAATAAAGAGAACAATACAAAGGATTAATGAAACAAAGAGTTGGTACTTTAAGAAGATCAACAAGATAGACAAGCCCTTATCCAAACTAACTAAAAGACAGAGAGAGAGCATCCAAATTAACAAAATCAGAAATGAAAAGGGGGACATAACAACAGACAATGAGGAAATCCAGAGAATCATCAGGTTATACTTCAAAAACCTCTACTCCACAAAACTGGAAAATCTAAAAGAAATGGATAATTTTCTGGATAGGTACCACACACCTAAGTTAAATCAAGACCAGATAAACCATTTAAATAGTCCCATAACCCCTAAGGAAATAGAATCAGTCATTAAAAGTCTCCTAACCAAAAAAAGCCCAGATGGTTTCACTGCAGAATTCTACCAGATCTTCAAAGAAGACTTAATACCAATACTCTTTAAATTGGTCCACACAATAGAAGCAGAAGGTATATTACCAAACTCCTTCTATGAGGCTACAATTACCCTGATTCCTAAACCAAACAAAGATGCAACAAAGAAAGAGAACTACAGACCAATCTCCCTCGTGAACATTGATGCAAAAATACTCAACAAAATTCTGGCAAACAGACTCCCAGAACACATCAAAACAATTATCCACCATGATCAAGTAGGCTTCATCCCAGGGATGCAAGGGTGATTCAACATACGAAAGTCTGTCAATGTAATACACCATATAAACAAACTCAAAGAAAAATACCACATGATCATCTCACTAGATGCAGAAAAGGTATTTGACAAAATCCAACACCCCTTCATGATAAAGGTCTTGGAGCGATCAGGAATACAGGGAACATACCTAAACATAATAAAGCCGTTTGTTTTCTTATACATCCTTCTGCAAGTGCATATAAAACAAATCTTTAGAAATTGAAATATTATAAAAATTAACAGGAAATACTAAGTATAATTCTTCGGTAGATTACTAAAGCTTTTCCCAAAAGTCTCACTTGATATTACAAATTCCATTTTCATTGACACTTACATCTACAAAAAATTAGGATATATCAGAGATTCTGAGCTTAACAATACATCCTTTAACTTAGAGAAAATTCCTATGTAAATATGCTTGCCAATGTATAGGCTTCCTCGTGCTTTAAGGAAATATATAGCTTATTTAGAAACAGAAATATCTATGATTAAGCATATTATCAAAAGGTTAAATTGTATCTTTACACAAAAAATCTAAAAACCACCTAGGATAGGGTTTAGCAATAAAAACAATAGCTTGCCATCAAAGAGTTATTATGTATGCATTCAAAGGATTGTTAAAGTGGTGCTTCTCAAATATTCATGTGCTGAAAAATCACCTGGGGATGTGTTAACGCAGAGGGCTGGAGTTCAGCCCGAGATTCTAAATGTCTACCAGCCTCAAAAGTAAAGCTGCATCTGCTAGCCTAAATAGAAGATTCCTTAAATAATTTTCTGGAAAACAATTTCTAACAGTTACTCAAAATAAAATATTGCTTAAAAAACAGTCAAATCTAGTAAATGACACTATAAAAACTCTCAAGGTAAATCTGATAATGACAGGAAATATTTTAAAAATGAAAAAAAATTAACAACTATTATGAAATGCATTGATTCATAATCAAAAGCAAGAACAGATACACTATAAAAAGAGACAAATCAGTTTGTAATTTTCAAAACTGAGTATGGAATCATAATTTTCCCAAAGTACAAATATTATTCTATGTTTATATGCCTGATTTTCTGTTCTCTTCATTGCAAAGTCAATTGAGTAAGAAGTCAGGGCTAAGGACAGACACAGAGGCAAAGCTTGGCCAGCATCACACCTCAAAGTCTGCCCAGGCTTGTCCACATATATCCCCTAACCACACTTCAAAAAAGACTTTATGAAATCAAATCCATATTTGGTGATTTAGTGGTTAAGTTGCTGAACACTGAATTTGGAAGAAAATGTTAAACTTGGTGGAACCTCTATTGCTTTCTTTTTTTTTTTTTTTTCTGGGATCCAGGATTGTTTCATGTTCACTGTTGAATGAATACCTTCCACACATTTGCAGGCTGTCATGGCTGCAAGTAGATGTATTTTATAGGAGACATAACGGGTCAAGTTCCCTTTTAACTCTACCTGGTGTGGGCAAGCAATGGATCTTGATGCTGTAAAATCATACCATCAAACTGATGCAAGATCAGATTGCTTTTCCAGGCTATGACAATCTAGGGTCAGTGATTTGTTTACCTCTAGAGAGAGGGAAATGACTGAATGAAAGAAAAGTTTTTTTTAAAAAAAAGGAAAAAGGCAGAATCAATACTGATTGACGAGAAATTATTTACAAGACATCTTTGAGGGGGCATGGAATAGGGACTCATAAGAAAACAAATTCTAGATAATAGACAAATACAAATGTTTCAAACACTGGGTCAAGCTTGTATAAAAATTTTTATAATGAAAAGAAACCTGGAAAATATTACTTCTCCTCATTCAGTTATTAGGCCAAAAAAGAAAAAAGTATTCAGAAATGAAGAAAATGCAGATCAATAAGACTCCTGTTTCTTCACTGCTATCCCTAAGACTTGGGATATAGATTAATATTAAAACACACACACACACACACACACACATACACACACACACACAAATATACAATCTTAGACTACTGAAATATTATGTAGTATAGTGCCAAAAAATTATTTCATTAACTTGTTTGTGTTTCCAATTTTATATATATATAATCTCATTAACTTCATGATTTTTATCTGAATTTATCCTTATTATTGTATTGGACTCATTTGACATTACACATATTTTAATATCCATTATATCAGTAGGAAGACTAAAGTATTGAGTTTCTTGTGCTAACTACTTAATTTCTCAGTATGAGGTTTACACTGCAGTTTTGTTTGAAACTTCAGAGAGGTTACTTTCTTGTGGAAGATTCAAAAGTTTACAAAATAGAATAGAATCTGAAACATATCAAATATTTCACTTTGCTGTTTTAAGTGTATTACTGACAATAAAAAAGGTTGTTTTTTTGTTAATATTGTGACATTCTAGATCAGGAAAGAAGAAAAATGAGATTGTGTATTAATTATCTGTATAGCAATTAATTCAAATCAATGAAAATGCCAAGATGATTGAAGTATTTGAACTGATGATTGAGGGACGTGACTGGAATAAATAGCAAGCCATTGAGCCTAAGAATCAAGAATCAGGGTGTGCTGGATTGACGTACTCATGGACAGAAAGTATTATTTCATTAGAAAATTATAAAGGGCTGAGCAGCTGATCCAAGAATGAAAGTGCTTGCTGAACAAGTGTGAAGACAGTAGTTCTCATCCCCCCAAGCCAAGGAAAGATCCAGATGTACCACACAAGTGTCTATAATCCCAATGATCCCATATGGAGGTAGAAGGCAGAAAGAGGAAGATCCCTGGAAGCTCATGGTTGCTGTGTTTGACATGTACAGCAGAAAAACAGCAAATGGACTCTGCTCAAACAAGCTAGAAGCAGAAAACCAGTTTCCATGTTGCCATTAAATTAAAAAAAAATATTCTCAACTCTGTCTAGATAACACTTATGTTACATATGTATATATATATATATGCGTATCTGTACATATAACATATGTATATATTTTATAGAGATATATAACATATATACCTATATATCTGTTCTAACTATATCTACATATGCTCCCTCACTTAACCTCTCCATAAGAACAGAAGATTTTCAAGAAAGTGTTCTATTATAAGAATATTTTAATAGCTAGTAAAATGCTAGATGCAGACTAGTGTATGGCTGTCTCTGAATAAAAATGTTAATAGACTGTACATGGTGCATGTATAGTGTTCTACTAGAGACAATAGCTGGTTAGATTATGAAAGAATCAGAAATGAGAATGGACCAAAAATATAAATTTCTAGGTAAAATGTAGAGACAAAAATGTGTAAGTCCATTTTCTGAAATAGAAAATAATCATAAATCAACTGATTTTAAAACTTACTAAGTTATCATATTTGTATCAATTCTATTCTCCTGACATTAAGAGAAATTTATTTGTTAATTGGAAAAATCCCAAATATAGTGAATTTGCAACCACCATAACATCTTTTAGGTTTACACAGAATAAGGAAGAGTAATTTTTAATCATACAAACACAGGAACAGTCCTTTTTCTTTTTTTAATTAAGAAATTTTTTATTCATTTTACATACAAATCACATATTCCCCTCTCTTCCCTCCTCCCACTCTCTCCCAATCTTCCCCCACAACCCACCCCGACTCCCTCCTTCAAAAAGGCAACATTCCCTTCTACAAAAAGGTAAGACCTCCCATGGGGAGTCAGCAGAACCTGGTACATTCAGTTGAGGCAGGTCCAAGCCCCTCTCCCCACATCAAGGCAAGGCAGGTGTCCCACCATAGGTGGGCTTCAAAAAGCCAGCTCTTGCACCATTTATCAAGGGGATAAGAAGAACCCTGGCTCTAGGGAAGTTCCCAAGAATCTACAAGGATGACCACATATTAGACTACTAGCAATAGTGGAGAGGTTGCCTGATCTAACCTAATCTGGTAATCAGATTAGTGAATACCTTAACTTTCATAATAGAGCCTTCATCTAGTGACTGAGGGAAGCAGATGCAGAGATCCATAGCCAATCACCAGGCTGAGCTCCAGGAGTACAGGCAAAGAGAAGGAGGAGGGATTCTATGAGCAAGCAGCATCAAGATTATGATGGGGAAACCTACAGAGAATAGTCTGTCTTTCATCCATGCTAAAAATGTTACTCTTTAAATTTTGAAATGAAATAGCATACAATGGATTTATACACTTCAGGTAATGCATTTTCTGATCACTTCTGAGAATCTCTCAGTATGTAGGCTTCTGGATATTAGTTTTATTCTCCATATTATTTCTTTCCTTTTGCAATACTGAAACTCATTGCAAAAGATTCTTAAGGTGAAGTTTTTCTAAACCACATGTGCACTAAATCATTTTTCATTCTGACATGTCTGTTTCCCACACTTCATGTCATCATTTTTTTTTTGTTCTGAAAATAGTAGGATGCATCCTTAAAAGGAATATTTCTTTTTATCATAAAATTAGCCTTCATCCCCTATATGAAATGCTTGTAACTAAATTTCTAGTCTTATGTTAGCTGAGCAAAAATTTTGTTTCATATGAAATCAAAATTATCTCTAATGAAAAAATATGACTGTGAGTTATTTCCCTTTATATTAATTATGAATAAATCATCTAAGTTGGAAAATATTTGCAAAATAACTTTTTCTTAATTCCTTGAAAGCTTAATACAATGTATTTTGATCACGTTCATCCCCTAGACTCTATTCTTCCCAAATCTACCCTCAATTCTCTACTCAACTTTGTATTTACTCTAGGCTGTCCTCTCTCTTGAAACCCATAGAGTCCAAGTGGTATTGCCCAAATTCTCTTGGAAATGGGACCTGAACTGGAGCATGGTGACCTTATTGACTCACATTTCTTAAAAAAAAAAAAAAAAAAAAAACCTTATTCTTCTTCTCTCAGCCAGTATCATTTCATTTGTCATTAGCTCCCCATGTGATGTTGAGATTCTTGTCTGCCATGAGCTTGCACAGGTCTTGTGCATATTATCACAAGTGCAATCACTCCACTGTATCTAGAAAAATGTTTCATTGAAATAATCTAGCACCACTCTTGCAATTTTCCACCCTCTCTTCATACAGATCCCTGAGCCTTTGGGGATAAGACTTTATAGACACCCATTTAGGGCTGACTACCCCACAATTTCTTATTCTCTGCACAGTGACCAGTTGTGGTTCTTAGTGTTAACGACTATTTATTTACCTCAAAAAGAAGTTTATCTGATGGGAGTTGGCAAATACATTGATCTATGTGGATATCAATGTGAATTGGGGATCATTAATACTATGTCCGTTTAACAAAATAATAATAAGATGTTCTGCCCTATGCCCTATGACCAATCTAGTCAATGGCTCTTGATCCCATTAATGGTGTGAGGTAAGAGTTTCATTTTGTTCAGCAGATCTTTAATCAGAAAGTAGTTAGTTACCTGCATAATATTTTGGCACTATAGCATTAGTAGGCATGTCTTGTTAGACAAGTTGTTATAGTTGAGCATAGGTACATACCTGACTGAGACTAATGATCACTTTTCTTTTTCAATATTGTGCTAACCAGTAGTGAAGAAAATTCTAGGTCAGTACTTGCTTAATTTCTCCATTTTTTAATTCAAGTCTCTAAAGTCTTGGCCCACTAGGGCCTTACCCTCAATACTGGAAGGTAGCCAAGAATGTTGGCAATAGCCTGGAATGGGTGATTTCTTTTAAAGTTTGCAAAATTTTAACTCAGCCCTTCCTTGCAAAAGAAATGACAATATTAGTGGAAGGGGATAGGCTGCAAAGGTAATTATAGCTGAGTTCACACATTATTGCTGGATTGATTCTGTGGTTTGGTGAGTTTGTAAATAGAGATCTGAAGTAGCTATCATTGAGTGAAGAACTGGAAGAGGAGCAAAGGCTGGTATTAATGTCTTAAGATTTTTTTGTTAATCTAAGAAAGATAAAATGACTTGCTCTTTTAGGATCCCTTTCCATTGAAGTAGAAATCAAAACTTTATCCTAATTTTTGCTCTTTGTCGTTCACTAATTTAGACACACGTTTCTTGAGGGAAGACACTGCATCTAATCCAAATTTGGTTTGCCACTCTCCCCTGTACATGTTACAGTAATAGTTTTCAAAAGTGTGCAAACCAAGAAAAGGGTATTCAGAGAATCACAAATTCATGGTTAAAGTGATTAATTAAAATCACTTTCTCTATTTTTGAATTAGATTTTGATTTGTAATGTCAAATGCACTTAAAGCGATGTTACATACTAAAAAAAGAAAACACTAAAATAAACACAGTAAGTTTAAACCTATATGTATTCTCACTTCAGTGTTTCTAAGATAATCTATGTTATACTCTGACCATATCTTTTGATAAGTTATTGCTAATATTTTGTTAAGGGGATGGAGAGATGGCTTAGCAGCTAAGAGCACACATGGTTTATGGAGAGATCCTCTGTTTGGTTCCCAGCACCTATATCAGTTCACAGCCTCCTTTGGCCTCTGATGGTACCAGGCATATACATGATGTGCTCACACACATGTAAGAGAACATTCAAACATAAATATAAATTTTAATATATTTTAAATAATATGAAAATGAAAATAAATCTGCTTTAATGTTCATATACAACTAACCTGCTAAGGTGTATTTATTTCAAATTTTAAGCTCATGAAATTAGTACTTAATAAACAATAAAATATTTTCTCTATAGACTTTTCATTAGCTACGTTTCCTATTCTTTCCCAACTATAAGGCTTCTTACATAAAAATAAAGCTGCTTTAAAGCTCCATGTAATTGTTCATTCTCTGCTCAGAATCAGCATCTGGTAGGGTTTTTGAGCTAAAGTTAATTATTAAGGGGATTATTATGACAAGTTATCTTGCATATTAATGGCGGTAGTTGTTATACCCCCAAATTTGCATTTAACTAAGGTCTCTGGAGATGAAAAATAATTCATGTTCTTTTTCTTGCATATCGAAAATATACTGCTCTGCAGCTGAGCGTGGACTGCCCCTACAAATTAAAACTGATGTTGAACAGGGTTGACTAACATTAATGACCTGCCTACTATGTTCAATTAGAGATATTACTGCTTTGTATATTCCTACTTCCAGGGGGGATATATTAAGATGGATAAGAAAGGTGAAGTGAGAAAGATTAAGTGAGTCTTCTCAAATGCATAGGATTGCCAATGCTGGGTGAAGGGAAAGCCTAAGATCCATGCTACAATTCTCATTCAAGAAAAAGGGAAGCAGCTTACAATGTTTCCCATAAGAAATTGCATGTCTGACTGCCGGAGTCCAGCTTGTTGAAGGTTAATCATTGCCTTTTTAGCTTTGCATGCTCAAATTCAAGTTCAACTATCTACTGTGACCCAAGTGAGAAAATACCAAGAAAAAAAAGGCAGATTAGATATTAATCAAAAGTAAAACACATAAATTATCAACTATGAAATTGTTTCACAAATAGATAGTAAGTGAAGACAGCCATGCTGACAGACAGTAAAATAAAGCAATAATTCATCAAATGAAAACTACCCATGTGTAGTCCTGGGGCAGCCAGGACTGGTGACAAGCCCTTGAAAAGGTCAGGCTTTGTGCTATAGTAGGTGATTTGTACTGCAGGATGTGGTAGCATCTGGAAGAAGGAGACAGTGCTGAGCTGTGTATGGAAGTGAGGGCAATGAAGTAGGTGAGCCATAATTGGGCTCCAGAGATGTTTGATCGCTTCAAGATCCACCCTTTGTATAGTAAAACAAAGTGGATTGGAAAACAGTTGAACATGCATGTGTGACTAAGAAGTACGTGGTGCTAGAACAACTTGTATGTACAGACACAGGAATTCCTGTTCCTTTAATATGAGCTGTATCAGCCAGGTCAGAAAAGGAGAATGAGCCAAGAGTGTGAGGTGAAGACTCTTATCAAAATACTAAAGGAGAGAAAGATCTCAGAGCTAGAGGTAGCTCCCAGCAAAAAAAAAAAAAAAAAAATAGAGAGGTAGAGGGTAGAGACTGGTAAGTGCAAAGATACACACACACACACACACACACACACACACACACACACACACACACACACACACACACACACAATTAGTCCTAAATACCAGAGAAGAGAGAGGTGTTACCTGTAACTGAACACAGCTTATCTAAGTTCAGAAGTATTATAACAAGACTATTATTGAGATGAAGCTAAACAGCTAAATGAATGAGCTATGGTACAGCTGAAGAAAGTTACCATTGCAACAAAGTAGCTCCTGTAGCTAACAAAAGCATGTAGTGGGGCCCCATTGTTCCCTCTTGTCTCTGCAAAACTAGAGTATAACCACTTCTTATTCTTGGAACAGCCTCCAGGAATGTCTACTTGCTTACTGGAATTCTCTTTCCCCCAAAGGTACACACAGCCTTTCCCTAACTCTATTTCAGCATTATCCCCTTCCCCTCCCCTTCCCTTGCCCTAATCCTCCCTCCCCTCCCTCTTCCTCCCCATCCCTCTCCTTCTCTTTGTCTTTGGTTTTTCTAGTTAGGATTTCTCTGTGTAGTCTTGGCTGTCCTAGAACTCACTCTGTAAACCAGGCTGGCCTTGAACTCATATAGATCCTCTTGCCTCTGCCTCCTGAGTGTTGAGATTAAGGGTATGTGCCACCATCACCCAGCTCAGCATTATTCTCTTATTCATCCCATTTCACCTACCTCCATCCTAGCATGATTATTCTTCTATCAGTTGCCCTTCTTTTGATTAACAGGTGAAAAAATGCACTCTTGTTGCATAGCAGTATAAACTGACAAAAACTACTAAATGTTCTATGCCAGACTCTGTTGGAAAAGATTCATAGGAATTTATCTAACTTAATCCTCAGTATAGCCCCAGGAAAAGATGGAGACTTACAAGTATTATCTTCATTTGATAAGTGAGCAAAGATGATTTTAACAACTATTTATATTAATTTTCCAGGTTTTATTTAAAGTTATCTATAACTAATGGTAACTTTGTATTACTAACACTTCCAAGAGATGTTATTTGAAAAAATTGCTAGATGACATATAAATTTCCAATTAAACTGATCTATGAGATGTCCTTTGTTTAACTCATTTACAAACAGCCTACTGAAATGTGAGGCGATGACTTATTTGTCAATAATGGCCCAAGATTGGATGCATGAACACAAGAAAAACCTTCACTTTCCTGAAATTTCAGGGCTGGAGAGGCAGAAAGAAGAGGTATTCAGGTTTGCTGGTGAGTTCCAATTTTAGTAAAAGACACTATCTCAAACATGTGCACACACACACACATGTTAACATGTACACACACACACACACACACACACACACACACACCTACAAAGTACCAACCCACAATAACACACTTAGCTTTTATGTAACATCTTTGAGGCATTTTATATACTTCTGCCTACATGAGAGCCTGTGGTATATAATTGGATGTCTGGAGGATGCATTCATACTGTGATATGTGGCCAATAGGGGATGAAATGCTCAATTTATGGGCTACATAAAAATATCACTTCCCCATTGGTTCACATGAAGTTCACCTTGTAGCTTGTTTATGCACAAATAGGAAAGCAAGTGCATTCTCTCTGGAATATCAAGGTGTTCTATTCTAAGAACAGCCAATTTGGTGCAGGTGAGCACTGAATCTGCTATTAACAATTGATTAGAAGGATATATTTCAGAATGTTTTTCCCCAAGCAGAAAGAAAAGGCAATTTTAAACAGAAATCTCAGCTTCTATTATTATGTCTGATTCCATCATACTATTTTGTGAAATAGAACTATAATTCAAACCTGTAAGTTAATGGAATTTGACAGAAAGGTACACATCCCATTTTGCAAAAGAGCCTTGATTACTTTTGGTGCTTCCTTTTGATAATAAAGCCTTGACAGCATCCATTTCTCATAAGAACAGCTATATTATTTTCTCCTCAATTCTAAGTAGTTGCTCAACTTTAAAATAGTTACAAGTAAACAGAAATGTCTGTGCTGAAGAAAAAACAGTAGATACTAATTTCTCAGGCACTCTCTCCCAAGCTTCTGTCACTTAGGAAATTCAAAGTAACAAATAGGTGCAGTCTAAAACTTGGAATGCTGTAAGTTGTTTTACTTTTCATTTACAGGCTACATCAGTTAGGGTTCTGCTGGGAAACAGGTGCCATCTACTCAACTCAGGCAATCTGAAGAGATTTCTTAATAGAGCTATTATTTGCCAAAGCTAGTTTGTAGGTAAAACACAATGAACAGTGAATTACTGAGGGCTGGTAACAGCAAGACTTTTCTCTATCTTTAGGACAAAGAGGCAAAAATGAGACCAGGAAGAGGTAGATGGGGCCCGATACCTCCAAGGGAAGTAAAGTGGAGTAACACAGAGAGAAGAGACTTCTCTGTGATTGCTCCTTCTAGATATTTTGGTTGCTTCCGTTAGAAAAAATGATCTAGAAACCTACTGCCAGAATTCCTGTTAGTCAAACTCCCTAAGTGCAGACCAGGATAGAGTGGCGCAGTAGCATGGCTCCAGAAAGAGATTTGGAAGAAGATGCCCTCGCCTTCAGACTATCTTTTCAATTTTTTACACTAGACTATGAAAGGATTCACATCTGAGCTAATGACTGGAATTTGCAAGAGTCATTCTTAGTTAGATTTGAGAAGGGAAAGGCATTGTCTTGTTTGTACTGCTGAAGTATTTCAATAATGTAAGAAACATAAGAAGAGTATGAAGTTTACAGTCTAAGGAAACTAAGGTAGACCAGAAAAGATCAACCAGCCATTTAGCGTAGAACCTCTATGAACTGAAAAACTGATAGAAGAATAGAATTATTCTGTAGATAGCCAAAATGTCACTAGTTATTGATTCCATTTTTATTCACTTATTATTTTAATTTTTGAGTCAACATATACAGCAATAATAAGAGGTATCAGTAACACTGTTAGTAAATCTATAACATGAAGAACTCTGAGACCACTATATACAACTCAACACATAATTATTTATATAAGCACACGGACTTATCTGTATCTTTGAAACTCTGACCTATTTAGCAAATTCAAGACATTTTATCAAGACATAAATGTATATAAACCAATATCTGTGTGATGGAATAAGTTACCCAGGATTTGCGAATCAGTTAGAATCCCTTGTGAATTGGGTAAAATGAATTATTAAGTAGATGATTTGATAAATTTATATGACATATATTGGTCAGTGATTTGCAGACTTTTATGTTCATGTCCAGAATGTTAATACATGTCAATTGCTTTTAGAAAAATTGTTTTAAATATGAAAGCACCTAGAAGGCTGGCACTCATATTGTTCTCTATCCTATTTTTTCACTGTATGAATTATGAAGCAGTATGACAGAGCTCCATTCAACTGAGTAGAATATTGCCAAGTGAAGCGACATGTGATGTATGTAGAAAATATTGTGAAGATGTACAGAATACAGATGCAGATTCACATCTAGTTCTGAGATGGCAGAGATGATCTGTACTATACACATAAGAACTGAAGCAGTCACTGATGCATGGATGCATCTCTGTTTATTCAGCTTTCATCTACTGAAGTACATTTGGATCATGTTCTTGTTTGGCTTTTTATTAGCAGGAGGAGTGGTAGTCTGATTTGAAGAATATAGTTCAGAGTTTCTTTAATTTTGTTTTTGACATTTCTCATTGTATTGGATCATGTCAAGTAGGCATGTACCACTGTGCAAAGTATATTGAATTTTCTTCAGGTAGCTCAAAACAAATTAATTCTTTACCCACACATCTTAAGGCACTAATTCCCTGTACAGCCCAGCAAATTTAGAGCTGTACCTGTTCAGCATTTAAAGGTAAGGTAGTGCACCATAAACACCTGTTAAAGTTTACAGCCATCTGTTTCCCCAAGAAATTTAAATTCTAATAATACAGAATTAACAGATGGGGAAGAGCTGTAACCTCCGCTCTAAAGTAGGTAATGGCAACCTTTGAATTAAGATAGTGTCATTTTGATAGTAATTGTTTACAATGGCCACAGGGACACAGTCAAATAATGATGGCCCATTAGTGACAATCTTTGTTGTTGCACTATTCCATGGGTAGTCTGGATGTGGAACACTTCTTGATGATTTCTATGTCTCCATGGTAAGGTGAATCTTTCTCCTCCACCCATGACAAAAAATAATTGAAGCATAATGAAATGTGGTTCAGTATAAAATAGTCTTGAGCGAGATGAAAAAGTTGCTTTTGAGACTGTAAATGGCAATGTTTTAAAACAGAAATTAAACTTAGTTGTAACCCATTTGCATAAAATTAACTATCAAAATTAGGTGCTGAGAGGAAGTATATGACAAACTGTATAAACTTTGAGACATGGTTTCTTTTAATAGTCACAAGTAAGAGTGAAGACTCTTGGTAAAAGTGATCTCAAACAGGACACAAAAGGGAATTAAATTATTTCTAATGTCCAGTGTTTTGTTTTGTTTTTAAAGAATTAGTATGTTTTGTGCTGTTTTCTTTCACTGATCATAAAAGTAATGTCTGCACAATATAAATAATTCAAAGCTCACAGAGTGCTTGGAGTAGAAAGTGCAAGGTAACCACGATTTCACGCTCCACAAACTTGAGGAACAAACATCAATAAATCTTTTATTTTTCTGATTAATGACTCGAGAATCCACATGTCAGTTTCGTAAAGAGTCCAGCACATACCTCATATGAAGCTGGCTCCAGACTGCTCATGACTGATAGGAAATGATAGAAAGTAAGTAGCCTGTTTCATAAATAGTCCCTGCCTTGTGGAGGGGACTGAAATCCGCACTCAGTGTGCTGATGAAATGCCTCTTATATTACAAGGTACCTCTGTCAACATCATACTCTCCATCGCATAACAAAAGGGAACCATCTATAGTGAGAAATAGTCAGTGTTGTGCATTTCTGCACTCTTAGGTTGAGCTGATGGCCTCTGGATAGCCTATAGATTCAAGCAGACCTCTATAAATAGGTCATATATCATTTTAGTAAGGGGTATGTTTGTGTGTGTGTGTTGTTTGTGTGTGTGTGTGTATGTGTGTGTTGATTGTGTGTGTGTGTGTGCTGTTTGTGTGTGTATGTGTATGTATGTGTGTGCTGTTTGTGTGTGTATGTGTATGTATGTGTGTGCTGTTTGTGTGTATGTGTGTGTTGTTTGTGTGTGTCTGTGTGTGTTGTTTGTGTGTGTTTATGTGTGTTGTGTGTGTGTATGTTGTTTGTGTGTGTTTGTGTGTATATGTGTGTATTGTTTGTGTGTGCATGTGTGTGTTGTGTGTGTGTGTCTGTGTGTGTTGTTTGTGTGTGTATGTGTGTGTTGTTTGTGTGTGTATGTGTGTGTTGTTTGTGTGTGTATGTGTGTGTATGTGTGTGTTGTTTGTGTGCATGTGTGTGTTGTTTGTGTGTGTCTGTATGTGTTGTTTGTGTGTGTGTGTGTATGTGTGTGTTGTTTGTGTGTGTATGTGTGTGTTGTTTGTGTGTGTATGTGTGTGTATGTGTGTGTATGTGTGTGTTGTTTGTGTGCATGTGTGTTGTTTGTGTGTGTCTGTGTGTGTTGTTTGTGTGTGCTTATCTGTGTGTGTTGTTTGTGTGTGTTTATGTGTGTGTTGTTTGTGTGTGTGTGTTGTTTGTGTGTGTTTGTGTGTGTGTGTCTGTGTGTGTTGTTTGTGTGTGCTTATGTGTGTGTTGTTTGTGTGTGTTTATGTGTGTGTGTGTTGTTTGTGTGTGTATGTTGTTTATGTGTGTCTGTGTGTGTTGTTTGTGTGTGTGCGTGTGTGTGTTGTTTTTGTGCGTGTGTTTGTGTGTGTGTCTGTGTATTGTTTGTGTGTATGTGCGTGTGTGTGTGCGTGTGTGTGTGTGTGTATTGTTTGTGTGTGTGTGTGTTGTTTGTGTGTGTTCTATAACTGAAAGATGATTCCTGCTTTAATATCAACTCCTTTGCAACCTTTGTTCAATTTATTTTCCCCAAATACTTTGCCTTACGCCCAACAAAGTCCTTGTATTTAGACTGAGACTACATATAAACCCACATTCTTATCACTTTTTATATTTCTCATGTGCATGTTTTCATGTGGTGATCTGCATATTAATAAAGTCATATAGTCTTCTTATATTGATTTGGCTTTTTGAAGTCACCTCTACTAGGTTCTAGCTGGAGAATATTAGGCAAGCAGAGAAACAATGATGGTTTTTCCCCATGGAAACAAAGCCATTCCCAAACAAGTCA
This sequence comes from Onychomys torridus, assembly GCF_903995425.1. Classification (NCBI taxonomy): domain Eukaryota; kingdom Metazoa; phylum Chordata; class Mammalia; order Rodentia; family Cricetidae; genus Onychomys; species Onychomys torridus. The sequence continues at coordinate 52,988,367 of NC_050454.1, forward strand.
AATAAGCAAACATATAAGCTAAAAGCCATGCGTTCATTTTTGTTTTGTTCTGTTGGGTTTTTTTTCTTTGTGTGTGCGTGTGTGTGTGTGCGTGTGTGTGTGTGTGTGTGTGTGTGTGTTAATTTAGAGAGTCACCAGACACCAAAATTTGGTTGAGACAGAAAAATAAGTAGGTTTCAAAGCTTTACAGTGGACAGCAGGAATGAGTTAGCACGTGTCCTGTAAGAGTGACTGCTGTGGATAACCTCAGTAGACTAGCTAGAAGCAGAGTACCCATGGGGAAAGTGTGCTTGGTTTTCTCTGGTTGCTACTAAGCTGGCCATGGCCATGAAACCACCATGAGCTGGCAGTTGGACTGAGTTCTAGTCCCTGGGTGTTAATTGTGACAGGGTCAAGGGTCAGCCTCCTGAATGCTGTCTCAGAGACTTGTGGGTCAGATTTCTAGTTTTATATATGACATGACAACTATTCACGTTTATACCGAGTCTCTTATCAAAATTGCTATATATTTATCATCTTCAAGAGCACAAAGGTCTTTGATCAGCTATTGTGTTCTATAGTTCACACACCCTTTAGAAGCGTTAAGTACTTTGGGTGGAGTCACCAGCAGGCTCTTCTCCTCTCTAGAGGCTCTGTGGAAAATCTATTTTCAGCTCCTTCAATGTTTTGTTAGAATTCAGTAGTTGGAGCTTGTGGGACCAAGGGACTCATGTTCCATCTCAGGATAAATGAAGAATCACTTGCTCCTTCCAGAAGTTGCCAGCTTTCTAGTTTCTTGGAACTGTTCCTTCATTTTCAAAGCCAGGAAAAGTTTTCTTTCTAAGCTTAAGACAGAAACCTAACAAATATGCATCTATGCTTCTTAGATAGTTGACATGGGGGGTGTGAATGACTGTGTCCTGAGGTGAGAAGGTGCTAGAGGCAGGGGAAAGACCACAAAGGCAAAGAACAGCAGACTGAGATTTGAAAATGAAAAGCTGGGGGTGTGGCCGGAATTTAACCTGTGTCCCTCCAGTTGGTTGGTGCTGTTTGGGTAGACTGAGGGAGGTGTGGCCTTTCTGGACAAAGTATGTCACTTGGGAACTAGCTTTAAGAGCTTAAAGAATCATGACACTCTACTTAGTGTTCTCAGCCTAATGTCCGCAGTCCAACATGTGGGCTCTCAGCCTGGTGCCTTGGTTACTATGCCTGTCACTACACCGTGACAGGGATGGACTCTGATCTCTCTGTTATGTTCAAATAAACCTTCCTTCTTTACGTTGTCTCTGTCATGGTATTTCATCACAGTCATAGAAAAGCAACTAATACAGCATCTTAGAAAAGGACCATAATAATTGTATTGTCCTGCTGAGGATTTACAGATAAATTAATTTTAAAAAGCTTGTTTTGGCATCTTTGGCAGCATCATTCCCATAACTACCACTAACAAATAAAAAGGATATTGGTTTGAATATATGCAATTTTAAAACATGTAAGAATGGATTCAACTTCTGTTTCTGCCATTGCCTAGTTTAATGGCCTTGGGCAATATTTAACTTGATACATCTCCAGATTATAATCTGTAAGCTAGAGACAAATACAATTTGCATGTATGTTGTGAGTATTAAATGGAAAATGGTATTTTAAATTATTTGGAAAGGAATCCAAAAAATTGTCAACAATTACATTTTCTTTGTACATAAAGTACATCATGCCCAGTTCCAGATCTAAGTATCCAGAGAGATTGATTAACATAGTAGATCTTCAATCCGACAAGGATAAAGGCCATGTTGCTACTTACTCTGCTGGACATGCGAGCGTAATTGCCACATTAACTACCAGCAGAGGTCACATTTCAATTTGCACAGGGATGCATCTAAATCGTGTTTTAAAGTCTTGGCATCCTTCTACTTCAAGCTATCACTTATCCATACTACATCAGATGCATAGCATGCAGACCATTTGAATTACAATAGATTATTTGTTTACTTATTATCTAGTTTGCATTTAGGGTTAAGTTAATTATTTCCTTCAACTGACTATTAATATTTCATACCAATATACCCAGAGTGTTGGTTTCTGGTTTCATAACCTTTACAAAATAATTGGAGTAAGAATAAATGAGAATAGTTTCTATATCTTATGTGAATAACAATATCTCCAGGTTTTAAAACCTGCTTGAACATTGCCAAAATTTCCCACTTGTAAATGCTACTTTTTATTTTCTTTTAGGAATAAGATACTAAGCAAATTATAATTTATCTTTAAGGAAATTCAGAGGAGAAATTTGAATTTCAGAAGAAAATTGTATTTGGAGTTTCTAGCTCTGTTTCCCTCCCCTGCCACTCTTTCTGCTATACTGGTAGAATTAGATGTTCAGTCAGTTAATACATAATTAATTAAGAAGCAATCCCCCAAAAAAAGTTTCTGTGGCAATTCTTAAGACATTCCTTTGCATACATGTGTATCCCAAATCACAATAAGCCCATGAATAGTTAACTCTATTCTGGCATAATAGCAATATGTGTTCTCATGTTGTCATGAGCAACATGTAAGATAACAGGTAAAAAAAAAACCATGCAGCACAGTATCTGGTGAGCCCAAAGCAGCATACATTTACCATTCATTGGTTTCATTATGTATAACCATTTCTTGTGTTTGAAACATTTTAGCTGATTGGATAGAGGCAGTGGGGGCAGGACAAAGTACTATTGTGCCCAGGCTTCTGTCTGTAAGTATGTGCACATTGATTTTCTATTACAGAACACTTTATTCTATATTCTAGAGAGTTGCCGTTTAAAATCACCTCCCCAAATACTCAATGACTAGAGCTTCTGAACTGTTTGTGATGTCACATCACATTAAACATACGATTAAAACTCCCAACTTCTTTTATTCTTCATGCCTGTGTGAAGAAAACTGTGAATACCATATCAATTGCTTTGGATCCTTTATAATATCACACTGCGTTTCCAAGTCATAGGTTTCCTAATTGTAGCATGTACAAAATTTAGTGCTTCACATTTCATGGGGGATTATATAACATACATAATACACATTATTTATACGTCACCTAGGAATTTTTACTTTTCTGAAGACTTCATGAACATTATTTGTCATAATTATCTTTAAAACTACTATGTCAGGCAGTGGTCCATGGCTTTAATGCCAGCACTCAGGAGGCAGAAGCAGGTGAAATCTCCAAATTCAAGGCCAACAAGGTCTACAGAGCAAGTTCCAGGACAGCCAGGGATATACAGAGAAACCCTGTGTCAAAAAACTAATCAACCAACCATCCATCCATCCAAACAAACAAACAAACAAAACTACTAAATAACATTTATTTATATGTGTTTGAACCTATTATGCTATTTCCCAAGTCTTATTATTTAGTTTTACTTTTTACCTTATTCTTTAGCCTGATATAGTTCATTAGTAATATTATATCTAGAGATCTCTTAAAATTGCATTTAATCTGTGATTTCTTCCAAGATATCATATATTATTCACAATAAATGTATATTACTTATAGTATTAGCATATATAATAAAAGTATTTTATCATAGTTAAGGTATGTATTTTTAAACTTTAATAATTATTATCTATAACTGAAATTTCTATTACTGGTATAGGGGATCTAATGTAGATTTTTTGGGGTTTTGTTTTTTGTTTTTGTTTTTGTTTTTCTTTCTTTTTTGGTTTTTTGAGATAGGGTTTCTCTGTGTAGTTTTGGTGCCTATCATGGATCTCGCTCTGTAGACCAGGCTGGCCTCGAACTCATAGAGATCTGCCTGGCTTTGCCTCCCAAGTGCTGGCATTAAAGGTTTGTACCACCACTGCCTGGCTTAATGTAGGTCTTTAATGTGATAAACACATATTCCACAACTAAGATAGGTTGTCACACCTTTCCTAAGTCTTTGGTGATGCAATTTCTACATCTGCACAATGAAACCAAACTGTTGTTCTTTAGATTTCTTATGAAGTAAATGATTTAGCATGTTAATGTTATCTTTTGTTTTCAAAATAAAATTATAGTGCTATAGTAATAAAAGCAACATTATACTGGCACAAAAATGGAACCATAGATCAACAGAATAGAATAGAGGTCCCAGATATACACCCATAATCTACAGGTCACTGAGTTTTTACAAAGGCGTCAAAAACATAGTTTGGATAAAGGACAACGACTTCCAGAAATAGTGCTTGGAAACCTGGATCAACACACAGAGGACTGAAACTCAATCCCTATCTTTCACCTTGTACAAAATTCAACTCCAAATGGATCAAGACTTTAGTCTAAGAATGAGAGTCTAAAATTACCTTAGGGAAAAATACAAATTATAATTCATCATGCAGATATGAGGTGATTGTTTTCTGAATAGAGTCCCAGATAATAAGAAAATTAAAAGGTTCTGTACAAAACCCTGAATAATCAATCAAGTGAAGTGATAGCCTATGAATGAGAGAATAACTTTGCTACCTACTCATCTGATAGAGGATTAGTGTCTAGAAGATACTGTGAATCCCAGCAGGGAGAATAAGACCACAACCACAACTGAGCTAAAATGGAAGCAAGCCTGATTTATTGGGGTGCACCCAAGAGTTGGCTGACAACTGTCTCCTAAGTCAGGTTAAAAAGAACAATCCCAAACCCATCTCCTTGGCTCCTTTTAAGGAGAAAAATCAAGAGTAGTTTTACAGAAGAGAGACAAGTGTGATTAGGGAGGGGTCAGGGAGGGTCTGGATATTCTCAAGAACAAATCAGGGTCATGAGTTGGGGAAGGTCAGATTCCAGGAAACAGAGAGCAACTCGATTCTCACAGTAATAGAAAGTTATTTTTTAAAATACAGAATAATGGTTCCTGCCTTCATAACAGAGTAAGGCAGGTTTCTCAAGACAAGAAATTAAAAATCTAAACCTGAAGAAAATAGTCCCAGTGGTGGCAGCCTCCCAGCACTGAGAAGGCATAGGCAGGCTGATTCTTGTGAGTTCAAGGCCTGCCTGTTCTACAAAGGAAGTTGCAGAAAACCAGGACTAATACACAGAGAAACTAGTCTCAAAACAAACAACAACAAAAAAAGAAAAAAAACAATGTAATTAAAATTGGCTATTGAACTAAACAGAAATTATTCAACAGAAGAAATAGAAATGACCAGGAAACACTTTTGAACTATTATGCATAGTGGGCATGTAGTATTCATGTATATAGAAAAGTGGGCAGGAGGAAAGTTAACAAAAATGAAGAGTGAATGCAAAAGCCTAGATTAGATTAGATATAGATATAGATAGTTATAGTTGTTATAATTATAGTCATATATATGAAGTGTATATTTCATATATACATGAAATGTATATATATTATGTTAGTTTGAATGAAAATGGCCTCCATATCCTCATAGGGAATGGAATAATTTGAAAAGATTAAGAAATTTGACCTTGTTGGTGTTAAGTGCAACCTTTGGAGGAAGTATGTCACTGAGGTGGGCTTTGAAATTTCAGAAGCTCAAGCCAGGCCCAGTGGCTCACTCTCTCTTCCTGCTGCCTGCCAATCCATGCCTCTAACCATGATTAAAAAAAGCTAAACCTCTGAAACTCTACACCAGTCTGAATAAAATGTTTTCCTATAAAAATTTCCTTTGTAATCTAAATTTTCCTTATGGTTAAGGACATTGCATACCTTTTCTGTATTTTATGATAATAATTTTTTAAATTATAATATAATTACATAATTTCTCCTATTTCCTTCAGCTCTTTTCATATATCTTCATTTGCCCTTTCTCAAATTCATGGCCTATTTTATTTACTATGTATATATTTTCTTTTTTATATATGTATATACATATATAATATTTTTTCTTTAATATATGTTTTATATATAAACCTCTTTAAAATTCCATTTAATCCCAGATCTAATGTTTAACACAAGAATATCAATAATAAAAAGTTCTCTCCAGGCATTGGTGGTGCATTGGTGGTCCTTTAATCCCAGCAATTGGGAGGTAGAGGCAGGCAGATCTCTGTGATTTCGAGGCCAGCCTGGTCTACAAAGCAAGTTCCAAGAAAGGTACAAAGCTACACAGAGAAACTCTGTCTTAAAAAACCATTAAAAAAAAAAAAAGCTCTCACATGTATGTGGTGCTATGGGATGTCATTCTCTATTCTGTGAATATGTGTTGTTCTGATTTGGTTGATAAATAAAATACTGATTGGCCAAGCAGGTCATATAGATGGGGCATGCAGAAAAGAGAATTCTGGGAAGAGGAAGGGCTGACTCAGGAGTTGTCAGCTGGACACAGAGGAAGCAAGATGACAAGGTAGAACTGAGAAAAGATATCAATCCACATGGCAAAATATAGATAAGAATTATGGATTAATTTAAGTGTAATAGTTAGTCAGTAATAAGCCTGAGCTAATGGCCAAGCAGTTATAAGCCTCTGTGTGGTTACTTGGGAGACACAAATGGGAGAGATTTGTTCCTACTGCTGGCCGGCCAGGACACAGGAAAACTTCCAACTAAATGTAGTGAAATGGAACATACATACACACACACACACACACACACACACACACACACACACACACACACACATTGGGGTAGTGGGAATATAAAATAGTGCAGTTATTCTGAAAATTAGTTTCAAATTATCTCAAAAGAAACTAAAAACAAAACTACAAAATGACGCAGCTAGATTACTCCTAGTTATATATCCAAAGGGTTGTCTAGTCTACAACAGAGATCCCTATCCATTTCTGATCATTGCTGTGCTAGCCACAATAACTAGAAAATGGAAAAAGCCTAGCTGTCTATCAATTCATCAATTGATGAGTAGATATTGAAAATGTGGCACCTGTGCCCAATATTTTATATGATTTTATATAATCATAGAATATGAATAAAAACAAATTCTTGCATGCATGTGGTAAAAGGAAACCCATATATATATAATATATAGTGGTAGTAGCAATCTAACATAGCATGGCTACTTTGAAAACAATATATATTTTTATAATTATTTCCTATATAATGAGATTATTATTTTTGTAATCAACCATTATATGTTATTATTTCCCATGCTTAAATTGGAGTACCTGTGATATTTAGAAAACTGCAAAAGGGTATGTGGTGAGTGCCTTTAGGAAGAAGTGATAATATAATACATATAAAAGGAAAATAAAGACTAAAAATGTTGAACACAGAAAGTTTTAAGCAAAAAGGAGGATGAAGGGAATGGGGAGACAACTGGTCAAGAGGAAAGTTAAAAAACAAGAAGAGTGTGTGAAAAAGCCATAAGGAAACTATGTATATTGTAAAAACATACCAAAGAAATCTCAAAGGAAGATACCTCACACAGATAGACAATACTGTTCCTATAGAAGTGAATAGCTATACAACGCCAGATGTAGGATACCTCCACAGATGTTGGGGAGAGGCTCTCCAGAGGCCCACAATACACTACAGGCTCTTGTAAAGCTTCTTGCTTGCTAACAAGAACTGAAGAATAGGACTCTATGCCACACACCTCAGTTGTAAGGAATAGAGCAACCAACCGGTCAAACAACAAATTTATTAAAAAAATAAATAAATAAAAAGCAGCTGGATATGTACTGTGAAATACAAACATAGGAAAGTGGGTGCCATCTAATTTGAAGATTAAGTAGAACGTTGGGAGCAGTAAAGGCAACTCCATAGAAGAGTCTTGAGAATTCTTAAAATGACCAAAATTTAAGAGATGTGTTTGGAAAGAACCTCCAAAGAAATTATCAGTGGAAGGGTCAAAATTAGTAGCTAGCATTCTAGAAGTCAACACAGTAGAGTGATTCAATGAGAAAATGGTCTACTGTGAAATGTTAAGGAGAATCTAAGTAAAATAATGAATGGAATTTTTCATCGCTTCTACTAAAGAACAGATTGCCAGGGACATTTGGGGAAGTCCCTCGGCAGTCCAGGAGGGGAAGGAGCTCTGCGACATCAATGATGCTGTAAGTGATGGACAAGCAAAAGCTTCAGCAAGTGTGAGCTGTTCATGGAAGTAAATGTTTCACTGTCAAGGGGAGGAAAGGAGCAGAGATAACATTGGAGACAGGAGACCAAAGAGCTAAATGTTTGTCTTAATAAAATTAATAAGACATGAACATGATTCAATAGTGACAGGATAAAACCAACAGAGACCCAAGTTATTCACAAGTCCAAGATACTTTTTCCTGCAGGAGAGAATGGGAGCATGTGTGGAAGAATTAGCTTCACACAGAACAAGGAGGAAATTAACAGAAGGAGAGGCAAGGGTGGGTAGAAAAATGTGTACAGCAGGGAATGCGGTAGGTAAAGACAAGTTCAGAGAATCTGCTGAGAGTTCATTTTTTCTAAGATACAGTAACAAGGCTCACTCACTGTCCCACATGTGTCCGTGTTTTAATACTTGGTTGCCAACTGGCGGTGCTGTTGTGGGAAGCTGTGGAGCCTTTGGAAAGGGGGCCTGGCCAGTGAAAATAAATCACTAGAGAGGAGCTTTTGAAACTTCCAGCCACTTCTGATTCCAGCTATCGTGAACTGGCACTTACATAAAACTGAACCAACAGGCCAGTCTTCCCCTTAGTAACCATACTTACATTAGATGATGGAGCTCAGTAATTAGGACAAGGGCAGGGTTTCTTTCACAGGGTAGGCAAAGTCCTTGGTAATGCTTTCTTTCCCCTCTTTCAGAGCTGTGCTCAACAGTCATGCAGTTATGTTAAGTTCAGAGTTGGAGTTTTGTCCATTTACACACCAGGTGTCAATGGGAAAAGAATTGAGCACGTGACATGAAAATGATTGTTGTAATGTACTATATCATACGGAAAGTTATTAGGAAGGAAATCAAGGCATATTGACAAATGTGGAAACTTTTCTATGTATCCAAAGGATGTGAGTGCTACAGAATGCAAATATGTAGAACCAAAAGAATGCTACATGTGTGTGTGTTTCAAACAAAACCTTTCATTACACCTATGTCTTTATTCTTAAGACTTTCTTAACAGGCACAATGAAATATGGTCAGATAACAGACAAAGACTTTTAAAGGTCTAATTTTAGCAGATGCCTTATCCCCTTGAACGATCAAGCAGAAAAAAAATATAGTCATCTGTAGAGAGTAGGTGTTCTCTGCAGAAGGGAGGAAGTAGGAATTTAACTTTTAAAACTGAATAGTTCTAAGAAGAGTGGATGGATGAATAAAAATGAAGAATTGACCAATAAGACTTGTTAAATATTATGTGGTCAAATAAGGAGGGCAAAGAAAGATTCTTCCTGACAAGCTCTAATAACAGAATGACCGAGTTGTTTGGATGATTTAAGAATGGCCTTGCTGGGCAACAGAGATAGCTAGATACCCTCGCAGTGACCTTCCTAGTCCAGACATGCTTTACAAATCTATTTATTCTCAGCAGATCAGCTGTCAATGAGGAAACCGGGACCTCCGACTAATCTCAAAGGAAGGTCATACCTGGAAGAGATGAAGCCATTCTGCAGAGATCCTTCAGGTACTACATATGTATCAAAAATTGAGTGTTTAATACTCATTTCATTTTTCTTTATCATGAGGAGTAAGACTTGCATTTGCATACAGTTTTCCTTGGTCTATTGATTAATGCTCTCTGTTAATACCACTTAATTACTGAACAGATTTTTCCCTTGATACAACCCTAATTCCAATAATTGTTCTCACAGTGCTATTATAAACCTTCTAAAGAATATTCCACAAAGCCAGATATGAAATAATATATAAATAAATATCCTTACAGAAAGGTATAGAGACTAAGGGATGACTTTAGCAAATGAACAGACCATGGAATTAGCTGTGTAAATGAGCGAATGTAGTTACGCTCATGAAGTCAAGGTTGAAACGAAGGTTGGTTTAGGAGTGATAAACAATGTTAGGTATAGCCATAGCAATCACAACACAATCTCAGCTGTTTTTTTACCCATGACAAATTCATTTTCCTCATAATGGCAACATTCTTGCACTTTATAATCCAATAGAAGCCTGTGTCATAAACTTTTAAATTAACCTGGTTTATAAGGTATAAATATAGGCTAAATAGGACAGTCTAATTAACATAGTGTCAAATGAGTTCATGTGAGCCATTTTAAAGTAATGTGTCTAAGCTTTTAGTACTCACATATTGATTTTAGATCATTTAAAGCATTAGATAATTGCAGATACCAAGGTCTATGCTAACAATAATTGCTGAGTAATATGATTTAAAATGCTTATAAAATCTGAGTAAGCCCCAGTGCCAGCTGTTAAGGCCACCTTGAACAATACATACTTTATTTTTATTGCCATAGTCTGTGGAAGGCCTTCAAATATATTAGTTTCCAAATTGCCACATCAATATTTATTTAAAACAGGGTTTTCACTGTCAAACACCTGTGTGCAAGGGACACCAGACACAGGGAAACAGGGGATTTTGTTGCTCACAGTATCTCTGCCAATCACTGCTTTACTAACACAAAACATTTGTTTTATTACTTTTTTAAAAAAACAATGAAATAAGAAATCATCACCATGTAGCTATAGGGAATTTTGAATAAACCATCAAAGTAAACAAGGGGCAGAGTTGAGAGGTAGTAAAAGACGTGGGTTTTACAATAGATACTATGTTTTAACAGATAATGAAATCTGGAGGCCATAGCTAAGCTTCCAGGTTTCAAGTACATAAAACTTGTACTTGATTTTGGGCAAGTGTTTTTTACACCTCTTTTTGCAATAATACAGAGATAAAGCTCCAAGGTTCTGGGCAATGAAGATTTGTAATTTCTAGAACCTCACTGTGTGACTTTAGACAAGTGATTATTGTTAGCCTTAGTGTCCTCAGTGCCATATAAACACACTCTCTCTCTCTCTCTCTCTCTCTCTCTCTCTCTCTCTCTCTCTCTCTCTCTCTCATACATACTGAAATACACACACACTCACACACATAAGCACTAACACACCCACATACTCAAATACACACACACTCACACACACAAGCACTCAGAGAGATAAGCATTTATACACACACTGTCACAATACTCAAACACACACACATACACACACACACACACACACACACACACAAGCACTCACACACAGACACACACATTCACATCTCCTTATTATTTCAAAAGAAAATAAGCTCTCTTTAAAACTTCGTCACAGAGCCTGACCTAAAAGAACATTGCCTTTTCTTTTTATAGAGAGCAACTTTATGAAAATAACTTTTTCACCCCTCCACTAGGGTAATGTAACTGACAGTTTTCAAGTTGAGAACAGAATTAAGAACAAAAGACAGTATGAACTAACAATATTGTATAGCTTTACACAGAAAATGACATGTGGAAATAGTCTTTCAGTGCTATTTTGTATTTGGGAAGGGAATCTTGGAAGTGAAAATACTGATTAGCTAATGAAAGATATAAAGGTTTTCCAAAAACAAGCAGAAAACAAAGCAAAAACAACTCGAAGATGCATTATCCCAGTTTCTGTGTGTTCATTTATTTCTACATTTTCACACCTGAGAAATGGCACAGACATCAAGTTTGGGTCATTCTACGCCTTTTTTTCTCCCTTTGGTCTTCAAGAGCTGTATTCAAATGGCTTTGCTTATGCTTTTGTTGTATGCTTTCCCCTTAAATCTAAAATCCTGGCATGAGCCTACTAGCATCTCGGAACAACAAACCTGCTTTCATTTCCAAAACTCTTTTACCACTTTAGTTAGAGACCCACAGGACATCTGCCATTCTGTTTTACTGTTCTTCTCTTCTCTGCCAACTTCCCTGAAAGGGCATCTTACACCTGCATCCTTAGTTCTTCCCTTCCGACTCCATGCTTGGCCTTTACAGTGCTGGCTCTCCCATATCCATTTGCCTGAAAATGCTCTTCAAAGGTCACCAACTGCTTCTATGAGATTACAGAATTTGGTGGTCAATTGCTAATTCCATTTCAGCACTTGGCATTCTTAATCTAGCTATTGTTAGCTTGACTTCTCCCTTTTATTTGTATTTTGTGTTTACAGTAAGTGACTGTGTGAATCTTAGGCAGAAAGCTGGAGCTGTAAAAATGAATTGATAATGTGGAAAACATAGTATGTGGTTACAGAACAGGAGTTGTCACAATCAACATAGACTAACATATGCAAAGATTTCAGGGGTCATAGAGTTTGGAGAAAAGAAGTATTAATAATACTTGAATACTAAACCAAAATAAAATTAACTTAGTTAGTCTTGTGTAATTACTATAAATTTCCTAGAAATTCTGCAGCGAAATTTCTCAAATAGAATATGTGAAAATAGCATACATATACATATGTGTGTGTGTGTGTGTGTGTGTGTGTGTGTGTGTGTGTGTGTGTGCTCTCTCAAAGCTATTAGGGAATAGAAGTCTGAACTATAGGTATTGACAGGTCCTTTGGTTTATTTACTATAAACATAAAATACAGATAAAATGGTGAATCCAAACTAACAATGGCCGATTAAAAATGTCAAATGCTAAAACAGAATTAACAAAGGACCACCAAACATTCTCTCTGAAAGGTATGTGAGAGAATGCTACCTTGATTCTCCCATCTGCTGACAGTCTTTGGAATTCTTTGGCTTGTAAACAGATGATTAAAATGTCTGCCTTCTCAAGCTTCCATGTGTGTCTTTGCTTTGCCATTATATTTCATTTGTGCTTGTCTTTTGTGTATTTCCCTGAGCCAATCAAGTTGGAATAGGTCATTTATATGTTGACATCTTGATTCTTCCAAACCTCCTATTTCCACATAAGCTTCTTGTCAAAGATAATACTGACTTCTAGTCGTATTTTGAGAGGATAAGACTTAATATATCACAAGATATGAACTATAACAATCATGGACTACATGCATACATTTATCACTGAAAATGAAAATAGTCAAAAGAAGCTCTCTAGAAAAAAATCAGTCAAATAAACCATGTGTAGGTTATAAATGTTACTAAGTCATAGCAAGGACATAAAGATGAAAGTTAGAAGAAATAACTCCACCACAAACTTAATGTTTATTCCTGATGGAATTAAAGGTCTTTTTAAAATTATTATTATTATTATTATTATTATTATTATTATATTTGTGTTTTAATTTTACACATCAGCCATGGGTTCTTCTGTCCTCCCCCCTCCAGCCCCCACCTCCACCTTCCTCCCATCCCCTCCCCTCCATTCCCATCTCCTCCAGAACATCACAGAATGGAAGAAGAAGAAGGAGGAGGAGGAGGAGGAGGAGGAGGAGGAGGAGGAGGAGGAGAAGAAGAAGAAGAAGAAGAAGAAGAAGAAGAAGAAGAAGAAGAAGAAGAAGAAGAAGAAAAACCTTATAAGAAATATCATGAAGAGGCTAGAGTCTTATATAGAAGAAATCAAAAATAAAGTGGAGGAAAAGACAAACAAAAAATGGGAAGAATGCTATAAAAAACTAGAGGAAAGGACAATTAAAGCAGAAGAAAACAGTAAGTCTCTGAAAGAAAATCATGAAAAAGCAACGAAACAGTCCAAGACCTGAAGAGGGAAATAGAAAAAATGAAGAAGACAGTAGCAGAAGGAATGCTGGAAATAGAAAATCTGAGTAAACAAACAGGAACTTCAGATGCAAGTATAACCAACAGAATGCAAGAGATGGAAGAGAGGATCTCTGGTGTTGAGGTTATGTTAGAAGAAATAGATTCATCAGTCAAAGAAAACACTAAAACCAACAAAGTCATGACCCAAAATGTCCACGAATTAAAGGTCTTTTAAAAAATTACTTCTTTTATTTTTGAGATTATTATATCATTCCCCCTTCCCTTTTCTCCCTTCAAGCCCTTCTATATATACTTCATTATTTTTGTAATTCATGGCCTCTTTTTTTCATAAATTGTTGTTACAAGTATACATACACACACACACACACACACACACACACACACACACACACACACATATATATATATACATATATATATATATATATATATATATATATATATATATATATATATACACATAATCCTTTCAAAGTTCTGAAACCATCGCAAAGAATTGAAAGGTTAATACATCCTATACCATGGAAGGAACTAAAGAGTTGAATAAAGATCAGAGCCAATTTGGAGGAAAACAGGAAAAGAATGACAAGGAAGAGGTGTTTCAAAACCAACAAGTCTAATTTTCTTCAAGGCCTTGGAGAAGTAGGGTGAGTTGTTAGAGTCAGCTGTTTGTAGCATGAGAAGCACTGTTAGAAGCTATGTTCTTCCTAACTGACTGTAATAGTGGTGGGTTAGCAAACCAGTGCATATAGCATTAACTGATGAGTGGGAAAACAGAGAAACTGAGGGACTGAAAACTCACATATGAAGGGAAAATAATGCTGCAATACTTAAAAACAGATGAGAGGGCAAGAGATGGGTTTACTTCCTGGGGTGAGTCACCTAGTGAGTCTCAGCTAGTAGGAATCCTTTGGAAGCCTGGAAGAGGCAAAGAATACTACTATAAAGTGCAAGGGGAGGGGGCTGGTGAACCACAGTCAAGGTAATCATTGATGACACCCAAGGTCAATGCTTCTGGGATGAAGGACTATGTTTTGATGGCAAAGGGTAAAGGGAAGATTTGATGGTTTCATTGAAAGGAAAGCTGTGGTTTATTTCTGGACAAAAGACAGGCTTCACTTTAACAAGACAATGGAAGTCAATACAATCAAGGGAACGGGGAAGAGAGATATACACACCATATTGAAGAATTGTGTGTGTATCTTGCATGGTACTGATTAATCTTTATATTGCCTGCTGTTACTCGCTTCTTTGGTCACTTAAATATAATATGCTTTATGCTGTAACTCAGTATTTCTGGTTATTTTATGGAGATAAGGACAAAGTTATATGTTTTCCTATCATCACTTTTATGGAAAAAGTAATTTCCACAGCAGAAGTTGGCTCTCTGTCAAATATCTCTATTTAGTGTCTTGCTGTAGTTTATCCACACCATGATCAAGGTACAAGTTCCTCATAAAGTCACTTTCTCCTTGAAACTTCATAACCTCTGTTAATGGCTACAATGCATGGTTTCCGCTAGATGGTGGCTCATTTGCCTTTGGTCCCAGCACTTGGGAGGCAGAGGCAGGTGGATCTCTGTGATTGCCAGGACAGCCTGGTCTACAGAGTGACAGGAGAAGGAGAGCTACACAAGAGAAACATTGTTTCAAAGATGAAAGAAAGAAAGAGAAACAAAAAGGCAGAAGTTTCTCTGCTGTTTAGGAATCGCTGTTCCCCATTTAGAAAAAAGCCAAGAGACAAGGATCCTAGACTTACATGGTTTTCTTCTCTACCCTGGATTTGAGCACTGGTGAAGCACTGTGCTAATTCCCTTCTCTTGCTTGATTGCAGTAATTCCTTTTTGTTTCATTTCTCTCACTCCATTTAATCACCTTAAATGCAGCTAATAAGTAATTATTAAACATATGGAAATAGATTCCATTTTACAAGTAATCAGACAAGTTCAAGTTCAAATAGGGTTAATAGACTGAATTTTTTAAGCAGAAACTTTTTCTTCTCTCTGTCTCTCTCTCGCTGTGTCTCTCTGTGTCTCTCTCTCTGTGTCTCTCTCTCTGTGTCTCTCTGTGTCTCTCTCTGTGTCTCTCTCTCTGTGTCTCTCTCTGTCTCTGTCTGTCTCTGTCTCCCTCTCTCTCTCTCTCTCTCTCTCTCTCTCTCTCTCTCTCATTTCAACATGTCCTAACTGTCCTGGACCCTTGCTATGTAAAACAGGTTTGTGCTGAACTCACAAATATCCACCAGCCTCTTCTTCCTGAATGCTAGGAATAAAGTTCAGCATCACCACCACACAAGGCTATTAAACCAGAAACTTATAAACCAGGCTATCTGAGAGGTTACTTACATTGTGAAATTATCTACTTATGAAGATGTTTAATGTTTATATTTGTGTTTACTTACCTAAGCCTAGAAGAATATGGAAGAGTTGGGGAATGTTGGTGGAAAGCCTGTCTTCTATTATAACATTTTATATTGAAACTTGAATATGACATTTCATTCTTCCATCAGAGATACACACTATTTGATCCTGCATCAAACATGGATTATATTGTTGTTGTTTTGTTTTATTTTAAAAAGATTTGTAAACTTAAATTATTTTAACTAATGCAATGATATCATTTAAAAACTCTACATAACAAATGTGGCATTATCATGTGATATTTGATAAACATACTTATCTATTATGTTTAAATATATGTCTTTAAACATTTATCAGTTATCTTTTAGTCTAAATATTAAACAGCTTTTAGCTTTCTGAATTACCCACTACATAATTTTACCCATGACAACCCTATAATAAATACAAATGCATCCCCGGACTTCTTTTGAATTTCTTTTGAATTCATGGTTACTTTTTAAATTTCCTTTATTTTAATGTAATAGTCCAAAGTCAAGACATCCAGAGGTATTACATGATGCATTCTTCTCTTTGAACACCATTAGTATTAAGTTAACAACTTTAGGGAAGTTATTCATTGAGAAACTTAGGGGTATTATGGCTCCTCAGCAGTTGGCCATCTAACAAAAACAAAGATTTCTTGATGGATATATCAACTAAAAGCTAGAGGAGCTCAACTGAGCTATCTAGTTACTCCTATAGTTGTGAGTTAAGTAAAGGATTGATATTTTAAACCATAAAATTGTGAAACTGTCACACAGCAATATTGGAGAGTTGCAGGGTTACACCCAAGTTGAGTATGTATGACTGGTGGAATTATAAGTCTGTGGTTTTGACTATTACTTTTGCTTTTTTATATAATAAATTATCCTATAAATAACATAAGGTGGTGTAGTAAGATGAGAAAAATAAAATTTGTCATTATAGTCAACTTGTGAAGATAAGCAGTCCTGATTTTATTTATGTATGTACAAAACACATTTACCAGCCATAAGCTAAAGAAACTTAAGTAAACTTAACCTTCATGAAAATTATTTTTCCAGTTTAACTTATAAATAAACTAATATTGTCCTTATACAGCTACTGTGAATATGTAGAATAAATCAGAATATTTAGAAGATGGTCAATCTGAAAGATTTTACTTTCCCCTACTATATAGTAGTTCAGTAAAGGATTCAGCTGTTTTCTAGGCTTTTTTTAAGAGTCTGAATATGACGGATCTTCATGAAATCAATGCTTAATGAATTCATGAATGAATGAATCACAAAGAAATAAAAGACAAGGAAGTCAATTTTTTTAATTGATGCACTGTTATAATTCACCTCCATTGTAGAATTGAATGTACTATATGTTCTAGCTCAAAAAGAGAGATTTAGGCAAATGTGAGATATTTTTTTAAAAATCTTGAAAATCTAACCACTGAGTAGTAGAGTCTAATTCCTTCTTCTTGAGTTTGGGCTTATCTAGGGAATTTACTTGATCTATAGACAGCAAAACAATATGCAAGAATGATATTTTAAGGCTATCAAGAAATGCCTCTGCCCAGTCATTACAGCATTTCTTCTAGAGAATTGAAACTACCTTGTAAGAAGTCCAAACACTCTGCATTTTCTATAACAGGTGATACTGTGGGGATCTGATGGATAGTCCCAATTGACCCATCCTTTAGCTATCCCTTCAAAATCACCAGGCATATGAGTGACAGCTTTTAGATCATCTTAAATAACCCATTCATCAGTGAATTTCACCAAGTAAAGAGATTAACATTCCTTAAAGTAGAAAAATTGACCAACAAAACTCTGCCTAGATACATGACCAGAAATAGTTATGGTAATAGAATGCTCACTATTCAGCTGCCCTTCCAGGTAATTTGCTGTGTATCAATAGAAGAAACCAGGAACAGGTGGGAAATGTTTCCAATGATAATAACTAACTCCGAATACGTGTCATTGTAAATTTAAAACCATTTTGTGCAACCTACCGAAAAATCTAAGCTGATTTTGGGAGATATAAACTATTTCCTAAGATAATTATATAGAATCCATGGAAAAATGTTAACCTTAAATCTCTAAATGATTATTCCTAATGTTGGATTAACTATCATCATTCAAATGTCATTAGCTGAGGCTAGGAGACGGCTCAGGAGCTAAAGTGCTTTCTGACAAGCATGCTTTTCTGAGTTCTCATCCTCACCTATGCAAAAGCCAGGCATGGACAGATGCATGCATGTCTCTAACCTGGTGCTGAAGAGGCAGAGGCAGAGGCAGGTGAAGCTTGGAAGCTCACTGGTCAGTTTAGCCGAAGGTGAGCTTCAAGTTCAGTATGTTACCCAGTCTCAAAAAGTAATTTAGAAAACAATAAATAAAGCACTTCCTTGAAGAGTTCTATTCCCCATAGGCACAGGTGCAGGGAGTACAACTGCATAGCATAGGAACATACACACACACACACACACACCACTTTAGTGAGTCATGGAATGATAAATGCAGCTTAGACATGAAAGTGCCATGTAACTCACCATAGTCCATATGGAACCATCAGCTCATAGATGTTTGAACCTACAGGGATTTAGAAGGCTTACAGAAAGGACATGAGGGTTAATCGATATTTTAGCAGTGCTTGGAAGTTATAATCACTAAATTGGGTAACAAAACCTAATCCTAAATTGAGCCAATTCCCTTGTTGGCTCAGCTCGTCACTCCCTTGATTCAGGAAACTGTCGCTGAATATAATAACTAAAAGAGTTTTAATCTAATAGCTTTCTTTCTCATATTTGAGAAGGCAATACAGAGAAAATGCATTTGGATTTCTGGGTCATGAATTAAAGGATGTATTGTTCAGGAGGGTTGCCGCAAAGCCTAAGGAACAGACCATAATCAACTAAATAAACAAATAATTGGAAAAACAAATTGCCCAGCAAAGGCCAATATAAATAGGTTATGTCCTGCAGAGAATGCACAGGAGTTATGATTGCTTGCTTTTTCATTGAAAATATCTTAATTCAGAATCTAGGCTGTAACAACTAAATTATCTAACCATCTAATGTGCCCAACCCTGCTTCAGTTCAAACTAAGCATGCCATAGTGTCCTTGTCCCCATGTACTGAGCTTTAAAAAAAATCACTTCTAAACTTTCTTCCTTATTAATTCTTCTTGTTATAAATAAAAAGAGACGTACAAATACATAGAATTAAATCAAACATGTCAGTGACACAAATACATGGGTGGTGAGTGGGGAGATATTCTGTGAACAAGCCACATAATAAAAGAAATGTGGCATGCTGAGATGTTTTATGGAGTTGAATATACTCTCCCTACAGATGATATCACCTTTTCTTCTATATCCTTTTATTTTAGGACATAAAGGGCAAACATTTCATGATTGGTGTAGGATATTTTTAATTCGATGTCAAAGCGGCACAGAAGTCAAAAGCTAGCTAGAGAGTGAGGAAATGACTATTAGAGAGAAAATGAAAGTGTTTAACCTTTCTAAATAGTGCACTGGTGCCTTGGTGATTATTTCAAAGGAAAGGAGTTCAAATGTTTTATTTGAAGCACAGGAAATATCCTAGATGTAATTAACGTACACGAAAGAGCACATCTTCAGAGATGTACATGAGTTATGACATTTTGGGGTTGTGTATATTACATGTAAAATAGAGAACTTGATAAGGAATCACAGAAATCCAAATTCTCATCATATCAAGCCATGTTTTACAAATGATGGCCAGGTCTCTCTTCTGAGTAGGCTCTGAATTTTCATTATGCCCATATATGCCTATAGATATGTATGTATGTATGTGCTATGTTACAGAATTATATTGAAAGCAAATTTAAAACTATCAGTCCAGTGTTATCCTCTTGTCTCAGCTTGTTGAGTAAGTGGGATTGCAGGCTTACCCTTCCAAGCCTGGCTAGATAACAGAGTTGAGATAAGACAAAATCTTAAAAAGAAGATTGTTCCCAGTTATATGTAGCATTCTCAGAGCAATCTAAAGAAACCAACATTAAGCTGAGCTCACTGATCATATGGGACTGCAAGAAAGGTGCATCCTAGGCATATGAATGAGCAGTGTTACGAGCAAGGCTGAATAAGGTTGACTTGTACCAGTAGTTAAAGAAATCCAGTGAGCCTTACATGAGATGATGAAGATTGGTAAATGAAGACAATTTTTCCTGGAAGAAATTTAATAGATGCTTTAGTACCTTGCAGACTGGCAAGGTATTTTTATCTTATTCTCTGTGGCACAAAAAAAGAAAGGTTTTGAACAGTTGAATTATGTGATCTCATTCACCTTTTAAAAAATGTGTTACTTCATGGAGTGAGTGAAAGGTTCAAACCAAATCAGTCACCTTTTAGTAATATATGGCAAAGAGATAGTGTTAGATTTAGATCATTGGTATTCCCCCAAGGACTCCTGTATTGAAGGCTTGATCCCCAGCTTGTGGCCTTAAAAGAACATTTGGAATCTTCAGGAGATAGGGACTAGTTAAAAGAAGAAGGGTAGTGGAGATGTGCTCTTGAAAGGCATAATGGGATCCCAGACATTTCCCTTTCTCTTTGCTTGCTGGCCATAAAGAAGCTGGGAGCCTCTTCTGCTAATATAGTCGTGATATTTGGTCTTGCTTCTGGTCCCTGCAATGGAAGTAGCTGATGTGGACTGAAATCTCTAAAACTGTCAGCCAAAATAAACTCTCCTTTGGGTTGCATGCTTTTAAGTCTTTTGGTACAGCCATGGAAAGCTGACTAACTCAGGAAAGAAATGAGACTGGTCTGAAATTATAGTGTCATGATGGTTAGAGATCAAAAGCAGATTCAAACATTATAGAATCCACTCACTTGTCTGGGTAGCTGTTGGATTTAAAATGAGTACAGGAATGTTAAGGTAAAATTATGCTCCAGTAAGAATTCAACAACATCTGCTTGGTAAACTTGTAGTGGTTGAAAAGCCATGGCTCTGCAATAACTGAAGAACTAACCTTGAACAGTTTCTGTTCTGTGAAACTCTTTTGTTTGGTGGCATCACCTTAGGTAATTGGATCTCATTATGTCAGAGATGCCTGAGACTAATAAAGTTAGAATCACAAAACCAAATTCAGTTCAACAAGCTTTTATTGACAGTTTCCCCTGTAATACATCTTTTTTTTTTTTTAATGGCTTTGCAGAGAGGAGATAGATATTATTGCTTATTGGAAGAAAAAATAGCACTGTGGTTGATTGTGAAATGTCCAAAGAACATTAGCAATGATGGAGTAATTCACTGATCAAGTACACTTGAATATTTGATTGTGGAAAAACAAGAGCAACAATATGGAGGAGCAAATAACGTCTAAACATTTTACCCTGTCAGCAACAATTCCAGGCCATGTTTCCACATAAGTGGTCCATGTTCTCATGAACTTTATAATTCATAGAAACAGGACAGATATGCATTAGTAGTAGCAGTAGTCGTTCGTAGTAGTATGTGAGATGTGCTATCATGGTTCCCATATGTTTTCTCAAGATTGTATTTGAGCCTAAGCATGAGAAAAACTAAACCAATTTTGTGTTTGGACTCTATAACTTGGAGGAGGTAACCTTTCAGTTTATAACTGTGGAAGAATGAAGTTTTCATTCAGATAAAGAAAAAACTAATTCCATTATGGAATGTCGGTTTCAACTGATCAGTTGACAGGAATAATAGAAAGTGACTATGGAAACTCAAGTCTGCAGAAATCAGGAGTGCTAACGAAAGATGGCTATTCAATGTAGGAAAGCACATGATGACTGAAGAAGAGTCTGAAATAGGAAGCTATTTAGTACCTTGGGTTATTGTAATAATGGTTGGTGTGGAAGATGAGGAGGATGGAAATGGCAGGGTAATTTAAACCCTTTGACTAGAGCAACTCATAAATGATGCTGTCTTCCATCAGGACAGAGAACCACAGAAAAAGTAAGTTTGTAGCTGCATATGAGAAAGATGATTCAATATTGGGAAAACATTTCCAATTGTTCAGAAGAGACAAGGTAAACAGAGATAGGCTAAAGATCTCTTGAAAGCCACATATCTCCATTCATTATAATACCCTGTGATATCGACCCCCCTCACACAAACACATTTCATTAATGGCAACTTAGCTGCTCTAAATTCCTTTAGGAAATAGGGGGGTTCAAATATATTTTGAATATATTTTGACATTTTTTAAACTGTATTTTGTTTTTCTGTCTAATTTTGCAGTGTACATTAAAAAAAGCATACAACGAACAAAGGTACCAGAACTGGCCCACTGAATCAACTAAGCAGGGGTCACATGGGCTCACAGAGACTAAGTAAGCATGGGGCCTGCACCAGGTCTCCTGTGTATGTGTTATGTCTATTAGATTGGTGTTTTTGAGAGATGTGTTCATAACAGCAGGAGTGGATGTGTTCTGGTGGGTTTTTTCCTGTTTTGGGGACTCTTTTCCTCCTGTTGGGTTGCCTTGTCCAGCCTCTATATGAGGGCTTTTGCCTTATTTTATTGTATCCTGTTTTATCCTATATGGCTTTCATCTCTTGGAGGCCTGCTTAAGACAAGAATCTACAATTTTTATATGTTGTATATATATATATAATTTAAAATTTTAATTCAACTAATTAGAAGGCTAAACAAAATCATTGCCTATGGTACTTATGGTAGTTTGAATGTAATTGGCTCCCATAAGCTCCTAGGGAGTGGCATTATTAGGAGGTGTGGCCTTATTGGAGGAAATGTGTCCCTGTAGAGGTGGGCTTTGAGGTCTCCTATGCTCAAGCCGTGCCCAGTGTCTCATACCATTTCCTGTTGCCTGCAGGTCAAGATGTAGAACTCTCAGCTCCTTCTCAGCACCATGTCTGCCTGCATGCCACCATGCTGCACAATGGTGACAATGGACTAAATCTCCAAAAATGTAAGCCACCCCAATTAAATGTTTTTCCTTTATAGGAATTGCTGTGGTCATGGTGTCTCCTCACAGCAATAGAAACCCTAAGAAAATATTCATTCCAAAGCATGGATTAGAACATGTGATATAATGAATGTTGCTGAAGAAAATTACTTCATAAGAGATCACTGACAAAAAAATTGCAGTGAGCTCTAATTATATAAAGATCAATTTAACATTGCTTTTCCTATATATTTAAATTCCCAGACTTCCCTATTTTTTCCCATTCCTTTCCAAGAGCATATTATAAAGTATTTCTGTTAAATCCTAATTTGTAATTCACTAGCCTATAGCATTGCTATTTGATTCTCTACTATATTTGCTGCAGGGCGAAGAACATGAGTTTGAAATGTAACTTCCATATCTGAAATACATCACCATCATATCACATTCAAATTTCCAGGTGCAAATATGATGGATGTGAAGGCTTTAAAGTGAAAAGAAACACTCTACAATAAGTTATCTCTTGCTTTTAATACTCTCAGAAATCAGACCCGAAGTTGTCTTTTCAGGTCTGCAAGATAAAAGTGTGTACATTTTGTCAAACATCACATTTCAAATATTGCTTGTTGTTGGGCAGACCTTTCTCAACAGGAGATTTTCAAAACTCAAAGTCATACCTTTGGATATAGCACAACAAAGTAGAAATGTGGCAAATTACCCAGAAACAATTTGGGTAGCTGGCAAGCAGGGCTGCCTGCTGGTTTGTGAACAGTGTAGGTAATTTGCCACTCAACTCTCCTGTATGTGCCTCAATAAATTGTAGGGTATTTAGAACCCTACTATCCGTTATCCATCTGTCTGAATTTTTCTGCTCTGTCAGTGTCTGACAGTAGACTGGCTTCATCTTGCCTATCTTCCTCCTGTAGCTGGCAGAGAAGATACATGACAAACAGACAGACTTTGGAAGGGGCAGGAGCTGCAACTGGTTCAGGAAGTAGAATATCTCTTAAGTCAGCTAGGAGAAGAAGGTGAGATGATGATTCCCAGATCAAAATAGAAAGGAGCATTAGGAGAAAACATCAAATTATTTTATAGTTGTACCAGATGACCCATCCTAGGGTGATCAAGCATTGTATTTCTTAATTGATGTATTCATAAACAAGACATGTAAATAAGGCCATCCACATTTCTTTAACCCAACTTACTCATGATTGCTTGCTTGAGCTCTGGTGTTCTATTTAAGTGAGACTGAATTTTTCCATGTGTGTGTAAGTTTGAAAAGATAAAATTAAGTCCAATGGTTCATGAAAAAGAAAGGTTATTTTTGAGTACTGGAGAAAGCAACTTATATTTTCTCATTTTATCCAGGTGAATAAACTGCATAGACAAATAAAAATGTTTCTCCATCTCAGCTCAACAGATTTCTTACAATCTCTTTCTAGAAACAATGGAATTCTTTTATACAATAAAGGCCACTTATTTTGATATATTTTTGTGTACATCTATTCTTAGAAACAATTTGGTGAACCATTCTTTGCATTTGCTTTTTTTACTATCACATACACTAATAAATAGCAGAGACTAATTGACTGCTAAGTGTTTTTTTCCATAACTGTTTTATGAGAAATTTTATGTCAGAAAATCCAAATAACATGTAACACGTGTACCAGCTCACTTTTTGCAACTTTAAGACTGTTCAAGTCAGCTCATCTACAAGCTATGCTATTTGCTCAACCCTTGGTTGCTTTTTTACAAAATAAGAGAAATTGATTCATGTTGCTTAGTTTTTATAATAATTGAAAGAGAAACACTATAATGAGTATATTTTGGTAAGTTTTTAATATTATTTCAATGATATTTAACCATAACTCCTGTTTAGAAACAACTAAATATGGGAGCAGAAGTAGAAAAAATAATCCATATAGTTCTGGGAACTCTAAATGCCTCTGCCAAAAGTGGTCCCCTTTTTCAGAAGAAGAAGAAACTTTTTCATTATTCCTTTCTTTCAATCTGAACATTTTGGACCCAGATTTTTAAATTAATATAAGTATATCTTGCTATGTTTTTAAGTATCTAATAGCTCCTTTTAAAGTCTACCACATTCTATTAAAATTGTATCATTCTGCACTGAATATTTCATGAACAACTAGCAAGTAGTGAGGCATTCTTATTGACTCTGTGCCTAGAACACACCAGCCATTCATCAATATCATAATGTAATTTGTCTGGTGCTTGGGGATTTTCACACACCATCAATTAGAGGTACAAATACATTCTCATTATCTCACTACTAGGCAATGTGAAGGACCATGTTTGGGCCAATGATGGGTATGGCATTGAAGTAGGAAAGTAAAGCTGTTTTCTTATTAATTAGTTTGGGGATGTGCTAGGAAGAAAGAGAAAAATTAAAGGCACTTTAACAAGAACATTTTTGAAATACAGAGTCAGAGACTGATGAGTTTGATTTCTTCCACAAAGCATTTTTGACAACTTACAATAAAAATAAATGTAAACCAAAGGCATCTACTAAGAACTAGAGAAGAAAGAAGATAAATAAGAAATATTCTGAGTGATAATTTTGCATTTGTAAATATGTATTATATTTCTGATGAAAAAGAGTAATAAAATATGGTAATTGGAATTTCTCTGCTAAGCATGATTCCCTGGAGTTAATTTCCCACATGAATCATTTATGAAGGTATTTTTAAAACTGGTTAGAGTCATACATATATCCAAATTAGAAATTTTCAAACAAACAGAGTCTTGATATTTGCAGTTTTCCTTTTGCTTGACTGTAGATGTGAACTGATATACAAGGACATCTATCAGAACAATTCTAGAGAAAAGGAAGATATAATGAAAGAGTATAACCTTCTTTAGCTGCATTACAGACATTGTTTAGAAAATCTATCCAGCTGTCTCTTTCAAGCTGAGGTCTCTATAGTGTGTGGCTACCTACATTCAGGAAATGAGGGGTGGGTGTATGGCTAAATTTTTAGAGAATATGAATCATGAAATTTCTTCTATGATATTTCAATTAAGCTTTAGAATAGAACAAAACATAATTAAAAGATCAAGATAGAAATGTCACATCATTAGCTTTTTTTTTTTTTTTTTTTTGGTTTTTCAAGATAGGGTTTCTCTGTGGAGCTTTGCACCTTTCCTGGAACTCACTTGGTAGCCCAGGCTGGCCTTGAACTCACAGAGATCCTCCTGCCTCTGCCTCCCGAGTTCTGGGATTAAAGGCGTGCACCACCTCTGCCCGGCGAGCACTTTTTTGATTCACATTAGATGTATATTTCTGGATGGAGTACAAAAACTATATGAATACATATTTTCCTTCTAAGAATTTATTATTTGAAGTTGAAGAAACCAGTGCAAAGCACTTGTACATTGTCCATATTTTCAGAGTTAATTATGTTAAAATTGAAAGCACATATTTGTAACTGTGATGTTTTTACCTTTCTTATGCGAGTTCCTGCTTTCTTTTGCTTAGCATCACATTTGTGACTCAGAGTCAGTGTACTCCAGCAGCAGACCTTGTGAGATTTCTCTGCTGAAGTCCATTCATTCCCAGATTTTCGTGACCTGTTTTATTTTATTTTGTTCATTTTTATATGACTCGTGTACCTTTTTCTTCTTTGGTTCCTCTTTCTTCTTGGATACATTTGGTAACATTTTACAGTTACAGATAATGCACTTTTTGGAAGAATATGAAATGTGGGCTAAAAAACTCAGTAAGTGCCGGGGACATAATTTAAGGGGACATTCTTATGAGAATGCCAAAGTCAGTAATGCTGAGTAACCAAGACAGGAGAAGCCTACCTACAAAGTTTAAGAGGGAATCAAGGAGCTCTTTAGGGACTGTTGGTGTGATACTTTGGATGAAACTATTTGATCCACATTCTTTTTGTTTGTTTGTTTTGCTTTGTTTTGTTTTGTTTTTCAAAGGCTGAATTGTCAACATAACATTGAACCTTTGGAATAGTAATTAATGATTTCTCATATATAAGACTATAATGAAGAAAACATGTGATCAAAACAAAGTTTGGAAAGAAAAAGAACACTAAGAAGTTTAGGGCTTTAAGCATGTCATGTGCTGACAAAGAGACTGAAATTAGTGTCATTAAACCCAAGAATCTAGCTCTGTACTGAAGAAATAGGAAAGGTGCCCTGAGGGAGAGCCTAAGGGGTTTTCTGCTCCTAGAAATGAAAATATGTCTAGGGACATTTATCACCAGTTTTACTGTACAGAAGCTGATGCATCTGAGACCCAAGGCAGCCAAGGTGCATCTCAAGACAGCAGAAAAACCTGGCATTGCCATATGTTTGGTACTGGATTTGAAGAAAAAAATATACAAGATTGAGGGATTTATGAGTTCTTCATCTGCAGTTTCAGAGAGCCACTAAGACCATGCAACCTATAGTAGAGTCACTGGTAGGCTACTGTGTGAATCTATGAAGCTGACTTCTCAGTTGCGGTAGAGACCCAAAGACGGCAGAGATGCCTGAGCTGTGAGGCACCTGCTAATGAAAGAATATACAGAAAATGGAACTAGCCCAACAGAAAGATGTATGTTACAGATAGCAAAGCTGGAGGAACAGACCCATCTAATCACTTTGAAACTGAAGGCTTGGATACTAACTGGAGGCGCAGGATTTTTTATTTGTCCTGATGGGTTTCAGTATTGATTTGGTTCAATCTTTTCAAAATATGCCCCTAAATCTCCCTTATGGAATTGAATGTAAATGTATATTTTCTTTATTGTGTCTTGTAAGTATAGAGCTTTTTGTTATTGTTACTTTGTTGTTGTTGCTATTGTCTGGTTGCTTTGTTTGTTTGTTTTTGTTTTGTTTTTTAAAGGGGATCACATTTAAGAGTGTACCTTGAAGTGCAGAAAACACTTTGGGCTTTTGAATAGTGTTGATACTGTTAAAGAGCTGCAAGAAATTTTAAAGTTGAATTAAGTATATTTTATGTCATGAGATGGCCATGAATCTATCTACGGTAATCAGTGGAAGAATGTAGTGGTTCAACTGAGAAATGTCCCCCAGGGGAGGATTTATTTGAATGTTTGGTCATATTCAGTGGTGCTGTTTGGAGAGGTCATAGAGGTAGAGACTTACTCAGAGAAGTGTGTCAATGGGTGTAGGGGTTAAGGCTTTAAAGTCTGACCACATATCCTGGTCTCTGTCTCCATTTCCTATGAACAGATGACATGTGACATTTCTGCTTCCTCACTACTAGTCTAGTCTTATGGTCATACTTCCATGCTGTGTCCACAATGGTGGACTAAATCCCATGTGAAACTGTAATCTAAAATAAATGCCCCATGCCCCTAAGATTCTCTTACTCATGATGTTTTATCACACCAACAGAAAAATAACTAAGCCATGTATGGTCACAGGTCTCATTCTGCAAACATGTATGTTCCTCCTGTGGCTCAAAGACCCATGCATTGCTGCTGCCATATCACCGCTAGTCAGAAAGATGTCAGCTCTTTCTAGATGAGGCTAGTGTTCCATCATGGTGGTGGGGGATGCTACAAATGAATCTGCTAAAGGTTGCCATGGAAAGAACATTCCACAGAGAAAATAAACCTGTTTGATTGATGAATTATGTCAACCATGGCAACCAGCTTAATCCCCATGAATTTTAATTTTCTCATCTATGAAATGACAGAATAGGATAAAGTTTTGAAATGCCAGAATTTAAATATACAGTTTGGGGCTGGGAAGAGTTTAATGGTAGAGCACTTGCTAAGTAGGCTTGAGGTCTTGGATTCAATCCCTTCAATTCTCAATAGCATAATAAAGAAATGAATGTGAATAGATGAGTGAATGAAGACAAATAAATACATTGTTTCTAAAGCTATTTCTACAAATAAATTTATGTTTTCATTCTGTTTTTTTCAGGAAAACACATTATATAATTATACTTTACCAGGAACTTTTTGAGTTTTAAAGAGAAAGGAATGGATATGCACCATAAGTTTAGATAGTACTGCTGAGCATCATTAAATATTGAAAGCACAATAGTACCATTTTTAAAACCTCATGAAAGCAATAAAAATAATGTTTGAATAAGCTCTGGAGAAAAAAAGACACTAATTTATATGGATTTGAATCTCTCAGTTTTTAGTGCTCTAAGCAGCAGATATATAATAAATAAATATTCACTATTTGCTTTATTGTAGAAAAATAAGTATTCACTATATGTGTTATTATGGAATATTTATTCTTTTGACCATTTAAGGATTCCTCAATATTTATATTGCATTGTAGTATATCTCAGTCTTTCAATTATATTCTAGAAAGTACTAAAAATTTTACATTAATATATCTTAAATAAATATATTGCATGTATAATATTTTAATAATATTATTATTTTAGGGTATGTTTCTTTAATGTGATTAAACTCTTAAAGGAATACAAATAAACCTTATAGAAACAGGTGAATTAAGGAGCAAAAGATAAAAATGAAATAAGGTAACGTATAGCCCCCCAAAGTCCATGTTTTACTATTAAGATTACAAAGAGAAAATATTGTTAACATGAAATTTTAATCAATAATATAATGAAAGTAATGGCCTATTTAACACTCTAGTAATGTATAAAAAGAAAGGGTAAAAGAATTGTTAATTTTTGGCAAACAGAGAATTGGAGAAAATAAGATAAATATTAAAAAAAAAATAAAACACAGCATTAAAAAGTTTCCCTCAAGGGCACTGTCTCCTCTAAGAAGATTACACTTTAGGTTCCATAGATGGTAGATGGTAGATGGAAGGTGATATCTTAGCTCATTTAAAATAAGAACACAATGAGGCAGTTTGACATATGTTAATTTAAAGGTCTTATATTGATGGATGGCATAGGATTATCCTAAATGTCTTTGCATCTTATTTTCCATGCAGGGTTAGTAGCCATAACTCCACTCCAAGTGGTGTGTGTTTGTGTGCTTCTCCCTAGGTTCCTTTGTTACAGCAGTAAATGAGTAGGTTGGAAATATGGAAATCGGTGAAAGAAATGGAAAACAGCATGAAGTAGTCTAAGGTTGACTGAATCATCTGCTTTACCTAAAACTGTTAACACCAAATAGATGAAGCCTGCAGCCACTGCCAGTGGTTCCATTTCAGCTGGAGACTCTGCTAATGACTTCCAGTCTCCAGGAAGGCCAGGTTTCCATGCTGATGCAGAGAGTAGCCGCTGTACATAAATACCCAGAAAGTATAATGCTTGAATTATTACATACAGGAGCCTAGCTTTGAAGTCAGACTATCTTATCAATATACATCTGCAGACTACATACAGGAGCCTAGCTTTAAAGTCAGGCTATCTCATCAATATACATCTACAGTTGTTAAGCATTATTCATATTATAACCAAATAAGCAAAGTCAACATTTTCACAAATTAATTCATTGTAGTTTAAAATTTCCAAATATACTAAAAACGGAATTCTATTATAAAGTCAAGGGGATTACTGGATGATAATAGAAAATTCAAGTTCATATTTTTAAAGTGATCCCTTTTTTGATGTTTCTGTCTTTGAGTAGCTCACACATTAGAAGAAGGTAAAGAAGTAAACAGGACCACAGAGTCTGCATGGCCTGCGGAATGCTAAAACTGAAGGACCTACGGCACCTGAGCTTGATTTGTGTTATGATGGCCTTTACAAACACAGAAAGTTTTCCTTGGCCATGGTTCCTAGGGTCAAGACAATGGTCTAGAATTGAGGATTCTAGCAAGAGCCCATAGTAAATAGCATCCAACAGGGACTCCATGATGAAGATGTTACATAGAAAGATAAGAAGGAAGTGAAGACGTCAAGACAAACAGCATGGCCCAGAAGCACAGCTACTTGGAAGGCTGGGGTAGGAGACTGCATGTTATGGGCCAGCCTGGAAACTTAGTGAAATCCTGTGTTAACACACACACACACACACACACACACACACACACACACACACACAAGTAAAAATGAGGGCTGAGTTCCTGATAGAGTCTTGTGCTAGCACATGTAAAAGTCCAATGCTATGTAATAACAACAGAAAGACAAATTCCCTGAAAATAAACCATTCTCACAAGAACTAATGTTCTCTATAACATCAACATGAAATCTTTTAAAGATATGGTTCCCTGACCTCATGACCTTGTATAACCCACCTGAGCACTTCCTCGGGGCCTCTACCATGACAACCAAACTTCCAGCACAGCACTTCCTTGGGAGAAACACTCAAATCAAAACGATGGCATATGACACAGAAGTGGAAAACAGAGCAGAATTTCAGCCAAAGGGAAAAAGTTAAAGGAAAAGTTCATAGAGCTGCCCGTTCCTAAGCCCAATTTCTACAAGGACGTGTCAATGAAGAGGCAAGGATAATATGCCAACAAAACAAATTAGTAACACAGTTGTTTCAGGTGAGACAAACAGGGGTGCAGTGCAGAGAAAGAAGCAGGGGATGAAGAATACTTCAAAAACATGAAAAAAAACTCAAGTGCAATCTATGAAAGGAGCACAGTGGGGAGGGGCTGGGGACTCAATGTTCAGGCCAGGCAAGATTAAGGAGAAAACTGCCCTGGAGACAGGCCACTAAAGATGTAGGGTTTGGTAAGGTATGTTCACTTACTCACTTAAGCAAGATTTATTATGTGTTATGGACAAGTACTTTCCTATGTGTTGAAGGTGTAAGAGTCAAGAGAAGTCAAATTTTGTGTCTCCCTTGAATTTAAACTGTGATATGGAGCTTTCATGTATAGGACTGGAATTATTCAACATAGATGCCCCTCACTCTTTTGATTATAGAGAAATGGCTTTGAGGTTCTAACTGTACTTTGGAAATTCTCTGAATTGATCCATAATTTACTTGCAAATGTTTGAGCTTTTGGGCTTATTTAACGTGATAATTGGGCTAAACCAGAATTATAAAAGAGGTGGAGGTAACTGATTGTATGGAAAAAGCCAAAAAGACAGGAAACAACTGTGACATTGGAAGCCACTTGCTAATTCAAAGGACCATGAAATTAGGAGATGGTAAAGAGAGAATTGGTTTGAGAAAGGGAAAATGAAAGTGCTGCACTAACTGAATATAGTGGTTCAATTTGGAGATTCAATAAAGCCAAAGTTTTTGAAATTTGTGTTTCAGCTTTTAATGGGATAAGGCATGTCTCATGTATGAGGTTATGATAAAAAATATTCATATTTCAAACAAAATGATACTAAAACTACCATATAAATATATATGATGTCTATATTATAACTACATATATATTATAGCAAATAATTTTAAATTGATTTTAATATCACCTTAAAATCTTATCACTGATAACTAGGTATAGTACGATTTCAGACTTATTCACATGTGAAAATCATAATTGCAGGCAAGCCACTATGAAAATCAATTATGACATTTCTTAGAAACCCAAGACAAACTTATCATATGACCTAGATACATCATGCCTATAATCTAAGCCACCTTATCATGATGCTTGCACATTAACGTTTATGGAAGGATCATTCACAGTACCTAGATTACATATCCAATGTGGTGCATGTCAATAGAAATATCAATAAAAATATTAAAAATGGAACATTTCCAGTTATAAAGAGAAATAAGGTTGTTTCATTTGAAGGAAAGTAAGAGGAAGTGGATATGATCATAATAATCAAATTAAGCCATTTGCAGAAGGACAGTTATCTCATTTTCCCTCATTTGTGGGTCTTAGCCTTTATAGAGATATATAAACTCATATGTACACAGGGCATAGAGGTAAACATGAAACTGTAAGGTAAACACATGATCAGTGGGAGCATGACAAGAGGAAGTAGGGTGGTATATGGTGGGATTTGCATTTTAATATACATTTGTAAAAAAATTATATTACATAATACACACAGTACCATATATTTTAGAGTAATGGGAGATTTCAACACTCTCATGTTTTGTCATTAAGTTCAAGTCCCTTGAAACTACTTTGTCATCTACTAAGGACATCTTCCAAACATCTTTCAAAGAGTTAACCACAGCAGGGACCTGTATCAGGAGGCAAATACTCTGACAGCATTGTAAACACAGATACTGACTGTTGTAGAGTATTGTTTTAAGATGTGTTACATTTGTTCATGCTGTGGAACATTTGTTTAATGATACAAAGATGTGTTGAATTCTTTTATATTGCATTTGTCTAACTCTGTGAAGCTGTGTTACTTTGCCTGTCTAAAACACCTGATTGGTCCAATAAAAAGCTAAACAGCCAATAGTAAGGCAGGAGAAATGATAGGCAGGACTGGCAGGCAGAGAGAATAAGTAAGAGGAGAAATCTCAGGAGAAAGATATTGAGGAGCAAGAAAAGCAGGAGAGGAGGATTCCTGGGCACCAAGCTACACAATCAGACACAGAATAAGAAGGAAAGAAAAGATGTACAGAAATAGAAAAAGGTAAAACCCCAGAGGCAAAAGGTAAACAGGATAATTTAAGATAAGAAAAGCAAGCTAGAAACAAAGCAAAGCCGAGCATTCATAATAAAGAATAAGCCTCTGTGGGTACTTATTTGGGATCTGAATGGTGGGCTCACAAAGAGCCAAAGAGCCAAAAAGTAAGAAAATCAACTACAGCTGACAGTAATTAGGATACCCAATAATGTGAAAAGACATAACTTGAGATGTTCTAAAGTCAATTCAATAGTATGACATAATATAGAAATGTTTTATAAAAACAAATATTATTAAAATGTAGAAATTTAAATTATATTTGAAGGGTAGAAATAGAGATGATTACTGTATTTTCCACAATTTGTACCAGTAATACTAGTAGACAAGGTTATTTGCTCATGATAAAGAAGTAGGTCAAGTCAGAGTTGTTGCATGCCCTATGTCCATGCACTTAA
Organism: Onychomys torridus; assembly: GCF_903995425.1. NCBI lineage: Eukaryota > Metazoa > Chordata > Mammalia > Rodentia > Cricetidae > Onychomys > Onychomys torridus. The sequence continues at coordinate 53,022,063 of NC_050454.1, forward strand.
CTGCTATTCTAGCTTGATAGAATATTCAGCTACTTTTTCCAACTTCCTCTTTCTAATACATGGTATCAATAAATGTATATACCCATATACCCAATATACATTTGAGCTATATGAAAGAAAGGACTCCCACCCAAATATCTGTAGATAATATTGTCCAAGTTAATATAATCTTCAGTTTTTTAGTAGTGGTTTATTTCAGCAGAATCTCAATTCCATCAAAAATGAAAATGGTACACAATGTAATCAAAATATACATACCATTATAACTTCGTGCCTTCCAGTATGTGATAAAAATGGAGAGGGAAGCTCTAACAAAATTGCAGCGATCATTCTTTCATTTAGTGTGCTCAAACACACGTGACATGTCAAGAAGTGTGATAAATGGTGAGACAAAATAAATGAGACCATTCCTCTTGAATACTTCATGGCCACATGTGGAACATGACATGTAACTTCAGTGAAATATGACAAAATCTACCACAAAGATGAAAGAGTGCCATAGAAACACAGAGAAAGTGTAAGGAAGGTCAGCTTCAACTCTGAAACAGAAGGAAATGTGTACTATACCTGGGGAAGAAAAGGGAGTTTATAAAACTAGAGTTCTCAGAGGAAAATAATTAGAAAAGAAAGGTTTTCTCAGATAGCGAATAAATGTGCCACAATTCTCCAGTGGGCCATATGGCACGGCAGTATGGAGTATGCAGTATGGAGAACTTCCTTCTGAGAGTTGCAAGCTCAGGGACATTAGTTATTCTATTAAGAACACCCATGGTAGAGATACACAGTTATAATTTTTCTGTCTGTTAGTTTTACCTGTTTAATTTTTCATTGACAAAATTTTAGAAATTGTCTCACATGTGGGGCAAATGTTTGATAATAAGGACAACATAAAATATCTAAGATGTAGAAATATGTTGAGAATAAAGAAAATACTTTTATTTGAAAGTTCTTCTGCCCCTCCCCAATTTCATGAATGAGTCTAATTTACTCAGCTAAACTTGCTATTTGATTTTTTTTACTGCTTAATCACACTGAATCATGTAATTAAAATGAAACATAATGTTACTATCACCCTAAAATTATCTAATTATGTTTTATTAGAAAGAAGCTGTATAACTTGTGATTTTGAAAATGAGAAAGTTTTGATTGTTCACTTTGAGCTTGAGTTTAACCAATTTTAGCAGTTATGAGGTGGGATTTGGTATGATATGCTATAGAGATGATAAGAAAGGTTTCAAAGTGGTAAATATTTATGAGTGATAATGGCAGTCTGGCTAGTGTGGTGTCAAAGGCCTGATTGTACTTCTTTGAGATAACTCCTGCTAGCTGGTGTTCAATGTTTGACAGAGACTTTTTGATTAAAATTCTTAAATTTCTAAATTAATAGATACTGAATAGCATGCCAAGCTCACAGACACTGAAGCAACAATCAGAAATTTTATGGGTCTGAGCTATGCCCTCTGCACAAATGTTATAGTTGTATAGCTTAGTGTTCTTGTGGGACTGTTAACAGGGGGAGTGGGGATCGCCTCTCACTCTTTTGCCTGCTTTTGGGACCCTTTTCCTCCTACTGGATTGCTTCTTCCAGCCTTGATATGAGGGGATGGGCTTAATGTTATTGTAAGTTGTCATGGTGTGTTAGGTTGATATCCAGGGGAGGCCTGCTCTTTTCTGAAGAGAAATGAAGAAGTCTACATGGGGGTGAGAGAAAGTGATGGTGGAGAAGACTTGGAGGAGTGGAGGGAGGGGAAACTGTTATCAGGATGTAATAGATCAGAGAAAAACAAATAAGTTTAAAAAAGAAAGTGAGAAATTGAAAACAAAAAGGAAAGCTTGTTTCCAAATATGTGGAACTTTTTCTGTTTTGTGGATATCTTCTATTTTGTCATCTTTAGCATAAAAACCTAGTAAGTTAGGAAGTACATGTTATGACTGGCTTTAAATAAGAAATGTCTGAAATGATCAGTGGTCCTTTGTATTGACAAGGAAACTGGTTCTCTCCAAGGATGCTCTTTATGAGCAGCATGAAAGGAACTTAGGGATTCTATTGGACACATCCTGAAATAGAGGGAGTCCTGGATGAATCTTAGTTCAGTGGCATTGTGACTCCATTCACTCTCTTACTAAAAATGGTCTACATCTGTTAGTGTACATTAGGTACATTTGGTTTTATTAGATAATTTAGAATTGTGCTAGGAACATAGCATAGCTTACATTTGTAAGAAATTTTTTTTTAGGCAAGCATTAGGACCTGAGATTTATTACACAGAAAAGAAGGAAGAGCAAGTATGGTGGCATGCATTTGATTTGGAATCCCAACTATGGGGAGGCAGATATGGGTGAATCTCTGAGACTGACTGGCCACTTAACTCAGCTGACTTGGTGAGTTCCAAGCCATTGAGGAACCTTATCTCAAAAAAAAAAAAAAAAAAAAAAAAAAAAAGAAAGAGAAAGAGAGAGAAAGAGAGAGAGAGAGAGAAACAGATGAAAACCATCCTTAGGAATAACACTAGACACTAGAGGTTGATCACTGGTGTCCACAAAAATGTACATATACATGCATACACTACATGAACAAATATGCACTCATACACATGTGCAAATACATTTACAAAATATACTATATGATTAATCATTTTCAGGCCAAAGGAGACACTCATTTTCACCTTCAGAAATATGATAATTATATTTAAGAAATAATGATTTAATTATCCATAGCATTTAAGACTGGAATTGCTCTTATCCTCTTATTTCTTAAGCTTCACTCTGTAGCCATATTGCTATACAGAATTTCATACATAGCATAAAACATGATGATTTTTAAAAGATTACTATTCTGATTTTATAATTTAGCATTATCACAAAATGCCCTCAGATTAGTAGGAGTATGACTCAGAAAGGTAACCTTATCAGGAAAGGGACCCTAGCATCTGTATATTAGCATAGTTTGCTTATGACAAGTCTTTCACACCCAATTGTCAACCTCTCGAAAGGATGAGAAAAACGCAGAGCCACATGCCTTAAGCCAGCACAATATGTATGTTCCCTTCAATCATCTGCAAGCCAACACTGACTCACTTTGCTTTATCCTTTTCCCAGCCTTGAATAAGCTCCTTGAAGGGATTATCACTTCCTCAGCACTTGTGATAGTATGTCAACTGGATGCAAAGAAGACTTAAAAACAAGCAAGTAAGTGAAGGAGCAAGAGCTTCCAGAGATTTTAGGTTTGTTTTTCAGATAGATACAACTTGGACCCTTTCAAGTATCCTTCACCCCTGTTTGGAATTCAAATTCACTAGATGTGAACATGAGCCTAAAATTAGATCAATAACAGATTTGGTGCTAACAAGGGCTCTGGTTAGAGCAGAAGGAACGCATAGAAAAAGCAAGAGCTTGAAAAGGCAGGGCTTGCTCATTTAGGAAACTCTTTTGGTACAAGGTATGTGGGACAGCAAGGCAAATTGGTGAGTTTTTGACCCCAAATTAGGTCAAACCCATCATGGCTAGAGACTGCAAGACTATTATTTAACAATAGATTAATGATAGTTCTTAATAAATTAAGATATACTAAAGCATTCTAAATGTAAGATTCCCCACCTACTTAGGGTTTTATTTCTAAAAGCTTCTTACAGAGATGGTAAAGATATACAAATAAAAGTTTAAATATTTTTTTTCTGATACAGGGAAAGGAAAGGAGACTTTCATATTGGAGATGTAGCTTAAGGCTCTGACATCTTAAGTTTTAGAAGTAGAGAGCATTCCAAAAAGCAGACACACTTCTGCTTTTTAGGTTAAATCTACATGAAGGGATTCCCAATTGGTCACTGCCAGTACTGCAGAAAATAAATAATTCACGAATTACTATAAAGAAGAAATGATTCATAAGTTAGCATGTCTGGGATAATTGCTTTTTTTTTTTTTTTTTTTTTTTGATAACATGGGGATCCAGGAAACTTGGTTTTGCTGTTCCCAGAGAGGAAAGGCATCAGCATTGGTCCAGCACAGGGATTTCAAACTCTGAATGATAATCAAACTTGTCAATTAAAGTAGATAAAGACCCCACAAATGTTATAAAATGTAAGTTCTATGTAGTTAGCACAGGTATATATTAGTTATACTTATTCAGGTAGCCCACATTGTGTGTTACTATGTCATAATACTTTTGTGTTTTACATTGACCAAATTGTTGAACATAATTCTCCACTCAGACTTTGCTTTCTTGCTGAAACCTTGCTTAAACAGAATTTCCCCCAAAATATATTCTACAGACAAAGTACTGTTTCAAATACTTCCTCCTGAAAAATCCACAGAGTTCAAATAAATCATCAGTGTTTTAGTTATAAATTTTAAATTAAAAACTATAAGTAACATAGGATCTTATTGATTTTTTTCATATGACAGGAAAGGAATTTTCTGAGTGGAGTTTGCTATGCAAGGCAGATAACAGATGCATGCCTTGGTCTGTGAGAATATCAATTCTCTTTACTTATAAGATAATGATTTAATTATTATTTATTATTAATTAATCCATATCCATGTAATTGTACACACACACACACACACACAAGCACACACACACACACACACACACACACACACACACACACAAGCACACACACTGCACACCCTTCTGTTATAACTTTAGGTTCATTAATTCCACAACTTGGAAGTACCATCTGCTTAAGGATGCTATTAAGTCCAAGGCTTGGCATACAGTAAAAGCCTTGTGGTGACAAACACATCTTTTCAATCCTTTAGTTTATATTTAACTCACAGGAAATTTCCATTATTTTTTTTCTGAGCCTTGATAATTTGTGAGAGGAACAGGTTCATACTAATAAATTCCTGTCCTGGGGTGCAGTTCATACAGGACCTGGATAATGGGAAGTCTATACCACATCAATAAAGCAAATCAGCAAATATACTATTTTTGTTTAATTTTGCACCTGTAAAGGCTTTTTTTTCCGGTTTCATAAATAGTGTAGCTATAGAGCTTACACAAGTAACCTTTGAAATGCTGTTTATCTGTCACTTGAAACACATGGAGGAAATTTCCTTTTTATTTTCTTCTTTTGGCATATATTTGGTATAGGACTTTCTGTTGAGAACATGGTGACTCCCAAGAAGCCTCATCTGTTCTGCAATACTTAATACAACACATTTCAGGTAGTGGTACCGAAAACTAATTCTATAGGACATTTAAACAGGCAGGGCAAGTCAAACCAAATACATATAGACAAATATGGTAGACTTCAAACTTAGAACCTTAGAAAAGAAACAGGCTCTAAAATAAAAAATGACGTTAAGGCCTTTCCTTGTAAAATCAATACCCTTTTAGATTAAAACTGAAAGAGAAAACAAATATGGTTCTGTTTGTTTGTTTTTTGACAGAAAATGAAGAAAAGGAAAATTGTTTTCCATGATGGCTGTTAAGAATGTATACCAACTCGGGCATTCCACACTGATGCCACTGTCTCATGGGTTTCTGAAGGTTGACACCTCCACCCCCCACTGTAAGACTGCCAAATTTCACTAGTTTGCCCTGGGATATCATAGAAAAATATTTGTATGATTGATAAAAATAAGAAAGAATGCATACCAAGTGGTGTTTTGTTTTGTTTTGTTTTGTTTTGTTTTGTTTTCCTTACTGGGTTGTTTTATAATCAACTTAAACCACTGTTACTTATTTACTTTGTTTAGTGTTTCAGAAGATTTCAAGATAGTCTTTAATTGCATCTTATTATGAAGCCCCTTTTTATTTAAAAGATAACTACACAATGAATTGAAGGCAAACACACTTGTGAGAACAGCTCACATCCAGAGGAAATGCTAGACATTCTAGAACTCATTTTGATAGAGCTCATCCCCTCACAGCTCCCATCTCCTCCCCAAAAGCAATCATTGTCCTGGTTGTACTGTCACATTTAATTGTCATGTCTTGTTTTATTTTTAAAGGAGGCTCACTTCCCAAATTTCCCAAAACATTCAAATGACATGGCACTCATTGGTTATACCTTGCAAACCTCCTGTAATTCATAGTTTACCCTTAATCTTTTCCTTTTTAAGGATTACATTTTGCTGGTTATAATTTCAAAGTGTAAATAAGTAAGTTCCTTCATTTTCTGAATATCTCGTGTTTGGGATGCTGAAGCCAAAAATTGGATTACACTAACATCCTATCATTCCTGTTAGACTATAGCTTATGTTGTGTGTATCCATCAAGATGAACAGTGTCCCTGGGCAGTGATGGCGCACACTTTTAATCCCAGCACTTGTTGGGAGGCAGAGGCAGGTGGATCTCTGTGAGTTCCAGGCCAGCCTGGGCTACCAAGTGAGTTTCAGGAAAGGTGCAAAGCTACACAGAGAAACCCTGTCTTAAAAAACCAAAAAAAAAAAAAAAAAAAAAAAAAAAAAAAAAGATGACCAGTGTCCAGCTTTGTATTATTTTGGAATATCAAAAGTTATCCATGTTGAAACTATTTCTGCTAAAACCTTAGGAATTGATGTGTGATGCTATCATATTTTTGAAATTTCCTTTTAAAATTCTCTGTGCTGGTTTTATGAAGAGCTTTTTTTCTTGGGCCATTTGGTTAGTCATGAAGTTCATGTAGAAAATTAGGGATAATTTTTTTCTGACTTACCAGTTTTTCAAATATCTCTATTATAGTCTTTTTTTCAATTTAAATTGAAAAAGCAGTCTGAGTATTGCTAACATCCCCATTCAAAAATTTTATAGTTTATTCTTTTGCATTAGACTACAATGTTGATAATTGTTTTCCTGATTGTATTACAATTCCTTAGTCACCTATCTACCTTAGAAGTATCTGTTATGTACCCAGAAAAGAATCAGACTTGTTGAAATGCAGATAGACTAGACACTCTATCCAAACATATCTACCTGCTTCTTCAGAGGTGTCATCTTTTTTATAGTTGGGTTAGCACCAATGATTACAGTGTCTCTTTACAGTGAGTTATGAATAAAGGTGATGTAAACCATTTTGCAGTCCACTACTAAAGAATCACCCTCCTGACTCCCAGGACTCAAGATGCATGAGTTCCAAATTACACAGCTGTGGTACTGCATCTGAGTTTCTGTTGAGAGGGAAGAGCCTAATCGATATCAGATGCCTTCTGAGAGAAAATAAAACTAATGTGTGTTCAATCACACACACACACACACACACACACACACACACACACACACACACACACACGTGGTGGAGTTTGTCAACTGCAGTACCTAGCATTATCCATCTCAACTGAAACACAAGCATAATAAAAGATGACATTTACACCTCAAAAAATGACATTGCATGAGTTTAATGGAACTAAAAGCTCCTGGAAGTTTCCTGGAACATAAAAGAACTTAGTTCTTCTTTGAAACATTAGCAGGTATTTATAACTTCAAAGATATTTTTTAAAAGCTTTTAATAATACTGCTAAGCAATGTAGTGCATATAAAATCACCCAGTTCAAATAGATAAGCCAGTTCCTTACATTAGAAACATAAATAAAAGCTCTCACAAGTAGCTTCTATTATTGTCAAACATTAACACAGATGCAATCAGTAGAAAGACAGTTGTCAAACCCCTATCTAAAAACTGAAGAAAACTTCAAAATATGTATATCCAGAGAGCCCTGAAAGAATTCCACTGAAAGATTTAATAGTTCATATCAAATATTCCATTTAACGTTCTCTTCTATGTACCCCATCAATCTTTTGATTGACTGACTTTGAAGCTCTATTAATGCATCCTACAGTCAGAGTTTAAATGGAGTTTAATGGAACTCATCCAAATCTATAATAGCATTCTCCCCCCCGAAATTAACTTATAACCCACAAGTTAATGAAATGAATGCAGCTATATTTTCCCAAGGTGGGGAACAACTGAGTGAGTCAAAGTGCAAAACCTTATACCAAATAGACGACCTGGAGTCCTGCTCCCTTCCTTGAAGTTCTTGGCTACCCTAACCCTGGAGGTACATTAAGAATACTGCTACATACCAACCACATGGATACTTTAACAGCAGTGGCTACTACAGAGTTTAAATAATGCTTTGTAGCTTATTGAGAAATATAAAAATTGCAATTTTTTTAAAAGATTTATTTATTTATTATGTATATAGCATGTATGACTGCAGGCCAGAAGAGGGCACCAGATGTCATTCCAGAAGGTTGTGAGCCAACATGTGGTTGCTGGGAATTGAACTCAGGACCTCTGGAAGAGCAGACAGTGCTCCTAACCTCTGAGCCATCTCTCCAGCCCTGAAAATTGCAAAAAAGCAGTACTTTCAGAATGAATGTCAATGTCTAATGTCTATTTTAATCTTGACATAGTGTTTCATGAGTAATATGATACCCAATAGTTAGGATGGATCTGTAATTGTGTGATTCTTTAAATAATCAGCAACCAAATAAATGTATTATTAAAGTGGTATTTCAAAATTAAATCCAGTATGTTATACTTTTCTTCCAAATAAAACAGTGTATAAAAAGCAGATGAGTTACCCAGACAAGGCTTTGTCCCTCTGTTTAATTCAACCATCAAAGTAATCAAGTGTTCAATAAGTGGGTCATTTGAGGAAAGGCTATAGAGCTGAATTTATTTACAAAAGAGAACAGACGGCTGACAAAATACATGGCTGGGGTGCTGGGGGCTTGGGGCTTACAACTTTCAGCTATATAAAGCAATAGCATATGGGAGGTGTTAAGCAGCTGTTCTATTCCTGCTCCGGAAATAGTTATGCTCAGGAGTCCCAGCCAGCAGAAATAAGACCAATTGATCAAAGCTACAGCCAGGCAAATATTAGCTTGTCATAGGAAAAGGAGCATTCTTAAAATTAGAGCTGTTGGAAATTGAAATAAGTTGCCTTAGGAGGTACAATGACCTTGGAGCTCTGCTTCCTTGTGGAACCCTGCCTTGTTATACTGCTTTAAAAAAAATGTATCTCATTGTAGACTGGAAACAGGAGAGAAGGGGCATAAAGAAAGAGAGATGGGGAGTTTCTTCTGAGCATTATATGAGATCAGTAAAATCTCTACCAGGAATGAGTTGTTTATGAAGACTCCTTAATGATAGCTTTGAATTATACAAATGAAAACACTATTCCTAGCCTGGGATAGTGCTTACTTATCCCCAGTCAGGGATAGTGTTTACTCATCCCCAGTCAGAAATAATGTTTACTCATCCCCAGTCAGAGATAGTGTTTACTTATCCCCTGTCAGGGATATTGTTTACTTATCCCCACCAGGGATAGTATTTACTTATCCCCAGGCAGGGACAGTGCTTACTTATCTAATGGTGAACTTCAACTCTTATGACTGCAAGCAGAAAGAGGGATCATAAAAGAAAAAAGAATCTAGCAAGAGGACCCGACGGAGCACTGCCAATATGTTGATGTTAGGTGGCCTGGAGAAGCATGGCTCTGGATTCTCAGAAGAAATGATGTATAGTTTAACTCAAAGCATTTCTTCTAGTTTCTGATGTGCTGTATCCTATCATTCATTAATTCAGAAAATGATCACTAATCACCTATCACAAAATTAATCAGTAACTTTTCCCACTTCTACAGACTATAGTTCTAATTCTGGAGACATACTATAAACATATTAATTAATATGTAGCTGTATTATAATTATGTTTACAATTATGAATGACAGCTGTAATTGCATATGCTGCAGTGTCAATTGGGGCCTAGTATTGCTATAGAAAAGTCCCCCAAACAAGGTGATCCTTTTGTAAATAATGAGGAAGTAGGCAGTAGCTTACGGGATGTATATTTCACAGAGATCCAATGTTATCAATGAGGACATGACTCCTCCCACATTTTCTCCACTCCCAGACACAGCTGTCTCTGTTCTTCAGATTCCAAGGGAGTATTCATGCCAGAGCACATAGAGAGGAAGCAAGTGGGTAGAAGTATCCCAACATTTGATACAAGCAAAAGTGACTTGCAATCTCCAGAGTCAAGAGTAGACTGAGGCAAGGGTCAATGGCCAAGAGTTTTTATGACCTAATCTGCCATTTCTCTTCACCTGGCTCATCCCAGAAATGGCGAGGAATGTTCTTCCTCCTGCAGTTTGCAGAGGCAGCCTTAGAAACAGTGAATGGCCACAACTTAGTCTGTTGCTATAGACATATTCATGAAAGACTATGGGAAAAGGTACAACTAACCTTAAAGTCTGTAAGTTTACTAAGGGAAATGGCAATAATTTCCCTTGGGGTTGGACTTACCAGACTAGGGAGAACAGCTTCCTGGGAGTTTGCTACAGCCTACCTTGAGAAATTATGCTATATTTTCAGGAATCATGTTCTTGCTTTTATGGGGTCAACTTGACTGTTGTAGCTTCAAACCCTCTTATTTGTTGTTTTTCTAAATCAATTAACTCTGATATTCATTTTAATGTGGACATTTATTTTTACCATAATACTAAGGGTTAGCATCAGTAAAGGTTTAACAAACTGGTGCTACTTTAAAAACCCAGAGAAACTAAGGTTTGAAGAGACAGCAATCCACAAATTCTTTTTTTGTATGTGTTATAATTGTAGCTTAAAGCCTACAAGGATACATCTGAGTTGCATTAGCATATGCATGGTATATTCAGAGTAAAACCAAGTGATTGAATGAGATAATATAAAGGGGGTATAGCTGAAGCACATAAATAGACAATCACTGAATTCTGGGAGAGATTTTAAACAAGCAGGGATATAATGGAAGATGCACTGAATAATGCCAGGAAAGCCATGGAAATAGCAGGATACTAGACAATGATGTGCTATAAAATAAAAGTAAATAGGTGGCTAAGAAGGAAACCAACTATTTGTACACAATTAAGAATAAATTATTGAATTTATTATTAGTGAAGTAAAATTTGAGCTTGGTAACATTGGGAACCCTATGAGCGTGGCTGGGGCGGGGGAACTGGACAGAATGCTAGAATGCTAACAATGAGCTACATCCATGCAAACATCATTTTGGATTCTTTTGAGAAATTTTGTTATGAAGGGGAGTAAAAGAATGGAGGAATGTAATAAGGAAAGATTGCTTTCTTTCTTTTTTTGATTGTGTGGAAGTGTATTGCTGAACTGAAAGGGAGTTAGTTATTTCCATACAAAAGTCAAGTATGGCTAACAAAGGTAAGGAAATAAACGGTCAATGTTACTTGGGTGCTTGAGAGCTAATGAGGTAGACTGTGCATCTAGAAGAGTTGTCAACAGTGTAGAAGCACCATATCCTCAGAAGGCAGGAAGTTGTGGGTTTTGCCTTGTGGGTGGCATATACATATTTCATGAATAATTTCTATTTTCCCTATAAAATACAAAGGGAGATTATGAAACATGGACATAATACTAGAGGGAATGATCTACAGATTCAGCACAGTCCTTATCAAAATTCTTACAACATTCTTCATGGAACTAGGAAAAAATTCCTAAAGTTTATTTGGAAACAGAAAAATGATTCATGAAAACAATCCAAGATAACGAGTAGGGCTAGAGATATCATAAAAATTACACTACAAACTTCCAATAACAAAAGTAACATGGTACTGGGAGAAAAACAGACACACAGATCAACAGAACAGAATAGAGACGCAGAAATAGATCACACAGCTACAACCACCTTAGTTTTGACAAAGGTTCCCAAGTATTAAATGGAAAAAAAAAAAAAAAAAAAGACAGCTTCTTCAACAAAAGTTTCTGTGAACACTGGGTACCCAATGAAACTTGGTCCACAGATCTAAACTGGCCCCAAACAATTAAAAACTCATCAAAGACCTGAATTTATGACTTGGAACTCTGCATGGATTTTCTGAAAACAGCTTCAAATAGCTCAGGAAATAATCCCAAGGAACTGGAAAATAGGGTTACTTGAAATTACAGAGCTTCTCTGAATTCTGCCAAGCAAAAGAATCACCAGGGGAAAAAAGCAGCCTGTAGAAGAAAATCATTGCCAACAGCACATCTACTGGTGATTCATACCGGAAATCTAGAAACTCTCCGAACTTTAAACTTCAATAAACAAACAATAGAACAAATGATTGGCTCACAAAATGGGAACGTGAAGTAAACAGACAGTTCTCAAAAAAAGAAACATAAGTAATGAATAAACTTTTGGAAAATTTAAAAAAAAAAAAAAGGTGAATAACCATAGTTAGCAAGAAAATGCAAGTTTTAATTTGCATTTTAACTGCTAATGAAGCCGAATAGAGATTTCTTCCTAAGCCAACCAACCCAGGGTATCCGAAGCACAAAGAAGGGCCAGTAAGATTGCTCAGTGGGTAAAGGCATCCTATGGCAAGCCTGATGATTGAGTTCAGTCCTAAGAATGCAAGTGGTAAGAGGAAAGATGCTTATCAGTTGTCCTCTAACATCCACAAGCGCCCGCACTACGGTATGTGCACCCGTACACATATTAAATAAATAACCATACAAACAATGGCAACCCATGCAGGTGGTAAATTACACAGGGGTACTCCAAACAGAGTAGAACTGCCAGATGATGCAGCTCAGCCTACACTGAAAGGAATCTAAATGAGCATACCATAGGGATACATGACCTTCAGGGTTTATTGTCGCAGTATTCACTCACTGTAGCCAATATTTGGAACTAGCCTTGATTTCTTTCAACAAACAGACTTAAACCTGTTTTATTGTAAATGCACACAAAAGAGTTTTGATTGAGCACAAGAATATAATTACACCATTTGTAAGAAAAGGGATGGAATTGGAGATCATCTGTTGAGAGAAATAGATGATACCCATAAAGACAATTAGTGCATATATATGACATATAAACACAAGGGGATTCTGGCACTGGATATAGAGTGAGAGGCAGAAAGGGAAGAAGAAAGGATAATAAGTGTATGGGGAAAATATTGATGCTTTTTTTCATATAAAGAATCCAGATTTAAAAATACATATGTACATAGATATATATGTATGACATAAAAGCAGAATGGGACTATTTGCAGGGAGGAAGGATAACAGCAAACTGGCTTAGAGAGATGATAAGACAGTTTGGGCAAATATCAGCAAGGCACATATTATGAACAAATCGTAACAAACTCCATTGTTTTATAGTCTGTATAAAATTAATTATTGTAAAAAATGTAAGTAGAGTTGGAGTGCTGTAGAGCGTTTGACAAATGTTAATAGTCACTAGTAAATATTATTTTCCTAGTTCCATATACATGTAAATTAAAACATAATGTAATCTACAGTTTAAAAATAAAATACACATAACTATACTTATACCATTTCTCATAAAAATAATGGAAAATAATTTAAATTAATAATTTATTAATTACTAAATACTCTAAAAATCAATAAGAAGAGGCATTAAATTTGTAAAGAATTTAAAATGTTAATTATCTCCATTTTAATTTTATGTTAATATTACCTCAATTCCTCATGGAACTTTTTAATTTAAGAATCATTACTAATTCATGATCTATCACAAGCCGAACACATTTCAGTGAACTTTTTTTAATCAACTTTATATCTAAGCCTTAAATATGTGTTTCTGTATATAGAAGAAATTCCAAAATGGTACAATTCTCTCCCTAATGCAAATGCATACACATAAACACTGAACTAAATGAATTCTTAAAAAAAAAACAAAAAACAGAAAAAGGGTATGAAGACATGGGATACCCCTCTCGTGGTTAGGTTACCTGCATGACATGTGGACAGTGTTCCAAAAACACTTTCTGATGTCTAATAATTGATTTGAAGCTAATGAAAAGGGAATTACACCAGAAGTAATGAACTAACCCCTTAAATTCTTCAAAAGAGGTCAATTATACTTGAAGTAGCAGAAATGTTGTCTAAACCAGACAGTGATAAAGAAAAATCATTGATTTAAGAGCAGAAAATATGAGGACATTAAGGTGGAAATATGGAGGATTTTGCTGAGAATGGATCTTGATTTCCATAGTCTGTAGTTAAGACATGAATTACTCATTTGATAGTATAAGCATGGAAGAGTACCAGACTATGTAACTTTTGAGGCTATGTGATCACAGATTTAAAAGGATAGCAATCCAATGAGGTTTTTTAGTTATCTTAAAGTATGCTTTTATAATTTGGGGGTAGATTTATGCAGGTAGGATCAGGTAGGTCCAGAATTATCCAGCAGTAAGATAAAAGAAATATTAGGAAGTAAAGGGATAATTGTAAAAGGCTTAAAAAAACAAAAAACAAAAACAACAACAACAACAAAAAACTATGATATAAAAGGACATCCCTGTCACATAGTACTGAAAGTGGAGATAGAAAAATCAGAAGTTCAAGGCCAGTATCATCTACATGATGAATGTGAAACAGTATGCATTACATGAAATAGTCAAAATTCCTTTCTACCCCTTACATGAGAATACAGCTGTGATGACTTCCCAGAATGATCAAATTTCATGACGTCCAGAATAGTTCATTCTCTATGACTAATGCAACTTATAAAAGAAAGAGTTAACTTGGGTTTATGTGTCCTGAGGTGCAAAAGTCCATCCATCAGGAGAGGTACAACTGGAGATATGATGGTGGGGACAGGTGAGAGAAAGGTTGACATCCTGTAGTCATGGTAACAGTTGGCAGACACTGAGGCAAGAACTGCTGAGGGCTCACATCTTGAACCACACTCAGGAAGCAGAGAAAGTAAACTGGGAATGGCATGTGGCATTTAAAGCTTGCCCCCAGTGATATATTCCCTAAAGGAAGGACAGCCTATCTAAACAGTGTTACTAACTGGGAACCAAGTATTCAAACTGAGTCTATGGGGACATACTTATTCAAATCACCACACTATCCCACTCTGGTACACAAATTACCCCAGGGCTAGCATAACTGCTCTGTATATATTGTCAAAACCATTTTGCAGGTGATTGAGTTACAGAATGAACTCCCTTGGTGTTGACACACTTGGGTTCTGTGACCTACAGAGTTCAGTACTATTTAAGAAGTCAAACATGGATTAGATATCTTTGAATGGATTGTCCTTGAATAAAAGAGATAGGAACAGTGGGACTAATAGATCAATGGAATTGTTCTTCCATTAAGTCTAGCAATCTTCCCATGGAAAGTTCTTGAATAAGGACATAAAAATATAGAATGTAGTGATAAGAAGTTGAGATAGTCGTGATCAAAGATGTAGGGAAGTTTGGCTGTGATAGAGTATTGAACAAGTGATGTGAGGTTTAAGAGACAAGTTAACATGGCAGAAAGATCCACCCATGGATTGAGAGAATATCAGCAAGGGAAGGCAGGAAAGTGGAAGTTCTGAGTCAGGAGGGCAGTGAATGAGAAGCAGATCTAATAATTGGAAAAGACTTGGCTGAAGTGGTTGCCACTTTATTAAACATGTGATGGAGAGGTGGAAAAGATAGAAATATGGAGTGGTGCATGCCCTATCAGAAGAGGCACAACTGGAGATATGATGGTGGGGACAAGTGAGAGAAAGGTTGACATACTGTCGTTGCCCAGTAGGGCAGGGTGGTGTGCAGCAGCCTGGAGCTTATGGAGACACAGCATCAACCCCCGAACATGCCACCAAGCTAAGGGATTGCTCTGTCTCTGGGCAGCAATGGATGCCCGAGATGAGAAAATATTCACTTGCTGGACTGGACCTCCTGGAAGAACCAATGATCTATGATGCCACCAGAGGCTGTGTTGGTGTCAGTGGTCCATGCTGCTGCTCTAAACTGCAATGAAGCCTGAGATCCATGAGGATGTAAGTGATCTGTGCCACTGACTGATGACTTGGTGATGATGTCCTCAGGCTTTGCTGCCTGGGGGGTGGGGTGGTGGTGTGAGGGAGCATGTTGATATGAGTGGTATGTATACCCCTACCTTAGGCTATGATGAGGCCCGAGGTCCATGCAGCTGCTTAGGGCCATGAGTGGATCAGTGGTCAAGATACAGTAATAGACTGTGTTGACATCTGTGGCCTGTGTTACCACTGGGCTGCTGCCTAAAGCCATGTCGATCTCCAAGGGCTGATCAATTCAGCTACCACCGAGGCAGAGATCCAGTTCTTTGAGTGTGCTTGAGCATGTGAAGTGGTGGACTTGTGGAACCATAGCCACAAGATCACCATGACTTTGGCTACAGTAGGATATCTTCAAGGAGTTTCAGTGAAGGTCCAGTATTGATGGTGTAGCATAAGCCAGAGGCCTTGAACCAGACCAATGATTCCATTGCAATGAACATTTACAAGTAAAGCTGTTTTTGCAGAAGGGTATACTAAATGACACACTGTAGCTCCCAATGCCACATATGACTATGTGATGGAGAGGTGGGAAAAATGGAGGATCAGAATGGTAGGGGTAGGAGACATATTTTTGTTTTAATTTTTATTTTATTTTTTATTTTGGGGCTTTTTTTGGGGGGGAGGTTGGGGTCTTTTAGTTAATTTTTATTTTATTTTGCTAGGGTTACAATGGTGGAGGTGGACATGGAAAAGACTGGGAAATGAGTGGGTTTGGGGTCCATGATGTAAAATTCCTAAAGAATCAATAAAAATGTGCTGAGAAAATCATTAGTTGGAAAAGAGGACATAAGAGAAAGGTGTGGAAGGATTTATTTGCTGGACTGTTACAGTAACAGAACAATGTTGCAGCCCTTACATCACAAAGTGAGTCAGGATGAAAATGTACCAATGTCACACACTGAGGAGACTTCTGATTCCTCCCCTAAGACAAGGAACAGCAAGTGGAGTAACAACTTTCCCAGGGCAGGGAGCATAGTTGATGTGCTCCCTGGGTATTTACTCTGCCCTCTGTCTTAGATAAAAGGACGGTTAATGGGTTAGACAGTGGACAATACTCGTTTCATCAGGATAAGCTAACTGATAACCTGCCTTTGATCCACCACCTGCAATCCTGAGAAAGACAGTAGGATAGGCTCAGCATTCTTCTTTGCTATCTTACAATTTACCTGCAAAATCACTCCCTCAAAACCTAGTAATGGCCGGGCGGTGGTGGCGCACACCTTTAATCCCAGCACTTGGGAGGCAGAGGCAGGTGGATCTCTGTGAGTTTGAGGCCAGCCTGGGCTATCAAGTGAGTCCCAGGAAAGGCGCAAAAGCTACACAGAGAAACCCTGTCTCGAAAAGAACCCTAGTAATGTTCTATAGCTGTTTCTCATTTTCTTGAATGTGGCAGCAAGCCCAGGACCAAATATGGCACGTGCTTAAGCTGGCAGTTCTCAATTGGGGAAATGGGCGATGGACATTGGCATTTTCTTATCAAATATGCACACAGAGTAATATCTGGGGACATTTAGGTTGTCATAACATGGAGTAGAGAGAAGTTTGCTGTTGGTTTTTGGCAACAACTGGTTAATTACTGTGAAACATACAAAATACAGCAGTTAACAGGAGTGAAAAAAACTCTGATCACAAAGGTGACAACCCCAGTCCTGAATCTCCAATGCCTCTGGGTAAGTATTGACTGTGGACTGAATTGTGTTCTTATAAAGTGATATGGGGAGATCACAGAGTCCACTGTGATGGAGTCTGTTGATGGGAATACAGAAGAAAAAATGTCAGTGCAGCTGAAGCTCTAAAGGAAGATCGTGTGCTGATAAGATTTGTATCACTGAAGAAGAGGACGAAATCCCTAAGTTCTCTCTGGTCTATGATGTAAAGACAACATTGTGGGAGAATTTCCTTTAGGCTAAATTTGGCCTGGCTCCAGTGTGCTACCACCTAGCCTTAATCCATCTTTTGTTTCTTGGTTATCTATTGTTTCTCTAATTTTCCTTTATTGGGGTGTCTTGGTTGTGTCCTCTCTGGCCTCCCTCCCACCCCCAGAGGCTGATTACCCCTGTAGCTGGAAAGGTTAGAAACATCCTAAAAGTGTGCTGTGTCCTCCTTCCAGAGACTTGTGTGAACCCACACCTGTACAACAAAACAAGATGGCAGCCATTTTTAAGCCACAAAGAGGTCTCTATCTAAAAACCAATACCGATGGATTTTTTGGTGTTTTATTTCCCACTTTCAGAGTCAGGTGAAATCAGTTTTCTTTTCTAAGAAAGCTAACTTATAACAGGTTGCTATGGTAGCCAGAGCAGACCAAAACACCATAAAGTCTATTTCTGACTCCAGAGAAGAAAAGGTGAACTCTTTCAATGAGCTGAGGCATTTCTAGAACAGCAATTGCTTTTCTGTTAAGAGTACAGAAGTGACTGCAGCTTCGTTTTTCCATTCCTCCTTTCCTACAGAGTTGCTACAGTTATCCTGCCCCCTGATGATAACCAAATATTGTGTAAGTTGACAAGAACATACTGAGACACCAGCCCTACCATTGTTATGGCACTCCAAGAAAACCAGCAGCCTATCTCCATGCTTTCTGAAACATAAAGACATTTACATTCTGATTACTGAGGTTACAAAATTATCTGTTCTCTGTATTCACAGAAATACAGAAGTTCTTGTTTAGATACAGCTGGAGCCAAAGTCATTTTCAATGTATCTTCAAATTGCAAGAAGAAATTTTCAACACTGAAAAATGACAGCAGACAGAGAAATGGAGCAAGATGCTGGAGGAAAATATGTTCTGTGTTTCTGGAGAATAGATAATTGCTACCTCTCTAGCAGAGGAAAAGCACAAAGCCTTTGAACACTGACTTTGTAGTCTGGTCTCCATCAGCAAGGGAACAGCGAGGAGCTAAGCTGCCTCTCCTACTGGTTTGGACATTTAGTGTAGAGTTTCATTCATATTTCTGTGGCAACAAATAGTGGAATGTGATAACTCCTACAGTGGAATTTGATTTTCTCTTTTAACTATATATGAGGTTTTTAAAACATTTCTGCTATGCACTCACTTGGTTTAAAGTGAAAGCTATGAAGACAGATTTTCTGAATGCCTTTGAACACTTAAAGCTTTTTTTTTTCTTGATAATGACATCCCAAATACACATTTAATATTTCCCATGTAATTTTTTAACAATGATCAAATTATTAATATAATTAAAACATTAGTTTTGCACTTTGGGTGATTTTCTGTTGGATATATGTATTGAATTCTCATTGAAATTTTCTACTCAGTAGTAAAGAAAACAACGAAAAGTGTACATTCATCCTGTATTTTCTATTATCCACTTCTGCTAATGTTGAGAGAAGTAAGCTAAAAACAAATACTTAATGCTCAATATACAAAGAACTCAAACATCAGAATTTTGTTCTTTCTTTGATGATGCAAGCCTGATGTGTGAGCATCAAGAAAGCAAATGTTTTACTTGGTTGTTTGTTAGACATTCCACCATAATATTTTTATTTTCCCTTAGGGAACTGCCTTTTTTTTTTTTGCTGAAAAGACTGATTCAAAATAAGATATCAGCTCAAGGAGATGATGCATCATACTCTGAGCACAGGCACTTTATAAAAAATATATGCTTCCTTACTGGAATAAGCTGCAGACAGACATAACTTTTTCAAGTCCTTTTTCCCCTAAGAAAGTTTCCATGGTTTTTTTAATTTTATAGTTTAATTTAATTTTACATATCAGCCACAGATTCCCCTGTCCTCCCTCCTCCTGCCCCCCCTCCCCACAGCCCACACCCCATTCCCATGCAGGGACACTTTGCTCAGCCTGGGACCAGGGGACTGGACCTTCCTCTACCTAATCTACCAGGTTGAGCTGAATCCCCAGGGGAGTCCTTGCCCTGGAAGTTTTCATGTTTTAAAATGTAGATAAACTTATCCAAATTCTCAACATTGTAAATAGATTCCTATAATAATACAATACAGATGGAAGAGTTCTCTGTCAGCTTCTATGAGTATTTAAAACTGCAACAAAGTTGGACCAATTGCAAATTAAGTTACCATAGTTATTATTTGATTACTTATAATACCAAATATGAACCATGAATCTAAAAATTATGAGCATATTTAAGAATCATATCATTCTTATAAAACCTGTACTTTCATTGTTGATATTTTATCCAGAGTAGAGTAAAACTAAAGTTTTTTTTTTTTTTTATTTCAGAGTTTCTCTTTCAAAAACTCCATTATCTGCATCTTGGATGATAAAGTTTAAAAGTTATGAAATACTTAATGATTAAAGATTTCTCTAATGCAAAATAACAAAGCCCAAACTAGTATACAGACCTGAAATTCTGGTACCCCCACTCCTCCCTTAGAGAAAATAAAAAATATATAAATAGAATACAGCTAAGGTAAAGCTTGGACATAATATATCATGAAAATTTTTAATCAACAACATCACAGGACTTACAGGGATCCATTAAACTTCAACAACACTATGAAAAATCCATGACTCTATAGAAGTTGGTCATTGAGAAAAGGTTCAGCAGAAACGTTCTAATCTGGCAAGTACAGTATCCAAATAAAAATGTGGTGAACAGTGGCCTGCACTTATAATGCTAATTCTAGTGCTGGGTAGATGGTAGGAGAAGAATTCTGGGGCCTATATATCAGCCAGCCTAGCCCAATGGTTGAGCTCTAACCCAATGAGAGACTCTCCTGCAAAGGTAAGGTAGATAAGGTGGATAGTTCCTAAGGATGACATCTGAAGTTACCCTATGTGCTTCTCACACACACACACACGATATGTACCGTCACATAGCAGTAACCCATACACACAAGAACATGCATTCACACACACAATCTAAACATAAAAACAATAGAATAGTGATAAATGCTTTCCTTGTGTGCCAACATTTTACTTTTAATTATTTATTTACTTATTTTTACTCTTAAGACAGGGTTTTATGTAGCCCAGACTGACTTCAAAGTAGCTATATAGACTATGGTGAACTTGATCACCAAACCCAATTCCCAGTACTAGACTTGTGGGTGTATACCACCACATCTGGTTTATGTGGTGCTAGGGATTGAACCCTCAGGGGCTCCATGCATATGAAGCCAAAATTCTACCACAGCTTCACACTTCAACATTTAAGGTCTGATCTTTCCATACATGTGTGCATGTTTATGTAGTGACGTGGGCTAGCGATTCAATTTAAATCTATCAGCTGGTTTTTATGAGGAAAACTATTCCCAAAACTTGAGATCAGTCAGCTCATTAGAGGCATGAAGAGTTAGTAACCACACTAGTTTTTCAGAGTGTTTACCTTCCTGGATGGCATCTTGGTAGCTCTTCATTTTAAAATCACTATATCTGATAACAACACTGCATTTCAGAGATACCTCATATCTTGCTGTAACTGTGCTGCCTTTTATGTGTGCGGTTCTCCATTGACAGTTCATGAAATGTATTTTATAAAGACATAATAACTAGAAATTGCTGTTGTGGTAATATGCAATAGTAAAAAACAAGCTAGATGCCAAGGTTAGAAGGTCCTCTGTGCTTACAGCGCAGGGAAAACCATTTTCTCATCTGCTTTCCAAACAAAAACCTTAATTCCAAAGCCAATTTTTCTCTTCCACACAAGTAACCAAATCAAAGTACCTTCACATAATCTACCACAGGAATTGTAGAGCAGCCTTGATTTGAAAATAAGGGAATTCTGAAATATAAACAGTGCTATGGGGAAAAAAAATATCACACACATATACATATAGGTATATACATACACATGCATACATATAAATGATATATATGCACATATATACATGAACATGAATGTATACATGTACATATACATGTATACATGCACACACACACACACACACACACACACACACACACACACACACACGTCCATTGCTGCCTAACAAGGCCATTCCACCAGAAGACAGAATATACACAAGGATTAGTACTTGTAGCTCATAGCTGCAGATAATGTTCATCTCAATAGGAAACACAGAAGCAGTGGGAGATTCTGATGGAAATCCTGGAACTTTGCCTTAGCAAAATGTAGATGCATTCAGTTATTTCCTGTCTAATTTTAAGAAAGCCCAAGGGCACAGCTGAAGTCCATACATATTGCACAGGTTAAAAAATCCCTAGAAATGAAAACATGACTGCTCTTTAGTTGGGGTGACTGAACTAGGAAGTACATTAACTGTAATTCTCAACAATAAATAAGACCACCTAAGGAATCACTCATTTTCTTTTCCATAATCTAAGGATCTCCAACAGGCACATGAATGTTAAAAGTCCAGTTGTGCCTAAAACCTATAATTAATTCATGTAGGGATGCATAAACCAGTCTGAGGAAAATGGCTTACCTTCATTTCTTTTTATACAGCTGATTGAAATAAGCCCAGGAGCTTAGTGATAAGAATAAATCTATTTTCTGTTACATTGCACAGACAAGTTCCTTTAAAATCTGATGAATTCTTCCCTCTTTCTGTAATTTATTCACAAATGAAGGTTGATGAAATTCATAAATAGCTATGGTTCTTTGGATATTAAGGCCTATTTTTCTCTCAAGAATTCTAAGCACATTCTTCCTCCATTTTCTATTTATAGATAGATGGAAATGTTCTTTTATTGACTAGAACAGGTTTGTTTGTACATCAAGGTTAATAAGTGCCTCTACTTCCCTCTCACTTCCAACAATTAATTTTCTGTGTCAATTTAAGTGGACAACGGTGCCTTGATATACTGTTAAACACTGTTGTGGGTGTTGCTGTTTCCTGTGCAAGTGTTCTCTCTGAGTCAGATGTGTGGAGGAGTAACAGAGCTCAGTGGGGTATCATACCTAACTTGCTGGGGCTTTGTAATTCATCAGAGATAAGGAAAAAAGAAGAGCAGAAGGAGAGGGAGTCAGAATTTACTCTCCCTTAAGACCCACCCCCACCAATATCTGAGGACAACATGGTCCTCCCTTGACTATGGATTGAGGCTCAGAGAGGTATTCACACCAGTCTGCTCAAGTCCTGCTATTTAATTTTAGATTGAAACTACACTGCTAGTTCTCTTAGATTGACAGCTTATTAATTAATGATTTTGGGATTTTCAGACTCTAGACCTGAACAATACTGTTCTTGATTATCTATTATTGTATTTGTTCCTATCATTATTATCTGTCATCTATCTATCAGTCTCCTATCTGTCTACCTATTTTAGCCACCGGTTCCTCTATAAATGTACATAAATATGGATAAGTAAATAAGATGGTTATGAACAGATGGATTTGTGTGTGCCTGTTTCTAAATGAGAACTATATACTAGGAGTGATCCCAGGGATTCACATATGCTAGGCAAGCTCACTCCCATTAAGCTGCATTCCTTTGCCCAATCTATATACCAACTATTTATACTATCTATGTTTCACTGGAGAGCAAAAAATAATACATATTTTTTCACTTAGACTGGTTCTAGGGGAAGATAAGGTAAAGGATGGGGTTTTTTAATTGTTTTGAGGTTTTTACCTTAGCTCTCTAATCTTTTTC
The DNA here is from genome assembly GCF_903995425.1 of Onychomys torridus. Lineage (NCBI taxonomy): Eukaryota > Metazoa > Chordata > Mammalia > Rodentia > Cricetidae > Onychomys > Onychomys torridus. The sequence continues at coordinate 53,045,385 of NC_050454.1, forward strand.
TACCAGTAGAGATGTGCTTGGTAGTCCATGGAATAATCATCCAAAAGATATGAGCAAAAAAAAAAAAATATTTCCATCTCATCTTCCTAACCCAGCAGCTGGATAGCTAAACACATGATACCATCAGAGACCTTTGAGAAAATAGATTATTTTCTCATCAATAGATCCTGATTATAGTTTCTTCTCCCAGTCCCTCTCCAAGTCCACTCTTTGTCTGTTTCTCATCAGAAAAAAACAAAACAAAACAGGCTTCTAAGAGATAACAATCAGACATGACAGAATAAAACATAAGAAGATGAAGCAAAACTTTCATATTGAAAAGAGTCCCAAGAGCATGCAAAAGAGTCAGAGATGTACTCATTCTCATAGTCAGAAGTCCTGTACAAATACTATTTAATTTAAATAATAGCAAATATAGTTAATAACTATAACACATATGCAGAGGACTTAGTACAGACCCATCGATACCCTGTGCTTACTGCTTCAGTCTCTGTGAGTATATTTCTTGCTTAGTTGATTCTAGGCACCTGCTTTCCTTGTATCCTCCATACTTTCTGACTCTTACAATCGTTCTGCCTACATTTCTGCATGATTCCCTGAGTTTTGAGGGAGGAATTCAATGGAAACCTCCAATTTAGAGTCTCTCGCTACATCATTTCTGGTGGTGGATCTCTGGATGGTGGTGGATATGCTGCCAGAGGAAGCCTCTCTGATAATGAATAGATAAGGCACCATGTCTATGAGTAGAGAAGAAAACCATCCAGCACCATTTTATTGTTTGTTTTGTTTTGTTTTGTTTTTAAACCAGTTATATTTGGTTTTACCCTAGGTCACTGGGCTATCTAGTCTGTGGTACTTGGTTACCCAAGCAGTGTCAGGTATGGGTTTCTTCTCATGGAGTTGGCCTTAAGTGAAATAAGACACTGGTTGACTATTCATACAAGTTCTGTGATACCATTACTCCAGCATATTTTGCAGACAGGACACATTATGGGTCAAAGGCTTTGTGGCTGGCTTTGTGTCAACATATATTTTTCAGTAGCCTGCCCTTCTCACACCAAAGAGACTAGAACATAGGGTTGAAAGCTCCATGTAGTCACCAGCCCAAATTTTCCATGTGCAATGAGTTATGTAGCATTATATAGGCAATGGGACCTGCTTATAGAGAGAAACATTTTTCTTAGCATCACCTTGGGTTGTTTGGAAATTTCCCATGGGGTCCCTTTGGCCAACAACTCAATTAAACGCAACCCAGTCCCTCTCCTGGAAGCTTCTTCTGGCTACAAGAGATGACCAGTTGAGACTTCATATTCCCAATTACTAGGTGTCCTCATTAGGATCATCTTTCATAGATTCTAGGATGTGCCCATTGCTCTTTGTTTCCACACCACCTTTCAAATGTCCACTGCATTTTCAGCTGTCTCTCCCCACACTCTCTCTATCCATCCCATTCCCCCCACTGGATCCCTCTTGCTTCTGTCCCCACCTGTCCCCCAGTCCACTCATAAAATCTATTCTATTTCACTTTCCCAGGGATATCCATGCTTCTACCCTAGACTCTCCACTTTACCTAACCTCTATGGGTCTATGGAATGTAGCTTGGTTATTATATACTTAATGGTTAATATCCATATTTGTCTTTCTGTTTCTAGCTTACCTCACTCAGTGATTTTTTTCTAGTTCCATCCATTTGTCTGCAAATTTAACTATTTTATTTTTAACAGCTGAGTAATGCTCTATTTTTTTAAATATATGGCATTTTGTTTATATATTATTCTGTTGGAAGATATCTAGGTTGTTTCTAGTTTATGGGCATTATGAATAAAGCTTCAGTGAACGTGGTAGAGCAAGTATCCCTTTGTAGTAGGATGTAGTGTCCTTTGGGTATATGTCCAAGAGTGGTATAACTGGGTTTTGAGGTAGATCGATTCCCAATTTTCTGAGGAACCACCATATTGATTTTCATAGCGGCTGTAGAAGTCTTCTCTCCCACTAGCAGTGGAGGAGTGTTCCCCTTTCTCTACATCATAGCCAACATGAGCTGTCACTTGAGTTATTGATCTTAGCCATTCTGACATGTTTAAGATGGAATCTCAGAGTTGTTTGGATTTGCATTTCCTTGATGGCTAAGGATGCTGAGCATTTCCATGTTTCTCAACCATTTAGCTACTTGAGCGTACTCTATTGAAAATTCTCTGTTAGATCTATATCTCAAGTTTTTAATTAGAGTGCTTTTTGGTTTTTGTTATCTAGCTTCTTGAGTTTTTTTATAGATTTGGGATATTAGCCCTGTATTGGATGGGAAGTTGGTGAACTTTGGTTTCATGAGGTCCCATTTACTAAATTGTCAGTCTTAGTGCCTGTATTATTTGTGTTCTGTTCAGAAAGTCATCTCCTGTGCCGAAGAATTCAAGGCTGTCCCTTACTTTCTTTTCTATCAGAGTCACTGTATCTTGTTTTATGTTGAGGTCTTACATCCACTTTGACTTGAGTTTTATGCAGGGTGATAAATCTCTTTGCATTCTTCTACATGCCAACACCCAGTTATGCCAGTACCATTTGTTAAAGATAATTTCTTTTTTCCAATGTGTATTTCTTATTTCTTTATAAAAAACATCAAGTGTTCATATGTATTTAGATTTATATCAAATCCAATGATCAATATGTCTGTTTTTATGGCAATTCCATAAGCTGATTTTTACTATAACTGTGTAGTACAGCTTGAAATCAGTGATGATTATATTTACAGCATTTTTATTTTATTGTTCAGAACCTTTTTAGCTATCCTTTTAAACATTTCCTTAAAAACACTGATAGGTTTAACGATATTGGCTGGCTGGTTTTTATGCCAGTTGGCAAGCTTATAACAACAACAAAAGAAATTTGAATTCCCTGGTAAAGAACTACATATATGACCTAAAAGGAAAACCCAGAAACTCTTCCTATATCAGTGATTGGATTCATCATAAAGTAAGCTGAACTCCCAGCATTAATGTGTGCCAATTGATAAATAGAGTAGATGGGAACTAATTGGATCTTACAGAGTGGAGATGGGCCTTGTGGGAAGACTTTGATGAAGGTAGGTATGCCATGTGCCTAAATTCTAAAAAGACTTCAGCAGAATAAGCTTCCCCACCCTAGAAGCAGTAAACTTTCCATGCTCACCTGTGGAAATTAAAATTCAGGTCGCATGAGAAATTGTTGTCATGCTAGTTAAAGCTCCTCCTGAAGAACTACGTCCTCCACTTCTCTCTGCCTCTACATACTCCTATAACTACAGTTATACCTATAAATTGGGTAGCGCTCCAATAGGTTCAATGTGTAGCCCATAAAGAGGTGCTACATCCCAAGACAGCCAATTGCATTTTCCAATTCATAGAGATATACTAGTATTGGGAAGTGGAATGCTGTTGGAGCAGATGTCTAAGAGTTTTGCAGAACATTTGGAATTAAGCACTGAGTAAGAAAGATATTTGAGGCATATGTTGTGATGTTAAGGGTGAGAAAGAAAGGAAGGAAGGACCAAGCTGAAGAGAATTTCCCAACTTAGAGGATCCATACAGCATCCCGAGTGGAATGCTAATAGAAGTGGGATGTGAAAAGGAGTGAAGGAGAGAAAGGAGGAGCGTGTGACCAACAGATGATAACGTTTTATTCTGTTATAGATGTGGGTTCCATTTCTCTATGAGTCTATGTGTCTCAGACAATAGCAATGGCACCATGGCTGGAAATCTGCACAATTATTTTCAGTCTTCATTTCATTCACTGTAAAATTTTGATTTTTAAAAGGATTTGGAATCTATAATCACATAGAACAACATTTATTCACTATTCCTTTAATGCAGGGGAAAGTTGATTAATAAAATTGGCACTATGAAGTATTTACTAATAAACTTTTTATTTACTAATTTTTTAATAAACTTTTATTTACTAATAAACTTGGTTAGGAACTATTAAGTTACACAAAGACTAATTCCACTAAAGAAGAACTGCCTCCAAAATGAGAAGATAAGTAGTATTCCAACCAAACCTTGGAAACTGTGAGGAAAGAAATAAATTCAGTACCACATTGAAGTGTAGTATTGCCAAGCAAGTTTCTGTTAATGTGTTTCCACTAAGATTGACCTCCAATTGGGATCCATCCCCATTATGAATGGAGACACCGGTGACACAGAACTCATCAGTTAGGCCCATCCAAATATCCACTCAGGGACAGCTCAAGGGAGTAGTGCAGGGCCACAACCAACTATAAAGACCCAGTGAGCCAAAGTTCCCTTGTTCTTATCAGGAAAGATAAAAAGTGTGCAAGAAAAACCTGGGTTACAACTACTCAGAAAGAACACTAACCCCTAGTAGAATGTTGTCATTCTCATTAATTCTCAATGGGGATTAGGAAAAACATTGCTCACTGTTTTTACCTGGCAGTTTTTCTGTTAAACTGAGCCAAGAAGTGCTATATAGTATTGGTTCCTTAGCTCATGAACCGCTTCAGGGACCATATAGTTTTATAACCGTTTCAAGAAGTATTCTAAAGTTTTTATAGCCACTTTCTACTTTACAGATGTTCATGGCTGGAAGGGACTCTGGAGGTCATCACCCTGCCTGAAGGTATAGGCAAGTCCTCCTCAAGTTAAAACAGAGAGAATGATTTAGGACTTCTCTCTTCTCCGTAGCAGTACCTACATCATTCTAGCTGCAAAGGTCCATGGAGCTTTAAAGCTTAAAATAGTAATCTTTAAATGCAGAGAACATTCTTCAATAGAAAAGGAGAGTCTCAGAATGTCGATCGTCTCCTCTTCATTGGTAGGGTCCATTTTTCCCTATTGCCCACCCTAATTGTCCTATTGTTTGGGTATGGGTATGTGTGTCTCTTTGCACTGGTTGTTACTCTTCAGAGCCAAATTTTATACCCTAACTTTTTCCCTTGAATAAAAATGAAAAACAAAAGGACCCTATTGTTTGGCAATTAAAAAAAAAAAAAAAAAGACTTAAAACTGCAAAGCTCATTGCACTGAGGCAAAGAAGTCATGGTACTGATGTTATCTAAAGGAATGTTTGACTGTGACAACAGAATGAGAAAAGAACTGTTTCCTATTAGCTCTAACAGCAGGGTTTGTTATCATTTAAGTACACGCTCTAATACACTTAGTGCTTTGTGCTACATTTAACAAGATTAAGTGAACACACACTGCTTCAACTCAAATCTTCATTGGAAATCAGAGGCGAGCCTCATTTCTTGCCAAAACATCCTCTTGTGGCTCATTCTTAGAGCAAATTTCATACAAGTAAATCTGTTTACCCAGGTGTGCCATTGATGGGGAAAGGATTTCCCTTTCAGGTAACTTTTTGTTTACTGAACTTTAAAACTCTGTCTGAGAAATTCTCAAAAATAAAGATATCAAAGAAGTGCTATTAAGGACTATGACTTGTAACAAAATGAAAATGCCATTGTGAATCCAGCAAAGCGTTGCAAGAAAAGCAGGAGGGTTTGTACTGACAGTTCCTATGTGGTTTCATTGCAATAAATAATTAGGGTTGGACAAGCAATAGGTACCAGGCAATCTACCTGAAAGACCCAGTGTCTCGTGCCCCCCCCCCCATAGCTTGCTTATCTCTCTTAGTTGGAAATATCTGAACTGCATAAAAAAAGCTTTCATAAAAACATGTGTCTAAATCACTACTGAGGATGATCATATTGCAAATGTTTACCGTCCCTTCTGTCCTAGGCATAAGATTCCTTTCAAAGTCTGTTGCTTTTTTTCTCCTAAATTACTACTTGAATTTATATGGTGAGTGAAAACATGCAAATCTGAATCTAGACAAATATTTTATAAGATATCCTTAAATTTCATTTTTCCACTTCAAGTATCACAGATATTTAAAGCTTATGTTTTGTAACTTCTCACACTCTCAAGTAACGAAATATGACCATATGTATGAAATAAAAGTGTGACTTTGGGCTGGGGGGATAGTGCAAGTCAGGAAAGTGCTTGCCTACAGACATGAAGATATGAGTTCAACTGTCAGCAAAGCTAAGAAAAAACAGATAGGATAGCACATTTGTAAACTCAGACTTAGGGAGCAGAGTCAGATAGATCCCAGGGCCCTTTGTCTAGCCTTCCTACCCTACTTGATGATGCCCAAACTAATGAGACACTTAGTCTTAAGAAACAAGATGAATGCTGACAAAAGCATGACTCTCAAGGTGAATGCATGCCTCCATCTGTGTGCACACCTCTGCATGCACACCTCTGCGTGCACACCTCTATATATATTGCAATGGAGAGATGATATAGCATTATCTGAGTCGTCCAATCTATTTGTGTAAATCCTTCGAAGTTATTTCTCCTCTCTGCCAAAATTGGTCCTTGAGGAATGGCAAGACAGGGAGTCAGGGAAATGCAATGTGAGCCTCCCAGCCATGGCTTTGAGGAATGAAAGCGGCATCTTCTTTATAGAGAAAAGTCAGATTAACCCCCACCTCCTATACGAAGTCTGCTGAATGAAAATATTCTCAATTCTTTGGTCTTAATCCAGTCAACCGAAGTCTCACTTTTGACCTCCAGGACTGAGTCCACATAATCTTTCATAACTTATGCCACTATATAATATTCATATGGTAGCAATATAAAAACCAACATTCAGTCTTAATAACTTTCCATTTTTCTTCAGTTGCTATCTATCAGGAACCACGTATAAGGTTTCTTTCCTGATTCACTTTCTCTCTCTCTACATTACAGAATTTGAGGGACTCTTCGAATCATGTCTGTATAAGTCATCATTTTGTTCTTATGGCTAGAGGACTGCAACACAGATTGTGATTTACATCTGCTCATGCTGCAACTTCTCCATGCATTTCTATTCAACTTCACTAGCCTTCCCAAATGTCTCCCCAAATCCCATATTCCCCTTCACATTTTTTTTTTCTGAGCTACTCAGTTTAGAGCTTAATATTTTATTAGATATTTTGAAGTCATCATAAATCCTTCATGGGCTAGAAAAAAATACAAAATTAGATTCTTCTGAATGGATACACATGCATGACCTGTGCACAGAGAGACATGCACCTCTTTCTGTAAAGCTACTGAATCTCATACCACATGTCCAGAATTTAGATATGTTTCTTCCATTCTCTTGCTTAGATCTGTCCCCAACATTACATGCTAAAAGAAGTGAGTTGGGGTGGAGGGTAGTGTTTTACCATTTCCCAAGTTCCATCAATATTTTTCTCAATTCATTTTTTCCAGCACCATTTTCTAAATTTATTAAGTTAAGCCATTTTATTTCAAGGAAAATATTTATAGTGGAGGCATAGTTTCATAACATGGGGGATTGATTTTCTTTTGACTTAGAATATTTCCAAAAAGGCTGAGCCAATGTAGCATTTCCTTTTGTTACTGAGAGCTTCAGAGACCTGGGAAACCAATTTGGGAGAGCTCAATTTGTTACTGAGAGCTTCAGAGACCTGGGAACTCAAATAGCTGACACTGTCTCATGGCACCTCCCAACAATGCTCAACAAGTTATTCATCATTTGAGTTCGAAACAAACCATTCCAACTTATTTCTAAGTCCTCACAATTAGCCAGTAAGAAGGCATAAATGTGTTTGCTCCACTACAGTGATTTGAAAAATGAATTATTAAAGCATCAAAGAAAGTATCAGAGTTCCTTTTATAAGGCTGCTTTGTAGAAATTTTATAAATAATAATACCATACAATGACATGAACACAGTCAGAAATCACTGCAGTGTTTTAGATATCTGTGAGCAAACCCTTGTTCTTTAGCGTGGTCAGAACTGAGGATTTAGAAAACATTTCAGTTTTGTTCAAGTGAAGAATATGTTGATGTTAAATGGTGACACATCTCGCTGGTACATAGGCCTCCAAAAATACTAGGAGTGATGAAATCTGTGTTCTAGTTTCTACTCCTTGGAAGAAAAATTAGTATCACATAATGTCAAAAAATTAAAGATATTTTGGTCAGTATCAGTTGACAAAACAAACAAATTAGACTATAGTACTTTCCAAATAGACTTATTCCTCTAGGACAGGTATGATATCTCACTCAGACATGTTTGTGTCCCAGTCAATCCTATCCTGCCTTCTAAAGAATTCTTTGTGAGGTAATTGGTGAACTGTCAAATGTTCAGGTACACTTTTTAAAATTATAACAAAGGAAACAAAAGTATCATACAATGTCTACACGTGTAAATACTGCCTTTGACCATGTAGGAGAAAGACAAAGTGAGAAAGAAAAGGTGGCATGGTATGCATATCTCTTAGAACAATGCAGTATCTTCAGAGAACAACAAAACAGTAAAAATCTAATTTGACTTCATCTTTAAGTTGCGTATTTTAGGATAAAGAGTATGTTCTGGGTTCTTTGTTGTTTTGTCTCTGTTGCTGAGGCAGGGATTCTGGAGTCTAGGCTGGCCTAGAACCTCAGTTGCTCCTATCTCAGTCTTGCAGGTCTGAAAACACAGACCTGCACCACACTAAAAACATTTAAAGAAAAGAAGCTTGGGAATTCAGTCAGCTTTGCCTTAGTTACAGATATGAAATTAACTTATGCATACTTTCCCATCCATGTTCTAAAGTTATGAGAATACCAACACCAATTTTATAATTTAGGCTAAAAAGTGAAATAAGTTATACTTTCCAGTACATTCTGAAATGGGTACCAGTATCTTGTTATACATGAAATAATTTATATTACACTAGAGTGTAAACTTCCTGTGCCCTGGCTTCAGCAAATGTCTTTAAAATTTGACAAACTGATCTCCTATAAAACCATGTGCTCAGTACTATTGGTAGTCCAGCTTAAAGATGAAAAAAACTAAGGCCTAGACTGAGGCTCCCAGCAGGACTTCTTCCAATGCCCATGCTTCTAACCCACACACTGTGATCTCTCTTCCTACAGAATCACATAGGACAAACTTGGGCTGAGATTTCCTGTCTATCCTTGATGTTTCTTATCCACAGAGTGAAAGAAAAGAGAATGGAGCCCTGCTTCCCAACACTTTCAGCAGATTTTGCTTTGTGCCTTCACATTTGGTATACTTGACAAAATTAATATGATTCTACATCCATTAATGTTACTGTCTTAAATATTTCAGAAGAAGGTTTGCAACAAGAAGCAATAATAGAAAATATTTAAGACAACATGTCTTATCTACTGCCCTTACAAACACCTGTTTTCAAGGCTGTCCTTGACTGACCTCTAGGAAACTATGTCATAAAGCATTGTCTTCATCTCCTAATTCATAAATTTGGTTTATTGTGTTTGTCTTATTTGAACTTAAATGTTATTTGTACTTAATATCTGCTTTTAAGGAAAAAAAAAACTGGAATTTTAGCAGGTGATAAACAGGGTACAATTCAGCAACAAGATTGCTTTAGTGACCCTGCAACAGTGAATCACATTGTTGTGATGTGAGAGGAAACAAGCCTTTGTAAGTCCAGTTGGGATAAAATATGTGCCTAACTTCTGTATTTGTTCCTATCTCTTCTGACTTTTTTTTTTTTCGACACTTAGCTGTAATCAGGCTTGGCTATGGGTTCTCCTGAAAGCCAAGTTCTTGAGTTCCTATTATAATCATAGAACCTGAAGACAATCCTAGAACCCTATTTTAGTTACTTTTCTATTACTGTGATAGACACCATGATCAAGGCAACTTATCAAAGGAATAGATTATTTAGTGGTTACAGTTTAGAGGATCAGAGCCCATGGCCATGATGGTAGAGAACATGGCAGCAGGTAGGCAGACATGGTGCTTGAGCAATCTCTGAGAGCTTATGTCTTATTCGACAAGCATGAGGCAGAAGGAGCTAACTGGGAATAATGTGGGCTTTCAAATAATCAAGTGAGACATCTCCTCCAACAAGACCATACTTCCCAACCTTTTCCAAACAGTTCTACCCACTGGGAAACAAATATCCAAACATATAATCCTATGAGTCCATTCTCATTCAAACCCCAGTGACTAACAGGTGAGAATATTTTCTACTGTTTCTTCTTAAAAACATCTTATGTGATTTTTAAGGTTCAAATCTATCAGATGTTTTAGCAGAAAAGGGATATATAAATTAATTATATAAAGGGATCTGGACTTAAAAAGTTAAGACATGAAAATATACTGGTTTCGGTCAAATACCAAGATCTGTTAGAGATGATAAGCAGAATCAAATTGACATTCTTGAAAATTGCAGAAATATGCCAGATGGCTTCCATTGTGATGGTTAGCAACTCATTAAGTCCATCTCCTAATTTTTTAGGTTTGATTTTTCTCCTCTCATGAATAACTAGATTTTTTACCATGTAAATCTCTTAGCCACATTGACTTGGCAGAGTGGAATACCTTTCTGGACATACCCATCACATGAATTGGCTTAAATAGCTCTTCTACATAAACTCAGCTCAGTTCTAAATGTAAAATTATGTAGATGGAAGTGGCCATGTATATTCTAAAACACTATATAATATAAGGCAACCTTATCATTACTTAGTTCATATTTATTTACATTGTATTTATCCCCCCCCTCCTTCTTCTCTCTCTCTCTCTCTCTCTCTCTCTCTCTCTCTCTCTCTCTCTCTCTGTCTCTCTCTCGTAACCCATGCTGTGATAACAAACTAAGCTATTGTCAACATTCTGGTACTATGAATCAACTCCAAGGACTTGCACATATTTGGCACACTGTACCACTCAGTTACATTTTCAGTTTTTGGTTTCTTCAAACAGGATCTCACTGTATTTCTTAGGCTTTCCCTGCACTTGTAGCCCAAGGTAGGCTCACCCTTGTTATCATTCAGCCTCTGCCTCTAGAGGACATTGATTATTCATTACCTAGGTTTATTAGAGTTAAATTGTAGGAAATTGTGTATGTCTTTCTACTGGTCTACAATTACCAGGACATTTTTAAATACAAAATTGGGCATGTGACTTTTAAAGATATGAATAGTGAACTGAATCCATGTTGAAACCACCTACATAAAATGAAATTTAATGCATGTCGTCTCATCCTGTAGTGTGCAGCAGCAAATTGCTTGCTCTTTGTTTTGGTGCTAAAAATGCCAGAGAACATTTTGCAGATCATTTGAACAGAGGCCTTGGTCATCAATATACACAAGTGTGAGCTGCATTACCCTTGCCAAAGTCAAAGAAAATGCAGCTATGGAAATCATGCTTTCAAATTTCAATGACAAAACCCTTCCCAGAGGTCAAGTTTGGTTTTTGTTTTTGTTGTTGTTTTTGACATTTTGTTTTGGTTTTTGGTTTTATTTTATTTTTATTTTCTATTTTTTGCTTATATTCTTTGTGTTTTATTTTATTCTGTATTTTCCTAGATTGCAACATCAAATCTATGAGTTTGTCTAAAAATTCCTTTAAGTTCAGAAGAACAAGAGCAACAACAATGATTATTTCCTAGTCATGACCTTGCTCTCAGAGGGCTGAATCACGGCTGTAACTACCCCCATCCCTTCCTCAGGCAGCAAAAGACACAGATGATTGCCAAAGAGCAGTAAACGTCTCTACTTGGGACAATAAATGGGTGATTTTAATCCTTCCATAGTTTTAAAAATAGCAGAGGCATTCAATAGCAACTATTAAGTGAAGCAGCCAATGATTGTTCACCATTTGTGACTGAATGAGGAAGCATTGGAGGTAAAAAAAGGTTGTATACAAATTCAAATGTGAATAAGTGTTTCTTTCAGAACTATATAAACACAGACACACACTCGCATGCACACACACACACACAAACACACACACACACACTTATATGCACATACAAATAGCATGTGCACACAAACACACACACACACACACACACACACACACACACGTGTGTGTGCACATGCACACATATACATCTTTGGGAATAGTCTGTCCTTCAGACAAAGAATGTAAATCAACTTTCTTTAGAGATATGATGGGTTATTAAGGATTCCATGATTTCCACCAGGCAAGATAATTTTCTAAAAGGTTTCCCCAAAGTAGAGGTGAATCAGGAAAGTGTTACTATAAATTAATATCATGTCATTGGTCTGAGAAGAAAGATTTATATGTTCTTCCTCTAAAGGGTAGAAACTGAGCGGTCTTTGTGTAAGATTCTTTTCTCCCTGTCTCTTTTTTAAAGATGCATGCTGAGGAGATCTTTATAATGAAGGCCAAAATTTCTATCATGCACAACTAATTAAATGCACATCATAAACGGCAATCATACCACCATTGATGTTCTGCATTTTTTTCTAGCTTAAAATATTTTAAGAACACCTTTGTGCTCTTGAAAATATCTAGGCACTTTTCTCTACAGGGGAATTTTGTAAACAGGCTTATTTATTGAAGGAACGTGGCAATTCGTAGGAAAATGTGTTATATAATTCTAAAAGTGTAGAAGCCACTCTGTGATGAATGAGCTTGTTCATAGATTGTTTTTCTCCTATTTATTTTGACTTACTATGGTGGCATTAATATTTCCTGAGACTTTCTGTCCTTTAAGCTGTCTGTAGGAAAGCCTTAAAAGAAAAGTAATACTAATTTTCTTGGGGCTGGAGAAATGGCTCCCCTGTTAAAAGCACTTCTTGTACCTCCAGAGGACCTGGGTTCAGCTTAACCATCTGTAACTCCATTTCCAGGGAGTTCATAGCCCTCTTCTGACTTGTATGGGCACCAGGCATATATTTGACATACAAATATACATGTAAACACACAAAAAGTATATTTAAAAATGAAACAAATAAATCTAAAATTAATTGCAAAAACAAATACTCATCCATTTACCATATAAAAGTGTGCAACTGAATAACAGAAATCCAATTTCTGTTTTATGTTAACAAAATTATGTGTGAAAAATATTAGCTTTGTCCTATCTTCTAGTCTATAAAATTTCAGTGGCATAATTTGGGGATAATTTATTTACCTACTTTTTATGGCACTAATAAACAGCTCACAGTTTATTGTAAAAAGAAAAAAAAAAATCCAAAAACGTTGGTCAAGTTTAAAGTCATGTGTTTGCATGATCGGTGAAGTGGGATCTTTGAGAGCAATGGAGCCTCACCTAGCCCTTGATGAGCTTATCTGGGGTAGCCTGTGTGCTAAATGTTCAAGGTCACCAAAGCTGCCCTGAGCCAGTGGCTTCTTGGTTCTTTATTGCATGTCCAAGAATAAAGAAACAGGGAGTCACCCCTTCTCTCTCCTTTCTCCATTTCCTTCTTTTGTAGATGATCTATTGAATCACTTGACTGCTGTTCTCAGGTTCTTTCAGTAACTCACGAAACACTCTAGTCCATTCTCCCTTACTTTCTCCAAAGAGTTAATTCCTCTTGTCTTACCAGAACTCAGAAGATGGATGCAGGAGGATCCTGAATTCAAGGACAATGGGGGCACACCAAATAAACTCTAATTATTAATTTTGTGGGTCTTGGAGGAGGAAATGACATATGACATGATGATTCATGAAATGGTCATCAAGCACTTTCTAGGTTTTAGAAGTAGCTTCCAGCTGTCTGCTTCAGCAATTGTGTCTCCTAAAGTTGCTGAACGTGGGCCAAATCTGAAACTTCGCAAAGCCTGGTATTCTCTCTCACAAAGAGGAAGGAATCCATTGGTTCCCTTTTTTTTAGAGCTCTATTTCACGAAATTCTGAGTGTGTATTTTAGAAATGGGGTCAAACTATGTAAACAAGGCTTCTACTCTTGTATGTTTTCCATTTTTTAATTTAGGAAAAAATATGATTCAAATAGTTAATCCTCCTGCTGTAGCTGTCCACATACCAGGAGAAAAGAGGCATCCCCAGAGCTCTATCAGCTCAGCATCATTCTAATGACAGTATTTGCTAATGAGGTCTTAGCCATATTCATGCTCTACCACTACTAGGAAGAAATATGGAAATTTCACATGGCTGCCTGTCTCACAATATATTAAGCATATCATCTGTTTCAAGCAACTTGTATTTTTCACACCTTTATTAGCTCATGTTAATGGAGATAAGCATGCTTTATCTATTCCAGAACTAGTTTGCATATTTTAATTTAAACTAAGAGTATTATGCAAAGTCATACTGACTAATGTTTATAAATATCTAACCATAGATCTGAAGCCAAAACTGATTTACATGTTAAAGTTTTCCCACAGCAATTAGGAGGTGGTGGTCACTAGCTACATAGATTCTAAGAGACATAATTCTAGTTCTACATTTTACAATCAAATGAACTTTTATAGTGTCTCTGAAGTTCCTTCCGCTTTTTCATTGACTTTAGTGGTGCTTAAATCATTTCCTGTCTTCAGGAACATGTCCCAAAGAAAAATTCATATAATAAATTCAAATTAGATAATTAATTGCTGGTGACAATCTTCTAGAATTCAAATTTTTTTTTGATGGGTGATTGCATTGGATAAAATTAAGAGCAAAAAGCTCTGACTGTATTGTTTTTTCTTTAATATTAAATGTTTTCAATGCAGCTTTAAAATTTAAAATAAATTTATAGTCTAAAAAACTATAATTTGAGATGCAAATCATTTTGTTTAAATATATATATATATATATATATATATATGTTTATAATGGGGAAAACCTGAAACTACTCATTCACTAGAGTATACACTCAAAATAGAGAAGTGATTCTAATTTTAAAATTCTTTTTCTACTTAGATTGGTATGCTTTGCTACAAATGGTAACTTCATGGATTGTTTTTGTAAGATCATTAAAATTTGCAATAATAAATACTGGATTTTCATTTTGAAACATTTTTGGATTCATATTAAGAGAGTCCCTTGTAATTTCCCTGAACTAGCTTGAAGTGTCTAAAAACAATCATTTCATGGATTCACAAGTCTGTAATTCATGAACATGAACACAGTTCCTCAGAAAATTTCAAAGAAAAGAAAAGTAAGAGAAAAGATTTTTTCCATTGATGCTCATGCCCCATGGATACTGTGCCAAGTAATGGGTGTGAACATTAATGTTAAGTGTTGATCTAGTCCCTAATTTAATCTTTAGGACAGGCAGCCCCAATGACAAGCTACTTAAGTAGAGAAACCATTGGCAAGGCAAATTTAAGGGCTTGTCAGGAGTACACAGGGAGAGATGAAGTTATCACAAGGAACAGAAGTCCTCTGGAGATCATGTGCCCCAGTGGAACTCAATAATCACCTGCGAATGTCATACTAGCTAACAAAATTAAAACACTTCCTTGAAATGAGGAAATAATAAAGTGGAAACACTAATTGGATACAAAGATTTCTTCAAGGCCTGAATGATGTTAATTGGCTTTTCTGGATAGTCTTCATATTTCCTAAATTAGTTTTTTTTTTATTAAAAATAACATGTATCTTTATCATAATTCTCTTATTTATCTTTCTTGATATTAAACCAGGTTTTCTTTAAGAAAAGTTACCATCTCATTATTTTAAAGACAGATCTCATTAAGAAAGTCAAGATGATTTTCATTCATTAAATGAGTTTTATGCTAATGGGAAAAGCAGGGAATAGATGAGCTTAAATATTTAAAACTAAACAAATATATCTAAGAAGTCACTCAAAAATTATTAGAGAAGTAAATAAATGAAAATGTATATCTTACTAGGATATAATCTCTACCCTCTGCACAATCTGTAGCTATGTAGACCTGCTGGACAACAACAGAGATAGTTGAGATAGAAGCTTATGCACCAAGACCTAGAAAAGCACCAAGTCCTATGAAATAAACAAATAAACAAACAAACAAAAAATTCCTGACAGTGATGAGCATCCCAGGAGGACAATTCTCTGGGTTCATTTTCTAAGGCAGGAAGAACACAAACAGAAAATAATGATTATTTAATGAAGTTTCCCATCTGATTGGTTATAAAGAAGTAAAAGGAAATTGGAGTTACATACAAGAAATTATTGCAAGAATAATTCCAGTTAGTTCTGATCCACAGACTTGACCATTACCTTCATAATTACTAGTCATTGAAAACAAACTTCATGTAATTATGATTAATTTAAAAAGTCATTTGAATGGCACATATAGAGTCATGTTTGTTTTAAGGGGAAAAAAAAAGAGAGAGCGACCAGTTTTTCCAGCAGAGTGGGATCATGAACAGAAAGGAGGCTAAAACGAGTTGGGGACATGGCCTCTGCCATCATGACAAATCAGGGGCCTAAAAGGTGGTATCGCCTCCTTCTTGTGAGTCAAAGCCTATAAACTTTGGCACTACAGGCTAGCCAACTCACTAAGAAATATACTTTTGCCAGGTAGCCAGCAATTCTGGTTTCAGCCACAATGGGCTCTCCTCTTGCAATTGAAACTGTTCCTATGATTAGCCAGTTCACTCAGGCTTAGGATAGTCAAAAAGCTACCCAACTACTTAAACTTGCCCAAAGCATAGGTCAGAAACAAAGCCAGAAAATATGGTGAAGTTGAAAACCAGTATCCGACACTCAAACTTATCTATGTGTCTTGTGTCTTTTTCTGAACTGACAACACTAAGTGAGGAGACTACTGAAGGCTTTATTTTGCAAACCTGTCATTAAAGTGAGTGTAGAGATAAAGGTTTGAAAACCAAACATCAATGCACTGGTCTTTTCTAACTGTCATGATTTTAAAAATTGAACTAATAGAGGGGGCAGTGAGGCTGCAGGAACATGTGGAGCCATCCCAATTCCATCATTTCTTTCCATCTCATTTTTTTTTTTCTGTGAAGCTATCATTGTACATATAAATTTAATAAAGCATACTTATTTTTTCTTGTTCTTCTTATTATTCATGCCTAGTGTTATTGTAACTTGTTGTTCCATGTTTGGTTGAATCCCAGGGAGGCTATCCATCTGTCCATTGCTGTAGGTTAATGCATTTTACACTGTTTAATAAAATGCTGATTGGCCAGTAGCCAGGCAGGAAGTCTAGGCAGGATAAGAACACAAGGAGAATCCTTCTACAATAGCTCTTCCTATAATATCATAACATCAGTGGCCATAAACCAAATCAGAGGCAGAATAGAGAGAGACACAGCCACATTATTAGGCTTTCTTCTCCACACATACACAACAAATGGTGAAAAATAAATGAGAAGGCTTGGGAAATGTCTCAGCAAGTAAAGTGTCTACCAAACAAGCATAGAGATCTGTATTCGATCACCCAGAACTCCCTGCACCATGCCAGCAAAAGCTAGGTGGTGTGGTACATATATGTAACCTCAGCACTGGTGAGGGAGAGGCAACAAAAGGTTTTCTGGAATTTATAGCCCAGAAAGCCTAACTTTAACACACACATATATATGTACACAGCTCACATGAAAACGTACATGCATCACACATACATAAGTACACAAAGATAAATAATGCCTTTGAATGCTTAAAGGGAATCATCATCTCAATGCATACACCAAAATCTGTGTCTTGATAGGCTAATGGACAAAACAGCTGCTTGTCACTATGCCTGAACTGCTGACAAAGCTTGATGACAAGGCAAGTTGGAAATTTAAAAAAAGAAAAAAAAAAATAAGGGATCAAGAAAACTAGGAAAGCCGGGCAGTGGTAGTGCACGCCTGTAATCCCAGCACGCAGGAGATCAGAGGCAGGTGGATCTCTGTGAGTTCGAGGACAGCCTGGTCTACAAAGTGAGTTCCAGGACAGCCTCCAATGCTACAGAGAAACCCTGTCTCAAAAAACAAAAACAAAAACAAAAAAAAAAAAAGAAAGAAAGAAAATAGGAAATAGCAGCATGAATCCTTTAATTACTCTGTAAAAACCAATAATTGAAACAAATTAGATCACCTGAATATTAAATACAAGTGTGTCTTCTGAAGTCACATAGAGGTCTTGATACAAAATTGAAAACACATCCAGTAAAGTCAAAACATCTCAAAATATCTCCATTCAAGTCACATCCTAAAATTATAGCCTTATTTCATATTTGGTAAGATCTAAGGCACAAAACTCCATTGTTGCAAGATATCTGATTACACTGGGTAAGGATATATCACTGTGATTTCTTTAATAAGAAACTAAATGGTCAATAGCTATGCAGGAGGTATAGGTGGGATTCTAAACAGAGGAAGCCCTGGGAAGAAGAAAGGTGTTGTCACCAGGCAGAACAGGGGAATGCAGACACGCAGGAAGAGAGATAAAAGCCACAAGCCATGTGACAGCATGTAGATTAATAAAAAAAAAATTGGGTTAATTTAAGGTATAGGAGCTAGGTAACAACAAGCCTAATCTAAGTCTGAGCTTTCATAACTAATAAGAAGTCTCCCTGTTGCTATTTGTGAGCTGACGGCCCAAAGGAAAATCTGACTACACAACATCCCCGAGAGAACTATGCAGGAAGCAGGGTGTATTTAAAACTCAGGTGGATTGACAACAGACTTGTTCCTTTCACGTTTGTTATCGTTGCCTGCCATGGCTTCACAGGCACCTACCTTCATTTGTAAAAGGAGGTTTTTACACCGGGAAACTAATAGCTACTTTTAAATGTTTGTTTGTTTATTTATTTATTTGTTTGTTTGTTTATTTGTTTATTTATTTATTTGTTTATTTATGCATGCATGCTATACTAGGGCATGCAGATTGAAAGGAACTTTCAGTGCATTAATGTTTGTCTTCATATCAATTGAATGTGGTCAATGTTTGTACCTAGTAAATCTCCCTAACATGAAACTTGAAATACTCCAAAATTTGAACATTTTTGTGTCCTGAGATGACATTGTCCATGTAAACTTCATATTTGTCCTCCTATGGTAAGCTCCATAGTGCAGTAAAAATTTTACATAACTTTCCCTTTAAACTATAAGTATAGGGAGAATATTAAACATGTGAATTTTGAATTTAGGCTTGGGTGCCATATCTATATGATCTCAAAGAGAACAGGAAAATATTCCTAAATCTAAAAAATTCTAAGACCTACAACACTGATGGTCAACCTTTTCAGAAATGCATATTCGTATCACATTATTTTTTCTATCTTAAAGAAAAAGTGTAGAAGAGAACCATGAACTTCTTCAAGGAACATAACTACTAAACAGTCAAGTCAGAACAGGAGTCTGGATTCTGTTTGAATATAGACTTAGGAGTAATATTGCTTGTTGCAGAATTCTGTAAGACATACACCTTGGAATTCCTGGCATGACTGTTTTAAATAATTTATCAAGAACACTCTCCAGCTTTCAGTGAATTGATCTAGATAAAAATAATAACTATTCAGATGAGTTTCCCCTGGGGTAAATAAAGAGTAAAAGGCCTGAGTACAATTGCATGGAACAACATACCCAATGCTTACTGAGACAGAAGGATTGCTTGGTACTGTAGGCAGCACATGTCCCAAATAAGCTTTTAAACCAACACAGATGGTGTATATTTGATCCAGAGCTGTTACATAAGCACATTAGTTTTGTAAATGAATTTGTCAATCCTCAATGACAAATAGCTGTACATCTGTTTAATAATCATCCCTGTATGGCTTTTAGGAATGAGCACTGTAATTATTTTCCTTGAATACAAAGAATTTGGATATGAACCACACAGATGCTTTTGATATACAGTGAGACAATTATTTTCCCCTCCTTTCTTACTTTTCAATATTTCCTTATTATGCTGACCCTAAATTTGAAAAAAAAGGAAAAGTATAAGCCAGTGTTCTAAAAATAGTAATCACCCAAATTAGTAGTGCTAGAGAAATAATTCTACCACCCAGACTCCATTTCAATTCTGTAAAACCATGTAAAACTCCATTGCTACAAAACCATGATCCCATTAAATAGTGTTTCTAACTCTGAATGGAGTATCCACAGTTTTCCTCTTTGGGGAACTTAACAATTGCATTGTCTCTTTCATCATCTAGATATAAACATGGGCCAGTAAAATAACATCCCTACCCATCTTACCCACAGCTGCTGTTTCTTCAAGTCAATACCTTACTAAGTTTTGGTTGTTTATTGTGTAGCTATCAATCAGAGAGACAGTATAGCAAAAAATAAGGCATAGACTTGGAGCATTAGATATATTACAGGTGACAATTACTGTGATGTAAATAAGGAATGTAAAAAAGTCTAGGCAGGGGGACAGTATTGTTTTGGTGGATAAAAATAAATGAGTTCATTTGGGAGTAGCAGCAGAGAGTAGGATCTTGGCTTGGTAATTTTTTTTTTTTTCTGGCACTGTTCTTGTAAAGGTGTTATGGAAGGACAGAGTCTTAGTAATCTGACAAGTATACAGAAGTGCCTCTTTACTGTTATCATGGGGTTCAGATCTTAAAGCCACAAAAGATTTAAACCACACATTGACTACACTAAGGATTTCAAATGGCCATTGCAGAGTACACAAAATACACATAAACATGACATTTTAGCATACATACGGGTAGCCTGTGGATATCTCTGAACTGCATTTGTTGAGAACAGTTGTGGCTGGGAAGATGGTTCATAGACTGAAGGTCCTGTATGGGCATCTACATATGGGCACTTAAGTCTTGAGAGTCAGGACCCATGTCGAAGTCAGTTGCTTATGTGTAATAGCAGCTTATAGGGGATGGGAAAAAAGGGAATCCAAGAGAAAGCTGGTGAGCCAGGCCAGCAGAAACAAAAGCGACAGGTTAACTGAGAGGCAGTGTCTCAATATGTAAAGGGAGAACAGTCAAGAAAGACACTTGACATCCATGCAAGACTGTATGCATGTGTATACACATATGTAGCATGCATATGGAACAATACAACACACACACACACACACACACACACACACACACACACACCTTGTTTGTCTAAAGTTGAGGAATAAAGTAGGGGCTTTGGAATTCTGGAATGTACTTTGATTCTTGCCCCAACACTCATGAAAAAATGATGTGATATTAGTAAAGAGTAGCACCAAGGAAAGGGAAGAATAGCAGAGGGTAATCAATCATTGTTAACTTGTGTACTGAGAAAATGAATGATGATCGCTATTCAAGTCTCTCAGTGTGGCAGTGTCTTGTGCTGTTATTTCCTTTGGGGGAGGGGGGCAAGTAGGCACAGAGTCAATGACACAGACTGGGAGAATGTCAAAACAACAAGCTTAGTTTATTCAGGAAGAGGCAAACCTTATATACCCTCCACTCCACCTTGGGGGAAGATCTGATGAATATGCATCTGCTGGTGTGATATGGCTGCCTTTCATTGGTCCAGGTCATCTCCAGATCATGTCTCAGCTGCTGTTGCTAAGTCCCTTTGGCAGACCCAGGTTGGCACTCAGATAGTATTGTTTTACTGGTTTGGGCCAGCTGGCTCTCAAGCCTGTTAGGGATGAATCATCCCACATATCAGAAAGAAAACTTTTGTAGCATAAAGGTGGTTCCTATTGGAATGTCATATTTTCTATGATAATATTATATTTTTTAAAATGTTAAAAGTATAAGAACTTACATAGATGGTTAACCATAGGTTGTCCTAAATTCCTATGATTGATCTTAATAACTACAAACTAATATTCTTATATAGTCAGTCACTAGCTAGTTATCATAATTTTAATTGACACATTATTTTAACAAGAAAGATTCTAGAAATTTTTATGAGTTAGTAAATGCACTCAAAAATATTAGTGTTGATATTTAAATTATTTTAATTGATACATAAAAATGTATCAGATCATAAATATTTTTGGTTGTGAGCCTAGCCTTTAATGGCTGAGCCATTTCTCCAGCCCAATAAGATCATAAATAATAGTGCAATTACCATATGGCATTTTGAACATGTACTCACTATACAATATCTATAAAAGATTAGATAGGACTACCTTCTTGAACATTTTAAATATTTCTGTGAAAATTCTGTATTTTAGCATGTTGAAATACTCAGATAAACTGAGATGTATAGTCTACTTTCTAAAGAAACAATGGTTCTCATTTCTGTCTTTAATAAGCATCATCTCATTATACAAGTTGATTTTGTCACTATTATTGTTGCTATTTGAGTGCCAGGATCAAATTCAGCTAAAAAAAATTCTTGCCCCTATGAGTACAATTCAGTGATTAATATAGATTTTTTTTTCAATTATTATTATTTTGATGCTGAACAATTCTAGGTCTAAAATCTTTGCTCATGTAGATGAGCACCACCTCCATCACACTTGTATCTCCAACCCATATGTATTTATTCTTATGTGGGTTAAATTACTGTCATTACATAAACAGTCCTTCCAGCAAATTTTCACCCTAATTTTTCATTAGGTGTTTGCTACACAATCAATACACAGTTCAAGCATCTTTTCACTATTTGATACCAAGGATACAACCATCTATCGGGATTTCTTCAGCAACCTTCCCCCTCCTTTCTCAGCCCCTTGTAGCTTCTATTTCCACTGTTAACTATACTTTTACATTATGGGGTACAGTGTCTCAGTACATAGTCATGAGTGTCCTTGAACTTAAGAATACCTACATCTGCAATGAGAGTTCTGAGCTGGCAGAAACAACCACACCCAGTGTCTATTTTCTGTTTCTGTAACTTTAAACTACTCTTGATACCAACTATGAGTGAAATCATGCAGTGTGTGTTCTTCTGCACATGATTCATGACAAAGTCTTATTCTTGTTACTGCTATGCAGTATTCTAGTTTGTGTATGTGCTACAATTGATCTATTCATCAGCTAATATTGTTAGTGGTACAATAAACTTGGAAACACAGATGCTTCTTCAACATACAGACTTTATTTTCTATGACCATATCCACAGTATTGGCATTCTTGGCTCACATGATAATCTTGTCTTTCAAATTGTTGAGCAAACTCCATCCGACAGTCCATATTGGTTATACTGATTTACCCTTTCATCTAAAAGGGGCAGAAGCTGCCTTTTCTCCACAGGCTTGAAGGACTTGTCTGGGGTCTTTGATAATAACTATTCTTGTTAGGGTGTGGTGACAATTACTCACTTTAATCTGTTGTTACCTAGTGATGGCTACTAGTGACACTGCAGTTCCCTTTCCCTGTTGCACTCTTTGCTCACTAGGATGTTGTTGTTTTGCTTTGTTTGAGAATGGTCTATTTAGGTCTATTGCTCATTTATGTTTTTCCAGTTTTGAACGTATTTCAGTTTGAATTCCTTATATACCCTGGATATTAACCCTTTATAAAGGTTTAGTTTGAAAACATTTTCTCCCACGCTTGCATCGTTTTCACCTTGTGTCTTCTATGTTTATTGAACAACTCCTTTGGAGATATATATATATATATATATATATATATATATATATATATCCTTTTGATTTTTGGACTTTGTTGGCTATGCTTTTGGAGCCTTTAAAAATTGTCTTGTCCACTGCAACACCCAGAAGTAGTCTCTCATTTGCCTTCTGCTAGTTTCAAGTCCTTTCTCTAACATTTTTTTTTTGTTGGGGGGATTAATTTTTAAATAGGTATTTTTTAATGTGTAGGGGTCTATGCTCATTTAAAAAATTACTTTGTTTATGCATGCTTATGTTTTGCCTGTGCTTATGTCTGTGCATCATTTGCCTGTCTAGTGCCAGAAGAGGGCATAGGATTCCTTAGAACTGGAGCTAGGGATTGGAGACTTCTGTGGGGGTACTGGGAATCAACACAGGACCATACATTGCTCTTTACTGCTGAGTCATTTCTGATCCTCCTGATCAATGTTTTTGTGTTCAGACACACAATATGTCCAGCAGCATTTATTTAAATAAATAAGCACATCAATCTGTTAATGTTTGTTAAAATTGGTTGTAGATGAATGAGACTACATCTAGGCTCTTTGTTCTCACCAGTGATTCATGTATTTACACCAGTACCTTGATGTTTAGATTTCTACAATGTTATAATGGAATCAGCTACTATGATTACCATCACAAATGATCATGGTCGTCTCTTAAAAGCTCATAATTCTTGGTGACATGAGACATTACCTGGTAATTGGATTCTCTGGTGCTTGTTTTTTTCAGGCACCAGTCTATAATTTTTTGAGCTGGTAGTCCTCTGTCTTCAATGGAAAGCACACATGTCTCAGTTTGCCATGAGGCTGCTGCGGCTGAGCTGACATCAATTTAGTATGAGAAGGCAGATGAAGCTCAAGTTGGTCCTGAATCTATTGTTGATATATTACTAACAATGAGATAACTTAGAAAATCTGATCCATCCTCATAACCTTTACTTTGAGCCAGTGTACACCCAGATGCTTCAACCACACCCATATCCTGTGGCTGAACACCAAAATTCTTTTTGAATCTGTCTAGAATCAGTGCTGATGGATCAACTCTAGGTTCCTATATCATGCCTATGCTTCTAATACCAACAAATTCTGCTACATCTTGAGCCAATAGCCAACCAAGACCAGCAAAGCAGTGTAGAATGACCAAAGTCTCCATTGCTATGGACTGCCTCTTGCTGAAATGGACTCAGAGTACAAGACTCCTGAAGTACCAAGGATAAAGATTGGGCACAAATGTTTTCAGAAAATTGGGCTATTACAAAGGTGAAATCACAGAGTCCTGCAGGTGGTGTTGTGAGGGTATTCCCAGATTACCCAGATCAACACTAAGTCTTGGAGTTTCCACGGCAGCCATGTACTTTCTGTCATGCTCTACCTCTAGTGACAGTGGGTTCTAGCTCTACGTTACACTGTGTGAAGCTGGATTGGTGTTAGTCAGTCCTGTGAACACCAGAGTCTGTGCTAAGCTAGGTTTTATGTGATTCTCACAGGTATAAAAAGTTGCATAATCTGAGAACCACACTAAGATTCGTGCTACAATTAGTAGTGATGCAGACTGAAATTCAGTTCTGTCCTACTAGGGCAGAGGTCTCCAACTGATGCTGGAATGGTTTATCCATGAATCCTAATCTGTGTTTAGGTTCTCTAGTTTATAGCCACAGGTAGATCACAACACTACTGGCCTGTTACTTAACTCCCTAACAAAGACTTTTTCCCTACAAGTTAGAGTTCTTGCTCCAAGCTCTGCTATCCAGCGTTGAAGAAGAAGTGAGAGTCAGTTTTGCAATATGCATAACGCTGTTGCAGTGGCTCAGTGTTCAGATATTGGTCTGAGGTAGGGTGACTCGACTCTAAGAGGTACTTAGTACTTATTGTTGCCACTTTGTGTGCCATATGGGATTTCAAATCTAAGACAGGGAACCACATCATTTTCCTCTCCCTAAAAAGGTGTTTCCCTCTCTACCCTTTATTGGTGAAATTAATAAGGTCACTCCACATAGTTAAAAGGGAGGTTTATTTTGTGGGGTAACTTACAAGTAAAGGGATAGGCAGGTTGCAGGGTCTGGGAAAGGTGTGGCACAGTCCAGCAGTGTTCTCTGGTCTATTTCGAGAGTCCAGGTTCCAGGAACCAATAGAGCCAGCGCATTTGGATCTTGGGTCTTCAAGGTCTTCTCTTGGCCCCACCTTGTAGGTGTGACTGTTACTGAAGCCTCAATGGGGGTTGGAACTTCCAGGTCAAACCTGGAATGGCTACCCACTACATCTCCCCCTTTTGTCTAAATAAGAAGGTTCTAAGCCAGGCAGTGGTGGTGCATGCCTATAATCCCAGCACTCGGGAGGCAGAGTCAGGCGGATCTCTGTGAGTCTGAGGCCAGCCTGGGCTACCAAATGAGTTCTAGGAAAGGTGCAAAGCTACACAGGGAAACCCTGTCTTGGGGGGAAAAAAGGTTCTAACCTAATACAAGACTATATACAAAGGAACGGTTATCAAATATTGTCCAGGAGTAATAAGGGATAAAGACATAGATAAGATGGAACTATAATCAATGCAAACTATATCAAGCAAGAAACACATACTAAAATCCAGGGAAGTCTAGAGCATGGGTAAATGGCATGTTACAAAGATAATTCCAAAAGTGTCCTATCCTAAAGAACCTGAATCTAATACTTAATATGTTACATCTAAGATTATATATATATATATATACACACACACACTAAGTTGTAACTATAACTGATAGTCTTCAATCTCATCAAAGACCTGAGAAGGAATATAATGGTACCTGAGAAATGGAAGTTTTTCTCTCCAACTCCCTCCAAACCCCTGTAGTCCCAGAGTCCTCTTATAAAATAATCACTTAGATGCTTATATTACTTATTAACTGTATGGCCATGCAGGCTTCTTGTTATCTACTTTTTCTATCTTAAATTAACACATTTCTATTAATTTATAAGTTGCCACGTGGCTCATGGCTTACCAGTACTTTACATCTCGCTTGTCATGGCAGCAGCTGGCTGTGTCCCTCTGGCTCAGTCTTCGATTTCCCCAAATTCTCTTCTCTGCTTGTCCTACTATACTTCCTGGCTGGCTACTGGCCAATCAGTGTTTTATTTACTAACCAATAAGAGCAACACATTTGACATACAGAACATCCCACAGCACTTCCCCTTTTCTTTTTTTCAAACCAGAAGGTTTTAACTTTCACATAGTAAAATTACAGATAACAGAACAATTATCAAGCAAGAATTACAGTTATAATATCTAGTCTATTTATAATAACTAGTCTATTTTGCAAAATTAAAGAAGATATCCTATCCATCTTATATTTGTGAGTCTAAGGTTTTATATCTAACTTATATTTCTTGTAACTAAGGAAAATTGTATCTATCTTCAACTACATCAAAGACCCCAGAAGGATATACTATTTTCTGAGAAATAGGAGAAGGGTGCAAGCAACTTTTGGGAGTCTTGCAGAGTAGACAGAGACAGCTGGCAGCCTGGACAGTCACCTAATGTTCCTTTGTAAACTTGGGGCATCTGTCTTCAGCCCACAGGGCTAGAGTCTCTCAGTCGTTTCTCTCTGTGTCATGTAGAATGTCTGGCAGTTTTTCTCTGCAAAGCAGGAACCTGAAGGACCATTTCACCAAGCAAAGTTCAGTGGTCACCTTCCTATGGGTCCTATATGTCCAGTTGATCAAGGAGTCCAGACAAGAACAGTTTCTTGTCCAAATGGCTATTTTTGCTTATGTGAAGATAAACTCCATATGGAGTGTCCTCTATGCCCATCCTCCTCTCTGAAGTAAATTGGTGCTGGCAGGAGCAGACATGTCTCATTGTCCAGAAAGTCTAAATTTTTAAAACATTTTAAATGCCATACTCTGTAGGTCTTTGAAGTATTTGAAGATTAACTATCTATCTGAAATATCTCTATGTATACCTTGAAGACTTAACTAACACAGCTACGAGTATGATTGTCATAGATGACTAATTATTAATCTATTTCTTAATTATCCATTACTATTTTAAATGAGCTTTATAAACATAATACCTTAAACAAGAGTAGAAATATGCGCACAGTATAACAAAATTAACTTTAAGTTTGTATCAATAAACTAAAATCCATAGCAATGTAAAACATTTTAAACAAGTTGTTCTTTAAAAGTAGATTCAATAATCTATCCTTTCATCCTATCATATCTATATCATATCCCCTTTTCTTCTTTAGAAAGAGATTGCATTTATAATCAACCTGTTTGAAATTAACCCATTTTTATTAATCTATACTTTGCCACATGGCTCATGGCTTACTGGTACCTTACATCTTTCTTGTCATCACAGCATCTGACAGTGTCCCTCTGCCTCAGCTTTCCACTTCCCTGAATTCTCTTCTCTGCTTGTCCCACCTATACATCCTGCCTGGCTACTGGCCAATCAGTGTTTTATTTACTAACCAATCAGAGCAATATATTTGACATACAGAACATCCTGCAACATTTCCCTTGTGATTAAGACTGTTTTCTCTGGGGAAAAAAAATGCTGCTAACAATGACAATATGACCCTTATGTTTTGAAAGACTAAAGAATCTTTGCATTTTCCATACAGACTGGCACAGACATTCAGTTAAACAGTCCTACTTTTGATAATATCGCTACTGATAATGGAAGTACTAATAGTAATAATAACAGTACTTATACTTGATATCTTTAAATAAGTTTTAAGTTGTTTGCTTTAATACAGACAAGATTACATGTAGGTAAAACACATGTAGTTTGTAAATGGGAAAAGTTAATTGAAACAGGTAAGTCAAGTCCAGGGGTTGTAGGTTGGTCATCCTCTTCCTAAATACAATATTCTTGGCACCATTTCTCTGTCTGGGCCACAGAAGATGAGTTACATGAGAACCACTCTCCAAATATTTGGTGTTCTTAATTTTCAAGCTTCTTCAGGTCTAAATATTGAGGAGAAAGGACCCAGAAAACTCAATCTATTTATACCTAAGTAAATTACTCCCCAAGAATAAATATCCAAAGAGAATTCTTCAGCTATAGAGTTATCCAATTAAGCCATAAATTATGGTTTTGACAGAAGTCTTCTTAAATCCATAAACTGAGAATAGTTCTTTACTCAGGAGTTTCATTATTTGCATGAGTGTATAGAACTCAGCATTGGGGACCACTGCAAACACTAATGAGGCAAAGGCAGCATCCTGCTTTCACTGGCCACCAAAGACTCACCATTTTTCTTTTTCTACTTCTCCCCTTGGCCCCCACTCCACTCATTCATTATTTCTTTATTTCCTTCCTCCGTTTATCCATGGTTATTCAGTAGAAAATGAAAATTGATGTCCTTTTTCATATGACAACATTCTCCTGGAGAGAACAAGTGTTCTTTCCTGCTGTTCTTTCCCCAAGTTTTAGGAAATCTTTTCTAGATATGGAGACTATTGCTCCCTTCTCTTTCTGTGATGTTTACAAGAATATTCATGACATTTGTAAAATGCTTATTATACTTGGCACTCAGCATTTGAGTCCTTTCTTTGACAGCTACGTTACCTGTCAGAATATAAATGCATGAGTTCAAGGAACAGAGTTTCCTTACATCAAGTTATAAAATCTAGTATAGCAACTGAATATATCAAAAGGAAACTATTAATAAAATTAGTACTGTTACATAATATAATATTTTAAATGTAAAAATAAGATTAATATTAGAAGATAGTTCTTCACTCTTGGACAAGTTTACCTAAAAGCAAAATATGTATTAGTAAAACTTGATTTTTAGTGGTGTGCAGACAACTCTATTGAACTTCACAGTCTATAATTTTTGGAAGCATTGATTATAACCACTCATAATTACTATTTAGGTTCTACCAGAATGCTATTAAAATGGACGTTGTGTATTGTCAGGTAAAGTCAGTCTTGAAACAAGACAATACATGAGATCAGGTCTTTCAAATTCACTTTAATTGAGGAAATCATAATGGACTAGAATCTTTATGACATTATTCTCAGTTAAAGTTGTGAATAATCAGAGGTGTTAGGGAATAGAATGGTTCTATGGGAATGGTGCTTTGATGTTAGCTAATTCCTGTTCTCCATACATCTTAAGATTTTATCCCAGTGACCTAAACCTGAGTTTCTGTTGGCTGTAAGGCATTTTAAGAGTTACTTTGAGCTGTAAGATATCTCAATGGATAATCAATTGCCTTGCAAGCATATGGGCCATCATTAGAATGTTCAGAATCCATATAAAGCCAGACTCGGTGACTTAACATGTCTGTAAACCCTGTTCTCCAAGGTGATAGAATGCTGAGACAGAGAATTACTGGACATTATGAGTGGTTAACTAGGCTGGCGCATGCCATGAAGAATGAAAGACTTGTCTCAAATAGTGGAACAAATGGACTGAGAGTTGTAGTTGTCTGCGGACCCCTACTGCTGACTATAAAATACACATGAACTCTCTCCCCCTGACTCTCTCACACACACACACAGGAGAGAGAGAGAGAGAGAGAGAGAGAGAGAGAGGGAGGGAGGAGGAGGAGGAGGGAGAGAGAGAGAGAGAGAGAGAGAGAGAGAGCGCTTTGGTTTGCTGTCAAATATTATACAACTTAATGATAATTTTGTTTCTGTATGTGATATTGTGAAATATTTCCTTAGTTCTTAACATTTTATAAACCTCTTCTGTTCTCTCTGTTTTTGAGGTGGTAAGAAGTAACATGAGTTGCAGAGCATGGTATTATTTTTGTAATCTACCAGCTAGCCAACTAGGTCCATCTCTCTCTCTCTCTTTTTTTTTTCTTTGTTGTTGTTGTTGTTTTTGGTTTTTTGAGACAGGGTTTCTCTGTGTAGCTTTGCGCCTTTCTTGGAACTCACTTGGTAGCCCAGGCTGGCCTCAAACTCACAGAGATCCACCTGGCTCTACCTCCCAAGTGCTAGGATTAAAGGTGTGCACCACCACTGCCAGCTAGGTCAATCTCTTGAATATAAAATTTTAGATAAAGCTAAAGCCTCTGCTTCTTCTTTTGAAGTTCTCTATGCATATATGTTATTCAAGGCAAGTGAAAGGAAGAGTCAGCCAAGCTATAGGTGTGAAAAGTGTCTGTGCTCACGTGTGCTCACACATTCATAGAACTTAGTGGAAATTTCTAGCTGGTATCAGAATAACATCTGCAAGACTATTTTAAAGATTTTGTAGATGTTATTCAAATGTATGTGGCATCAAAAGAATTGAAACTAAATGAATGCTCACACACTATTTGTGACTGCTTGACACTTGCAGCAGGATTCAGAGTTAAACATGAGAAGTCTGAGAAAACCAGAGCTGTGTAAGAGTCTTCTCCATATTGAGGTTTAGACTCTGTGATGAAAACAGAATAAACTTAGGAATTGGAAAGATCTAGTTTTGCCTCTTGGCTCTCTAATATTCAAAATCTATATTAGTAAAACATGGTCATTAATACCCTTGCTAACCTTTAATAGAATAACATATAAAGGGGCATAGCAGAGCACCAGAATACTTAAGCATAGTAATTAATTCTATCAGACTGTTTAAGGATTCAATTAAGTACATCTGCAAAGAGAGTAATAAAAATGATAATTAATTGAAGGTCAGAAATAACAGAAAAATATGTTCAATGGGTTTTAGTATACCAGACACTTGGGCATTGTGGGTTTTATACACAATCTACTGATGTAATCATATGGGCATTCTTTTGAGTCATCACACAAGGAATCCAAACCCTAGAAGAGTTTAGAAGCTAGTCCATGTTCACATACTAAGTGGAAGGCAGAGCTATAATCTCAGTTCTGGAGTCCATGTTATTATAACCCCTCTGAAATCTAGATCTGACTACCTATATGCTAGAAGTGTGTTAAAAATCAATCAGTACTGTTCTCATATAGGTGGGCTAGTTACCCATGACATTTAAGTTACCTAATTGAGGTTTACAACAAATATGGAAGGATTTAGGTAACACAACATCCATGAAATCCTATGGCCTCTGAGCAAATCTCAGAGACTTCTTGTCTTGTTTCAAAGCTACTGAAACTGTTTCAAGATAACAATGCTAGGCTTGACTCAAAAACACAAAAGTAGACACATTAAATTTAATTATTACTGTTTCACAGAGTTAACTCTCCAGAGAAATGCTGAAATAATTAATATTTGGATATTAATTTAAGAAAAAGAAAGCAATGGTACATTTATGATCATACATATTGAATATATAATGGTGCACTAGTGATACTAAAAATCACATTCATCTTGATAAAGGAATGTATGATTATATTGAAAGCATCTATTTTATGAGTTTTCACATATTTTGAAGGTCAGATGGTGTTAAAAATGAGGGTTTCCCAACTCACACAGCCAGGAATATTAGAGGCTGTCTTGAGTCTAAATTATTATCTACAATGTATTTGAGGTGCCTTCAGAGATGAGAAGATTGAAACAAAAATTGAAATTATTAACTAAATGGAAAAATATTAAGCATAAATGAATGTTGGTTTAATAAAGTAGTTATAATTTCTTCTTCTAGTTGTTGCTTATAACCATATAAGAAAGGGCGCTTTATAAGAAATAAAATTGGCAATGCTAGTTCCTTTGGGTAAAATAAACAGCTGTTACTTTATCTATGCCATTCTGAGTATCTTGATTAAGAGATAGCATTCTTATTCTTCAGATCTGACAGGAGTTTAGGAAAAGGTGAGTCTTTTAATTGTAAAAGCTTCCCATTAAAGATGAGTTTACAGCTGTATATGGAAATATTTCAAAATGGTATTCTAAAAACATATCTGAATTATAAATTTACTCTTAAGGAGTACTGTCTAATTGCACTTCAGGTATCTGATATGGCTATATGCCCATCATTACATACCGGAGAAATTAATTATCAGCTTCTAAAAATGAATGATGTTCATAATAGTAGGCAGAACATAGTCTACACGTGGTTAGTGCAAGAGGTAATACAAACTTGCTAATCACTGCAGGAATAGTAGTCTCCAAAGACACATTGATCCTTTTCCAGGGTGACAAGATATTAGTGTACTGGCCTCACACAAATGTGTCGCATTAAGAGAAAAAGTCATTTAAAATACATTTGAATGCAATCCAAGAACTATCATAAACCATAACCTCACTAACCATAAAGTGAGGTTTAGTCACATAATAGCACAACCCACTTAAGGAGATATTTCATACTATAAGTGCCCAGGACACTTTGCATTTAATACTTCAGTATCTCCCCTAGAATACTTGCGTGATCACCTCAATGTTTTATAAAGATTGATGGCATGGAGACACTCATTTTTCTAAGGCTTAATAAATAATCATAAATAACCATGTGCCTTAATAATCATAAAATAAGCAGCTGATATTTACTATAATAATAAAAAAAGAGGATGGAATTTGTGTTCTTTCCTCACCAAGATGACAGTGGTACATAGGCATAAATGAATCTCCAGAGCAACCCAAAGTTTCACCAAATGTCCAAACAAATGAAAGGTTGTTTGGTCTTGCTCAATGTCACTCTTGAAATGATATAACCTAACATAATACAAAGCCATCAATGATATTTAAAAATTGAATATAATCAGAATAAATTTTATGAAAAACTTTAAATAAAATTTTAAGATGTTTGTGAAGACAAATAGGATTACATAGGGAAATAGGGCATAAAGCAAAGTACAAAAGAAAAATAGCAGCAATCTTCATTTGATATCTGCAGTTATTTCATGATTTCATAGTTTTATTTTACCTTCACCTCTTTTTATCTAAGTATATATTGCTATGATAGTGAACATAATTTTAAATTTTGCAGATTATATTTCTTCAAAGAGTCATTTTTAACATTTGAGTCCTTTGATTTCCCATTGTTTGCCATAGATGAAGATTTGATGCATGTAAATGGATGTTATGCAGTATGTGTCTGTAAATAAATATTCCCAACTCAATGTTATCTCTGCAATGACCTTTAATGAAAATAGTATAAGAGTTAGGTGAAGGGTTATTTTCAGTAAATCTCATATAATAATCTTAATACCTCTCTTTGATTTATATCTCAAATCCTAATGTGAATTTTTATAAAAATTAGACTTACTAACAACTACTATCATAAGGATGATGATAAGTTCCGTATTTAGAACATAGTTTTTTGGGAGCTCTCTTAATTTTTATAACAATTTTCAAATACCCCTCTTTTAAGTACCAAAAAATAATGACATAAATATTTAATAGTAAAGACTGTTATTTACATCAAAAGTAAACAAATCTATTTTTTCTTATCCTTTTATCTTTCCTTTATTTTTAAGTATATGACTATGGGAAGCCAGCAAGCATATGGCACCAAAGGCTATTTGTAGACCATATTCTACTAAGAATTAACATGAGTTAACTGTGTCAAAATGTTCATTTCCATCTGAACACTCATTCATTCAACAAGAACTGCCCAAGTCAATCAATCAGCATCTTCTGAAAAATTATTTTAAAGTACTCTATCATTTAGGAAAGTCATCTTTTTGTATTTGAGAGTCATCAATGACATGTACTAATTTTGCTTGCCAAATATAAAGTACAACTATAAAAATACTATTTTATGTAAATATAGACATTTCATTATAAGTTTAGAAAAATAGATGTAAAAGTGAATTGTAAAGTCTCAATCACATGAATATTTATTACATTATTTAATTATCTGAAAATGAGCATGTTTGCTTATGGACTAAAAATAACCTAATTTGAAATTCTCAAAAAAAGCCGACTTTGAAAACACAAATTATTTCCTACAGCAAAGATTTCCTCTGATAGAAAAATTATTCCCAAAGATGTTATACTTAACCTTCATATTAGTAGTTTCACTGTATTTCAACAGCATGCTATTTACAGACAAAATACATCAAGGTAGACAATCATTCACTGGAGGATAAAAGCAGATGGATAGGCCTGAAACTTAAAGATAATATTAAAATATTGAAATTTCAACCAGATATGATATAGAGAGTAAACAATGATCTTTGATATTTGTTTTTCAA
The DNA here is from genome assembly GCF_903995425.1 of Onychomys torridus. Classification (NCBI taxonomy): domain Eukaryota; kingdom Metazoa; phylum Chordata; class Mammalia; order Rodentia; family Cricetidae; genus Onychomys; species Onychomys torridus. The sequence continues at coordinate 53,079,592 of NC_050454.1, forward strand.
TATGAGAAACATACAAAATCTGAAATTCTACATGCTGCCTGCCTATATTTCACCAAACTTCTGAAAGAACTAAAATTAATTATGTGGTAGATCAAGACAGAGAATATTTCAGATTGCTTTTTTTCCCCCTTCCAACCAGTCTTTAGAAGGGAGAACAGAAAGACTCTAAGGCCCTGAAAGTAAGAGGAAATTAAACTACGCCCCTCAAGCAATGATAAAGAAGGAAAGAAAGGGAGAAAAAAGAACAACAATATATGGCCATGGCTAGATCTCCTGGGAAGTGCATTATGAGTCCTCAGCTCCTCATAACAGTTTGAGTGTGGGGTGAGTATTTATTCCCCAAGGATTCAGGATACAGATGTGTTTATTGCTAGTTTTGTGGAATATGCAGTATTCAAACTGATTAGAGAATATGATATTCAGTAAGTCCCTTGCTTTGATGAGAGATCATTACTGTATTACTTGTTTCAATTGCAGAGAGAAAGAGAGATGGGTCAGGAGAGAGATGTGAAAAAGGTTAAAGAGGAAGGAGGGAGAGGGAGAGAACCTACCCTTGTGTAGTTATGCAGCTTAAGTTCTAGTTGAAATTCTGGTGGGAATAGATACATCTCCTTGTGTCTAGAAGAGGAAAAAGGAAGGATAATAACAAACTGAAGACAAACGAAGTCTTTTCAGGACAGATGTCTTTTGAGTCACAGTGAGAAAGGATGACTCAAATGATTTAGACATTGGAAAGTGCTGTGTGTTTCCAGATGAGGCTTTTCCTGTTCTGCATATAATTATTCTGGTCAACAGAATATAACGATAATGATCAGAAATAGATGAAAATGCTAAGGCAGGGTAAAATATGGGAAAGAATCTTCATGAGTAGATGATGGTGCATTCACTAATTCCACGGGGCTTCTGTAACAAAGCAGTAGAAATTCATTCTACATGGTTTCAAAGGCTACAAATCCAACACCAGGGTATTGACAAAATCATGGTTATGATGAAAGTCTGTGTGGAATCCACCCTTGGCTTTCCTAGTTCCCTGTGGCAGCCATGATGCTTGATATCCCCTAGCTTGCACTGTTCCTCCTGAACGTCTTTTGTCACAGTCTTGTACTGTGTTCTTCTCACATAGATGGCCACCTGCCCTCTGCCAGTTCCCTTTACAATGACACCAGCTGTATGAGTCTATTTTTTTTTTTGTTGTTGTTGCTATCATGTTTTTCTATAATTAAGTACCTAGAGGTGAGTGCTTATAAAGAAATTTAAAGAGACAAAAAGTTCAAGAATACTCTTTGGACACTAGAGAGGGATTCCTAATTGGAATTTATGAAAATCCACTCTCCTATCTAAGTGTTAATCGTGCCTGACCCAACCTAGCTTTCAAGATCAAAAGGAATCAAGCACATTCAGGTTAGGTTCAGTATTATTCATTGAAGAGGCCTTTGTTAGGATACCCATGATGTAGTGAATGACCTCATAGCATGGATATAAATGACACACTGATGGGACCCACTGGACTACAAAAAAGGACACAAAACTGGGAGGGGTTGTGGTGAGGAAGTCTGGGATGATCTGGAAGAGGGATGGGGGCTTGAAACCAAAACACATTGTATATTATTCTAAAATTCTAAAGTAATAGAAAAAATGCTTTTACTAGACACTATAAATCCCTAAAACCAACAGTAATCTCCTCTGAGGAGATCATGCTAAGACACATATCTTAAAATGCGCACACTTTCTCAGCTTAATCACAGTAAGGGGCAGTTTTTTAGCACACGAACCTCTGAGCACATAGCCAAACCACGATGCTGGATACTTCAGATGAGGGACTACCCTACTGGAGTGCAATATTCTCTTAACTAAAGATGCCAGACCCTGTGTCCAAATACGGTCATGTGTTTGAGTCTCTTCAGCAATTTAATACTGTATATAAACTGGTGAAATAATAGTAATATTTCAGAATAAACTTGTTTCTATTAGCTTGATTCAAAAATATAAGATGTATGGTTTTGAAAGGTTTTCTTTCATTTTAGAACTAATGGAGCGTAATCCCTGGGGCGAACAAATTCTGACTCTCACTCTGAAGAGCTAGTGAGCATGGCCTCGCTGTGGAAATTGAATCATTGGTTTTATGTCCTACAAGAGAGAAGTGAGGTGCACTCAATCTCATGAGAGTTAAGTCAATTTGGGCAAAGTTCTCAGGGATGTTTTAGCCCATAAGAAGCTTTCTGTATAACACCACTGTCTGTTCTTCAAGTTATTTATTTATTTATCTACTTATTTGTCTATCTATCTATCTATTTATTTATTTTAAAAACAAATGAAGGGGGAAAAGGAGAACTTTGGAAGCTTGAAGCTTGAAGAACAGCTAAACCTGGGAAGCCAGGGTGTAGTGTGCACTGTAAAGACAAGCAGAGAGCACAGGAAGTGAAAGGCACAGTTGCCACAGTCTTAGCAAATGATCACAGATTAAACTAATGAGAAGCCAAGGTATGAGTCATGCCTTGCCCAGAGAGACATCCTTGGCATGAGAGCTGTTTCCTTGTGAACTTTTCTCACAAGGTCCGTACAGGATCGTTGCTAGTACCTGAAACACTGCCTTTCTTTTTTTATTATTATTATTTTTTTTATTTTTTACACATCAGCCATGGGTTCCCCTGTCCTCCCCACTCCCGCCCCCATCCCCACCTTCCCTCTATCCCCTCTCCTCTATTCCCATCTCCTCCAGGACCAAGACTCCCCTGAGGATTCATTTAAACCTAGTGGATTCAGTACAGGCAGGTCCAGTCCCCTCCTTCCAGGCTGAGCATGTGCCCCTGTGTAAGCCCAAGGTTCCAAACAGCCAGCTCATGCACTAAGGACAGGTCCCGGTTCCATAGCCTGGGTGCCTCCCAAACAGTTCAAGCTATTCAATTGTCTCACTTATCCAGAGGGCCTGATCCAGCTGGGGGTTCCACAGCCTTTGGTTCAAAATTCATGAGCTTCCATTCGTTTGGCTATTTGTCCCTGTGCTTTTTCCAATCTTGGGCTCAACAATTCACGCTTTTACAGTCCCTCCTCTTTCTCAACTATTGGACTCCTAGAGCTCCACATGGGGCCTGGCTGAAGATCTCTGCATCCGCTTCCATCAGTTATTGGATGAGAGTTCCAGCACGACTGTTAGTGTGTTTGGCCATCTGATCACCAGACCAGCTGGATCAAGAACAGAAAGGGAGAACAAGGAATAACAGACCATGATAAATGAGGACCACATGAGAACAGGAATAGGCAGAGTGTTGGAGAGGTCCCCAGAAATCCACAATGATACATCCTCTGTAGACTGGCAATGGTTGAGAGAAAGCCTGATCTGACCTAGTCTGGTGATCAGATGGCGAAACACTGCCTTTTTATCTCCTTTGAAATCCTAAAAACAGTACAGACACAGGGAAAACATTTTTGTCCTTCCTTTATTCCATTACTGCTGCCAACTTTGTTTTTCCCTATCACTTATCACTTATGCTGTAACTTGAAAGAACATTCTAATACAGCTGTAGAGGAGCCATTTTCATCTGGGAAATCAATCAATAAATCCATTTAGGAAGCACTTTTCTGTGAGGCAGTTTGTTGACTTGGGGTCTGCTGCACAGACGCATATGAGTATGAGTAGTGTGAGAAGGTTTTGGCACTAATTTCAATAATACAGTAGGCTTACAAATAATGTCAGCATTCTCCAATGACTTTAGAGCACACTTCAGCTGGATTTGTCATGAAATATATTTTTAAAATACCTTAAAATTATAACACACCTGTAGTCTCAGTTATCACTATATTATTTAGTATTTCCCTGTTAGCATAAGGACTTTCATCCAGTGAGTTTACTTTAAAACACAAGAGTTAATGGGTATGAAGAAAAGGTTTACAGGTTACGAGCTTTTGTTGCTTTTCCAGAGAACCTGATTTGGGTTCCCAGCACACACATCAGGTGCCTCATCACCTCCTGAAGATCCAGCTCCGTGATATCTGACTCGTCTGGCTTCTGCCAGCAAATGCACTCAGATGCACAAACCTATTTAAAAGAATATACACCCACATACAGTTAAAATATGTTTTAAATTTACAATAATATTAAAGATGACATTATGTGTGAAACTATAATTACTTCTGTTTAAATAGTAAATTATTATTACTTGATTAGCCATGAAGAATTGTTGGGTACTTTTCTATTTGAAGTGTTATCACCTGATTTTTATAAAGAAAGTAACCACAGATTGTATAATAAAATCAAAATGAACAAAAATTTGATCACTATGTTATATAAGTAATTATAAAGTCAAAATAAGACCCCCCGAAACCCACCAAAAATCAATAACAAGAACAATAATGTAAGAGTCATAGTGATTATATCCCGTTAGTGATAACTGACTTCCAATCTTTCTGTGGCCTGAAATTACAAATTGTGATGAATAAGAAACACTAAAATTATCCTCCATTAATTATTTGTGGAGTTTATATGTGAAAAGTATAAAAGTCTCAACATTAGATTTCAAATTTATAAAAACAAAGTCTTACTTAGTGAACACCGCACGGCTCTAAAAGAAGCCAGCAGATGGCAGTAGACTGTTAAAAAGTTACCAGGAGAAAATAAACTGCCAGTATTACACGTGTAGTTAGAGGATCTAATGAATAAAGTTTTCTGTTTTTTTGTAATATAACAAAGATGCTACACACTTCACATTTTATTTTACTCTGACCTTTAGGTATAATTCATCCAATTTTGAACATAGCAAATATACAAATATATAACTTTTTATATGCAGAATGGTAGCTGTTCCTATTCTCAATAAATTTAAATCAGGGTTCACAAATACAGAAATGGTTCAATATAAGTAAAGTCCTCATTAGTTTTAAATCTAATGTATTACATGGAAAATAAGAGGAATAAAAAATTTAAAGGCAACTGCGTGTGTGTGTGTGTGTGTGTGTGTGTGTGTGTGTGTGTGTGTGTGTTTAGTGTGTGTCCATGCATGCCTGTAGAAGAGTAGAGGAAGGTGCTGGGTATCATTCTGGTCATCTTTTCTTATTATATGCTTGAGACAGGGTCTCTCCTGGGAGCTGAGACTAAGCCAACTGCCAACAAACCCCAGTAGTCTTCCTGTCTCCAGCATCCTTAGTCTCTAACATCCTTAGGCAACTCTGTGATACCCAGCAACATTAGGAATTTTACATAAATATTGGAGATTTGAACTCAAGTCAGCATAGTTGCACAACAAGTATTCTTAATTGTTGAGTGTTTCCCTCCAACCTTAAAAACATTTTTTTCTTTTTTTTTAGAATATGCATGATCAGTTGTTGGAAGATAGTCTTAGATGTGGTTTCTGCATTTTAACCATGTAACTGAAACAATCAGCTAGCCTTTAATTTGTTACTGCCATCCTGGTATTCACAAACGTTTATCAAAAATATCTCAAATCTTGTATGCATGAAATAAGACAGCTGTGCAAAAGTAGCATTAAAATTCTGAGTAAATATAGCACGATACTTTTCACAACATGGAAGCCACAGACAGGAAGTTTTAAACTGAACTTCTCTGAAGGAATCAAATGCTCCAGTGGAATGAAAATAGAGGCGAAGGCAGGATTCATTGCAGCTGACACTTTTCAAGTTGTTTTTAACTCTGCCGGAATGACCTGGTGAATGTATTCTGCTCTAGATGAAGTTTGCCTCTTTACTGCACCCAGGGAAATGGGCCGCTGTCCTGACACACACTGCCTGCAAAGTCAGACCACCCGAGTTCATAAGTGAATTACAGCTCTGTGCCCTCTGGTCAATCACACTCACTCAAGGTTAAGTGACTCTGTGTGTGTGTGTGTGTGTGTGTGTGTGTGTGTGTGTTTTCATCTCTAGGACTAAAGTAATACTACTTCAAATTGAATGAATCCTTACCAGCTTCTTCCTCCCAGATGAAAATGCCCCCTGCTCATATTAATAAGCCTTTCACCTGTAAGAATATGTAGGAAAGCTAATCTGGTATGATGCAGTAGTCTCTCCAACTTAGATCATTCTATTTGATCTTCTTTTCAGTGTAATCTGCTTTGTTTGATAGTGATGAACACATACACAGTAGCATTTATACAAACAGGAAGGTGAGATATGTCACATCCAACATTGCTTTCAGTTTGCTTCAACACCTCCCTCCATACCTGTCTTGTGGTAGCAAATAAATAAAATCATAGAGGACACTGAATAAGTGGTCAGAGTTTCTCTGTTCCTGTTACTTTTGTTCCACCTATAATTAAAAGCCATAATAAAAATCATTATTTCTAATCCTGTCCCTATTTTCCTTTTTAAAATTAGGGTTGCAGTGGAACCCGGACCTGTCCTTAGTGCATGAGCTGGCTGTTTGGAACCTGGGGCTTAGGCGGGGACATTTTGCTCAGCCTGGAAGGAGAGGACTGAACCTGCCTGTACTGAATCCACCAGGTTGAGTCTTTGCCCTGGAGGAGATGGGAATGGGGGGGAGGGCCTGGGGAGGAGGTGGGGGTGGGGTGGGAGGGGGAGGACAGGGCAACCCATGGCTAATATGTAAAATTAAAACACAAATATCTGTATAAAAAAATAAATATATTTAAAATGAAATAAAATAAAATCAGGGTTGCTACTATGATTGCACTAAGTTCTCATAGATTGGTATGACTCATCTCACCTTTTCTAATTCAACTTATGATTTCAGGATGCTTTTCACATTTACAAATATTTTAAGGCTATGAAGACAGGAAGTTTGTGTGGCTTAAATGAAGGTCAATAACCCATGACTCAAAAAAATCCTTCAGCAGGCCAATTAAGGTAGAAGTGAGATAGAAAGAGTGGGAAAGAAAACTTTTTTTTCAAGTCTCAGCAAATATTCAAAAGATATGGGTACAATGGCAAATGTGGAAGACATGTATATGTGTGTGATTAATATATACATAACATAGATATAATTTTAATCTTAAAGTAATGGGCAGTCTCATTGAAATATGTTTTTGGTCTTATACACATGTGTATAGTATTTTATTTTGAATTAATGTCAAAAAACATAATTTCCAATGATATTAATTTTTATTTTTTATATTTACGCAGTTGTTTTTTTTTGTTTCAAGGAATAAACAGTCACCTGACTTTAACAGGCAGTATTACTGGGCAACTGTAGGCCATGCAAGGCTAGATTTTCTAAGTAATCTTCCTGATTTACCATCTGCAATTAATTTAAAAGAATATTGCCTCTTCCTAAAGGCTCACTCCATTCACTAACTACTTATAAACCAATGTCTCAAAATGTGCTAAATTAGGGCAGAAAAACATTCAAAGAGTCACAAAATAATGACTTAACATCTACCCAGAGATGAACCTGTGGTGTATATTTTCAAAACATTAACATGAATACAGTTATTTTGATAGACAAGCTATATAGATCAGAGTTATGAAGTATAATTTCTGTCCTTTCTGGAAGAAGCTGATCCTTATTTTGTAGGTATGTAGAAAGGAGCTCTGGTGGTACCAGCATTCTTCTGTTCAATTAGAGAAGCTTCGTTCTATTTCCTCTTTCTCCATAGGAGTTGGCTGCGCTTAAGCAGGTGTGTTCTTGTCTGTTACCATGGGCAATACCATCTTCCTCCACATGGGATAGTCTATGATTCTTGTATACTCTGCTTGTGAAAGTTACTCTAATTCAGTCCAGAACTCAGGAATCCATTGCTGCTTCAAAACAACAACCCATGCTAACAATGAAGTAGTCCCGCCTCCCTGGTTTCTTAATCTATCTGTCAATTGGTTCTAAAATCAAGCAGAGAAAAGGGTGGCTACTTCATAAACTAAGTTAACATTAAAACACAATCCCAACAATAAAAATACAAAATCTTATTGGTGCTGACATAGATATGAGATACCTAGAGATATGGCTGAGGATAGCACATGTGAACTCCAGACCATGAACAAACCTGAATTGTACTCTTGATGATACAGTTCCTATAGTGAATATTCAGGATGCAGCAGCAATTCATTAAATTATTCTTGGAAATGCACCTCCCATTTTGTGTACTGATTCTGAACAACAATCAATTTATTATTTCTTCATTGTTATCAGAGTTCTGTCAATCTTGACTTAGGGAGAATTCACATTCAACAAGTTTTGGTATAGTAGAATTACTTCTATAAAGTTTAGGTTGAAATAACAATTTTCAACATTTGATTATCATGAATTTTGCTCCATTAAATTCATTAGTGCAATGTTTTTTTTAACTGTGCAGGAATTTGATGTGAGAGCTTGTGACCTGCCCAAAGATTATTTCTCTAACTTTTCCTTTTAACCCAGAAACTATATCAGTATATCATGGAGAATTAGGGTCAGCCTTATCTCATTTAGTTTTGAAAGGTGTTCTGGGTAATGCATCAGTGCTGACTTGGTCCTTGAAAAAGATTAATCTCTTGAAATCATTCCCATAGCACAGATTCAAACTGCAGCCAAATGTAATAAGGTAATTATGAGTGCAATTCAAATGTCACTCCTTATTAAATCAAGGCTCTAAAATCCTTCCTAAGTTTCCTAATCAGTAGACATGAACAATTAACATCTAATTAGCCATCCGTCATACATGCTGGAAATATTTTACAAGGAAAATTGAAGAGATTTCTCTCATAAATATTTCCCTGAAGATGTGTTATAGTGTCCTTCTCTACTTGGACTTCCATCATTTGCTTTCTAGTATCCTATTTGCCACGATAATTATGTTTAACATAAGATCTATTGGTTAGAATGCATCAGGAATTTCACTGTTTTATGTTTAAGATATCTGATGTGTGAATATTTGGGCTGTATGTATGCATGTGTAGTACCTGTGTGCTTGGTGCCCACAGAGGCAAGAAGAGGGTGTCACACTGGAAATGAGGTTAAGGTCAGTTGTAAACAACTATGTGGAGATTAGGAATAGATCCCAGGTCATCTGTAGGAGCAGCAAGCACACTTTACTTCTGAGCTATCTCACCACTCCCTATTTTACAGTTCAAATTACTTTATTGATAATTAGTTCAATCAATTGATTTTATAGAGGCAATGAAGGCCATAAGATAGTCTTCGGCAGTCCCAAATGGTTAAATAGACAGAGTCAAGATTTAAAGCAATGCTCCATCTAAGCAACATCATCAGTCCTTTACAGCTTTATTTTTGATTGGAGACAAGACCTCATTTCATAGCCCTAGCAGGCCTGAAACTTGCTATGTGAACCAGGCTGGCCTCAAACTTACAATGATCATACCTCTCTCTGCCTTCTAAGTGCTGTGATTACAGGCATACTTTATATGTCCAGATATTGCTTTTTAGCATTCAAAGAAATGTTTATGGCTTCAGCCTACTCTACGAGTTCCTATTTTTATTGTGACCATAACCTATATAGACAACTCTAGGCAACTAAGAACTGCTGAAAGAAAAATAGCCTTCCTCGGGGAAGAGTACACCAATTGGTTACCCAATACCAAATGGTTAGCCCTGAAAATATACATACAACTAACATTATACAGACTGAACAAAAAAAAAAAAAGAGCTGTAGTGGTTTGCATAAAAATGGCCCTTATAGGCTCATATATTTGAATATTTGTTTTTCAGTGGGTTGACTGTTTAGGAAGATTAGGAGGTGAGGTCTTATGGAAGTAGTGTGTCACAGGAGGTGGGTGTTATAGTTTCAAAAGCAATTAAGAGGCCCAGTATGCTGGATAGTTTTATGTCAACTTGACATAAATTAAAGTCATTTGAGAGAAGAAAACCCCAACTAAAAAAAATGCCTCCATGAGAGTGGGTTATAGGCAAGCCTGCTATGCATTTTCTTAATTAGTGATTGATGAGGGTAGGGGTCCAGCCCACTGTGGGTGGTGTCCTGGGTTCTATAAGAAATCAGATTGAGCAAGCCATGAGGCATAAGTGAGTAAGTAGGACCCCTTCATCACCTCTGCATCAGTTTCAGCCTCCAGGTTCCTTTCCTGGTTGAGTTCCTGTCTTGACTTCCTTTAATGATAATCAGTAACGTGGATGTGTAAGCTAAATAAGCTCTTTCCTTCCCAGTTTGCTTTGCTCATGTTGTTCTGTTGCAGCAACAGAAACTCTAACTAAGACACCAAGTCTCTCTTTCTCCATCTTGCTGGTAGCAACTGCTCCAGCACCATGTCTGTCTGCCATCATACTCCTCACCATGATGATCATAGACTGGACCTCTGAAGAATGGATTGGTATGATTCCTTCATTTTAACTGACACTCTTTAATCTATTCTGTTTCCTAAGGTTACCAGATTCCAGCAATTCTATGCATGCACGGTGACTATGATCTGCTATGTGTGTACTGTTTGAAAACAATCCACAGATAAACATGGTACTTACTATTCCTCTCTTTTTGCCATTGAACATTATAAAGTTCAAGAACTACCTTCACATCATTAAAAAGAATTGCACATTAAGGAACTGTCTGTTTGCTCAGGAGTCTAGTCTTCCTCAAATAGACAGTTAATTTAAACAAGATGAATGTACTGATTGATGGTGTCTCTACTTCCCATGATATTGCTCATTACCCTATCTCTATTTTCACCCATATCTACAACCATCCTTTTTCCCTCTTAGATTTTATTTTTGTTTTTATTTAAGTATTTTATTTTTCTTCATACTAAAAAGGAAATCTTTATTTCATTAATCATTTACAGAAAAGTTCCAAAGTAAACTATAGTTCCAATATGCAACGTTTTGCTCATTCATCAATATCCAGAAATTTGATTTATACTCTCCCCCGCCTCTACAAAATAAGTATCACAGCATAACATAGTCCCTATCCATAGAATCTAATGTTCATTTTTCAATTATTCACACATCCAATGCCCATTTTCTAGAGTGTCTTTCTTGACTTTAATGTACACATTAACATAAAACAACTTCTCTTAAAGTAAGTGTGTCTGGCATTTGTATCTATGATGAGCACTCTTTACTAGGGTTGGTGCAAATAATGATCATCTAGTAAACCTTTAAATTTAATCCCTGGTTCTTATTCTTTTTGCTTTTTGTTTTGCTTTTTGTTTTTCAAGACAAGGATTCTCTGTGTAGCCCTGGCTATCCTCGGACTCTCTCTGTGTATACCAGACTGGCCTCAAACTCCCAGAGATCCACCTGCTTCTGCCTCCTGAGTGCTGGGATTAAAGTTAAGGACCATTACCTCCCAGATTGATCTTAGGTTCTTAAAGTTTAAGAATAGGTATTTTTATGACTACACCAATAATATCTAGCAGATGTAATAAGTAATGAATGGCATACATATAATTTCAAACTTAATGAACTAGTATCCTGCTGATATATTGACAGGTATTAATTGACATAGGGGTAGATAGAAATAAACACTTGAAATATTTCCTAAATGTATTTTGCACAAATATGGAGATAATGTTTCCTTTGTCAATGCCATGCCATTGAGAAAACACTGTGGTATTATACATTTTTTAAACAGAAATAAAACTTGAAATATTAGCCCTACAGAATTGTTTTCTAGTAATCTCACAAAACAGTTTTCACACTAATATATCATGGGGTTAGAATTCCATCCTCTGTGATCATCACTTTCATATTATACTCCCAACAGCATACTGCAACGCATGGCAAAGGGTCATTCCTATTGAGGTAGAGATATGAAAAGGCTGTTCAAAGAACAATTAAGGCCATCCTTGTTAAGCAAATAAGTATAGACTTTATCCAGAGAGACAGATTTCTATACTTGCTATCAACCAGTCCTAAGAACCCTTCTCCCTCCATCCCTACATCCTTCTCTACCTTTTTCTTTTTTCTCTTTCCCATTCCTTTTTTAGTAAGTCATATTACAAATCCTTTAAATAAATGCAAAATGTATTCTTATAAAGGCATCCAGAAGTATTGTTGTATTTGACAATACAATGTACCTTTTTGTCTCTATATGAAATTCACAGGATCTACTTTACATAATTGATTTCATATTTTATTATAAGTCACTTTCTACATGCATGCTAACATTTCAATTCCAACATCAAATATCTACTGCTTTTCATCAAAACCAGCTAACTGTGATTTGAAACATTTTCAGTAATCTACTTCATTCACCTTGTAGAAAATCTCCCAGGTAAAAAATACCTGTAAAAAATAGACCTGCAGTCATTTGACAGTTGCCTTTTTTTTTTTCAGCACAAAATGCAGATCTATACTCTTCACTTAACATATAATGGGTGTTTAGAAGTCAAGGAGTCCATAGAGACACTACAGGGACTAAATATATTATCCTTAACAACTAATTTTGTCATTTATGATTCATAGGCAACTCTTTACATAAAGCTACAGATTTTCAAATTATCCCATTGAGAGAGATGAAAGGGGAGGAACAGCCAGGCTGAACTCATATAGGTCTCAGCTGCTAAAAGATCAGAGCAGTAGCTGACTTCCTCAACGGATTGCTGTAAATGCAATTTCCATCCATGTTTCCTAAAAGCATTGCTTCTGAAGAAAATCCACATAACATTTTACCTGACTGGCTGCAGGGAAAAAAAAATAGATGCCCACTGTCACCTAGCTGTATTGATTATGAGTGAAAGTGTGATCATCCTGCATCGACTTGCCCTGAAGAGCTGTGTGCCGTCAAAGCTGTAGAAGGAAATTAATGCTTTCATATCATGCCTGAGAAAAATATGAGATGCTGTTCACTTTGCCCTCTAGACAAGAAAGCATATGCAATAGCTAAAAGGTAATGGCTTTCAGAACATGAATTGGAGACTTTTATTAAAATCATTATTTAATGCATAAAAAATAATGAACCCATAGCTGTAGCATTTAAAGCACCCATTTGTGCTCATAACTTCTTAGATTCCCAAGGTTTGTACTGCAAAAAGCACATATATCTGAAATTAAAACTGTGTCTTTTGTCTAGAATATATATCCTATTGGCTAATTCATTATAAAAAAAACTGTAGTTTTATAGGGTAAAAACTATTAATTAGTCATAATGAGAATTTTTCTGTTTATTCAGTTTTACTTTACCAAGGAAACTAATGACCTTATCAGTCTCTACAGAGCATCCATGTTGTCCCTGAACATATTTTTAAATATACATGAATATGTAGATGCTGGCTTACATTATGATATTTTTATAGGCTGTTAGTAGTTAATCTACTATATAGGCATGTTCATAATGTAAAGAAATATTTGGAAATGTAGTGAGTCATATGTCACATTCATAACACAAAATCTAACAATATAAGTAGTTTTCAGCATGGTGAATTTCCTTTTGGAAATTTTACCTGGATTTCTAGTTATATCTTTTAAGAACTAAAAATTTGGTGGTTATATTTTAACCTCATCTTGGAAAAGAATGGGTGCAACACTGGACACTGTGTCTTTTAATCCTGAACCTTGACACAAACCAAATATCACAACATTAATCATATATGAAAAGTAAATTTATTAAGAGATATACATGTGCATGAAGATATGGTACATACTCATGATTCAAAAAGACCATGACATTATTGATCTATGACCTCATTCTGGCAAAAAACATGGTTATCTTTCATTAGACAGAACAAATACTATGTCTTATGAAACAAAAAATGTCCTTCCCCTGCCATTGAAATTTGGACACATCTTTCATCACTAACACTATGTATCCAAGAAGTGATAATGAATAAATAAGTCTGAGCTTCTAGATTTTAAACCAAGTTCAGCACCTCATTAGCCTAACAACTTTGGAAAAATTCAACTGTATTTTCAAATTTTAGTTTATTACTATCGTATACACTATAAAGAAAAAAAATGGAAGTCAAACAGCGCCTTTTTTTTCTTGTCACTCTAGAGGCAATTGCCTAATCAGAAGTAAATTTAATCATGTAAATAATAGAATAACACAGAAATCTGTAGTTATCTGATTTCCAAAGGACAAGAATTAGTTAACCAATGTTACCCATTGCTGTACAAAGGAGAGTTTTATGAATTGACTATCCATACTTTCTTCCTTTGCCAATTTCCCATTATACAGTGTGACTCACAAATGTGTGTGTGTGTGTACCTGTTTCATGTTCACAGTCATTGAGCAATCCCCATAACAATGCTGAGCAATAATTATCAGTTAGGCAAATATATCTTTCTTTTCTGTAAAGAAAGTTACAGCAATACCTCACCAGCCAGGTTGTAAAGATTAAAAACAACATCACCAATAAAGTATTTTGTAGATGTTCTAGCATATTATCAATATTTAATCAAGCCATTGTTTATTATTATTATTGACTTTAACATGTGTCAATTAAAACAGATAAACACATCAACTATTACTGACCCAAGGCAGTTAAGTTCCATAGTTGGGTCATGTTGAACATTTTTCTTATCCATTGATCACCCCTGCATAGAAGAGTGAAACTATTATTTCTAGATAAAAATACAGTTTCTCCATAAAATGCATATATTGTTGGGTATCATTTTTAAGTTTTAACTTAGTTTCTTTTATATTTAAAGGTTTTTCTACTGCGTAATTTTCCTTAAATTATGATATTGGGTATAATAGTTACTTTACAATATTAATTTGAGACAATCAGTCTGAAGATGTAGGTTACAAAAATCACTAAGTATGAAAAACACATTGCAGAAGTGACCATGAAATCTATAAGGAAAGATGACTCCAATATCACCTTTTTAGTATACTACATAAGTAAAGATTTTTATTTTTAAATGGGGCCTCTACAGTTCACCTTCCCCATTTTTGTTTTATTGTATTTGTTTTTCCACATGGAATACTTTTAATGTTATGATTTTGTTTCTGTGACAAATATACTACAGGTGATTCAGCAACATCCAAGTATATTCATTGAACATAATCAGTAATTAATATGCTATGTTTTGTTGACACTCATGGAATACCTGCCCTGTCCTAAACAGAAACGGAGGAGTTGTGGTTTGGAGGCTGGAATAGGTGGAGAGACTAGGAGAAAGGAATGGGGGGAAATTGTGAAACTGAGTCTGGGGGGCAAAATAAATAAATTTAATTTTAGAAAAAGGCCTAGATGGGATGAAGAGGTGGCTCAGTGATAAGAACACATTTTTTTTTTTTCAGAGTAGATTGTATTTGATTCTTTGCACCCATGTGGTATCTTTCAAGAGTCTACAACTGTAGTTGTAGGAAATCCAACCCCCTCTTTGGACTCCAGCAGCCATGGTACAGACATGCACATGGGCAAAACACCCATATGCGGATGAAAAATAACTTGGACAGCATACTATAAATCTCGGGGGAGCTTGTATCTCATCTCATAATTTTGATGTTGAGTTAACCTTACATGCTAGTGTTATCTTCATGTGCAAATAATCTCTCAGCTGTGACATTTAACACTTAACTTTTCCTTTATATCAAATGTCAATCCTCAGATAAACATACACTTATTTAGTGTTGTAGAACTGTTCATAAAAACTTTTTTCTTCTGTAAATTTGTCTCATTTTTATTCAGCAATGACAATTTTTTTACTGTTTAATATAAAATTACTCTCTAGAGCTTTAATTACTATATTGTTTTTATACTTAAAGAAGAATGGCACTCCATTCCCCAAGAGCAAGCAATTGATAATAGATCCTTAGTAAATGATATGTCTCAATTTCCTATTTTCTACCCACGTTAGAATTTTCGCTCTTTACCCTGTGGAGGGGTTGTGAGGATCTACAGGAAGATGGAAGTAACAGCAGTTAGATATGATATTTCATTATATAGCTCATGAAATGCTCAAAGAAGATATTTCCTTTTTTTCTTATTTCATAATGAGCCCTTGGGTGAGAAGTCCTAATTTCTTTTACACATCAAATTATTTTTTTCATACCATGAGTTGTTGTTTAGCTTCTGTGTGCTCTGTTGTCACCTCAAGTAACAAAGCATCCTATTTGGGGAAAGTTTTAGTTGTTTATCTTATGAGGCCCTTTCTATGTTGCTCACTCTGTTTTGACTTCTTGGCTCCTAGACTCATGATCCACCCACCTCAGCCTTCTTAGTAGCAGATCTATCAGGCTCATATCTCTGTGAAGTGGTAAGCTCTGTATTTTAATTTTCTTGTTTAATCTATTATTTGTGGTGGTATGTGTTCCCCGAAATATTGTGTGTTCCCTGAAATAAATTTATCTGGGGTCAGAGAACAGACAGCCACTAGAATAAAGCCAAAAATGGTGACTAGAAAATGGGTCAGAGCAAGCCATAGCAGAAGTTGGGTGGTGTTGGTGCCCGCCTTTAATTCCAGCACTTGGGAGGCATAGCCAGGTGGATCTCTGAGTTCAAGGCTTCTTTAGAAACAGCTAAGAATGGTGACTCATGCCTTTAATCCCAGAAACCCAGCCTTTAATCCCAAGAAATGAGCCTTTAATCCCAGGCAGTGACAGCAGAAAGAGAAAGATATATAAGGCATGAAGACCAGAAACTAGAAGCATTTAGAGCTAAGCATTTGGCTGGTTTAGCATTCAGGCTTTGGAGCAGCACAGTTCAGCTGAGAGCCATTGCGATGAGGACACAGAAGCTTGCAGTCTGAGGAAACAAGACCAACTGAGGAACTGATGAGGTGAGGAAGCTATGGCTTGTTCTGTTTCTCTGACTTTCCAGCATTCACCCCAATAACTGGACTTGGGTTTGTTATTATTAATAAGACTCTTTAAGATTCATGCTACAATTATTATCTTCTATGTGTCTTTTAAACTTCTGCCTCTCATGTCTGTACACACAAATCAGGCCTAGAAGAGAGCTTCCTAAGAATGTCAATCATAGCACACATTCCTGTATTTTAACTTTGCTTCTGATGCAGACATTTATTCTGTGATGACTTACATGATATAATCTTTATTGCCTCTTAATTCACAAATAGACCACTTTCATGTTAGTCAATTGGCAGACTTATCTGTGATGTTCACAAACACCAATATACTTCAGTTTTATTGATAGCCAAAGAATCTATAACGTATTTCTTTTTTTAGAAAATTTGACTTTAGCATTTTAAAATGTTAAACTTATTGGCTGATGTTAAAGTTCTACATTTTCTTACATTTATTCATTCTGAAGCAGTGTCTTCAGTAACAGGGTTTTTTCTTTTAATGAGCAATGTTTCCCTGAACTTGTCTGATAATAGAAAAATGGAGTTCCTTTTCTGGACATTTACAAGTCTTATTTTCTGATGAATACACTAGTTGGAGACAAAGAAAACTATGTGTCTCTTTAAGTAATCCAAAGAAGATTTCATCCTCCTCTTACTAAATGGAGACTTACAGCATCTTCTTCCTCCTTATCCTCTCAAGTGCTGGGATTAGAGGCTTGTGCCCCCATGTTCAGCTTCTTATAGTGCATTCATACCCCATTGTACATAACTCCTAACTTCACAAATCTGAATATGAACTAAACTTCCTACTATTGTGTACCAATCACAGTGGTTGTGTAAGTTTTCTTTGCCACAGCTATGGGGGTGGTGGGAGAACAACAGCTTCAAGAGTGCATATTTTCTTCTTTCTCAGTTTCAGAGGTTTGGTCTAGGGCCATTGGCTTCTCTGTTTCTATAATCATGGAGAGGATGGACATTCCCATTATAGGTTCAGGTTGCTAGCTTTATGAAATGAAGCATAGAATAGCCAAAGGGAAGAAGAGGCAGGACACAAGCTATATACTTCTCAAACCATGCTGCATTTTCTAAGTTTCCATCACATCCAACTAATTGCACCAAATAATCTATCAATGGATTCACACATTCATGAAATCTCAGCCCTCATGCTCCAGTCTCCCCCTAAAGTCCTCCATCTTCCCACAACTGAATGTGGGCCAGTGGAGTTATTCTATATTCAGATCATAATGGTGATTTGCTTTCTCTGAGTGTTCTGTCAGAGAGGTACTAAGGAGGACTGCTTGCCACAGGAAGTCCCTTTCTATCCATGAAAGGTGGTATGGTTTGAACCATCCACTTAGTTATTGAAAGTGTGAAGTCTGTGAGGAGTGCATGAAGTTAACATCCTCGTTGACTCCTCCTTTAGAGCTCTTGAGGCTATTGATTGTTTCTTTAGGGGTGTGTGTGTGTGTGTGTGTGTGTGTGTGTGTGTGTGTGTACACGCACATGCTCGTGTATCTCTGACTGTGTTAGTGAACAGCATTCATTCTGAATCTTCCTCCTATCGCTCTTCTAAAGGTGTCTTACTTGCTTATGGTTACCTGCAATTCTTCCCAGGCTCTGACATACAGTTGACTAATTGACTTTACTACTTCACAGGAAGATGAGAAGTAAATTCAGAGATTTCCAATGTTGTATGTTTTAAACAGCCAGCTCTACTGTTTGCATTTCCTAACTTCCACATAACAAATTCCTCTGTGAATCTGATCAAATTAACCAATGATGAAGAGATTCGACTTAAAAGATTTATGGACCAATGAGGCTGGAGGATGTCTCTGTAGATAAGAGTGCTTGGAGCTTTTCTAGAAGACTTGAGTTCAGGTCCAACTGTTAGGAGCCAGTTTGGGTGACTCACAACCACCAACTCAAGGGGATCTGATGCCCTCTCTTGCTTATTCAGGCACCTGCACTGCATCCCTCCACCCTCTCTGTGTAGAGATAGAATACAATGGAACAAAAAATAACATAAAATATCGTATGTTTTAAATTACCACTTTTGTTTTTTCTGTATTGTTCTATTTGGTAACTTATCTAATGGAAACATTATGAAAGTAATAACACATATTTATAGTTGTTCCCTCTTTAACCCTCCAAGCTCATAAAAGTCCAAATAGACCTTCTAGGACATGAAATTTGGATAGAAAATTTTCTAATTTAAATCTTTGAAATAAATAATGTTGAAAGGTTTTTATCTTTAAAAATTATTTTAGTTTTGCCAGTGCTGTTCATTGAGTATGTTTTCTTTGTGCAGTATATATATTTTACATTTGTCAAAGCTTATATTCCACAGCTTTATTTCTGGTTTCTACATAAAATAATAATATGGCATATTAATATGATGAATGCGAAAATCTTCATGTAGAATCCTGTTTTGGAATGCAAATGCTATAGAAAAATGAGAACGATCAAGACACAACAAAGGTGATGATATAAACATGTAGCAAATATGCAGAAATAAATGGATGGTACTAAAATCATATTATTTCCAAGCACAGTTATATGTTACTTAGCAATATTTGAGGTGAATGCCCCAATTTGAGGTTGACTCCTTGGCTAGTAATATCATAGGCACCTTTAATATGTTTGTGTAACTATATCCTATATTGTTTACACAATGAAAATCAGGTAAGGACTCATTTCTCAGAATATAATTTTGTGGTAAAGTCACATCATATTGGACTCCAGCGTTAAAATTTGTGACTGCAGAATCTCATTTGCATGAAGGCCATTAAAACACAATGATGATTACATCAGAAAACAAAAGAGTAAAATATTCAAATCAACTTCCATTGTTCAACCAAAAATTTACATCCCAAAAGCATCCCAAAACAGAGCCAATCAACTACGTTTTACTCAACAAAAAAGAGAAATGAGTTCTCTACATTTGGGATATGACACAAAGTACCTTCCCAAGCAGCACATGAAGTAAAAAGTGATTTAAGGGACATTATTTTATGAATGTAAAAGTTGAAGTCTTCCATGATTTGTACAAAGAAAATGCTTTCAATTGCTCATTTGTCAAGAATGACTAAGTCATTGAATATGCTTGCATTTCTCTATTAATTCTGAAAATATGCAAAACATCTGTTCCTTAGGAAATATCTAGCCAGATTAAATATCACCCAATAACCATTTTTCAAACATAGGGTTTATCACTAAGTTGAAATTTTCTGAAGTAGGTACATGATGATGCTGGATTGTCTAAAATCAAGGAAATGGTTCTAAATGGAATGAATTAAAATTGTATGAATCCAGTCATTGCACCCATGGTTGTGGAATAATCTTTTTGTACACTGTGATACTCTGATTGGTTTAATAAAGAAGCTAAACAGCCAATAGCTAGACAGGATTTTCAAACTGAGAGGATGATGGGAAGAAGGCAGAATTGCCAGCCAGATACAGAGGAAGCAGCATGGACAGTATAGAGTAAAGGTAACCAAATTGTTTTTTTTTTTTAATGGATTAAAAGATATGGGATAATTTAAGTTATAAGAGCTAGTTAGCAACAAGCCCAAGGTATCAGATGGGCTTTCATCACTAATAATAAGTCTCCACGTCATTATTGGGGAGCCTGCAGACCTGATGAAATAGTCCAACTATATCCCATTAATTAACTTAGGTACCTAGATGAAAACAAACAGATAGAATATACTGAACACAAGATAAATATATCAGGATGACAAATCACACAGTCCTTAACAGTTTATTTTGGAATTATGCACTAGCCTCTACCATTGATCCAAAATAGTAAATAGTTAATGTTGATATAAATGGTCAAATTTACATAATTCGTGTGTTTCCATTAGTTTGGCTATTTGTCCCTGTGCTTTTTCCAATCTTAGACTCTAGAGTAATTTTACTTCCCTTAAATTCTCTCTAGTTTATCAAATCACTTCTCCCCAATCAGAAATTCCTAAAAAGCAATGTTTCTTTGTTTGTTTCTTTATTGTTCTGTTTTTAGCTCTGTTTTAGGAGTATTTTGTCTATATATAATGCCATATAGCAGGAATCAAATAAAATGCAACTTCTTCAGATTGACTTATTATTTTTAACTATTTAAAATTCTTCAGGGCATTTTAATGAATTTCAATGCTGAATAACAGCTTGTTTTCTATATGTTGAGTATTTATGCACTCATCTACTGAAGGGTATCTTTTTTTATGAACTATTTGTTCAACTCTTTATTTTATTATCCATTGTTGTATTTTGTTGTGTTTTATTTTCTGAGATAGGTCCTCACTTTGTAGGGCAGGCTAGCCTAAAACTCACTATATAGCCCAGCTGGCCAAGGATCTACTGACTTAGAACATTGCCTAGCTTTTGGGCCATTTTAAAAATCATATATTTTATTTTCTTAGACAAAAATAATTAATACTGAATAATATTTATGGTATTTTAAATAAAGTATATTTTTTGTAAATATTCTTTCCAGTATGTGGCTTGTCTTTCCTATTTTCATAACAATACCTTCCATGAGTTCATAATATAGACTTCCTGGGATTAATTTTAATGAATCATACCTGATTTATTAATTATTCTGTAGATTGCCTCTTTGCTGTTACTCGTGAAAAGTCATGACAATACTCAAGGGCTTTAAAATACTACTGATGAATCTGGGAATGCACTATAAATTATTTTTATAATCTCTTTTTTAAATGCTTGGTAAATTTCACCAGTGAACACAGGTGACCTCTACAGTTTCTACATTGGTATGCTATTAATTCCTGATTCAATTACTTTAAAAGATGAGGGCCAGTCAGGGCATATGGTGTTTAATATTCTTGGACATTTCTGAATCTGTGATTTGGTGCTAGGCACTAATTTAGAGAAACCATGTAGGTATTATTGCTTCAATGATGGCTCTATTCCCTTCCCCATCCTCCTCTTCCCAATGTGCATCTGGTATACCATTTTGAATTGTCTCCTGCTTCTTGGATATACTGCTCTGATCTCTTGAAGGCTCCTTATCTCCTCCTCCTTTTATTACCCCCACGCCTATCTGTTTACCTTTTCTTCTCTTCTTTTTCTTAGTTTGCCTGTCTGTGAGTCTTAGCATGTCACTTTGTTTATAGGCAAGTAGTTTATCATCTGGCTTGTTCTGATTGAGTCCTATTCTTCACTGTTCTACTTTGGAAGCATCCATTGTTATATACTCAAGCTGAGGGGTTGTTTTTTAAAAAGTCTAGTTTTAGGCTGGAGAGATGGCTCAGTGGTTAAGAGCACCCACTGCTCTTCCAGAGGTCCTGAGTTCAATTCCCAGCAACCACATGGTGGCTTACAACCACTTATAATGAGATCTGGTGCCCTCTTCTAGCCTTCAGGGACACATGCAGGCAGAATATTGTATACATAATAAATACATGAATCTAAAAAAAAAAATTAAAATCTAGTTTTCCAATAAGCACTTTGAAGTCTTCAGAATTTTCTACATGATTTTTGTTTTTAGCTTTTCTTTTAGATTCATTCTTAAAATTCCCACCTCAGCTTGCATCATTTCTGTTTATATCTGTCACCTATTTATTCCATTAAGCCCATAGGTAGCTGAGCACAGTTTGCTTTTTCTTGTTTTTATTCAAGTTTCTTGCCTAATAATCCCACCAAGGTTAGTAGGTCCAACTCTGATTCTGATGCCTTTTGTCTCTTTACAGTGTTGTTACTGGTTTTGCATATGGCTGCATTTCATTTTTCTTTGTCAAAAAGGTGGACTCACTGTACCAGGTAAAAGAAACTGTAGTGAGTAAGTCTGGTGACACATGAAGAGAAAAGTGCAGCTTTCTGAAGGTCTACCAGGTCTACGATTGATCCACAGTCTTCAGGGGAGCATGAGCTTCATGAGAGCTTCTCATTCTTGCCATTTTCTGAATATAAATTTTGAGGTAACTGGAGCTGGTGTCTCTTCTGCCACATCATTTAAGCTTAGCTGAAATCTGCACTGAGTTTCTAATTAAATACTTACCCTTGAAACTACTGTGAGGAATAGGATGCTCTGATATCTTTCAAAATGATAATTTCTTTCCCTGCCTCTTTCTGAAGTCAGGGTTTTTTTGTTTTGTTTTTAACTAAATAGTCACTGTAATACCCTGGTAAGTGTAATGAGGGTCCAATACCCTAAAGTTTGTTAGATAAGCCTAAATCTCCCATAGTTCTGTCTCTCACTGTTTTCCCTCATTCACCACAAGCAAACTTTCAATTAGAATTTAGATTTTGTTTTCTGAGTATTCATCCTCACAGCAGTTTCTGCTCAGGAAGATTTGGTTCTCTCTCTTTGCCCTTGTGTCTCTTCAGTTTCAATAAGTAGCACTTTCCCTTATGGAATTATTTTGGTGAAATTAAGACTCTGCCGATTTTTCATTTTGTTAATGTCTTACTTTGTTTTAATGGAGTGGTTTTTGTTTTTGTTTTACCTTTTATTGAAAATATATTATTTTCTCATATAATATATCTTGATTACAGTTTTCCCTTCCTCTACTCCTCCCAGTTCCTCCCCTACCCTCTGGATCTACTCCCTTTCTGTCTCTCATTAGAAAAGAACAGGCTTCTAAGAGATAACAAAATATAACACAATAAAATATAATAAGATAAAGCAAAAATTATCAGTGCAAACCAACAGAAGGAAAAGAGCCCAAGAGAAGGCACAAAAATCAGAGACCCAGTCATTCACATACTCCAGAATCCCATTAAAACACACACACACACACACACACGCACACACACACACACACACACACAACGAAAAGCCAGTGTGTTCGAGGCCAGCCTGGGCTACCAAGTGAGTTCCAGGAAAGGCACAAAGCTACACAGGGAAACCCTGTCTCAAAACACCAAAAAAAAAAAGCTAAACTAAACTATATTTTTTAACATTTGCAACATCCATGCTAGAGTTGAATATGTGCATGTGCATATAAAAATGTACACATGTATAATAAATTTATTACATCATATGTATATATTGATATTTGTCAACTGAAGGCTTTGTTCCACAGATATTGGGGCCAATATTGGTTTAGTTTTAACAATATGAACAGTATTTTCAAGCACAAAGTTTTACATGAGCTTTCATTTATAGAACAAGTTTATAAAGATTGTCTAAATAATGTAGCTGGTACTAAATCAGAAACATTCTGAATCCATATGCTTTATATTATATCATGTGGCCTAGTGATTAGTTAGCCTGTAGAGAATAGCCTAATAGCCTCTGGGACAGCAAGTCCCATTAATAATATCATTTTTTCTGCATCATGAAAATACTGCTACTGCATACAACGTATGTAATCCTAATAATCTTATAGGTTTGTTGACAGGAGGAAATGTAGACAGACTTTCTTTTGAAACAAATCTTGGCAGGAACTGCACATCAAATATTTAAGAAAAATCCCTAACATTCAGCCAAAGTGCAATCAACAGAAAACAGTAATCTATGCTGTTAACTCTAGTACTTAACTGGAGATGATTTAGTTTCAGCATATGTAGGTTATTAATCTCTGTGATCAGCAACAATTACTAACCTGGGTGTTCCTCAGTTTTCTTGCCCCACATTTAGCTGAGGGGCTATTGGTAACTGATAGCTGCTTACATTGGGAGAATTCATTTTATTAATTAATTAAGAGTTTTGCCACTAGTAGTCAGAACACATTCCAGGAGGTGGCCACACAACCCAACAATTTATAGTCTGCACCAATTGGACTGTATATTTAAAAAAAAAAATGAGAACAGAAAAATTGGGTTGCCATGGAATGGTGGTGGACTCTGATGAGATGAGAAGGTAAATGTGATCAAAATACTTGTGTGAAATTCTAAAAGAATTGATTTTAAATATATAATATACTTCATGTGAATGAGAAGGTTATAGAGTTGCCTCATAGAGTTGCAGGGAAAATTAAATAAGATGGTTATAAAGTCTTTAGCATAATTAATGGCTCTAGGTAAGGGTTTTGATTAGGACTCTGACTATTGTAAAGGGAAGATAAATGACCTTAATTTACAGCATTTTATTTTAAATTCCTATGACTGAGAAGTCAACATAGATTTATGTAGACTTTATTTAAATAATATTTCTTCTGTGTTTCTCAGATTCATATATTTCTACTTGGCTTCATGCTCAAACAGGTTTTTACTTTCTTGCTTATAATGGAAGCATCCCCTGCTGACCTTTTCTGATGAATAAAAATACAAATGCCTGCTTTGTTCTTAGAGATTCCAAGCATTTTTTTATATCATTGCTTCAGATTTTTCTGCTTCCAACATGATATCCACAACTTTTAATTAATTAAAAATAATAAATTGAAGCTATTTCCCAAGTATAAGGTAGAATAAGTGTACCAATGTATGGATGTTTACAAAATACTCCCTTCAAAAGTAATGAGAGGTGTTAGCTACCAGACTGCTCTCACTGTCAATGATTCCTTGATGGTATTTTGGTGGGTCACTTAAAAGCCAAGGCAAGGGATGTGCTAACATGGTGTAATGAACTATTTCAATTATTTATGTTTGGGAGCATACAGAGCCAAGGGCAGGAGACTGAAGCAGGAAGTAAGTACCTAGGAGCAAAGTTATAGAATCACACACTCTAGTGACAAGAACTTGTTCAGAGGTGTCCCGGAGGAGAAACCAGCGAGGATCATAAAGGCAGAGTACAGATTATCACTCTTGTTTTGGGTCCTGTGACTGACTGTTCTCAGATGTGAGTCCACATAATGTTTATTTTCCCATATTGTTGCTTGGGGGTTGGTTGGATGGTGGCAATGTTTGAAGTCACTCATGATGAGATGAGTAACATCCAAACTTAGAGACCCATTACTTCTGTCATTTTCACACGTTCAAAAACTCCAGCAATCACCAAGTTTTTATTATCCTGACACTCATTTTGAAATTACTGTCAGTTTCTTTCCCAGTTCCCTGACTACTTTAAGGGGCAGTTCTTTCCGATGTTCCTATCATCTTTAGGTGCCTTTGCACTGTGCCTCATTCAGATACCAAGTCTAATGATATTTGGATCTCCAGTCTTCATCATTTCCCTCAGTTCCTCAGCATATAATTTAGTTCCCAAGTGGCTGACAAACAGTGTATGTTCAACATGGTTGGTATTGAATTTTTCACTATTCTCCCCATTTAGGCTAGGATCATAATTCATTCAATCTCCCTTTTTATTCTTCCATTTCCTATCTTATCTACCCTATTGCCAAATTTGCATCAATTAGTTTTCATTTAGCAAAACTTATTGGGACGAGTTTCTCTGCTCTTTGCCATAGTGATTACATTGCTTGAGTTCTGATAAGCTCAACTGGAACAAATTCATTTATTCAGGATCATAAATATCATTTCCCAGACACTATCCCAGTCACTATGATATGGAAATCAAAGATATAACACTGGGCCTTGAGAGACGGCACAGTGTTTAAGAGCACGTGTTGCTTATGTGGAAGGCTTAGCTAGGTTCAGTGCCTAGCATCTACATGAAGGCTCAAAACTATGTAAAATTCCAATTTCAGGGAATCCCAATACCTTCCTTTGGCCTCTGCAGTCACTAAGCATACATGTGGTGCAGGATGAGACTCCCATACACATAAAATAAAATAAACAAGTCTAAGAAAATGTAAAACATATAAAAATGAAATGCTGCTGGGGAAAATCATAATTCGAATCTTCACTTACTGATTTTTAAGAAGTAGGAAGATATTTTTACAAATACAGTGATCAGGGTTGAGCTATTTAAAAGAGAAATATGTGAGCAGAAATTTGAGCAGGTAACGGACCAAGGCTGCGTCTTTCCTTCCCTGCTTAACTGTCACTCCTCCTAAACTGTCTCTTCCATGGGACACTTGAGTGACTGAAAGATCAAAGCCAGTTGTGCTGCCTTTCTCTTTCTAAGCTCTGTCCCATTCCCACACTCTTACACCTGCTAACTCCTCACCTCAGATCCTCCCCATTGCCATCTCAAACTCACGCAACTTGGAACACAAAGTCGCTTTAAAAATCTTTATGTAACCACCATTTGAGACCTGCAAGGAAATGTCACCATCTGCCCCCAAAACTGATTAACATGTAGGGAAGTATTTTAATTACTAGCATCTCTGGTCACAGTTTTCTAGATTCTTATGCCAACAGTAGCCACGTTGACTTTTATTCATTGTCTGATCTTACATGAAACACAATGGCTTGGAGTTCTGTATCATTTACAACAGATTCTCTTTAGGGCAAGAAACAGCTTATATTTGGGGTAAGGAGAGAACAGTAGCAGCTATGGCTTTTTGAGAACCTGTAGTCCAATGGAAACTAGAACTCTCTATGTAATCAAGGTGGCCTTGAAATAATGAGCCTCCTGTCTCAGTATCAAGAATGTTGATATTGCAGGTGTAACAGTATTCTGAGATTGGAGGTAAACTTCAGTAAAAAGATAAATTGAATTTTATATGCAAATATATTCCTCTCCATTTGTGTTTTTGTTCTTCAGATTTTAGCTTCTCTGTTTTTCCTGCATATGGGGCATGTGTGTGTGCGTGTGTGCGTGAGTGTGTGTGTGTGTGTGTGTGTGTGTGTGTGTGTGTGTGTGTGTGTTGTTCCTGTTGTTTGCTAATCTGAATTAGGAATATAGAAGAATTATAAAACTTTAGGGCCATAACAGACTGGATTATCACTGGATTTTAAAAGAAAGGCATACTATTAAGGTCAAGAGTGATAAGAAAACATAAATTGAGAGAGTGTCTAAGTTCCAGAATCCTGAGATTTGAGTTGTCCTGAAAACAAAGAATTCTCTAAAGCACTAGAGTGTAGGTTTAAATGGATATTGGGAAAGGAATCTATAATATAATTGCATGTGGTATTGACAAAGGCAAGAATTTAGAAACATTCACTTGCAATGACTTGAACATGATAATTATAATACTCTAAAGAAAAAGTGAGCTATTTTCTCTCCTGTGTTTGCATAAAGGATATTATATTTCACCTGCTGTCATTGGTACATTTAGATCTATTTTAGGTGGTCAAAACTGAAATTCAGCAAGTTATTTGCCCTTCAAATTGGTGAAAACGATGAAAATAATGACTGACATGTCATTTTAAAATAGCTTCACTTATAAATGTGACATTTCATCAGGCAGGAAATCGATGTATGTATTCCATAATTCTGCAAACACTATTTGGAGCAATATCAATGGTAATTTGATTTTAAAAACAATAAAACAAAATACAAGAATATCAGAAATTAACATTTTTATATTAGTGGAAGAAATAGAATGTGATATACTCCTACCAAGGTACTAGTTTTCCAATATAATTGACTCAGTCTCTCACTTTATTCCAAAGTCTTATCCAAGTTGTCTTGATGCACAGGGAACTAGCATGCTGGAATCCTATCCCAGAACTAAATGGTAATATCCTTGAGGTCTTGCTATATTAGGATATGTGAACAGTAATAGTATATGTTGGCACCTAACATAAACTTCCCTTTCTGATGGACCATATGTAAATTAGCATAGCAAGACTGCTAAGGATGGTATTCTATAAGAGTCCCAAAGCAAGCAGATCCCTGAGAGTAAACAGAGGTTGTGAAGTAAGAAATAGTTGTTTTTCTTTGGCCAACATCTTTTTTAGTCTAAATGTGAGAAATCAAAATGCTTCATCTTTCTATGAAAAAGTAATAAATATTAGCATTTTCCTATATATGCCTCACTTTATTCTTATGCATTCCTGACATGAAATAATTATGAACAATAGTAGAGATTGCTAGGTCATAATTCCTCTTCTCTTTTTCTAATTGTGGATAATCTCTTCTTTGTAGTTTGAGCCATTTTAGTGAGAACTTATTTTAAAACTGAACTTAGATCAACTAATTTTTTATTATAAGCCTGTAGGCTCATTTTATTGAATATGATTCCCCAAAATGAAAATTTAATCTCAGAGCTTTAATAAATAATGATTTTAATGGGAAACATTTTAAATAGAATGAGCTTTGATATTAATATTACATTAACTTAAATACTTATTCCTAAAACACAGCCTACCGTTTCATAGTATATTATCTTTCCTCATTCTATGGCCTAAGCTTTGTTTTCCTAACTCTCTAACATTATATTGAGATGTTGAATCCCTAACAATGTTCATTCTAATCATAGCTCTAACCCCATCAAGTACAAGATTTGATGGTGTAAAAACTTGTCTCAGAATATTCAAATATGTTTAAATTTGTTTATATGAAATGATATTTTAAGCATTAGTGCAATAATGAAACCCGAATACAGACATACCACAAGAAGACCATGGCCTCACACACAATACTAAAAATATGAGATGCTATGATACTGAAACTTCCAATAACTGTCATCTCACCACTGCATTGATTTTCTACTTTTCTCTAATTGCCACTAAAAGAAGAACATATTTTTCTATTATTAGAGTCCTGAAACTGAAAGATTGCTCCAAGAAAGGGAAATGAAACCTCTGTATGGGTCGTGGGCTGAAATTCTGCATGGCTCTTTTACTCTGGGTAACAGCGAAATTGTGCTCTTTTGTCTTTTTTTGATGGAGGATACTTGGTGAGCAGTGAAGGTTGGCAATTAGTGCTTGTCTTTTATTTAAAACAGAATGTTTGTATATCTATTATTGTACCTATCATTTCACTATTCTAGTTATTTTATTATATCCTACACTTTCAATGATATCTCAAAATCTGCATCATTTTAATATTTACATATCCTTTTGTGTCCTTGAATCTGTGTTCTTTAACTTCCGGTCTTTCATCCTCACTTGTATTTCTGGAAACTCATATAGTACTTCTAGGCTATAGCAATTGCCTTTGATTTATTTCCCCAGAATCTGAAAATAATTCCCTATTGCTAAAGACACCTTACATTTAATACATTCTACTTGAGTGAATTGGGCTGGAACTGATCTAAAAGTCTCCTTTGTGTGGACAAGTTCTCATATCATAAGATGTTATGCAAGCTGCTAAGGAAGAGAATCATTCAATAACCCTACCCAGTTATGAGGCCTATGAACCACAAATGTGACCAGCATCCATGTCCCCAAAGGTGTAGCACTGATAATTAAACATTGGCCATAACCAACAACTGTCGAATTGGACAGTTGCAGAGAAGTCATCCCTGGTACTGTAAGCCTGACCATGGTTAATGAGGAGGCTGTGTAACCTAAGAAGAAACCTACTACCTCCACATTCCTAAACCAGTATAATTCCTAACTGTATTTGAAATACCCATCCTTACACCCACAGATGAATGTAGCTCTCACTCCTTATCAAGGAAGCTTCTTTTTGGCCTCAGACAAAGACCATTACAAAATGCCACAATGGGTTACAATTCAGGGAACACATGACTATGGGGTGCCTGGACCCGATTGACAAGTCTGTAACATCCCTATATCTAGGACTTAGGAAACATCTCAGAATTGAGGATGGATATATGGTAAGTGCCAAAAGAGGATCTATGTGGTGGCACTGTATTTTTTATATAAGACAAGGAAGCTGAACCCATTGAATCTCAACAATATGGTTGCTGAAACAGGATCTGAACAATGGCAATATCAGTTGACATGCCATTGTGGATGGGAGACATTTCAGAAGACTCAACCCATAGTTAAAGAGCTATCATCAGTTAATGACTGCTGAGAGAGGGGAATCAGTATTCCCCCAAGATGAGCCTCATGATTGCCTATCTAGTATTTAACAGTCAGCCCTATGAACACATACATAGGAGCAACACTAAATGGACTCAACAGGCTGTATTTCTATGTTTATATGTATGTTTACATACAACAATGACTAAAAAGAGGAAGGAGAGAGAATGGGAGGAGTAGACTGGGGTGAGTTAAAGATATGGAGTTGAGTAGTGGATACATATGAATGAAATACACTGTATGAAATTCTCCAAGAATTAATTTTAAAAGTAAATTAAAGTTCTCTTGAATCAGGAAAAAAATACTCCACATTTTACAAAGTGATTTACTTTAATATTTCAAGAGAGATCATGATCTTGAAAATTCTTTAGCATTTTAAAGAAGATAGATAAATTTATGTGATTCCAATGACCTTAGTTCCTATTAGCGTATTTTGCTTTTTTTATACAAGTCAGCAAATAACTTGAAATTTATTCACTTCATTCATGGGGTTAATTAAGACGTTATTAATATTGCATTTAGAATGTACTACAGAAAATGATGCTTGGTAGGTGATTAGTAAATCTAATATAAAAGCAAACTTTACTTCATTCTACCCCCAACATAAATATAGCACAGCAGAAACCAGATATGAACAAAGAAATCCTGGCTAGTTTAAGCATAGTCAATACTTCAGTTTCATGATAAATTTAGCATATATGTCAGAGCTTACATAAAAGTTGACAACAGTTAAAATTTACCAAGGCTGTTTTGACAGTACAACAGTTAGAATCACTGGGGTTGTTTAAAAAAAAAAAATGTCTGGTATCTCTTTAATTGGAGTTTAAATCTTCTCATCTTGAAGCAGTCATAAACTGAGAAATACCCGGTTACCTGCTCCTTTGGAATGCAGCAACAACTGTAAGTAATATATCTACTGCCATTTCTACTGCAAGCCCGATGCTTGGCTACCACATCTGAAACACTATGTTTCAGTTAAATGAAATATGCAATACTGTGTGGGGATAAGGTCAGTACCTCTTAAGTGTAATGTAATTTCTGTAGTAAAATTAATTTTATGGCATGAGTAAAAAATTTTATATGGGTTAACTACTTTTAATTACTAGCTAAATTTTGTTTCGTGGAATTCACAAATGAAGCACTTCCACCCACCATAAAAATGACTAGATAAAAAATATCAGTAGTGTCCCTTATGGCTTCAACTTCTAAGTTATGTCAAAATCTTAGCTTTAGACAACTGTGACCGATATGGCACTTAGGGTCACTGGAACAGAAAGCGTAGTAGATTGTGGGTCATACTAGAAGTAGTTATAAATTCTCTCATAAGTTAGTTATCAGGGATGGCAATTTAAATTTAAATAATAGGAGGTGTGGAATGGACATGTATAATCTAAATTAATTATCTAGAAAGAGAAAGCATGGAAAATTCTGCTTGGCTACAGGCAGAGTTTTGTTTCGTCAGGTTAGAGGATAGACAAGGAAAGAGAAATATGATATTTCAATTACAAATATAGTAGTCTAGACATGTTCAGGTTACTAAGCTCCCAGGTTAGCCCATGTGTCAGAATCTCTTCCATTTTTTTCTAAAGCCATACTATTTACCTAGGTCCTTTCTTACATAAACATATTCAAATAATCACAAAAAGCCTATTATTATATGTCATTTTTATTTATACAATAACTTACTCCCATTGTTTTTGTTGAATGTAAGCGTGTTTTATATACAGCATCCCATCAGTGTCAAAGGTAATTATTATTGATACTTATGGACAAATGAAGAAACATGGGTATAAAGAGAGAGAGCCAGCTGTCAGTTTAGCCTATGTTTCATCTCTGAGGTGCTATGAACACAGTTTGAAGCTGTTACCCATATGTCAGTCATCTTTAATATTTCCCAATATTTTTACCTGTAAGTATCTTAGTAAATATAGTTAAATTAAGTTATGTCTTTAAGAAAAATATATTTTATTAAGGACCATGAGTTCTGAGAAACAGCATAAGCCACAATGTGAAATGTTCTTGTACTTGTAGAGTTGATAAGATAAAGATCATTCAGGCATAGATAAATACTTTACTTTTAATGTAGAATTGTTCATACATATATCTACTGAAATTGCATTATATTCTTTTCCTTCAGTCTTTCTGTCCCAAAAAATTTCTTGAAGTATAAAGAAACATTTCTTAGATGAACTAGTGGATACAATCTCTAGCTTTATTTCACATTCAATCTAATATAAATAAAAATCTAGACATCGACTAAGAAATAAAATGCACTACTATACAATTCACTTAGAAGCATTATTATACAAAATAGGAAGAAAATAAAAACATGAATATGTTTCTGTCCATTATTTTTGAGCTCTGTTCTTATATACTGAAGACACAAAAAGTTTGATATACTTCAATGAAAAAAATAAGATTCTTTGAAGAAAAAAAAAAGACTATTATTTAGAGCCTTGGAGATTAGATCTAAGAGTCCCCTTCCCCCCCCCCCAAAAAAAAACCTTTCTAGGACCGTAGGATTACAAATCCAAATCTTTAAACCCATCAAAACCTCCCTAGAATGCTAAAACACAGTGTGAACAAATCACAGATTTAAGAAACATCAATTTTTTAATGTCCTAAACCACTGGCTTATGAAATATAAAGGGATGTGGTATAACATAGATTTGAGGATATACACTAGAGAGACAATTATTGGCAGGCATTTTTGGCATTGAATTTTACTCAATAATGTAGTTTTATTGATTCATAAAGAAATGAATGGATAAATTATACTGTGAGCAATATATTACCACCTAATATTAAGAACTCACAAAGCTACAAAAATTTCCATTTTAAATCTCCCTTTAAATTAATGATGAAAATATAATACTGTTTTGATGTTGTATTTAATATATAAAGGTAAACTTATAGGAGTCCATTATGGGAATGACTATAAGATAAAAAAATAATAATAATGTTGACTTAGTAGGTTTGGTTTTTAAACACTTAAAGAATAGAATCATCATTTACTGAGATGAAGCAGAATATAACAGGTTCTGTTCGGAAAGGGAAAACAGGATGTTTCAACCAATGATGCTGCTCCTCATTAGGTTTCAAATGGAAATATCAACTAGTCAAATAAATAGTTCTGGAATTCACCAAAACACCAAGCATCAGAGCATGAGATCATCCTGGTACAAAAATAGAATGTGTTTGGATACATGATAGAAATGCTACAATTTAATCCCAGTTGGCTACAGTTTAAAGATCAGCAAAGAGGGTGTGGTGTTCCTAAAAAACATGTCTACCAAACAGCAGCTAATAAGGTAAGCAAAGTGAGTAGCAAGGTATACAATAATCCAAGTGAAGAAAATATTTCCAGGAAGAGTGAATACTTACCAGAGAAATCCCTGTGAAAAACAGATTTGAAGAATATGAGTGTTCCACTGACCGTAACAATGATAGATGCTACAGCATCACAAAGAAGAGGTGTCTTCTACATATGAGAACAAAGGATTTGTAATGAGTAGAGATTAAACGTCAGTAAAGTTTTGATCAAAGGATCAGAAAAGGGAGAAAGGACTTAAGAGGACTCTTTGGTCTGGAAAAATGATTTTCATTTTGTTTTAAGGTTGAAATAATCATCACTTTTAAATATATGAAGGAAAGACATTCTTAGATAGATGAAAACTAATACATATATATATATATATGGATTAGAAAAGTAGGTGAATATTGTTTACTGGCTAGGTAACAGGTGAGGGGTCACATTCCACAGTAGAAGACTTAGCATTTCCAAAGCAAATATCCTGTTTCTAACAACTTCATCTTCATAGTAGACAGTGATGCTTCAAGTCTTAAGATAGGTTATGATGTATATCGTAATCTGCAATGTCGAAATGCTAGAACTTTGTCTCTTTGTAGTCCACGGCACACTGCTGCTTGACAAAACTCTAGTGTTTCCACATTGCAGATGACAGTATAATCTCAATAAACAGCACTCACTTCCCTTCTGCTTCCTAGGGAAGGCTTGAGAGCTTCTCAAAACCCAGAAGGAACTGAAGAGTGTCACTCCATTATCACCCCACCGCCTGCTTTCTCTCACTGGCCTCTCATTACAGGTCAGTCACAGGCAACTCCTTTCCTTCTTTGAACATAGCATGTACTTATTTGTGTGTTTCTCTGCCTTCATCTTTGTTTCTAATCATAAGGCTATATTGTTTGCTTTACCTTCTCTTGTCTCAGGGCTTTGGACTGAAATGCTTAACATTATGTTGACCAGATTTTCAGTTGTAATTTGTATCTTTCCACCTTTTACTTAGCTCAGTTTGTCTTACTCAATAGAAGATAGGTTGTTTGGATTTTTTTGTTAACTTTTTTTTATTTAAATATATTTATGTATTAAAATTTTTTTTTCATTTTACTTATCAACCCCAGTTCCCCCTCCCTCCCCTTCTCCCGCCTCCTCACCTCCCTCCCACTCTATCCCCATCCACTCCTCATGGTTTGTTTTTGAGATCATTTTGACAATTTCCTACATAAATAAAATAATCTGTGGCTAGATCATATTCAGTCCTCATGAAACTCTTTCTTCTCCCAACTCCTACCAATTCTTGTCAATGAATTTCCCTCCCGTTTCCATGTCTGTTTTTCTATCTACTGACATTAACAACACATGATTGGATGAATATGGGAAAGGATTTTTTTTTTTTTTTGTAATTTAGCATGGACAACTTACCAATGGAAGTCATTATCTGCATATAGAGGAACAGAAAGGTACAGGGTCTTATGAGCCTATCCTCTCTATCACATTCCTTTGCTCATTTCTTTTAAATTATAAATACAAAGGCATTATTAGTACTTAAGCAATGCTGAATTGATTAGCTTATCAGGAGACATTTTAATTAATCTTTCAAGTATTAGAAGAGAAGAATAAATAGACTGATAGACTGAAGAAACTAAAGCGTTTTATTTGTGAAACTTTACAAAAGACAGATTTCATACTTGCCACTGAGAGATGACCTCGCAATAATCAAATTCTTATGCACGCTCCTATAAATAACCCTAAAATGCCACATTGGGATGGACACATGCATGCACACATAAACATACACATACACACACACACACACACACAGAGAGAGAGAGAGAGAGAGAGAGAGAGAGAGAGAGAGAGAGAGATCAAAGCAGAAGCAGGTTAAGAGTAAAGAGGTAGGGGATTAGTAGGGATGGAAGGGGGAAAGAGCAGATAACATGAGGTTAGTATGTTTGATATTATGTACATGTGTGAGACTACTATAATGAAACCCACTATGTATAATTAATACATGCTAATAAAACTTTAAATTACTAACCTTAATTTATTAAAATTGAGTAACTAATAGATTAAATAAAAAAGAAACAAAAGAGATTTAGTTTATGATATATGGAAACAAATATTTGAACCTCAACTTGTAAGATATTTCATCCAAAATGACAGGATTCCTTAATATCTGAGGCTACAAAACAACAGATTAAACATGCTTGTATACTAATGCTTTCTCTGTGGATTTTGATATTCCAATAGCAGGACTTTTGTTTCAATCTAATCTTGCTATGGAAGAGTGCGTTAGTTCATATCTGTAGTAGCTTCATAAGAAAATCGCTTATTTATAAGAAAGCTTTATTGAAAATACTGAAATGGAATAAAGTTTGTATGTGCATTAAATATTTTAAACTAATACTTGTGCAAATCTATGCAATTGATAAATATACACTAGATGCTGATTCATCATTTTGATGCAAATTTACAAAGGACAATTTCAACTGTCATTAGATAGAGTGATTTATTAATGTCATGCTATTTGTTCTATGCTATGATAAATACTATATGATTCATCATGGCATCCTATAAATATTGCAGTGGATTATTAAAGCGATAAAATCCAATGGCAGAAATATAATGAGATCATGTCACATTTGTATAAAAGCTAGGTTTGATAAATTGTACATTCTATACAGTCTATTACAATCTTAGGATTTAAAAGGAGGCTTCTTATAACACAAAGAGGAGAAAAAAATCCCTAAATTCAGTTTATGATTCAAATAAGAGCACAGATCAACACATATATTGAGAACACAAGCCAATAAAAATAGTACAGTAGATTACCAAATGGGCTACTGTGTGCAAGACAGGTTTATAATACACAGACAAAGCCAAACTTACAAATTTCACACAACTTTTAGTGATCTCTTAACTGAACTGATATGTTATAGTATTTGGAATTGTATGTCTCCCTGGTGGTTTTTTTTTTTTTAACCCTAGTTCTCAATATTTTAAGTTATACTATGACCTAGAACTAAAAATTATGTGGAGAAATCTACTTTGAAGAAATAAGGAACAACAGCTGATATTATAACTGCTAAGCGCTGCTCATTGGTTTTGACTGAATTTTCTGAAAACTGCCTCCTCAAGGAAAATTACTCTCTAAGAATTTTTATCTGAGATAAAAGCACTAACCCAATTTCTCTTGTGCTTGTTTTAGATTTCAATTTAGTAGAGATCTTGAAGAAGCTCCTGGGCACCGTGATGTTGAGGTTTATGAGTGCTTGGCAGACATCAACAGCTTTTAGAAGCTGTGGTAATAGAGGGCCCAGAACCCTGTGGTCAGGAGCAGCAGCAGCCTTTGATATCCCAACTCTTGCCTTGGGGCAGGCAGTAGCCCATACTTCCACAGCAGCAATCAATCATCTGGCAACATATATGGGTATATAATTATGTGTATGTATATCTAGGAATGAATAAAGCCAGTTAAGGATAACTGAGACTCCATATTCAGTAAGATTCCAATAAGACAACTGGAATCACAGAAACAAAGAAGATGCTTGAACAAGTCTAAAAGCTGACTGGCTTCAGGTGGCTAAGAAATACATGCCAGAATAAGTAGATTATCTTGAAAAGTTCTACTGGTCCTAGGGAGATCAGATCTTAATAGTCTCTAAAATCAGGAAGAGTATGATGAAAGGAAACTGTGAGTGTAGAGAACAGATGCCATGTTGCTGGGTTTGAAGTGAAAGTGGACTAAGAAGGTATTGAATGTGGGTGGCCACTGATAGCTAAGAAGTGAAAGGAAATTGGCTTCCCTAGAGATTCCCCAGGATGTGCTAATCCTTCAGATAACTTACTTTATCCAATGAGGTCCATGCTAGACTTCTAACCTACAGCATTATAAAGTGATACCTTTTGAATTGTTAGGCCACAAGCCATTTGTTATTTTTGTTTTTTTATTGAGGAAAATTTTTATTCATTTTACATACCAATCACAGATCACCCCCTCTCCTTCCCCCTTCTTCCCCTCCCGTCTTCCCCCAACCTACCCCATTCCCTCCTCCAACAAGGCAATGTCTCCCATGGGGAGTCCACAGAGCCTGGTACATTCAGTTGATATTTTCTTATAGCAGCTATAGAGAAATCATAAAAAAAATAGATATTTTACTTTCACCAAGAGAAATATTTCAGGTGCTACAGAATGCACCAAAAGCAAACTAGTCATATGAACAAACTATGCAACTTCACAAATTACAGCAACACACACTGTTGCTCTTAAATGATTCCATGAAACAAAACATCTATATCAGAAAAACCTGTAAGAGGTATAACCCATTTATAACATTTCTT
This sequence comes from Onychomys torridus, assembly GCF_903995425.1. Taxonomy (NCBI): domain Eukaryota; kingdom Metazoa; phylum Chordata; class Mammalia; order Rodentia; family Cricetidae; genus Onychomys; species Onychomys torridus. The sequence goes on from NC_050454.1 coordinate 53,117,517, forward strand.
TAAATATTCATATCTGAACAATGAGTCAGTGAGGGAACAGGAGTACCCAAAAACCAAGTTGACATGAATTACTCCTCTGTCTCTGACCATTAGATGCAAAATGAGGCTGTTACAAGGAAATGTCACCTGTATTTACTCAGGGAAAAGTCATGTCTCTTTCAGCAGCTATTGGGAATTACAGACATTTAAAGTTTTACATGAAATTAATATGCTGAGAAATCTGCACAAGTGAACTCCCTCCAACATTGATTTTTTTCACCTTATAGAAAGAACAACATAAATTACCATAGTTTCTTCTCTGTAACTTCCAACAGTACTAGAGGATAAAAAATACAGTAGAGTTGTGAAATAATTTTTTTCTTTATTATTATGTGTTTTAAATTTTACACATCAGCCATGGGTTCCCCTGTCCTCCCCCCTCCCCCCTCCCACCCCCCCACCCCCACCTTCCCCCAGCCCCTCCCCTCCATTCCCATCTCCTCCAGGATCAAGGCACCCCTGGGGATTCATTTAAACCTGGTGGATTCAGTACAGGCAGGTCCTGTCACCTCCTTCCAGACTGAGCAAAGTGTCCCTGTGTAAGCCCAAGGTTTCAAACAGCCAGCTCATGCACTAAGAGCAGATCCTGGTCCCACAGACTGGGTGTCTCCAAGCAGATCAAGCTATTCAATGGTCTCACTTATCCAGAGGGCCTTATCCAGTTGGGGGCTCCACAGCCTTTGGTTCATAATTCATGTGCTTCCATTCGTTTGGCTATTTGTCCCTGTGCTTTTTGCAATCTTGGATTCAACAATTCACGCTCTTGCAAACCCTTTCTCGACAGTTGGAAATAATTTTGTCCTTGGGGTGAAACTCTAGCCAGAACACCCTTCTAGAATTTCTAATATTGAAACATTGACCATTGTCCAAGAAAGGAATGCACTAAATCATATTCCACAGCGGGGAAATGAAGAGTATGCGATAGCAAGTTAGAAATTACACATTCCCTGCTATTTCTCTGTCCATAAATAAAACAGTTTCCATGCAGAAGTCACATTTTAAAAAAGTGTTAAATATCTCTCACAAGAAACAGTAAAAAAGCAACCTATTCCTGACTTAAAAAGACTGGAAATAGTTGTAACATCAGGGTGACACTGAACCCCAAATCTAGAAGTTGTTATTTCCTGTTGCTAAGGGACCCAAATTAGCCATTAGCAGTCAGGTTATATTTGTACCTCTTCTTGTTGGGTTTGAAATCAGCCATGGCAGGAGGCAGCTAGAAACTGCTGCCTGCATCTACAATGACCGCTTTCAGGAGAAACCAGTTTTCTCCAGAAGACAAAAGAATTCAAACCCAACCCAATGCCCAGGAGTGATTACAACAGATGCCTAATGGAACTATCTAAATTCTAAAGGGCTGTAACAGGTTTGCGTTGAGACTGTGATAAAGATACACTTATAGAATTCTTTATAATGTATGAACATTAACACATTATCTATCCAGTTTTTACTTTGTTCTCTTTCTAATATATATAAAGCTTTTTATTAAAAAGGTGGAGCGGAACGATATTTCCTTTCACACCAGAATGAACATTCACTATAGATGTAAATGTTAATAATGATGCTGCAGCCAGATCCAGGCTATAGCAAAATGTAAATGGTGTATAGCTATGGTGAATAGGGAAATCAAATTATTCAAATCACTCAAGTATCCAATTACAACACGTTGTTTTAGATCATTCTGTTGGAAGACATACCAAAGGTCTTTTGTAAGACAAGGCTTTTTCTCTGCAATTTGTCATTCTATATATTTTATCAGTTAGCCTGGGAAAGTTTCATAATTATAAACTGTGATTTATACATTTATCATATATAATATTATGAGCATTAAATATATAGAGTACCAATGACTTACAAAAATCTGTTTTCTATTTAAATATTATTCCACATAATTACAGTTTTACACCTGATAATATTATACTTATCATAGCATTATTTGATTTTTATAAAACCTCAATCATATTCTATTTTTATAATCATATCCTTTCAAAAACATGTAGTAAATACATGACTTGGGGTACTTCAATTTTAACTAACCATTCACATTTATGTTTTTCCATTAGACCAATCCTACCTGACAAACACAATTAAACCAATGCATTTGTTTATGACATGACTTTGGGAAGAAAAATCAAGAACTCTAATGTGGAGAAAAGAACAATTTGGATTTTCAGGTGAAGAAGAACTAGATCCATCTGAAATGTCACCTCAACAAGGACAGACAAGACAGGCGACATTTTGGTGATTAGTTGAAATGAAGTAAAGCCAGTCTCTTTGGCCATCCACAGTGATCTACAGCTCTGCATATCAAACTCCCAGTCCTATAAATCTGCCTTATCCTGCAGGATGTTATAAGTGATATATTTCTAAGAGTCCCAACTAAATGTCACCCTGCATTGTAGATGTTCTGCATTGACGATCATCCCAAATGCAGAAGGATGCCTTGGAGCATCATGGTGTGATACCACACTGACTTATACTACAACTCAAAATCTGTGTAGAAAAGCTGATATAAGGACATTTTCAAATCTGCACACAATATCGTTGTGCTTAAAAGTACTTCCAAATTCCAAATTGTCTCAGTGCTATAAACCTTAAGTTGACAGATCTTTCTTGTCCCTGAAGAACACCAGTTCACACAGGCTGGATTACCAATCAATAAGTATGCAATGTAAACCAAAGGATGGAGGTCCATAGGTTTTAGGGGACTCCCACTATGTCCTAATCACTGATCACTGCAGGAGGGATACAGCTTACTAAATATGTATTCATCTTCCTCAGACTGAAGCAAAGTTTAGAGAAGCTGAGATGGTAATAATTGAAAACCTTAAACATCATGAGAAGGATTCCAGATCTCACAATACAATATTTTAAAAATTATGTTTTGATTATGCTTGGAGAGTGAGGAAAAAAATAGAAAATAAAAGGGCCAGATATTCAAATTAGTAACACAACTTACATACTAACATACACATACACAGCATAATTCCTAATAGTTTTAATATTTAATTTTAATATATGTTTGTATATAATGTATATATACATATATAAAAATGATTTTCATTGATGAGTTTATAAAGCAATTATATTTATTGTCATTTTACCCATCCTCATCTCTCTAAAGTCATCCATCAGTCATCTTTCTATTATTTAGTAGTCCTTCTGCATTAGGATCTGTGTTTCAATAGTTTTAAGATTTGATATACGAGAGAATGAATGTGACACTAGTCTTTTGGTGTTTGGTTTACTGTGTTTAACATGATGATCCCTGGTTACATCTAGTATCCAGCAAATGACATGATCTTGTTCCACTTATTGGCTTCTCCACGATATGCGTACACTGCATGTTCCTTATCTTTTCCTCCATTGATGAGTGCCAACGCCCATTTCATGGCTTCCTGTTATGAACAGAGCTCCAGTCAGATGCTTCTGCATACACAGCTACTAGAGCTGCTGCATCCATTTACTGGTGTGCCTTCCTGTTCTGTAGGCTGGTCTCCATTAAAGAAAACTCCATCTGACACACTGCTACCTCTCGTCACCTATAATTGATGTTTTGAATTTATCTCCTTAAGTAATCAGAAAAACACGAACCTCTGCAAGTATAACTGCCCTCAAAAATCCTACAGTAATCAAACATAAGTGTATATAGTGGATACTGTAAAGGCAGTTATGTCAGTATCAGAGAAGTACCTGATAATTTTTTCATTTTCTTCCTAACAAGTTATACAAGATATGACAAACCTTTATCTCTTTTTAAAATTTTTGAGATTATAAACTAATTACACTATTCCTCCCATTCCTTTCCTTTTTCCAAACCACTCCCTAATCTTTCAAATTTATGGCCCCTTTTTCTGAGTAATCACATTGCATACATAGATGCATATGTATTTACATATAAACTTCTAAATATAACCTCTTGAGTCCATATAATGTTACCTGTATGTATGTTTTCAAGGCTGATTATTTGGCATGTAAAATGTATGTTTCCTTTTAGTTTTACCTTTTGAACTCTTATATAATAGACAGTTACAAATAAAAGTATATAACATGATTCAGTCACTAAAAGTATTAAAAAATATTTTTGTGAGAAAAATTATTTATAATTTTTATAATATTTATAATATTCTATAACAAAGTATAGAGTAGCCAGAATTCAAAACAGATTAAGCATTTTATAAAGAATTACTTTACTTTTTCAAAATTGGCAATATATTTGGGGAAAATAGGTCACAAAATAAAAGTCTTCTTCAAATCCTTAAAGTTCTTGCCATGCAGGTCGTTCACTTGTTTGGTAAGAGTAACCCCAAGGTATTTTATATCATTTGTGTCTATTGTAAAGGGTGGTGTTTCTCTGATTTTTTTTCTCAGCCCATTTATCATTTATATATAGGAGGGTTACTTTTTTTTTTTTTAGTTAATCTTGTATGCTGCCACATAAATGAGGTGTTTATCAACTGTAGGAGTTCCCTGGTAGAGTTTTTGGGGTCACTTATGTAGACTCTCATGTCATCTGCAAATAGTAAAAGTTTGACTTCTTCCTTTCCAATTTGTATCCCCTTAATCTCCTTATATTGTCTTACAGCTCTGGCTAGAACTTCAAGTACTATATTGAATAGATATGGAAAGAGTGGACAGCCTTGCCTTGTTCCTGATTTTAGTGGTATTGCTTTGAGTTTCTCTCCATTTAGCTTGATGTTGGGTGTTGACTTACTGTATGTTGCCTTTATTATGTTTAGGTATGTTCTTTATATTCCTGATCTCTCCAAGACCTTTATCATGAAGAGGTGTTGGATTTTTGTCAAAGGCTTTTTCAGCATCTAATGAGAAGATCATGTGGTTTTTTTTGTTGTTGTTTTTTTGTTTTGTTTTGTTTTGTTTTGTTTTTTTACTTCCAGTTTGTTTATATGATGGATTGCATTGACTGATTTTCATATGTTAAACCATTCCTACATCTCTGGAATGAAGCCTACTTGATTATGGCAGATGATTTTTTGATGTGTTCTTGGATTTGGTTTGCGAGTATTTTATTGAGTATTTTTGTATCAATGTTCATGAGGAGATTGTCTTGTAGTTCTCTTTCCTAGTTGAGTCTTTGTGTGGTTTGGTTATCAGGGTTACTGTAGCCTCATAAAAAGAGTTTGGCAGTGTTCCTTCTGTTTGTATTGTTTGGAACAATTTCAGGAGTGTTGATACTAGCTCTTCTTTGAAATTCTGGTAGAATGCTGTGCTGAAACCATCTGGCCCTGGGCTTTTTTTTCTTTTCTTTTTCTTTTTTTGATTAGGTGACTTTTAATAAATGCTTCTAATTCCTTCGGGGACCAATCAAATCAAATCGACACCTATGAACATCTGATTTTTTACAAAGAAGCTAAAACTGTAAATAGTAGGAATCTTAAAGGTACTTGTTAATAAAATCAAACCTGAAGCCAATTATTGGGGTGAATGCTGGAAGATCAGAGAAGCAAAACAAGCCACAGCTACCTCACCTCGCCAGTTCCTCAGCTGGTCTTGTTTCCTCAGACTGGATGCTTCTGTGTCCTCATCCCAAAGGCTCTCAGCTGAACTGTGCTGCTCCAAAGCCTGAATGCTAAACAGCCAAATGCTTAACTAACTACATGCTTTACTCCTCAGTTCCTGGTCCTCATGCCTTATATACCTTTCTCTTTCTGCCCCCACTCCCTAGGATTAAAGGTTGGGTTTCTGGGATTAAAGGCGTGGGTCACCATGTTTAGCTGTTTCTAAAGTGGCCTTGAACTCAGAGATCCCCTAGCTCTGCCTCCCAAGTGCTGGGATTAAAAGGCGTGCACCACTACCGCCCAACTTCTGTTATGGCTTACTCTTCCCATTTCTAGCCACCATTTTTGGCTTTGTTCTAGTGGCAGTCTGTTCTCTGACCCCAGTTATGTTTATTTCAGGGAACACACAATATTTCAGGGAACACAATACCCACCACAACTGTACAATGAAAAAAAAAAAAAGAAAGCATCTTGAACAAATAGTGCTGGTATAACTAGATGTCTACATGTAAAAGAACACAAATAGATCTATATGTAGCACAATGCACAAAACTCAAGTCCAAATGGATCGAAGACCTCAACATAAATCCAGTTACACTGAACCTGATAGAAGAGAAAGTGGGAAGTAGCCTTGAATGCATTGGCACAGGAGATCACTTCCTAAATGTAACACTGGTAGCACAGATATTGAGGGTAGCAATTAATAAATGGGACCTGTTGAAACTAGAAGTTTCTGTAAGGCAAATGACATGGTCAATAAAACAAAACAGCAGCCTACAGAATAGGAAAAGATTTGTACTAACCCCATATCTGACAGAGGGCTGATCTCCAAAATACATAAAGAACTCAAGAAACTGGACATTAAAATACCAAATAATCCAATTAAAAATGGGGTACAGATCTAAACAGAGAATTCTCAACGGAAGAGTCTCAAATGGCTGAAAGACATTGCATCAGGGAAATGCAAATCAAAATGATTCTGAGATACCATCTTATGCCTGCCAGAATGGCTAAGATCAAAATTACTGATGACAGCTTATGTTGGAGAGGATGTGGAGAAAGGGGAACATTCCTCCACTGATGGTGGGAGTGCAAACTTGTACAGCCACTCTGGAAATTAGTATGGTGGTATCTCAGATAATTGGGGATCAACCTACCTCAAGACTCAGCAATTCCACTTTTGGGCATATACTCAAGGAATTCTCAATCATACCACAGGGACACATGCTTGACTATGTTCATAGCAGCACTATTCATAATAGCCAGAACCTGGAAACAACCTAGATGCCCTCAACCAAAGAATGGATAAAGAATGTGTGGTACATTTACACAAAGGAATATTACACAGCTGTCAAAAACAATGCCATCATGAAATTTGTAGGCAAATGGTGGAACTACGAAAATATCATCCTGAGTGAGGTAACCCAGACCCAGAAAGACAAACACAGTATGTCCTCACTCATAAGTGAATATTAGACACAAAGCAAAGGATAACCAGGCTATAATCCACAACTCCAGAAAAGCTAGGTAAAGAGGAGGACCCTGAGAGGGGCACATATGGATTGCTTTAGGAAGGGAAAGGTTTAAGATATCCTGGGTAAGCTGGGAGGGGGAAGTAGAAGGGGAGGGGATAGGGGAAACGGTTTGGGGACTACAGAGAGGGAGAACAATGAAAGAGGTATCTTGATAGAATGAGCCATTATGGGATTAGGGAGAAGTCTAGTGCTAGGGAAATCCCCCAGGAACCCACAAAGATGTTCCCAGCTAAGACTCATAGCACTGGTGGACAGGGTGCTTGAACCAGCCTTCCTCTGTACTAGAATCAGTGTCTACTCTAATGCCATCATAGAACCTACATCCAACAATGGATGGAAGCAGATGCAGAGACCCACAGCCAAGCATTTGGCCAAGCTCCTGGAGTTCCTCTAAAGAGAGGGAGGAGGGACTATAAGAGCAAGGGGGACAAGATCATGATGAGAAAAACCACAGAGACAGCTGAACCAAGCTAGTGGGAGCCTACAAACCAACAGCTGGGGAGCAGGCATGGGACTGCAATAAGCCCCTTGAATGAGGGTGACAGATGGGTGGCTTGCTCTGTTTGTAAGTCCCCTGGCAATTGGACCAGGACTCATCTGGAGTACCTGAACTGTCTTTTTTTAGAGCCCATTCCCTATGGTGCCATGCCTTACTCAGCCTTGATGCAGTGGGGAGAGGCTTGGACCTATCCCAACTTGGTATGCAACCTATGTTGAAAACCCAAGGGAGGCCTTACCTACTATGAGGAGTGGGTGGGAGTGGGATGGAGGGAGGTAGGGGTGCAGGAGAAAGGGAGGGAAGGGAACAGTGGGTGGAATGTAAAATGAAAAAAATAAACAAGTAAACTTTTAAAAAAAATACTTGATCAAGTTTGTCTTAGAAACTGGCACTAAATGGTTCCTACTATGCCAGAAGAAATTCTTTTAAAGATTCCAGTCTTCTAATTATTTTGGAATAGTTATTATATATTTACTTTTATAGTGAGAAATTATTCCAGATCTGATATCTAAAAAGTTTAGCTACTTCATATTTAAAAAACGGGCAACATATTTGGGGAAAATAGGTCACAAAATAAAAGAAGCTATGAAACACATTTTAGCAGGAGTGTGTTGTGCCAAATATCCCATTCAATCTACATCAATAAGAGAACCTGCAGGAAGACGTGGCATCAGGGAGCCAGGATTTCAACCTGGCTCTGGTGACTGCCAGTCTCAAAAATAGAAAACACGAGTGGGCGATGTTAATGAACCCATCTATCTAAATGTACATTAAGCCCAATGCAAAAGTTTTACTTAGTTCCCTAATGCATCTTACATTATATGAGAAAAAAAATTCTAATATAGCAACTTATATCACATGATTATTTATATATATATATATATATATATATATATATATATATATATATAAAATAACAGGTTGATTATGAAGAACTATGAATATTCTTGTTGGGTGTCTTCTTGGATGTCCAGACTTCCCCAGTGCCTGTCTAGAGGTGAACATATTGGGTAATAACAAGAGAAAAATCTTTGAATTTATTTTATAATCCCTATTTTAAGTTGAGATATTTGACCATCTCATTATTATGATCTAAGGGTTCCCATTGGTTTAGCTGGGGTCTAAGTATGTGCACTGTATAGTCATTATCATATATTCAAGGCACATTGACTCTGGCTCATTGCTAGGTCCCTTTCAATATATATATCCTCTTTGAGACAGGGTTTCTAGCTTGTCCAGGAACTCTCTCTGTAGACCAGACTGGCCTTAAACTCATAGAGATGTGCCCACCTGGGATTAAAGGCACATGCCATCATCACCTGGCAAACATCCATATTATATTAGATTCTGTTTATAAACACCACAGTTCCAGGTCAAGACTTGAACTAGACTTATTCTCACTCTCTCAGCTGCAGGCAATCAACACTGAATGCCTAGGTCACAACATGAAAATTATTCTTAGTTATTTTCAATTTGTTCTATGGCTGTCCTTTCCCTATACAGAAATATTTTCCATATGGAATATAAACTGCACAATCTCCCAGTTCATTTTGGTGTGCTGAGAAATATAATTGGCATGGTTTCTAAAACTGGTTATTTGGGGAACATGTTTAATCTCTTGTGTAATTTATAAAGTATTTTGTTTTCTTGTTTGGATTAGTCACAAGTAAAGTTTTATAATTAAGTAGAGGCTCAATAGAAATCCTCTTACTTATATATAACACTGGTAGCAAAGGCATTCAAGTTGCTTACAGATGCATGCAACTCAGCAAGGTAAATTACTTATAACTCTTTGGAGGGAACCTTTTAAAAATAGAATAGGAAAGCAAGCTGGTGCCAAGAAAGTGGTTAAGGACCATATGCATGATGGGATTAAGTCAGGATAGATAATAAGTTTGGTTTTGCCCTTCTTAACTGCCATGTATGAGAAGACTACACAAAACGTAATCCATTGATTCGGGGCATCCATGAATATAAAGGAAGACAAAGCATTCCCTGAGAGAGTATTACTGTTACTCCTTCATGATGTAAAGGCAATCTCTAGAAACACCTTTGCTGGCCCAGTGTGAAGCAGACCAGCTGTATATTTCACAAAGGTCTCCACCAGTCTTGAAGTAGATCTTAGACCAGTGGTTTTCAACCTTCCTAATGCTATTACCCTTTAATACAGTTCCTTGTGTTGTGGGTTACCCCCAACCATAAAATGATTTTATTGCTACTTCATAACTATAGTTTTGCTACTGTTATGAGTTGTAGTGTAAATAGCTGTGTTTTCCAATGGTGTGAGTCGACCCCTGTGAAAGGGTCCTGGGATCCTGGGGGGTGGCAATCTGCAGGTTGGCAGCAATTGTCTTAGACTCAATGGAAAAGAGACAACTGCATTTCCTCTGGCCCCCTTCCATAAATATTCTTGTAGCCTCGGTACTGCAAAGTACTGAGCTGCAGGAAATTTTGAGATTATATGTTCTGAAAAATATCAGGAATGTTGTGAGTCTGTGTTTCCATTTGCAAATGGAGCCGAACCATGTAAAATTCAGGTACATTGTGTGTACCCAATCCTCTTCATATGAAAAGAAGGAACCGGATATAACAAGGCCTTCACTAAAGATCTCAATTCTGGGAAATGTTGCATAGCCGTTATAGCCTAAGTGACAAAGAAAGCAATTTAGGCTCTATTTTAATGTCACTAAAAATGGTGAGGAAAAACCTGTACTCTTGAAAGCCCTGTCAGGAATTTGTAAAAAAAAAAAAAAAGTCTGATAATGAGAATGGCAGCATGAGGCTTAGGGAATAAGGAAGGCTAGGAGGAGAGATGGAAAGACCATGAACAGAAAAGTAAGCTATAGAACTTTCTGTAACTCCTTCTAAAACTGAAGCAACGTGCTGAACATGTATATGAGCCTGGACATCTTGGTGTATGAAACAGTGTTAAAGTTCGTCGTCAAAACTGGAGGTTGGAAAGCCCTTCTTTTAATGGAGAAATTCACAGCATACAGTGCTAAAACAGAAATTCAGAGGCAGAGAGGAAAAAAATAGAAACAGTTCATAGGTCACACCTAATTACTTTCCCATCCACTATTTATGTGGCCTTGTCAGAGGAGCAGCAGGTGGCAATTGACTTCAGGAGTCCAGCCCATCAGAATGCAAGACACTGATGGGTGAATCTTGGGGCTTTGGCTCCAGAATGTCTCTTGCTACTGCTGTGCCTTTACATGTTTACCACTGCCATTTTTTCTGGTATCTTGCATGGTATGAATGGGTTTGGGGAATCCTCACTGCCTTTAATATAGTATGATTATCTCATGGAAAGATCTATCCCGTTCTACTGGGCATTTTAACCCATGGATTATTAGGAAGATGATTTCCTCTTAAGTTGTACTGTTTAAAGTGTTTGTCTCTGCCTCTGATAAAGCAAGGGAAACAGAGAATAGACAATAAGAACAGAGAAGTGTCATACAGCTAGGACTAACTAGTTTCTCTTGAGGAGCCATATAGACTGTGGTTTAGGTTAATGATTAAGGAAAAATTGAGTCCCAGGAGTTAGCTCAAGTTTTTGTTGTTCTTGTTGTTGTTTTTGATATTGGGAAATGTGTTTGTGAGTTTCAGTGTGCATCCTAGCTAAAACAAAGCTTTAAGCAATTAACTTTATGTAACTAGAAAACAAAGAAATGGATGGTTAGTTAAGATAATTGGACAGGACTCTAAAATATGAAACGTGAAACTAGTAACATGTTTTCTGCCAATTATAAAGACTACTACCTATGTAAGTGGTTATGGCTGAAAGGCTCCTGACCAATGAGAAGTCTAAAAGATAACTGTTTAACTGTATATAGGTTCTTGGAGACAATTTGTTTTTCACCTGTAATGTGTAAAATATTTAATCAAGTAAGGAAAATGGAAAACATGCTGCTTTTTAATTATCTTAATTGTTACCATTTACTTAAAAAGTAGAATATAACCACATTGTAATTTTTGTATTACTTGAACGATTATGCTGGGGAATATAAGCTATAAGGAAAACATAAAGAAATTAGAAGGAAAACACCAGAAAGATGTAAAAGGAAGGCATCAGAAGTGAATTAGAAGGAAGACATCAGGAAGTAGTACAGAAGGAAGTCATTTGGGAAAGAGACAGAAGGGAAATATCAGGGGAGAAGAACAGGACAGAAAGAGTAGAACAATCACCAGAGAGAATAATACAAAGAAATTGAAGCTTTTATCCCTCAGCAAAGAAGTCTGCGTGCTTTTCTCATCGACTCTGCATCTCGTTGCCAGTCTCTCTGGCCTGCAGAAGGCTGGGCTGTCTGTAGTAATCTATAGAACTGAATGATTTTGCAGTAGTTTGAGCCTCCATACTTTACATGGGCTTCACTTCATCCTGTTACACAGGGTCTAGTCTGACTTACTGCCTTATCCCTCATTCAGGTGACTTCTGAAGCTGCTGCAGCCAGGGATTCTCATTGCTTGTTATGTGATAAAGCAATAAAAGACAAACCAGGAAAGAATTGCCTCTATTTTTGAGCCTGGCTCCATGCACAGAAAATGATTTAGATAAGTTGTTAAAAATTACACTTGCTTTGCAGGACACATGTCGTGCATCAATGTACCACACGAGGGCAGTATAAGGCAAGCTTTCATAGTTGAAAATAAACTATAAAAAGTTTGCGCCAAGGAGATTTTATTAAAACACAATCCTGTCTTGCCACCGTTAACAGAAAACCAAATTTTGCAACATTTCTAGACCCCATAAGTTGTGTGTAACGAAATGGAAAGAGATTGCTTGACTTCTGCTCTCTCGCCCATTCCACCTCCAACCTGGCTCCTATCAGTTTTCAAACAGCCTAGCGAGGAATTTCCCAATTCAAAGGCTTTTGCACATTCTGTTTATCTCCGTCTGGGACACTCTCTAGCCCCGCATTAATCGTGATGGTCCCTGTTTAACCGCAATTTCTAGAGACGGCTTTCAAAGCCAGTTGACTTTAAAGCAGGTTACTCTCCCACAACTTGCGACTCCCTATGTCAGCAGCCAATGATTTAAGTCATGGCATTTATCCTCATTTAGAAATACTTTGTATGCCTTCCTATTTGATTTGATTTTTTTCCATCCCATCCAAGAATCCTCTAAGCTTCATGAATTTAAAACTGTCTCCCTGCCTCATTTTTAATCTCTGCGGTTTAGCACAGCAGAGCATAATAAGTACAGAACTAGCCGCTGAATGAATAAATCTTAATGGCCATGGCTTATTTTTTCCCACCAGACTCCAGCAAGCCTTACACCTCTCAGATAATCCCTTACCATAGCAACTAGAAAAACAGTCAACACTTTCCTACCATGTGGTACAAGAACTCCCCTGTAATTTAAATAAATGGAGACTAGTTCTGACAGGTTTGATTTGGGCTAATTCTCTTCCATTTATTAAAAAAGGGGGGGGGTCTCTTCTTTGGAAGGAAGAATCGGACTAACTGAGAAGCTGATTGGAGAGGGAATGACCATTAAGACGGTGACCACACTCCACACACCATCTGATAGCCACACACACCATCTGACTATATGAGCAGCAGAAACTGGATAGGAAAGACAAAAGGGGCAACTGTGGTGATAACATCCTAGAATACTAGCATTTGAGAGGCAGAGTCATGAGTACTGAGTACCCTGAGTTCAAAACCAGCCTTATCTACATAACAAAGAGGAGGGGGACTAAGGAGAGAGGGCATGAAAAGGAGTGGGAAACTGAAGGAATGGAAGAAATCCACAGTAGTGCCAACCAGTCTCAAGGCAGTGTTTGCACGGTCCCAGAATAAGGTGCATTACCAGAGGCAGGAGATCAACAACTCAGTGACATTCACTTCGTGCATGGCAGGGACTATTACACAGATTACTAAGAAAAAAAGAACATGGTTGACTTTAAATAGGTGATTTTTTTTTCCCACAGAACAGCCAGGTAGGATGTAAAATCTGAACATCTTCAAAGGCAGTAGAATCCAGGAATACTACAGTGAATTTAAGAGCTTTCTATCTATGGTTTTGGAAATTATAAGAGCATACGTTAGCAGATATAAGTAAAATTCCGTAACAATAAAATGACATTTTAATGATAGTAGCCTGGTGGCTGGGCTTTTTCTCCTCTCCCAATACTCTATCCCACCCAGCAAGGAACAGGGAAAGAACAAAGTGTTGCTCCTTGGGATCTGGCAAGGGCTCCATGGCCAAGAAAAATGCACTGCCAAGCGAAACTCAAATAAGTATTCCAGGAATGGCTGAACACGGAAGGAGACAGCTAAAATACATTGTCATCCTCTTAAATGTGAGGGCTGCTCACTGCTGGACAGAAATCAGCAGCTGAACCATGAAGAGCTAAATCCCACACACTGGCAAACTCTTACCTGCATTTTTAATTACCTTAGAGCTGAAGATTAAGTTTAACACCCCATTTCAGGTAGGTGGCAATTGATCGATTTTCATGTCGAGATTCAGAAGTTCCTTATTTGGGGTAAAAACAAAAGATTGCAACAAATCTACATGTGGGAGTCACAGGAGAAAGAAAACATCACATAAGTAGAAGTGAATAAGTGTGTGTATATAGATAAATGAATATATATGAATATATAAATGAAGCATTAAAATGCCTCCTCAATGGAGCAGAGTCTTCGAATGGATTCCTTCAGTTCAGGTTCTATTTCAGTCTCTGATAATTCATCCACACCTATGCACACCTGCATACATCTGCAGCTCTTTACAGTGACAACTTTTATTATAGTTCTTATTCCCAACTGCATAGCACGCATTAAAAATCAAATTTCTTGCTTGTTTCATTTCTCTCTTTTCTGAATCCTGTCACATCCTAAACAGGTGCTCTGCCCCTCCTACAATCTGCCCTTCTTAGAATGCTTTTCCCGAATTTAAAAAAAAAAAAAAAAAAAAAAAAAAAAGGCTTTTTTCAAAGTTTTCATGAAATGAACTAAAGTTTAACTTGCTTCTGGCTCTTTAAAAATGTCTTGGGTGTCTATATGTATCTATGTGGTCTCAAGGTTAACAGTTGCTTTAGACGGCCTTTATCAATGCTTCTCAGAAAGATATTTTCTGATTTTTTTCAAGATTCTTAAATCTCAAGTGAATCAATATTTACTTTTGTTTTTTGTGGTAAGTTACCTCTGACACACCTATGCATACAACACTGACACAATCCTTATACTGACAACAATCTTTCTGATGGACTTAACATGACTGATGTAGAATCTTGAAGTGTCTTTATAAACCCATGAGTGATAATGCATTTGTTTCCTCACCAAGCAAAATTAAAAGCATTGTCTATTTCTAAATGCCAATGATGCTGGTATTGATCCATAAAAAATGTCAGAAGCAGTAATTAAAAAAATGTCAATAAGATGACCTTATAATACTTAAGAGGTACACAAATTTCAATCCATACAATATTAATACCTTTAGAAATACCCTCTATGCAAAAGAACAATTCAAAATAAGAAACTTATGCTCATTTTAATAAATAATATGCCCTATTAGCAGAGTAATAGTAATAGTGCCACCCATGGGTCCTGTCACCTGTCTATCCACAGTTTCTTGGCTATGATAACTGTGCCAGGCATGGCTTTCACCTGTGTAGGGGGCCTATTTCAATATTTTTTAAGAGTGGAAAAGCATACCCTCTTTAATACAATTTATAGAATTTAAAGCAAATTAACTGTATATAGTTGTTTTCAGGCAGGCTTCATTGAGCTCTGCAGATGATGCTGGTTAATGTGGATTTCCAGCCCTCTAGATTCCCTGTAGATTTGGACTCTCAAGGCTACTCTTCACATCCTAGGCAACTACTTCCTTTCTTCATGAGGCTGACAGGGAGATAGTCACCCTGACTGGAAGAAAAGTTCATTATGAGTTCACAAAAATTATTTTTACTTAAAAGTCCAATATTGTTCTTTCTGTGTAGAGGTAAGAGGCATTAGGAGACATTCCCTAACTGAAAAGTCATTATGAAAGCTTCAGCAAGTGCTTTCTTTAGTGAACAGTAATTGAAAGTTTTCCATATCTCTTTGCTCTAATAGGGCAGACAAAACAAGTGCCATCATTGCAAGAACCTCTTGCCAAGGAAATGAAAGTGCACGGTGGTTTCGATGACACAAGAAAAGCAAGTTGAATCTTTGCTCACCCAAATGTGCTCCAATATTATTCCATTATTGTTTACCTCAGCCAGATTCCCAGTACTGTCTAGAAAACTGCTATTACCTTTCTCTTTTCAGCTCAGAAATTTGCAATATGATCATTTCTAGGTTTATGCCTCACAGACAACTCTATGAATTAGCCTACATTCTCCTTAATTTATTCCCGAAGAGAAATAGAGGCCAGAGCCACACAAGCTTGTTGCATTCATCTCTGAAACTCCCTGAACCTAGCCTGCCCTGAGTGCATCACTCTGCGGTTTAGGAGTAATAGAAAATCAGTTGTGCAGTTCCTTCCTCTGTCTTTGTGCCCATTCTCCTGACTCAAGTTTTCTGCTCTACCAGATGAGGAGGCACTAAGGCTTTATTCTTATTCAATGAGCAATGCTCCAGTAATATGGCTACTTTCTTGACACACACAAATTGCTGCATGATTTACAGACACCAACGTGCTAGTCACTCTATTTTTCTATTCCTTACATTTTTTTCTCAGTCATAGAAGATTACCACACAGTCTAGCTCTTTCTTGCTTAAGAAATATGTTGCCTTCTATGTGATACATATTGGATTTCCTCAAAGGGAAATGTCAGACAAATACTCACAAACGTAATAACTAGGAGGAAATTCTCTTGACATCAGTCAAAAGGGAAGGAGACAGAGAAACACAATAGTGTGGATAGACCAAGGGGGGGCACACTCAGTCTGTGGAAAGATGGATCTGGAGTGTTACTCCAGAACTGTGTTAGGAACAACCCAAACTGAATAAGAGGCATGGATTCCTACATTAAGCCAACCTTGGATGCAGGTCACTCTGGAAGGTATGGAAAAGGTTTTCATTTGAGCCTATGTTATGTCCCCCAAGAGCCATAAGCTAACAACATCTCTATTTCCCCACATAGGAAACTTCGTTTTAAATTGTTATTCAGGGGTATCCAAGAAACTCCACAAACAATACAGACTATTGACTTTGCCTATGGTTTTATCCCAGAGCTTCAAGATATGCAATATTGATGAAGACACCACACACTTCTGAAACAGAACTTAGATGAATACAGCTGGAACTGACCTGAAAACCTATTCTCTGAGGACCAGCTTTCATAAATATCAGATATTGCTACACAAGCTGCCAAGGAAGAAAATCAATCAATAGTTCTACCCAGCTCTAAAGCCTGTGAACCACAGCAATGACCTGCCCAGCAGGATATCCCCAAAGGTACAATTATGATACTTATAGCATAGGGATAACCAAAAGGAGTCTAATTGAACTTATGGTCTGATCAATATAATTAATGCCTGGTCTTTAAACCTAGTCAACCCCCATGGTTGATATGGTCATAGACCCTAGAAGAGAACTTAACACCACCACTTTCCTAAATGAATGTAATTTCTAACTGCAATGTCAACAACTCCTCCTTGAACCCACAACATGTAAGTGTAGCTATCATCACACATCAGATAGTTTTCTTTATCTTTCCGTAGACAGAGGTTATTGCAAAGGTCTATATCTAGCCAAAATAAAGATGTGATATCTCAGGAAACATCACTGAAATACAGAAGGATGACCAGGAGATTAGCTGCTACATAGTGTCTTCTATGCTTTAACACATGAGATTTCAATAATTTGGTTGCCTAAACAAGACTTGCACATTGGCAGTACACATTGACATTCCAGTTTAATAGAGGACATTCCATACATCATTCTCACCTAGATTAAAAACTATAGACAATCCATCGCTTCTGAGGGAGGGAGAATCCATCTTCTCCAGTGATGATTCCTCTAATAGGTTATCTAACCCTAAGAGTTTAGTCTTCAACAAATACATATATAAGAGCAACACTAAAGATGCTCATGGTGTGTGTGTGTGTGTGTGTGTGTGTGTGTGTGTGTGTGTGTGTGTGTGTGTGTAAAGCAAAAACTATAGAAGAGGGGATCATGAACTTGAGATGTAGTTGGGGCATAAGAAGTGTTGAGATGGACAAGGAAGGGGTGTGATGGCTAGTTTTATTTCTACTTGACACAAGCCAGAGTTCTCTGAAAGGGGAGAACCTCAGTTGAGAAAATGGTTCTATAAGATCTATCTGTAACACATTTTCTGAATCAGTGATTGATAGGGGAGAGCCTAGTCCAATTTTGGTGGTGCCATCCTTGGGTTTGTGGTTCTGGGTTCTATAAGGAAGCAGGCTGAAGAAGCCATGAGGAGCAAGGCAATGGGCCATGGCCTCTGCATCAGCTCCTGCCTCCAGGTTGCTGCCCTGTTTGAGTTCTTGTCCTGACTTCCTTTGATGATGATATAAAGTATACACCAAATAAACCCTTGCCTCCCAAGCTGTTTTGGTTTTGGTGTTTCATCACAGCAGTAGCAAACCTAAGACAACTGGGAAGTAAAACTCATGTAAGTATATCATGTAAGAAATCCTATAAAATATTAAACTCTGAAACTAGAAAAACAAAAGTGAATGTTTTTCTGCTCTAAAAATGTACATTTTTTTCTACATGAACCCAACCCAAAGTGATTATGAAACAATTTCCTTTTATAAGCCAGAATTAAGTATCTGGGCTCTAGATTCAGAAATTTAAGTGTAAGAAAACAGAAGAAAAAATAAACTTGAAGAAAGAAATCCCCTTGGAAAAATGTTAGGATACTAGGATTAATAGAGGGCTTTGAAAAGCAGGAGCATAAGTCTGTATTAGAAGGTGAAAAAGCCATTAATAATGTGCCAGCACCAGAGGCCTTCAGAATAGCATAAGATCAAGTGAAAATTTCAACAAAGATGACCACCTTTTGATGAGACCGGTTTCAACTGAAAATAAGTTGGGACCGCCAGATACAGATGGTAATAACATGGCATGCCAAAGTAAAGCTTCATGAGTACATTGTGAAATATGGCTGTGGCATCAATTCCCCATTATATAACTACCCTAAATAGGTATATGCCTTGTAACATATTGTCAGCATGTCAAACATAGTCCTAACTGACTTCTGAAAGGAAAAGGAGATTTCCTCATTGCTCTTAAATAATTAGTGGCAAAAAGAATTTTAGCATATATACATTAATTCAACAGACATTATATTTTTAATGCCAAGCATATGTCAAACTGTCCTAGGTTTTAAAGATTCAGGAAGGTATATTATCAATAGTCCAGCTGAGGGAGATGGAGGAAAAATGTAATCCATTAATACACTTATTAATAGCTTCAAATATAAAATCTTAAGGAATGCTAGAAATTGGCAGAGAGGAGATAAAGCAATTATTTCAGCATAATGCAACCCCACATTGATTCCATAAGTGAATACCATAGCTAAGGCTAGAAGTTGCTCTTAGGAAATGTTTTTTTGGGAAGAGGACAGCATAAAAACATCACAATGCTTCAACACAGAGAAATGAATTGCAATGTCTTATAATCTTGACCCAGGCTATAATTTGAGAATAACACAGGCAGCTGGATTGGCTGAGACAAAGCCCCTGACACAGGGTTGTAGTGAGTGGGAGCTAAAAACAGGCCAGGTTTATAAATGTCACAGGAAGGAATTTTCAATCTTTTTTCTTGCATATCACAGGCAAAGCCTGAGAGTGCTTTCAAGGGAGACAATAACATATTACAAAAACCTGAGTGCAACTTGACAATACAAAATGAGAAAAAAAGGAAAGAGCAACCAGAAATTATACTAGTAGATAGTGGAGGCTTAGATTGATATTTCATCAAAATGAAATGAAAGAATGATACATTTCCATTCTAGAAAATTCCAACAAATAGGACTCACGAAAGTTACTATTTAGCATTGTTCACTCTGAAACATGGGCCTGGGCTTTGGCTTCTCTTGCTTCTGAGTATGTCTACCTGAGCCAGTCTGTAATCCAGTCTATACATCTTATCATTCAAAATCAGTGTTTGGAATATTCTTATCTCAAAAGGGCACCAGGAGGAAAAGACATTCAGTTCCCCTAAATTTCCCAGCTCAACTGTCTTAGAAGATTACATTGAGATTAAAAGCTTTAAAAAATAGCTAACATTTGTAATCACAGATAAGTGACTTAGCCCCCATGAGAGACCATGTAGTGAGAAAGTCTAGAAGTTCAGCTCTGCCTTAGTCAAAACAAATTGCTCTTAGATACAGAAGTCCTTTCCCGGGCCACAGCAAAACACTCAGGAATCTATGTTAAAGTTAGAAAAAGGAGCAACAGCTACATACTCAAATCCCCTTTGAACTGTTTGCCCTCCTACAATGCTGAATCCATTGATTCAAGTCCTACATCTCAGCTGCCCACAGGGTTGCCTTTGACCAGAGGAAACTGTTAGAAGGTGTGTTCTGCAGGTTCTAAGATCATATTTCTTTGGTTCTATGCAATTTGTTTGAGGGACACAGCTCTACATAAGGAGATACAGTCTTTGCTTCTAGAGAGGGTGGGCACAGGATCAGGAGGAGAAAAAAAAAAAGAAAAATGCACAAGAGACATGGGCTCTGTCCCTGCTCCAGCTGTCTATCCTAAGTGTATACAAGCCACATCTATTAGCCATGTTCAATTGCTATCCCATGTAATCAAGATCATACAACAGTTTTGATTCTGAGCCACTGAATTTGGGAATAGTTATTCTACAGCAACATATAAATACTATGAGAAGTCATATGCATACTTTATTTACTGAAAAATTCTAACCATAGTAATATGTAGGAAAATAACTAGGAAATTAATTAGTGCAAAAAAAAAAATGCCATAATGTGCTGGACCCAAAGACAGAGCCACAGTGGCAGGACATGAACACCAGAGAATAAAGACAAAATTGGTAAGAAACAGCTCTGGAGTTGGGGATTTAGCTCAGTGGTAGAGCACTCGCCTAGCAAGTGCAAGGCCCTGGCTTTGATCCTCAGCTCCAAAAAAAGAAAAAATAAAAAAAAAAAGAAAGAAAGAAACAGCTCTAATGATCAGTCACTTACTCAACACTCACAAAAGACTATTATGTCATAACTGCGAAGGTCACGTGTAGATATTACAACTGTCTCAAGCAAGACTGAATAGTAATTTTAAGAGAAAGAGCAAAGAAGAATGTGAGTGCTAGCTGGGTGGCGGTGGTGGTAGTACACACCTTTAATCCCAGCACTCGGGAGGCAGAGCCGGGTGGATCTCTGTGAGTTCAAGGCCAGCCTGGTCTACAAAGAGAGATCCAGGACAAGGACCAAAACTATACAGAGAAACCCTGTCTCAAAAGAAAAAAAATAAAATAAAAACAAGGAATATGAGTGCTGAGTATGTCCTCCCATGTTTAAAATGCTATTTATCATAATTGGTTGTAACTGGAAAAATAATTATATTTCTTCCAATATTTTTGCTACTATTAAATTTTGTGATGTTTTGAAATAATATTTTTATCTTAAAGCCAGTCAGAATGTGTTTTGAGTATCTTTTACTTTCTCTTCTTAAAACTGCTGCATTAAGTATCTTACATTACCCATAGGAACATTAAAAGGAAGGATGGCTTTCTCTAAATAAAGTATACCATGTAATGTCACACTGAAATTTGCCACATTGTACCTAATATAAATATTCCATTTAAAAAAACCATGATCTGGTTGGGGATCCCATTATGTAATTATTTAAACCAGAATGCAATAGCATTCAAGAAGTTGGCATATTAAATACCACAAAGGCGCTAACTTCTACTTTTTCAAAACCATAATTACTGAACTCAGCTGACTAAAACAATTTGAAATAAATGTTAAGGTTTTTTTTGATAACTTGTATTTTTATTTCATTCCTTTCAAATTTCAAAATAATAGGATAAGTTTTAACTAACACAAACTAAATACATTTTTCACTGCTGATCTTTTCCGGGAAAGAAGCCACTTCCCTTAAACGCACATCCTCGTGCTTCTGCCTTCTGTGAACTTAGTACTAAGATTATAGAAGTGCCCCATATGCCTGCTAACTCATATGCTTTCTTATTTGGCTTTGTACTACAGGGAAAACTGAAGGACTGGTTCTAACCACTGATATGCGAACAACCTGAGAGGACATCTAAAGACAAGTGGGGACTTAGAGTGTCATTGCCAGGGATCAGTCCCCAAACTAGTCTCCAGACACAAATGAGCTGGAATGACAGTAATATGTCCCTAATTCCAAACCAACCTGAATGAAAGGCCCGATTCAAGTAACCAAGGACCATCAATCCAACTGTGCTAAGTGTAAACCTAACCCCCTGTAACTCACATGTTAGTTCAGTAAAAAACAGTTGGTAACTATTTAACTTGTATGATATCACCTTAGTCTAAACAGCTCCTATCACAGGGAATGCCCACCCTAGACTCCTAGGAAGGGCCTGGTCAAGTGACAAGAGCCCAAAGAAAGGCTAACATTTACATTTCCCTTTCCCAAACTGGTAATGCTGACAGATTTTCAAAGACACAGGTTCCCTACTGCTTTCCATTTTAAGAATAGCTGAGGAGACCCCAACTGGATCAGGCCTTCTGGATAAGTGAGACAGTTGATTAGCTTGAACTGTTTGGGAGGCATCCAGGCAGTGGGACCGGGACCTGTCCTTAGTGCATGAGCTGGCTGTTTGGAACCTTGTGTTTACACAGGGACACTTTGCTCAGCCTGGAAGGAGGGGACTGGACCTGCCTGGACTGAATCTACCAGGTTCAGCTGAAACCCCAGGGGAGGAGGAGATGGGAAGGCGAAGGGGGGAGGGCGACAGGGGAATCCATGGCTGATATGTAATACTAATATATGTATATGTATATATATATGTATGTATGTGTGTATGTGTGTATATATATATATATATAAAGTGCAGTGGACCAAAGGGAGTAACAGGCAGCTGGTTCCTGGGAAGATGTGCCCAATAGGATGGAGGTAACTTCGCGCGGGTCTTGGAGGAAGACTGGGCTAGGGAACCCTTCTGATCCCTCTAGCTACTTCCTCCTGGATTGCAGGTGTATTAAAATTTCCACCAGACCACCTTGTCTTGATCTATTGAAGAGTTGGGGACTGAGGGCTGCCCCCATTCTCCTGAGTTCACTTTCTCCAGCCCCACTTGGGACTGAAGACTGAACTCTGGCTCACTTCCTCCCATGCCAGCCTGTTTCCATGTAGCAGACCCTTCCTAGGGGAGCAAGGAAGGGAAGCCACAGATTGCAAACCCAGGGGTTCATTTTTCATTCTTTCTGAAACCTTTATATCCTCAGCCCAAGAGGCAGTGTCCCCTTGAGACCTCCAAGCCTGGAATTGTGCATAGCCAGGGTCTCATATCTTTGTATAATGGATGTTATTTGTACAAAGGGCAGTTCATTAAACAGCATTTGTTCTTTTAATAAAAGAATGTTTAGAATGTTTTACTAAAAAAAAAAAAAAGAAAAAAAGAAAAGAGAGATTTTAAGATTTTGACACAGTGGTAAGATTTCTAATAGTGGCTCTAATACTCTTCCTTTTTTTCTTTGCTCTGTGTGTCCCTGAAAAACCAATATCCAGTACTCTGAAAGAATTTCTCTGAAATCCACACCACTGGAATTCTTACCATCCATAGGTGAACATGTTATCTGACTTTTAGCAGTATTACATTTTCTTGAATTTCTCCCAATGCCTGTCTTTACTCTTTGGAGATTCTCAGTGTCTGTTTAATGGCTTTCTAATTCATTAGAAACTTCCTTTACATTCTGCTAACAAGTCCCCAGTGACTCTGGAGCACCATCAATCGCAGTACTTTTTAATGTCTTTATTGCATAGTTGGGAATAATTCTGGTCCTTTTACCTCACATAAAAGCTTAATGCTTTTTGGCATATTGGCTGCTGCAGTCATGTAACTCAACTTATCTACATCTTCCTTCATTATCCATCTCTTAGGCCTCCCACAGATTCCTGAACCTACTACCATTTTTCAGAAAAGAAGATCAAATTCAGCATCCCAGGGCACTACCCTCCCTAAGATTTGATTTCTCAGCATCTGTTTGAGTACAGTTTAATTCTATAGCAGCTGCTTTATCATGTTCATGGCTTTTTATGCTTACACGTTGCTTTCTGTAAAATGATTAATTTTCTATCATAAGCACATTTTAATTAAACTACAACTAAGAAGAAAACATTTCATCTATCTAAAGACTACTTCCCTTTCCTCTGAATTTAAAAATTCTCCATACAGATTCTCTCCCTAACTTTCTAAAATAGTAGTTACTATTAGATCTGCCTTCTTAACTCCTTGGCTGTGGTTGATATACTAACAGAATGAGGTCATTTAAGGTTCCCAGAATGAGTACCTCAACCCCTATCTTTGTGAAACCCTTCTAAATGAAAATCATTGGATTTAGTAAATAAACATCCAGGGTTCCCATCTACATTTGAATTTCACATAAACATTGAATTGGTTTTCCAAATAAGTACATTCTGAATTATTTGTAATTTAACTGAAAACCAACTATAAATGAGCCCATGTGAATGGAGCAACAACTTACCTCTCATTAGAACTCAGAAAAACCTTGCTTGGGAATCTTCTAAATGATTCATCAATTTGTCTTTCAAAAGCCAAAAATCATTGCCAGAAAACAGTTTCATTTCATTAATTTTCATGTGTTTGGCAATAATTAAAAATGAGATGTTAGTGGAAGAATCACATGCTTATCAACACTGGCTCAACAGTAGAGTATAAGACATAGTGTGATGAGTGCAACCTTCACCCATGTAGTTAATTAAATGCCAGCATTACACTTCTAATTTATGACAGATATTATAATATTGAAGATGCCCCTCCCATGAAAAAACAAGTAGGATCCTGTTTATTAGAAATTTTAAGTTTGATAAATGAGGAGAAAAATATGAGGGAGTAGTATTTTCTTTTCTTTTCTTTTTTACTTAATTTTTATTTTAATTGTATATATATGGGTGTTTTGCCAGCATGCAAGTCTGTACACTCTTCATGTGTCTTAGGTACATACAGTCCAGAAGAGGGTATCAGATCCCCTGGAAACTCAAGTTACTATTCTGAGCTGTCATGTGGGTGCTGAGAACTGAACTTGGGTCTTCTGCAATGTAATAGCAGTCCATGTTCTTAACTAGTGAGCCATCTCTCCAATCCTTGGAATGCTATTTTCATGATGTTTGGTAACTTAGTTCTATTAACTGAGCCAAACTTCTTTTACAAGTTTTTCTGAGGACATGTGAGTAGATATTTGTTTGTTTGTGATAGGATATTGAGCAAAGAACATGGAAACCATTATGCCTACATCTACCTTGGCGAAACAATGGCTTTATTGGGATTGTTTATAGGAGCATGATATGTCTCAGAGGCAGCTGTGTCACTAAAAAGCCAACCTACCCTTAGCATGTGTGATGATTTAGGAAAACCCTTCACTGGAGTTTCCTGTACAACATTAGTTCTCCTGGAACCTTCTCTCCCTCAGCAGTAATTTGATGTTCATGTAGCCTTGATAAAGGGCATGGTGAAACTTACGTTATACGTTTCCTGGGTCATGTCTATTTCATTAGTTTCTTGAGTTTTATGAGGCTCCTCCCTCTGTTCAGGAATGAATCCTCCATTTTTTTAGGATGTAGCTACAGAACATTTACTTATTAAATGGTGCTCTCATCATTAAAAAGTACTTAGGCAATTCAAATAGAGCATAAGGTATGAAAATTGCTTTACAGTCATCATAAAGGTAAATATGACCCCAGAATAAAAAGAAAAAAATCAAAAGCTGACCAGATAAAACATTAGTGCTGCAAGCTACAAGAATATATTACAGAGATACAGCTGTATTTAGTAAAGCTATACCTAGAAAGGTCAAGGAATTTTTCTAGAGGGAAGCCATTTATCATGGAATATTTGAGTGTTATTCAGTTTTTAATATATCAGCTGTCTTCTGCTATGAAATTCTTATATGCTTGTATACTATTAGGCCATATTGCAAACAGTATAAGCTTCTCAGACCTACTGCTCATCTACTAGGTAATACCCCTACAGAGCCTAGGAGGCCGGCAGACTGTAGATGCATAGCTTTGTTTCTTGTGCAAATGAAGTTCAGACTGTCCTTTTCCTTCAGGCCTAGTAGTATTACAGAACTATTGACTCAGGACAATAGGGCTTTTTGCATAACCAAGTGCAGTTAGGACTGGAGCTGAATTCCTAGTCCAAACAGAGTTGAGTAGCCAAAGAGAAGAGAACAAGACAGAGTTTCTGTAGATGGTAAGACAGACTGGTTCAGGCCAAGGAGTAAGGAGCAAGGAAAAGTATTGCAGACTGTAGGTGGATTTGAATCAGTTCAGGAGAGGAGAAGAGTAAGGAAAGATGGAGAATGAAGGAACAGAAGATGAAGATGAGATTAAAAGCCTAAGAGCTCAGTTATTACTAGGGCTATGAGAAGAGAGAAAAAGAAGGGACAAAGAGGAACTGAGTGTCGGAATGGAAATGAAGCTGTATAGATAGAAGCTTGTTATCAAGAAGCAAAGTAAATGGACAAAAGAGCATGGTGTACATACATTATTTTCCCTCAGATAACCTCACACAGGATATTGTGTCTTCCCCAGGACTCTGGGAAGGATTTTCTCAGGGCAGGCCCCTGCAAAAATTCTGCTACACTGGTGTCCTAGAATAGTTTCATAGAACTTTAGAGACATTATAAATTACCTCTGCTAGATCATCTAAATAATTACTCTCAGTGTCACACTGTTATGGTCTGATCTGCAGAGCCTATTTTCTGTCACCAGCCAATCAGAACTTCAGTGATATGCCTACAGACCTCTGGGAGGTTCCCTCAGTATTTGAGCCCATCATCTCCCCACAGAATTTATGGAGTCTCCTTTGAGGAAGGGTTTCTCTGACAATCTATGAAGGATACTCTTGCTGTACAAATGCTAGTCATGCTATCTTAACCTGAAACACTATAAATCACATTGAAGTATACACAACAGAATTAGTCACATAGGATATCTCTCACAAAGGTGGATGTTGATATGTATGCTTCTGGTCATTTTCCCCCTTGTATGTTCATCAATATTTTATAGAATGCAGGATGATAGAAATAATTTTTAAGTCTTATACAATGAATGCACTTATAATAATAACCTTTCTTAAAGGTAAGAATTACACAGACTTTGAAAAAAATTGCTTTATCTGTTAAAGGGTATTTCTCTCAAGTGAATCCCTTCAAATCCAAATGCAACAGACAGTGTATATAGGAAAAGCATGAGTAATATGTTAAAAACTTACCTCAAAAGAGAGGTAATTGAAGTTTTCTTATTAGCATAACAGAACTGTTTTTCTAAATTGTCTGAAAAATAAGAATGTTTTAGTGCCTTACATTCCTAATACCCACATAGAGCTAACAGATTAATTCCATCATCTAAAGGGAAGAAATGCTGTGTAAACTACTATGTCATTAAGTCAAGTGCAAAGAATTCATACTTGACATTGTCAACATTAAGTCAACCCTCCACCTTGAGCTTCAGAATTCTCTGTTCGTTTTGTAGGTAACTCGTTACCAAGTTTTGGCTAGACAGCAAGGGAGAACAAAACTAATCATAATTATAGCTTTAGAAATGCTAACATCAGCCTGGTGGTGGTGGCACATGCCGTTAATCCCAGTGCTCACTTGGGAGGCAGAGGCAGAGGCAAGCAGATCTCTGCGAGTTTGAGGCCAGCCTGGTCTCCAAAGCGATTTCCAGGAAAGGCGCAAAGATACACAGAGAAACCCAGTCTTGAAAAACAAAAACAAACAAACAAAAAAGAAATGCTATTAACAGTTTTGCAGTATAACCAAGAAGTAGAAAATGAGCAAGGACACAAAGAGACTAGATTACTGAGAATTTAGGTAAGAGAGAGAGAGAGAGAGAGAGAGAGAGAGAGAGACAGAGAGAGACAGAGAGAGACAGAGAGAGACAGAGAGAGACAGAGAGACAGAGAGGAAGCACAGAGGAAGGGAGGTGAGGGAGAGAGAAATAGATTTAATATTAACTGCTATGTACTTTATACCACTGAAATGACAGCGAATGCTTAGAAGAAATAGTAAATAGAGAAGAACTCTTACTTATCAGATTCCTACACCCAGGAGCAAGCTTTACAACACACTGTAGATAAAACAGAACGTTACAACAGTGCCTGAAAAGCCTCCTCTCTAAGACAACATGGCATGCTACTGTGGGTTTTCTATCTGCAGTCCCAACGGTAACTGTTGGCATGATGTTTTTAGACTTTACAAATGTACTTTAGTACATATTAGTACAATCAGCCCTCAGAAGAGATGTTGGTATATTCCTAATTATACAGAATTTCAGAGTTTGAAGGTAACTGATGTCCAAACTATATCCCTTGGCACAATCAGCAGTGCCAGTGTGTCCAAAGCATATAGAGTTTTCTCTTTTCATTCTGGATTTTACCCACACAATTTTACCATCAATAAGATTTTGTTGGGAGCTTTCCTTTATTCTCGGCATCTCTTTTCCACACTCTCTTTTATGCTAAGATAATGGCTAGGAATTAACTCAAGAAAATATTAGGTCCCTGATATGATCTAAGCCCAAAGACCCTAGAAGGGCAGTTAACGACATTTCTTTATGATAAATGTATTAGAAATGCTATAAATAAATACCTAGGTTTATAAGATTAGTAACATTAAGATGCTGTGAAGATAACTTAAGACGCAAGTTGTTTTTTTTTTTTTTAAGTGTAGATAAGAAAAAAAATCATTTAAGAGGAAATAGGGTCTTATTCCATCTTAACACAATGCTTTGGTAACATTGCATAAAGAGCCATTAACTTCATGATATGCCAAATATCATAAGAAATTTTCTTAAGATTGTTTTTAAAGAATTATTTTTTGATGCTGTGCCAGAAATTTACGCTCGTCACTGCTTTGAGATTGCTGAAAGCAAAATGAAAGAGTTCCATCAAGTGGTCATATCAAGCCATGGCACTTTGAATCTCACCAAGAGAAAAATGAAAGCAGTCACTTGGAAACTGTGCTCAAGAATGTATTTATATCACTAAAGATTAAATACTATTAGACACATTATCAGCATCATCACTTATGTATCTTCCACACTGCTATTTCTGCAATTTTGGCTTTCTTCATACTGTGGTCTAGTACTCTGTGAATACAGCTCACCTTGAAAAATGTATGCTATTGCTTTAATTTTATGTATTATAGCCACCTTTGCAAGTCAGTTAGAAATATACTGCAGTTGATGCAAAACTAAGTATTTGGAGTGCAATTAAAATTCAGAAACCAGTGACAGGAACTTTTAAAAAGTCATCTACACATTTAAAATAAACTAAATTGGGAAATAAAAAACAGCAAAAGTGATAAACTATAAATATAGATTAATTTGCTTCCATTAAAATAATAAATGAAAATTTCCCCAATCCCATGTAAAACATTCTTCCTCATAAGGAAAGACAAAATGGTAATCTTTCTTTTAAATTTAGATTCACTTCAAGTGGGTTATATATGAGAGTACAAAAGCAATACTTTATATTAAACTTCACTGTATGCATTTCTATTTACTATTTGTTTGCTATTTACTAATTATACAAACAAAAGATTGCATCATCAACCTTTCATATTATTTATTTAAACAATTCATTTGGAATGTGTGAGTTCTTCCCACACTGTATGTAAGCAATGTGTACTATAATGGAAAATGTTAAAAAGTAGATACATTTACCTTAAACCTATGGACTACAATTGATTGAATACTTTTAACTGTACAATACAAAGCAAAGTATGTAATGTAATAACATGGGTTTTGCCGTGCAGAATCGGTGGATTCTAGTATCTTCTCTGGCAGCTTTTGCTGTGTAAACTAGTACAATTATGTTTCTCATAAAAGAAAAACAGTAGTTCTGATAAAGATATTATAGAGGGTAACAATGCATTTATCTTGACATGTGGCAAAGTATCCAACTGTCACTGAGTGCATAATGGTTTAGGAAGGCAAATCTTTCAACTTTGCTATTATAACATTGAAAGGTGTGTGTAGGGGGAGTCCGAGAATGAATTGTAAAAATGTTATAATGTAGAAAAGTGAAGTTTAATATAAAGTATTGTTTTTATTTGTCTTATGTACTCTTTGCATATATTCTTCACATACATTTTTATATGCTTGATATATGAATTTCTTCCAAAGTAAGACATAAGTAAATAAAATATTAAAACCAAATATCCCATATGGAACCTAATATTAAAGGAAATAATTGAGAACAAATGTGCACTTCAAATGTTTATGTTATCTCAGCAAGACGGGGGACAAAGTTACAAGGAAAATGTTGAGCAGAGAAAGTCAACAGTTTGTGGAAGGGCCTATATGAACAAAAGCAAAAATATGTAACTGAGAGAAGAGATGGGGAGCAATTTCTTATCTAAAATTCCAATGGAAAGATAAAAAGGTTTTGTGAGACTTTTATAAAACATAGCAATTAAATTTGACTCATATCCATTCTTTTCAGTATCTGAAAGAGTGTTTGAATAGACATTCTTGTGTTTTCTTGTGTAATTGTAAAATGACCTGTTTCTAGAAAAAGAACATTCTCTCTTTAGCACTAAAGTAAAAATAGTGAAGGGGAAATAAAATAAAAACAGCCCTGAAAACATGCATACAAGTAAGACCATATGGACGGAACAGGCTGTATTAGGAATATATATGTTCATACACAAGCACATACACATACATATAGATGCAATAACAATGATTGAAAAGGAAGCCAGCCATGAGCTTGAAAGAGAACAGAGAAGCGTACATGGGGATGTTTGAAAGAAGAAGAAAGAAATGTAATTCAATTATATTTTCAAAAATAAAAAAAAAATAAAATTATAAAGTCTGCAAAAAGCTGAAAGGTAAAATGTAACCTATTCTTCATAATTTAAGTATATATCAATGAACATTATAATTTTTTTTTTTGTTTTTCAGTTTTAACAAGAGACACCAGCCTTGTTTTCTTTTAATGGGCATGAGCATGTAGTACCTATGAAGGCCAGAAGAGGGCGGCAGATGCCCTGGAGCTGGAGTTAGAGGTAGCAGTGAGCTGCTGATAAGGATGCTAAAAACACCCTTTCCACTGAGTCATCTTTCCAGGCCCCAATCTTGTTTTTCTGAAGCCTTTCGTCTCCAACATATCTTGGAGATTGATGTACACTATATGTACTTTGTATTTCTTTAAATATGTCATAGTGATATCTAAAATAATGGTGTTATCCATTTCCATTTTGCCATCTATTAACATTATCACAATACATATGCTTGGATTACCCTGTATGTTAGTGTAAGAGGAAACCTAAGTTGTAGGGGTTACAAGAGAGGGTGGAAAACCAAATACCATAAATGCTAGCAATTAAATGGCATTTTAAAAAACGAAAGAAAAACATTCCATTCACAATTAAATCTATCGCAAGACTAATAGTTTCCATGCATTTTGTTTTTCAAGCGAGAGGATTGTGAGATGGAGAACTTAATTTTGATTTCTAATACTAATGTGGAAGTCGATAACTGTCTGAAACTCCAGGTCCAGAGGATGTTTCACCTTCTTCTGGCCACTATGTGCGTAGCACCCATGTGTTAACAGACATTCATGTAAGCCACACACCCATATCCATACAACAAAAATAAATAAATCATTAACAACAAACTGGAGAAGATGAAAAATATTCACTTGGCCATTGGAACAATCTCATCGCCGCATAAATCATAGTCCACATTTTAAAATATTCAACCTTATATTACACAACATTGTAAGGTTTTAATCTGCTTTCCTTTGATAAACTATGGATTTATTTCTAATTAAATTAGTGAGACATTATGGACTGTGTGTTCATGTGACTAAAGTGTTCAACTTTCTATTGCATCCAAGTCATAAGTGGGCAGTATGTCGTCCACTATTAGCAGCCTTAGCAGACACTGGCCTAACAATCGAGAGACTGACATATCATTCCATACTCGTCTACATCCTGAAGTCTATTTCTCCTTTTCCAAGCATTCCTGAAATTGCAATTCTTTGGCCGAAAAGCTTTTCTTTAAGTATTATCATCACGACATCTTTCCAACAAAATCAGACACTTGGAAAATAAAATGAGTTTCAGGAGTTCAGCAAGATCTATTGTTTCAGTAACTCACAGATCAAAATGATTTTATTAGTAAAAAGTATGCCGTGAGTATCACAGGTTGGGCGTCTCCAATACCCACCAGGTTTGGTATTACTGGAGGCACTGCTGTTCACCTTGCTGCTATCTATTGCGATTATTAAGAAAATGGCATTTGTCAAAATGAGCAAACATCTGCTGCCACGCAGGGTCCCCAAGCAAAAAGATGAACAAATTATTGTAGTTGGCTAAGGACCAGAGGGAAGATGAAAGGCAGAACAAAGGCGTGTTCCTCCCTTAATTCCGTATCCACATTTAACAACACATCACATACTGGGCAGCAGTTGCTTATGCAAAACACAGGCTGCTTTTCTTTTGTTCTGAAACCTCATTTAACTGATGGCATTTCAACTGGGTTCTAATAAAATACGCCTCACAACTGCCTTCCTCTGCCTGATTCAAACATTGTTTAACATCCCCCCTGCTAGTAGCCCCTTTCTT
This sequence comes from Onychomys torridus, assembly GCF_903995425.1. Taxonomy (NCBI): domain Eukaryota; kingdom Metazoa; phylum Chordata; class Mammalia; order Rodentia; family Cricetidae; genus Onychomys; species Onychomys torridus. The sequence goes on from NC_050454.1 coordinate 53,149,840, forward strand.
CTTGTAAATTATTCTGGGTTTTGTGAGGTGTCCCACCATAGGTAGTGGGCTCCAAAAAGCCAGCTCATGAACCAGGGATAAACCCAGATCCTAATGCCAGGGTGCCCCTTAAGCAGATCAAGCCACTCAATATTCCAGGCTCTGCTGACTCCCCATGGGAAGAGAAGGGTGGGTTGGGGCAGGGGGCTGGGGAGAGAAGAAGGGGATCTGTGATTAGTATGAAAAATGAATAAAAAATGTCTTAATAGATAAAAATATATTATTCTGTGCTTTAGGAAAGGTGGGCACATCCAAAATAGCACTGTATTCAGCCAATGCACACAAACCCAAGTGTCTCAAATGTATAATAAAAGTTATCCTGACGTCACAAGTGCCTTTAGTGCCACCTTAACACTTTACTTCTGTTGTGCATTCTTTTAATGTGCACTGCTACTTGAAGAATCTGCATATTTCAGCATACTGTTTCTATGACAATATTAATCTGAAGTATTTATTCAGTGTAATCCATGTTCAGTATCATCTTGAATCAAATACATATACCTGTTTCTGTTTTTTTTAATTCATTTTGTCAGGAATCTTTACCAAAAAGGCAGCTATGTTTCAAATAAATATCTAATGTTGAAAATGCCAAATAATTTTATTATGAATCAATATCCTAGTGAGGCACCAAGATAAAGTATAATTCTATGGTTTCTATGGAAAGTTTTATTTGAGTATTGCTCATGAACAAATTCAGTATTTTACTACAAAGTCAAAATATCAAGTTTAGGGGAGTGCCGGTAGCACACTTCTCCAGAATTCCATAGGGCAGGATGAAGTTGTTCCTCTGAGAGGAACAGTCTGTCCCAAGCAGATGCATGCTGCCAAAGCAATAAGCACAAGGATTTTGTTCTTCCCATGTTCTCATAGGTGAATATATGAGTCTGTGTTCACTGTGGTAAACAGCCAAGATAGTCAACTTGGGGATAATTTTATTTCCATGTAGATACAGTGTTGCTCATTTCTAGGCTCTCAGTAGTGGCCATTCTTGTTTTTATCCAAACCAAATGGTGTACTTATCAGCTCTTACAGAATCAAAAAACCAACAGTTCCATCCAACAAGGAAAATAAAATCTAACATTATGTATATAAACATGTCTTAAAAAATAACAGAAAATATCAGAAGAGAATAGATTTTTGAGCTTGAGAAGACAAAATATTCTGTGATTATGTATAGGACAGTGAGGTCCTTGTGCTGCTGCTGCTGAATGGCTTGTTTCAGTTGGAAGTCACTTTCCACATCTTTATTCTCAGGGTACAAGCAATTTGAAAATGTCTCAGCTCAAAACTGTTGCTTAACTTGTCACCTGGTTTTCTTCCAGCACACAGAAAGAACTAGAAGCATTTCAGCAAATGGATGGTGTACACCATCTGGCCATTTTGCTGCGTAGTAAATTTTACACTAAAAATGTCTTTCTTCTCACACCAGAACATAGGAAATTTGCTGTCTTGCTTAAGCTGATGTATAACTTTAGTCTTGACTATCAGCTTTTGGCAGCTAAAGTTAGGCAGACTCTAATTACATGCAACCTACAAATTAATTGAAAACCCACTTTACTAATGAGGGATTGTGATTGCTAAGATATAAACCCAACTTTACTTATAGATATCTGCATCTTCAAATATGTATAGCAGCACTGTAAATTTAGAATTTTGATTTATGTGTTTGAATAGCTATTATAAACTAACATATGCACATTTATATCATTTTTATGTGAATAGATATGTGTTCGGTGTATGTCAAAGCTAAACCTTTGAAAGTGTAACTTTCCAGTAAAGTATAAATTTATATTTAGTAATTTATGATACGGTCAGCACAGAAAATTGTCATGAAAAATATAAGAACAAAATTAGGGTTAATCTCATCCAAATTGAATATGCATTTATAAAGTCATAACAAAAGGATCCAAAGAAGAATGTATCAAGAATATAAAACTGGTCTATAAGCACAGAAAATCACAGAAACCTTAAGATTACAAATTCTTATTGACTCAAATTACTAACTTTAACTATTTACCACTTTCTCCTATATATTACTTAATTTAAGTAAAAATTAGAGAATTTTTTCCAATGAAAGAATTTTCAAGTTTAGGTAAGCTACATACCACTCAAAATAATAAATTCCTTTCTAATATACTAAGTACTATAATTATAATTTCACTTTGAACATCACTTTACCTTATTGATATAGTTTCACATTACATTCTGCAAATAAGTAAAGAGTCATATTTATAATTTCTAAAACATGCTGGATATTAGACTTATGACAAATAATTCATTATCAAGAAAGGCTTCCTTTTGCTGAAAATGAATGTTGGTTCTCATCCCAATTTGTAGCTCCAAAAGGCCACTTCTCTACCTATAGATATGTAGAAAATAAAATCCAATACTGAAAACTTCAGATTTCTTCTTTAGCAAGACTAACTACTAAGTCATTAACTGAACTTAGCAAATTCTGCTTTTTAATTGAAGCAGAGAGCTGTGACCAGACAATAGCCACTTGCTCAGAGCAGAACTGCTGATGTGAAGTCATGCCTTGGAGTTACATCAGTCCCTGTAGAAAGGGGACAACTGGAAATAGCCAGCTTATAGGAAAGCACATGATACTCATATAGAGCTACTTTGGGGATTTTCTGAATTCATTCTCTCTCTCTCTCTCTCTCTCTCTCTCTCTCTCTCTCTCTCTCTCTCTCTCTCTCTCTCACACACACACACATACACACACACTATCTTAATTCTTTTCTCTCCTATACTTAAGTTTCCTTTACTTTCCCTTGTACACACATATATACATACGTATACAAATATATGTCATCCTTTTACATTCTCTACCTAATAATGTGTGCCTGTAGAATATTATATATTCTATACATTCCCAAGTTGCAGGATGCCTTTGGGACAATACTTTGTATTAAGCTCATACTTGTACAGAGTTACTTCCAATTTCAAGGGAGTCATGTCTACTCTTTGTTGTGATATTTCACAGATGTTTTGCACTGCTAGTTTTTCCAAATATATTTTCAACACTATAAATGCCTATACCTGCAAGACAGTTTGCTAAGTTCAACACATTTCTCCAACAAATGGATTTATACTATTCTGTATTACTGAATTACAAGTGCCAATTACAGAATTACAATACAATAAGCTTACTTCCATAAACTACTTCATCTCAACAGGATGAAGTTAATGATGGTCTGAAACTAGCTTTTTAATATATTTTGAGGGTTGGGGATTTAGCTCAGTGGTAGAGCACTTGCCTGGCAAGCACAAGGCCCTGGGTTCGATCCTGAGCTCAAAAAAAAAAAAAAGATATTTTAAGTTTTATGTGAAATACTGACATTCAAGGTGAGCATCTGGCCGGCTAGTTAATCAGCTGGGTGGATGTGTTTAGGAATAACATGAAAACATTAGCAATCTCTACCATATGCTTTCAGCCGGGTGGGGCCAAGTCTTTGTGTTCCGTGACCCTGGGGAAATTAAGCTGCTGTTGGTCTTGAATGCTAATTCAAAACCTAGGAGACAGTGACAGAAAGTTGGCAGCAATGTCAAGAGAAGTCATACTGAATGTATGACCCTTTCAGAAGATGGGAAACTGCTCCTGCTGAGCTCATGGTGATGTGGGACAGGTAGAAGTGATACATTTATAGAGCAATCAGTAACGTGTTTTGTTTTCTTTTGTGTTTTTTTAGACCGTGTCATGTTTTTATGAAATTTCCCATGGGGTCTCATCAGGATGCTGCCCTGGATATATTTCTTGTTTGATCTCATATGGCACTAGTCTCCTCTGGACCAAATTCCAGTTCATAATTTTCCAAGCTGATGTTTCATTTACTTTTAAAGATAAGCTTTTAGATTATTTTTTCCCAAATGCATAGGTCTGAGTGGATTTTCAACTCAAATATCTCTACATTCAATACACATTTGAGCATTTTAGAAGCGTAAGTGGCTAAAGATGTATAGAAAGTCAATGAGAAGAAATCAGTGACCAGCAAAAGAAAAATGAAGAGACTAAATCCTCTTGGAGAATAAGTACACCCATTTTCTGTAAATACCCAGTGATAGGCTAATTTGTCTAACAGAGAGAAGACCATAGTGCAGGGTTAAATGTTAAAATGTTGAAGATAAATTTTCCATTGCTACAGTAACCTTTGGGGGAAACACCCATGGACTTTTCTGGAATACAAAGTCTTTGCAGTCAGCATTTTTTAATGTTCACATTTTTTAAGTATATAAATATGAAGGGCTTTTTTATGCCTTATAAGTTAGAAAATCTTATAAGATCAGACCAAATGTTTTATACCTCAGATTTTCTAGTCTCTGTTTTGTCTAATAATCAGAAAGTAACACTTTCTTGATGTGCCACAAATGCTTTTGCTTCTCAGAAAATGAAGAGCAACGTTGTATTAGACACCAGTAAAGGAACATGAATAATCTCTTGATAAGGAGCAAAAATCTTTTGGTAACTATGAAGAGAACAGAAAGCTAAAATGATGTAGGAATCTGGTAACTATGTATTAAATCTCTGAAATTAAATCATATTCACATCTCATTCTAAACTGTTAGAAATACGGTATATTCCAACTCAGAAACCAAGTGGTAGTACGCATGCGTGTAGATAAAATAGAGACAACAACTGAGTATCTTGTATTTAACAAGTAAACACAATTTCAGATTGTCAGAACTAACGGATCTGGAAGATATATCACAGATACTGCTGTACCACAACTTGTACCCTAGGCTTTTTTTTTTTTTTTTTTTTTTTTTTAAGCAGAAATGGAAAATACGTAAGTGGGTAGCATGGGCTGTGCAGGTACTACATTTTCAGCTTTTCCCCGGGGTCATAGCACAAGAAGTCAAATCACCTCATTCAGAAAGCTATAATCACTAAATATACATTTCTTTGTTAAAAAAACAAAGTTTACATTAAGCCAGCATGAATGGAAATTAGAAACAATATGATGTGCAGCAAGCAGTGATTTTAAAGGCTGTGGATGGACTGTAACATCTTTTAATTTCCTCTTACTTTCCTAATTTTAGCACTATACTGAAAACCAAGAAGGCTATTTATAAAAAATAAAGGGAGGGAACTAAAAAAAAAAAACATTAACACAAAGTACAGAATGATACATTAGAACAGTTAGTTATACAATGTTTACTTATTAAGATAATCATTGTCACCACCCCATTGTTTTCTTTCTTTATTCTCAGAGACCTGGAGGTCCTCTCTTCTTGTCATAAAGTGCACAGTGTATTCGCGTGAACCACAGTCATCCTACTACCCTGTGAAGTGCTGGGATTTATTCTGATCTGTTTGTGTTTTCACAACTGTCTTCCATCCTTTCTTCCCTCATCTCTCTTTCACTCTATGGTAGCTACTATTCTGCTCTCTTCTACTTTAAAACAAACTTTTGCTTCCACATACAAAGGACAACATGCAGTTTATCTTTCTCAATGTGACTTATTTCACTCCACATCTATCATCCAGTTCAATCCATTTTGATTGAAATGGTGGGATTTTACAGGGTTGGTGTTCAGTCCCACCCTATTGAAGGGTCTTTTAAAGGAGGGAGTGAGGAATGGAGAAATAATAGGAAGAAATATAGGCGAAGATGGACAGAAAGACAGAGACACAAGATAGCTTCAGGAGGGCCTTCGGTCAATACCCAGCAGGCTCAAATTTATTTCTAATGGGCTTTTTATACACTAACAAGGGGAGAAGCAGAAGACATCCCCCTTTCAAGATCAAAGCACAATGTACAATCAAGTGTAGACACTTCAAAACACCTGGTAACTATGCCCAATAGCAAAGCATCTGGAGATTAGGCCTTGAAGTATAAGGTAACCATGCCTTTGCACACTCTTATGCAGCCTTGGAGAGCAACATCAACTCTGACTCTTTGACCTTGAGTCAGTCCACAAGTTGGAATCTTTGTGGGCTCCAACAATTTTATTCTTGTAAGTAAATAATATTTCATTAATTAGATACACTATATTTTCTTCATCCATTAATGGATACTTCGATTGGTTCCAAACTTTATTTTTAAATGTTTATACATTTTTACTTAAAACATCTTTTTTTCTTATGAGATAAATTTAGTTTTAAAAATCTGAAACACCCCTCACATTAAAAGCAAATTCTTGCAGCTGTGCATGAGGACTCATGCATTTAATATCACCACTAGAGAGACTGAGGCAGGAGGATCACCTTCAAGGCTAGAATGAGCTGCATCATGGGTTCAGAGCCAGTTGGGACTACAGAATGAGACAATGAGACATTATCCTAAGAAACTGAAACCACACAGTTTAATAGAATAAAAACATATTTTCTATTTTGGTTAATAATGAGATGATCTCACTTAAAAATGATAACATACACTTGTCTTAATTTATTTTATAATCAGAAAATAGAAGCAGTAATATGTGGAAGTGGAATCATTTACTTGATTTTCATTTTCACTAATTTAACCCTTAGAACCATGGAAAGGCAGTTTAAATTAATCTTTACAGAATTACCTATTTTTCATCTACTGCAAACTTTCATTTTGTATTCAGCACTAACATATTTTCAAAAATCTTGTTTTGAACTTATTTTGGACAAGTATTAACTTTCCATTCATATAAATGAAAACGTGTGTGTGTGGTGTGGTGTGTGGGGTGTGTGTGTGTGTGTGTGTGTGTGTGTGTGTGTGTATGTGTGTGAAATACCTATGGAGGATACTGAAGATTCTCTGCCAAATATGTGTCTCAAAGTATAGGAACTTGAAAATTGTAAGAGACTTTCCTATTTTTGAAATCAACTCTCCATGTGGTGATTTGAATAAGAATTGCCCCCATAGGCTCATAGATTTGAATACTTCATCATTAGGGAGTAGTGCTAATTGATAGTGATTAGGAGATGTGGCATTGTTGGAGTAGGTATGATCTTGTTGGAGGAATTGTGGCACTGTGGATGGGCTTTGGGTTTTCAAATGCACAAGCCAGGCCCAGTGTCTCTCTCTTTCAGCTGCCTGCTGATCTGGATGTGAACTATCAGCTACCTCTCTAGCACCATGATTGCTTTCATGCTACCATGCTTTCCGTCATGATGACAATGAACTAAATCTCTGAACTGTAAGCAAGCCCCAATAAAATGCTTTCTTTTATCATAGTTGTAATGGTCATAGTGTCTCTTCACAGCAATAGACATTGACAAAGACACTACATGAAATTCCTACAGATCTCTGAAATTCAGTTAGCTCTACCTGAATATCTGACTTGTATTAATTAAAGACATTAAGGTATTCCTTTTCTTTTTCTGTGTTTGTATAGAATATAATTGTTGCAGACTCCAATAAATTGTTGACCATGCTCACTGTTATTTGTTTACCCAGAGACCATAGAGCTGGAATGATAACGAAAAGGTGGAGTGTTACATCCATGTCATGAGCAGCACTCAGGTGAACACTCTAGTGCCCCCAGGTGTCCTGACAGATGATAGCTAGTACAAGAATAGAATAAAGAAATGGTGGCTCATGTTGGATTCCCTAAACTCACAACTATATAATGCTTGATGTGCTTTTAATGAGCCCAAGGTCTTAGTTGCTTCTGGCTTTTTGTGTATAGAAAATAGTTGTATCTATTAGTTTCCAGGGCTTCTCCACAAAATTCCTCAAACTGAATGAATCAAGCAACAGAAAGGAACTGGTTCTTATTTCTGAAGCTAAAATCTGAAATTATGTGGGAGAAACTCCTTCCTTAAACCAGGAATAATTATTAATTGATGAGAATGAAGAACTGTTCTGAGTTCCCATGCTATTATTATATCCATAAGTTTTTCCTTATTGAAGGAAATTATTGGTTGTGCTTAGATTTTCTCCAAGAAATGTAAAGTAGAAAATATATAACATGATGATTCAAAATGACCAAGAATTAATCTTATTTCGACCACTTTAATTTCCCAAAAGCGATGGATGCAGTTTTTCACAGGAGCTGACTTCCTGTGATCTTTTTATCCTCAGTTCCTTCATTTATCACTCATGACACTTCCATGGGGAAGTAGTTTTTTTCCTAACTTTGGTGACACATCATAGGCTCACATCATGTTTACTGAGTCCTTAAATAGAGTCTTAGATAGTAGATGGATGATTCTTCCCATTAAATATTCTTCTCATGATTTTTCTGTGTCAACATGAAAGGATTTGAACAATATCTTTCAGCTCATGGTATAAACAAAGAAATTTAGTTTTATCTGTTGCTAGCTTGTGTGTTTGCCCTGTCCCCCAAGTAAGCAATGATTGATTTCATGTTTTCCTTTATTTTAATGAAGTAAAAATGACAATTTTAAATGTAGAAGAAACACAAATATTGCAGTGTATTAATTTTACATAATGTAGCCATTTCCATTTACTAATTATATCACAAACATATTCCCTAACCATCAAGAAACATGATTCTTTATAACAAATGAATTATTATTATATTAATATATCAAACGAATTATTGAAAATGGGTTTTTAATTTGAAGAATAATTGCAATTCCTCCTTTTACATAGTCTAAATGTTCTCTATTAAACATCCTGTTATAAATAGGAGAACACCCATTTACCTTAGATCTACCAGAGATCTCATGATCAAATCTTATTGTCATTGAATTTCCAAAATTTTAACAACAGAACATATTTCTTAAGCATTTTCATGTGCCAAAGACTATGACATTTTTACTCTTACATGTAATTTGAAGCCTTTTTTTTTGTCTGTTAAATAATCCAGAATATGGGGATCAGAAAATAATTAGCTAGCTCTAAATCACATAATATGAAAGTAGGGGATATAGGGCTGAATCTAGGCTGTTTGTTTTCCAGAACAGTTTGATTAGTTCCTATTTGCCACTCCCTAGAATAGTCTCTTCATATTACAGAGCATGTGGATAATGGTGGCTAAGATGTGGTGAATGTGCAGAAAATACAGGCAGCATTGAAAAAAAGTGGTTTTAAACTAGCAATGACTAAATCCTGAAATCAAAGAAAATGTACAAAATACCTAATAACTTTATAAATAGCCATTAGATTAAGAGACAATTCATTATCTTCCTTCTTAGACACTAGAGTAAATTTTGTTTGCAACTTTCTTTTCTCCCATTCTCAGGTCTATCTTGTGTGAATAGGTTTGATGACCTCTCATCTCAAGAGTGGACCATGCTAAAAGAGATGGGGCTATACCTTTAGGCACAAACTTTAACAAATTGCTAAACTTAGTAAGCTGAAAATTACCTGAAGTCTTCCATGAAGTAGAAGGATCCTCTGTATTGTTTGTTTTTTGAATTAGGAGAACCACTTGTTGTGAGGCAGTGTCTCCAATGACTCATGGGAATACTATTCACACTGGTCTTCACTTCAACAACATTTAACTCTCCCTAGTGATCATGATGTGCGCTGAATTAAATAACTCATATAAAAGCCATGTATCTAGGATGTAATTACATGGTACTCTTAGAATTCAGGGATCCATGGCCATTTGCACCTATACAACTATCCACAATCTACAAATTCCTGGGAATCTAAAAAATGTCTAGACAAAGAATTTTTAAAAAGTCATTTGGATTCTAGTTCTCAAAGCTGAGAGGTAAATTCATATGTATATATATATATATATTATAAATATACACACATGTGTATACATGTATTTCATAGAATGGCAAGTCCAAGTTTTATAAAACAACAGATCTTCTGGAAAGGAACAGTATTTCCTGGTGAAAGTATGTCAGATTACTAATCTCTTGAAAAAAAGCATTATCTATAATTCTCACTTACATGATTTAGGTTCTCTGACCTTTTCTAAATGTAATTTTTCCTTGAAATTTAGTGTCATAAAGCAATATGCTTAGTTTTATAAGCATAAATGGAAATATATCACCATTACTCATGTGGGCTTTATTGCACTGTAGAAAGTTGTAGCCCACTGTGGGTTTTCATATATTAAGGTTCTAACGCAGTCTTTAAGCCGAATGTTTTGTAGCCTGTTACTTTTTATTTTGTGCTGGTTGTCGTATGGTTGGATGGTAAAGAGGTTAAGATGGTAGCTCTTATAACAAACATGTTTCTGAGCAGATGGTCTCTAAGGCAAAGATAACTTTTTAAGAGTGAAGATGCCTTAAGTATTTATATTTTAAGTGATGCTATATTTAAATAACATATTTGGAAAAATCAAAGTAAATGTTCCAAACAATGTTAATTTCTACAGGCACACAGCACCAGGGAAACATTAAATAAAAAATTCTACACAGGGCAGCAGTGGCGCATGCCTTTAATCCCAGCATTTGGGAGGCAGAGGCAGGTGGATCTTTGAGTTTGAGGCCAGCCTGGTCTAGAGAGTGAGTTTTAGGACAGTCAGGCTACACAAAGAGACCCTGTCTCAAAACAACAACAACAAAAGAAATAAAAAGAAAGGAAAGAATAAAAAATTCTAAATGAAAATGTGACAAAGGCTCAGGTTCAAGCTACATTAGAGGATACTTCATCTGACACAATCAATGAAAATACTACTGTGGAATATGGATCAAAGAGTATGGGCATCTGTGTGTGCAAAACAATAAATGGAGCAACCACTTTCACCAAGCCACGAAGAAAAGTGGCACTCACAGTCATAACACAAGAATGCAGGAGATGAAGGAAAAGGGAGAAGCAAATGAAAAGCACAAGTAAAAGTAGTTATATTTATTTTTCAGGAAGTTCTGTGAGCACGAGATGGAATAGACATAAAATCAGGCTTTGGGAGGGAAGACCTAAGAAGGCCCTGAAGGATCAGGATCTAAGGGAAAGGTCATGACAATGACAACTACAGAGAAGATGTTTTCAAAACGTGTTGTCATATGAATTTTTAATTTAGAGTATATTTTAAAGAGCACAGATTGACAAAAGAATCTTAATCATCTTCAATTGGCAGATGAGAAATTAACAATGAACCAGACTGCTCAACATGGTTGATTTTATGACTTTTGATAACTTTAAGTTTTTAAGACTTGAGGATCTTATTTAGTAAATAGTGAGAAACGTTTGCATATATGTTTAAGCAGAGATATGTATGTTGAGCATGAGGAAAGATGAGGAAGGAAGGTGGTAGAGATAACCAAAACATAGGTTTCAGGAAAAAAAAAAAAACATATGGGAACCTATTACTTTGTAAATCCACTAAATAAATATGTTTTGAAAAGGAGAGAGAGATCTTGCAAGGGTAAATAATTCTGAAAACTCAAGGATTATTAAACAAAGATACTAGTGTGAAATATGGGCGACCTCATTATCAATTGTTGGTCAAGACATTCCATCACAAAGACCCCCAAAGCCATGTAGGCATTTATAATTTGTCATGGTTGCCTTCCAGGAATGCTTGGGACTCAATTGCTGAGGACACCATAAATCTTCATCACAAGACAGAGAAATCAAGCAGAACTGAGTGGGAAGTTTTCTTCTTGCATTCTCATTTCACATCCCCAAAAGTTACTCTGCAGGCTATTAAGAAAAAAAGCATCAATGGACTTAACAAGCTGTAAAATCTATGAACTACAGTGACAAGCTGCTAGACAACTGACATGCCAACTGATAATATGGTAATAGTTGGTTCCTGGGGTAACCAACCAGTCTCTGATTAGATTTCTGGTCTGCTCCACAGAATTCATCACTGATACTGTAAGCCTAGTATAAAAAACTCATGGTGGGAGAGGTTGTAAACCCTAGATAGATGGACATTTATTCAAACTACCTTCAAAATATATATGCTCATACCCATAGAAAAATATGATTCTCAACTTCAAAGAATGTATTCTGTGCAATGAACAGCAGTAAGTACACAGACTGCTGCTCTAAGTGCTAGAATTAAGTGATGGTTCATTGCTCAGCTATAAATAGGAGAATATATATAATACACACACATATATACATGTATATATGCACACACACACACACACATACACACACACACACACACACACACACACACACATATTCACCCATCCACGTTTTACAGAACTATGAAGAAGGAATGTAAGAGCCAGAGATAGAGAGAAGAGTTGAAAACTACTGTATTCTAGTAATGACACATCCATTACAACCACAATCCGATCCCATACCTGCTGAGGTTGCCTCCACTGCACCTGAACAAGATAGTACCTGTCACTAGTTAGTCATGAATGGAGGAAGAACTCATGAGTCACTAACTTCCCATGCTGAACAATTGGCCAATAGAGGATTCACATTATAAGATAGCCAAATAACAAACTTAATTAAAAATAAATTCTTTCTTATTTGCTGGGGATGCCTTTCTGTATGCTGTGTATGTGTTGCTCTGATTGAATGATAAATAAAGTTCTGATTGGCCACTAGCCAGGCCAATCAAGAAGTATAGTATAGGTGGGATAAGCAGAGAGGAGAATTCTGGGAAGTGGAAGGCTGAGTCAGGAGATGCTGCCAGCCACCACCGCCATGAGAAGCAAGATATAAAGGTACCGGTAGGCCACAAGCCATGTGACAACTTGTAGATTAATAGAAATGGGTTAATTTAAGATATAAGAACTAGATAGCAAGAAGCCTGCCACGACCATACATTTTATAAGTAATATAGGTTTCTGTGTGTTTACTTGGTTCTGAGTATCTGCAGCCCTGGTCGGACTGGAGAAATCTCCAACTACACTTAATAATCAAAATTTACATAAAAATTGATAAATAGTTCAGAATACTAATCTAGTGTTGAAGCAAATATGTAATATGAGGGAAGCTGCAATAGAAGGACTTTTGGTAGGTGGGTTGTGATGGTTTTCAGTGCTTGTTACTAGTACAAGTATTCTTATGAGCAAAGAGCAGGACATCAAGCTCTTTAATGTGCAACAGTAGACTTTCACATGACTCCTTTGGGATAACTAGTGGTAAGTTGGTTTACAGCTGTAAAAATATTGACTGAGAGTTAACAAGGCTGGTGATGCCCTCGGCAGCAGCAGAAGACGGCAGTAACTATTAAATGATTATCACCCAGCTTTCTATTTATCCTAGAAATGGCTTATGGAGAGAATTCAAGTTTTAGAGGGTATAATGTCACTTTAGGCAAGCTCTCTTCACTTGGAATTCTTTGAATGAGAATCACTGTCTTTACTTACTCTAAATACTGCACTCCATACACTATACAAGTTTACCATAACTTTACTTCAAAGCTAAAGAATATTTTATCTATTTTTGGATGCTTTTGCACATTCAGTTGTGCTAGTCTATAATATATGCTTTCCTTCAGAAAATGTGCTTTTCAGCACACTGCCAACTAGTAAAAATTACCATCTGGTCATGTTCAAAGCAGCTCTTCCTTCTTTTTCAATCCAGCTCACCCCCAATCCACTCAGAATCACATTCTTCACGTACTTCTAAAGCTTTTGACTCAAGGTCAGAGGAAGCAAAGTACTGCACTTTCTTTCTAGGAAAAAAGCTGACTCGTATAGACTCCACACTATTGTACACTTAAGCTTTCTTGTTAAATTAAAAATTGGAGACTGAAGCATTGAGGGCGACCTCTTGCTGATTACTGATGACAAAATGACTTTCCTGGACTCACTTGGGTTTCTATCACATTAGAAACTCATAGCACATAGCCTTCCTCACATTTTGGGTACCAGCAGAGTATCTCATTTTAAGGGACAACATTTCCATCAAATTGCAGCTTAAATTAAGCTAATTCTATCATTCCCAGAGTAACCATAGTATACCACTTATGAAGGTCAGCAGACCCACTTTCTCTCCTAATCTTACATTCTGAGGACTGCCATAGGTACATTAAAATGCTCTTAAGCTGATTGGATTTTCTGGCTAGGTTGAAAGGTGGCTAGCAGGTGATTTCCACAACAAGTGTCACAAGAATGAGAGAACTTTTCATCCCCCCACAGAGAGATTTATCCTCCAGAACACAAGTCTGACTTAAGTTACTTAAGGTGTAAGTCAGCTTCCTCTGGAACCTTTATTCATAAACTAAAGGAGTTGGATTTTAGGAACTAAAGTATAAACCTGCATAAGAGATTTAGTTTAATATTATTGGAAGTCTCGATATAAATAAAATAAAAGGTAGATAATAAAAGCATGAAAAACTGGGCATTTATTTATGTGTTTATTTGATTAGTGAGTGAGATTTTTGAGACAGAGTCTTACTATGTAGCCCTGACTTGCTAGAAACTCATGGAAATCTTCCTGCCTGCACCTAAGTTCTGGGATTATGATTATTGATCACCACACACTCACCTGGAATGTTTTCATTAGTCAATCAGATCATTTTTCCAATTTGAATGACTAGAACGTGTTCAAATCTCAGAGAGCTGATTACTTATATGACTTGAAGAATTTATAGCAACAACAAAATGCAGCAATCTTTGTAGAATTTGGCTACAGAAAAATATTCCATGTAAATATTCTTCTTCCACAACCATGGCTAATGATACTTGGAACATGCTCAAAAATAAATTTGAAGGAATCTTTTTAGGTATCTCATCCATTTTAATCCTCATACCAGTTCTATAACTTCAAGAGTGTGTATGACAATGTATACTAAGCAGTTTTTTTTTAAATCATACATATTTGGCAACAACTTAAAGTCAAATTTAATCATCCTCACAAATGTTTTCATCAAAGGTTGATGAAATAAATAATAACTGGGGAATCTGCAGATTCTAAACTTGGTAGAGTATTTTCTTTTTCATGGATGGACACTGTTTTGCAACATAAAATGTCTAAAATATCATAAATTTGATAAAAGGAATTTAAATTTAATTGTCAAAAATATAAGGGCCTAAAAGCCCTTTATCTACTAAATGAGTTGACCCACAGAGAAGTAACTGACACATATTAACCCATATATTTTATTGCTTAAAACAAACACTTGTGGTTTTCAGATTGTCCATAGATTTCCTAAGCAGGTCTGCATTCTGGGTTGATCTCCTATCGGTGTGTATGACCATTTGAAGGGGCAGGAGTTGCTACAGTGTTTGCACTAGAGAGAAAGCACCTACCCTGTTGCTCTGTCCACATGTTGGGTCCCTGACATGGTCTCTCTGTGGAGGCAGGACTAGTGAAGATACCACAACACATGAGCACTTACTCATGTTTCACACTGTACTGGGCTTACACCCAGTTAGAGATGCTAACTTGTAAAACCTGTGCTTAGTAATGAAATGCCACAAATTTGTGGCAGAACCCCTTAGAATGAGATAATTGATGTATACGTTTCTCTATATGGTATGTAGGATCATTGTTCCTGAGGATTACATGGAATGGCAAAGATGTTGTATTTTTTATACATGCCATTCCCTCTGCAATGCAGTTTCACTCCTAATGAGATTTAAAATGCACCAGTAACTCTCATGGACTTGTCTCGGTTAATTGGCTATACACTAAAAACTTCATATCAAATATATGTTAATACACTCTTTTCTTTTGAAAGTTTTCAGATGTCTATTCCTCTTTTAGTTTCATAACAGTTCATTGAAATTTCATGGTATTTTACATTCATTCAATAATGTAGAATATTTAAGAAATATTTTATTGTAGTAAACTATAGTTAAAAATTTTAAAAGTACTACCAACTGTATGTGAGATTAAAAATTAAAATGTGTTAAGCTTTTAAAAAAACTAGATAACAGCAAAATAATCACTAACACTTATTGACCTATTTCCTACACCAAGGGCATTGATTTGAAATCATAGATTTTAATGGAAAACCCTCCAAGAAATAATCAATTATTATAATAAATGAAGAAACATGTGTTTTAAGTGAAAAATGTTCCCCATAGGCTTGAGTATTGAAGACTTGAGTTGCTGTTAGTTCCCGGTGAATGGCATTGTTTTAGGAGGTTACAGAACTTTCATAAGAAGAATCCTATCTGGTGGACACACAGCACTGGGTGGCTGGCCTTGATAGTCCATAGTTTCATTCCATTTCCAGCTCACTCCATATTTCATGTTTGTGGTTGAAGATATGATCTCTAAGCTTCCTACATTGCCATCTGTTGTCATGCCTGCACAGCTATTTTGTACTGCCCTTCTAAATCCATAAATGAAATAAACCATTTATTCCATTAACTGCTTTGGAAATAATATTTTATAATATCAGCACAAAGTGACTAATACAGTACCCATTGAGTCTTCTCACTGGCCCAAGCACAGTGACTCAAGCATATTTACCATGCAAAACAAGGGTTTTATATTACCTTCACTTTCATCACATGGATAATGACTGCACCATCAAACATGTTTTCTCTTTTTAATCAATTGACTTTAAGTCAACAATGTTCATTTAAATACACTCTTTTCAGGTTTTATGTTTTTCACACATTGATTTTCACATTCACTAAGTGTTAGCCTTTATTATTTCTTGTGTTTCAATTGTTACACACTTCATTGCGCTTTTAAGCTTTGTATTTGAAAAGTACCCTATATGTTAGTAATATAAAGACTTTCCAATCCACCCCAGTGACCTTGTAGCTCCAGCAAATTACCACCTTCTATAGCACTGCGGACACTCTGTTACATCTTTCGCTTTGTCCTTTAAAATAAGCCATTCTTCCTATACTTGCTTCAAGGACTAGAACCATGGCCTCAGTCTTCCTATCTTCCCCTGTAGCTCAATCCTTCTACATGAACTCCCGACCAGTCCACTCCCTTCTGTAGTTACCCCTGGTAACTTTTTTCTCTAACACTTAATGTCAGTTGGATCTTCTGCCTCTTTTTTTCCACCTCTGAAATATTTTTTTTTACTTAAATGACATTGAAAGCATTCCGTCTTGAACGTTTCATTGGGATTCCCATCCGCCGCATAACTGCCTTTGTTTCCATGTCCGGCTGTCATTCCGAACTAGTGTAAAAGCAAGCGCTCACATCCTCTTTATAAATCCAGTCCCTTTCCTAGTCCTGTCTTTTAAATGTTCTTCTTCCTAGGCATTGCTTTGCTCACTCTTTTCTCCTTTGATCCTTATTTAGCCAATAAACTATGTCGCCTGTTTCTTTCACTGTCTTTTCACTTACTCAAGGTCTCTCAGCTTCATATCTTGCTCTTCCTTGCCATTCATTTTCAATTTTATGGTTGCTGCAGGCTGATCTTTCTTTCCCATTGTTCATTACGTGTAACACTGTCATTTCAACTTCCTGAAACCACAACTCTTTCCTTATACTTCAATGTCCATGTACTTTCTCTTGATCATCAGATCTGAATCTGGCTAAGATCTGCCACTCTAGATTCTTCATTAAGAAAGGTCAACGAAAACATGTTTGGCATCAGAAAAAGCCACATTCTACATGATGACATGTGAACACCAGTGTACTTTACTGATTTGCATAGCTCATATATCAACACTTAAAATCTCTTGCTCCAGAAGTTAATGAAAACTATGATATTTAATATTTCTATAAGTTCCATGACAAGAAGTGCTCTGAACTTGCCTCCTTGAAATATTTCTTACTTCCATGATTGACAAGGCACACTGCGTTTTCAACACCCCCACACTAGTAAGTTGGATACACACTTAGTTCTTTTACATGTAGTTTAATGCTGTCACTCATATAGAGGAATATATATATATATATATATATATATATATATATATATATGTATATATATACATATATATATATATATATGTATATATATATATATATATATAATCACCTCCAAGGTCATATGTATGTATGTGTGTGCATAAAAGAGAGAGATATGGAAAGAGTAAGTGTAAGAAAGAGAGACAGAGGACAGAGACAGCTTGTGCATTTGTGTGTGTGCCTGCATGTGTGTGTGTGTGTGTGTGTGTGTGTGTGTGTGTGTGTATGTGTGTGTATGTACCTGTGCATGCGTTAAAACTTCTAAGCCTAGTCCTTGATGGAAAAATGTCCCACCACCATGTACAATCTCATTTTTATTAATTAATTAATTAATTTATATTATTACTCTTTTAATATTTCACACACATATGCAATGCATCATGATCATATCCACACCTCACTTTTCACTTCCAACTCTCGCCAGAAACCCCACTTCACTCCCTCTCAACATCCTGTCTTCATTCAATAAATAATTGATTCATTTATCTTTTTTAAATCCATTGAGTCCACTTAGTTCTGCCCATATGCTCATTATCATACTTGGTCATGGAGAACCTAACAGTGGCCACACTCCTAAAAAAAAATGCACCAACTACCAATAGCGTGGGAGCTGTGCTCCCCTCCATACTGGAATCTTTAAGGAAACTGATCTTGTACAGGTCTTGCACAGGTAACCACAGCTGCTGGGAGTCCATGTGGGCAGCAGCCATAACCAAGCCCAGAGAGCAGCCTTTCACACAAACCCTCTCCATGCTCTATCCACTTACATTCTCCTATTCTTTCTGTCCCACCTCTGAGATGCTCCCAGACGCTTGGGTGGAAGAAGATATTGATAAACAAACATGTTCCATCTATAGCCGAGCAGTCAGCCAGTCCTTCTCAGACCTCCAGACAGCAATCTTCTCTGACAAAGTAGAATATAGCATAGACCTATGGCTACAAACATAACTGTTTAGAAGGCCATTGGACAACATGGCTGTTAGGAAACAACATCAATAGAGTCTCCCCTTAGCCTGTGACTTTTCTAGTCACAGGTTTTCACAGCACCAGACCTGAACTCATCACTGCACTGAGAGAATCTTTGAACTAAGATATTTTTATGATTTTTAACTGTATATAAACAGAAGTATATGCTTTTATGGAAATGGAACATTTTTATCAAATAGAGCATTTATTAACTACTGCACTGTGTGCTTTAATTCTTTTTCCTTCAATTATCTCGAAAAAGGAAAAAGAATTAAAGCACACATTTTTACCCTAATTTTTGTTAAATGTGAGTGTGTGTGTGTGCTCTTAAATACATAAATACAATCTGGTCTGTATAATATTACTTGTATGTATGTTTTCAGGGCTGATCATATGGTAAAGGATAATGATATGGGTTGCTCTTTCTTGGGGAAGATGATTGCTCTCACATCAGCATCATTTTTTAGTTGCCTGTTGCTCTTTGTCCAGGGTTGAGGCCTTGTGTGTTTATTCTGGTGAACATTACCATGTCTATTGATGTTATCCTTATATAGGTTCAACACCTATTAGTATTTCTCATTTGCTCTTCATTTGAAGTTTACAATATTCTATCACTATTGTTTTAGTTAAAACAATTTCAGTGGCTCAGTTATATACTTAAGTTCACATGTTTATTAATGATGGGGTGAAGATGTCTATGGGTGTCAGGCTCCAGGGACTTCTCCAACAAACATATGAAATGCAAAACTGACAATCATCCTGATTGTCCATTAATCTTCCAATGTGAGACAATTAGCTTAGCACATCCTCTACCAAATTAATTTTTACTCTTCTTTCTTCCCATGCAGTTAATGATTTATATGTACTGAAGCAATGTAACTGTATACATTCTACATTGACAATCCTTGTATAATTTTGCATTTTACTTTTTGATTTTACATTGTGTGTGAGAGTGCATGTGTATGTGTATGTGTGTGTGTGTGTGTGTGTGTGTGTGTGTGTGTGTGTGTGTGGACTTTTTGTGGGCACTGTGGGAGAGAGAATGGAGGATATGCAAAATCATGAAAAGTAGAGCCAGAATGTGACAATAATCCTCCAGCTACCTGTATTCACAAAGGAAGTGATATCCACACCCCTTTGACATTCCTGCTCTCCTATGCTCATTGTTGTGTATTCACAATAAACAACATACGGAAACTGACGTTAAGTATCTAGTGATGGATCAATAAAGATAGTGGAAAATATGATGCCAGTAAGACAAAGCAAGGGTTAAAATAAAAGGAGATATTACCTCATTGACATGGAAGGAATCTGGAAAACATGACACCGAGTGGCATAAATAAAAACTAGAAAGGAAAGAAAAAGTTCACCTCTATGTAGAGTCCAGAAGTAAGTAAATATATAAAATAGGATGGATATTACTAGAATAGGGTAAAAGAAAATGGAAAGTATATCTAATGATATAAACTTTCATTCATACAGGATGAATGATACTAAATAACAAGGTTGGAGAGATAACTCAGTGGGGAAAAACACATATTATTTTTGTAGACAACCCAGCATACATGTCAGGCACACTTATAACTGCCTATAACTCTAGCTCCAGATGATCCAATAATCCTCTCTCCTCATATGCAGACATACATATAAACAAATAATAAAAATATTAAAAATCACCAAATGACCACATAAGATAGAAGTTATATTACAGAACATACATATATTTTTGAAAAGATTTTTATATCCTCTTACATAACATGTAAACATAAGTAACTAAAGGAGATCATAGATATGCTAATTTGCTTAACATGGCCATAATGTCATATGGGTATTTATATAAAAGTAGCACATTGCATAGATCAGATATGTACAATACAAGTGTGGATATTCATGCAGATATCCTATAACATTGATAACCAAATGTAATATATGGGGATGCCAAAATGTCTCTGTAACTAGGAGTGCTTGCTGATATGCCTAACAACCCAAGTTCAGTCCTTGGAACCCACATAGTAAAAGGAGTGAACAGATTCCTTCAAGTTATTCTCTGACCACCACATGCATGTTGTGGCAGGCACATAATCACAGGCATACATACTGACTAAATAAATAAATCTGCAAAAATGAAAATTTGATATGTAGATTACAATTCTCAACCCTTGAAAAAAATTACAATAAAAGAGAGGGTGTTTATAATTGTTTCATTGCCACTAGAAAAGCAAAACTAAAGCTTAGGAGTTGGCTCAGAAGTTAAGAGCACTTGCTTGCTGTTCTTGCAAAAAGCCCAATTTCTGGTTCTGAGTACATCAGATGGATCATAGTTGCCAGCAACTCCAGCTCCAGGGAATCTGGCACTCTCGTGGATTCTACAGACATTTGCATTCATAGGTACAAAAACCCACATACACATACATTCACACAATTAAAAAATAAAGTAGAATAGGAACAAAGCAAAGATTGAACATACAAGGGACAAATTAAATAACCTAATAAACACCAATTCATTAGTAAAGTCTCTGTCCACATAATAAAGTCCACATCTTGGACCATTGCAATAATAAAATGAAAACAGCAGAGCAACCTTGACTCCAGTACCTGCCTTACTAATGAAGTGTTTTGCTTATCACAAATGAATGCATGAACCAGGATATAACTATTACAATAAAATAAAGGCAGATAAAATTTACCCCAAATTCATAGGGTTTTAGATATCTTGGTTGTTTTGAAACTTAGGATTTGTTCACCACATTTTAAGTTAGTATTTTTGCTTGCCAGGAACACTTTTGGGCATTGAAGCTTCCCCAAGTAGATATTACTTCAACGGTTGCATTTCAAATATTGTTTTTATTCATGTCTATTTTCAAGCATGTTAAAAATGGCATCTTGCTGAGGTGATTCCTTAAAATGTCCACCATTCCTGGGCAGGCAAGATGACTCAACAGGTAAATCTCTTTCATCCTGCTTTGGCTAACACTAATAATGTAATTAAGGCATAGTCACTAACAGAATATTCAAGACTCCTCCTTACATTCTAACGATATTGATGTTACATGCACAACATGTTGTTTCCAGAACAGGATATCCATATATTATCAATGTGAAACTTCTACAACAGAGCTCACATATACGGACATACACACAGAACCTGAAAACCTAAGCATCATACATTTGTATTTTTAGATGATAAAGTAATCATTATGCTTCCCATAGTATATACAAGTTACACTAAGATTATTAGAAAAGGTGAGTTGTTTAATCATAATTACAAAATAAGTTGTGTTGTAAGTTTTTATAAAATTGTCAGATAAAGATAAGGACTGAACTCACTCCTTTACAGAGAAAAACTCTGCAAGCAACTAAGATTTTCTCACGATTGGCTTATAGACAATTCTAAAAAAAAAAAAAAAAAAAAAAAAGTCCTGGGATAAGAACCATCTCAAGCTGGCAGTATTTACTGGCATGTGCCTCTTCCGGCTGACAGTCATTTCATTTTGAGCTACTTTTAAAGAAGAGAAAAGAAGCATAAGGAGTTCCAAGTTTTAATAATTACATTGTTATGTTTCTTAAAAGTTATCACATGACACAATGCTCACCTCCAAATGGATCAAAGACCACAACACCAAACCAGATACATTGAACCTGATAGAGAATGTGGGGAATAGCTTTGAACTCGACACAGGAAAAGACTTTCCGAACAGAATACCGTTAGCACAGGGACTAAGGTCAACATTGAATGGGGCCTCATGAAACAGAAAAGCTTCTGCATAGCAAAGGGTACAGTTATCCAGACAGAGCTGCAGCCTTCAGAATGGGGGTAGAGGGACAATATCTAAAAAAAAAAAAAAAAATGTAAAGAACTTGAAAAACAGGTTATCAAGAAAACAAATAACACTGTTTTAAAAGTGGTACAGATCTAAACAAGGAGCTCTCAAAAGAGGACTCAAATGGTTGAGAAGCACTTAAAGAAATGACCAACATTCTTACCCATCAGGGAAAGGAAAATCGAAACACTACTTTGAGATTCCATCTTACCCTCATCTGAGTGGCTAAGACAAATAAAGCAAATAACATTTCAGGATAGTGAGGATGTGGAGTAAGGGGAACACGCAACCAAAGCTAGTGAAGAGTACAAACTTGTACAGCCACTATGGAAATCAGTGTGCTGATTCCTCAGGAAAATGGGAATAGATCTATCTCAAGATCCAGCTATGCCATTCTCAGGTATATACCCAAAGGATGCTTCATCCTACCATAGGGACACTTGCTCAATTTTGTTCAATGCTGCTCTATTCATAGTAGTCAGAAATTGCAAACAACCTAGATGTCCCTCAACATATGAATGAATAAAATGTGCTACACTTACACAATGGAATAGTACTCAGCCATTAAAAAATGAAATCATAAAATTCACAGGCAAATGGATAGAACTAGCAAAAAAAAAAAAAAAAAAAAAAAAAAAAAAAACCATCCTGAGTGAGGTAACACAGACACAGAAAGACAAACACAGTATGTATTTGCTTATATGTGGATATTAGCTGCTAAGTCAATGATAAGCAAAGTATAATCCATAGAGGGTAAAAAGAAAAAGTGCATTGGAGAAAGACACAAAATCTGGATGGATACATAAGAATGTAGTTTCTCCAATGATCAATGAGTAATTTTGAGGAAAAGAAGCCCCAGGACAATGGTAAAAAATCAAGTGTAAAGGTTATACAGTAAACATTTGCATAGTTAAAATACTTCTGGAAATATTCATTCCCCAAAAAGAGGCAGATTAAATGTAATCAACCCCTGGGGTTGAAAAGCTAATAATGAATATCAACCATGCCCTAGCTTCAGGTTAATTACTGAATATGCAATACATAGTGTACTGTATATTCTGATTGTCAAAGATAAACAATAGATTCCTTTTACCTCAACCTCACAATCATATGCAACATTGACAGTTCACTTCTTTATGTAGTAGCATATTTTTGTACATCAATGTGACTTAATGGCCCATATTTAAATCACAGAAGTTATTGCATCATGTTAGGTAAGTGCCCAGCAAGAGTGAACACCTCAGGATGGGAAAACAGGATTGCTGTGTAACATTGTCTCATTTACTGAGCAACCTAACCTGGAGCCATGTTTGAATTGCTTAGCAAATTGCTCTTTCCTCAATCCAAGGAAGAATGCAAGAGCAGTACTCACTGAGCACATCGTGAGTGTGCAGAGTATCTTTACAAGCACTTTCCTTAATGACTGCCACATCAGCATTACAAGATTAGTCCATCTCTAACAGTATGAAACAGAAGTCTGGGAAAAGGTTTATAACAGCATTAAACTGCCCCTGAACCCACATGTACAAACTATATCTCTGGCAAAGAAATGTCCATCCTACTCAGAGCCCGACTGTAAATGAATTCTGGGATTCAATTAAACACTGTTCTTGAAAACAAGAGCTTAAGTGGAAATTCCTTACTGGCATTAACACTAATAGATGAAATAACAATGTTAAGCCCACATCTAGACCGTGGTACAATCTGTGTCTGCTGCAGTTAGTGCTAAGCTATGCATCCACAAGTAAAACATGAAATGGATTTGTTTCTATTCACACTAACAAAAACAAATTTGTATTGGCAAGGTAAATTTAGTGATTTTTCTGGTAACTTCTACACAGTAGCCGTCTTAGATTTCTTTAATTACACGTATTTATTTTTTGTGTGTGCAAATATGCATACATGTATGCATGTCAACATATGCATAGACATGCCAGAGAACAACTCAGAACAGTTGGCTCTCTCTGCACAATATAGATCCCAGAGATTCACTCTGGTCATGCGGCTTATAGGCAAGTGCTTTTACCTAGTAAGCCACCCTGCTGGCCCAATGGTGGATTATTTCTCCTAATTTGCATATTGTTCTAGACTTTCAAACCTCCTCACCAGAATGGATAGATTAAAAGTGAAAATGAAAAACTATGTATAGATTTTTAAATGTACTTGTATCTTTATATTAAAGTTTCATATCTGAATTATGGTATAGACTTGCCTGGACATCAGCTGAGAATCATGACAGAACACTAGCTTGGTGGGACATTAACTATCTTTTATAAATGTTTGAAATCGGAAATGGAGAAAAAAATCTTTTCCTTAAAACTTCAAATTCAGAGGAGAGATACGAGAATATACTCCTCTCTAAGAGTGTTCTTTATTCTTAGAAGACTGTCAAGGCTGCAGGGAAGGATCTATATTAACAGCAGTGTGGGAACCAGGTTTCAACAACATGTGGGATAAAGTAGAATACAGCAGATTCTTCTCTTGCTCTTACTCTGTATTTTAAACAATGGCAAAGACTAGCTCTGCTATTGCTATTTAAGTTGAAGAGATAAGGTAGGTGATCTGGGGACAAGCAAAGAGAACCATTGCCTTCCTGTGCTTTATGTTTAGACTCTCTGTTCTACATAGCAGGAACACATTTTCTTACAAACTTCTCAAGCATGACACAGAGTGACTCAACACAACGTAATGAAAATACAGTGTGCCTAATGCAGCAAGTGTCAGTGAGGGGATAAGACAGAAGAGGCCAGAAGAATAAAAATGTACCCATGTCCAGGGAAATAAAGGCAGAAAAGAAGGGATCCTCAACAGGGTAAATACATCTAACATTATTCCTGACAACAAAAGACATCTAGTGACTCCCTCCAAATGAGCTTCCTTTACATGGACCACATCACTAGCTAAGTGTTTCAATGTATTTGAGGAAATAAGCATATCTATAAGTCTTTGTCATGAATATGTCCATGCAAGCAACAAGAAGCCGCAACTGCAAGAGGAGAACTGAGAGAAAGCTAGTACATAAAAAACACAGCTGTATTAAAATGCTATAAATGTTTCTTACTTACAAGTAATATTTTCATTGAAAAAAATAGTATGGAGTAGATTCAAGGTTATTTAATAAATATCATGAAGTATTCATTGCAGGGAGTGTCTGTTCATAAAATTCAGTGATCTGTTCTCAAGCTGAAGGTAGCCTAAGGTACATTAGAATGTTAATCATCTCTTTATTATTTCTTTATTTATTCTACTATAGAGACATTAGTTTTTTTCACTGTTTTAGAGAATTTTTACTGTCTCTCTCAGAATATTAACTTGTCTAATATCATAAGAAAGTTCCTGAATGCAGGCCTTAATCGAAATAAAACTTACATTACACTGAGTAAAATTAAAAAATGTCTACTCTAGTCTAAAAGATAATGAAGAATATGATAAGACAACTCACATTTTAGAAGAACATGGTTCTTAGAAGCTTAGGACAAAAGGTACAGAAATGACAAATACATTGTATGAAATTCTCAAAGAAGTAACAAAAATGTGTATATTTATGCCAGATGAATGATTAAGATCTGAAATATACAAAAACTTAAAATTCAACAATTAAGTAATCAGCCCTCTCTGAAACAATAGGGAAACAGTCTGAATGGAAATTTCAAGTAAGAAAACACAAGGTTTGTGGATAAAAAAAAATGGTTGCCATCAGAAGTCATAAAGGAATTACAAAACTAAACAGCACTGAGTTCACTTCACACCTGTTAGAAAGGCCCTGCTGCATGTATAGCCCTGACTCCCAAAAATGATGGTGAGGAGCCGGGCAACCAGTGCTATGCTACCCATTGCCATTGGTGCTGAAAACGGGGTGTCACAATCTGAAAGTCAGCTTATGAAACTGAACTTATTTCCTCTTGTGGTCCAGTAAGAGAATTTGTTATTTATCCACAGGCTTCAGAATTTGTATTCACCCAAAGCCTAATCACAGAGTTTTAGAGTAATTTACTTATCATTGTAAAGACTTGGAAGAAAACAGAGTGGCCATGGTAGATTTCCGACAACTGCGTATTATTCTAGCAACCCACAAACAGACATGGGATGAAAGAAGCCAGGAAGAAAATCGTCAGGCTAAATATTCCAACTAAAAGACAAAACTAAAGACATAAAAAGGTGGGGGCTGTGAATATGTAAAGCAGGAAGGATTTTGAAAGAAAGCTGATATTCTGGTTGTAGCTTTCTTTGCTTGAAAATACAAAACACAGAGATCATTTTATTGAAATTGCAGGAGATGAGAAATAAATGTTCTGGAAATGTGCCTGTAGGAAATTTTTACTGTATGAAAATTAAACTAGAAAGAAATTACTTACTGTTCCATTACAATGTACTTAAAAAACATTATAACTAAACGATACCTTTTAAATGAAAAGTGCTCATATAGTTCTGATACAATAAACGCGTAGGATGTGACTAGTCTTGGAAAGAGAATGCTTGTTTTCCTGTCACTCTTCTGCATTCCAAAGCACACTATTAATGTAGGTTAATTTCCCTCCATTTGAAGCAACTTTGCTTCTAATCTATGCTATTTCAAGGGTGGGGAGATAAATCTGACAGTGTAAATGAGGAATTACAACTCTGACCTTACAGCATGACATTGTTATCTACAAACATCTTGGGCCACAGCTATTCTAGGACACATGCAGACAGAAGGTTGCAGGTGTGACATGCCTTATGTAAGCATTTGAGCACTGGACTGGGGGGACAAATGTGGACAGTGGTTCAATTTTATATTTTTGAGAAATAATACTGAATTCAGAGATGCTATTATTTAAGATGTATATGAATTTTTAATTGTTTTTTATTAAATCAACAGATACACAGATGCCCACTCATGAAAACTGCATATAGTGATGAACCACTGACATCGATCCCACGCTACTCTTAATGCATTTCACTCTTTCCCAAGGACAAGGCACTTGTTTGAAGATTATCTGGATAGCATTCAGGAAACAACTAAACAGAACAAATGCAATGCATATAAAGTCCAGATTCCAAATGGACTAGAGTGACAGGAAGACAGCTGTAATTTACAAGAAATTATACAGCTTCTAGCAGAGTTATCTCTGGATTTACACAACAGTCACTTTTCTGTTGGTTTGTCACACAGTACAGTGGGTTAAGGAAGTGGGCAGTCACAGTGTACCAATGGGTGTATTAGTTACAAGCAAAGTTGGAATACCAAATGTAGCTATTATATTTTTAACTGCATAATAAGTGTTAATTTGAAGCAGTAACCTCAAAACTCACTTCTGAGGGGCTATAGCAGACTGATACATATTTAATGTTGCTGAGATCCATTTCACAAATGAGAGGGAAAAGGTGTTTATGTATATCTAGGTGCTATAATGATTACTAAGGAGCAAAATGGAAGTATTCCCAAAATAAAAGGATGGGCCAAAGGAAGAACAAAGGACCAGAGTTTGGGAAAAGGGATAAATGAGGGGTAACTCCTACATACAGTAAGAAACAACACACTCCAGGGAGAGTAGACCACCTCTGCAGCAAAAATTAGTCAGCTCAGAACATTCTTTATTTCAACTTAAGTCTATTATTTTGATAACTGGTGTTTTAGATTTTAAAAATGTATTGAGATAGGGTAATCTCTGTTGTCTACTTGACTACATATAAAATCACCTTGGAGATATTTCAGAAAGGACTAACTTTGAGTAAAAATCCTGCCTTTAATGTGGGTGACACAATCTAATGGACTAGAACCCTGAACGTAAGTTTTCTAAAGTGAAGAAGGGCTCCAGCTGATGGTCTGTATTCAACTCAGTGCTTTGCATCATGATTCACCCATATACAAACAAGCATCCTCAGATTCCAGTCACTATAACCATGAGCCAATCCATTGCTATTCCTTCCCTGTCAGAATGGAATGTCCCCTTCAAACCAGAAAATAAGTTTCTTACCCTTTAAGTTGATTCTTGTTAGGTATTGGTCACAACAATGGGAAAAGCAACATACATATAAGTATTACTTTCATACACTTAGCATTGCAATCTTCATGATATATTATTATTATTCTCCACCAACATCAATCTAATAACAACAGTGAAAGCTATGCCATACAGAGAAACATGATAATAGATGCTGCCCATACATTAATCTTTATGAATCACCTCTATATTTGAAGGTATCTGAAAACATGTTTCATTTAGTAGAACAGGTTAACTGCTGGATGGTAAATTGGAAAGAAATATGAAAGTAAAAACGTGCAAACTTTAGGAGAAAACTACTTAATTTGGGGGCTATATGAAATAGAAACCATGAAATCAGTTTCAGGGAAAGGATGGACCTTAGTAAAGGTGATTGATATGCGTGATAAATACTATCAAAATATAGGTGCTTCCATGAAAGTGACAGGTTGTCTGCGAGTGTAATGAAGATGAGGGTAGAGGAGTATGTTTTACATGAAGAGTCACAGTAAGCTACAGATAGACAAAAACATGTGATGACATAAAAGAACTCAGACATTTTTATATCACCACCACATGTGTAGAATTATCATGATTTCATTCCATTACTCTACTACTGACTTCACTATTAATATTTTGTTCATGGAGATTTCATCTAGCCCAAGGGTGGATAAAATGCTTAACATTGGTCCACAGACAAAATATTGTAGTCTTTATGGACCAAAAGGAAAAGGTGACTAACTGTTCTCACCAAAAATTTAAATTTCACACTTTAAAATATTAAAAAAATAATGATAAAATAACAGAAATGATATAAGCATAAGCAGAAGAACCAATCTGGCTCATGAATTATGATTTCTCAACCCCTGACCTAGAAAGAACAACAACTTCATCATGACACAGAGATCAATCGTTTTGCACTCCAGCCACACTGTCTGCTCAGGGCTTAGTGGGTGCCTTCCTCGGATTGTAACCAACCTCTCAATTTAAGGCAGAAATATAGTAAAACCAATCACACAGTGACAAATGCAGGAGCACATATCTCTGTCCCTGACAATTTACAATATGTCAGCAAGCCTTCCCCATCTCGATGAAGTGACTATAAATCAATAAAATTCAAAAACAACACCCTTGGATGTGATTCTTTATCAGGGAATCCTATTACGTCTACATCCCCCTCCCCACCAAGTTTCCATGTCAAATGGTTTTTCTCCAATTTATTGTACAATGTTATTCCCACATTCCAACATCTTTTGACTGGACAGATACAACTGTTAACTAGATTGCAACTTTTCCTCGATGATTATATACTTCTTTGATAGTGTACTTGCCATACTGCATGGAGAGGCAATGTAGATGAGTAAATATGATCATAATCCATCTAAATATTAAAACATTTTGCTATCTTTGCTATCTGAGTTCCACATGCAACGTCTTGTTCATCTGGTCCTGAGAGTACTCATATCACACCGTAACCTTGGACTTTAATGTGCATTCCATCCAATCTGGACTTCTTTACTTCACAAGACAATCACAATGTGGCTTTTTCTTGGCCTGTGCACATTTTCATTTTCTAATCAGTTTTCTCAGATCATCCTACATCTTCCTTGCTATTCATTTCATTCTCAAGTGAGACGTCAGCTACCCAAAGAATTCCCTTGGCCCTTCTTCATTGTGAGATCCATTTCTTTCTACCTACTAGGTACACTCAAGAACACTGTAATATTTCATCTCCACAAGCTACATTAAACAGCTCTCCACGTAGGACATGGATCTGCATTTGTTTCTTTTCCCTCTGTACTTCCCTGTTTGCACGATAACAGTATGGCCTTTTTCATGCTACACATTTGCGTCCCTAGAAGCTCTTCCATTGCTTAAATCCCCTTAGTTCCTGGCACATACTTTCTATGGAAACAAGTTGGCTACTGTTTGTAGGCCTATTATTTCACAAAACTTTAAATTAAATAATTTTTCTTTTTATTCTCTGTATTTATCTCATTTTTCTATTTCTTTGAGCATTGTATTCATTGGAATATGCATTATTTTCTATCCTTAGAATTTTTTTTTTTCGTTAAATTGTGAGATGTTAGTTTTCTAAAAAAAAAAGTACTTGCTCTGGACAAAGATTTGTATAAACCTTTTATAAGGCAGTCTACAAAAAGATACTAAAAGATACTTTTCTGCCAGGAACACAATTCTACTAGGAAATAAGCCTTTCAAGTTATTCCTAGATCTGAGATTTGGAGCCAGGAAGCATTTTCAATTGGATGCAGCCTTTATTACAGGGAATAAAGGCATGCACTTTATGTGCTTATGGCTATTACCTCATTACCACTGTCTACACTGGAATTCCAGAATCTTAACTTTAGACGGGTTTGACTGATGTGATAGTAGCTTGAAAGCATTTTTATCAACATTGTCCAATGGAATAAGTGACCCTTCTAATTAACATCTTCAATTAAAAACCTAAATCTGGTGAAGAATATATTGCACATTATGCCAAATTTATGTTGGCTCACTATTCTAGAAAGCTTTCAAATTAATTTAAAAATGAGATGTTTGGTAATGGAAGAGATAAAAGCCCATGTTCATCAATTTGTTAGAACTTAATGCTATTTTAATATTCTAGTTTTTAGCTGATTATTAGAGTAATAAAACAAAAATTATTAAGTTCTAAGTAGCAACTATTGAAAGCTCAACATGAGTTACCAGAAGGATGATTAAGCATCCCTAGTGTTCCTTTACATTTTTCCAAACAAAAGTTGAAATTCCCCATCTTAAAGGCAAACAAGGCTGAGCCCCTCCTTTCTCTCCTTTTCAATATCTCTCCTGCCTGTGAGGACTCCATACCACCTTTGCTTCCCTTCATTATAATCCCTCAGTTCTTCTGCTCTCTCATAAAAACATAATGAAATCATCCTGCTCAAGTTCACATATATAATGTTCTCTTGGCAAAAGAACATTATTCTCAAAATCTCTGTACTGTCAGGACTTCAAGACCTTCACCTCCTGGGTGCCAACTCCTCCATGTGGTCCTTCTTGGATAGAATGAAAACTCACACTCTTATAATTCCCTGTTCCTCCTGCAAGATTATTTCCACCATCTCATTGCTAAAATATGTGTATCTCTGCCGTCCTTATCCCATTACAATACCAATTATTGGATAGCAAAGATGCTGGTCAGACTCCTTCACTGAGAATAATTCTTAGCTTAAGGCAAACACTTCATACATTTTCATTAAATAAATCAGTAAATAGTCTAAATGTTATTTTTTTTATTTAAAAGGGAAAAATCTCAGATGCTTACACGATAGTGTAGACTGGGAAATGCTGATTTTGTTGCATGTGGAGAACTGTGTGAAACATAGAGAACTACACAAATAAGATTGAATAACCCAGGAGTCAATGCAAAGTAAGTTGCACCTGCACTGAAGGACAAGAAGCATATCAGCAAACAAAGGAGGTAGCTCACCCGATATGGGGAGAAACTTTGCCCATTTTTATGTACCATGTACAATGGATTCTCTTGGACTCTGATGAGGAGCCCATGGAGAGGTCAATGTTATATCAAGCATCACTGTTCTTAACTACTTTTAGCAGAAGTGAATGTTTATGTCCTGGGTGCTGTTGAGGCAATTTCCAACAACACTGAACAGCTGTTTTCAAGATGTTTTCCCTCCAGCATCTCTCTCAGGCCTTCACCTGTTTCTTTGCCCTACACATGCTCTCTGGCACACATACATGGTAGATTTTATGTAATGTTTTTCTTTTAAAAATTAGAAAAGGAGCTAATCTGGTGAATGTGAGAAAAAAAATACTTAGGTATGGTAAGTTCCATGAATTCAAAGCCAACGTAGATTATATCTTGGGTCCCAGACCAGCAGAGCTATACAGTGGAGATCTTGGCTCAAAGAAAAAAGAAAAAACAACAACAAATATAAAACCAAATAGAAATTTGCCATGTGGAAAATATTTAAGAAGAAATTGAGAATAAAAGTAAAAACCAGCATACATGTCAATTACAAAGTAACATATATAAATAACTATAGTAATTCAAGGTGATTTGTGGTTGGATAAAGCTACAATTAATGAGCAGGTGATATTGTGTCTTATAATATGTTAATTTCACTACTTCCTAAATTTTCAGATGAATATTTTAGAGAAGATAGGACAGTACATGGAATCACAGTTGCTGACAGATAGGAACATGCATGCCCCTTACATCAGCATTGTGGTCATGCATACGGGCTTCCTAGTGGAAAGGTGCCAGATGCATTTTTAAGTCCCTTGAAACATCAATTGGCAACATGGGAATTCATATGTAATTCATGAGCTACTTAGGAAACTCAGTAAGTGACAGAAAGGTGATTCTGGGGCTTGTCTTTCTGCTGAGGTACATGTGGCATTAGAGATTGGTTGGGAAGGCAGAAAAGAACACTAGGATTAAGACGCACAAATTGGAATTGTTGATGAATTATTAAATAAACAAAAAAGTAAGCATGAGGTTGGGTGATTGGAGACGGGTAGAACTGTGAGGAATTAGGGAGAGGAGTTGAGTTTGAATAGGAGCAAATATATTGTATGGAATTATCAAAGAAGTGATGAAAATATTTATTAAGAAAAAAGCAGTTAGTTTTTTACTTTATAAATGAAGGGCCCCTACACTCTCCAAATATGAAGAAACAGTCTACTAAGAGACAGGAGTAACTCAGAAAGAAGTTTGAATAATTCTCCTATAAAAATTTAAGTTTAAATGGCATAAGTAACTATATTTGGATGATATTTAAAGAAGTTAAATCTAATAAGTGGTAAGTGAATAAATAGGTAAACAAGTAAAGAAATAGTAAGTTAAAATAATACTATGAATGACATTCACCCAAACATTGGGAACCATAAAGCAACATTGGGAAAAAATGTTATAAACTTCACCTCTTCTCACATGGAAAGGAATTGCCTTAGTATGCTTAGTAAGCTTGGCTTTGTGTTAATGTCTGCAGTGAGGAAACATAGGTGTGAAATATTATATAATTATTTCATATAAAAGTGCTCAACTTAATATGTGAAAAAAAAATCCTTTCTGTAGGAAAGGAAACAATAATACATGTTTTCCCTCTAAATTGTGTCTTAATCAGGAGGCATTCTAGGATACCCCACGTGGACTATGTACAGTGCAGAATAAAAGAGTTAGGCTACTTCTAGAAACAGACCTACAGGTTTTCAAACAGACTGTAAAATACATGATGCATCCACACAGTTCCATTTTTAAAGAATCTAAATTCTGAAGACACATTCTTTGAAAGCTTCATTGTCTTTAAATAAACCCACTTGCATTTTTAAATTGCTACTTCTTTTGTTTATCACATGCATTTCATAGGCTATGGAAATGGAGTTGTGCATGTAATCTGTAAGAATGGCTGAGTTTTGAATAATAGATATGTGCATTTATTAGTATAATAACTTTGAATCTCAAACTAAAACAAAATATGTAGCATAATTCTTTCATAGACCAAATCAAATTTGATTAAATTATCCTGCATATGTCTATGTTCTTATCTACACAATGTAAAATTCGTTACATTGAATCAGGCATGTCAGAAAGATTAAGACTTCCATTATATAGCAGAATTCAGGTTCACCATTACTTAGCTAGATGGTACTTGAAGGTCATGTCCCTTGGGATATACAAATAATCATCACTGGATATCTTCTATCAAATATATGAGTCCACCTCTCTGAAAATGATATTCAATTTTAAGAAGAATATACTTTCCCCAGCAACCTCAGGAAACATAAACTTTAGATGCCATTGAGACCTTTGAAGGGATTATTCTTAAGCAGAAGTGAGAACAAGGTATTTAATCTCAATAATCACAATCTTAAAGTTTTCTAGTTGAAAGGCTGTATCTACAAACCTTTGGTTTAAGGCTTGATATAATATTTAATTACTGATAGATTTATACAATCATGTTTATTGCTTGAATAAGAAAGCAAACCAACAAATAAAGGTCTAGTCCATACTAGGAAAGATTAAGAAGGCTGAAAAAGAGGATGAGGGGAAAGGAAATACCAGGAGGAACAGGAAGAGGGAAAAGAGGAAGAGGAGCTCTTTATCTATCCATCCTTTTTAGAACGTACGCATTTTCTCCTTGATTCCTCAAGAGAAAAACTGAATGGATAACAATACAACTAAAGATATTGCCTTAATTTAGTTACATCTAAAGATACCATGATAACATAAATAATTAAAGTGCTTAACAGGATGGCCAAATATCACATTTTCAAAAATTATGCTCCTTTACTGAAACACTATTCCATGATAAATATTGCACTGAAGTTTATGACTGCCAGACATTATCATATTTTGCTTTTGGTGCTCAATGCCTGACCTGAAATCTGGTCATGAAAATAGAAGATAAATGGTATTAAATTTTCCTCAATATTTAGTTTTCCAACATGCATAAACATTACTTGCTTTTCCAAATTTCTAAACCTTCTCACATCTAGCACTAGGGCTGGTATTAGGAATTTTAGCAGAGTCATCATGGAAACCAAACTGTTTAGAATTCCCTGTATATTTATAACTTGTAAAATTCATTACTATATTTAAATGCTGTATCAGTTTTGACAAACACTAAACCAGTACTTGTTTGAAAACTGGAAAACTGATATTCTAAAACAGATTTATGCATTTCCATTCTTCTTATTAACATTCTTGTTAAAGACTAGAAAAATAACATACCTTCATTGTATATCAGGAAACAAAATTACCACACAAAGATACTGTGGTAGAAATATTTTAACATGTTTATTAACAGCTGATTTGCTTTGGTTTTGAAAGTGAAATCCTGGATAGGTACTTTCAGAAAACTCTATCTTACTCCAAAATGCTTATTTTCACTGCTTTTGCAATATTCATCATAGTGATGGAATTGTTCCAATTGTTTATTCTCTTCATACATGTAGTATTCCTTGAGCACATGAGTGGGGAAAGAAAGAATCGGGACTGCTAAGGCTGTAGGCAATTTTTCACTTCTGAGTAAACCTGTTCCCTACGTTTCTCAATAGACTAGGCTCTGCAAGTCTTTCTGCTCTTCTCTCAGGTACTCCCTGGTTTTGCTTGTTGCCCTGCTAATACCATCTACACTTGGGGCATGCCAGTTCTGTACTATGAAGATTAAATAATACTTGGAAATTATGCAACTATCTTCTAATGCTTCCTTCAAAAATAAAACTGAATATTTACCTTACTTGCTGGTTTGGTTTGTCTTGTAATTTGTACTTTATTTTAAGACTCACATGTTTTCCATTTTTTCTTCATTAAATGATTGGTTCACTTTCCTATATGAAATAGTTTCTAATGTGAAATCCCTACAAGCAGCCCACATATGATCATAGCCCAAATTAGGGGATGCTATTCTACCTAAAAGTCAATGGATGACAATAGAGAAATATCAACATGAAACATCAAACTTTTTCAACCCAGTGTTGTTCTCTTCCATTTTATTCAGGCCCAGATGTGGTTAGGGGATTTGGGACCAACATTCTAATTTAGGATTCAGTCTATGTTTCCCTAGACAAGTTTTCTGTAAATGGTGGCTCTGTTCTTAGAAATTTAATATAGAAAAAAGAAACTGCTGGAGATTTACTGTAAGTTTATAGCAGTAATAATTTTATTTTAAAAGATACTAAGTAATTTAAAGTCCAATTTTAAATATTTCACATTGTGTTTCTGCTTAATCACACATCAAAAAGTTAGAAAGTAATATTTAATATTTAATGGAAGGTATTGATCTAAATACTTGGCTCCTTGTGCCTAAGAAATCTGTGTCACTCAATGTAGCTGCTAGAGAGGAAGCCAAAGAGCCTCATGCATAATATTAAAGCATTCCATTGTCTTTTCTATTGTCATTTTGCTCCTTAAATCATTGCCTATTTTAATTTATTCTTTTATAGAGAAAGATGATCACTTAACTTGCATTTTTATTGGAAGCTTCACTAAAGCTAAGCTTTGAATTGATTTCAGGGTACATGTTTCGAAAATAATGTTGTTCATCAAAGGAAAGAAGGGCTGATTGGTCAATACAGAAGAAAAAACAAAGAGCTGGCATAAAGAAGGTACTTATTTTTCTCAAATACCTTAAATACCCTACAAATTACTCCTTTCCTCGGACAAGTGAGAGTCCCAACCATGGCCAGAAGGACCCTGACAGCTCCACACAGCTCTTATTACTCCACTCACAGGGTTTCTGTTGCAGAAACTTTCTACAGAATAAATATATTGGAGGGAGAATATATATATATATATATATATATATATATATATATATATATATATATATCCTGTATTAATACGATTTCTATATTACATATTACCATAAAACAAAAGTAAAATGGTAACTTAGCTAGATGTTAATAAAAACCATATTGCCATGACAGAAGATTTTCAAACCAGACACCTCATTTAATTTTAAAAACTGATCTGTATGTATATATTCATGTATAACTAACCACACAATAAAACATGCATTTTTTAATATTTTCATATTTCCTTTAAAAATTCATTGAATAAAATTACATATGGCAGATGATGTTCTTTTTGAAGACTTTTTAAAATTAATAAGCCTACTTAAATACACACATATACTGAACATTTCAGAAACTAAGAGGCTTAGAAGGCTTAATTATATAACAATACCACACACAATTTCATCAGAAATAATATAATTTGTCCATACTCTTCCTGTTCATATATTTCTTCTCAAGTCCTGACAAAAACAGAAATAATGCTTAATCCTCTAGGGGGAATCATTCCAAGAGAGCCAGGTGGTTTTGTTTCTTGATCTGAGCCAGGGTCATCCTCAGCAACCTTAGCTGTCATGAAACTCACTATGTAGTACAGTACAAAGCAAATCTTCTAATTTTGTTTTGAAAGTTCAAGGATTACAGATGTGACCCACCCCACCTGGCTTTTTAGGAATTCTTTCAATAATATGAAATATTTAATTTCAATCTGCATTTAACCAGTAAACAATCTAAAACTAACACATTACTTATCACAACATGGAGTCAGAAACAGTAGCTGTGGCATCATACATTGAAAACGATACTACAAAATCTATGACCACTTTCTAATCCCTGAAACAAATTCCCAGATAGCAAGACTTTGCATCTCTGCTTCATCATTAACTTGCCCAAAACCACACTTGATGGACAGTAAGAGAAATTCAAATGCTGCATTTATTTCTGAAGAATATCATGTCCTTTAATATGAAATTTAAAATCATATAACATGGAACTCACTAAAGGAAAATTCAAAAGATCTCTTCAAAAATATAAAAAACTTAAACAATGTTATGCTATTGTAAATGCCCCCAAACACACACATAGCCATAACCTGCTGCATCAAAAGACACACATAGCCATAATCTGCTGCACCAAAACACAAACACACCCACTCAACTCCCCGCTCCACACACGAACATCCATTATTGCTGCATCAACACATACAGGAAGCCATAAGCTACTGTATCAAAATAAAAGACCTTTCAGAAAGGTAGGTTCAAATTTGATACACAAAAACTCACATCTTATTGCCATATATTTTAACCAATTCAGAAACACTATGGGTCACTTTGGAAAATCTTAGGAAAAGATTATAACAAACTATCTAAAACAGTGGCTCTCAACCTTCCTAATGCTGCAACCATTTAATATAGCTCCTTATGTTGTGGTGACCCTCAATTATAAAATTATTTTGTTGCCATGTCATAACTGTATTTTTGCTGCTGTTGTCAAACAATGTAAATATCTGATATGTGAGCTCCCACCCCAAAGTGGTTATGACCCACAGGTTGAGAACCACTGATCTAAAACATGAGGGCAAAAGCCTACACATTTTCATCAAAAAGTGGCAATCCCACTCAGCTTTCAGAGACTTAGAACGTGCTTGCCCCTACCTTGACCTTGCCCATTTCCCTGCTGACTCCCAAGGATCAGCAACATCAGTAGTCCTGGAATCCTTGTCCACATCCTTCCAGTGACACTTCCTTGTCTTCTGGCCATTGCATTTTAAAGTCTGCAGAGCAAGTTGGGGGTGGATGAAAGGACAATAAATTACATTCTTAAGGAAATATATTAGCACTCAAATCCCATACCTAATATCCATTGTGCATTTACAAATTATGCTGCTTACAAGGGCATACTTTTGAAAATTATGTCTTCCTTTGGAAGCCTCATAGTGGTGATTAATATAAAAATCTATCATCTTAAAACACATTTTCTAAATATTCCTCTGAACGTTTCTCTATCATTTTGTAATATACATAATTAAGCCTGTGAATGCTTTAAAATTGGACTCAAATACCCCTTGGAGTTCAACCAACAAAAAATTGTCCAGTAACAATATTTCAAACGCATTATTTAGGCAAATTGATGTGTCCAAAACACATTGTCGTCTTTGTAATATATAATAAGAGCTGAGTTTCAGGAAGTCACATAAGTTCATCAAAAGGACCTCCTAAATTATTTTCAAGTTTTGATCTAAGTGATTTCCATTACATTATAACTTTAATGAAACAGAAACTCATCATTTACAAAAACAAAACTTATACATGTAGTTATAATTTGAAAAAAAATATGAAAGTTAGAAAATTCTGCAATTCTAATTCAAATAAATACAATACATAGGGACAACTTATTAAGTTATATTCATCAATTGAATTAACATGAAATAATATATTTGAATGTTTATTTAGATGCTGTTTTACATGTTTATGAATGAAAAAATTGAAATAACTACCAAAAGAGATTCTATGTATTTACACATTGGAATAATGCATAATGAAAAAAAGGAATAAATTTTGAGTTACGTGTGCCAACATGTCTGATAATGTAAACATGAAATGTACTCAAACCTCATATTAAACATAAGCTAAAAATAAAACAGTATGATGAACATGACAAACATTTTACAACCAAGAGGAATCACGAGATTAAAGAGTTATCACAAAGAATTTAAAATCAGAGACTAGTCTTACAATGCTTTAGACATATAATATCCCTCCAATCCAAGTGATGTCTTAGTCACTAGATGATAAAATGATTCAGAGGTGAATGGGTCACAGGAGCCCTAACTTCATCAATGTGTATATCTATTGATGAATTTATGAATGGGCTGTTAGATGTAGAACCTTGTTAGATAAAGTAGATCCCAGAAAACATGTTGATGTATTTATTGGATCCCTGGAAACTTCTTTACTCTGTCACACTTCATCCCTCTTGGCTGCCACAAAGACAGCAGTGTTCTTAAACAATGAACTAAAATCTTGGAAACTAAGCCAAAACAATCATCCATCCTTGAAATTAATTTTCTCCTGGATTTAATGACAGCAACAAGTGAATAATCTAAATCCCAAATTGCTATTTGATTAACTGATAAAACATGTAGCCATGGAAAATAAAATTAGCTTCTTAAAAAAAATTTGTTCAAACTGCTATACAATCACCATTTTCCTGAAGTTCCCCTTTTTCTCTATTTCTTTTCATCAAAAAAGGTGAGTGTTGACTTAATCCCTTACTCATTGTGGGCTCAGAATACCAGAGCTATGGGGAGATAGACAGGCCATCTTATACTATCTCCTCACCTTAAATGAGCAAACAGACTGAGAATCTGATAATGACATTTCTAATTTGGTGTGTTATAGCCCAACGCTGAAGACAACATCAGTCTTAATAGTAATGGAAACTTATTACTAAATTTCAGATTATCTTGCTGTGCGAAATGTCTTACATCTTTTAGTTTTTTACTTCTCACAGAAGGCACCATTTTCCAACTGAGAAGGCTGAGACTTGGAGAAATATACAGTTCCCCAAATCTTGAGGGGAGTACTTGTGATATCAGAGTCTATGCTCTGTTCAGCTGTTAACTAGGCTGGGACTTAGTTCTAGACGGTCCAAATATACTCCAACACTGCTCTGAAAATGATGTTGAGACAAGGAAAAGGCTGTCCAGGATATAAATTTACAGTTATCTGATGCCAAATGGATACCTTCAATTTACAAATAATTAAAGCCTAAGCAATTTGACTCTTACATTAATTTTTAAAATTGCCAGTTATTTCCAAAGAGAATTGTGGTTTTTCAGGGAAATTCTTGAATACCCTCCCAAAACACTTAGTAGCAATGGTGATTTCACATTGAAGAAATAGAAAATAACATCATTTACAAAAAGCACCTGGTAACATTTAAGGAGCAAGAAACAAAGTCAGACATTCACAATAAACATTAACTAGACTGTTTCTTTGTTTGTTTCTTTATTTGTTTTGGTGACTTTCCTGGGGAAATGTAAACAAGTATCTTTTCACCCCAGATGGGACACTGATGCCAGATCAAATAGACAATTCTGTCTCTGTGGCCATTGGAGCATCAATAAGTTTATTGGGGGTACTTTCAAAAGTGTGAGTGATTGAATGACAGGTTCATCACTGGAAAACCTATCCCAGTCAATGATGACTCATGAAAGATGCATTCCTGGAGCTCCCTCCATGACTTGTAGGTAGGATCGTTTCCTCTGAGATTGTTTGGTCATTCTTAGAATTGCGAAGGAGCTGCTTGACATGTCTATGTGTCCTTGGCTCCCTGTGGGAGTCTATTTATCCTTAAAAGAGAAAGCTTTTAATCCCTGATAAAAAAAAAAAAAAGCTACACTACAGTGCCATGCAAATACAGGCCTGTCTGCTTATGTGTGCATTTTGAATATGTGTTCACATTTTAGCACTATGTAACTATTTTAGCATACACATTTTAAAATTCATACTCAATACTATAATTACCCATAATAAATTAGTTTCTTAAATGTACTTTATATAATAGTTCCACAATTAACTTTTTAGGCATATTTACTATATATACTATTTCCTGAACTTCTGAAAATTTTATGCATAGTAGTCCTTTTAATAGGTATAATTTTATATAGCACCATTTGAAAGGCCTTGCAAGTATCTACAGGAAAGACTGGCATGTAAAATACCAGCCACACTATATATTTTAGCAAAAAAACGTTAAGGAACAGATGGCTTTCAATGTCTTTTCATAATGCAGGGAATAATGAAGCCTTCCTCCCTGCACTGATGTTTGTGGAAAACAAATTTTGCCTAAATGCCAAGTTATGATAATACATTGTCTATATGCTGTCCCTGACATTCTCTAAATTTGAAACCCATTAACTTTCCTTGTAACATTGACATTAACAACCCTCTTTGTGCATTATAAAGCCAGTGCATTTATTGCTTATTTTTATGAAACAGAAACAAAAAACCAGAAAGGAGTATTCTAAATGAACCAGAAAATAAAGTAACATTTACCACTTACCACAAAGAAGAGCCATCAATTCCTTTAATCTTTTGTAAATAGTTTTATTCTACAAATTGTAAAATAAAAAGAAAGTGAAGAAAGTCTTTTTACTCGTGCCCATTACTTTTTAAACATTTGAATAACTCTTGATGCATACACAATTGTGCTCAGTGTAGTTTCCTGCTCACAAAGCTGATGGGCTCTCAGGAGTACATAGGTAGAACTCATTAGGTATTTCACTGGCAATGAGTCCAGCCTTACCTTGATCTATCAGTGTTCATCTTGGTCTTTTCATTGAAAAGAAAATAGACCTTAACCAAGGACTATTAATATATCTTGTCACATACATTAAAAGTTATTTGAGTTTCGCTTTGATGACTAACCAACAAATTCTATGGGATGGGATCATAGGTCATTGCCAAACTTAAGGGAAATATTGAAGTGAAGTTCTGGTATCTAAACTAAATTATTACTCAATGTAAGATTATGTGAGTTCTTCTAATGAGAATGTACCATTTAAAAAAAAAATCAATGTTAATAATGAGAACTCAAGAACTGTAATAGGTTCTGCTACAGTGTTCTTATGTCCCTAATATATGCTGAGAAGAGGAATTTGAAGACCTGTAAA
Source organism: Onychomys torridus (assembly GCF_903995425.1). Classification (NCBI taxonomy): domain Eukaryota; kingdom Metazoa; phylum Chordata; class Mammalia; order Rodentia; family Cricetidae; genus Onychomys; species Onychomys torridus. The sequence goes on from NC_050454.1 coordinate 53,192,201, forward strand.
ACAATGGGCACTTCCTGATCTCATTTCAGTTAATTCTTTGGACTTTGGTTTTAAAAGGTTTTATTCATGGAGGCTCAATAATTGGTCATCCTCAAATCATTTCCATCATATTGTTTTTTTCTTATGGAGCAAATAATCATGTCTCCTGGTAAATGATCCTTTACTTCTGGACAGCCAGCAGGTAGACCAGTAGTAAATTAAGTAGCTGTAGAACACCAGTCCTGAAAGCAAATGGAAGCTTCCTGCTCTTAGAAACACCTCCATGTCAAATAAGCTCTGGGTTCTGTCTGCCAGTACATTATAAATCTTCTGTACAGCAACAACTAGTAAATACTCACATGGATCTGCCAAATATTTTCTTTACTCTGGTTTGCAGACTTTATAACCAGCCTGGATATGTTATGATTTCTAAAAACAACAACAAAAAAGCAAATGTGTTCAAACTTGCTGCTTTGTTGCCATATAGAAAGGATGACTCCAGCTAGCCTCCAGCCCCAGTTTCAACAGCAGCTCTTTGGAAGCCTTTCTCTGTATGGATCCTTGCAAAGCTTCCTCTTGGCACCAGGCCTATTCACCAAAGTGTGTCTCTGTCTCCAGTGACAGAAGGGTTATGTAATGAGCTTCCAGGTTGATGGCTTTTCCGATGAGCTGACCTATAATAATGCAGCTCCTCTGAACAACTCTTTCAAACCAAAGTTCAAAGAATCAAATGAGATCAGGAAGTGGCTATTGCTGACAAGTCTTCAGTTCCTCTTCTCAAAATGTTCTAGGGACATAGTGTAAAGCAGAAACAATGTGAAGAACCCATTACAGTTCTTCAGATCCTGTTATTAACATTGATTTCTTTTTCTGCCAGTGGTAGATTCTCATTAGAAGAACTCACAAGACTGTACATAGAGTAGTGACTTAGCTAATACACTGAAACTTCAATTTAACTTTACACTTAAATACATGCCTTTGTTTTTGAGAGGAGTCATTTGAAATTATAAATTATTGTTTACAAAATTTATATCAATCAAAACTATAACTGATATTTTCCAGTGATGGCCAATTCAATGAAATAGGACATTGTGTCAAAACTGTAGGTGCTGTTGAATTATTTGAAGTGATTATTTTGTTTTTTTCAACCAAGTAAAATTTAGCTAGTTAGTTAGTTAGAAATGTCAGCAGAAACTAGCAGTCTTTCAAAGAATCTTGGTAGTGATAGCTCTTTGGAAGGTTGTCCCTATTTAAACTATTTTTACAAATGAATAAACCTTATTTAGGCAAGGTATGTTGGTGCTTGCCTTTAATCCTTGCACTTTCGAGGCAGAGTCAGATAGATATCTGAGTTCAAGGTCAGTCTGGTCTACAGAACAAGTTCAAGGACAGCCAGGGCTACACAGGGAAGCCCTGTCTGGAAAAATAACAGCAATAAAACAACAACAATAATAAAATAAATAAATAATAAACTAAATATTATTTAGTAAAGGTTTAATTATGTTCCGTGTGTGTGTGTGTGTGTGTGTGTGTGTGTGTGTGTGTGTGTGTGTGTATGGGCTGTACATGTATGCATGCCATACTACACATTTAAAGGTCTGAGAAAAACTTATGAAAGTTGGTTTTCTTTTTAATCCTGTGAATTCTGGAATAGAACTCAAATCATTAGACTTGATGCTAAGTGGCTTTTATCTGTTGAGCCATCTTGCTGTCCTGGTTTCTTTATTTTTGACAAACAAAAGCAAAGATCAACACAAGCTCCAAAGTACCAAAACTGTTCTTTATCATTCATTCAACAGAATATTACAAATCACATGTCAATATGCACCATTATAAATCAAGCATTCAGAGTTTGGCATGATTGTTCATGTTTGTTATCCTGATTCTAAGAGACAGAGATAAAAAGATCACGAACTCAAGACCATATTTGGCTACATAGTGAGTCTAACGATATACTGAGCTATGAGACCACACCTCAAAAACTTTAAGTTAAATAAATAAACAAACAAACACATAAATAAATAAATAAAGTGAATAAATACTAAGCATCATTAACTGTGGTATTATTCGTTTCTGTTTCTACATGTATTAGTATCCTGCTGAGTAATTCAATGTTTCTGAACAAAAGGAACTAATCTTGTGCATCATTGAAGACATATTAAATCAACCTCCATGAGAAACTCTTGAAATATGTCCTATGATGAGTCCATTAGGTGGCTATTTTCCATTCTGAAGTTAGGAATAATTTTTTTTAAAAAAGTAGATACTTAAAAGTTAGGCTTAAGTAGGCTTCACAGAAACAACCTTGTCTTAATAAAAAGTTTTCAGTGAAGTACAACCTGATGAAGTCAAGTGCCACATCTCTATAATCCTCAATTAGTATGACTAAGACTCAAATCTACAAATGTATAGAGACCACACTAAAGTTTTGGAGACAATGGAGGCCTCAAATCTTTGCAAAGAAACCAAGCGACATTTCATTCAAGATGCTGGGAGTCTCTGAAGTCTCATAAAAAAAAAGATGTTTGTCCATTCCGATGGCCAAGAAGAGCTAAAGCTCAGCTTTGCTCAGTTCACCTTCCCTGGGATAGCATTTTCATTAAGACATATTAAGAATAATCATGTACTGATAAAAAGTTATGAGAGTTCCCTTTGGCTTTAAGTAGTAGTAAAGTATAAGGAATTAAGAATTAAAGTAGGTGGGTGCTTGGAATTGTGGAGAATTGAGGGCGGGGCATGTAGAAACCCAGTGAAGTGGAAACTCCAAGATATCTATGAAAGTGACCCTAGTGAGGACTCCCAGTAAGGGAGGATACAGAGCCTGAACCAGCCACCTTCTGAAACCAGGCAAAGCTTCCAGTGGTGGGAGTGGGACACCAACCCAACCATAAAACCTTTAACCAGCATCTGTCATGTCTACAAGATGTGCTTAGACAATGGCGGCTCATAGCTTGTGGGAGTGGCTAACCAATGACCAGTCTAATTTGAGGCCAACACCAAAAAAGGGAGCCCATATCTCCAAATGAAACTGCCTAGATGGCCCAGATACATAAGTAGAACCAATCATGACTGGCAAAAAATAAATTTAAAAAAATCAATAAAATGATTACTAATGACATTGTACTATACTCATAGATCGATTGGTACCTAGCCCAATTGTCATCAGAGAGGCTCCCTCTGACAGGTAATGGGAGCAGATGCTGAGAACCACAGCCAAACATTAGTCAGAGAGATAACCCAAATTGGAGTTCTCCATCAGGTCCCTCTCTTCAGATCTCAGGAAACTCTAAGAGGAATAATTGTAGGAGCCAGAAGAGTTGAGGACACCAGGAGAACAGGACCCACAGGATCAACTAAGCAGGGCTCATAAGTGCTCACAGAGACTGAAGCAGCTATCACTGAACATATACAGGTCTAAGCTAGATCCTCTACATGTGTGTTACAGTTGTTAGCTTAGTGTTCTTGTGGGACTCCTAACAGTGGGAGTAGGCGTGTCTTTGACTCTTTTGCCTGATCTTGGGATGTTTTCCTCCTACTGGGCTGCCTCACCGAACCATTATGTGAGGGTTTTGTGCCCAGTCTTATTGTATCTTGTCATGCTGTATTCAGTTGATATCCCTGGGAGGCCTGCTCTCTTCTGAATGGAAACTCCAGAACACTGGGTCTGGGGGTAAGAGGAGATGATGGGGAGAGGCTGAGAGGAGTGGAGGATTGGAAAACTGTTTTAAGAGAAAAGAAAAGAGAGATGGGGGAAGGCAGGGAAGCAGTGGAGAAGCAGGGAAGGGGAGGGAGAGTGAGGGAGGAAGGAAAGAAAGAAGGAAATAGCATACAACAATTTAAAAAAATAATTAAGTAGGTAATCTACAGCTAGAAAAATGACTAAGCAAGCAAGAGGAAATCCTGAGATCAAAATAAGTGAGAAGATAAAGTACATTTCTGGATCCATAATATTTCATACAGATATTCAACTATATTTTAAATACATAGAACCAAGAAAGAAAAGTGGCAAAATCTTGTGGCTTATCTATTTTGATGGTTGGTGGTACTGATGGATGTCCTAAACACTGAGGCATGACCTCTCTGTAATATTTGCTTTGTGGTTTTATACAAACCTAGGATTATCAGGCAATAGGCTGGTTCCCACTTACAACTAAATATCATGAGCTTCTTAGAGACAGTACCTGTACAGAAGAATGGACTCATAGGAACATTAAGCTTCAAAAGTTGAACAGAGGGATGGGAAAACTAACTACATTGTGTGAATGATAGTAGAGAGTAATTTGCAGAATATTTTCAAATATGTGCTAAAATTGAACTGCGGCACCGGAGATTTTCAAAAAAAAAAAAAAAGAAATGGAAGGAAGAAGAATACTGGGGGATTTTAAGGAAAGAGAGTCTTCCTAAAGATGAGAATTATACAAATAAGACCATCAGAGCAAATGACCTACAAGAGAAGTGACAAAGAATACGAGGTTTTTCGGTTTTTCCCTTAAGATCTTGGCATTATCGCTGGTACAGAAATGTCTTAGAATTGACCTTGAGAGGGACAAGCGAAAGTGGAGGAGAGAAAACAAGCAATGGAAGTAAAGATTTCAAAAGAAGGGAAAGTGATTCTGATGGTGCCTGCATGAGGACATTCACGTCCAGACTGATGAGTGGACTGAAGGAATATATGTATATTTATGTGTGTGTAATCTTAAAGATTACATGTGTTTACATATAGTTAATCTCAAAGTATGTATATGTATATACATGTATAATGAAAAGAGATTCTTCTCTCAGACATTACAACCTTTCTCTCTTCCCTTTCCTCCCTTTAAACACTCCCACACACCCTTACCCACTCTCCCAATTTCATAGCATCTTCTTCCATTAGTTGTTATTGCATACATATATGTATTCAATATATATGTATATGTAACATATATGTATATACATATATATGTGTGTATGTATGTATGTGTATATATATATGTATAATGTATGTTCTTAAATATAACTTGTTCAGGTTGATATTGGAGCAAAAGGAATTATTAGTTTTACAAAGACATAACTAATTCAGTTTTGACAAAGTTAGCAATCCCAAGTAAATTGAAGCTTTCCACTTTTCCTTTTAATTGTGTGATTTGGAATTATCAGGTAGTGTCAGTGTTGTAACTACAGCCCTCTCTAGTTTATCTATTATCATAGCAGCATGCTTCATCTGATTCCCTCTCACTCTGGGCATTACTCAACATTCCATGCTGTGTGAATGGCTGGGAAAATAATATAAAGAGAATGGTTATAGAATGTGGAAAGTCTATCCTGAACTAGCATTGCTACTAATTCAGTGGGAAAGGGCTTGGCTAGCATTAACAGGATTTAGGTTCAATCCCCATATCACTAATAATAAGTGAGTAAAATAAATAAATACAATTTTAAAGTGCACACATTTGAGATTTCCAATTAAATAACCCAAGGTACTCTCAGAAACTCAGGTATCATTGGGACTATAGAGAAAATAATGCCAGAACACAATATTCTCAAACTAAGTATAGCCATGCCTCTATATTTCCAGGAAGATTGTAAGAGACCCACATAATCTTTCTTCCATCACACAAACCCCATGGAGTCAGAGGAAACATTTAAAGTTTTTATTAGCCTCCCTAAAGACATTTTCTGTTAATGTGCAACCTATTTGCATAATTATCTCTCATAAAATAAAACTGTTAATCACTCCCCAGTTCTTATTTCTCTAAGAAAATAAAGATATTTAAAAAAATTGACAATAGTTTCCAGAAGAGCAAACTTAATTTTATACCTTGTAGGAAAAGAAAAGTAAGAAGTGTGTTACTTCCTTCCAGAAACTTAGTATGAGCTGTGACTTGAAGCACAGTTTTCTTTTTTAATGGAGATAGGAAGTCCAAAATGGTTCTTATTAGTCTCAAATCAAGTTATCATCAGGTCTAAACTCCTTTAGGGGCTGGAGAGGAGAAGTCCATTCCTTGCCTTTGGCAGCTTCCAGACAGTACCTCTTGGTTTGAGGCCCTGCCTTTGTCTATGAGGCACATTCTTCACCCAATGCTTCCTTAGCATCTCCTGGGAATGTTCATCCTCAGCTGCAGGGCCTCTGTGACCACATTACACCCACCAAGATGATTCCTCCTTAAGGGAACTGAACTTTTACTGTAACCTAGATCACCCCCTCCCCATTCTGTTTACCATTACCCACACACAGATTTTAGGCTGGGTGTGTGAGCATCTTTTCCGAGTCACTCTTCGACCACACACTAAATAAATGAGAAATATGAAAGGGTGCTGAGGCTGTGTTTTGCAGTGAAATGATTCATTTTGTAAGGGTTTCTACCTAAAAGAAACTTTACGGAATCAGAGTTCAGATTATTAAACACAGTTTTGGTATATTCTAAGACAATCCCATTCTTGAGGTTTGTCAATGCATTCAAGGCTGCCTGGATAATGTGATGAGAAATAGGGTTGGTATCCCTCAGGATTCCTTATTTCTTTGTAGTGTGGCCTTGCCCCTGTACCCCATGATCCAAACTCCTTGCAGAAGGCCTTCAGTGCTAAGCATGAGTCTTTATCCCTGTCACTGTGTCTAGATGATGTTTGTAATGCTCAACTTCACTTACTTATGTCCTTCAGTCCCCCCTAATTCTTCTCCTCTGCACTGGTTGCCATTGATCATACCCTTATGCTATATTGTATTCCAACATGCTTTTGCTTCATGGAACTAGTTATTTCCCCATGCATATTTTTTTCTCTGCAGGGCTTAAAAACCTCGATACTTATGCACTGGTAGCTTCCCCTGCTCAGGCTCTGTCTGAAGTTGGGAATTTAGTATCTTCCAACTTTGAGTCTCACTTAAATTTCACAATTAAGCAAAGCACCCCTTTGAGCAAATGACAGCATGTCTGCCCTTAAAAAAATCTAAGTAATGTACAGAAGCACATTTGGGAGCACAATTGACTTTTATGTACTGAAGCCAGATGCATTTCATTCCTATGCATGCTGAGGGAAGCAAGTTCATCTCATACATCACAATAAGCATCTGTTCTACTAACTAAATCGCACGGTCGGATATTCATTGTGCTTAGGCAACAAAACACTTAGGGAAATAAAAGCTCTTTCCAATTAAAAAAAAAGGTACATCAAAAGACTTTATTTTTATAAAATGATCTTAACCAGTTAATTTCTGAGCAGGAAGCACAGAGAAACCAAAATTGTTCTTAAAATATAATTTCTGCTAAGAAACCTAAGCCAAGAATAGTATAAAATTTAGGAAAAAGGCTGTGTACTTGTTTATAACAGAAAACTTAATTTCACTGAGGAATATTATTCAGAGGCTTGATATGTTTGACCTATGAAAGTTAATAAAGAAAAAAGACAGTATCATAGGAATGCATATAAATAATAAATAAATAAAAATACTTATATGCCACTAAATTTCTCTTCCTTAGTATTTTAAATAAATTTTTAGTATTTTAAATTAAAATCCCATAAACTTGTCCATCCCACCATGTAGGTGTGTGCTCTGAAAATGAAGCTCATTGATTATTTAAAAAATTCAAGACAGACTCACAAATGACTTAATAAATTAAGTTCCAGAGAAAACCACTATAGTCAGGGAAAACTGCTGATTTTATAGGTCTATGTATTTATTTATAGCACGGAAAAACAACATTTTAAACATGGATACTTCATGTCAGTTGTATTCTGTGTTGTTCTTGCATTTTGCTTAAGAATAGAAACTCCAATGCATTATTAGTATGTTTAAGTATTAATGTTTCCTGCTGATGTACTTTTTTGTTTTAAAAAATGGACTACTACATTTTTTGTTATGTTTTAATTTTAATTTAATTTTTTTTTCACTTAGCTTGCCAAGTAGTAGGTTTCCTTATGGGATATTCTTACATGTTGAGATTTTATTTTTTTTTGCTCCTTTCTCTACACTCCTTTCTCTTATCTCCTTGGCCTACCTATTGACTTACATCCTTCCTTCTTATTGCTTCCTCTTCCATCTTAATATCACTGTGTTCAAATATTAAGCTCCACACTCTTCACTCTTAAATATCCCCCTGTCCCTGTCATGGACTGTTTCTCAGTTCCTAGCCTCCATACATATTCACTGTCATGTAGATATACAAAAAAATTTAATATACTCTGAAATATACACATGTACATATGTAAAAGAAATTTACATGATGTCACTATACAACAGGGAAGACAGTATCTCAACTAGATATCATATGCTACCAAATAAAATCCATGTTACAAAGAATGGGTTGCATCTTTCTGAGTCACTTGCCAAAGGTTTATCATAGATACCTCTCCCTCAACCATTACAAGCTATTGGATACCTTCTATAACTTGATGGGAAGACTCTACTTCTGATTATATCACATACCTATGACACAGAATATGGAGAAATCTCGCTGATACTTAACTTGAAATTTCACCTCTACTGGATAGCATTCATAGTGCTAGAAGGTACTGGACTTGCTACCAGAGGAGAAAAGGAATCACCAGTCCCACCCAGCTACAAACACTGTAAGTTATAATAATAATCTGTCAGGAAAGTATGTCCACACGTACAATAGCAGCATGAACTATATGGCAGTAACCAACAACCTTTTTTTTTAATGCAGGTATCATTCCATGAGATGGAACTTATATCTCACATTGTTAATGAGTTCAAGAACTTGAGACTAGATAGGTTATAGGTCCAGGAAAAAAATTAATGGCATTATTACACTTACAGACAAATACATCAATCCACCCTTGGTAGAGAGGAGCTTTTTCTTGCAGTAGATAGCAATTAATAGACACCCACAACTGAATAATATGAAAGAGTCTGTACTATACCCCTCCCATCATGACTGAGGGAACTAGGTAAAGAAGGAATTGTAAGAGCAAAAGGTGATGGAGGACTCTAAAGATTTTTCATGCAAAACAGGGTAGATGCACATATGAACTCAGAGAGACTGTGACAGTATGCACAATGCCCACACAAGCTTAGACCAGACTTACATCACAGCAAGAAGGAGGGGAAGGGGGTGCCCCTCGCCAAGAAGCTGTTCACAGATGACACAGCTGATAGCTTCTGGAAGAGGGAACGTCAGTTTTCATCAATTTAATGATGCTGGAAACTATTGACCACACTCGAGGACAGGCCCCACATTCAGGAGCAGTTGCCCAACCACAAGTCAGACTCCATGTTTTCCAGTGTTTGTTTTTTTTTTTTCCTTTTGTTTAAATCAAGGGGATTCCTTTATACATCTTTATATAATGGATTACTTTTAATTTTTCATATAATATATTTTGATAGTTTCCCCTCCCTCAATTCAATTCCTCAAAGATCCTTCCAATTTTATATCCACAACTATTCTCTCTCTCTCTGTGTCTCTCTCTCTGTCTCTGTCTCTCTCTGTGTGTCTCTCTGTCTCTCTCTCTTTCTGGAGAAAAAGAAAATAAGCAGAAAAAAACATGAAATTAAAAGGGAAGGGATGTGAAAGGGGTGGGAAGAGTTTGGGAATGGGAAAGAATCTGATAAGTCTGTGAACTGTCTCACTACTCCTGTCTATCTTTGTGCCAATTAGAAACATTCATCTAACCCTTCAATTGAAAATAATATTTGCCAATGGTTTATTTTTCTTTACATTTTGAAATGTTTCCTTGATACATCCTATGGAATTTATCATTATAAAATAATACATTATCAGTTTTGTTACTCTAAAACACAGCTCAATTACATGATCAGCATTGCAATAACTTTTGTTCCAAATCTTTTAACATTTGGTAGGTGAATGTCATAACATTCAGTGCCTACTGAGGTTGCATATGGAGTGAGAGAGTGTGAAAATTTCATTATGAAATCCAGCTCTTCACTACTCCCTCTAGACAGGAGGGCATAAAAGCTTTGTTATGATTTAAGCTTATGAGTAGTATACGATGACCCCTGAAAAGTAATTATTCAAGTCTTTCATATCAATATAAATGAGATGCTCTACTTTGACATCCAAGATGGTGTGAACCACATTTTTTGTATGATTATATTGCTACAAAATATTATGTTTGAGATGTACTCACACACTTCTACCTAATTTCTAGACAGCTGATTATGAGTTGCAACAGTGCTATTATAAAGCTACATCATTTTGATTGCCCCTTCCCTATTAAAGATAGAACACCATTTAGTGAGTGGCCATGTACATGCAGGTATGACTGCTTATAAAATAGGGAGTGTTAAGATGTTGGTTGACTCCCAAGAGCTCAACGTGCTGAAAAGAAAAACAGACAACCAGAATTATGATGAAAGATACAGAATGAGAAAGATGAAATAGCCAGATAAAAATTAATCCTCGGCCAGGTGGCAGTGGCTCACACCTTTAATCCCAGCACTGGGGAGGCAGAGCCAGGTGGATCTCTGTGAGTTCAAGGCCAGTCTGGTCTACAGAATGAGATCCAGGACAGGCACCAAAACTACACAGAGAAACCTTGTCTCAAAAAACAACAACAACAACAAAATTAATCCTCATTTTCACTCTTCATTGCTGAAGTGTATGACATTACCTTGTGTTAAAAAAAAAAAAAAGCAATATACCTGACTGTAAGAATCTTCAAGTACTATCCCAAGAGTGTTCTTCAGTGTTGTTATATTCTTTTGAGCCATGCTATATATCCTCTCTATATCCTTTCATACATAACACATCTATCAAATCCCACCTAACTGCCATGCCAATGTGAGCCCACAAGCATTGCTTCCAATCAGAATGCAGATCAAAAATGTGTGAGTTCCATATCTTATCCAAAATGCTTATAATCACATTCCAAGTTTAGAATATTTAAAAGATGGTTCCCTTCTAGATAGACTATTTTTGAATATTATATTAACTAAATCATTCTGGATTAAATAGTGCTTCCTTCCAATCATGTGATCTCATTAATTTCTCTGTGTGGGTGCAAAACTTCTTGGAAGTGCACTGAGAAACTATCCTACAATGATTTATCTCAATAACATTACTTGTATCTCTACCATTCTTGTCTCTAGAATCCTTGCAATTTTCGGGAAGTTGGCTTTTGATTGACTGAAAATGCGTTTCACTTTTGTCCTTCAAAATGTCACTACTTCCCTCTATAAACTTTAAAATGATAACAACCAGTAGGCCTTGTGATTTACTAGAGGAAAATTAAATTGATAACAGTATTGCTTGTTTCGCAGATGATCCTCAAGTGTAGGGCTATGGATAACAAGTGAGAGACAGTCGGTGGTATGAGCAATAAGAGGACAACAACAGGCAGTCATCCCCACTTGGAGACAGGTCCACACACGCTCGTTTCCGCTGCTGAAGCAATGCCATATGTTCAGAGTGAACTGGGTGGTAAGAGTAACAGTTGGCTTGCTAAAGAGGGCCATGTGGACAGGCAGACCACCACACCTTCTTACTTATGATTGCTGAAAACTCTATTGAAGTGTTGTTCTTCGGAATAGCATGGCTGGAGGAGTAGCTTCCTCAAAACTAAAATTTCTGTGACTCTGGGTTTGGGAGCTAAAAATACACAGACAATTTTCCCTTTCTCAGTAGGAATTACTTAAACATCACCAACATCAGCTAGTCCAATCTCTCCACTCAACACCTATATCCTTGTGATTACATATATGCTAAGGCATTTTTGTCTCTTATCAAAAATGATCTTTCATGATCAACTTCCTCTAATTTCTTGCTATATCAAATTCCCTATATTTTTAGTTTGACTTTCAAAAACTTTCCTGCATCAGTAAAATATGAAAAGAAATTAAAATAGCTGAAAATTTTAGAATATTACATTAGAATTTCTAGAAAGCAAGGAAATAGCAATGTGGTAAATCTACATATAAAACTGTTAAAGTGAAAAGATAAAAATACAGATATTTTGTTATTGTTATAATTTCCTTTTATCAGAACAAGGGATTTCTATGGAATTTTCACAACTTCAAATGTGATTAATCTGTTGTACTGCTTGCAGAATTTATTGTCTGAAGGTCAGTGGTACCACTGTGGTCAGATAAGATAATTTACTTTACTCTGAATGGTTTCTTTTTGACAAATGACAAAGCTTTTAGGAAGGATGATGCTCCTTGCACAACAATCATAAAGCATGCCACATCCATCTACAATATAATTTTAAGGAAAATGAAGGACAAACTTGCAAGGAAGCATGAATTCATTTGCATGCAATTAATTTGAGCAGGGCATTTCAAGTTCTTTTTGGGAACAGCAGCACAGTAGGGAAAATGAGTCCATCTTACACAATGGTCCTCTATGGGGTTAGAGAAATGTTTGAAGAGATGACATGGTTATCATTAAATTTAATTTGCCAATTGTCCATATAACTCATGAGATAATATATTCAGTGTTCATGTACAAAGTGAACCAATTCTGGCTGACCTCCAGAAATCCCTTGAGATCTGTGTTCTACAAATTTTAAAAGAAAAAGCAACTTTTTGTGGGTTTTATACAGGTTATGGCATATAAAGAGCAGAGCTTCATAAACAAGAACAATAAGATGCTTGGTAAATACAAATCTAAATAATTTAGATGGTAACATGGATAGATAAATTATGAGATGAATTCTTAATTTGGCTGTTGGATGGAAAACCTTATTTATTTAATAAAGTTTTGCATATTTAATTGGTAAGCACCAATTGTTACAAGGGAACTTAAAACATTAGTATATTCATAAAGATCTAAAACTCTTATTATTCCTAATGCATTACTGTTTCATAGGTAGCTATCAGTTTGGGGGTAAAAGAATATCAGTAGAATCAGTGGCAGATTAAACAAATGTCCCCAAAGATGTCCTTATTTTACTCTCCACGTTCTAGGATGTTATTGCTTTATGTGATTTAAATGGGTTTTACAGAATTGATTAAGTTTAGGACCTTGAGTTGCAGTGACTCTACTAGACTTTGCAGGTGTCCTAACATAATCACCAGAACAATTAAAAGTGAGCCAGGGAAATGGGTCAAGGGGTAAAAAGCACTTGGCACCCAAGCCTAAGACCAGACTTAATCTGTCTCACAAGCACAAAGCCAGATGTGGTAGCTTACATCATTAATTCTAGCACTCCCAAAGTGTAATGGGAAGTGGAGGCAAGAACACCTTCCTGAAGCTCCTGTATGCAGTCAGGATTCAGAATTGCAGAAACAAGAGCACTTTTAAGCTCTGTAACCTCCTGCAATTCCATCTCCAGGGGATCCACCACCCTCCCTCCTGTGGCCTCCATATTTACTTTTAAATGCATCACACACACACACACACACACACACACACACACACACACACACACAATTAATACCCTTAAAAATAAAAAATAAAGTAATAAATGAACTTTGCCTGCTGAGTGTGACTTGGAATTCTGATCTTTAAAACTAAAAACAGTCAGATTCAGTTTATGGCAACTTATTACAGCAAGTGCAAAACCAATACATCATCGGAATGAGGAGAAGCAATAAATTATATCCTAGAAAGCTTAAGAAATCACTCAAGGGCAGATGACAGGGAGTGATAGCTCAGAAACAAGACTTGTCTTCAAAAGGGTATTCTGTCTTGCTTACTCACCCTTTGAGCTGCATTTTTGTATCATCTGCCTAGTCAATATGAATATATGCATATATAGTTCAGAACTAAAAATTTTGTGCCTCTTTAATCCCATTTCAGCTGCCCTTCAACAACTATACATCTGATAGTCCCAGAATCTCCATGGAAGCATTCTCCTTGCTGACCAGAAGTGTTATATCTGAAATGAAATTCTATTAATCCAGATAATACCTAGGACATTCACATATTTTCAAGAAGACCATTAAGTGTTGCTTTATGATTCTGTGTTCAGCATACACAAAGACTTTCAAAGCATTGTTTTAAAGATATGTTCATCTTTTCCACTTGTTCAAACTAAATCATCGCTACAGTCTCCTTAATTTTTATGTTAAGTGGATGAAGTCCAGACATGAATTTACTACCACAAATAGAATTCTGTGTAAACAGAAAAAAAAAAAAATCCTCTCATGTAAATCCTGTCAAAATGCCAGCAGAAAATTCCTAGTGGTAAAAAGGGGAAGAGAGTGATCCCATGGCATCATGTTTGACTCTGTTGAAATTATCCTGTGTCTAGTCATGATTCTTTCTCCTACATAATAACAGAAAATTTCATCAAAATGCTTGCTCTAATTTTCTTTAATGTATTAGTCATAAAACACAAGAAGAATAGGAGAAGATGGGTGGGGAATGTATGAAAGGCTGATACTGAATTTGAGGGTGGAAATATGTAGGCTGCCTCTCTAAAAGCATGGGGTAAAACAAGAAAAATATGTATTAGGTAGTTTCCAAATGTACTGAGCTCTTTACATGCATAATTCTACCTAACCACTTTAATATACAAGCAATCCACATCTGATGCTGGATATGTATACTTTCTTTAAAAATCGTTATATCTTTATATTTTGTTAAATCTTTACAGTGTGTGTGTGTGTGTGTGTGTGTGTGTGTGTGTGTGTCGTGCGCACACATGCCTGTGTCTGTATTCAGGTCTATGAATGCCGTAGCCTGAATGTGAAAGTCATAGGGCAACTTTAGGAAGTCATTTCTCTCCTAATATGGAATCCTGGAATTCAAATATTCTTTTCCGCTGCAGATTCTAGAGTTCTGGTAAGGCACGATTCATCATACTACTCCACTTGCTTTGTTTGCAATGGAAACAAAAAACAAATTTTCAGAAAATTAAAAATAATTAAATTGTTCTTTCCAAGCTCTACAATATAAGTATGATGTATGAGGAAGGCCTTGGCTTCAATAGCTAGCATCATCCATATACAAAAGAATAAAAATACTTTGGCAATGTCGACCTTATAGCTCCTTAAAATTCCCCTATTGTGCCAAATTATTATTAAATAGTGGCTAAAAATGTATTTACACAAAGGTATCACTGAAATTACTTTGGTGAATCTTACGATTGCTAACCAACACTCTATTTCACGTACATATTTTTATATAGCAATACTTCCTTATGCTTTCAATGCTACTACAGAGAGGGGCAAGGAAGAAACCCCAATGAACAGAGGCATATACAAGAGAATATAAGGCTATTTAATAGTCTTCCTTCATCCCCTGTCTTGCCTGACTTACTTATGTTAATGTGGTCCATAAAGGAAAGTGACATGTTTTAGAAAGTGAAACATTTCCAATTTTCCATGAAAATACTATCCAATGGGCATGGCAACAGAAGAAAAACTCCACTTTCATCACAAATGTTTTGTGGTTCACCCTTTGCCATGACTACATCTCAGTCTCACATTTTCACGCACATGGCGCAAACAACGTGAGAGGTGAGTACCAATAGCAATCATTTTGTTGGGACCACAGAACTTTAACAGTCTATTCCCCGAGCTTGTTCCGACACTGTGCTGCGTCAATGCTACCACTGATGGAGATGGACACACACACACACACACACACACACACACACACACACTATTGAGTTCCCTTGTTTTTATTGGGGTAACTTAAAAGCATATTCTTTACTGTCCCCAATAATTTCCTTAGAAATTAAACCTAATTTTTCATCTCTTATTCCAACCTTCTATGGCACAGAGACTGTAGGCACTGCAGGGTGTTTTATGTCAATGTCCATGGAAATCTCTCTGGTTCACATATATTTTCAGGTAAATATTTCCAGATGAAGGTGTACTTCACAGTTCTATTGAGAAATAAAATTCTGTATTTATTTTCTCTCCTTTCTTCAAGTCTCAGATAATTTCTATCTGAAGGAATCACAAAGGAACAGAAATTTTAGATGGACTCCTCTCAGAAATGTTAAATTATGGAAGCACCAAAATGCCCTACTTGAGATACTTTATAAGATCGGAGAGAAGATACGATTTTAAGATTCCAGAAAAATGCTTAAATCATCCTTAAAGGATTAGGTCAAATGGCCAAGAGCCAGAGAACTAATTATCCTGACTCATTTGAGAATACCGATTCATGAGTGTGCATGAAATTCTACAATCAGATGCAAAAATTGAATCTCTGTATTTAATCACCACATGTGGCTTTGTATTGCATTACACACTGTCAAAAATGGTTTGAAGTATATGAGATTTTAATAAGTTCCCAGTTTCATATTCATTACTTTTGGTGAATCCTTAGGTTCTTTTTTGAGAGTGGAATACACACACAATTACAACCTTTCTCAAAATTCACTAACTCTCTTACAATTAATATTGATTTTTTAAAATTAAATATTGTGTGTGTGTGTATGTGTGTGTGTGTGTGTGTGTGTGTGTGTGTGTGTGTGTATGCACACACAGTCATATATGTGGTCTGCCAAGGCCAGAAGAGGGCATCAGATCCTTTGAAGCTGGAGTTTCTGTGTCTGTGAGCCAGGTGAGTGCTGGGAACTGAACACTAGTCCTGCTGAAAGAGAAGCAAACATTTCTAGGCACTAAGCTCCAACCCCTGATATGGAATTTTAGAAAGGGAGGGAGGAAGATAGGGGAAGAGAAGAGAGAGACAGAGAGAGAGAGAGAGAGAGAGAGAGAGAGAGAGAGAGAGAGAGAGAGACACTATTACCAATTAGCAAAAATTAAGTTAATAAAATAAGGAGTCAATAATGTGGGATTTGCTTCCATTCCTTAATAGTTAAAATGAGCTTATTTTGAATCTGTTCACATTAGACACCAAAGTACTCACAATTTATTTCTATAAACATGCTCACAATTTAAAAAAATAAAAACAATTTAGTGCCGATACGTTTATCATTATAAACCCTACATTAAATATGTATAGGGTTTATAATGATAAACGTATCGGCACTAAATTGTTTTTATTTTTTTAAATTGTGAGCGTGTTAAATATGCATCTCCTGGGGCTGGGGATTTAGCTCAGTGGTAGAGAGCTTGCCTAGCAAGTGCAAGGCCCTGGGTTCAGTCCTCAGCTCTGGGGAAAAAAAAAAAAAAAAACGATAAAAATATGCATCTCCTTCCAGTGTTCTTGAGGAATCTCAGGAACAGCTCACTGTGAAGGCTGGAGTTTGTTCTCACAACAAATTGTATGTATAGTTCAAGTTTTTTTGAGTAGTTTAAACACATCTAAATGTGGGCTGCCTTCTGGATCATGAATCTAGCATTAACCCAGTGAATATTTTGATTCAGTTTTAGGACTTCCTTTCGGATCCCCATCTTCTAAGGATGACACATACTGGCATTTAGGGACTTAGGAGAAACTTGAAGGTGGAAAATAAGACTTTAAAAAATGCCTCTGTATGCCTGTGTTAAAAAGTCTTCCTCATCAAAAAAGAAAACCATTGAAATACCAAGAACATTTGAAAATTTCTTTCATGGACCAAATTTATCTATCCTTTTTGTGGTAGTCTGAAGAAAAATCAGGTGTAAATTTGGGGAAAGATCTAAAATTTTGAAGTTGAGCAAATGTCTACGTTATAACATGATAGTCACTGAAAATGAAAACAGTTAATTCCTCCATGGCCCAGTCCCTCCCCTACAAAGTTGATTCACCATTTCTCTTTTCCAAAACTTCTACAAGAAATTGGAGAAGAAAGATGTTTGAAATAAAATGTTCTAGCTCAAATACAGCTTCAATACCTCAAATACAGTGAAGAGAAGGGCAGTGTGGCTCTGTAACTACAAAACTTGGGGTTCACGTGTATCAGTGTGGAAATCCTAGCAGTACCAAAAGCAAACATTGACCCTTCCTACAAGTGAATGTTCTTTAATACCAGGAATACATTTTAAATCCCATCTCCAGATCTGGATAAAGTAAAAACTTGCATCTCACTGCTACTAAAATTTTCAGTAACCCACCAGACAAGTGCAACATCCACAAGTTCTACTGGCAGGTATTCACCAAAGAGTACTTAACAGAAACAATAACATGCATTAAAAACATTAAAAAACAATAACTAAATGATAAAACTTTCTGTGTCCACTATGATTATAAGTTAATATTACTGAGTCACACAATTTCTAAACCAAGTTAACTTTTAAATACCTAGATAATTCTGTTTTTCATAAATAAATCTGTTCTACTACATATGTACATGCATACATTAAAAAATGAAACAAATATAAAATAGAAAAATACTGAAAGTATCCAGGAGAATTGCCAATACTGGAATACCTAGACTATCCCATCAATCCTGTCCCTCACAGGATGATATATATTGTATTCCTTTTCACATGAATTCACTTTTCTAATAGCCATAGCCAAACTGAGAAGAAATACATTCCCTGCAAGTCATGCACTTCAAAGTTATGCTTTAAAACACCCCCCCCACCACCCTACCACTTACCCACCCCAACTCCAAAGGTACCAGTTTTAGAACAGGGATGAAGTGAATCAATATGGCTTTTAAACTAAATTGCTGTCACATGTGAAGCCTGCTTGGGAGCCTGAAGTTCCCTTTAGTGAGCTCTAAGAAAGTACAGAGAAAAAAAAAACCAGGATACTCCAAGGCAAAGTAGGCACACTCTTGGATTCGGGGACCACGTTTTCCTGTTGCTTCTTATACCCAAATATCTCTTCCACACCTTTCCAGTCCTATGACTTGACTTAAAAAGTGGGCATGAAACAACATAATAGATGTACTAAATGGTTGGCCAATTTTTTTTCTGTTGTAAAAGCTTTTTATCTTACACACATACACACACACACACACACATGCACACACACGTGCGCACGCACACACACACACACACGCACACACACACACACACACTTAATGCCTACCTTTAAGGACATTTTCTCAATCCCACTTACTCACTTCAGCTGAATTTCATCCAATTTCTGCTGGGAGATCAAAACCGCCCACCGCCCATCCCTCTAGCCTCAGCTTATGTTGCCACTGCCAAGAACAAGTCCGTCCTTGACTTTGGCAAATAAAAAACAGCTGTGCAACCTCACCAGGTGCAGACCCCTAGTTCAAGACCTCTAAGCAAGCCTCTGAGCTTAACTCACCTGGAGTCTGGGCTAGATGGCAGTCTGCTCCTAGAGGGACTGACAATCTGCCGGAAAACTCCGGCAGCGTCTGCCTGAATTGGGAGCGCAGGGCAGCTGAACAACACCTCCAGGACCTGATGCTCTGAATGAGATCAGATTTTTGTTTTTCCACTCCCTTTCCCGAGCACTCCTTCCTTTGCTCTGCTCTCCTCCCCGCCTGCCAGTCACTGCGCTCCCTCCTCCCACTTGTGAGGCAAAGCACTTCCCTCCGCCTCTCTCCTTGGCTTTAGTGCGCTGTCCGTGGTGCTAGGGAGGAAGCTCAGGGCTCCTCCCAAACAGTAGATATTCCTAAGATCTGCCGCCCCCACCCACAAACAGTAATACCAAAAGCAGATCCAAAGAGATGGGTTGCAGCCACTGGAAAAACGGGCTGGAAGAGCGATTAGAATTAGCTGTAGCCTTGCAGAATCCAACATTCCTTCAATCACACATATGATTGGGCAACTGTGTTTAAATCATCAGGAACCCCAGCCTCTTCCTAAACATCTCCAGGAATCTGCAAGTACCAAAGAAATAAAGGAGCCATTTATTCTTCTCTGTGTTTACAGCAGTTTATGTAAAGCAATGCTAACTCTGCTAAACTGTGAGGTGAAAAGTTCAAGGATTAGTGTACATTTCAGAATGGCTGCTATTTTGACACATTCTGAGTGTACTTGGGAATGGAATCTGAACCAGCAGGCTTTTAATGAGTACCCTGCATATTTCTAGAGAAAGCAGCTGACATACATGGATCATCAGGTTCTTCAACTCATGTCATATATATATGGTTTTTCAAGACAGGGTTTCTCTGTGTAGCTTTGCGCCTTTCCTGGAACTCGTTTTGAGACCAGGCTGGTCTCAAACTCACAGAGACCTGCCCGCCTCTGCCTCCCAGGTGCTGGGATTAAAGGCATGTGCTACCACTCCCCGGCTCAACTCATGTCTTAAAACTTTCAGTCAGCTCCGACCACAGTTCAGAGGCAGTATTAGTTTCACTACTTTATATTTTTAAAAATGAATAATGAGCCATTTAAGGTCAAAGAGACTCTAAGTTTCAGCTTGTTTAATTGAAATCCGGAGTTTTCACAACCCATATACTGGGTATGATTATTTTATCATCTAGAAGGCAGTGACTAGTTGAGATAATAATGATAATGAAACTATCAATGAAAATGTATCAAATACACAATGAATATTCAGAAAATCTTAAGGTCTGTGAATAAACCTCATAGTGTAAGCAAAATATACCAGTCTAGTTTGTGCTTGTTAGCTGTACTGAATAATTATAAAAGTACAGCCAGCAGTCAAAGTTAGGAAAATCAAAAAAATGTTCAAAGTATTCAGCATCTCTGTACAGCCAAAAGTCAGTTTAGTTTCTAACTCTATCAAGCAACCTGATATGAACTCTTCCAAGAGACCCAAGGGGACATAATTTTCTTGCAGTGCAAAAGTACTTAGTAAACTATCACATTCAATGACTAACTAATGTTGAATTAAAAATCAATAATAGTTTATTTCAACTAACTCCGCATGGAAAAATGCATTACACATTAAAGCTCACAGGATGATGAAAGTAGCAATAAATGTAAAGTTTAGTCAAACATAAAGAAATAGCAATTAATGAAGGCAGCATTTTGATTGCCTTACTTCACACACACACACACACACATACACACATACACACACACTGTGTGTGTGTGTGTGTGTGTGTGTGTGTGTGTGTGTGTGTGTGTGTGTGTGTGCATGTGTGGTATGTGTGTATGTGTGTGTGTGTGTGTGTGTGTGTGTGTGTGTGTGCATGTGTGTAATTAGTGCTACTCCCACTTAACACACAAAGACAGTATTTTTTTTTTCTTAACTGAATATTTCTTTCTCTGGCATAATAGTATCATAGTCATCTTTCAATATTCAGTGTATATGTATCTATAAATCATCCTCTGATTTGCTTAGTCAAAAGATGCATCTCCATCCTTTTAATATTAATACTCCACATACACTTATTTGTGATGATTTCCCTCAGATGTTTTTTTTAGCCCTGTCCACTTAAAAATCTCTCTAATCATCAGTTTAAGACTAATAGAAAGGTAATGTTAATGTTTTATTACTTGTAACAATGTAATTATTTTCCTTAAACTTCTTCCATATACATTTCTTCTCATCAAATAAGAATAAATGTCTAAATGTGATTATTGCCTCTAAATTTTTATACATTGTTATCTTAAGCCCAAGATCAGATACTGAAGTATTTACTAAACTTCACTTATTCATTCTTCCATTTATTAAAATAAATTCTCAAGCAAGGTATTTTCTAGTACTTTTGCAAGCTTTGATATGTGCAATAGTTTTTGAACTCACAATGGTCTGAGAAAGCATGGAGTTCATAGAACAATTGTACAAAACATTTAGCAATCTGCTTGTTCTTAGCTTATGGTTATTGTATATATTCATCTAGGATACATGAAAAATGTTACAATTCCTTCAGAATAAAAGCCAAGGAGATGAGTGCCTGAAACACTAAAAAGCAACTCTCAAGAGGCTCTCGGTGTTGGAATAGTACATCTCATTATGGAAATAATGAAAGAAAATTAGAAACTGTGCAGCTGACCTTTGGGCTTTCTGACCTCACCTTCCTTAACGACAAAACTACATCTTTCAAAACCATATACAGTATAAAATTTTCACACAGGACAATATTTTCACACATCTATTTTTGTTCTACAAAATATTTGTCTAAAGAATTGAATGCCTATACAGGGAAGTGTGTTTATCATGCTCTAATTCAGTGCACACACACATTTCTCTGAAGTCTATTCAGCTTTCACTCAGTATGATAAAATTACTTGTCTACTTTTATGGATAACAAGCATATAGTGACAAACTCATCCACATATTGAGCTTGCAAAGATTTGCCTTTACACCAGAAAATGGAAGATAAAGAAATGAGGGGCAAAAGCACTGGGAAGAATATTGAAGAGACTGTCACAGTACCTCATATAGAGAAGCTTTCAAAATATTAAGGAAAACACAGAGAGCCAGGCCAAGGCAACCCACACCCAATTATATTATGATCAAGATCTTCTGAAACTGACTTTTATTTGAATATACCATGATATTGTTTGTGGAAAGATATTTATAACCGGAGTTCAGCATAGTGACAGGAAATAGTAAGCAGTGAGCAAAATCAAACAAAGGTGTGAAAAATCAATAAGATCCCAAAAATCTATTCAAATTTCCTAAATGAGTGCACTGCCCATAGCCTTGAAACATGACCTAAAACCTTAAAACATGAAACATCACTGTTGTTTCTACTCAACAAAGTTCGTCATGCATTGCTCTAAAAGTAAGATGAGCACATACTGTCCTCGCAGAAAATAAATACATGGTACAGACCCAACATTTAGGAAAATGAGAGACTAGTTCCACCCCATGGGAGTGACTTGTCACCAAAGCATACCATAGCATAGCTTATATCTCCCTCACCTGCAGGCTAAATTTCTCATGCAGAAGAAAGCTGTAAATATAGTTGGTAGAAGAACCAACACATCTTTAGGCCACTGCATCATTTTTAAAATTCAGCACACATTCACCTGTTTATAATTAAATATGACAAATTCACCTGAAGAACTACCATACACAAGAAGAGCTGGAGTCATCCTGAAAGCCAGTTCAGTTAAATGACTCAAACAGAACTGAACTGTAATGTCACAGATGGGAGGAGTTGCTCAGAAGGGATTTTGCAAAAGAACAGAGCTGAAAGATTCATTTGGCTTTCAAAGAAGGGAAGCTTGATCACTTAGAAATGGAATTAATGTCTCTTTCCTCAGTTTCTTTATCTGTAAAATGAGGAAAATGGTGTTTGTGTTTCATATTTTCTAATGAACATTGACATTATGTATGTAAATGAAGCATAAAAATAAGTCCTACTACATATATGGCATATTTGTTCACTTTTTCTATGAGAACATGTAAATGCAGCAGGAAGTAGTGCCCCAAAGAAGTGAGATGGGCTCAGGTTCATGAACTATTGGGGAAAGACTGTAGAGGAAAGCAATTTAATGTTACTTCTAGATATTATTTGGGGATAAGTCCCTCTGTACCCTGAACTACTCTTGTACTTTGCCTATATACTGTTTAGTATTTCTCAATTTGTCACATGCATTATGATTCTTTTTATAAATCTTCCCACTTCCTACAAAAATAAGCTGGAAGTGTGATTATTCTTATAAAAGATGTGGATGGATATTGTTCATTACCATATGTGTGTGTGTGTGTGTGTGTGTGTGTGTGTGTGTGTGTGTGTGTGTGTAAGATATAAGAAACACATGAAATTGCCTATATCTATATAAATCAATATGGGAAACATTTTTAAAGATATAGGTCAAACTTAACCTTCTGTCTTTTACAGTAAGTAGAGATCTAGGAATATGATTTTATTTGAGAGGCTAAACATGGGAAGATTTAATTTTTCTTTGCTCAGTATAACCAGAATAATTTTATCATTGGAAAAAGGATGTCTCATAAAGAAATGGAAATAATTCAAATCTTTAATTCAGCTGAAATTGAAGTATTGATGCAATTCCACTTCTGGCAACATTTGAGACATCAACTGCACCATGTGTGAACAGTGGGGACCGATAGCATTAGTGTTACCTGGATTTTCTTAGAAACCAGACCCGAGGAGCCAAAATTGGCATTTTGACAGGACTCCAAGTGATTTGTGTAAACGTTCAAATTAAAAGCCCTCTTTCAAATCTGCCTTATGGCCTAACAACATCCTCAGTGTAAGAAAAGACAATAATTATGATAATTTAGAATATTATAACTGGCACGAGTAGCCTTATGTGATCTCCCTGAAGTTAAGTTCTTTGTCATCTGGCGCCAAGAGTTTCCACCTAAAACCTGAGAAAAAAGATTCTAAGACAGAGCTAAAAACAGCTTCCTAATTGTTTCTCTCAAGTTAGCGGCAGCTTGCCGGTTTGAGCTACTGTGGCGGGTTTCTGGCTTGTGTGTCTGACCTGCAGTGTGGCGGGAATGAGGAGTCTACAAGCGGCACTTTACTCTGCTGCATGGTAGATTTAGCCTTTGCTAGTTTAAAAAAAGAAAAAAAGTTTCTGGGCTATGAACTCCTTTGATAGAACTGCTTCTGATAGTTGATGGTACACATGGCTCCAGACCCAGAGCTGGCAGTAAACTGAACCACCGCCATGTTGGGAAGCTGAGGTGGGCAGAGCCAGCAGCCACAGCGGCATTTCAGTCTTACAAAGATGGATATTACACAGAGAATCTGGTTTATGTTGTCTTTGGGATTTTTAACTGAAGAAAAAGATTTGATCATAAAAGCTGTTGAGTTAAATAAATATGTAAATTTTAAAGGTAACTTGACTTCAAAATTTGGATATAAGGATATGTTGCTTTGGAAAAGAGTCTCTGCTTTTGTTTCCACAGAAAGCCAGAGGCTGTGGATTTGTTCCAGATTAAGATACATCAGGTTTGATCAGCCAAGACCACCTGAAAGATCTCTGATGACACCATGGCCCAGATCACCCAACATCCAGAATGGTTTCAAGGCAACTGGCTCAGAGGTTTACCCTCACAGACTACTTCATAATCCTAAAATTTTCTTTATGTCCCCATAAGATACAGCGCCCCCCTCCAGCAGGAAGTAGTAAGAGAAACTACGCCCAAATTCCCAGCTGGCTTTGGAGATGGAATTGGCTCACTCCTTCTCTAAACCCAGACATATTGCTAAAAGAAAAGGTTAAGAGATTCTTGTGTCCCAAATCAGAAGAGCCCTCTGGTGTGGGACAGAGAAAAAACCACTATTTTATTTAAAACAGGCTGATTATAAATGCAATCTTTTTCTAAAGATAAAAAGGGGATATGATATAGATATGATAGGATGAAAGGGTAGATTAATGAACTTATTTCTAAAGAGCAACAACTTGTTTAAAATGTTTTACATTGGTTTAGATTTTAGTCTATTGATACAAACTTTAAGTTAATTTTGTTATACTGTGTGTATATTTCTACTCTTGTTTAAGGTATTATGTTTATATAGCTCATTTAAAATTGTAATGGATAATTAAAAATAGATTAATAACTGGTCATCTATGATAATCATACTCATAGCCATGTTAGTTAAGTCTTCTAGGTATACACAGAGATATTTCAGATAGACAGGTAATCTACAAACACTTCAAAGGTCTACAGAATATGGCATTTAAAATATTTTTAAAATTTAGACTTTCTGGACAGTGAGACATGTCTGCTCCTGGCAACACCGATTTACTTCAGAGAGGAGAATGGGCATTGAAGACACTTCATATCTTATCTTCACCTTGGCAAAAATAGCCATTTGGGCAAGAAACTGTTCTTGCCTTGTCTGCTTGATCAACTGGACATGCAGGACCCATAGAAAGGTGACCACTAAACTTTGCTTGACAAAATGGTCCTCAGGCTCCTGCTTCACAGAGGAAACTGCCAGACATTCTACAGGACACTGAGAGAAGTGACCAAGAGACTCTAGCCCTGTGGGCTGAAAACAGATGCCCCAACTTTACAAAGGAACATTAGGTGACTGTCCAGGCTGCCAGCTGTCTCTGTCTACTCTTGCAAGACTCCTGAAAAATGTTTACATCCTTCTCCTGGTTCCCAGGTAATATTATATCCTTCTGAGGTCTTTGATGTGGTTGAAGACTAGATAGTTATAATTTCCTCAGTTATGATAAAAGATACATTAGATATAAAACCTTAGACTCACAAATATAAGATAGATAAGATATCTTCTTTAATATTGTAACTGTAATTCTTGCTTGATAATTGTTTTGTTATATGTAATTGTACTATGTAAAAGTTAAAACCTTCCTAAAAAAAAAAAAAAAAAAAGAAAAAGGGAAGTGCTGTGGATATCGCTCTGTGTAAATAAAGTTCTGATTGGCCAGTGGCCAGGCAGGAAGTATAGGTGGGACAAGAGAGAAGAGAATTCTGGGAAGTGGAAGGCTGGAGAGACACTGCCAGCCGCCACCATGAAAAGCAACATGTAAAGACACTGGTAAGCCACACGCCATGTGGCAAAGTATAGATTAACAGAAATGGGTTAATTTAAGATAGAAAAGGTAGATAACAAGAAGCCTGCCACAGCCATACAGTTTGAAAACAGTGTAAGTTTCTGTGTGCTTTCTTGGTTGGGTCTGAGCGACTGTGGGACTGGCGGGTAAGAGAGATTTGTCCTGACTGGGCCAGGCAAGAAAACTCTAACTACAGTCATCATTTGTCATAATTTGATGAGGTTAAATCAATGTCACTGAGACTCAGAAATCTGTTACTTTCTCAAGGTCATGGAGGTAGGGAATTACAGGCTGTGTCTGTAAACTCTGGATACCTCCTTGAGAAGACCAAGTTTGTTATCACTTTTAGTTAATACACTTGCTGCCATTTCCTGAATCTGACTTCCTTCTATTTCAGTAATGTCACTTGTACATGACTGAATTTTAAACCAGTCCAGTAATTTTTTAGAACACAGAATAATAAAGATCAATAATCACAATATAACATGATTGTATTGTGAAGAGATAGCTATAAAAAAAATCAAGTTCAAAGAAAGGAACGTTCTTCCTACTTACCACAAAGTGCTTAGTATAAAAAGTAAGGTAATTTCTTCTCTTTGGGATTTTCAGTTTGCATTGCTCAAATGGAATAAAATTATTAAGATGACAAAAGATTCCATAAAGAGCCAACAAGAAAGGAACAAGAATTTCTGTATAACAAAGAAGGAGCATAAACATGTCATATGAATGACATCCATAAGAATCATGGGCTTAGAATTTGGTACTTAGTATTTGGTTCTATTCTGCAATATGATCAAAAAGAAGTGTCTGTACAATTGACTGTGCCCTGCAGCATAACAAATCACCATATTAGGCTCAGAGATATGTAAAGATTTATGGTCCAGGAAATTTTACTAGACGCTCTTAATCAGTGTTAAGAATGTGATTCTCTAGATAGATGATAGATACATAGATACATAGATAGATACATAGATACATAGATAGATACATAGATACATAGATAGATAGAGATAGGTAGATAGGTAGATAGATAGACAAAGACATGCACATATATTCCTAGTTTCCACCCATATAGAATACATTCCTCTGTGTGTGCGTGTGTGTGTGTGTGTGTGTGTGTGTGTGTGTGTGTGTGTGTGTGTGTTATGTATTTCTACAAGAAAGACACATTTGGAAAGTTCTTAATATAAAGCTAGCAATAATGAATAATTTTATAAAGACAGAAAGAAATAAAAGTTGATATTTTATAAGTCAGACTGGCTTTTTAAATACATAAACTGTGATCTTGGATTTCACGCTGTTTCCTCTACTGTTTTCTCCAGGGCAAACTGTGTGATGTTCCTTCTTTAAGCCTGTTGACAGCACAAACTCCATCAATTTCCTGATTTGTAGGCATCAAAGGAATGCAATCTGAGGAAACTAAATATTACAAAGAGATTGAGGGAATGTAAAATATTATTCAGAGTAGCATAATTCCATATATTAAAAGACCATGTTTTTACTACCTACACTCGACAATCTTAAATGTGCAGTCTAAATATGTAATGCCAAAACTTTCTTATTAGAGAAGACTACTACATGATTTAAATATGTATTAGCTGCTGCAGCAGATTAACCAGTTAATTAATTTTGCTTTATGAAATCTATAGCATCGCTCTTTCAAATTGTATTGATATATTTTCAGTTCACTGTGGTTTCTCAGTCTCTAACACAGGGACTAGTTTTCTATGTGAACCCTTCACAACTGTACCTTAGTACTATCCTAAGGAGACTTGAAAGAATCAATTAGCAGAACTTAGAAAAATATTTGAGGCTACACTTGGAGGATGTATTAGAAATATCTATGATTAGGAACATAAAAATCTAAAGCACAAATACCAGATTAAAATTCATATTTAAATTCCTGTGACACAAATGACAAGTCTCTTTATATTGTGGTGGCCTTCAAATTTAAGTATGATTTTAAAACAAATGGATTTCAGTAAGTATAATGTGAATCTCTCCAGATAATGAATGTTATGAATGAGTAAAAATAATCATATCAGAAGACAGTAGAATGCCATTATCCTCAGAAGATCCTAAAAGGATTACCATTCTCAAGACAGGAGAATTTGGCCATGAAAGTATCTCTATCTTTACAGTAATGAGCACATTACATGTTTTAAAAAGCTTTTAAGTTAGGTAGAAATGCTTTATTGTCTACTCAGAGAAGTGCTATGATGCTATTTCTTAACTATTGGGTATATGAAAAATTGTCATAATTTTTCTATAGATGACAACATTTTGTAAATACAGAGGAAAAGGACAGTCCCCAGAAATATGGTAGTGGGTTCCATTTTCAACAGCAATATCTCTAAGCACATATTTGCTAGTCATGTTGATATGTGCTTTTCATTGATACCTGTCAGAGTGGGAAAGCATACTTTAAAAGATCAATCTTTGCTTTTCTTGCAGACATTGATGTTTTTCTTTAAAAATCTACCAGCAGTACCATCCCCATACCTCTTAAAAATAAGAGCAGGGCCAAGCTCAGGGAACCTTGCTGAGGAGAGAGAGGAAGGATGGTAGGAGACAGAGGGGTCAAGGACACTACAAGACAACTCACAGAAACAACCTGGGTTCATAGGAGCTCACAGAGCCTGAACCAACAACCGGGGAGTCGCATGGTCTGACCTCGGCATTCTGTGTATATGGGACAGATGTGTAGCTTGGTCTTCTTGTGGAAGTCCTAACTCTGGGAACAGAAGCTGTCTCACATTTTCACTGGCTTTTGAGACCCTGTTCTTCATATTGGGTGGCTTTGTCCAGCCTTATTACAAGAGGAAGTGCTTAGTCTTACTGCAACTTGATATACCATGTTTTGTTGATATCTGTTCCGTGGGAAGCCTACCCTTTTCTGAAAAGAAACAGCGGAGGAGTGAATTACAGTGGTGGGGGGAGGGGAGCAGAGGAAAGGTAGAGGGGAGAGACAGGGAAGAAAGGAGGGAGGGGAAACTGTGGTTGGGTGTAAACTAAATCAAATTAAAATAAAAATATTTCCATGATAGATACAGAATTACTAAAACATTGGTGGTATATATAATTGAGATGTTCTATACTTCAAAACCTGTGCTTATTTTTAAGTTAATTAAGCCACTTCTATTCAAATAATTAAATTCTTCTTACAGAAATTTCTTTTTTAAAAATTTCTTAATGAAAATTTTCTACATGCAATACAATGAGTTTTGATCAAAGCCACCCATTTTTCCCCCTTAGTTTCTCTCCTATGCTCACAACCACTATCCCCCACCCAAATTACCAATATTCTTGCTTTTCTTCTTTTAATATACCCATGGAGTCAATTTAGTGTTTCCAGTTTGTACGTGGATATAGGACCAACTACTGAAGTAGTTTCTTGGGGGCCACACACTTCTTCTCAGGGCTCAGAGATCTTTGTAGAAAAGAGGCTGGAAAGACTTTAAGACCCAGAAACAGCAGTGACAACAGGAAGCTGTCCTCTGGATACACCAAGGTCACCTGTGTGAACTAGCAGTGGCTTCTGGTTAGCCTTTGCCCATCTGGAAGGTGAGAGGGGCAGAGCAGCTGCTCAGTCTGTTAAACTAGAAGTAAGCAAAGCTAATCAACAAGTGTGAATTTGAACTTTTTCCTAGCTGACCTGCTATGAAAGGATTAGTCTTCCAACCAGAGGTCCTTCCACACTGAATTGTAAGCACAGCCTCACTTAGTTCTCCAGTTAACCCAGCAGCCCCTTTGCTCTCCTCAGATCTTCTCAGGGGTATTCCTAACAACCCAACTGGAACTCTGTGCTTGCTTGGTTCTCATTCTTCCTTTCTCAGTTTCTACCTTATCAATCTGTGTCTCTAGTATGGTAACTCAGAAAAGATCTTTGCACTCCTCAGACATTCTGCAATGGGCACTTTTTTTCCAAACCACATTTAACCCCTACTGAGAGCACTGATCTGTGCTCTTCTAGTTGGCTGGAATTCACTGGTCATGTAGTCCTCTTCCCAACATGGACTGACATGTTGTTACCTCGAGGTGTTTTTTTTTTGTTTTTGTTTCTTTTTTTTCCTTTGTAACCTTGTCTTACTGTCTGTGGCACACACACACCACCCTTTATTATTTAGATCTCTCAGATTTGTCTGGCACACACTGGAGTCAAAGAACAGAAAGTAGAGGGCTGCAGAAAATACAGCCTTCCTTCTCACGCTGAGACTAACAGAACACAGCTTGACAACACTTGACCAACAGAGGGCTCTGAATGCCCTGATTGCCTGATTGTTTTTCTACTACATGAGAGTGCTTTTGTGGGGTTGTTCCTTTCCCAGTAGATGATTTGTAGAGGGAGATTTCTCTTCAAATCATCTGGAGAGAAGGATGACAGCAGAAAGAAGATGAAGTTAGAGGAAAAAGGACTCAACTAGAAAAACAAACAAACAAAAAGAAAACAAAACAAACAAAAAAGAAACAAAGCAAAAACAAAAAACCAAACAGACTTTTAACCTTGTCAGCATCAAATTATATTGCTCTAGTCACTGGTGCTGTTATCTTGATCCAAGGAAATGGAGCATCACTTTAATTCATTGTAGATAAACATTCATCTTACTCATCTGGTAAGTAGAACATTCCTGTTACGTAGCACTCAATGCTCTGCTCTTACACGGCTGTGTCCAACTGGCTGCATATATGGTTGTTCATAAATAATTGAAAAACCCATGAAGATTCATTTTCACATGGGTATGTAATGAACAATCACAGTTTTGTAGTCATTTAAATCATGAAATATTTTTAATTGGTAGAGATAATTAATGTGTCAGCCTCTGTTAATTTATGTAAATGACTACAAATAGAACTTGTTATTAGAAAAGAGGATTTAGAAAACATCTGTGAACTGTACAGTCTTGTAACAGATTGCCCTCTTCCAAGACCTTTGATGTCTAGGGCAACTTAAAATATTATTTTTCACATATTATCATAGATTAATCCCTGCTTTTGAAATCTTACAAAGCCCTGTTAGTCCATTATGAAATAAAAATCAATATCAAATTGAGTCAGAACGAACCTTAGTCAAATGGTCAGGATCCATCAGTTAAGTCCCCTCTGACTTCCTAAAGCTGCTTCTTACAAAAGAGCATCATTAACCAATAATGCAACAATGTTAATGTTAAGATATATTGAGTGGATCTTATTAACTCACACTCTTGTCTTAACTCATCTGATTTGTAGTATCATAGAGAATACTATCAATACAAAGCCTTCAATAAATACACATTTAAATGCTTTTCGTGTGGAAATATTAATGAATTCCAAAACTCTCAAATACAAAATGCTTTGATATCTGAAAGTTCTGAGTGCTGTGATTGTACCACTAAGGGAAAATCCTGTTTCTAATCTTGTCAAGACACAGGAAAGACAGAGACACTCTAAATATACTGAATAAGGGGGCCAATAAGATGGCTCAGCAGATAAGCATATTTTCTGCCAATCCTGATGACCTGAATTTGAACCTAGAAACCTATATAGTGGAAGCTGAGAATTGAGGCCTGCAGAATGTCTTCCAGCATTCACAAGTGCACTGTGGTAGTTACACACACATACACAAAGGCTAAATAAAATTACCATCAGGTGCCATGTTTCTGTGTATATGAACCATTAATAACTTGAGTTTTGATATGGATCTCAGCCCAGAGAAATCTCACTATGTATAAGAAAATATTTCAAGATCTGCAATGTCTTATCCCAGGCATTTTGGATTAGAGACATTCCATTCCTAATGTAGTAACAGAATTCCCTCTTCTGAATATCACATCAACTTCAAAAAGTCTGAAAGTTTCCTGTCTTGCATTTTTGAATTTTATTTTTTCTATATATTAATTTTAGTCTCTTATGTAGAAACAGTTCAAGGATCCTGACTCAATTCTCTACTTCCATTCTTCCTTTGTGGGATTTACCTTTCAAGTCCCTTCATCAACAGACCCATTCTATTTTAAGACTGTTGGCATATTTAATATCCACTTGATTACAGGGTTTTACAGATTTTAAGAAAGTAAATTATATACCACATGGTCTTAATTACTTTTCTATCACCACAACAATATACTATGACTAAGGCAACTTATCAAAGAACACATTTTATTTGAGGGCTCACAGTTCCAGAGGTTAGAGTTCATGACATCAATGGTGGGAAGAATAGCAACATTGTGCAGACAAAGCATTGGAACCATATCAATAGTTTATATCCGATACCCTAGCAGGAGAGAGGAAGAGACAGAGAGAGACAGAGAGACAGAGATAGAGACAGAGATAGGAAAGAGACAGACAAAGGAGAGACAGACAGACAAAGAAGAGAGAGACAGAGAAAGGAAGGAGACAGAGAGAGAAAGGAGAGACAGAGATAGAGACAGAGAAAGGAAAGAGACAGACAGACAAAGGAGAGAAGACAGAAAGACAGAGATAGGAGAGAGAGACAGAGAGAGAGAGAGAGAGAGAGAGAGAGAGAGAGAGAGAGAGAGAAAGAAAGAACTGGGAATCATATGGACTTTTAGAACCTCAGAGCCTTCCCTTTCCAAATAGCTCCACCATCAACTGGAACCACGCATTCAAATATATGAGCTTATGTGGGACATTCTCCTTCAAACTTCCACGAGTACCACACAACATATAAAACTGAATGTAAACAAATATGACAGGTGTCTTCTGTGACGGCATCCATCTGTTATAACATTTCTCAAGGAACATTAGTCCTTGTACAAGCTCATTTAATTTCTACATTCACTCACTCATTTTCCATCATTAAAAAAAACCCTATGATTTCAGGCTAATTAAAGTACTAACTCAGCAACTGCTCTCACTCCAAAGTCTATTGTGAAAGGTGTCTTTCCACTCAAATGATGTGATGTTAATTTAAATCACAATTAATAGTATCACATGAATGTAAGTTTGAGAAACATTAAAATAATCACTTAAAACTGTGGCTTTATTTTTATTTTTACTTTTTAGCTTTTCTAAAAGTGACTGAATCAAAAAGTCAATATTTTTGGAATGGCTTCCAGACATGGACAAATGTGGGTTTCAATTTCAGTCCTTCCATCTAAAAGTATAATCTGCCAGGAAAGTTTCCTACCTGATATGAACTCTAGTTTATTATGGATAAGCAGATTTAAAATAATTGTCTCAGACTGGAGATGTGATAGAAGACCCAGGTTCAATCCCCAGTACTAACATAGCAGCTCACAATCATCCATAGCTCTTATCCCAAAGACTCCAACACCTTCTTCTGACCTCTGTGGGCATCAGGCACAGGCATAGCATATAGACATGTATGACGGCAAAAGACTAATATACATTAAATATGTGAAACTAAAACAATGTAGAAAGGATCTGTCTCTTAGGTTGTAGTAAATATTAAGTTAGCTACATAATAAACTCTTAATATACTAATTTAGGATACGAAGTAATCTCAATTAATTTTATTTTTGCATCCATTGATATTTTGTGACATGAAATTGAGTGTTATTAAGTTCTTTGTTTTTTATGATTCTCTTTAGTCTCAGGGTCAAGAGAGTGAAAAACTCAGAAGAGTCAATCACTCTGTACCTTACTCAGATCTAAATGCCTGAAAATATCCCGAGATATTTTTAGTTAGTATTGTAGAATCTGGGTGGGATCATCAAATACTGGAACTACTAACTGCTCACTCACATGTATTCTCTCAAGGTGATAGTTGTTCCCCACCATATGACAGCTAAGTACAACAGGGTAACCCACCCCTGACAAATCATTCCAATAGCAAGCCTTTTAGGATGACCATGTACAAGCTGTACAGTCTTTTATGACCTAGCTTGAGAAAGTATTTCAAAATAGTCTTTGCTTTTGTGCCATCACAGGTCTACTGTGGTTTCCATGGGTAGGGCAAAGAGCCAGCACTGATCAATAGGTAAAGTTTTAAAGAAGTTTAGGAGACCATTTTATAAAACCACCATATTTCCTGTTCTCCACCACTGACTGAATATGCTGTTCACTGGTGATGCTCATTTTGCTCACTGCGGGGAAGTACTCCACAGCCAAGCGAGGTCATTTTTTTCCTCAAGGACTATTATAAGGAACATGAACAAATCTTAGAAAATGTAATTATTGACTTAGAGTTAGATGGAATGGATTCAAGTTGTTGAAAATAGTTGCTTATTCTTTAAATTGAAATCTTTCATTTCTTCTTTAGCTAACATTTTTCTTCTGTAATTTAGGGCAGTGAAAAATTTTATCACATTGCATGACTAAATGTGGGACCTTTCTTGGCATTCATCACATGTATTTCTATAAATAACATAATATATAATTTAAGCACTCTAAATGTCAGTATTGACTTTTTCAATGTTAATCATGTTAAAATATTTAGAGGGAAACATCCAGGGGATAGGGAGAAACCTGGTGCTAGGGAAATTCCTAGAAATCCACAAGGATGACCCCAGCTTAGACTACTAGCAATAGTGGAGAGGGTGCCTGATCTGGCCTTCCCTGTTAACCAGATTGGTGAATACACTAACTGTCATCATAGAGCTTTCATCCATTAACTGATGGAAGCAGATGCAGAGATTCACAGCCAAGCACCAGGTCAAGCTCCAGGAGTCCGGTCGAAGACAGAGAAGAAGGATTCTATGAGCAAGGGGCATCAAGATCACAGAAACAACCAAACCAAGCTAGTGGGAACTCATGAACTTAAGACCTAAATCTGTAGAGCCTGCATGGGACTGGACTAAGCAGGCCCTCTGCACACGTGAGACAGTTGTGTAGCTTGATATGTTTAAGGGAGCCTTGGTCATAGGATCAGAATCCATCCCTGGTGCATGAACTGAATTTTTGGAGCCTACTACCTATGGTGGGACACCTTTCACAGCCTTGATGCAGGGGGAGGAGCTTGGACCTGCCTCAACTGAACGTACTAGGCTTTGCTAACTCCCCAAGGAAGGCCTTACCTTTTCAGAGGGAGTGGGGGTGGTTTGGGGGGGAAGGTTAATGGGAGGGAACAGGAAGAGGGAAGAGAGGGGGATCTGTGGTTGGGAATGCAAAATGAATTTTAAAAAAGTTCTTAATAAAAAAATAAAAAGACTTAAGTAAACTACCAGGAAAAACATTTATGTTTTCTATGCAACACCTGTTTTATTTCTCAAAAAAGCTGTGAAGTTTTGATATTATTAATGTTTATGAAAAGTATAGTTAAGTAAAGCCCTTATTGTGTGTGCTTTTACAATGATTTATTTATTTATTTGTAAGTGAGTGAGTAAATGGGTGTATACGGATGGGGGAGAGAAAGCCGCACATGTGGAGGTCAGAAGACAACGTGCAGAAGTCATTTCTCTCCTTCCACCATGTGGATCCTGATTATCAAGGTCCTCATTCTTGGCCACCAGTGTCCTTATCCACTGCTGCATCTCACAGGCTTACTATACCATAAATGTTTACAATAACAATATTTTCTACCAACCACATCATGATGTTGCATATTATTATTATTATTATTATTATTATTATTATTATTATTACTATTATTATTACCTAGATCATTTTCTCCTAAGAACTGCTTGGTACATGGCTTGCCTGTTCTCACTCACTGATATCAGAACAGAATCAAGTGACCAAGTATGTGTTTACCAAGCCACCAGCCAGATGCAGAAACTTTAGGACTCCTTGGACTGTTTGACACTGGGGACTTAAAACATCCTCTAAGACACAAAGTTGTAACTAAATAATTATTTTCAGTCTCATGGTTTTGCTTTTATCCCTCTTTTCATTTTTATGTGGTGGCCATTTGTTTTATTCTTTTTGAAACACTGATGAACAGCTGGCTGCTTTTTTTTTTAAACAATGTAGCTTTCTGACAATTAAGTCCTTACAAGAAACAGAGGACTGATGAAATTTTCTAAACTGACATGCCTAATCACAGCTCTCTTTTGATCATGAGCTTCTAGGAGCAATGGTATTTCTTACATGGATTAATTAGAATGTCATTGTAAGGTAGTGAAACGTCCAGCAGCTGATGACTTTGATACAGATCGTTGCTGGTGACGGTGAGTCAGGAGACAGCACATACTGCAGAAAGGAGCCCAGACCATAATACCCTACTGAAGACATGAAAGCCACAAAGTATCCTCCCTTTAAATTATTCATTTTTCTGACTCAACCTGCTGTTTGGAAATGGCATTTGATCTGTGGCTCTCTTCCTTGTTTTTTCCCACAGAGGACAGAGGAATTGCTCAGGTTCTGATTCTGGTCCGAGCTCAAAATTCTCGGTTTGAATTTTGAAAAGCAAGGGTTGTAGCTCACATGGCAGGCAAGCCTGCAGCATGTTTTTTTCTTTTTTTCTAAAGGAAAAAATCAAGTGCGGAAGAATTGTTTGATGGGTATTAAAAATTGCTCTTTGGAATTTGACAGCAACAACTCTGTTCATATGACAGCACCATGTGGCCATGATATGAAGGACCATCAATATTTAGTAAGTGTCACGTGGCTAGAACCTATATGGTCATCAGTGAGTTATGCTGGGTAGGTATATTCAAAGATGACAAAGACTGAGTCTTTTCCTTTGGTCCACTCATTCAGAGATGGTGGGGAAATGCCCAGAGCTATCTATCTAGTTCAAGCAAAGTCCTAAAAGGACAGGAGTGTATAAGTTTGCATATCTCAAGAAAACTAAGATTTTTTTAAGGGAGTAAAGAGAAAGTATCCAAGTTAGAAAGATTATTTTAATAATATTGGAGGATGTTCCCTAATGGAAACTTGATATTTAGAAGGAACATATGAAGACATCCCTATATTATATCTGTCATTGGCTAGTATGAAAAATAGTAAGGTATCTGAAAATGAAGTAGAAATGTAAAACAGTGCTTGTTATACCCAGTGTTAGTAGTAGGGAATGGAAATAGAAGGTGACTGTACAATACAAAGCCTCAAGAGAAACAGAATTTTCCAGACATAAAATGGAAAGGGTGAGACATCAAAAGATGAAGCTTGGAGTCCAGATACTAGACAAGACATTTTTTAAAACTTCTCTTCTTCCATGTCCACTATATCATGAAACAATAAATACTTGTCTTTATTTTATTTTATTATTATTTTAATTTTTAAGACAAGGTATCACTTAGTAGCAAAAGCTAGCTTTAAAATCCTAGTGATCATTCTGCCACAGTCTCACAAATGCCAGAATTATAAGTACAAGCTACTATACCTAGCTAAGAAATCTTTTGAAATAGTATTTACAAAATATATAGTATTAGAAGAGATCTAGCAGGAAGGATGGTCGCAAAAAGCATCAAGGCATCTCTGGTGTTTCTTACAGGTAAAGAGAAAGGGGACATGGAGAAGAACATTCTAAACAAAAAAAATATGAATTCATGAGTTCACCAGCAGGACTACAGGGCAAGGCACTGGTGTTTTGTCCCTATGAAAACAGAGTTGAGTGATGTGAAACCCTGAAGCATTTTTGAACAGCCATCTCCCACAGGTGTGAATATATTAGGAGTCTAAAGAGGATGCAAGGAGATCTAGATGATGTATTCACTGTCTTATTGCAGGTTTAAAGGAGAACAGGTAATCATCATCCAATCTCCAAAGACAAAATGTAAACCTTAACTCTATAAATTGTTCTACCCATTCTCTTGTCAGAGGAAGGTGGGCATTCTCAAAAGTCACAGTAAAGGATGCTGTCTAGCTCTATGACATTATAATAGCAGTCATGGTTACAGTTACAACTTTAATTTCTTGTATAAAATTCTGCTAACAGCCTTCTCTAAGTACTTTATTTCTTATACCAACAAATTATGGATTTCATTAGCTCCAGTATAAACCTGAGACAATTAAGATGCAGAGAAATTATAGAACATGATCAAGACCACAAGCCTAGAATGGTGCAGTGTAGACTCTTCAGATTTCAGTGATTCTGCTGGCATCAGGACCACCCTCTAGTTTCTCTTACTCAATGGCTTTTTTATCCACTGAGAGATCAGGTGTTCATTGATAGAATTTCAGTTTCTTTTATATTTTACTTATTTGTTTTCAGATACCTGCTACTTACAGATTTTCAGGGGCGGTCTTTTGATTTATTAATAGTTTATTTACTATAATTAGCTCCCACCTACAGGTGTTTTCCTAAAGTCAAATCCCATTGTAATTGATACAGCCTTATAGTGCTAAGGTAAGAAGCTGAATGGCTTCAGTGTGTCTCTGCCTTCTATTGTTGTTTGTGTTCCTGTGTTAATCTTTTGCATGAGAGGATCTACTTCTGGATCTAGAGAAGTCTCCACATTGACACTAAATTTGATACAGTTCCTTGATTGTTAACCTCAAGAGTTTACAAACCGTGATGCATCGTTAAAACGATAAGGGTAAATTGAGCTATAATGCCTCTGTTTGTTAGCCTTTATTATTGAATCCCAGTTGGCCTCAAAGTGGTCTCAAGTGGGAAATGAGTCATTAAAAACCACAGCCTAGACAAGAAATAAACAAAAGCATCTAATCTGACAGTGCTAGAGGTCCTGTCCTTGCAGGAGAGCTTTTGTAAAATGTAAAAATAAAGAATACAATGTTATGTCAGGGTCCTCTTTATATGTAATCTATTGCTAAAAAAACCTTAGAACAGAGACTTCTGAAAGATGTTGAGTTGTATTTTATTTTGAAAACTATAGGCTATTTTTAGAAATAGCTGATAAGAAGTGACTTTTAACATCAAGCTTAGCAGCAATTTTCAATTATGCATGCATACAATTTTTCATTAGTTACATAAAAATAATCTTTGCATTAAGTTGCTTGTTCATAGGCACCACTGGCTAATACAATATAAAATTTCTCAAACTTGACACTATTCATGTTCCTGTATCGTTCTCTAAAAGCTTCTCTATATTCATTATATTATGTATCATTCCAAAATAATAAGCACTCATGCATGTACACACACAAACGTATACACATGTATACAAATCTATGCTGGGTTAAAAGTTATTATAAAATAGAAATATTACATGAATTATTTCTTTTTTAAAATAGACTTCTACAAATGTTTAATCATATGAAGCTTTTAGAGTTATTATTAGTTTACAAGGAAAACTCCCTGAGAAAGTGCACTGAATGCACAACATACAGATGGGTATACTTTTTTCTTCTATAGAATATGGTAATTTACTTCTCTTTTTTTACAGAACATTTTTATTGCTTATTCAGGAATTTTGTATTATGCACCTTAATCACACTCCCCTCCCAGTCCTCCCAGGTCTGCTGCCTACCCACCCTAATGACCTCCCACCACCAAAAGGTCCAATTTATGTTGCCCATATACTCACTGGAACATGGTCAGACTCCTGGTGGCCAGCTCCTTAAAGAACACTGAGTCCTCCATCCATATCCACTCCAAAAAGCCATCAGTTGTGGGGAGCTACACTTCAGCATCTTTATCACAAGTTTAAGAATGCTCTTCAACCAGAAACCATGTAGAAATGCATGATCCATGATACTGTTGACTGTAAAGGGCAAGGAAACTACTTTTGTAGTGGTATCAAAGATTGCACATTTAGAATCAAGAAAGAGGGACATAGAATGCTTCTGTGACAACCCCTAGCCCCACCATACATCCTTACCCCAAAAGTAAACCCACAGCCTACACAAGGAAGCCATTGAAGGTGGCTATATATAACA
This sequence comes from Onychomys torridus, assembly GCF_903995425.1. Classification (NCBI taxonomy): domain Eukaryota; kingdom Metazoa; phylum Chordata; class Mammalia; order Rodentia; family Cricetidae; genus Onychomys; species Onychomys torridus. Next base: position 53,231,955 of record NC_050454.1, read on the forward strand.
TACACAATCATACTGAGTGAAATTTATACATGATAGAATATGCAACATTTATTTGTAATTCAATTATATTCTCCAAGATACAATATTTCATAGTCTATGCACTATGTTAGCCTACTGACTAACATTGAAATCTGTGATAAATCCAAGGTGATTACTTTGATGGATACAGTTTAAATAATGTGTGCTATTGAGTAGACATTTTAAATCTAGTGAGGCAACTTCACAGTATCATTTTAAAACTTGCCAATGGCAGGGGGGCTGGGGATTTAGCTCAGTGGTAGAGCACTTGCCTAACAAAAGGACCTTAGTTCAGTCCTCAGCTCAGGCCAAAAACAAAAAACAAAAAACAAAAACCTTGCCAACAGTATCAATCTTTAGTTTCCGGAAAAAAAAAAATAGATAGCATCACATTCCATGTCACTATCTCCAGGAAACTTGTTAAAAAGCTTTTCTCATATTAGCTTATTTAACAGACTATGGAACAGAATCTGTTTGAAGATCAGTGGAGTGATTCTATCAACTGAGCATCTTACATGAAAATAGCTGGCTGCAGACAGAACTGCTGAGCTGACTCACAGGAGGAAACATTCCCCAGATATTGGTGTGGTGAAAACATAGCTGTGATGATACACTGGCAGGGAAATGAAATGCCCTTGCTTCTGTAAATCCAGTAAATTGTGGAGACTGTTAAATCTCATTGAGATTTTCACTGGCACTGCGGGTTTCTCAAGAAACGAACTGAACCACAGGCTAAGATTCATCAGCTCCCTTCTTTCTCTGCCACCAAAATGTCAGCAGAAGGAGTGTGTGAACTTATCTCTTGCTAGTCATTGACTGCACACATCTGGCTACCCACAACATGTTACATATTGAAGAGCAAAAGAATTTACAGTGATGAATCCATCATGAAAATAAGCAAGTATCAAATGCATATGCCCTCATATGTATCATAAATAATGAGAAAAGGATTTGATATATATGCTCCAGGTAATTATCACTAACTTAGGATGCTGAGTTCCTTTCATGATAATTAAGGAATATAGAAGTTATTTTTAACCTGTCAAAAAATATTTGTGAAGAGAAGTTTAAGAAATAAAACATTCTTCTTTCCCCATAATCTCTCCATATAAACTACATTTCATACATAGACAATATTTACTAGCAACATGGATATTAGCCATGTCAATATCAAAAATGTTGACAACTCTAACCATATCAAAGGATAATAATGAGAAATATTCATGATACTACTAATGATATTGCTACTGATGACAATTGTTCCCAATTAATCTATGTAAATTTAAATGACCTCCATTTTCACTCATAAAACTATGAAGGCTACTGTATATTTAAAAGTGCAAATTTTAAAAACTAGCCAAACTTATAAAATGCCTTTTTAAATTTTAGAATATAGCAGAAAATAAAATATCTTACTACCTAGAAATATTCTGTAATAGATGATAAAATATTTATGTGCAGCCCTTATCACAGTATTATAAATGGGTCACTAGCTTGCATGCACTCTACTTAATCTTTGGCATCATGGACAACCTTTAGTTGCTGAATAAGAATTGGCTTGTGACAGGCATCAGACAATCAATTTTCTTTAAGAGCAACCATTATTGATTCCATGTCTTAAATTATACCATAAGTATGTTTGCTAATGATGTTTCTAAAGTGGTCAAGGTATGGACTGGCAAGTGTCATTTATTTAGTCTGGGTTTCCAATATGGAGATTAAGAAAATATACACTGTTTTTCAGACTGCCAAGACTATATTTTGTCCCTTTTTCACATTTAATTTATATAATATTTTGACTCTTCCATGTCATAATGAATAAGAATGGTACAATTTCTAGTTCTTACAGCTTTAAACTGTTATGACATCACATAAAATTAAAATGCAGGAATTTAAAAATATTATTACAAAGCAAGGTATTAATGGAAATCATACTAGATGATTTCTATTAAACCATTTAATAGAAATCAAATTTGATTGCAGTTAATCCATCCTGTTAGGAAAAAATGCTTAGGAAACAAGACTTTAATTAAAAGAAATGTTGAATATAAGTACCTATTTGATGAGGACTAACACTTATTGGTAAAAGCCATGGTAAAAATCCATGGAATTAGGAACTCAGTTCCAATACAAGAAGATCACCATAATCAGTAAACATCTTTAATAATCATTTTAAGTGAAAATAGATAACACTGGTGAACTGGACTGAAAAATTAGTTCCAACTATCTTTTGTTTAAAACAAATAAACAATACAGTTTACAGGTAAGGATGCCCAAGTTTGAGAGTCAAATAATAGAAGTCCATATATCAGAGTATGAAAACAAGGTGACTTAGCGGTTTTCTGATATCTTATAAGTAGACATTAAATAAAATTAATTAAAAGAGATAAATCAAGGAACTCTGTTTTTTAAAAATGAACATCTATTCTAGAAAGTACAATATTTATAAGATATATACACACATATATAATTAGTTTTGCATTCCATACAGTATATCTGTATATATACTTATATGTATGTAATACATTAGTATTAATATTGTATATTTTTGGCTGAGTGTTCCACAGTCTCACGCCTTCTGTGTAATTTCTGGATATGAGTCACTATATTTGTTCCTATTTGCTACAGGAGGAAGCTTCTCTGATGATGGGTGAACAAGGCATTGATCTCTAAATATAGCAGAATATCTCAGGAGACATTTTATAACTATTTTTTTTTCATTTTTTAGACTAGTATTATTTGGTTTTGCCTTGGATCCCTAGGATATCTAATCTCGGGTTCTTGGTCACCTAAGGAGTGTCTTGTATGAGTTCTATCTCATGGAGTAGGCTTTAAGTCAGATTAATCACTGGTTGGTTACTCCTACAAGCTTTGTGCCACCATGGACCTATCATGGATATTATAGATAAAGGTTTAGTGGCTGGATTGGTGTTTATGTTTCTCTTTTAATAGAATGTGTAGTTTCCTTCTGTAATAAAGATGCCTGAAGATAGGGTGAAGGCACCAGCTTGACATCTCCATGTTCAATGAGTTTTACAGGTGTTGTCTTTAGCAATGAGGCCTTGCTGCCAGTTTGTGGAGAGTAACTAATAGTTTTGGAAACAGCCTGAGTTGTTTGTGAATTCCTATGGGACCCCTTTGGCCAACAACTCAATTAGATGTAACACAAACCTGGTACTAAATACTTTGTTTGGTGACAAGAGATGGTCAGTTGGGTTTTTTTCTCCCCCATTATTATTTGGTGATTTCATTTGATCACCTTCATCATATATGTATATATTTTATATTGTTAGGTTTAAAAAATGAACAAACTAATGGATTAATAAATGTAAACCTAGCTATTGGGGTAAAAATTAACAATGGAACTGTCCTACCTCCTAGGAAAGGGAAATCAGTTTTCAGCAATGGAATAACACAGTTGTATAACAACCACTCCACGGCAGATCTCATGATCTGGAGTAGCTGACCAACAAATGATGGGCTCCACAGTAAGTACAGATAAGAAAAGAAGACATCAAAGTACATTGAATGGACAATGACATGGTCATGCACTCAAGAAATACTTAATGATTCCATCAAATATTTCAGATGTAAAAAGTAATTTTACTGTTGTAGCAGGATATACAAATTATCATATGGAAACTAACTTTTTTTCCATATCATGTCAACGTTGAATTTTCAAAAAAAAATCAGGAGGAAAATTCATGCTCACCATAGCTTTAGGAAAAATAAAATACACAGATACAAATTTAATAGAGAAGGAATAACTTCAAAATAAAAAATTTAAGACACTAAAAAGTTGAATTACACACTAGAAGATGGAAGGACTTCCTATGCTCACTAATTAGCAAAATTAATATTGTAAAAATTGCAATATTATTGAAAATAATCTGCAGCTTTAACACAATGACCATTAAGTTTTCAAAGCTTCTTCACAGAGACAGAAAACTAATCTTAAAAAATCAAAAGATTCTGAATAGCCAAAGCAGCCCAAAGTAGAATGATATTAGTGGCATTATATTACCTGATTTCAAACTGTGTGTGTGTGTGTGTGTGTGTGTGTGTGTGTGTGTGTGTGCATAGACACAGTAATTAAATATGATATGCTACTCACTAAAACAGGCATGAACACCAACACAATGTAATAAAGGCTCCAGAATTTAACCTGATGGCCTCCTACTGTTTCCAAAGCTGTCAACACATAATTTTAAAAAGATAACCTCTTTAACAAATGGCTGGGCAAGCTTAATGACACAATGAAACTTGAGCTATATCTTTCACCCTACACAAATATCAATGCAAAATGGGTCAGAGAACTTAATTTAACTCAGGAAACCTTGGAATAGCTAGAAGAAAATATAGAGAAAACAACCTATGAGGCAGACATAGGTAAGACCTTTCTATAAGAGCCCAACAGTATAAGAAGTACCTCAAGAACAGGCAAATGTAATTACATGGATGTAGAAGCATCTGCATAACAAAAAAATCATCTCTAGAGTAGAGTCTGCATATAGAATCAACCATTGTCACCTACACTCATGCCAGGGTGTTCCTACATATAATATAGTAAGAAGTGCAAAACTTAAACATCAAAAATCATGAAGTCACCTGATCAATAAATGGGTTAATGAACTGAATAGACAGCTCTCAAATTAACAAGATAAATAGCCAAAATATTTTCTTAATTTTTCAACATTTTTTAAAGATTGATTTAAAACTATATATAAATTCTGTCTCATCCTAACCAAATCAGCTATCATCAAGAGGACAATTGACTATATATGCTATTAAGGATGTGGAGAAAGATAAACTATTTTACAAGGTTCAGGAGGAAATTAAATTGGTATTGCCAATATGGAAGTCAATATGGATACTCCATAAAAAATTAAAATAGGGCTGCTATAAAAGTCAGTTATTACATCAAAAAGATTCGCAGCCAATATACCAGAAAGATTCTTGCACATCCATTTTTAATTAGTGCACTATTTAAAGTAGCTAAGAAATTTGACTAGCTTAGATGTCCATCAATGGGTGATGGGATAAAGAAATGTAGTGCATACATATAATAGAGAGTTATTCAACAATAAAGAAGAACTGAAATCATCGCAGTTTTTGGATATTTACGCAAGTGGATGGCACGTTAAACAAAATCAACCAGATTCAGAAGGACAAAATCACATTACATTTTTCTCATATACAAACTGTTAATTTACAATGTGTCTTTGTCTGTTGTTGTTGTTGTTGTTGTTGTGTGTGTGTGTCCAGAATGAAATGCATTACTTTTCATGTGAACTCTAAAAAAGGTAAGAAAAATGAATTCCAGTTGATAATTATAACTCTCATCTCCAAGTCAAGTTTTAAGAAATATCCTTCTAACATAATCCACAGACATCAGCTAAGGAGGACTCATAGGAGCTCATTGAGCCTGAAGCAACAGTCCTACACGTCTGAGCTAGGTCCTCTGTGTATATGCTATGGTGGTTAGCTTAGTGTTCTTGTGGGACTCCTGACTGTAGGAGTGGGCTGACTCTGACTCCTTGGTCTCTTCTTGGGACCCTTTTCCTCCTTCTGGGTTGCCTGGTCCAGCCTCGATAGGAGGGTTTGTGCCTAGCCCGTATTGTAGCTTGTTATGCCATGTTCCGTTGATATCGCTCGGAGGCCTGCCTTTTCTGAAGGGAAACAGAGGAGGGGCGGATCTAGAGGAGACAGGAGGTAGGGATAACTGGGAGAAAGGAGAGAGGGAGGCTGCAGTTGGGATGTATTGTATGAGAGAAGAATAGCTGAAAAAAGGAAAGAAGAGATATTTTCCTTCTTGTTCGTCTCATTTCCCCGCCTTATCCCTCATCCATTTGTCATTTTCCTTTCTACCCTCCATACTCATCCTGAGAAAGCAATTTTATGTGCTTCAGTTTTTTTCAGCCAAAGAATAAAGCTTATGTTTTCTAGCCCCATCGATAAATCAAGAGGGATTCGAAAGAGGTCCATTTACAACCATATTAAGTGATTACCTCTAATTTATTGAACTTTCATTTTAAACTGAGGACACAGAACTAATCCGGATATTAAAAAATTCTCAGTAACAAGTAAGTTTGAAAATTTGAGGAAGGTATCACATGAAAGATCACCATAACAATGAAATGCTTACATGCCCTGCCATTCAGAGTATAATCTCTTAGGCTTTATCACAGTGCTCATGCAATTGAAATGTTTCATGACACTTTATCATGTGTTATCCTTTGCAAGGAGGAAGAAGAAAACTATATATAAATTCCAAGTGTTGATCAATTATTTTTTCTAGGTCTAAACATAAAACTATTAAATTACATCATCACAATTCATGTGATTTTAATCAAACTCATTACTTTCTCATTAAAAATAAAAGTCTAAAATAATTTTTAAATGCTTCAGGGTATATATAACTACATAAAATTAACAACCACAGTTAATAGCATAAATTTAATATATAACAAGCATGTAAAAATTAATAATATTTTAGTAAGTAGAAGCATATATTGATTGATACTTAAAATACTAATGGTGAAACAATCCATTTTTTTTCCATTTTTGAAATAAGAATAGAAAAAGTAGTTATTATAAATCATTATAAAGTATATTATAGTTGTAAAAAAAATCGAAAGCAAGGCATTCCCAAAGAAACTGAACGAAAATATGACTATAGTACATATTTGCGAGTGCTCTATTTTATAACAAAGGGATCATGGGAACTGCATTAGAGAGTTTTGATTTTGAATTTTACCACCCTCATTTATTGAATATAGTCTAATAAATACAGCTGAATTTTCCCCAATTCAATTCCATCCACAAGTAAAGATTGCTATTTTAAAAATTGTGTGCATTAATTACCCATGTGAAGACCAAACATGAGCATAATATTGAATATGTATTTAATAATTATTAGTAACTACAAGTTTATTTTCCTTTAGGAAATATCAAGGGGCTTGGTAGATGGCTTAGTCAATAAAGTGTTTGCTACTCATATGTGAGAACATGGGATCAGATCTCCAGTACCTACATAAAAAGTCAACCAAGTTTATATGCATCTGCACCCCAGTGTTGGGAGGAGCAGTGACAGGTAGATCTCTGGAGCTGGCTGGCCAGGTACTCTAGCACAATCAGTGAGCTCCAGTACAGGGACATCTTGCTCAAATATTAGGATGAAAATCAACTGATAAAGATACCCAGTATCATCAACCTGAACTTCCACATTCAAAGCACCTACATGCAGATGTCCACATACACAAACACATACACATAGACCACACCTAAAAATATTAATATGTGTCATAGGTTATATTATAAAATTATTATAAATAAAAAAATTAATAATAAAAACAGCTTTCCAATTTTCTACAATAAAGACATTTTTAGAAAGTACATTAGCATAATATTTTTCTGAATGAATATTGATGCAAGAAAAGAACTTACAAATTAAAAACAGATAATTTAAAATAAGAACTAAGGACTATTCCTTTAAAATAATATTCCCTTTCGTATATCCATAGTGATATGTTTTCTCATGACAGAACTTTCTAATAAAAATGTTTCATTGTTTCAGAGGTTAAAACCCTTAATTCCAGGAATTATATACATATGAAGGATAGCTAAAATGTTTAAGTGGAATAACAAAAGGACTTTAATTGAATATTCACTGTGATAGGAAGCAGAGACATTATTTTCAAGTTTTATTTATACTTTGTGTGTATGTGTTTGTATGTTTGTGGGGGGGTGTATATGCACATGTATATAAAACCCACAAGTCAACATCTGGAATCTCAGTCACAGTGCATCTTATTTTATTAATAGAGCTTCTAAATGAACATGGAGTGCTGTGGGATGTTCAGTATGTCAAATGTGTTGCTCTGAATGGTTAATGAATAAAACACTGATTGGCCAGTAGCCAGGCAGAAAGTATAGGCGGGACAAGGAGAGATGAGAATTCTGATAAGTGGAAGGCTGAGGCAGAGAGTTGCTGCCAGCCACCATGATGAGAAACAACATGTTAAGATACCAGCAAGCCACAAGCCATGTGGCAACTGATAGATTAATAGAAATGGGTTGATTTAAGATATAAGAATAGTTAGCAAGAAGCCTGCCACAGCCATACAGTTTATAAGTAATATAAGTCTCTGTGTGTTTACTTGGTTGGGTCTGAGTTGCTGTGGGACTGCCGGGTGAGAGATTTGTCCTGACTGTGGGTCAGGCAGGACCAGAAAAACTCTAGCTACAGTGGAGCTCAATTTTTGTTGTTGTTTTTTGTTATTTGTTTTGTTTTGCTAGACTGGCCAGCCAGCAAGCTGTAGGGTTCCTCCTATCTCTGTAACTCCTTGTTTTGGGGGTTACAGATTCAGACCATCATGCCTCACTTTTCATGTGGGTGCTGAAGATACAATTTTGAGTCTTCATGCTTGTGGTACAAACATTATTCCAACTGAGTCATCTCTCCAATAATTTCAATGCTACAACTAGCCAGGAGAAAAAGACAAACAAGAAAAGTCTGAGATCACCAAGATAATTCTCTAGACTTACCTTACCATGTTGGGTTGTACTGTAGGTCTCCAGTATGTATACGTTGTCACATTATGCATAGAGAACAAACATTAGAGCACATTAGGATCACTAAATTAGTGACTATCCTGATGTAGGTCACATCTGGGCATGTAAGTCTATGTTATGATGTAGATAAATTAGACTTCTGAATGCTGCAGTCAGGGCCAACTTCCAGAGCAGAGATCAATATAGGCAACCTGGAATCAAGCTTATACTAAAAGTGGATTCCAAGATAGTGGTGCAAAATTAGTTAGGTAAGCTTGCAAGGATACAGGTATAAGGAGATCAATGTACATGAAACATCAGTTTCTACTACCATTCTGTTCCTTGCTCTCTTCCCCATTTTTGTATGTCTGTATTCAATTATATACATTCTTTTCTTGGCTATATTTTAATCTCATAGCACTCTGTTTTTTATTCGTTCTCTATAACCTATATAACTCCTCTCATCTTCCTTTTCTATGAAGCTAATCTGTCACACTCACCTAGAAAGTCTACTACTATTTACTAGGGATCTAATCCATTCTACATCAGTGCAATATTGTATTTACACTGTTACTATTGTAACTCATGGCCCATCTCTTCCACAAGAGATAGGATTTACCTAGCTCACCTCATAATATCAGCAGGTTGAAGTCATAGTCATGGTAACTTTTGATAAGGCTGACAAAAATTGCAGCTATATGATCATAAATATGAATCCAAATAAAATATTTTAAGTGAATATCAGCTAAATACTAAGTTCTAAATACAACTGCTTTTGCACATACAGGAAACCAGTTTTTGCTTTATCATCTGTTTTAAGAACAGGATTTTGTAATTTTTTTTTTCTGGTTCATTAGATATAATCTCTAAAACATCTGTAGTTCTATGTGGCTGTAGATACTATAAGGAGCCAAGGCATGGCACTAATTGAATAGATTCCTCAGAGACCTACAAGCTGTCAACTGTATAAAGATTTCTTTTTGTAATGCAATGCTTTGGTTCATTGCACATAACATCAAAACCCTAAGATCAGAGAGAATGCAAAATATATTTTAACTGATACTTAAGAAAAAGTACTTTGTACAGCTTTCTAGATGACAAAGGAATTATTCACAACATTTTCTCTGTATTCCCAAGCAGTAGGATACTGGAGCTAGCTCTCATGTAAAATGGCCTATCAGTTATTTTTTAACTCAGAGGTGAGCACTCCTTTTTCATGCCATTTTATTATACAATTAAATCTTTCAAATATATAAAGTCGTCTCCCTGTGACAGTGCACAGGATTGACAGTATGAGCTCTGGGGATACCTTGGAGAAAGTCACAAGCACTAAGCACATTTGCATGCATTTGACTGTCTCCTAAAGCAGACCAATTATTCAGTTCCCCAAAGGCAACCTAGTGACAGAATATTACTTCAAATGCTTTTTAATCATTTGATTGATTATGTATGATCCAATTTGAATTTTAGTGCCGATAGTAAAAGGAAAAGAAGAGCAAACAGAGGACCAAATATGTAATTACTGATCCTTTGTAAATGAGAACTAATTTTTGAGCAATTATAAAATATACTTAATTGCATTTTCAGACATTACTTTTAATAGTCTTATGGTTAAAATAAATGTTGGACAATGGAGATGATAAATAATAAGGGTTGAAACTGGGTATGACATTGTCAAGCTAATTAGAAAAAAGAACAAGGATGGGAGTCTAGGACAAACAGCAAAGCTAGTCTCCACAGGCTATGGACCACACCCATGAAGTACCTACATGGAGAACAAATAGAAGGCACCATTGTTCTCTCTGTTACCAAGTGTCTCAAATCTACAGATCATTCCACCTTTACATGCATTAGTCCTTCTAATGCATCTAATTGCAACAGAGTGTACTGTGGGTAGGAATTACTTCCATAAAGGATGTTGCCTATTTCAAGAAGGACACCCTAGACATCTTTAGAGGTGGGCTGGGGAAAAAGACATAGTAAGTCCAGAAACTAGAGACAGATTGTTACTGATGTTGCCTTGCATGGAATGCCTCCTATTCTGGTGGCTATACTTTACTTTTGATTATTTGCCTGTAGAAATGAACCTTTACTTCTTGATCACAACACTTGCCCTTTGAAGTGAACTTCTCTCCTCTAGGAACACAAGAACTAGATTGTTGCTATGGTTGGGATCCAAAGCAATAGCCTTATCATCATATTCTGATAAACCAAAAAAGATTAAATGTCATGATGAGCATCTCATCTCAAAGGAATTTATGTAAACCTAGAGTGGCTGTAACTCAAACACAAGTATCCTCATAAAGAAATTATTTTGTTTCACTGACTAGTCACAAGTTGGAGACTGAACAAAACAAAAATGGCCAGAAAGCTTCATATCATTTCCAGAGTTCCTAGTTCTAGATTTGGAAGTAGATGTAGAGCACATAGCTTCAGCTTCAGGATCTCACTTCTCTATGTGCTCCATGAGACACAATTTCAACACTATTCCTGCCTTTTTATTCTGTAAGTCAATTTAGCTTATGTTTTACTTAATAAACAATGAAATAGACAAGTAACTGTCATCAAAACAATAGTACTAGCCACTGTTGTCAGTTCATGACTAAATACTAAATGTTTGGATTCTGTATGCTCATTTTGATATCAACATGACATAAAGGGCAGGAACTAGTATCAGTATGAGGCATTGAAAGGCTAAATAATACCCACTGGTTTTATTTTATTTATTCATTTTAAAGATTTATTTATTTTCATTTTCTGTATGTGAGTGTGCCTTCATGTATATCCTTGCACAACATGTATGCAGTGCCAGCAGATGCCAGAATACAGGATACTGGATCTCCTATAACTGGAGCTACAGAATGTTGTGAGCTGCCATGTGGGTGGCAGGATCTGAATATCTGTCCTCTGTAAAGCAGGCAGTGCTGTGAACTACAGAAACATCTCTCCAGTCTATTATTTGTTTATTTACATATTAACAGACCACAGACAAGATAGTATGAAGATTTTCAGGCTATAACTTTCAAGAAAGAGGCAGCATCAATAATATACTTCAAAATATTCACTTGACATTCATGAAATATATGGGAAATTTCAGGGTAGTATATGTTCAGTTCAACAAAGTAGATCATAAATTGTTCTTTACATATATAAAAGCTATACATAGAGATATTAGAAGTTGTATGTTTCCCAGAGAACTGCAGATTTCAGGACACCTACTCCATAAAGAAAGCTACTATGGGTACCCAAATACCTTTGCTACTCACAAGCCTGTGTCCTCTCTCATGCCAGTATTTAAGCAGGCAGCCTTTCAGAAAGGTCAAAAGGAGATTCTTTGCTAATGCCACAGCATCTCCCAGGGCCTCCAAATTCCATATTCAAAAGTTTGTATGATTTTGTTTGTCTGTATAATTACAGAAAATCCTAATGAATTTGCTCTATAGGCTCTGGCCAATCATGGTATGTAAATACTGTGAGATGAAGACATAATAAATAGTCAGATGGGAAGAGGAATAGAACAGGTTAAAAATATCTAGAAGAATAGAGGTGAAGGACTCTAGGCATAGAGAAACAATGAGAGGAAATTGTGGTTACACTCACTTGAACAGTCCATGTTGCATACAAGTCTCAAAAGGTCACACTGTACCCCATTCATTCAGATGAATGTACCTCACTCATAATAACTATTCATAATACATATTAATAAAGCACAACTATAATTTTTGTGGTAGAGTTACTTAGGGAAGTGAGAAATCATAAGCAAGGATCATATCATGTGTTTACCAAATAGTGATTTAAGACCTAGATATTTGGATAAAATCAGTTCCCAAGTTAGAGTTGAAAATTCTTTTGACAGAAAGCGACATTTCAAGTGCCCTAGTGTGCAACACAGGATTTGTGGTCAATAATTGAATATGATATACTTGACTTGCTCACAGAGCGATTTAAAGTATCCTCATTGAATTATGCATGTGCACTAATACACTATCAACTGTGTTTCAGTTATTCCTCAAATTATAGATATTTCAAAATACTACTTTATAATTCATAAATATATACAATCTTAGTCCCTTAAAACACAAACATATAATCCCTTCTACTCTAGAGAATGAATCAGGAGGATCATGAGTTTTAAATATATCAAGGAAGCTTAGTCTCAATTATTTAAATAAATTCTGGGCTATAGCTCAGGATGGGTTGCTTGCCTATCATTATGAAGGTCCTAAGTTCACACCCTAGTAATGAAAAATAAATGTGCTAAATCCATTCTCCACATTCCTCAAGCACAATCTTTTTTAAGGTGATGCATAATCATACACACACACACACACACACACACACACACACACACACACACACACATATATTTGTCATCCTACTCCGTACTATACCTATTCCCCACTCCCTCCAACCTATCATCATCCCTCCCTCCCAACTTCAAGTCCTCTTTTTCCCCTGATTTTTTGTTTGTTTTTAAGATAGTAGTTTAATTGCAACTTTTCTATCATCCAAATCCTCTCATATACCCCTCCCCTTTCTCCTTCAAATTCATAACCCGTTTTTCAATAATTGTTGCATACATGTATGTCTACATATATACATAAATCTTGCTAATTATAATCTGCTGAGTCCTTACAATGTTACTTGAATGTATGTTTTCAGAGCTGAGCATTTGCCACTGAACAACTAACCCGTGTGCTCTCTCCTGGGTAGGACCACCTCTCAAGCTAGAAGCTTTATTCAGTTGCCTGTAGCTCTTTGCATAGGGTAGAGGCCTCTTGAGAAGTTTCCCACCCATTTTGGAATTTTTGTTAATGTTATGCTTGTGTAGATTACATTTAGGCAGCCATATTGTGTTTCCTAGTAACATAGAAACTATACTTTGTAGAGATACACTATATATGTGACGTCTTTCATCATGGACAGTATTGAGTCAGTCAGTATCCTTCATGTTTTTGATGATTTATTTATTATTATGTATATGAGTGTTTGAATGCATGGTGTCTGTTTAGCACATATGTGCAGTGCTTAGGGAAGTTTTAAGAGGGTATTAGATTCCGTGGAATTAGAGTTACAGATAGTTCTTGGCTACTAAATGGATATTGGGAATCAAATCCAAGTCCTCTGAAAGAGTATACAATGCTTTTTACCACTGAGCCATCTCTCCAGTCAATATGTTTTAAAGGCCAAACAATGGCCAATAAATTATATCAAGTGAAGATAATCAGAAGTTTCAAATATTTTTTATTGGTGGTGATTAAAATTGTATACCAGTTGCTTAGAATTCACATTAGTGCCCAAGAACTCTCATCCAAGTACTCATCCTCTCTATCCTTGTTTTAGTAGTGAAGGAAGTCTGCAACCAAGCCTTAGATGTGAATAGTGAATAGGGGGCAATAAAAGCTATAATAGACAGTATTTGTAAGGACAGAAGAGAAAATTGATGGAAAAATTGAAGTTCAAAAAAGAGAGAAAACGTTGAAAACAATAAAACAAGAATTGAAAAGATTGAAGAGATAGAAGCCCAGGTCTTTTGTCTATAGATCATGTCCCTAGACCTAACAGGAAAAATGCACTGAACTCTCAACAATATTGTTGCTTGAACAAGACTAGCATAATAGCACTAGCTGTCATGCTAATGGAGAGAGGGAAATTCTACATGGCCCCACCCCTGAATGAAGAGCTACCAAGATCAGTATCTGTTGAGAGAAGGGAAATTAGTTCCAGGTGGTCAATCCTGAGCACATACACATATGAGCAGAGCTAAATAAACTCAACAGGTTATATACGTGTGTGTGTGTGTGTGTGTGTGTGTGTGTGTGTGTGTGTATTGGTGTGTGTACATATTTTTTAAATGATGAACTTGGGAGGAGGAGGGGTTGGGTGGTGAAAGTGATTTAGATGTATGAAATTCTCTTAGAAATCTACCAATAAAATTAAATAAACACACACAATTGAGAGGGCTGAACAACAACATCAAAATGATGTTTCTGGGGAAATTGGTAAAGGGTAGGTGTGACTGACTTACTCAGTGATAAGTAGTAGAAGTCCTGGGCTCTAGGACACTGACAGGTCCTAGGAAACTGGCAGCAGGGCCAGACTAAAAGCATATTTGGAAAAGTCAGACATACACTAAATATTACTGAAGTGTCCAAGAGTGAATGACACTGAATCATTCCAAAGCTGAGAACAGAATTTTGTGAAATTGGTGGTAGTACAATCAAGGTATGTGTCCTCAGAAAACATAGCAAGATGGTTGAGTGTTTGGTTGTGACAATAAGATCATAGATACTGGGGATAAAATAAAAGGTAATACTAAGGAAGAAGTTAAGGATTTCTAGAAGAGAGACTGGCTAGGCATATGAAATGCAGACATAAATCATTTTATCATTACCTGCCTAATTTTTTTCTATTCTGATAAAACAGTGCTGCCCTCTTCCCAAGGACATGCTGTGGGAGCCAAAGGCATTGAAACCACTGTGGAGTATCATTAAATACATATTAATTCTTGGGAGTATTACATAAATAGAACTGTGTATAATTGATATTTACATGAACATTAATCATTTGCTTTGAATCAAAGCTTTAACATAGAACACTTCACAGTGAGTCAAATAATTTTTGACAGTCTTAACACACACACAAAGAACAAACAATTTGCTAATATAACTAACATACATTATTGGATTTTCTAGAGAGTTCAGCTCCTGAAATTTCAATGACGAAAGTAATATTTATTTATTTAACAAAATTAATTGTTGGATCAATTACTTAAAAACTACTTTGAGGTCAAGATTATTCTCAGTGATCAGGACATCTAGAGCAGAGGCCAATAAGTAAATTAGTGAGCAAATGAGTGGGAAAGCAAACAAGATGAAATAATTTAATATAGTAAGATACTTTATGGAAAAAAACTAAGCAAACATGCAGATAAAATGGAAAGGATTGTGCCTAGAAACTAATGAAATGAGAAGTCTTCTCTGAAGAGGTTTCCCTTGAATAGAGGGATACAAATACAATCCAATTGAAATAAGTATTCAAATATTTAAAAATATAACCTTGAAGAGACCGGGAGCGTAAGGACATAGACGCAAAGGGTAAAGCAAAGGGCTGTCATAAAGCAAGTAGCAAACAGAAACTAATAAATTACAGAAGTCTAATAAAAAGATAGATCTAGGGAACCCAAATGTGAGCAATGTTCAAGGAATGAACAAGTCTTCCTGGAGAATTGTGGGAAACTGGAAGCAGGAGGAAACATTGGACACTTTCCAATTCAAAAATAACAGAAACATAAACAGTGTCAACGGAGCCTGGGTAGTGCTAAGTGTTTAAAAGAGCTATATGTAAGGGCTGCAGCTATATAGAAACAGTATGTGCCAGAATCAGACTGAGGAATTGCGGGACCATTAATATTCCTGGGTCCTTCTGATTCATTCTTTATAGTTGCTGAACTCAAGGGAAAACCACAAGCACAAGAGTACAGATGTCACATTACAAGGTGGAGCTAGCAGATTAAAGGAGAGAGACTGACCAAGAACCTGGGAACAGACTAAAGGAGCAAGAGTTACACAGTGTCCATGGCATTCTGGAGAGACTATTGTGGCTGTAGTTTAATGAGCAAAAGCAATCATCAGGGGAAGCGTCTCAAGCAGAGCTTTCCTGTGTAATGGTTTTAGAAGGTTTTCCTGTGAATGATCATGTGAAAAACGGTTTATTGAATCAAGAATATAAAATAGGACACACTCAAAACAGGTGTGGTGACTATGCTTGCATTCAGAAGGTTTGGGTCAGAGTGTAAAACAGGAGGCTAAGGCCAGTCTGGCTACCTAATTAGTGCAAGCAAATCTGAGCTGCACTGTGAGATTGTGTCAGTGAGGTCAGAGGCTTTCAAATCAACACAGGCTGTTGCCACTGCTCTGATTGCCCACCTGAATTACATGGCTTGCAGGACACAGACCCATCAGTCTGGAACTCAGATGGAGGTTTCTTTCCTCATGGATGACTTCGTATTGCTGATAGGTGCTATGCAGGCTGCCGTGAGAGAAAACTTATCAGTTGTTCTACTCAGCTTTGACTACCATGAGCTACAATAATCATCTGCCTGCAAGGTATGCCCATAAGTGTAATAGTGACATTATTATGATGGAAGTAATCACAAGCTCTCTAATTGGATTGGAGGTCCACTTTACAGGAGGTTCTGTAAACCAGTTAAGAGATACACAGTTGGTGAAAATGATCAAAATCGTGTGTGTGTGTGTGTGTACTGAAATTATCAAATAATTAAAAATGAACAAACAAATGAATAACAGAACAATCAACAAAAGATATTAAAAGTTTAACTTTGAAACCCTCTCACTTAAAATAATGTCAGAAAAAGCATCTTACCTTGCATAATAATGACTCAAAACTGACAACCTAATGTTTCTTAGGTAATAAGGTAAATGAGGAGTTCTGGGAATATAATGCAAATTCCTTCTGAAATATACTTATAGCCTAAAAAAGGAAATAGAACACATAGAGCAATGATTACAATGAAGTGTGAATGCTTCAGTGTTGTAAGGGGTAGTAATATAGAAAGCATTCTACAGATGTTGATACAAGCAAAATTTCAACTGTCTTGACAGCCCTGGAAGAATATTTATAGGGAATAGGAATGGACATGGACAGGATAATTGATGAAAACAATATGTGTGCCTGAGACTCAAGTGTGCAATATCATAGAAGTATACATATGGAAAAACTATATGCAAGCTCCTAAGTAAGATTATGGGGAAGTTTTTACCAATCCGAAGAAGAGGCACATGAATAAGGCAAAAAGAAAGTATTGAATCAGAAGCCCTTGCATTATTCTGAATATTCAAATCTGTACCAGGCAGGTCCAGCATGAGGCCATGGGCTACATACATGCCAGAATAGCGATGAATGGAGAATAACATCTTTGCAGGCGACAATGTGATACAACAATGCCAAGATGTTGCACAACCCTGTAAGAAGTAGTTTAGAAACTAATACATAGACATTACCCCAGGCCAATTAAGTCAGTGCTGTGCAGAGAATGATATGGAAACATCTGCTTTGCAAAGAAGTTTTCCAAGTGTTTTGGAGAAACAAAGGGTGATGATTAATGATAATTTATATGTCTAAATCTTAGAGCTCAATTTCAGAATAAGAGCCTTAATATTGGGAGATATGACAAGAGTGAAAAGATGGATGTTATAGGGATCAAAAATGGAAATGAAGAAATGAACAGTTTTAGAACTACAGTTCAAAACTATAGCATACCTAGAAATGTGAGGACAGACAGGGAATAGATCACAGATCAGAAATCAAAAGGGTTTGGTGTAAACAGGGAATGGATAAGCCAAATGGACAGGAACTAAAAACGAAGCTATGGTATCAGGTTATGATGGTCAAATATGTGATAACTTGCCAGGTAGAATAAGGGAAGAAAAAAGAGTAAGTAGGAGGAGACATGGCGCTAAAGATTCAAAATGAACAGCTTAGTGCATGAGCACTCTGTGACATCCCAGAGACTTCAGAAAGAGTCACATAGAGGGCTGAAAAACACATAGAAATGTAAATACAAATGAAAGAATTATAATTCATACCCAAAGACATACTCATCAATAAAATCGTAAAAGAATAGAGATTGATAGTCAGCCCCTCAGAGGCACCAGAACTCGACTGGGTGAAAGAAGATTCATCTACAAGTAATGATGTAAGTTGAAAATAAGCCAAATTTTTGGGATGCCCCAAAAGCTTAAAACAGCAGAATTTAAGCACTGAGTGGTCCACTCCTAGACAGACTTAAAGAAAAAAAAACAGAAATTTGAGTTTTAAAATTAATTTTAAAAGGAAACAAAATAAGGCCAAAATTTTGTGGCTTCCATTTTTGCCTCTTGGGAGAAATAACACCTAAACCAGTTGGGACCAGTTGCTGGATGACAAGAAGTTTACATACAAGATTCACTAGATCTGTTATCAGCAACCCAAGGTTAATGACTAGGTTTTTTTCACAGTAACTTTTCCAGTGTCTGTCACAGTACCCAGAATATAATGAGATGTAATGCATCTCTACGCCTTCTTTCAATGTGTTGCAGAGTAAAATTGCCAAGTAAATTCAACGTGCCAGCTCAATGAAAATTAATGCTGTTCTTCTTTTTGCACACTTTTAAGATATTGTTTTAGTTTCTTTTCTGTTACTGAGATAAAATCAGGATAATGGAAAAAAGGTTTATTCTGGCTTACAGTCTATCATGATAGGGAACATAAACCGGAAGGAACTGGTCACATAAGTGTATCCATAATCGTGAGGTCAAAAGCTACAACTGACTGAATGCTGCTGCTCAGACCCCTTAGTTATTTATTGAACCCAGGGTTTGAATCAGGAAATGGCAGCATGGCAGCATTGCCAGTAGTCAAATCAGCCCATCTTCCAGATAATTCTAGGTTCTAACACATTAACAACTAACATTAACCATTACATATATAGAATACACACAATGGTAAATCTAGTGAAGCAAATTAATACCCATCATCCCACAGTCATCCACTTTTATCGCAAGATATCTGAGAACTAGTACTCTTTTATCAAGATGCCAGATATGTTGTTATTGGCTATAATTTTCCTGTTGTGCATTAGGTTTCTAGACATTTTTATCTTGTGTCTGACAACACATCCATTGTATAGGCATTGCTCTGAGTCATATTTTGAGCCCTGCCCCTGATAACCATCTCTATGAATTCTCAGAAGAATTTTATTGGTGATAAAATAATGTTATATTCTTGGTGTTGGATATCTGCTATGACAAGTTTTATTTGCCAAGTGAATGGAATCCTGGTAGTTTGTTTTTTTTTTTTTTTTTAATGTAGAAGATGAAATAAAGATAAGTTTCTAGTGGAACTTTGAATCATAACTGTAGCTCATAATTTTTTTAATATGGCTGAGAAGAAATTTAACAAGCTTTATTTTTTCCTTTGAATCCACCAATGAATGAAAAAGACAATTCTCTGATACCAATCAAAAGAAAAATAATATCTGTAAAAGGAGCTCTACCACCCAAATTTCCATCACCCAAATAATTTTATTTTCAGAAAAAAAAAATGTGTAGCACTTACTGAAAAACCATGCTTGCTGTATATTTGATCACAATTAGCAATTTATTTTTAATAAATGTAAGGGTATTTTTCAAATATTTCCCTCCATAGATGATTGTTTCAAATGAATATTGGTCAAACGTTAAGATTTTTAAATCCATGTTTAGACAGTTTTGATTTGCCAATTTGCATAGCTTTTAGTGCTTTTTATCTATCTCAGATGTGACACCACTATTTGTATTCTATTAGTAATTATTTTTTAAGATTTTCAATTTACATACAAAGAATCTTCTTTCACCCATATAAAGTAACAAATTTAAAAAATATGTTATGGATGTTAGCTTAGCGTTTCTGTGAGACGCCTAACAGTGGGAATGGCTGTGTCTTTGACTCTTTGGCCTGTTCCTGGGACTCTTTGCCTCCTATTGGGTTACCTTGTCCAGCCTCGATATGAAGCCCTTCGCCTTATTGTATCTTGTTCTGTCATGTTTGGTTGTTGTTTCTTGGAGCTTTGCACTTTTCTGAAGGGAAACGGAGGAGGAGTAGATCTGCTGGAGAGGGGGTGTGGGGGAGCTAGAAGGGTAGAGGGAGGGGAAACTCTGGTTGGGGTGTATTGTATGAGAACAGAGCCTATTTTCAATAAAAATGAAATAACTTCCAGGTTAGAAAAATCAAGGTCACGCTGCAAAGATATTTATCATTCATCTGCTGCATTTCCTTTCAGACAAAAGGAAAATAAATCCTGTAAAATAAACGAGTCAGGAACTGCCTCGTGTGCTCTGAATAAAATCATGCTTCAAGTTAAACTATAATCTTTAACAAAACATAGCCCGAGCTTTATGAATTCTTGCTTTATTAATTCCCTTTCTCTGATTCCAGATATTTTATAATTCTAAAGAAGAAACAAAAATAAAGTAATAATTACAAAATGAAATTGAACAAGATAATTGAGCAACTTATCCTCAGCAACCAGATTTTTTTTTTAACACAATGCATTCAGAATGCTCCCTAGTTTTTAAAAATGTGCTAAGATCAGGGCTTGCCTTGTGTGTATGTCAGAGGAAAAATAATTACCTCTGTGGAGCATACCAGTTACATTTCTAAGATTTATGACTTAACCTCAGGAAGACTTTCAGTAACTTGGTATAAAATGTATACATTTAATGGAAGGCACACTATGCTTCTTATAAGAATTTGTTCCAAGTCACTGTGTATAATTAATGGCTTGTCTACATATTTTTTCAATAAAACTATTCCTTCTGAATTTTAAGTAGGCATTTTCAATAGCAAATGAATGTATCTTTGTGAAGATAGCATTTATCTACTACAACACCCAAAGCATAATGGCTAGACTTCGATAGTCCACAGATTTAGAATGTAGCTGGAATAAAAAGCTATAAGATACTGTCTTGTCAGCATAAAGTGAATAAAGTCATTACAGTATCTGGGATTTAGATTCACAGATTTATCCGCAGTAAAATTAGTGTATTTTTTACAAGTTTATTAACACAAGTAATATAATCACAAGATTATATGATCCAGAGGCAACTGGTGCATTTAAAATTGAAATAGTAAATTTATTTTTTTAATTATAAGCATTATATGTAAAGAATTACTGAAGTAATATCTAGGATTTTTTTCTCTTCTCAGAATTACTATAATCTATGGAATTCATTGTAATAAAAATAGAGCATACAATTTCAGATATACATTTAATTTAATTTTATATTTATACTCTGGAAGAAAATTTAGCAAACTGTGCAAAAAAAGCTTGAATTCTCAAAAAGCCAGGAAAACGTAAGTGCTGCCTTCAAGTTATCACACAGAAACAAGAGGGTCATAAGGAGTTCTGAAGGAGTTGCAGAAATGGTACCCCAAAATACGGTGCAAATTACTTCCAACTAGAGACATTGTAAAAATGCAACATCCAGGCAGAAGCTTTCTTGGAAGTCCCCTTATCTGCATAAAACATATTTTTACATGATTATCAGTCTTTTATCCTGACCCTTTATCATTCAAGGAAGTTTGCCTTATAGGAAAGTCTAGATGCCTACAGTTTTTTGTCATGATTATATGTTTTCTGAAGGGCCCATTCATCTTGCTCTGAAATTCTTTACTCACCCTTGAGTTACATATATTCTCTGCCCTTTACCCTGTGAAGGAAGCGTACAAGCGGCTCACTCCCACTTTTGCTTGTGGCTCTTTTCTTTCCTGTGATGTCCTTCCTGTCACCTTATCACATCAGCTCGGTCCTGTACCCCTCAAATGTTAGAAGGAAAGCATTCCCTCCCGACAGTTCCATATGACAACAGCTAGTCATTTCATATAAAGTCGCAGATAGCCCCTGAAACAGAAATAGCCTAGCAGTATAGCACTTTGGGATGAAGAGGCACGCTGGGCATCAAGGCAGGTTTCCTAGAGCGGTCCTTCATAAGACCTCTGAGATACTTCGGCTAGTGCCACAACTGACATCTGGTTGATTAAGCTTTTGGCTTCCTTAAGATTTATTTTTTGTTTGTTTGTTTGTTTGTTTGTTTGTTTGTTTTGAAACAGGGTATCATGTACCCTAAGAGTTCCTCAGGCTCTCTGTGTAACCAAGGATGCACCTGAACTTTGGACCCAGCTATTCCTGCCTTCTAACTGCTGGGATGACCAGAGCCTGTGCTAACAGCTGGCTGCTGTGGTTCTGCTGCTGTGGCTCCTAAGTCTTGTTAGGTCTGCACTCTAACAACTGAGCTACACCTCCATCGCTTCAGCGAAACTGCTGGCAGCTCACAAATTATAAAAGTCACAGTGTTGAAATTAAATGACAAATTGAATCCTAGTATGAACCCTTGCAATTACAACTGAACATACGCGGGGAATCTGTTAGTGAGTCTGGAGAGTTGTGATTTGTTTTTAAAATAAAATTCTGTGTATAAGTATTGTTTGTCTTTAGCTTTCAGTATATGTTCAAAGATTTCTCTACCTAGTAAAAAGTAACAATTACTTACAGTTTTCAGATGGTATTGGCTTGAAGTGGCCTATATCAGCTTGTGAGAACTAATTGCCACATTTTCAAAACTTGTGTGGTAACAATCAAGCTTAGAGATTCTCAAAATTAGCTGTTAGGAGATAATTTACACTATACGCATGAGTAGACTTTACACATCATGCCTTTTTTACCTTCTACCTACCCTCTCCTTTAGTCAGTTTGTCAGTATTTTTAAAGTTAATCCTTATTTCATCAAAAAAAAAAAAACATGTCTAACATGAATAAGGGGAAACTTATACTTTAAAAACATCTATGCCATCCACATTAAATCAAAGTGAATTGTGACATGACGCATAAAATACGTTAGTTATTAAGTGCTATTACTAATAAATATTTGTTAATATTTTTACTATGAAGATGAATACAAAGTTATATCAGTAGTTTCACAGAGTAAAGGACATGTACCAATTCCTCCAAAATTTAATAGATTTCAGAAATTTATAATGGAAGCCTAAGTTGTGAGTAGTTAGCTTGCAGTAAGTAGGATTTTTGAATTATAAATAAACCATTCCACTCTCCAAGCGACTGAGACATTTAGTTTCTGGAATTTTGAAATAAAAACAAAACATATGAATGTGAATATGAAGTAAGTGCAAATCAAAAGGGTACAGACTTTTGCAAGTATCATGAGCTAAAAATAAAATGAAAAGGTTTGAAGTCTTAAAAACAAATCTGTAAGGGCTCTAAGCCCAGGCAGATATAACTGTAGTAAATTAAAAAACTCAAGGGAAAAAAGGAAATGGCAAACAATAAAGTAAAAATCTCTGATAAGGCCAAAAGAAATCTGCTGGCAGTCCAGGAAAATATAAAATCAAAGACAAAGCAGAAGGGTGGAAAAGCATACACTGGAGGAAGAGAGTTGTGGATTCTCAGAGGTGGGGAAGTGACACAGGTCAACTAAAGTGGATAACAAAATTAAAATCACAGGGGAATTCTGTATCGATAGGTAAAGAGCCTGAGATATAATAATCTACTTTTACAAGACTTGACAAACAAAGCAATATTTGATGAGTACAGTTTAATGTCCACATTTAACAGCAAACCTTTTTTAAACTAACATTTTTCTGGTGATTACACAAAAGGCCTTTAAGAAGAGAGCAGCATTCTGAAGCTCTGTATTGTGATAGATAAGCATAAATCTAGACACATTTCAGAGCATAAACAAAGTAGACCCTTTGCGTATGTTTAATAACCAATCAGCTTTATTTTCAAAGATTATATTCCATGTGTGATGTCATTGAGAAACTTATCCTAAGACTCAGTTCAGTCTTTAATCATATTTATCATATAATTAAATAGAACCAAAATACCAGTGTTTGTGTGTGTGTGTGTGTGTGTGTGTGTGTGTGTGTGTGTGTATGTGGTGTATTGTCACTCTTGACATGGAACATATACTTTAGCACAAACTTATTTATATGTGCTATTGTTTGGTTTGATAATTTTAGCATTTGAAGAACCTTTAGATATTTTGGTAGCCTTTTCTTTCCAAGCTGTTGAGTCAGAAGTCTTTAAACATTAAATCAAACATTGCTGCATATCTTGGCAAGTATGAATGATCAAGCTCTTTATATACAATAATTTTGTTCTATTCTTGAATTGACTCTTTTTCCCTGCAAAAAGTTACTACCACTAAAGTTTATTTTATACATCCTTGTCACCCTTCTTTTTCTGAGTACTTTCCTTCTCTGGGGTGGTTATATCTATAGCAGCAAAGACCAAAGTTAAAGAGCCTGAGATATATTATACATTTGCAAGAGTTGACAAACAAGATAATATTTAATGAATACAGTTCAATTTCTGCATTTAACAACAATCCCTTTTGATCAAATCTTTTGTAGTAATTACACAAAAGACCCAAAAGGTATTATCAAGGAAATTTCTGAGTTTTCTCCATTCTTTCTATACCTATGCATTCAGGATAAAACAATAGAAGACAAACACTACAGAAGTATAGATAAGTAGATTAATTTAAGTTAATGTTCTTTAAGTTAATGCACATGCTAAGCATTTACCTCTAGTTGCTGAATGGGCACATGTATTTATGGGTCCTTAAAATCCAAATACCTGGTCAACTCACTATAGGGAATGAACAACTGACACCAATTCACTAATAAAAAATATCCATTTAATTGAATCAGCACTTTGTCTGGAACTCCCTTGCCTTGTTCCATTTGGCTATCCCATTTAGAATACATTGATTTTGAACCCAGCACCTGGGAAAGTTGAATGCTTCCAGGGAGAACAGAAATCATGTGCAAATATTCCCAGACCCTGTCATAGGCATCTCTATCTCTGAGTGCTGTCTTTTATAATAAACCAACAAATACAAACAAATAAAGTTCTTTCTGTAGTTCTGAGATTCAATTAGCATATCATAAAACCTGGAGAAGGGGACCCTGGAAGTACTGCTTTACAGCCTGTGGTTAGGGGAACAGAAGGCTAGGAAATAGGAAGCTGTCTTGTGAGATTTAATGTTTCCTTAACTTGTGAGAATTAATGTTAGCTGCAAGAACATTGTGTCAGAAATGAATTAACTTCAATGATGCCAACCCAAATCTGATTAGCAGGAGAATACACTGTGATGAGAAAATCACATTATTTTGGTTTCTGAAGGAGCAGCAGCAACCAACATTGAGCCCCCAATATTCACCATGCCCCAGAGGTGACCAGACCCTTGGCAGGTTGACTACACTGGACCGTTTTCTACCTACGAAGGGCAACATTTTGTCCTTATTTGAATAGTTATTTATTCTGGTTAGGAATTTGTCTTTTCTGCTTTCTTCATGAAAGGCTTCTGCCAAAACCACCATCTGTGGACTTACAGAATATTATACCCACTGTCATTGTATTCCACAGAGCATTGCTGCTGACCTCACTTGATAGCCAGAGAAGTGCGACACTAAGAAGGCTCATGATCATAGAATCCACTTCTCTTACCATTTTCCCCACAATCCGGATGCAGCTGACATGATCCAATAGAGAAACAGTCTTTTGAAAACACAGTCACACCAGCAATCAGATGGTAGTAGCCTTAGGGGCTAGGGCCGGGTTCTCCAGAAAAAATGTATATGCTTTGACTTAGTTCCCTATGTAAGAAGATTATCTCCTATAGTTAGGATAAGGGGTCCAGGAATCAAGGGGTAGAAATGCAAATAATTCCAATCACCTACACTGCTCTACTCCCACTCTGTGACACACTAGGAAATCTTTGCTTCCTCTTCCCACAACATCAAATTTCTGATCTACAAGTTTTGGTTCCAAATGGAGGAATAATCTTGCCAGGAGACATAACAAACATTCCAATGAACTAGGAGCTCAGATCTGCACCCCACCCCATCCACGGCCACTTTGGGTTTCTAATGACATTAAGCCAACAGGCTAAAAAAGGAATAACAGTGTTAGGAGGGGTGATTGATCCATCCAAGCTACCAGGGGGAAATTGCATTGCTTTTCCACAGTGGAATAGGAAGATTGACTGGCATGCAGGGGAGCCTTTACAGTGTCTCTTGGTGCTACCCTGGCCTGTATTGAAGTCACTAGGAAATTACAACAACCTAATCCAGGGAGGATGACAAGGGGCCCAGACCATTCAACAATGAAGGTATCAGTCACTCCTGGAGTAAAAGGACAAAGACCTGCTGTGGGATGCCCTTCTGTATGTTGTGAATGTGTGTTGCTTTGATTGGTTGATAAATAAAATTTTTTGATTGGCCAGTAGCCAGGCAGGAAGTATAGGCAGGATAAGCAGAAAAGGAAAAATTCTGGAAAGAGGAAGCCTGAGTTGGGAGTCACCAACCAGACACAGAGGAAGCAAGATGACAAGGCAGAAATCAGAGAAGGTACCAAGCCATGTGGCTAAACATAAATAAAAATTATGGGTTAATTTAAGTGTAAGAGCTAGTCAATAATAAGCCTGAGCTAA
Source organism: Onychomys torridus (assembly GCF_903995425.1). Lineage (NCBI taxonomy): Eukaryota > Metazoa > Chordata > Mammalia > Rodentia > Cricetidae > Onychomys > Onychomys torridus. Next base: position 53,258,579 of record NC_050454.1, read on the forward strand.
TGGTCAAGCAGTCATAAATAATATTAAGCCTCTGTATGGTTATTTTATAAAAGGCTGTAGAACTGTGGATGAGAGATTTGTCCTTACCACAAGCCAGGCAGGATACAGGAAATCTTCCAACTACAAAGACCTGAGGATGGAAGAAATAAATAATGGGTAATAGGGTAAAATGGTTATAAACACCAGTTTAGGCTATGTGACCAATTGCAGAAATATGGATTATAATTGACATGAGTGTCTATGTCATAATTGTAGCACAAATTGTTAGAAGGTCTTAGTAATAAAATCAAACCTGAGGCCAGTTATTGGGGTGAATGCTGGAAGATCAGAGAAGCAGAACAAGCCACAGCTACCACACCTTGCCAATTCCTCAGCTGATCCTGTTTCTTCAGACTGGAAGCCTCTGTGTCTTAATCCAGAATGAATCTGAGCTGAACTGTTGCTCAACAAAGCCTAAAAGCTTAACCAGCCAAATGCTTCTAGTTCCTGGTTTTCAAGCCTTATATACCTTCCTGCTTTCTTACATCACTTCCTGGGATTAAAGGTGTGTGTCACCATGTTTGGCTGTATCCTTGAACAGATGGATTTCTGCCTCTGGAATGCTAGGATTAAAGGTGTGTGCTACCACTGCCTATCCTCATGTTTAATATTGTGGCTGTTCTCTCTCTGACCCCAGTTAAGTTTATTAGGGTGCACAATATTTTGGAGAACACAATACCACCACACATAATCTGTACATATATTTGTATATATATGGCAGATATTTTTTCTTCTATTTCTTTATTCTGTAACTTGACATCATTTGAAATAATATCAATGGTTATCATATTTAAGCTATGAGACAGTAAAAGAATGTCTCTCAAGGGACATTGTCACCTATTTTAAAATATATAATACGTTCGTGGTTATATATGATACAGTTGAATTTGTGGTTGTATATGGGGTGGTCGTATCATGTTAGATATGATTATGACCTGGTCATTGTTTCATTTGGAAATTAAGCATGATTTGGAGGTAAGAGACAGGGGGGGACTTGTGATGACTGACCTTGGTCGTCAATTTGACTCTATCTGCTGTCACCTAAAATGCCAGCAGATGTAAACACTTCTGAAGGACTCCCTTGATAAGATCATTTGCGATCAGAAGACCCACTCCAAATCTGAGCCCCACCTTCAGGTGGCAACACACATAAAAGGACATGGAAGAAGAAAGTGTTTGCTTCTGACCTGCTTGTCCTGACTCTTGCTGGCAAGTTCACCTGCCCTGTGGCTGAGGCATCCCTCCCCTGTTATTATGAATCTACTTCTTTGGGATTCTAACATAGGCAGAAAGTCAGCTGAGATCACTCAGCCTTTCTGTAAAAAGACAATGATTGTTAGACTACATGGACCACAGAATGTGAAGCCACTTGGTTAAATCCTCTTCTAATGCAGAGAACTACAACAAAAGCCTTGTAAGAGGAACAGTCCAGGTGAAAATCCTAGAAATCCTGACTCCATCTGTGTCATCTGTGCTTACACCATACTGATATCAACTACAATTAAGACAGAGCTATAAGGGAGAAAGGTACACTAACGCCAGAGTTAAACTCACCAATCAGTTAACTCATTGAAGTTTGTCAGAACACAGTCCAAGAATGAAAGTCCTATAAGGAGAATTCTGTGTGCTTGGGAGAAAACGAAAAACAAACAAGCATCTAGTGACTTCAGTTTTTTCAGAATATGAAATTGTTCGTGGAATATGGCGATATTTTATTTGTGCTGAAATGCAATTTTATTTGTATGTTAATAAATAAAGTTTCATGGGGGTCAGAGCAAATAGCAAGCCATTTAGCAGAAGTCTGGCAGTAGCAGCACACACCCTTAATCCTGATCACATGACAAGCAGAATCTCTGTGTGTTCAAGGACACAGCCAGCATGGAGACACACACGCCTTAATCTCAATACTAACCACAGAGACCTGGAGGTCTGTATAGACAGGCAGTGATGAGGAGGGCGTGTGGTTGGGTTTACAACCAATGAGAAGGCAGAACAGAAAGTCAATAAAAAGACAGACACACAAGAAGTAGGTCTCTTTCTCAGGGGAAGGACAACAGCGACACAGGGTTAAGAAGGTGGTCTTAGCTCTTGGCTGCTGCTCAATCTCTGGGCTTTTAACTCTGCATTTGGCTCTGTGTTTCTTTTTTAACAAGACCATTCAGAATTATATCTACATTGGAATGTGTTTTCATCCCCTCATAGGTATAACAGCTAGGAGGAAATTTACTTCATGTTGTCCATTACAACTGGCTTCTGTTACTGGTTTATGTCTCTTTGGAAAACCGTGTTTTTCCACATACATCTTGTCCTTATGATTGGGCACTTTACTTGGGTGACTCTTCTTAACCCTCAGAGTATAAATTGTCTGATCCCTGAATAAAATCGGCTATTGCATGAGATCTAGTTCTCCTCCTTTATGGCTCCATTTTCCCTGGTCCTACCACCTCTAGAGGGGAGACAGGAGTTCAGTAAAGGTTGTTTCAAAATTATCTTAAGAAAGCACAACATCTCTCTATTTAACTTTAAATTTTAAACTTAAAAAAAAAAAAATGCTTTTTAACCCAAGGCATGCCCACCCCAGATCTCTCTAAAACTGGAAATCAGAACATAATAGGAAAAAAAATATTTTAACTAGAAACTCAACTTTTATTCCCAAAAGAAAGAATGGCCAACAATATTAAGCACAAAACCAAAAGAACTTCTACATAATTTTGCTTGTCATATTTTATAATACTTAACAAGCTGAACTCTTAAATAGACTGCCTGGGGAATGGAGTCTTGTGTTTAGTACCATGTTCTTACTATGTATACATGATGGTCCTTGTTAGAAATCTTAATCATACTCTGAAAATTGTGCTTTCAGAGACTGTCAATGATGATTCATTGCACATTGTTAAATACAGCTGCATATCTGACCTGAGAATTATAACTGTGCTTTTTGGTCAGATTTTCATAGCGATTCTGTTTTAACAGGCTACTAGACATAAATCTTTACACCCATGCTACTATTTACAAGCATGATCTTGAAATTTTACTATGTAATTTATCAAATTCACAGATTATTCAGGTCTTATGGAAAACTGGCTTGTGCCCAATTTCACTCTTTTTTTTTTTTTTTTTTTTTTTTTTGATTCAACATGGAGAGCTGGAAGCACATGAGTATGGAATCACATCAACATTAGTTCCACTCTGGTTTCTTCCTCTTGCAAGCTAGGAAATCTACGGCAAGATAGTGCCATGCCATAGCCTCTTGTTCTTGTTTCAAACTATAAAAAATAACATTTCAAAAAAAATTAGTCAGCCAGGTGGTGGTGGCGCATGCCTTTAATCCCAGCACATGGAAGGCAGTGCCAGGAGGATCTCTGTGAGTTTCCGGCCAGCGTGGGCTACCAAGTGACTTCCAGGAAAAAGACGCATAGCTACACAGAGAAACCCTGTCTCAAAAAACCAAAAAATAAAAATAAAAAAAATAATAATAATGTCTTAATAGTTAAAAGACATGATAGCAGTCTATATTTGTAACATCACAGCAAACATACGAGGCTCTCTAGTTATAATATATGAAATCTGCATATACATAAACTTGCAATTATATGACAATAGTGTCAAGAGAAATGAAAAGTAACCAGGCATGTTAGCACATGCCTGAAACTGCAGCACATGAAAAATCTCACAGAAGGGTCAATGTAAGCTGCACTATAGCCTGGTCTATATAGTCAGTTCTAGGCTAGCCTAGACTACAAAGAGAGATTTTGTAGCTCTGCTGCCCCACCCTCAACCCCATCTAAGAAAAGAAAGGAAGGAAGGAAAGAAAGGAAGAAAGAAAGAAACAAAGAAGAGATAAATGAAAAATCTGTTGAGTAAATTTCAATTAATGCGACCTTACAATATAGATAATAAAAATAAATACCTTCTCTATCCATACCCAGAGAGTCTCTCTTGGTTCAGAGAATGTATGAACAGGGTGAAGGTAGCATAGAAGGCACACACAAGAAAAGAAGAAAGTGAGAGGGTGCTTTGCTATCAAGTACTCTCTTATTACTAGTGTTCACATTTGAAGAACTGATGGGCATGTGACATCTTAAATGGACTTGGTACTGGGAAGTTCTCATCTAATGTTTTATTTCTTCTATGGTAAATCCAGGAATCAATAAAATTACTGTGATAGCTCACTGAGAACATTCTTCCCAAACTAGACAATTTACATTTTAAACATCATATGCTATGCTTTGTTGTTAATAATTACAAAATTATAGTAAATTTTGTTTGATTTTACAATACATGCATGAAAACTGTGGTGTAACAAGGACCTTGTAGTATGAGGACATCTACAAGGAGGCCAGTATAATTTAATAACTGGTTGTGAATTTCTGTTCCAACTTTGAAAGTCCAAATACATTAAATCTGATTGAAGCCATAATAATCTCCTTGATGTACGCTTTCTCTCTGTGAGACATGATTTCACTTCCACACAAAGGATAGTAGCACTATACTACAATTAAAAGGAAAGGACTTAAAAGTGAAAATAAATATGCAGCTTATTAACACCTCATTTTGTACAGGAGACCTGAAAAACTAAGCCTTCATTACAGAGACAAAGTGGAGTTAGTTGTTTTTGTGGAGTGAGAATTGATATTGTCCATATTTTACGCTAATGACTTAAGCAGAGGTATGCAATTTGCACCTCAAATCTTATTAAAAATCAGCTGTGTCATGTGCAATTATTTGGAAATGTGAAAGTGACCTCATTAATGATCAAATAGGCCTTTGACTCTTTATAAAGAGATGTTTCTGTGAAGCAAAATTGAAAGAGAAAGACACATTTAGGGACCTTCAATATTTAGAAAAATCATCAATTCTAATTAGAAAAGTACTTTGCAAAAAGCCATTACTGCTGAAGTGTATTTTCATTTGCAATGTAGTCCATAAGTGCCCACCACTAAAATGTTTTGAGCTAATAGGAATCATCACTGAATTTACCCAGGGATACATGCAACATGTCAAATGAGAGAATTTTCAAGGGACACAAATATATACATGAGGCATTTCTTGATCTATTTTTTGATAATTGAAAAGTACATTCATTGCTTAGTTATCAATATATAAAAGAAAATAGGAAAAGGCATAATTATTAATAATTTCATCACATTTGTTAACTAAGACAAATTTTCTAAGTTTAAAATTAAAGGTAAAAAGAAACAGAAGATTTCAATGGGTGAATAGGATATTCTGACAACCTAGTAATGAGAAGCTATTGGTAATTCATAGCTGCCAGGAGACAGAGTTAGATTTCTTTAAGGGCTTGGTCCCTCTTGGGTCTAACTTGCTAGAGTGGATGGAACACACATAGGAATATATCAGCAACAACAATGAGACGCAATGGGTTTTCTAAAAAAAGTAGAATACACAGCATTGCTGGGTGTGGAATGGGGAGGGTGGATCTGTGTGGAGACAGGGAAGGTAGGTTGAACATGATCAAAATAAAATGTTTGAAATTCTCAAAAAATTGTAAAAATATTTTAAAGCAATATAAATATTTAACAAATATGAAGAAAAGTGCTCAACATTCTTGGCCATTTGAGAAGTTCAAATTAATATACTTTGATATTCCATCTCATGCAAGTCAGAATGGCTATCATAAAGAGAAAAAATGACAATAAATGCTGGCTAGGATGTGTGTCAAAAGTAACCTTTGTCAATTGATAATGCAAACTGGTGAGGCACTTGAAAATGCTTCAAAAGTAAAAGGAGAGAGAGAGAGAGAGAGAGAGAGAGAGAGAGAGAGAGAGAGAGAGAGGGAGAAAGGAAGGGAGAAAGGAAGGAAAGAAAGAAAAAGGAAGAGAGGAAGGGAAGGAGGGAAAGAGAAAGGAAGGGAGGAAGAAAGGAAGGAAAGAAAGAAAAAAGGAAGGGAGTAAGGAAGAAAGTAAAGAAGAGAAGAAGGAAAAGGGAAGGGAGAAAGGGAGGGAGGGAAGGAGGGAGGGAGAGAAGAAAGGAAGAGAACCATCATATAACCAAACTATTCTATCCTTCTCTACCACAGAAATGTTTGTTTATCCATCTTATCGTAGTTCTATTCACAATAGCTAGGAAATGTAATCACCCTAGATGTTCATGCATTAATGAATTGATAATGAAAATGTAAAACACACATATTAGTATTTAATTCAACTGTAAAGAAAGTTGAAATTATGAAATGTGCATATAAATGGATGAAGTGAGAAAAGTCATATTGCTATGACAAAGGCACAAAAAAAATAATTACATATTCTCCCTCATATGGGGGCCACAGCTTTGAATCTCCAGTTTTGTGTGCTTGACTTAGATTTTCTGTAGAGGCCAGGAAGAGTATTTTGCCTTTTACTCTTGGTTTCCCACCAGAACTAGAAGACATTATTGCTGAAGATATCACACTTTAGTTGTATAATGAAAAGTTATAACCAAGGTGAACATTTCCTACTTCATGCTTGCCTTCACAATGATGGAAAGAGCTAATCAGGTACTGAGGACAAAGAAGGCATCAATGGCCTTATCCAACTATGAACCCTATGAATTATAGTACTGAGTATCTTTTCAGTTGTTTGCTAAAACACTGAATGCCTGCAACCCCATGTCTAGCACCAAAGGACTTAAATGGTTCCACCCCTACAGTTCTGCTTCCTGCAACTATCCCTTGTGCTGGTTCAACTCCCTGTAGACAACTCTCCATGGTGGATAGATACCCCATAATTAGTGTCTCTAAAACCTTGGCTTCACTTCCCCAGCTTCATTTAATGGCCTCAGAGGGTTTTCATGCAGGAACTCCATTGCCACAGGCTGACTGGTCTCAGTGTCTGTCTGAAACCACACTGAAAGAATCTATGATCTCTTCTTCATTCTTTGACTTTCCAGGCTTCTAAAACTACATGGCTAATAACAAGACACCAACACATAGTTCAATCACATGTAGACATACTTCACTGAAACACTCTTCTCACATGATTATAGGTTGTATCAAGTGGATAATTAAAACTTTCAGACTAGATAAATATCCCTAACACTGAAATATATTTCTAGCTCTTAAGGGTTAATATTCTTGGGTATGTCTAGGCCACCTTAAATTCCTCACAATATTGGATACTATGTAAAAACAACCCATTAAACTATTTTCCCCCAAATACTTGGTGTTTCTAGGCCTGGTGGGCTCTGAAGGACCAGCACAGCTCTGCCCCAGGTCCCTAGACTTGGAGCAGGAAGACTTCACCATGAACCAGTTGGTATTTCTAGTGCAGGGCTGTTGGGCATAATTATGCTCTCTTAGCAGAATCATGTCATCTCAGCTGTCTAGATATCTAGATAAATGACTTTTGTTTGAAGCTGCATTCTTGACCCCGATGAGACAGGAACCTGCCCAGCGCCAGTAAGACTGACTTGGAGACAAAGATCCACATGCTGGTCCTGGTCTCTCTGCCTTGGGCATGGAAGGGAAAACACAAGCCTACCCGGTGCCTGATGGGCTCTATTATGGTGAGCAAATAAATGGTGGGGTATGGTAGAGAAAGAGAAAGAGAATAGTTCATGTCCTGTGGAAAGAGGTAGATCAGAAGAGAGAAAGCAATGAGTAGCGGGCTGAGGTGGGTGGCCTACTTGCCACTCCGGGTCATGGTGCTATTCAGGCTTGAGCTGCAGCCAGGGGCCATGTTTGTACCCGTGGCCCTACTGCAGCTGTGGTCTGTGCTGATGTCCTTGGTTCCTGTTATCCCTAAAGGCCAAGAGGATGGGACTGCACAGAGTTGGATGTGCCCCTCACTGGCTGCAACACTAGGGAGAACCAGTCCTTCTTCCCCTCACTAGCCGCAGCTCTGGAGAAAGCAAGAAGGCCCTGCACCTTACCTGGGCAGCATGACAGTGTTGACCCTGTTGGTGGGGTTGCTAGTGGGCTAGCCCTAAGGGCATGAGAGTGGGAGGGCTGGTCCTATCAGCAGCCCCCATCTGCTATGTGTTACTGAGGGCAAGGGGAAGCCCGCTCACTTCTCGGCACCTGTGGCAAGCTGGAGAGCTGACTCTGCCCCTTACCGGATGTAGAACTAGGGAGAGTGCCCCTTGCACGTAGCCTAGCAACACAGTAGAGTTGACTCCTTTGATGGAGGTGTGGGTGAGCTGGTCCTGAGAATGTGAATGTGAGAGACTCAGTTCCACCCCTCATCGACCACATGGTGTCATGGGCAAGAGAGACAAGCACCCCCTCGAGGCCGGTGGTAGGTGAGAGAGGCATCCCTGAGGTCCCTAGAGTGAAAAAGCTGGCTCTGACTCTCACCAGCTACAGCATTATGCAAAGGGATGCCGACAGCTCAAGTAGGCAACACAGGAGAGCTGGCCCTGGTGGTGGAGATGTGGGAGAGTGGCACAGCCACATCGGAATGGATTGTCAGAAGTCATAAACCAGCACAGCTGCTTGACAAAATCCAGCAAAGCTGAGCCACATGCTGGCTGCTGTGCCACCTTTGGTTTTCATCTCCGCCTGCTGTGTAATTGAGGGATTTTTAATATTTGTACAATTTGGGGATATTGGATTGATGAAAATTTTCTTGTGACTCATTTATGCATTCTCCCAGGAGTGCTGCTCCTAAGCTTCCCCAGGAAAGTCCTGAACCTACTACCCCTGCCACTTTTAGGGAGATATCCTTATCTACTTGAAGGTCTTCCTTACACCTTGGAGGTTGTGACACATAAAGCCACCAGAGGTCTTTTCATGAGGCTGGAAGACATTTTTGAAACATCTGTCCCTGTACTTACACAGAAATAAGATATTCAACACAAAGTAAACTTTAAAAGGTCAACAATATTCAGTGGGCCACAGTTCAGAATTCAAGCCTCTTCCCACTTTATACTCAGATAATTACATGGCACATACCTCTGCCCTACACAGAAGCATATTGATGAGCAAAGTATGGGTGGAAAGATGATAATAGTATGAGATGTCAGGACCTCCCTTTCTTAGAAAAGTTAGCACATACAGAGTCACGGTAATGTCATATGACCAAGGCACAACAGAATGCCAATGTTAGACATATAGACAACTTCTATAAAGATGTAAACATTGTATTATGCCATAATTTGAATAATAACTGCAGTAGCTTTTGCCTGAGGATTTTTCTACTTCACTCTAACTATTAAGAGTTAATGATACACTGCTTGGGACATGGCAAAATGCTTAGGATGGTTTGAAGATTTTGTTTTAGTCTAGTGTCCTTGAAGCAACCAAAGTTACCAGCCTGGAAACAGGCTTCGTATTCCTCTACATTCTTAAAAATTGAGTTATGGTATTAATTATTAAGAAAGATAACTATGTTTAATAATGATGTCAAAAACTGAAGAAAATGTTTGGAAATTATAACTCTGTTCTGTCATAGTTTTGGAACATCATGAATGTATGCCTACTTACTAAATTCTGCATAAATAAACACTCTGGCTGCTAGTCAGTCAGGCTGCAAGATTCTCCTAACCACTATGGCCTGGCTCACTTCCTTCCCTCACCAACTCCTTACATCTTCTCCTGGAACCCTTCCACCACCTGAGAGCCTCCCCTGAGGACTTGAGAGCAAGAGAACTGGCCCCACCCCTTGCTGCTTACTACATAGGATGAGCAGGGCAGTTCTGGAGAACTCATTCTGTTGTTAAGGATGAATATGAGCTGGCAGGCTGACTAACCCAGCAACCACCAAGACCCAGACCAGAGCTTGGTGGTTGATGAGTTGGCATCCCATCATCCACTCAGTCTACAATCTTCTAGAGCATGTGAAGAGGCTGGTCCTGCAGACTCAGTTACAGGATCTCCATGATACAAGAAAACAACAAGATATCCCAGGGGAACCCCAATGAAGGCTCAGTATTGATGATGTAGTAAAAGCCAGAGACTTCAAATGAGACCAACCACCCAAGGCAATGGACATTTGCAAGTAACAATATGTGAACTAAAAGACTGTGAGACTCACTGTGTCACACTACAGCTTCTACAGTGAGATTTTTCTTTTCTTTGAAATTTTACCTTGTTTTATCCTCTAAGGGCGAGGTCCTCAAGGGTAGAGGGTGGATAGGAATAGTCAGGGAAATGAATGGGATTGAGATTCGTGATGTGAAATCCACAAAGAATCAATAAAAAGATAAAATTGAAAAAAATTCTCAATACGATATTAATTTATAATACACCCAATTTAATTAATGCCCTAGTTACTAGTGAACTATGATAACAGACTACTACTATAAGCTCTTAATAATTCATTGATGTACAAACTAAACAAAAATAAACTAGATACATAAAACAAAATTTGTAAAGAAGGTGAGATATTGAAGTCTTTTCAGCAGAAGATATTAGAGTCAGGACAACTACAGACATTATTTAGCCTCAGTTTATAGTTGAACCATCTTATTTCAGTTTACTTATCTATTAAAAAAATAATGACCAGACAAGCACTGGGGCATGAGAAGTCCATTCACATAAACAAGTCACAACATGGGTACAGACTGAACCAAATAACAGACTGATGTTGACATAAACAAGGGGCATTATCAACAGAAGAGACCAGCCTATAGCTGCAGTGTAGTCACAGGAAAGGCATCTCTGTGTGTCTCACAAAGCCAGCAGCATTTTCCAATCCAGGAGGCAGAATACCTGTCCTTCATTGTAATCACCTGCATAATTTAGGGATATGCTTGGAATTTAATATCAAGTTAGTGGATAAATAAATAATTAAGAATGACTAAACTCTGATCAGCCCATGAACGGTACTGAAGCAAGATTTTGGCTATCAGGAAGGATCTATTAGAAGTCTTGCTCTCCAAAAAGCCTCTGATAAATTATTTATATGTGTTGCTCACAACTTTGCTTTCACAAAGGAGAAGAAGTAGTGAGGTTATTTGGCCTCCTAACTCTTTCTTCCTTATGTTCCCCAGTCCTCTGTCTTGATCCACCAAGAACTTGTTTTCGGCTTTCAATTTATTTAGCACATATGGTCTATTCTCACATGTGACCAGCTTGTCCTCTGCCAGTCATTCACAATTTCTATGCATATAGAAAAGACTCTAAATTTCGAATGGGAAAGAAGTATTACTTGTCTAGAGTCATGCGTCCTATGTCCAGGATGACTATTTGTAATTGATCTAGACATACTTTGTCATCAATCTCATGTTCCAGATTTGTCTTGAGGTGAATATTTCCCCAGATACTTCCCTAACCTAAGTTCCAAATGGAGCAAATTAAATATTCCATTCACCATCTCTCAATCTCATAATGCCTAATGCTGGCAGAAGCCACTGTTCAAAACAACCCCATAGTTCAAAATTATTTATCCTTTTTCCAGATCCCACCCAACTATCGAATAGTCCTTGAAGGGAGGAGTGAGAATTGAGAAATAAAAGATATGAAAAACAGGGATTTAGACATAAAATAAAAAGACCGAGACACAGAATAGCTTTGAGAGCGCTCTAGGTCAATACCACAGTCGCCCTGAGTTTATTCCTCATGGACTTTTTATATACCAGCAAGGGAAGAGGCAAAGGACCTCACCCTCTTATAGACAAAGTACAGACAAGTGTAAACACTTCATTAATTCTCAAAACATCTAGTAGCCATGCCTTAAGGTAAAGAATTCAGTAATTAGACCTTGAAGACAACTAAAGACAACTGGTAACCACGTCTTTGGCCAAAACATCCTATTATGCAGCCTTGTGGAGCAAAACAAGCTCAGACTCTCTGACCTTGAGTCAAGATGGAATAAGACCCATTATGGAGTCTCTGTGGGCCCTGACATACTTTTGCCAATAATCTTTGTCTTTGACTATATTCTTTCTCTTTGCCTATGTAGGCTTTGGGACAACTTCAGGGCAGAACCCAGCTGCCCACACATGCAGCTAAACTGCATGATCATCAGGGCAACTTCAGTCATTACTAAGACCACACCAGAGCTCCAGCTGTTCATTCCCCAATGCCTTGACATCCTGGTAATTGAAACAGGTCATGGGCATCTACAGAAGCTAACATGCAGGTAATGCCCAATAGACACTGTGGTGATATTTGGTGTATGTTCTAACAAATAAAGCTTGCCTGGAGATCAGAGGGCAAAGCCAGCCAATAGTTAGCCATAGAGGCCAGGCAGTGGTGGCACATGCCTTTAATCCCAGCACTAGGGAGGTTGAGACAGGAGTTGATATAGCTGGGCAGAGAAAGGAATATAAAAGGTGGGAGGAGACCAGAACTCAGTCTTTTTGGGCAGAGAAGTTGTTGAGATGAGAGGTGGCTGTGGCTTATTTCGTTGTCTCTCTGATCTTTCAAAATTTACCTCAATATCTGGCTCTGGGTTTTTATTAAGATCAATTAGGATTTGTGCTACAAGAGATCTTTTTCAAATTAATGGTATCATCTTAGTTACACACCTTAGATAATACTGAACATATGTTTCAAGAAGAAAATAGTATATAAGGACCAGTAAAAGTAATTTCTAATTTTACATAAGAACTTTAAAAAACAGTGTTTACGTCTCTCCTTTCAATTTTATGATTTGTTGATTTAATGCTCCTAATTAAATGTGCTTCTAAAATAATAAGTGGATGGTAAATATACTATTAGAGTTACATCATCATCAAAACTGTAGAAAGACTTTGTATCCCATGAGAACACACGATCTACTTGGTGGATTGGACACATAACCAAATTAAGCCATAATACAAATACAAAACACAAACTATAAAACACTACTAAAATTTGTACTATATCCCTTAGAAGCCCAGATACATAAATGAAGAAAAATACTCCAATTACTCTCATTTTTCCCTGTAGAACTGTAACAGATGGATTATAAAGATGATTCTATGATAAACATCTAAATGTGGTTACCACCTTCTGTGATTTCTTGGTTCATATTTTATTGTTTGCTTTTTCTTTATAACAGGGAAAACTTTTTCTGAAGCAATGAAGAACTTACAGCTGCATTGAATGTTACATAGCTACATATTTTTCTTTATTGTAGGTGTCTCTTTAAAAGGGTAGAGAAAACAAATAGAGGAAAATCTAGCATTGGAATAGGAAAGGAAAATACAGCTTAAAATAAATAAAAAGGAAAGCATTGTTTGAATAAATCTTAAGAGAAAGGGGAACTTGTGAACTAGTTAATTAGATTCTGCTTCTTCTGCAGCATATACACACACACACATGGTGGGGGGCAGGATAGATAGATGATAGAAGATAAATAGACAGATAGATGATAGATGAGGATGGTAGATAAATTATTAATAATTATGTATAGATAGATACCATTTGCTTTATATATATATATATACATATATATCATATGCTCATATCTATGCATGTATGTTTGTATGTACATATATGAGGAGTGATTTAAATTTCTGATACTAGGATTATAGTTGTGTTCCATCATGCCTAGCTTTTAGCAGACAGTTAATAAGATAAAGAATGAAGAGCTGAAAAGAAAATGTCAGTCTAATAATTAGTAAAAGAAGGACAGAACCTCCATGTTGTCCATCAAATTATGCACTTTGGTAATATGAAGGGACATTCATACACATTGTGGCATGGGAGATGAAAGCATGCTTCTAGGGATAGAAAGAGACATTCATTACCTTTTGAAATTGCATAACCTTCATACTGACAATTAAAACTCAGGCGGCAAAATGTGTTTTTCCACATGGGCAATACTGAATGTTGTCTTCTCCATCGAGATCAATATAAAACAGCATCACAAATAGAGATTGTTTACATTGCTAAAATAATACAATGGAATGTTGAATGTATGTGATGTTGAACACGGGCCTTTTATGGATGTATCCTGACCTTTAAGTACATTACCATATGGTTGAAACAAAACGTTTCTGTGTAAACTCACATAACCCTGCATTGCAAGTTGTAGACAAAAAAGTAAATCATACCTAGAAAATGAAGATATCTTCATCTCTATAGGAGATATACATATAAATACTTGAAGTTTTTAAATCAATACTAAAAATATCTAGTGCAGGCTATCTTCTAACTAATAACAAATTTTGAATATTTATATTTGGGAGATGTCATTTTCTATAATTATGATTAAAGTTGACAAGATTAGAGGCAGTTTTGCTCAAATTTACACACATACATTTTATTCTAACTGTGACAGATACTTATGTCCTATTTCATTAAAAGCTATATTTCATGAATCTGGAGAGATGGTTCAGCAGTTAAGAGGGTGACATCTCTTGCAGAGGACCTGAGTTCAGTTCCCAGTACCCATATTCATGACTCAAAAACACATGTAACTCCAGCTCCAGAATATCTGATGCTCTCTTTTGTTCCCCTCAGGCACCTACACACATACCTACATGTAGAAAAAACACATATACACATAATAAAAATAAATAATAATAAAAACCTTTGTTAAAAGGTGGTTCAGGAATGTTTTATTTTTAATTACAATATAATCACATCATTTCCTCCAGCTTCTGCTCTCTCCAAGCCATTGCATGTCCTATGACCACTGCCTCTGCTCCCTTTCAAATTCATGACCTGCATAGCTTCTTCTCCTTATTTTTACATATATGGATGAATAAATATGTAAATACAACTTGCTGAGTCCACTTACTGTTGTCTATATGTATATGTTTTTCACCTTCCAATCACCTACAAGTGATTTTCCAGCCTCAACTCCTTCCACAATCCTCCCTAAAATGCCTTGCTCAGTTTTGTCACAGAAACACTCCGCAACCCTATCTTACTCTGCTGTCTATTGTTCTGATGCTATATCACAACCAAAAGCAGTTTGGGGAGGGGGGATAAGCTTATTTTAGTTCATGCCATGAAGGGAAGTCAGCCGAAGAATCCAAGGTATGAACTAAGGTAGGAACTTAAAGGAGAGGCCACAGAAGAAAGCCTCTTACTAACTGGATTTCTTTGGCTCTGTGTGTTCTTCTTATAGAATCCAGAGTCACCCACAGGGAATGGAATGCCCCCACTTCCATATCAATAAACTGAGAAAATGCCCCACAGCCTTTCCTACAGGCCAGTCTGATGGAATATTTGAAGATCCCTCTTTACAAATGTCTCTGTTTGTGTCATGTTCACAAACAACAGCAACCACTATCCAGAATACCCCTTCTCCACTTTATAATATTAATGCTTCCTTTATGTTGACAAAAACTGTATGTTGAAACATTGTAGGTCGAAGTAGATGACTGTTTTTCATGTTGTAAGGATTCACAGTTAAGAAGCTCTATATTTACATTTTGAAAATTATTGAAATGACTAGACTGAGAACATTTTGAAGTTGAACGCAATGCATTTCGCATTATAAGATGGCCATGGTGACAAGCAGTCTAACTGGTAATATAAAAAAACCATCCAGATGTGTTGGTAGAAGTTTCTGTCCCACTAGCAGCTCACAAATACCTGACACACAGACTCAATATTAATTATAAATTCTTGACCAATAGCTCAGGCTTGTTGCTAGCTAATGCTTACATTTTAATGAATCCATATTTCTTAACTATGTTTTGCCACATGGCTCATGATAACATGGGCTGCCACTTGACTTTTTACATGCCTTGCTTCCTCGGCATCTGGCTGGTGTCTCTCCTCAGACTTCAACCTTCTTCCTCCCAGCATTCTCAGTTTGGCTCTCCTGCCTAACATTATCCTGTTCAGCTATTGGCCAGTCAGCTTCTTTATTAAACCAATCAGAGTAGTACATATGCACAATGTATAGAAGGATTATTCTACATTATTTCTCCCTTTTTGTCTAATTAAAAAGGAAGGTTTTTTAACCTGAACATACTGAAACTATATATAACAAAAGTTACTAAGTAAGAATTACAATTACAATATCCAGTCCATTTGTATTTGGCAAATTTGCAGTAAATACTCTATTATCTATCTTATCTTTGTGACTCTAAAGTTTTATATGTAATTTACTTTTACTAGGGAATACTTTAACTATGACTACCTAGACTTCAAGTCCATCAAAAACCCTAGAAGTGTGAAATATTACATAACAACAGGGACATCTGGTAACCTGGACAGTCATGCTAAGTTCTTCTGCAACATTGGGGCATCCATCTTGGCACTATATCTGACAGATGTTTCTGAGAATCAAGGAATTTTGTCTTGGCAAAGATTGGCCATAGCTTTCTCTTGTGTCCTGCTGGTCTAATTTGGACAGCATACAGTCAGTAATTGAGGCAAGGGCAGTTTCTTTACCCCAATGGCTAGGTTTTATCATAAGGAAGGCAAGCCACTAAGTAGTACACCTCCATGGCCTCTGCATCAGTTCCTGTCTCAAGGTTCCTTCCCTTTTTGGGTTCCTGACCTGACTTCTTTTAATGGTGAACACTGATATGGAAGTATAAACCAAATAAACCCTTTCCTTCCCAAGTTACTTTGGTCATAGTGTGTCACTACAGTAATAAAAACCCCAACTAAGATACCTAACTTTGCAAAATTGTGGTTTATCATGAAGGTGGGAGAGGGTATACTTATTTCAGCATTAGACTATGAGACTTTAAGATGCTTGGAGCTTAAGAAGTATGTTTATCTGTGTATTTCAGGTTTGTAAATTCTACTGTCTCTAGATATGTTAACATTGTTGAGGAAACAAATTGATCATTCCTCTGTCATTTGTTTCTGTGATACCTGAAGGAAACTGGATGTCCTTGTGGTCTGACTTACAAAGATTTTCTCTGATGTTGATAATGAAGATTTTTAGAGTGCTAACACAGTTATCCAGTACTTTTCTTATTGCCATAATATACTTTTATTTTTGTATTGAGTCCAAGACCTCTGCCCACAGCATGGTGTCGTCAGTAATTAAGATGGATCTTTCCACCTCAGCTAACCATATCTAGATAATTCCTCACAGATATAGCCAAAGTTTATTTGCTTGATGATTCTAGCTAATTTGATGAACAATATCAAAATTCACATCTTATGCACATAAACTGCCTTAAGTGTTGAGACTTGGGAAAGTTAATTTGTTGTGAGAAAGTTGATTCTCTACTTCTACCAAGTGTGTCCTTTGGCATCAAAACATCAGATTTGGCAGCAAGTGCCTGACCCACTTAGCCATCTTGCTAGCCCTGTTATTATTGGTGGGAATAAGGCAACACAGCTTTGCTGTCTACAGATTCATAATCCTACCTCAGCCTTCTATTACAGACTGATAGGTATCTGTTCTCACACCTTGATGAACACAGTGGTTATTTAATTCAGCATTTCTCTGACTTAAACTTAGCATATCCTTGGTAACCTCCTTTTCAGATCATGTGTTATAAACATGCATCCACTTACCCACTCAGAGTCCTTTCCCAGAGGGGTCCTCTGAGTAATGTTGGATAGAATATAGCATGTTCTAAAGATCTGTCACAAACAACATTCTACTGGGTTCAGATTATTTGTCTGACTGTGTTATGAAAATTTTATTAGTTAATGCCATTTTATACTGATGTTTATTTGTTAAATTATAATAAAATTACATCATTTCTTTCATTTTCCTCCCTCCAAATCCTTCATATACTCCTTGTTCTCTCTCAAATTTATGTCCTCTTTTTCTTTCATTGTTTTGTGTGTGTGTGTGTGTGTGTGTGTGTGTGTGTGTGTGTATTCCTAGATCCAAAAATACAACCTGCTTAGGCCATATAATGTTATCTGTATGTATATGATGGTAGGGATGACCACTAGTTTTGGATAGCTAATTGGGAGTCTTTTCCCTGGAAAATACTATTTCTGTAGCTCTTGGCATTACCCAGATCCACATAGGTATTTTTTTTAATGGCTTGGGGTTGTGGTTTTTTTTTTGTTGGTGGTTTTTTTTTTTTGCCTTGTTTTGTTGTTGTTTTTATTGTTGAGTGTAACATGAAATCTAACATGGTCTTTTAATAAAAACACAGAGCCAGATACTGGGGTAAATACTGAAATTTCAGAGAGACAAAGGAGTAAGTCACTGCCACATCTCACCTTGCCAACTCCACAAATCCTCTGAATGAATGTCTGTGAGTCCTCCACCAAAAGGGGTCCATCTTAAAAAGCCTTTAGTTCTTGTCTCCTTATGCCTTATATACTTTTCTCTGCCCAACCATAACTTCCTTCTTAGTGCTGGGATTGAAGGCGTCTGTGTTTCCCAAGCAAAGACATGAGATCTCAAGTACTGGCATTAAAGGTGTGTGATTCCCAAATACTGGGATTAAAGGTGTGTGCCACCACTGCCTGGCTCTGTTTCTTTCCTAGACTGAATCAATTTCATGTAGTCCAGGGTGGCTTTGAACTCACAGATATCCAGACAGACCTCTGCCTCCTGAATGCTAGGATTAAAGGTGTGTGCCACCACTACCTGGCATCTATATTTAATCTAGTGGCTTGTTCTATTCTGTGATCTTCAGACAAATTTTTTTAGGGTACACAATATATCACCATAGCTGAGTAGCCCTCACAAGCCTTCCACCTTTCATGTTAGCATGTCCTTTGGTGTCTTCATTATTCAGGTCTTGATGAGGCAGCCATGTTGATAAGAATTCATGGCAGTAGCTTCTCTATCATTTCTAAAAAATATATTCTGGGAGAAAATTTCCTATAACCCTGGCCCTTATAATCTTTCTGCCCCTTCCTATTCTATTTTCTCTAACACTTAAGAGAAGAAATTATGCTGTAGGTCTATGAGTTGGAACCGGGAATCACACAATCTCTTGTTTCCTGCATTTGATCAGTTGTGGTTTCTGTAGTGGTCTCTATCTTTTACAGAGGGTTCCTTTGATTGGGGGAGAACACTACAGTTATCTGTGGGTGTGAGGATAAATACTTAGAATGTAGTTAGGAACTACTATTAATACAACTTTTAAAGCTCCTTTGATTACAAGATTCACAGATTTTTGTTTTGATAAAAAATATTCATTCATTAAGTTTAAGAGGAGTTTATTGGACACAGAGCCATAATGTTGTATCACTAATACCCTCTGGGAACAAAGTTATACCAGCAATGAATATAAATCCTTGGTGAGGACTGCTCAGCTATGAATTCTATATCCTATTAGGCTTTAAAAATGCTATAAACGAGAAATTTTTATATAAATTGCATTCCATAGAACATTTTCTAAAATTCAAATGCCATGATAATAAAAGAGGAAAAGTGGAAATAAAATAATACTATATGTGTGGAAGCCTTTAAAAGAAAAAGTTTGTAATTATGACAGCATAGAAAAAGTAACAAGTGTGATTCTACCCAATAAAGTCAGAATTACCACACATGGCATAAAAGAGATTGTTAAATCACTATACCAATAACAACAAAGCCTGCTTTCTCTTATTGATAGAATAAATGCTTACTAAGGGAAGATGATGCATATGTCTATAAGAACACTCCTTCAAAATTTAAGAAAGCATATGTAATTGAAGAAGCTTAAATGTCTTTGATGAAGAATATGGAAAAGAAAATAAAAGATAAAACAAGATGACTATTAGATAATAATTAAATGGATATATTAATTAGCATTATATTAATAATATATCAAATAATCTATTATTTCTTGAGTCAAATTCATTTAACATCAAACATGTACAACACTGATAAACTATTAATAAAACCTTGATAAATTACTTGGATAACAACTTCATGTGTTAAACTTTCATACCAGTACTTTATCACACTCATTATAACAAATTTATAAGATATATGAACTTTACTGCTGTATAGAAAAAGAAACTGAGTTATATAGATAGTAAGGGAATATTATTACCAAGATAAGTATGGTTAGAGTTGATATTCAATGTTTCAGTCTTATGAATCACCATCATCAACATCATCAAGATCTAGAAAAGCACTAAAATATTATTTGAAAAGATTGTCTCTTGGGTAATGCCCTAGTTAATGTTAAGTGCCAAATGGAAAACAGACTATATTTACCTGAGAATGGAATCTAGATGGATTTTCCAGGTCATATTCCCCTATAGACATGTTTGCAGGAGACTGTCTTGATTGTAAATAGTTGAGCCCTGCCCATTGTGAGAATCACCATTACCTTGACAGGTAGACTTGAGTTACATAAGAAAGGTAACTAAACATTGGCCTCTGAGTTGCTTATAGGCAGCATTCTCCATGGTTCTTCCCATACTTCTTACTTTGTTGGAGGTAATGAAGTGGGGAATACCAAGCAAGCCTGCCCTAAAATCCTGAGCTAACTTCTCTCAATGATGAACTATAATCTATAAATTGAAATAAGCCCTTTAATCTCCTAATTTGCTTTTTGCCAGAATATTTTCTTATAGCAACAGAGATAAAAACAGAAGAAGTAAATTGTCTGAACTTGAATCTAGCAGCTGTGTGATCTTGGGAAAGTTCAATTGCATCTATCTGTCTTAGTTTGATCAAATTTTGGCTCTATTAGACTAGAGAGAATTCTACTAGTTTCTACTCATGCGAAACAAACACCTGACTCTTGCTCAAAAGTACCTATCATGTACCATTTTCTTCATCTTGACAAGTCCACAGCCAGATGGAAATCAATGTCAATATGGATAAATGCTCACAGGGCAACAGGAGGAAATATAAAACCATATAAACAGCTTCATTTTACTGGAAAGGTATTTGAAAGCTATGTTAAATTGAGAAGGGGAAAGAAGGTCTCTAAGGGCATGGTGAATCAGTGACTGGAAACTGATGAGGCTTGTCTGGAATATTATCTCAGAGACTCTGAGACTTAAGAAAAGTTTTGACAGTGGGATGAAGATGATTGAAGACTGTTGTGGGAGAGATTTTCTGAAGTCAGCAGAGACAAGGGAGCCAAATGTGGTAAGGGGATGTGGTGTTAAGTAATAATGTCTTTAAGTGGTTCCATGGGGATTCTGAATGCAAGATGTGTAAAATGTAAATCACCAAGACGACTATAGCATCATTATTGCCTGGCTGATGTGCAGGTACATGAATTGGCCATTGAGATAAATTTTCTCAGCCAGTGAATATCATTAAACTCCGGTCAGTGGTATCAGAAATGTCTGTCCATAGGTGAGCGGGTTTCTGATGTTCTTGGATGGTGTTGCCTATTTAGGAAAAATTGTCCATTTGTTTAATTTTTGTAGCAAATTACACAAATACAAAATGTTCCATCTTAATAGTTCAGGTATATTATTCAATATTATTCAATATTCATAGTATTTTGCAATCTTCTCTGCCATTTGTCTCCATAATTATTTAGGTCTTAAAATACTGAAACATATCCCTTAAACAATGACTTCCAGTCTCTGTCTTCCATACCTCCTGTCCTCATGACTAAGCATCTCATAGAGTGGATTCATACTGTGATACATGTAATGCTGATGATATTAAACACTTAAGTTATCATGAGCAGAGTGAGCATGTTAGCATTAATACACATGCCTTTTTTTAATTCTCAGACTACTTTATGATGTAACTGCTTATTCCCACTTCATAGCACGCCACAACTATTAGTGAAAAAATCTCTTTTTGGAAGTGTGAGACGTCTAGCCTTGTCTGTTTGTGTCTATCTTCCTAGGTCAGCAGCCACTTTCCCATTCTTCCATTTAATCACATGTTCTCTTTATCACCTTCCCTTCCTCATGGAAGTTTCCTATCTGCCTTGAGAACATTGACTTTGGTTACTGGTTCCTGTCACCCACTCTATTCCCAATGCTGTACCTTGATTTCATTCAGAACTCCTTCATACTCAAGCATGTAGAAGATTCATGTGTTGCCCAACAGCTACATTCCCCAGAATTTCATATCCTGTATCAGCTCTGCTTCCCTTGTTTTTCACCTAAAAGTAAATCTCAACCACTTTCTCCTCAGTTTATCAGATTTTCATTTATTCAGACCCTTTATGGAGCTAAGTTGCAATACTACAATATACATATGTCAGTCAGTGTGGTGATACTATATTTGTAAAATGTGATTTTATTTGTATATTAATAAAGTTGCCTTGGGGTCAGAGCAAGCCATAGCAGAAGCTGGGCAGTGGTGGTGCATGCACTTGGAAGGCAGAGCTAGGCAGATCTCTGTGTGTTAAAGGATTCAGCCAGCATGGCGACACAGGTCTTTAATCTCAATACCAACCATAGAAGCCCTGGAGGTCTGTACAGACAGGCGGTGATGAGAAGGTCATGTGGCTGGGTTTACAACCAATGAGAAAGCAGAACAGAAAGTCTATAAAAAGAAAAGACACACAGAAGTAGGTCTCTTGCATAGAGGAAAGACAGCAGAAGCAGTGAAGGGTAAGGCTTTCAGCTCTTGCTCTGACCTCGTGGCTTTTAACTCTGCAATTGGCTGTGTTTCTTATTTAACAAGACGGTTACATTTATAAGTCAGCCCTATGTCAAATTTATGTACAGAAAAATAGAGAAATTTGTCCTTTCCCTTACCAGGAACAAATTTTCAGAACAGGAGAGATAAGAAAATACACTGCAATGATGTATTTAGGGAATCTGATGGAATTTAACAGAAGACAATTTAAACTTCCATTTATTAGCATGCTTGCCATACAATTTACATAGTGCCATGCCATACACAAAAACACAATTTCATGACCAAGAACTTAAATTACTGTGAGATTAACTGTTCATTTTTTATAAAATTGAAAAGGATATTTTATTTTAAATTATACTCTCTCTTTAAAAAAAAGCAGTAATTATTTTGTTTTTGTTTTTGTTTTTGTTTTTTGTAGGGCACACAACTAGGAAATTAGTTCTAATTTCAGCTTCTACCCTGTGAGTAGGCTAATTAATTGTATGTCACAGTGGCATTGACAGGTGGGAGTCTTGAAAAAAGATCCCTAGAATACTGCTTTATGAAGAGCACATGAATGAGGAAACTTAAAAAAAAAAAATCATTCATCAAGATTGAGAATAACTCATCCTGATGAGTTATTCTGACCTACACACATTTTTCACCTGTACAATCTAACTCATTCTATTCCTTGATTTTTAATATGATATGCACTTATTTTACAAATTTGCAAAAAAAGCAATGTAATGTAAAACGGGCTGAAATTGAAACACATAGACATCAATAATGGTAAATATCAGTTTGGAGCTGGAATTTGAACAATTTCACACCCTAAAAAAAAAAAACATTAATTTTTTTTAGGAAGTCACTGGACCTCAAGTGTATTGTTTTACTACAACAATTTCTCCGCTCTCAACTAAATTAAGTCCCTTAACATATTTTAAAATTGCTCCTTCCATTGTTATTATGTTCACACATCTATAATCTTTATTCTGTGGTATATTCAGAAAATGCTGCCAAGCAAAATAATTTTGAAATTAGCACTTGAGAATTTTCTTACAAAAGCATTTCTGCTGAAGATCCTGGTTCTGTTTGTTGTTTTCATCTTCAGTGCTCATCTCATTTCCTGACTGGGTATCACATATCATATTCCTGGAAATCCTTCACTATGGAGATATTTCATGAAGGAAAAATAAGTTTCTGCCAGATTCCCTTCCTCCGGATATTTCTACCAACCCATCTACTAGACAATACTTATAGGTTCTATATGTTACTAATTTAATGTCATCCTCTTTAAAATCTATTTTAGATCTAATGATCTAATGCTATTGAGAGTGTGCCACATTTTCATTAATACTTCACACATTATAAATCATTTAATCCAGTCACACAGGTTTGATACGATACCATCACCCTACAACTATGCTTTAGTTAGCAATGGACCCCTTCCATAATAATGGACTATGAGACAAGAAAAGAACTCCAACTTTTTTTTTCCTAATGACATCATAGCCATCATAATATTCTAGGAAAGTTGTTACATGACTGTGGTTTTTGTGTAAAGAAGTGTACCAAGATGTGCTGTATGAAATGCAGTGCACACAATTATGAATAGTGTAATTACATGATAATAACAATGAATGAGTATATTGTCCCAGTTTATGTATTTAGTAGAACAATCTTACTCTTTGTGCATGTGAGTATACACACACACACACACACACACACACACACACACACACACACACACATATTCTAAGGCTCACTGAAAAACTGCCTCGGGCCACTCTCTCAGCCTCTGGCAGCAGTAGCCCTGCTGTAGGAGGCAATGTCTGTTTGTGTTGGACTACTACAGACGTCCCAGTGGGACACAGTGGAGACAAAAGGTAGAATCCCTTAGTGCTAGTTGTGACTCTGTGTGGGCCTAGAATGACACTTGTTACAGCTTCATTTTTTAAAACATATATGGACCGGGCAGTGGTGGCGCACACCTTTAATCCCAGCACTTGGGAGGCAGAGCCAGATGGATCTCTGTGAGTTCAAGGCCAGCCTGGTTGGCAGAGCAAGATCCAGGAAAGGCACAAAGCTACACAGAGAAACCCTGTCTTGATAAAACAAGAAAACAAAACAAAAAACATACAATAAAAGCTAATAGAATTAGATTCAACAAAATAGTTTCTATAGTCTTCAAAGCATTTGTATCTTAGGTTAAATGTTATTACAGGAGACAAATGTAACATGAGTTGGTCTCTTATTATGTGCTATGGTTGGGTTCTTAGAATAAATAGTTTCAAAACAAAAAAAATATGTTATTCTGCCTTTTGGAACTCGGTGAAAGAAAAAACAAGGTTTTTATAATTAAGTCACAGTAGGTACTGAGGGCATGTTGTGTTATATTTCACATGTTTCAGCAACTGCCCACATGACATCCTGATATTCTTCTATTAACCTAACTGGAGAAAACCATTTGTTAACAGTCATGAGGAAAATGATTAATTATCCATGTTAAGTGGCATACCTGTATTTTGGTAGCTGCAATACTGGATGCTACAAGTATGCATTGTCTTAATTATCAAAATATTAAGTTCTTACAGAAAAACAATCCACATCTGCTAACATTCTAAACCCAATTAGGTTTAAAGTCAATACTGATTTTTGTTGGATTTTTATTTTCTATTTCAGATATTATATTTTACACATTTTTTGAGACAGGGTTTCTCTATGTAGTTTTAGTGCCTGTCCCAGATCTTGCTCTGGAGAACAGGCTGACCTCGAATTCACAGAAATCCACCTGCCTCTGCCTCCCGAGTACTGGGATTAAAGATGTGCACTACCACCATCCGGCCTATTTTACACATTTTAAACCAAGAACTTACATTATTTAAAATATACTACAAAGATACAACACAGTAATCTAAGGTCAATATATTATTGAGGGAAAAGCATTAGTTATGAATGTAATGTGGCCTAAGAAAATAACGTTTATGAAGTGTATAGTCGGGGTTATAAATGTCACAGGTACATGATATTTATAAAGTCTATTCAGGTATAGTAATGTCCCCATTATGTACCCTGTCTGCCTCACCCAGGGAGACATTCCATCCAACAAGGTCTGTTCTTGGCATGAAATCTGCAAACACATGCCATTTCCACTTTAAACAGGTTTTTTTTTCTGCAGGATTTCTATGTTGGAATATGATCAGCTGCTTGTATGTTTACTCTTTTGTTAAGTAGTTAGCTATAATTTTCAGAAGGGGTGCTTCCAAGGTATGTGCCATATGGGAGGGGTATGTGGGCTAAGGTATGTGCCATAGGAGGTTGGGGTGCATATTCTGTGAGGTTTACACAGTGGCAAAATAGTCAAAAGCTGTTTCTGAGAATGTGGTCTGTTGATAAGCAAAAGCAGATTAAAATTTCTAAAAGCTGGTATTAAAAACCATATTCTTGATACACAGCCTACTTACTGTTTAAAAGACGATCTCCTCTATTCTTGATATAGACACCAAAACTGTTCAGAGACCATGCTAAAAATAAGGCTATTCAAAAGTCATCCAGCAGATAAACTGAGGCTCATAGTCCTCTGATTCAGACAAAATTAAACCAGTCACTGTTAAATGATGGAGCCACATGCTACAGTATAAGTGGGAAACTTTAATAACTTACTTGAACATTGCAATTTCATTAGCCAGGTCATCCTTACTCGCTAGCTTCATTAGTACTTCTTTGACATTAAAATGAAACATTTGATTGAAGCTACAAATAAACAAATTAATCTTAGTATTTACTGGAGGTACTCTGACCTCCCAAGGGATATTTGGAGATTCCATTAGCCATGTGGTGGCTAATCATAAAGGACAATAAAAAGGTCACTATGAAGTTTAAGCCAATGGCAGCATGATTAGGGATTTCTGTTAACCCTGAATTCATAGTTAGCTCAAGAGGTGAAATTGAAAACAAAGTCACGTTAGCACTTAGTGAGAAACCAATTGGAAGATAACTTTATAAACTATTCCTCGTCTTTTGATATTAAAAGTCAATGAAATTTGCAATTAGGGAACATTATGGAAAGGTTAAAGGTGAGAACACGTGCAGTCTATCTACAGGATAGGTTAATAAGCCATTTAGGTTAATGAAATGCCTATGAAAGCCATATAAATTAGCAAGATCCCAGGACTACAGCCTCTATTTTATAAATGCCAGCACATATACAGCACAGGGCTCCATATGCTGCTGTGTCCCGTACAAATTGTCACATAGTTCTTATCTCATTCAGTCTTTATGCACTGTCTGAGCAGTGGCCTGTATGTTATGAAGTGGTATATATTTCTGAAAATCCTTCACAGGCAGAAGTGCCAACTAGTGCCATGGCCTTAAAACTATGGAGAAATAGTAGAACATCTAGTTTTCAGAAAAGGTAATTTTTTACTTTTTCAAAATGTTAATAAGGAGCTTGCTACACAGTGACAGATCTATGTTCTTGCCTTTCTCTTTGTTGTCGTTTTCCATCAAAACATTTTTTTTACATAGAGTGAGAGTTTTGGTCAGTGGATTTTATAGTAGAATAGCATCGTGTATGACAGAGTATGGATTGGGAGACAAGCGAAAATGAATGCAATTCACATTTTTAAAAAGATAAAACCAGGATAGCAATAATTTCTACTATGAACTTAACTGCCTACTCAAGAAAAAATATATGAAAAACAGAAATTACCATCAAGAGTTGGTTAATCTCTCCTACTGCCAGCAACTAAAATGGATCCACCTACAGTGCCCATGATCTCTCTTTTATTTTTTAAATAAATATTTTTATTTTATAATTAATTTAATTTTACATATCAGCCACAGATTCCCCTGTTCTCCTTCCTTTACCCCCCAGGGTCCCCCCCCCAATACACCCCCCATTCCCACCTCCTCCAAGGCAAGATCTCCCCTGGGGAGTCAGCTCAGCCTGATATATTCAGATGAGGCAGGTCCAGTCCCCTCCTCCCTACACCAAGGCTAACCCCTAGGTTCCAAAAAGCCAGCTCATGCACCACCAAGGACAGGTCCTGGTTCCACTGCCTGGGGGCCTCCCAAACAATTCAAGGTCATCAGCTGTCTCACTTATCCAGAGGGCCTGGTCCAGTTCCATGGGGGCTCCTCAGCTATTAGTTCACAGTTGATGTGTTTCCACTAATTTGGCTATTTGTCCCTGTGCTTTTTCAATGATGGTCTCGATATCTCTTGCTCATACAATCCCTCCTCTCTCTCTCACTGATTGGACTCCTGGAGCTCCACCTGTGGTTTGGCCCTGGATCTCTTCATCTGCTTCCACCAGTCACTGGATGCGAGTTCTATCCTGACAGTTAGGGTATTCAGCCATCCAATCATCAGAGTAGGTCAGCTCTGGTACTCTTTTAAATGTGTAGGTTCACATGATTAGCTGAGCCTGGGTTTCATGTGTGTACTTGGCTAGGAGGATAATTAAGAATGCAGTCTTTGATCCTAGATTTTTGTAGACAGATTCAGAATTTGTAAAAGTCTCCAAATGTAAAGATACTTTTCTTAAGTTTATAAATATAGTTTTGACCATAAATTAGGATAGTAGTTTATATTTATTTATTTTAAATGTAGAGGAAGACAATAATGAACCCACAAAAGGTAAAAATGACATTTAATAGTACCTATGACAGTCAGAAGGCAAAACAGTCAGAGTGGCTAAGGTGTGATGACGGAAATTTTATTTCTTTGAAGGAAACTTCCAAAACTGGTTTCAGTTTGCCTGGGTGCTGCTTTGCACCTGCTGACACTGCATGAGAAGTCAGTGAGATGAGATGTTTTCGGAGAGGACAGAACCCCTTATAAGCTAAAAGAGTAAGAGCAGATGGGAGTTGAAGCTAGAGATCTGAGGAACAGGAAGGAGTCCAACAGGACTGTATATCCCAGGGAATGACTTGGAGTAAAGAGCAAAGATGTGAGGTAAACTCTATCTGGGAATATATGAAGCTTCTAAAATGCACCTCCATAAGAGATTCTATATGTCCAAGTAAAAATAAGATTTTTTTGCTTCTGTGAGAGCACT
This sequence comes from Onychomys torridus, assembly GCF_903995425.1. Lineage (NCBI taxonomy): Eukaryota > Metazoa > Chordata > Mammalia > Rodentia > Cricetidae > Onychomys > Onychomys torridus. Next base: position 53,286,920 of record NC_050454.1, read on the forward strand.
GCCACTATTTGAAATTGCTTTCTATTTCACATTCACTTGATAACTTTAAATGTTGATTCTTTAAAAAAAAAAACTGCTTTTGATATTTAGAAAACTGCCATGGACTATGAACACACCTCACTTTAAAAATCTTACTTTAGGGCAAGCAAGGTGGCTCAGTGGGTGAGGGCACTTGCTGATAAATACAATGACCTGAGTTCAATCCCCAAGACACACAAAGTAGAAGAAAAAAACAACACCCACAAATTACCCTCTGACCCCTACAATGACACACACATACTGGCATGCACACACATAAATAAATGTTTGAAAATTTTCTTATATATGATTATAATCAAAGTTATGGGTTAATACAGATTTTAATAATCCAAAGACTGTTAGATTGTCTCTCGACTCTTCAACTTTGCAGTATGGCCCCTTCATTCCCACGGACTATCACTTTTTCTTGCTGGTTTAAGACACTGTCATGTTTACACTTTTTTTTTCTTTTAAGTTTTTGAAATAAATCCCTAGGAGCTCTCAGGGAGGAGTTTGCAGTGGGGAATTTCCTTCTCATCCAGCATTCCCCTAAACCACACCTCTTACTCCAACATTGAAGATGTGTCCCTGCCGGATGAATTAGGTTAATGGCAAGCAGAGACACACCATCAGAGACCAATACGAGCCAAGGTTTGGGGGAGTGCTTTTAGTTTTGTAGCTTATATTGTATCAGCTAAAAACCCAGAGTCAGGTTTCAGCAGAAGAGGAATGTAATCTCTAAATACTAATGACAACATGTCTGCTCCAGTGTCACAAGCAAATATCACCAGTTTCTGAAGACATGACAAGCTAAGGCATTCCAATGAACATATTGCTGTATTTGATCTGAACAAAGAATAACTTCTGTGATGTGATAAGGTTTATTAAACACAAATGATGATAAAAATATCCAAAATATAGATATAATTAGCCCAAGTAACATAGAAACCGTGGAAGAAATGCTATGAATGTGTGTGCTTGGTTTAACTGAAAAATAAACATGGTCAAGAGAGTCCAGGCAACTTCCAAAGCAATATAGGCTATTGGTGTTGCCTTTGGTTGCCTGGCAGAATTTTAAGGTAAGTCCCTATCTTAGAAGACACCACACACTTCAGACATGGGACTTGCAGGATTCCATTTGGACATGACCTGACAGCCTCCTCCCTGAGAACTAGCTCTCATAGTATTGGGAGTTGCTATGCTAGTGGCCAAGGGAGAGAAGCAATTCATAATCCTAACCTGCGGAGACAGCTACAAACCACAACAATGACCAGTGCAGCAAGAAATCCTCAAAGGTGCCACAATGGCCATTACACCTTAGCAGTAACCAATAGCTGCCTAGATGGACTTTAGCCCCACTGAATCTGAGGTAATTAATTCGCACCTGGAACTCTAAACATAGCCAACTACCCATGATATATGAGACCATAAAACCTAGGGGAGAACCCACTCCTGTCACTTTCCCAAACTAGGATAATCTCTTACTGCATTCTTAAAACTTTCCTTGAAAGCCACAGATAAATGTCATCCTTCTTCATCATAGAAACTTCATTTTGCAGCAGATAGAGATTGCGGAAAGTAACAGTTGATCAAAACGCAGACAACTAACTGCAGGGCACCCAGCCCCTGTTGATACATATAGAACATAACTGGAACACATAAGACTCAGGGAACATTGCAAACAAGGGGCCATAAGGCAGTAGGAGCCAGAATACCAAGATGTCTGCCACTCGATAGTCTCTACTACATATGACAGAGAAGCTAAACTATAAAACCTCAACAGTTGTTCCTCAGCATGACATGAATAATGACAACAGTATTGGACATGCTAATACAGATGGAGAAAATCTTACAAAGCCCCACACCTATACAAAGAGCTATCATCAACTGATGACTGACTCCTGAGAGAGGGAAATCCACTCTTCCTCAGGGATAAGCCCCCTCATTGGCTATCCAGTACCAAGTGGTCAGCCATAAAAACTCATTGAGAAACTGGACTCAGCCTGTTGTATTTACTTTTTTCCATTTTTTATGTCTTTTTTTTCTAGCTATTTTTTAAAATTATATTTGTGTTTTAATTTTACATATAAGCCATGGGTTCCCCTTTCCTTGCCCCTCCCGCCCCCTTCCTTCCACCCAGCCCCTCCCCTCCATTCCCGACCAAGACTCCCTGGGGATATAGCTCAACCTGGTAGATTCAGTACAGGCAGGTCCAGTCCCCTCCTTCCAGGCTGAGCAAAGTGTCCCCACATAAGCACCAGGTTCCAAACAGCCAGCTCATGCAGTAAGGACAGGTCCAGATCCCACTGCCTGGGTGCCTCCCAAACAGTTCAAGCTATTCAATTGTCTCACTTATCCAGATGGCCTGATCCAGCTGGGGGATCCACAGCTTTTGGTTCATAATTCATGTGTTTCCATTAGTTTGGCTATTTGTCCCTGTGCTTTTCCAATCTTGGTCTCAACAATTCACACTCTTACAGTCCCTCCTCTTTGTCGACAATTGGAGTCCTGGACTCCACCTGGGGCCTGGCCAAGGATCTCTGCATCCACTTCCATCAGTTATTGGATGAGAGTTCCAGCATGACAGTTAGGGTGGAAAACAGGACCCTAAGAAAGACACAGGGATCACCTAATGACAGAGAAATGGATGAGATCTACATGAACAACCTGGATGACAGTGGGAGTAATGAAGGGCAAGGTTTGAGGGAAAGAGAGCTTAGGAGAGCAGGAGATCCCGGCTGGATCAAGAACAGAAGGGGAGAACAAGGAATAACAGACCATGATAAATGATGACCACATGAGAACAGGAAGAAGCAAAGTGCTAGAGAGGTCCCCAGAAATCCACAATGATACATCTACTGTAGACTGCTGGCAATGGTTGATAGAAAGCCTGATGTGACCTAGTCTGGTGATCAGATGGACTCAGCCTGTTGTATTTAAATATGTACTTGTGTGAGTGTGTGTGTGTGTGTGTGTGTGTGTGTGTGTGTGTGCGTGAAAACAATCAAAGAAAAAGAGGCCAGGAACTTGAGAGTAAATGAGGGGCAGACACGACAGCAGGAGGAGGGAAGAGAGTGGAGAGAAAAACACAGTAAACAATACAAACATTTTTAAAGGAAAAGATGTATAGCTGGTAAAGTTTTTTCTTACTGTCAGTTTCATCTTCCCTCAATCTTGATGTCGTTTGCTTTACAGAAACGTTTAGTTTCATGAAAGGCCATTTATTAACTAATCATTAATAGTTCTTTTCATGTTTATATTTATTTCTATTACTATTTTGTTTTAATTGGGGTTTGCCTGTGTGTATTTATGTATACCACATGCTTGCCCGATGCCCATGGGGGTCAGCATCAGATTCCCTGAGACTAGAGCCACAGATAGTTTTTAACTTCTGAGCCACCTTCCTGGCCCCTAATTGTTATATTTCTTAATGCCTGTGTTATTAGGACCTTTTCAGAAAGTCCTTTCCTGTGGCAATTAGTACAAACATATTCACTACTTTCTCCTCTTCTCAGATTCACAGTATCAAGTGTTATGTTAGGTCCTTGACCCAATTTGGATACAATTTTGTGCAGGGTGAGAGATAAATCTTGAGTTTCATTCTTCTACATGTAGCAACTTAGTTTGCCTAGCACCATGAGGTAAAGATGATATACAGAATAACCTTGAAATTTTCTCTGAGAATTCCCCTGAAGGATTGTCTTGGGTTACTTTCTATTGCTGATATAAAGCAATCAAGCTTAAAGCAGCTTGGGGAGAAAGGGTTGATTTGTATTACATGTCCCAGGAATAGGCTATCAGGAGAGGAAATTGGGGCAGGGCCTCAAGGCAAGGAATTAGAGGCAGGAACTGAGGCAGAGGCCATGGAGAAATGATGCTTACTAACTTGTTCTCCATGGCTTGCTCAGTCTTCTTTCTTCTATAGCCTAGGAGTACCTGCCCAGGGGTGGCACCACCCACAGTGGGCTGGGCCCTCCCATATCAATCATCAATCAAGAAATTTCCTTTCTTAGTATTGTACCCTATATTCATTTTCTTCACACTTAATTTTTTCAATGTGAAAGCCAATCTTTACTACAGACTTAACCTATAATTACTATGTGTACACAGATGCTAATTTGACTAACCAACAATTATGCTTTTCTGTAATAGGCTAGAGAACCAGAAAAACAGTAGCAATGGCCAGCACGCTACCACCTGAATAACACATACAGCTGTTTTCCTCTTTTTAAAAAGCAAAAGTTGAGGTTTACTCAACCAGGTATAAAAAGAAATGCCTCCCCAAACACTTTAGTTATATTATTCTACAAAATACCAACTACTTCCACTACTTAAGACCAAATCCATAACTACAACATGGGAATAAGGACACCTAGTCACAGAGAAATGGATTAATTTTTAAAGCAATGAGTAATGCTCAATTATAAGAAACTCTGGATGTCCTTCGAACTATTCAGTTCAAGAAATATTTCTTTTAGAGTCTGCTATTTTATAATTCTTCAGCCATAAACTGAAAAATTTGTGTAATTATTTTCAATCCTGAATGGTGGCTAGTGATATATGCTTTACATTATTATATATAATACATATGTAACATATAATATAATATGTATTACATATATATTATATGAACAGCTATTATTATGCTCTTAGAGCTTTAATCAATCATCTTGCTAGTTTGAATTCAGAATAGCCTATAGTGACCATCTTTAATTATTTCTTTCAGGACTGCTTTATGCTATCATGCTGACATACTATCCAAGTCTACTACTAATTTATGCTTTCACCTTCTTTCTTCAGATCTTGCAGTGAAGGGGAATTTAATGGGGTTCATCCCTAGCATAAAATCAACTTAATGAAGTCCAAAGACTACATGCCAAGGTTTATATTTTAGAATAGAAATGATCACTACCATGATCTTATCATCAGGGCGTAAAATGTGGTTTTCGCTCTCAATAGTTTAATACATTCAAATCTATCTTACATGGAAATTGGCTATCTCTGTGATAGTCTTGGCAGCAAAGAATATCATGAGCTAAATGTTCACTTCTTGGTCAATGGCTCTGATGTTTCCCATCAGCAAATAAACTGATAAAGGCAAGATTTACTTTCCTCCTCTAGTTACAAGACTGAGAACTGTGATGAGGTGCCATCAGTTAGGTACCAATTGATGTCCAATTTGCCTTTCACTCTTGACATAAACACAATAAGCCTTCCTGAGGAAAGGGTTTATTACAGCATACACCTCATGGCCCATCATGAAGGGAAATTAGGGCAGAAGCTGAAACAGGCCATGGAGGAATGAAGTGTTCTGGCTGTGGTGACCCACAGAGGCTTCCTAGTCAGATCTTACTCAGGTTCAGAAAATCTGAGCTTGCTTTACCCAGCAGGGCTGCATAAGGAGATGATTTGGCCACAGTTGTGTTTGCCAGGTGTTTGGAAGGGTCTGCACTTGGCTGTATGGTGTGATTTGATCTTGCAAGGGGGAGGTATTTTGCCTCTCTCCTTGGCATATTATAAAAAGCCCTTTTGAATAAAGCTCTGGGTGACCGGGTATTGGCCCAAGGCCCTCTAGAAGCTATCCTGTGTCTCTGTGTTTCTTACTGTCTCATTCTATCTAATATTTACTCATTCCTTTCTCCTCCACCCAAGAACCCCTCATAAGGTGGGAGAAGGTTGGAGCTGGCCCCCAGCAGACTCCCATAACTGGTTTGCTCTCTAAGCTCACATTCAGCTATTGTTCTTATACCTCCCAGGACCACCTGCTCAGAGAGCAAACCACCCACAGTGGGATAGTCCCTCCCACATCAATCATCAATTAAGAAAGTACCCCCCCAGATTTTGCCCACCGGCCAAGCTGGTGGTGGCATTTTCTCGATTGAGGTGTATGATCCAAGTTTGTGTCAAGTTGAAAATACACAAATAAATAAAATACATGTGACCAATGTGTTTGCAAGCCATGTGCAGTAGCCATTGAGTGGCAGAATGAAATTATCCACTCAGTTTCTTTCATCCTTTTTTCCAGCATTGATCTCGATCCTAGATTATTAAACACAGACATTTGTAACAAGTGGGATGCAACAAGTATTAATATCCAAGATAGAGGTACTATTATTGTCTTTGATTATTAGTTCATACAAAGTTTAATCCTGGACCCACCATCACAAGACTTCTTCAGTTATGCCAGATCTACAATATACATCTTGATAATTGCAGTCCATAGGGTTATAATGAAACCCATCTCTCAGTCTGGGACCACAAAGACTTTACCTTGTGCTGGGATACTTACATCAGGTCAGTAATTTCTTCTTCCCAAACTGGTATGGAAATTTTTTTTATCATAAGATCTTGATTTTTCACATGCATTCTTCAAATCACTAGCTGAAAGATATTTGCTGTCCCCCACACTCCTGAATCCCTTGGGCTCACTGGGGAATAAGGGCAGGCATCAACCGTCAGTTTCTATGTTACTTTGGTTTCTGCTCAATGGTTTGATTTCCCTCCTCTTCTACCTGAGAGAATCAAAGAAAGGGACAACTTTATTCAAACAGATTTCTAAAAGGTCTTAATTTGATATAAGCTTTACAACTCTAATACCTGGAAAAAATCTTCGTTTTATTATTTGAAACTTAGATAAACCAAAATAGAAGAATGCAGGTGATGTATCTCAGGCAATGAACAGTAAATAGAATTAAAATACTAAGCCACTTACCAGAACATCAACTCAGAAATATGGAAATAACTGAAGGAAGATGTTGCTAACTTACCGGAAGATGAAGATGAAGTGATTTCAAAGTTGAAGGTTGGAGAGAAATGGATCACATGACTAGAAACTAGGGGGCTAGCCCCTAGATTTCACCTAGACTAAATCTGTCAGAAACAATAGAGAGTCTCTCTTAAATGCCTTCTGCCTAGCCCTATGTAGCAACTCATAACTCTAATTACAAGAGTAGAAGGCTGAGGCAAGATGGCTGCTATGAGCTAGACTGTGCTACAGTGTTCTCACATTGCCTCTTGCAAAACAAAACAAAACAAAAGCACTGTTGATTTGTCTGCCTCGGGTTAAGAACAATCTGAGCAACAAGAGCTGCCCAATGAACCCAACCACCAAATTAGACAATATAACAAATATGTGAACCATGAGGAGGATCTGGGCCATTCTCGAGCTCTGCCAATGATTGCTAACTTGCAACAGAAATACCTGGAGGCCCCTGGTGCTGTGAAATGCTGGGTACTAGCAGTGTAAGGGTCTGAGAATTGCTGAAGAAGACCCCAGACCCAAAGAGTGTATAAAAGCAAAGAGTGTGTATTCCATCATGCAGGGGTCTACCATTTGAACAAAATGGTGACCCCCAAAAGGAGCAAGCAGGCCCCTTTTACTTTCACCTAGGAGAATTCTAGGAACAGTTAGGTCATCTCAAACACAATTGGTTAATCAGCCTGTAGCTACATCGTTGTATTTTTAATTGCCTGTGCTTATAGTTTTACCATTGGGGGCATACTAGGGCAAAGCAGGGTATGTTTTAGGGAGATTACAGAAACTGTCCTTTTTGGTCACTGCCTTGAGATACTGTGGGGGCTACTTCAGGACTGGCACATGCTAGCTCCTTTGTTGTCCCTTTAGGAAATTGACACTCAGGCCCAGGTGTAAAACGGGGAAAGTTCAGACCTTTCAGCTGTGCGATTTCTAAGTCAGAAAGTGCCAGAATTCACCTCTGGACAAGGAAAGGTTCAGGCAGTTATAGTTCAAGCAGGTGCTGGACATGATGTTGACCTCTGTCTTGCTGTCTTTGCCCTGTTAAGGACAAACGTTGGTGAGGAAGCAATCAGAAACTTCTGATCTGAGAGTGCCACGCAAGTCTCAGAGATCAAGACAAGGACAAAATGCTGTTTGCTCCCTAAAAACCTGTCTCAGGAGCACTTGAGAGACGGAAAATGAGAACTGTAATTCATATGTTGCCCTGTAGTTTCCGCTTGGTTAGAATCTAAGGTAGATCAGAGACACAATCACAAGTGTGTATATTCACCTGAGTGCCTTGACATGCTGGGTGTATTGAGTGTGACTTTCTGCCTCGCCGTTTAGAAACACAACCTAAAGAACCGTTTGAGAACTTCCACCCCTGGTTCAGCTTAAGTACCAATCATTTCTATGAACAGCAATATAAAGACACAACTTGCAGAGAGCAAAGAACTTGCTCAACAACCTTGGATTTCACATCAGTGTTTAATTTTAGATTAACTGCCTGGAGATTGCAAACCAGCAGCAACAACAAAAAGCTGGTCAAACCCCGTGGTTGTGAGGAAATTTCTGTTAAAAGGCTGCCCTCTTGTGACAATGTGTTATATTTTACTAGGAAAGAGCTGTTTCTCCCTTCAGATCCAGCTCTCAATAACTTTTAACAAGTAAAACCTAAGTACAGTTTGTTGTTGTTGTTTAAATACCTGGTCCCTTTTTTGTGATGCTTTTTTTTTTTTTTGATGAGTAGTTAATGTAGTGGGTATTGTGTTCCCCACAATATTGTGCACCCTAATAAATTTATCTGAGGTCAGAAAACAGACAGCCACTAGAACAAAGCCAAAAATGGTGACTAGAAAATGGGTCAGAGCAAGCCATAGCAGAAGTTGAGAGGCAGAGCCAGGTGGATCTCTGAGTTCAAGGCCACTTTAGAATCAGCTAAGCAAGGTGACCCACGCCTTTAATCCCAGAAACCCAGCCTTTAATCTCAGGGAGTGGGGGCAGAAAGAGAAAGGTATATAAGGCCTGAGGACCAGGAACTAAAGGAGTAAAGCAAGTAGTTAGTTAAGCATTTGGTTAGTTAAGCGTTCAGGCTTTGGAGCAACACAGTTCAGCTGAGATTCATGTGGAGGAGGACTCAGAAGCTTCCAGCCTGAGGAAACAGGATCACCTGAGGAACTAGCAAGGTAAGATAGCTGTGGCTTGTTCTGCTTCTCTGATCTTCCAGCATTCACCCCAATAACTGGCCTCAGGTTTGATTTTATTAATAAGAACATTTAAGATTCCTCTTACAGTTAAGTTCATTTTCTGAAGCTTTTTTCAGGGAACTTAATGTTTAAACCTCGTTATTTAGCTAATTTGATGTTTAGATTTTGTAGAATATATAACCTACCTCTATCTTTAGAGAAATTAAGGACAGCGTCATATGGAAATGTCAGTGGCATACTTCATGGGAGGACATGACTTATATTACTGTAGATAGAAATGTCACTGCAGGAAAAAGTCTTGTGTTAATCAGTCAGTCTCCCTCATCAAATGGCAGGCAGTGCACAGCCTCTAGCTTTACAAAGTCTTTGGTCCAAGACTGAGGTCACAAATGTCAACAAAGCAGAACTGCATGTGCTATGACACAGGTATGTATCACACCTAAAATCATGAAAGGGAGAGGAGGACAGAGTGGGGGAAGGACACCCACACACCCGCCTGGGACCACTTGACCTGGTCAAATAGAAGAAACCAAGGACCCACCCAGAGCCTTGGTGAACAAATATATGATGGGGTATGGAGGAGAGAGAGATGGGGGGGGGAGTTTCATGACCTACAGAGAGAGGCAAATCTGAAGAGGAGAAGTTGGTGGTGAAGAATATAGTGATATGGGTGGTCTGCTTGCCACTTGAAGCCGTGCTGACAGCTGGTCCTAGGCTGCTCCCAAGGGCCCTGTCTGGGTCTGTGGCCCTGCCACAGCTGAGGTCTGTATTAATGTCCTTAGCTCCAGTTACCGCTGAAGACCACAAGGATGTATGGGTTCTGGGTTGCCAACTGTAGCCATGTTGGGTCTGAGGGACATGGTACGGCCAGGGACATGCTGAGCTGAGTGGCCTGCACTGCTACCCAGGGGCATGGTGTCATCCAGGCCTCAGCTGCTCCTAGGGCCATGTCTGGGTCTATGACCCTACTGCAGCCAGATTTTGTATTTATGTCTGTTATCTGTGTTACCACAGGGGCCCCTGAAGACTATGTGTTGAACCATATGGTGAAGTGTGAGGTTCATGCTGAGGTGACTTCACCAGCCCTGGGATAGGAACTTTGATGACCCCAGCACTGGAGAGCTTGCCCCACCCCTCATACGAGAGCTGCTGGCCTCCACACTTGGGAAAGCTGGCTCCACCACTCACCATGGATGTGGGAGAGCTAGCTCCACTTCTCATCTGTGAGAGGTGGTCCCAGCGGGCAGGACTGACCAGTTCAGCTACTATCCAGGCACATAGCCAGGGCTTTGAGTTAGCACTTCCCAACATCTACCTATGACCTGCTGGAGCAGTGAAGGCCCTGGTCCTGTGGAACCATAGCTGCAGAATCTCCATGACTCTGGGCAACAGCAGGATATGGAGAGGAGTTTCGGTGAGGGTCCAGTGTTGATGGTGAAGTCAGAGGCCTTGAACCTGACCAACAACACGTTAAAACATGAACAGTTGCAAGTAAAGCTGTTTGGATATACTGCATACAAAAAGATATACTGCATGATACACTGCAGCTCCCAATGCCACTGAGATACATGAAGAAGTGATAGAGAGGTGGGGAAAAGACTGAGGAGTGGTATGGGGTTTTTGTTTGTTTGTTTTATTTTGTTTGTTTGTTTTATTTGTATTTTTATTATTTCTTTTTAAGTATTCCTTTGGGGGAAAGACACAAAAGAGTGAAGGGCAGATACAGAAGGTCTAGGAAATGAGTGGAATTGGGTTGTATGATGTGGAATTCCCAAAGAATCAATTTTAAAAAAATATGTTTAAAAAAAATAGAGCATGAAAGAAAACCAGTGAAAGTGATGAGAAGGTGGCATTGAAGCCCCTATTAAAATAGGCCAAGGAGAAAAAGACCAAGGAGAGGCTGGTGACAGGTGGACAGATGGTCAAGCTCCAGAGCCCTTGTCTATGCTCAGGCTCTACTCAAAGGAACTCAAATTTGGCACTAGATGTGTCCTTGGTGACTAAAATATCATCCCCCAGTTCCTAGGAGTGTTGACTGCTGACTCTGGCAATGAATCTCTCACTTGAGGAGTGTCCGCACACATAAATCAACAGCCTATCTACAGGAACATCACATAGTCCATATGGGAACAAAAAGACATAGTATCCTTGACTCAGTTTCAGATGCTTTTTGTGTACTCATAGAAATTCCCATGGAGAAGCTGGGTATAGGGAGTACACACCCATGACTCTAGCCATTAACATGCTAAGGCATGGAGGGAGCTTGCAAGTTTAAATACAGCCTAGGTTAAAAAATGATAGTCTATATCAAAAAAATATTAAAAATAAAAATAAAAAATATATAAATGCATCATGAATGGGTGAGTGAGAAATCCTCATTGGGTGGGCTGAGGTCATTATGGTGATTTTTGGCAACTTCTTGCTCTGTGCAGTCTTAAGTCCTTCACTGTGGTATAGGTTGTCAGAAGTATCTCAAGATGAATCTTTAGAGCATTATTCTGGAAAATGTAATGGTAGCATGTATGTTCCTAAGACATAATCTGGAAGTGGGCAATGGAACATAAACAGAAGCTAACTTTTATGCTAGGACAAGAGGAAGAGGGCTTAAAATAGAAAGATAGATGATTTAGTGGGGCTTCTCTGATGAGAGATGCATTCATCTATACGTTTAAAGAGAGTAACTTACCAGTAGCTTGGGGGTCCTTCTCCAGCTACCTTGGGTATGCAAAAAGTCCATGAGGGTGGCAAGGGCTTAGGAAAAATTCTCATCTATCTGAGGGCTAGAATACTTCTATCTGAGGGGAAAAATAAGGAAACACACGTGCTTTCTGATGGTAACTTTCTCTTCTTCTTCTCCTTAAAAAATATCTTTCTCTGAAAAATCTATCTCCTCACAGCAACAACTCTTAACGTCCGGCTATATATCTCTCTTTACATACGTCCATCTCAGACTCTTTCTGAAAATCTCTCTTGTTCTCTCTTCAGCCTAGTTATTCATTCTCTTTCCTCAGCTCCCTCTGGATACCACACACACACACACACACACACACACACACACACACACACACACTCACACACACACACATACCACACACACACACACACACACACACACACACACACACATACCACACACACACACACTCTCTCTCACACACACACACATACCACACACACATACATACCACACACACACTCTCACACACACACTCACACACATACACACACACTCACACACACACACACACCACACACACACATACACACACACATACCACACACACACACTCATACACACACATACACACACACACTCTCACACACACTCACACACACACACACACACTCACACAGCTCTTCACACTTGCTTCCCATAGCTCTTTTCACCCAGGTCCCCTACATAGCTCTACACCACCCCCCTCACATCTCTACATACAGCTTTATATTTCTCTACTCTGTACATTCCTTCACTCACCACTGCATCATTCACTCACTCTTTACTCACCCGGCCTCTCACCTTACTCTCTCATCCTCCCTCTTTACAGCCAAACTTTGGACAATTGTATGTTACATTTTCAGGGTCCAAGCCATTCTCATGAAACATGGTAAGTCACACAGTTTTTCTCAGGCTAGGAAGGTCACACTGACTGGCCAATGAGTAACTCTTGGCCAAGCACATAGCCTCAGTTGGTGAGAGTTCCCAGTAAACAGCTGGTTGAACCTTAAGCCTATAACATAAACTGAGGCTGGAACTACATGTAATGAATCAAATACTGTAGGGGGTACGTGCAGAAAGAGAATTAGCTGCAGGGCGTTATGTCTACCAAAGTTGATTCAGCTCTGACCTTGATTTAGCAAAAACACCTGGAACTTATGTTTGTGTTTTCTTTGCAGTCTATGTCGAGGATTGTTGTGGCACAGATATGTGGGTTCATGAGGATCCACAGAAAGAAGACTCAGAGGTACCTTAAGAATGAATCTAGCCTTTCATGGCTGCAGGGAAGTCCAGCCTCTAAGGACTGAAGCACTCACCCTTTACCCAGGGCATTATATTTTTCTCAAAATTTACAGTTTATCCACTAGGTTTCCAGATGCTCAGAACAACCTGAAAGGAGCTGCCCAAAATACAATGCCAAGTGCAAATTCCTCGACTCATCAGGTACCACCATTTTCCAGGTTTCCTGAACCAAGCTTTGCATAAGCCTTTGATCCTTAGGAGACTCTCAGACAAGATTTCTATAGGGCAGTAGGAAAAACAAAAGGTATCATTAAACAAAGGATGGATTGGGGCTAAGTGTTACTCTCTGAAGCCTGGTCAAAAGTAGCTCAGCAGGGATGCAGCCACAGTCTATTTTGAATTTGTTCTGAAATCTAAAATTAGCTGCCCTAGTGATTGAAAATGCTGTTGCTTTCCTGTGTCAGTTATGAAGAACTTTCTAGTATTATTAGAATTATACAGCTTTAGCAGAAATCATCTTCCTGACCATCCACAGTAGTATATGTGCCAAAAGATGGAATATTTTCATGAGATAAACACACAAGCAGTGGATAAAATACCCATAGCTGTTATTAGGGAAGAAATGAAGTGGCACAGGAGAAAATTACAAACAAACAACCAGTCAGTGACTCCACAGCCTTGCCAGATGGGGCCTCCACATCCAGTGGGTCTGGTAGGTCAACCTGTTAAATACTAGTTGTGACCTACTGTGTACTCCCATGGTGTCCTGCAATAACTAACATAGGCTAAAGCTTAATAATATGGCCATGTAACAGAATAATAGCATTTTTTTCTCCCTGGGCCTATGATGTAGTAGTTAAGGGTTTGGAGTACCAGACAGACATGAGTTTCAGCTTGTGGATTAAAAAAGTGGTTGGTTATTCCTACACTATCCATGCCACTATTACACCAATGGGCAAACTAAACTAGTCATTTCTGTAGCTCACATTGTTCCCAGCTTGACCTGATTACTGAGCACTTTTCTCCCATGTTTACATGAACAGAATTTTCTAGTACTAAGAAATCTAGCCTGTAGGGATGAAGTTCCAGATCAGTGCCTGCCTGACTTCACCATATTCTATGATTTGGTTTCCTTGGCAATAGGACCTTAACATCAAGATCTGGAATGTAACCAAGAGCAATGGCAATATCCCATAATATGTGGGGATCAGTGAGAACCCACTGCCCATCAACTTTATACCTGTATCTGGGCCAGAGAATTTTATTTAATAGCCTGTGGTATCTGGGAAAGGTATTGGTCCCTAGTATACAATGACTAAATTAAAACCATGCCTTAGATATGTATAGGTAAGCAAGTTAGAAATTTTCTATAGTACTAGATACCAATAGAAGTTTCAAAGGTCACCACTGATAATTATACCTTCACACACTCCCTCTACTCTGCTCTTCCATTCTCAACCCCTCCTATACTATAATTTCTCTTTCCTCCTTCATGTCAACTATATTATATCACAATTCCCTTGAAATTCATCCCTGTAGCCACTCACTAGTTCTCTCCCATTTTGGGTGGTATTCCAGTTTAAACACACACAAAGTTTCAAATCTAGCATCCAAATATAGTAGGTAATATGTAGTATTTGTCATGCTCTTCCTTTTAAGGTCTGGTTACCTCTCTTAGAAGGATTATTTCATACTCCACCCATTTACCTGGGCATTTCATAATTTTGTTTTTCTTTACAGCTGAATAATATTCTATTGTGAGTATGAGATTATGGGGGCCAATTGCATTCAAAATTAATGCTATTATTCTGTTCCATGGCCATATTAGTAAACTTTAGCCTATGTTAATTATTATCTTTAAACATACAGATGATTGCATCAATCATCGGAGAAGCCCCTTTATATCATCTGGATTTCTATTTTAAACCCTACCACATTTTCATTATGTATTCATCAAGTAATACATTCTAGTTGTTTGTATTTTCTGGCTATTCTGAGAAAAGCAGCAATTAACCTGAGTGAGCATGTATTTCTATGGTAGTATATTGCAAGTATTTCTATAAGTATATAAGCAAGTATTTCTATAGTAGTATATTGGGAATATGTCCAAGAGTTGTACAACTGGATCATTTGCAGGACCTATTTATAGATTTTTAAAGAACATTCACACTGATTTACATAATTGCTATCCAGTTTTCATGCCTACTAAAAGTGGATAAATATTTCTCTTTCTCCACATTCATGCTGGCATTAGTTGTCTGTTTTGGTTTTTTGTTTTGTTTTGTTTTGTTTTGTTTTTTCTTTTTTGGTTGCGGCTATTCTGACTGAGGAAAGATATAATCTCAATATAGTTTGAATGTGCACTTATTTGGTGGTTAAGGGTGACAACATACTGAGAATTCAACTAAGGAAGCTATCTGGCTCACAGCAGACTCCAAAGCAAAATCTTGAAATAAATCTAATGAAGGAGGTGAAAGATCTGTACAATAAAAATGTCAAGAGACTGAATTTAGAAATAGAAGATACTAGTGACAGAAGTATCTCCAAGGCACATATATATTAGAACAATCAATAGTCTGAAAACAGTCAACTTACCTGTGGTAGCTTGAAAGTAATTGGCCCCCATAATCACATAGGAAGTGACACTATTAGTAGGTGTGGCTTTTTTTGAGGAAGTGTATCACTGTGGAGGTGGGCTTTGAGCTTTCCTATGCTCAGGATATCATCTAGTGTCTCAGTTTAGTTCCCGTTGCCTGCAAGCCAAGACATAGCCAGCAGCACCATGTCTGCCTGTGTGCTACCACATTCCCACCATGATAATAGTGAACTTAGAGTTGCAGTGGTCAAGGTGTCTCTTCACAACAATGGAAACTCTAAGACACCACCAAAGTCAATCTACAGATTCAATGCAGTCCCCATCAAAATCCCAATGCAATTCCTCATTGAGATTTAAAGTGCTGTGCAAAATCACAAAAGCAGCATGATCGTCTCATTAAAATGGACAGTTATCAATGGGACAGAATTGAGGATCCAGACAATAGCCATGCTCCTACAGCCACCTAATTTCTGATAGAGTTCAAAATAATACACCAGAAAAAAACACCGAATCTTAACCAAATGATGCTTGCTGTGGATATCGCTCTGTATAAATAAAGTTCTGATTGGCCAGTGGCCAGGCAGGAAGTATAGGCGGGACAAGAGAGAAGAGAATTCTGGGAAGTAGAAGACTGGAGACACCGCCAGCCGCCGCCATGAAAAGCAACATGTAAGGACACCGGTAAGCCACGAGCCATGTGGCAAAGTATAGACTAACAGAAATGAGTTAATTTAAGATAAAAGAAGTAGATAACAAGAGCCTGCCATGGCCATACAGTTTCTAAACAATGTAAGTTTCTGTGTGCTTTCTTGGTTGGGTCTGAGCGACTGTGGGACTGGCAGGTAAGAGAGATTTGTCCTCAGTGGGCCAGGTAGGAAAACTCTAACTACAAATGGCGCCCAACATGGGGCAAGAGTTTCCACCTAAAACCTGAGAAAAAAAAATTAAAACAGAGCTAAAAACAGCTTCCTAACTGTCTCTCTCAAGTTAACAGCAGCCTGCCAGTTTGAGCTACTATGGCGGGTTCCTGGCATGTGCGTCTGACCTGCAGTGTGGCTGGAATGAAGAGTCTACAAGCAGCACTTTACTCTGCTGCATGGTGGATTTAGCCTTTGCGAGTTAAAAAAAAAAAGTTTCTGGACTATATACTGCTTTGATAGAACTGCTTCTAGACCCAGAGCTGGCGGTAAACTGTACCACCACCATGTTGGGAAGCTGACGTGGGTGGAGCCAACAGCCACAGCAGCGTTTCAGTCTTACAAAGATGGATATTACACAGAAAATCTGGTTTATCTTGTCTTTGGGATTTTTAACTACAGAAAAAGATTTGATCGTAAAAACTGTTGAGTTAAACAAGTATGTAAATTTTAAAGGTACCTTGACTTCAAAATTTGGATATAAGGATATGTTGCTTTGAAAAAGAGTCTCTGTTTTTGTTTCCACAAAAAGCCAGAGGCTGTGGATTTGTTCCAGATTAAGATATATCAGGTTTGATCAGCCAAGACCACCTGAAAGGTCTCCAATGACACCATGGCCCAGATGATCTGACATCCAGAATGGTTTCAAGGCAACTGGCTCAGAGGTTCACCCTAATGGACTACTCTATAATCCTAAAATTTTCTTTGTATCCCCATAAGATATAGCACCCCCCTCCAGCAGGAAGTAATAAGAAAAACTACGCCCACATTCCCAAAATTATCAAGCTGGCTTTGGAGATGGAATTGGCTCACTCCTTCTCTAAACCCAGACATATTGCTAAAAGAAATGGTTAAAAGATTCTTGTGTCCCAAATCAGAAGAGCTCTCTGGTGTGGGACAGAGAAAAACCAATATTTTTATTTTAAACAGGTTGATTGTAAATGTGATCTCTTTCTAAAGAAAAAGAGGGGATATGATATAGATATAATAGGATAAAAGGGTAGATTAAGGAACTTACTTCTAAAGAGCAACAACTTGTTTAAAATGTTTTACATTGGTTTAGATTTTAGTCTATTGATACAAACTTAGTTAATTTTGTTATATTGTGTGTATATTTCTACTCTTGTTTAAGGTATTATGTTTATATAGCTCATTTAATTGGATAATTAAAAATAGATTGATAATTAGTCATCTATGATAATCATACTCGTAGCCATGTTAGTTAAGTCTTCTAGGTATACACAGAGATATTTCAGATAGATAGGTAATCTTCAAATACTTCAAAGACCTACAGAATATGGCATTTAAAATATTTTTAAAATTTAGACTTTCTGGACAATGAGACATGTCTGCTCCTGGCAGCACCGATTTGCTTCAGAGAGGAAGATGGGCATTGAAAACACTTCATATCTTATCTTCACCTTGGCAAAAATAGCCATTTGGGCTAGAAACTGTTCTTTCCTGGACTGCTTGATCGACTGGACATGCAGGACCCATAAAAAGGTAACCAGTAAACTTTGCTTGACAAATGGTCCTTCAGGTTCCTGCTTCGCAGAGGAAACAGCCAGACATTCTACAGGACACTGAGAGAAGTGACCAAGAGACTCTAGCCCTGTGGGCTGAAGACAGATGCCCCAGCTTTACAAAAGAACATTAGGTGACTGTCCAGGCTGCCAGCTGTCTCTGTCTACTCTTGCAAGACTCCTGAAAAATGCTTACATCCTTCTCCCGGTTCTCAGGTAATATTATATCCTTCTGAGGTCTTTGATGTGGTTAAAGACTAGATAGTTATAATTTTCTCAGTTATGATACAAGATAAGTTAGATATAAAACCTTAGACTCACAAATATAAGATAGATAGGATATCTTCTTTAATATTGTAACTGTAATTCTTGCTAGATAATTGTTTTGTTATATGTAATTATACTATGTAAAAGTTAAAACCTTCCTTTAAAAAAAAAGAAAAGGGGAAGTGCTGTGGATATCGCTCTGTATAAATAAAGTTCTGATTGGCCAGTGGCCAGGCAGGAAGTATAGGCGGGACAAGAGAGAAGAGAATTCTGGGAAGTAGAAGACTGGAGACACCGCCAGCCGCCGCCATGAAAAGCAACATGTAAGGACACCGGTAAGCCACGAGCCATGTGGCAAAGTATAGATTAACAGAAATGAGTTGATTTAAGATAAAAGAAGTAGATAACAAGAGCCTGCCACGGCCATACAGTTTCTAAACAATGTAAGTTTCTGTATGCTTTCTTGGTTGGGTCTGAGCGACTGTGGGACTGGCGGGTAAGAGAGATTTGTCCTGACTGGGCCAGGCAGGAAAACTCTAACTACAGATGCTGGTTCAAATGGATAACTACATGTATGAGAAATAAACTATCCATATCTCTCACCCTGCACAAAACTCACCCTGAAACTGGATTAAGGTATTTAACACAAAATCTGATGTCCTGAATCTGTTAGAGGAGAAAGTGGGGAATACACTTGAACTCATTGGAACAAGAAAGAGTTTCTGGACAGAATCCTGATAGTACTGTCAGTAAGAGCAATAAATGACAAAGAGGGTTGACTCAGGAATTGGAAAACTTCTGTACAGGAATGGACACCATCTTTGTAATGAAGAGGGAGCCTACAGGTTTGGAAAATAAGAAAAAAATACTTGGCATCTGTCATATAGCTAGGTACTATGTAGAATGTACAAATAAAGAATTGTCTTTGATTATGGGCATTTCTATTTAGAGCTTAGGATATTGTGATTACCTTTTTCTATATTATGAAATAATTTTGAAAGCAATCTTCTGGAGTATTCTTGACTTGTTCAATGGGAAGGGATGCTGAGGTGAATATAGCATCTATGTACTGTATCATCACAACAGTGGTAAAACTTCCAAATAATATTTTTGTTTCATGCAGAAACTGAAAATATGTTTAAACCAACAAATATAAAGTGCTAGTTTTGATGAAAGTTCTGAGAAATAAAGTTTTAAATGAAATAATGTATTTTTCTTTAAAATCTCTATGACAAACACTCTTGAAACTAATGACACATTCATTTCGTAAAGTATAATGACTTTAGAATCTTTATTGTTGTGGATGCTGTTTGCTTGTCAGCAAATGTTTAATTTTCCTAAAATATTATTAAGGAAAGGCATAAAAGTGATTACTATTTTATCTGTTCAGATGTTAATGAACGTTTAATACTCATATAGTTAGGAGAATGTATTTCAATTATTTTTTAATTGAACTTATTAAATACTCTATTTGTCTTGGGTAAAATTTTGTAATACTGAAGTCCTATTTTAGAAGAGTTTAAAACCTAGAGACTCTCAAATGATCTCTTAAGAACCCTCTGATCTTCAAGCAGGTCTACCTGTAACATTTTGTTCCAGACAGTCTGAATAATAATGATTGCTGCCCACTCCTCCCCACTTAAAAGATAGAAACTTGAAAATGTTACTGCTTCATTTATTTAATTTGGCACAGGTTGCTGAATAATTGAAATAATCAAATTATTCATTGAGACCCTGAAAGATATATGCATTCCCAATCACATTCTGATGATGGAAGACAAGTGTGCAGAGATTCACAAGAGCCATGCTATCACACAGAGGACCACATTTCTGGTTAACAGTAGAGACAAAGGCAAAAGTGGGAGTGTGCTTGGAGCAAATAAATTAATGGGAACGGCCAAGCAAAGGCCCAAGGGGGAGGTGGTATGTGGGTGAATCTGAGCTAAGTACAGATTGTTGTTGATAAGGATTGAGGGAAGAAACCTGGAAGTGTGTGCAGAACAGGGCAAATGGTCTGAGTGAATGGTGCCTTTGAATTTAATCTTCAAACATTTTCTGTAATCTTGTGTTCCATTTAAAGCACTTTTAGCCTGTATGCAAAAACAATCTTCCATGTCCCTATGAGACAAAATTATACTCTGAGCCAAGAGCCTAGCATTCCAGAAATGTAAGCCATGGTACAGAAATCCAAATTCAATTCATCAACACCATCTGTATTACCAGCTGTTCACCTTTCAGACTTTCTTTCATTTTTCAAGTATGTCATATTCACAAGACAATAAAATATTAAGGAAAATGCTCTTCATGTTTAGAAGTCCTCAGTCTCAAAACTATCCCCCAATGTTCTTCACTGATGTTGCTTATGCCACCTGAAAAACAAATTGTATTTATTTGTCTTGGGGCTATTTTATGTAATGTTTAGGAATATCTTCATCTAAAAAACTTAAAAGCATGCCCCAGAGCAACAGCATGTGTTTCTGTGAGTTTGTCAAGATGGTCACATTCAGCAAATTCTGTGTCATTTGGCTTAATATACATGAGCCACATCACACTTTGGGGGAGCCGAGCTCCCCCCATTGGTCTGTGCTTCTGCAGAGGATTTGACTTCTCATTCATACATTCATACATTTATTCATTCACAGATTTACATAATTCTCACTGATTACTCATTATATACCAACCAAATCACACCAAAAAGTCTTTCTCATATTGTCCATTATTCAATTCTTATGTCTTTGATTCTTAACCCCATAACTGAGGATATTAAAAATTATTGCTTTTAGAGAATTTGTAAAGGAACATGAGCTATTGCAAGTAAAGATTTTAATGCATAGATTGACATGATAGTGCTATAATTTCATCTCAAGTGTCAGCTAGATGAAGGATTATATGGTGAAGGTATTGGGAGGTTTTAGAATCTTTAGGAAATGGGCTTACCCGAGAGAAGATAGGCCCTTGGGGGGTCAGTATTGAAGAAGCTATTGGGATCTCAGCCCCCCTCCCCTTTTCTCAAGTTGTTATTGATAATTTTAATATATCAGCAAAAACTTCACAAAATCACATGAATATTATAGGTAACAATGCATTCAGTTGGATATATAATTTGGCCAGAAAATTAATCACTGTCTGGGGAAATGGCCCAGTCAAGAAAGTGCGTGCCTGTTCCTGAATGCAGTTCCCAAAGCCTGTATAAAAATGACAGAAATGGAGATGATGAAATGTCTCAGCAGTTAAGAGGAGTCAGTGGTCTTTCAGAAGACCTGAGTCCAGGTCCTAGTACCGATGTCTGGGAAGCTCAAAACCACCTATAACTTCATTTCCTGTCAATCTGAGACCCTCTTATTGACTCTTCATACAAATCTACTCATATTCACAAATCTGCACTCAAACACATGCATATACATAACTAAACTAAACTAAATAAATAATCTTTCAAACAAAATGCCAGACATGGTTTTCCATGCTAATAATCTTAGTTTTGGTGGGAGGGCAAAGAAAGGAGTATTATAGGGGTTCCCTGACTAGCCAGCCTAGACTAACTCATAAGATACAGGACAACACGAGTTCTTATTTCAAAGGGCATAAACAACACTCGTGAAACTGACACTTGAGTTGGTTCTCTGGCTTCTACACACACGTGTACATTTTTGTGTGTGTACTGGCATCGACACATGAATCAATATACACAGGAAAACACACACACACACACACACGCATGCACAAACACTTATAAAATTTTAATTTTAAAATAAACTTAACTACATCCAACTTCAGAGATGTGATTATGTTAAAACAAGACACTTTGGGTGGGCTACACCTCCAGTCTGGCTGTTAAACTTTTACTACACTAAGTAGACATTTTGAAACAGAAAGGGACAGTAAGTATTCACATACATAGAAGACCTTGTGGATATATATCAAGAAGATGGTCATCTGCAAGCACTAAAACAATAATATATATATATAAAAAAACAAAGAATGAAGAGCATAGGTATGGACTCTACTTGGCCTTCTGGTTCAGAAGCATATAACAAACAATAGAGGTATAGACAGATTCACAGGTAAGAAAGCGCTATGGCAGAGAAGTGTCTTGATTAAACAGGTAAGATGGAGAATGTCAAGGACATTTAGATTGTATTCCAAATTATAGTGGTAATTAATCTACCTCCTCACATTACTAACGTAAGTTGATGAAAGACATTAACAAGATGATTGACAGGTATCCAGACATCTCCGATCAAATTTGAGTCATGCACCTTTATACTGGAGTCTCTTCCTCAGTTATGTAATAAGACAAGTTTCATGAGGTTTTATACAATTAGATGGGTTAATGTGTTCCAACAGCACAATGATCCAGGTAACTGTTAGCTATAAGCCTATTTATTTTTATCATCATGGTGAACAGACCCCATTCAAAGTTTTGCTGGGTAAATTTCACATACATTTCATAGAGGACTTAGAAACACAATGAATTAAATTAATCTACTCAAGGTCATATCATTAAATTAAGGACTTAGGATTTCATCTTAAGCATCATAGGTCCACTAATTATTAATTTATTGAGTACAATAGCACAACATTCTTGTTTGCAGCACATAAAAATTTATTCATATTCACAAGGTTCATATTAATCCAACTTATTTCACTAAACAATAAATTTTCAAATTAAAAAATCATTCTTTTTTTTTTACAATAGAGAGGAACAATGATATTGATTTTTGTTCCACATTAAAGCACTAAACTTGTCATTTCCATTTAGAAAAATAAGTTTTTAACATATTCACTTATTATTAATAAACACTCAATGTTAAAAGGTATACAGGAAGCAGATAAGGAGAAACAAACAGCTTTAGAATATATTCAGAATACTTTTTATCAAATGCATATTATTTTGAAGAATCCAAAATAAGAAATGATAGATACACCTGAATTACATTTTAAATGGTTCATTCTGAAACAATGGCGGTTACATTGTTGAGTTGAGAAATTATTTGGTCCACAGTTTTAAACCGGATAAAAGAAGGCTCTCACACCATCTGTGTTTTACAGGCTTCTGGTAGAAGTTCTGTCTTCGTTCTTTCTTTAAGTACAAAATTATATTTACAAAATGGTGGTCTTTGAAAGAAAAGAAAAGAGGGAAACCATTATTTGTAAAGTAGCACATTTTCTTTTCTTTTCATGTAAATCTTAGAATAGTCTAAATCTGTAACTACCTAGCTTTCCAAAAGAAGGGAGTTGTAACAATCCCATGGAACTGAATCCACTTGTCCTATCTGTGTACGGATGACATAGAATGCTTATTCGATGGAAAGTACTCTGTCTTTCCATTTCTGTCTCTGCTATGTCACAGGTTATTAACACTGTATAGGCTAGACAGTACTATTGAAATCAGTACCTTCCTGAATTCAACTTTAAAGTAGCTATAATACCTCTTCCATCACGACTACTACCAAGGAGAAAGAGTGACATATAAGACATATTTTATCTAAATTCTTTTCTTCCTATTTTACCATTTATTAAAATTGAAATAACACCATGTAACATACTATACATTTTAATGAGAACATGTATACAGTGCTTGAGAAAACTAATAGATTAAGCCACTGTGGTTAGTTAAGCATCTTGTCTGGGTGTTTATTTTCCTGTTAATGTTTGGAAAAACTTGAAAATAAAAAAAGGAAGGAGAAAAATAAAACATGGTAGAAATAAACCTTTTTTAAAAAAAAAAAAGAAATCATCAACGGTTATTAAGTCAAGGGAAGTCAGATCAACCACAAAGATCAGTTGACCTTTATGTGACAGGATCCAGAGTCACATGTCTTCCAATCACCTAGCCTGGTGGAAATACTACTGATTGGTGTTTGTCTGTCTGTCTGTCTGTCTGTCTGTTCGTTTGTTTAAACCATGCGTTGTTACATAGCTCAGGTTGGCCTTTAGCTCACTTTAAACCTTCTACTATGGTCCTCTATATTCAGTGACCACAGGCAAGAACCACTACATCTATCAATGTTGTAAGATACTTAAGAGCAGATTTTGTTTGAATTTCTTGATTTTTATAAGACATAAAGTTTATGTTTGCATATAAAATATAAACACCGATCATTATGGAAATTAATAGAGAATACGACAGTGCTTGCAATTTGAAATACTGAAGGCTGCTTGCAACTTTCATTTGCACATTTGGACAAATAATTGTGAATTGATAATACTCAGCTACAATAAAAATGGTCAGATGCTGGCAGAGGCAGCTTTCATTATGCCATACTAGCTGAGGAATTGAAGGAGAGTCATGGAGTTGGTAGACTCAATTGACTTTTTTATCTGAGGAAGTAAAACTGAATTCCCTGCGCCCAGTTAGTTGAACAAAACTTAATTCTCTGGAGCTATTGAAAAAAGGAAACACACACACACACACACACACACACACACACACACACCTCCAACATGTCAAACATGTCAGGATCTCACTTACGGTGCTGATGAAAGGCAAGCTTTCAGCAGGCCAGAGAAACTGAAGAGGAGGTGCAGAATAGTTGAACTATTGGACAGACAGACACACAAGGACTTTTCTGAGGGCCAAAGCTTAGTTCTTCCTCTTATTATTCTTTTTGTTGCTTGTTCTACTCTACTATTCTTTTTTGTTCTGTTCTTCTACCCTGATGTTTCACTTCTTTGTGTCTTTCCTGATGACTTCCTTCTACATTACTTTATGATACCTTCCTTCTCACTTCCTTAGTTTTTCTCTCACAGTTTATATGACCCATGTAGCTAGAGTTTTTCTTTGTAGTTAGAGTTTTCCTGCCTGGCCCACAACCAAGTAAATATACAGAGTTTTACATTGCTTACAAACTGTATGGCCATGCATGTTTCTTGCTGTTTAGTTCTTCTATCTTAAATTAAACCATTTCTATTAATCTATAAGTTGCCACGTGGCTCATGGCTTATATTACTGGTACCTTACATCTCCCTTGTCATGGCAGGGGTTGACAGTGTTTCTATGCCTCAGCCTTCCACTTCCCAGAATTTTCTTCTCTGCTTGTCCTGCCTATACTTCCTGCCTGGCTACTGGCCAATCAATGTTTTATTGATTAACCAATCAGAGCAACACATTTGACATACAGAACATCTCACAACAGACCCAGAAAAACCTTTCAAGCAATATAAATATTACAGTGTAGTTGAATTCTAATTTTAAATGAATAATTACAATGACTATAAGTAAAAAACATGTTGCCCATTTCTGTTACATGATCAAACATTGTATGTATTACAGATGAAAAACAAATGATCCCCAAGAACCCACATACATTCATGTCCAAGCAACTTGTTATAAATTAATAGTGTGTAAGCAAGCAAGGTATTTTTCTCAATGAGTTCTTTTACTGGCAGGCTGCATTTTTCAGTTACAAAGAAAAGATCAATCACTTTATCATTTTCTCAAAAAGTAATCTTATAAAAAAATCTTAAGAGAATCACAAATCTAAACTTTTATATATGAAAAACAGTCATCTCTACTCTAATCATCATGGTGAATAACCACCAATCAAAAGTTGTTTTGTTTTGTTTTTTTATATCAGGAAATTGAGGGCAGAAATAGGTGCAAGGAATTAATCATCGCCTTTGATCACCAACCCATCCTAGCAAGAAAGGTACGTCAGGCAGCAATAGCCAGGCTGCCATTGGTTTTGTTCCCTAACCTCACTGAGTCCCCCACTCAACTATTAAAAGTGTGTCTTTCTAGACTTTAAATTGTTTCCCAAGATTTTCTACCTCAAAGACATTAACAAAAACATCTTCACCTAACCTTAAGCCATTATTCAAAGCTTTGTTTTAGCTATGATACACACTGAAACCCATGAACACACCTCCCAACATTAAGATTAAAAGAATGTGAGCTAGCTTAATTTCTGGGACTCAGTTGTTTTCCTTAATCATTAACCTAAATCACAGTCTGTATGGCTCCTCAAGAGAAACTCAGAAGTCCTGTCTGTGTGACACTTCCTTGTTCCTATAGGGGCAACACTATTTCTTACCTTTACCTATATTAATTTTTTCACTAAACTAACCACTATCATAATCCCTTACTATATTTGTTAGAACTCCTTAATCATCTAAATTCTATTTAAACTAACATTATTATTGTATAAATCATTATTTCAATTAAATAGTACAGCTTAAGAGGGATTCCTCTTAATAATAAACTGGATAACTCCATAAAATAATCACACTACATTAAAGGCATTGGGGAATCACCCAACTCCCATTCACACCATGCCAGATATAAAAAAAAAAAAAAAAAAAAAAAAAAAAATGACAGTGGCAAGTTTAAAGTTTCACACCCATGTAAAAGCCAAGTACTATAGTATAAGTCTGTAACCCCATTATTGGGGGTGCACTGTGAGGTGGCCCATTCCTACAAATCACTGTTAGATCTGTGTGGTAGAATCTATGAGCTCTAGATCCAATGAAAGACCTTGTCTCAAAAAATATCAGAAGGGACTAAGGAAAACTTCTTATTCTATCTCTAGCCTTTATAAGACACATTCACACACATGTACACATAACATGAACAAACACATCATCCCCATTTGAAGATGTACATATACACACATATACTACACACACACACACACAAACAAAAAAAAACCACAACATGTCTCTTAATTATTGTTCTCTTTCATAGATTAAATGTTTAAGCCAAAATGGCACAGTTTCTTGTAGAATTTATGGACATTTGAAATGAAAATGTTTGCCAACAACAGCACAAAAAGTATCATTGAAAAGTAAAAGCAGTGTACTGTAATATTCTTCCTTGTAAAGTGTTAAAAAGTCACTTGAAGGTAGATTGCTACAAACTAAATACTATAATATAAACATCAAAGAAACCATTCTCAAATCCACATAAAGAAGCAATGAAATTATATAACTCCTCAATTTATCCAAAAGAAAAATGATGAAATAAAATGAGCAAGGAACCAACAGGACAAATAGGAAACAAAAAGGCAATGCTTGAATTAACCTGCATGGTCATCAAACTTATTTCGTGAAATGTGTAAATGGCTAAGTTCAAGAGCAGAGATGACCTCATCATCACCATCTGAGAAATGCAAAGTAACAAGCTATATTTGCCTACCTATTAAAAAAACCAGAAGTGAAAATCAAGAGACCAACCATGCAGCAATAACAACAAAACCAAAACCCAACCTGGTTGTGGTGGTTTGAATGAGATGCACCCATAAGTCTCAGGCCTTTAAATACTTAGTCACTCTTTGTGTCAGTTTGGCAAGGATTGGGGGGTGTGGCTTTGTTGGGGAAGGAGTATTGGATTTCTAAAGTCTCCCTCCATCCCACATATGTTCTCTGTTTCCAGCTGTGGATAAGAATGTGAACTCTCAGATGTTTAGTATCATGCCTGCTTACCTTCTGCTGTGCTCCCTGGCATTATGTTGATAGACTCCTATCCCCTTGAAAGTGCAAGCCACACTGAAATGCATTTTTTTTATAAGGGGCTTTTGTCATGGTGTTTATCACAAAGTAACTAAGACAAATGTAAAAGTACACTTGTCAGAAGAGCAATAAATATATAATGCTGGTCAAAATGCAAAATATGTAGTTACTTTGAAAAGTACTTTGACTGTTTCATATAAAGTTTAAGACACATCATATGACCAAGCAACCCTACTTCTAGGTATCTGTCCAAGACAAATGACATTTTACAGTCACATAAAAAGCTGTATACAAGTACAGGTTTGCTCACAGAAAACAAAAACTGCAAACCCATGTCTTTTAAGTGGTGATTGGATGAGCATATTATGTAATACTTTTATAATAATATAATATTCATCCATAACTTTCACTGATATAGGCAACAGCTAAGTGCAAAATTCCACATATACAATGACCTAGAATCCCGTGTGTATAATATCCAGAAAAATATGAGCCAGCCACAGCAGGTGAGGTCAGTGCGCAGTTGAAAAGCAAAGCATATAATCAATAAACTTTGGTGAATTCTAAATATTACTTGTGGTTTTAACTATAATTCTACACTTAATAAAATCCATGCAAATACACACCAACAGAAATATTTCGTATTACATTTTTAAAGTGGCTTCAGTCAAGGAGTTTTCTGGAAGTCATCTAAGGTCTCACCTCTCATGTGTATTTCTCTTAGTCCCTCAAGTCTAAAATTTGATTTACTTGGAGTGGCTAGGCAGAGGCTCTGACTGGTCTCTATCAAACTACTTCTGGAGATATAATTACTCATCAATGGTGTGCAGGCCAAGGTGAATCACAAGACATCATATCCTTTATAATTCACATCTCCAACAGTCTGAATTCTCGCTGACTGTATATTATCCGTGTGGACATATGTGAAGAGGAACGCTAATAGATGGTTATGGCAATTATCTAGGTAATTAAACATAAATCATACTTTCATCCAGTCATCAGTTTGCATTTCTATCTCTGTCCAGAAGATGATGTTAAGAGCTTCATTAAATATCCAGAAGATGTATTTCAGATTTTTATTTTTTGGAATCAAAAGAATTGCATCCAAATTTTATGAATCTAGTAAATAATCATAACCCATCCACACTTTAGGTTTTGGAAAAGAAAATCCCATACCTGTGTGTTTTATGCACTGGGTCATATGTAAGTGGCTTTGTCCTATTTCTTAATTAATGGAATTAATCAATTGTTCTATTTATTAATTAACAGAAAATGTTCTTATTATAAAAATAAATAAATACCAAACCATATATAGATGAAAGCTTAAAACTTTGTGCTCTGAGCTGTGACGCCCTGCTCCAACCACACGTTTGGAAGGAATGACGGCAGTAAATGTTCTTGGATCGATTGGTTTTCATATTTGCATACATCTCAACCACAGGGACCGTGAAAACTGCCTTTTGTCACTACGATAGCATTTTACTGATTATTGAATGTATGTGTAGTGTCATACTGAAATCTGTAAGATGATTTGCATTTAAATTAATTTCCCAACACTTCTCTGTGGATGTAGAACTCATCGAAATGCATGTTTTCAGATTGGGAAAACAGCTCCGTCAGTGAGTAACACAAGTATGGCGATCTTGAATTGGATCCCTAGCACTCACATAAAAAGGCTGGCACAATGGAACACTCTTATAATTTCAACAATGGAGGGGTGGAGAGGGGCAGATCCCTGGAAGTCATTGATGTGATGCCAGTGATAGACACTGTCTTCAACAAAATGTGAGTGAAGAATGATACCTAAAGTTGACCTCTTGCCTCAACACACACATATGCATGTGCACCATGCACTCATATACTCATACACAAGCATTCTATATCATTACACACAAAAAAAAATATTATATATTGCTTTTGTTTTTACTTTCTACAAATATTATCTTCTTACTGCACTTTTATAGAAGATAATTAGGAATTCATTTTTATATGTATAAAAAGTAAATGAAAGTAGAAATATTACAACAATCTAAAGTGATTACAATCAATATGCAAACCACTCCTTTTATTATGTAGATATGGGCGGGATACATGTGAGATATGCATGTATGCACATGTATATGTACCTATGCATGGGATAGGCATGTATGCATGTGTGTATGTGTGATGCATTTACCTATGCATGCACATGCAAAGGCTAGAACATGATATTAATATCTTTTCTTGTCATTTTCTACCTTCTTTCCTTGTGATATGTTGTCTTACTGAACCTAGAGATTACTGTGTTTTCTAGTCTGGCTGTCAGCAAGCTCCATGATTCCCCGGTGTCTCTTCATCCAACACTGGAGTCACAGTTGCATAGGGCAATGGCTGACTTTTTCAGTGGGATTAGGAATCCCACTTGTGGTCCACCCTAACATAAAGAGCCTGCTTTCTCTTTCCTTTTCCACTGAGTCTCACACTTGATCCTCATTGAGCTGCTGAGATTTATAGCTTCCATGTCCTGTTCTGTTTTTCTTAAACGCTAAGAAAACTGTTTTTGAGCTAAAAACACACCAACCAACTAACAAACAAACAAAGAAAATATTGATAAGCCTTTAAGGGATATATTATATCAATTCCCCACCTTAACAATACCTTATGAAATTATTGTGTGGGTTTCTGTGGGTTTTTTTGTTTTTTTTTTTTTAACTCAGATAATGTGATCCTAAACTAGCATAAGTATCACTCAAGACAAAAAATACATTTATGCACTTTTAAAAATATTTTGAGGGGCTGGGGTTTTAGATCAGTGGTAGAGTGCTTGCCTAGCAAGCGCAAGGCCCTGGGTTCGAGCCTCAGCTCAAAAAAATATTTTGAGATTCTTATATAATAAAATTAACCAACATTTACACACATAAATTCTTAGCCAAAACTTAAAGAACATTTTTAATGTTAAGACAAAATGTTGTAATAAAAATTTATATTTCCTACCTTTCTGGGTATGTAAGTGACTTTAACACAAGACTCTGGAATCTGTATTGGCATGTGGAACAGCAGGAATTGGAGGAATGCAAGTATGTTACATATATGCATGAAATGTTCACAATATCCCTTATGAACCGAGCAAGGATCTTGACTTCTTGAAGATTATCAAATGGTTTGCTCTTCCTAAATAGAAAAACTTGATATTCTCAGTATATTAATAAATTTAAATATTTTTTTCTAAATCAGTGTAATACTAAAGAAACACAGAGGACAATTTTATAGGAAAGAGGTCAGACAAGACAGAATAAAATAACAGTGAGGAGATGCATTCCCATATCAGCATGTGGAGAGCATACTTTGTCTAGGGTTGTTTACCCTGTATTTGACTTTGTGGAGCATTCTTCCGTCATCACAATTCTTTCAGTTGACTAGGAGTTCAAGTAAAAAAATGTCATTCTTCAACACATTTTATAACATTTTCCTTAAAGAAAATATCAGTAAAGTGCTGAGATTTAAAATGAAAAGTAAAAGTAATATCTTATAAGCATAATTTTCTGACCACTCTCAGTGTATCAAGTAACAGTGCTTCAAGCATACACTTGGACCTTATTTAGCCAGCAGCTTCCTGTTTAGGATGTTATAAGAATGGCCATTTTAAGGTAAGAAAACTGAAGTTCAGATAATAAAACTGCTTTCTAGAATTCACAGTTAATTATGTGCTGTATAAAACCATAGTTGTAAATTCTGTTTATTACTCCTTCTCACAATTCTTCATCTCTGTGTGCCAGAAATACGAGTTTATAAAATGATTATCATCATTATAGACTTGTCCAAATACAAGAGCTCTCTGTTGTCATCTCTCAGTAGCCAAAATTAAGGGTAGGAGCAAGTTGGACCAGAGGAACCACAAGATTTGGGTCAGAAGAAAGAAGTGAATGGGAAGGAGAAAAGGAAGGAAGGAGAAAAAAAGGAAAGAATATGGAAATTTTCATTGAAAAAGTGTTTTGCATCAGAATGTGGTAGAGCACAGGCAAGGGTTTATCTAGAACAGAGAACAAAACAGCAGCCCCATGGGGTCCCCAACATTTCCTACCAAGCTTGACTTCTCTTCACCCCACTATCCTTTTATTCTCCACAGAAGTTAGCCTCACCAAGGATGCCACTATTCCCTTCAAAGTTCATCGCTGTTCTCACCCTGGCAAGGTTACCCACTCCCCCGCCCAGAGTATAAACGTATTGTGTGTATTGCTAATGTGTTTCAAAGAGCATACCCAGATTTCTCAGAGTTCCTGCAACACACAGAGATAGGAATATGTCACCTAAAAATTCATGTGTCCCCTTGTGGTTCCAACTCTTATTTCCTCAATACCAAGCAAGGGCTTCTCCTCTCCTTCTCTCGTCCCGTCCCGTCCCGTCCCGTCCCGTCTCGTCTCGTCTCGTCTCGATCACCTTCTCGGCTCCTCTATCCTCACTTTTCTCTCTCATCTCCCTTCCTCTCTCC
Organism: Onychomys torridus; assembly: GCF_903995425.1. Classification (NCBI taxonomy): domain Eukaryota; kingdom Metazoa; phylum Chordata; class Mammalia; order Rodentia; family Cricetidae; genus Onychomys; species Onychomys torridus. The sequence goes on from NC_050454.1 coordinate 53,319,057, forward strand.
GCGTCTCTGACTGCCTCAGTGTAAACAATCATTTAAAACTGTCCGGAGGAATGAGGAATATCGTAATTTTGGTTTTTATCGTTAATTTAAAGTTTATCTGCTGCACTAGTCTGAAACGTTTTAAAGACAGATCTAATATACATACACACCTGTCTATCATGGGCTGCTTTCATGCCAGTGTACTCTCTCAAAACATTTATCGGATGATTAAATTGGAAACTTTCCATAGAACCCTCTATTTCACATATAATGGTTTGGTGTGGAAGGGAATTTTAAAAATTTTTAGGGTCCACAACGCAAAATTTTAAGTTATTCTAGATTGGTTTACTTTTCTCAATTTCACACTGCAGATAAATCATAAAAGCCCATCACACATAGATTTGGAAGCCTTAGGACCTCTCTTGGTCTTTGTCTTTATCCCATGGAATTTGTCTAGTTCCCATCATCTGTCACTGAAATACACAATAGCCATTTCTGAAGACTCAAAATTTCTTTTAATGTCACCATAATTCACCCAATGGACTGCTCTAATATGAACATCCAATACTCATATTCCTTATTTAAAAGACTACACTGAGGGTGGATGATATAGCTTAGTGGGTAAAGGCTACCAAACCTGAAAGTCTGAGTTTCATTCCTAGAAGCCACATGAATGAAGCAGAGAGTCAGTACCCAAGACTTGTCCTCTGACCGCCACATGCATGCTATAGCATGTACACTCTCTCTCCCGCCACACATAAAAATATGCTCAATCAATGTAGTAAAAATAAACAAATAAAACTCTAAATTTATAAAATATTGCATTTCAAATTATACTACAGTAACTGAGTGCACTTTAGTGACTTTGAAAAAAATGATGACACCAATACAATATATATGAAAATCAGGAGCCAACACATTTCCAGTGAAGTCCCACTTTACTAACAAAAAACAAAACAAAGCATACAATGCACAGTTCCTATATAAGAAAAGTGGGGATGAGGGGGAAGGAAGAGGAGGAGGAAAGGGTCAAGAAGGAGGATCAGGAGGAGGAAGAAGAGTGAGTATAATGTAAAGGTCAAGTTCAGTATCCATACATGCTATGGTTATAAGTGACATTAATTTCTCTCTGTATAATATTGTGCATTGTGTATGAAAAGCAAATATTCCTGTTTCAATTCTTTGACTCTTCTAGTATTTTAACAGAAGTTCAAATGCCAAGTAACTCTAATAGAAAAAAATAAACAGCCAAGCTTAGGTGCCTATATTGTAATAAGTATACATGTTCTCATAACTTTATCCCTTTATATATTGAATCCATTATGAGTGGAATTCATCACTATTTCAAAGATTTTAACTGTTTGCAAAATAAAGGAGAACAAATTTCTACTACTGGAAAAATTGAAGCAACTGCATTAGAATGTTGGTCTATGTGGTATTTATTAGTTCAGTCACTCTGTTTTATCTGGGCCTGGGAAAGCAACTTTTCCCAGCTTGCTTATGGGATTGCATTACTTTCAAATGTGCTTATTCCTCTTCTGACTTCTGACTGAGCATTAAGTGGTAATCTATCATGAAACTCACTACTGAGATTCAATTATACATTAGCCTCCACCAGTGTTTTGTGATTTCCTTCTGAACAATAACACTATTTTATTTTTGAGTGCCCAGATGTCCTTAAAACATCTGAATATGTTTAGTCATAAGTAATGAGCTAGGTAAGTGAATTAATTTAAAAGCTAACAGTATATTTCTTATAAAAATACTTGACAGACTATATATGTCTGTATAATAAATGCAAAACCTTTTTACAATTTAAGAAATTTATATTAATGAACTATTTACTCAATTGCATTTAGTATTATAACATATAATATATAAACAATGCCCAAACTTGGGTGAAAAGGTGTTGAAAAGTTCTCTTAATGAATTATGGACCTATATAAAAGTAAGAAATTTAGATTAAAATTCTTATATGATATGTTCTATATCTTCTTTGAGTGACTTAAAAGAGGTTTAAAAAAAGGAGGAAAAAATTACTTTTACACTACTATTTTCATGTCATCACTAATTTATCTGCAATGATTCTTACTAATTAAAAATATTTATAGTATGCAACATTAAAATATTTGTGTCAGTTTTTTTAAGCTGAGGATCGAACCCAGGGCCTTGCACTTGCTAGGCAAGCGCTCTACCGCTGGGCTAAATCCCCAACCTTGTGTCAATTTTTGCTTGCCTGATGTTGACCCAGTATTTCATTTCTGAGAAGGATCCTACCATCCATGTTGGAATCTCTTAGTTTTACTTCACTAGGAAGACTTTCAGTATTTTGTCAACATGAACTTTTTCCTTATGATCTTCTTCATGGCTTCTAAGATTTGAAATGTTTTTTCTATGTTACATATCATCTTTACTATGTGATATGGCTATATATTGTATTTTTGTGCCATTGCAGATTTTTAATAAATATTAATAGCATTGTAACATTAAGGACGTTGCTACCACTTTTGACAGCCAAACTTGCTTCTAGTCAGAGAGGTTTTCCTCTCTCATAGTTGACAGCTGACTAAATGTCCAGATCCAAGACTCACCACACATTATATTTAGTCTATTGTCCAGTTCATGTATTATAATTACTTCAGCTGCGACAACAGTAAGTACTGGAGATAACAACTGTGGCTTCTGCAACTCAAAAGTCACCAAGAACAGGCTAAAGTTGAAGCCAAAGTATGGCCTATTAATAGTTAAATAAGTTTATTATTTATTTAATCACCAGACATAAAAGAGTTCTAAATGTTGAAACCAGCACATTGGAAAAGGCAATTTCACTGAAAATATGCACCTTTATGTCATTCTTTTGCTTAAAACAATTTTTTTTATTTTAAGAATTTATCTAAGAGATAAACAGATATTTAGCAAACTTGAGCTGAGAATGGGTTTGAAGATTAAGGAGCTTTGGAAACGTGCATATCCAATCATACACATGTAAATAGTCATTTGGAATTGAGGAAAAAGATACTTCAACAAATATTTTTGAGCTTTATGATGATTCAGAATTCTTTAAATGTTAAATTTGTGTTACTCTATCTTTGACTGGTGGCATTATGTTTTTATTTACAGCACTGTGAAAATCATATCCTATAAAAACTGGAGAAAGTGAGAAAGCAAGATGGTTAAGGGGAATACTGGAATTAAGAGTCAAAACCAAGACAAAAAAAATGGCTTCTTCCATTCCTCTAACATTTGTGGCCATGAATTGTAAAATGCATCCTATCTATGACAATTCAATATCTTCCCAAAGAATAAAATAGTAGAACATGTTATGCAAAATGCTACTAATATTAAGCCTCTCCATTTAGAAAATTCACTGTGAGTTATCTACTGAACCATTCATAGATAAGCAAATAAGTAGACATTGAATTTCTGGAAAAAGTAGATGGTAACTGGTACTTACACGTAGAGCCTAGGGTGTTCAAATCTCTGAAGGCTGTTTAATAAACTAAATGAAATTGAGCCATCCCTCATGGTTTCATTTAAAGCAACTATACTGAGAACAAAATAATAGGCTACAAAATAAAAATACAGAACGTTAATCATTTCATATTTCAAACTTTGTTTTACCACACAGGACAAAAAAAAAAATACATAAAAGCACACGTGACTTATGTAGTAGAGTCTCATATTTTATATGCAGGCAAAATTTTCAGACCAAATAATTTTATCAATGGAGAATGCATTCTGCTTCTTGTTGGGTTATTCCCAAAATATTTTTTTAATTTTTTGAGAATTTCAAAAACTACATTCTGACTGTATTCATCCTCATACCCCAACTCCCCCCATATCAACCATGTTCACCTTTATTTCCCTAACACACACACATACACACACACACACACACACACACACACACACACACACACACACACACTTTTTTAAACTCGCTTTAGAAATAACTGGCCAAAATTACTACTGAGTAATTCAGTAGGCCTTATTTTAGCAATAAAGAAATCAACAGTGAAAGGAAGAAGTGAGAGAGAGTGACGTTAAGATGTATGTATAGAAAGCTGAAATTATGAAATATAAATGAATATTTGATGCAAGGAGTAGTTGGAGGAGAAAGGTTGAAGGAAGTAGCTGGAGAAGTATGAAGAGGAGGAGAACATCACAAATATGGAGATGTGAGTGCAGAAATCATGGCTAACCAAGGCTTGGAACTAAAGGGAGCTAACCCTGTTGATTCTAAAATTATTTGGGAATGTCTTTCTGTTCTCCTTCCCGCTGATTGGTATTTCCTGGCTTCTTATACTTATCTAACTGTTGTACTTAGGAGTAAGTAACTTAATTCTTCACTTTACAGGTTTAGAAACCAAGATAAATTCATCTTTAAAGCTTAATTATAACCATGGTTTTGGTTATTCTGAAATAACATATGCTTGTAAATAATGGTTCATTTATTTAAAATGTGAACAACTTACTACAGAATGAATTTTGGGCACTAGTATCCAAAAACGCAGTGGTCCTGAGAGGCCATCCTTCCACTCTTTCCTTTAAACCTTCTTTCCATAGCTGAGCTTGATTACCTAAAATTTGAGAAATAGACAGTGGAATTGAATTCCATCAAGTAGCACACAGACTCTTCAAATCATTAAGTATCTAAAAATCTCTAAATATCACTAAATATCAAGGTACACTGTCAAAATAGACGAAAAGCACCTTGAAAGCATGTAAGGTACTTTACATTAATTTTCAAATAATTCTTATAGCCAAGATTCACAAAAGTCACTCCACTCTCTGAAAGTCTTATTAGTGCTTGACATAATCTGTATGACTGTGATCCATTTGAATCAGTTTTTATAGCATATTATAAATTCAGATGTCCATGCATAACTGTTTTTAGTAAATTCACCAGAATAAGTGATTTACACAAAATTTGAAAATGCAGTTTATCTCCATGAATGAAGCCCCCAAATTTTTCTACCTATACAACATTGTATTATGCCATGATATCATAAACATATAAATAATACATATATATATAAATCCTATGTATTGAGTGTATTTTAATATAGGTGCATACAGAATATGAAATTAGTAACATATTAAATATATTCAAGTTCCTGTTTATTTCTACCTCAAACCTTTTTAATTTTAATATAGTAGACAGAATACTTAATTTAAATTTCTGAATTTTTAGCTCTAGCTCAATCTTATGCTCTCAAGCAATCTTATAGTTAACTTGAATCACAGATGAAAAAACAATTCCACCAGAAAAACAATCCTTTCTAGAGATATAAGACAAATAAATTCCCGGATTATTTCTTGTGGACAGCAGAAATCTATGGAAAGTGGATTTTACAAATCCTGGATGGATAATGCTTTATATGGCGAAGCTCCATTTACAGCCAGTACTGCTAAGTAAAGCTTGGTGTATTGGGTTCATTTTGGTCCTCTTAGTCATCTCCCATTCCTAGAGAACCTTTCTCTTTGTGAATATTTCTGGGAAACCCTTCTGTGATATTGATATATTTATACCATGCTGATACCTGGCATTTTCTTTGTAAAATACTGAACAGTGTCTGGAACTCTTTGAAGGTCAACTCTTTTTTTTTCCTTGAACACATATTATTTTCTCATTTATTCTTTCACACTTTATCCCTATATAGAATATGTACATAATATACTTTGACTATACACTCCATGTCCTCGTTGCCTCCTCTAATTAATCCCTTCTTCTTGTGGACTCTTCTTTTTTATTTTCCATTGGCAGACTTTCCTTTTCAAAAGCTGCCAATGTAACTGACCTTGTTAAGTTTTACTGATATAGAAAGTATGAATCCCATGTAATTGTTGACTTCCTGCTGAGAGCAAATGCGAAGTTAGCTATGATGCACACCTCTTCACTTGTGCCTAAGATTTCCTAGTAAAAGCCTCCAGCCTGAAATACTACCACAATGATGTTACTCATCTTCAAAAGGAATTGTAATAAACATACCAAGTTCCCTTACCCAGCCTAGGACAAGTGTCTCCGTAAAGGCTCCTACAGTCCACACATAAACCATTCTCATACTCTTTGTACGAAGCACAGGGAAATGAAACAAAATTGCAATTTGTTTCAAACGCTGCAATAAACAAGTGAACTGCTCTCTGATGGTCACATTTTATGTAGTTAACTCCTTAAGGGTGAGAAAAACAAGCAAAACAACCGTAAAAACACAGAACCAAGTTTAAGTGAATTAGAGAAAAACTGACCATTTAAGTTGTATTAAATTCTTTTTCTCCTATATACAAAGCATTGACCACAATACAGTTACATCTCAACCTATTAAAAAGTCCCATTAAAATCTTAAATTGGGCATGACTTTTTCATGAAATTAACAAGACATTTTCATAAAGTAATGTGCCATAAAGTATAGCTGTTTAAATTTAACAGTCTCCGAAAGCACATGGCTACAATGTTTACTAGTAGATATCTTTCCCTCTAATTCTGTACCTGTAGAAGACTTAAAAATCCTCTTCATGCTGAAAATGATGAACTAAAATTGTTGCAAACACACAAAACAGGTCTTATCCATGACCAAATGTTGGGTACCCTAGTAACATTTGTATATTGAGTGGTATCAACTGAAATTACCTCTTGCCAAAAACTCTTTTATGTCATTAGCAAAAATTACGATATCAGGGGTTGGGGATTTAGCTCAGTGGTGGAGTGCTTGCCTAGCAAGCGCAAGGCCCTGGGTTCAATCTTCAGCTCCACAAAAAAAAAAAAAAAAAATATGATATCAAAATATTAACCACAGATTAAGAAAGCAAAATGGTGAATTATTTTCTCAGATCATTTTGAATCATGAATACTGTAATCAGAATATATTATGTGAAAAGTCTACTTTCAATAAAAGAAAAAAGGATGAAAATACTTTCAATATACCTGAAAATAGTGTTGTAGGACAACCTGGCTGTTTTCTTCCTCCATTTGGGTAAAAATCTATGTGTCCCAATGGCTCTAGAATGCCTAAACCTAAGGGGAAAGCACCCATAAAATTGTAAGACATAAAAAGTTGTTTGAGCAAATGTATATTATATAATCTGCTAACGTCCATTAAACTCACTCTTCAGAAGTTTCCAGTCAATGATAAATGCTAAGTTTTATCTTTGTTAGTTTCTTCTGTCTCCAGCTACTGTTGCCTCTGTCTCTCTCCTCCATCTTCCCCTCCCTCCTTTGTACCCTTCTCCATCTCCTCTTCTTTCCCTTCTTTTGAGATATAGATATAAAAATGTCCCAAACTACCCTGGAACTCACTATGTAACCTAAGCCTGGCCTCAAACACAGGGCGATCTTCTTTCTTCAGCCTCTTGCATTCTAAGACTACAAGTATGAACCACAGATGCAAATTTTTTAAATAGCAGTTTTCTGGCACCATGTTCTCAAATTTACTCTCACGAAAATCATGTGTTAATCATTTCACACGTTTATTATCCACCTGTTTACTGTGGGCCAATCATGACACTTTGGGGGAGGAAGGGCAAAAATCTTTGTAGTAGAAATGGTGTGTGGTAGAGAAAAAAAAATAAGGGAAAGTAAAAGAACTATATCAGAGAGTAATAAATGCAATGGAAAGGATAAAAAAAAAAAAAAACACCCGGCAAGGGTAGTCCTTGCATATTTTTTAAAGCGAAAATTAAAAATAGAAACATATTTAATGTAGTGTGGCTAGAGAATTTCTCACGGAGCAGTTTAGAAGTTTGACAACTGAAATGAATAAGCGAAGGATGGGAGACAGTGAGTCTGTGGGATAGCTGCAAAGAAAGTGGCTAAGATAGGATGGGTAATGGTCACCACAAGAGGAAAAACTGTCAGGTCACATGCAGCCTCTCAGGTCATTGTGATGTTTACTTCCACTTTGGCTGATGATGCCTTAGGCTTGTTGATGTGAGATTTACTCAGTGGCAAAGCCTACAAAGCTTGCTGCCTTGATGGGGATAATTTGAGTTAGGGTGGCATGAGGCCATATGGCTATAATTTATCTACAAACCGGGGCTCTGGAGAATTCATTACCAGTATTGCAGTCTATAACCCAGAAGAACCTGAGAAAGGATATACATCTCAGAAAACTTGGGACTATACTTACATATGAAATCTTGCTGCCAGATAAGATGGAAATACTTTAGCGTAAGGTACAAGCAATTTTACGTTAGTGCATTCTTCAGATAAATATTAGTGTCTAAGTATGGATCAAGATACAGCAACTCAATTTACAAAGAGCATCCAAGAGAATCCAGTAACGTGTCATGATGATACAGCAGAAGGCCATGAAGCTGCTAGGCATGCACAGTGTCAGAAGCAGGCAAAAGGGTGTTCAATGTATAAAGATGAAGGCCAGTTTAAATTATTTTACTACAAACCCTTATAATTCATAGAAGCAAGTGTGATTTTATTGTAGCAGTGGAGAATTCCTTTTTCAGCCCCATTACGTACTCACTTGTTTGATTTAAACAAAGAATTCTAGTGTTCTAAATATAACCCTCAAACAGTGGTTCTCAACCCATGGGGTCATGATCCTTTTGGGGGTTGCATATCAGATATCCTGCATATCAGATATTTGCATTAAGATTGTAATAGTAGCAAATTTACAGTTATGAAGTAGCAACAAAGATAATTTTACAGTTGGGGGGGGGGTCACCACAACATGAAGAACTGTAGTGAAAGGTTCAGAGCATTAGGAATTCCAGTGCCCTAGAAGAAAGTCGGCTATTGAAGGAACTTCTGACATCTCTGTGTGCCTCAGTAAGCATGAAAGTTAAAAACCAAGAAGCACCTGTTGGAACATATCTCCCACATGCCAAAGACTTAAGATAAAAACAAGAGGGCTACTCAGCCATGAGGAAGAAACAACAGGTATTTATTATGAACTCAAAACGGTCCTTCTATGTTGCTGAAGATTTTCATTAGCTGTATCAGTTCCTTGGTTGAATTTTTGGGGTCACTCATGTATAGTATCATGTCATCTGCAAATAGGGAAAGCTTGACTTCTTCCTTTCCAATTTGTATCCCCTTAATCTCCTTATGTTGTCTTATAGCTCTGGCTAGAACTTCAAGTACTATATTGAATAAGTAGGGGGAGAGGGGACAGCCTTGCCTTGTTCCTGATTTTAGTGGTATTGCTTTGAGTTTCTCTCCATTTAATTTGATGTTGGCTGTTGGCTTGCTGTAGATTGCCTTTCTTATGTTTAGGTATGTTCCCTGTATTCCTGATCGCTCCAAGACCTTTATCATGAAGGGGTGTTGTTGGATTTTGTCAAATGCCTTTTCTGCATCTAGTGAGATGATCATGTGTTTTTTTTTTCCCTTTGAGTTTGTTTATATGGTGTATTACATTGATGGACTTTTGTATGTTGAACCACCCTTGCATCCCTGGGATGAAGCCTATATGATCATGGTGGATAATTGTTTTGATGTGTTCTTGGAGTCTGTTTGCCAGTATTTTATTGAGTATTTTTGCATCAATGTTCATGAGGGAGATCGGTCTGTAGTTCTCTTTCTTTGTTGCATCTTTGTTTGGTTTAGGAATCAGGGTAATTATAGCCTCATAGAAGGAGTTTGGTAATATACTTTCTGCTTCTATTGTGTGGAACAATTTAAAGAGTGGTCCTTAAGGCAGTCATGCTACTATCACGTGGTAGGAAGTCAGTTTGTTAAAGTTAGATCATTAACTCTTTTGGTTTATGGAATATATGTATAGCAGACAGAGCCTTTTAAGTTTTTGAAATTAACTTCTCTTATTAATTATTTTTAGGTTATCAGACAAAAGTAATGGTGTTTTATGGCTTTCAAACATTTTATCTCATAATATTTGTTCTCATTTGTTTCCCTCTCAAAGTGACCTCCCTGATGGTCTGCTCCCTCCCAAAAGCTCTCTTTCTTCTAAATAGTTGCTTTTTCTCCTTTCTTCACACATATTTATAACTGTCACTATTTTACCCCTCCACCTCTGCCTTAATGTACCTCTATCCCCTTCTATAACCTCCTTTGTAGTATGAGAATGTACACACTTGCACACACACACATATAAATACATATACATATATACAAAAGCATAACTTTAAGGATTTATTTTTATTGTTTTTAATGATTCCTATGTGAGTTTGTCTGCATGGTGTCTGTCAAGGTGAGAAGTGTCTGATACCCCGTGAAGCTGGAATTATGGGGCACTTGTGAAAAACCTGATATCAGTGCTGGGAATCAAACCCTGATTCTCTGCAAGATGAGTGCATGATCTTAACCAGAGAGCAATCTCTGCAGGCCCCACATGTGTAATTTTAAAACTAGGTTAGAGAAACAAAAGAAAGCAGATATTTGTCTGTGTTTGGCTTATCTTGCTTAACATTAACACTTTCCCTTTTCACCCATTTTTCTGTAAAATGTCATGATTTCATTTTTTATGGCTATATAAATTTCCATAAGTGTTTATCCATTCATGGATAGACTGTTTCTATTTCCTTATTATTGTAAGTAGTGCAACCATAAACATGGCTTTATAACATACACACAGAAAATAACATTGAAATGAGTTTGATGAGGAACCAAGAGACTCGGTGGGGTGGACAAAGAGTTTAGTCGATGTTAATATCACCAGGTTTTAATCCAAAAAGACATCAAAGTCAGGCACTGCCCTGCCCCTCCCCCTCTAACTTATAAACTTATTCATCCAATAAAAAAAAAAAAAGCCTCAGGACAGTCTCAGTAATTATTCTAGTGGATTTGTCCAGCATTTTCTAACCAATGGTACCAACACTATGTTAGAGAGCATTGTAAAGACAATTACAGTCAATAGAGAAAGTGTCCTCTACTCATAATCTGTGGTTTTAATGGTGTGCTAACTCCAGTTGGTATATATCACAAGAGGAAAATGAACAACAAACTAAATAGCAGCATTGAGCATGGCAAGAAATATTATTAAGTCAGTGACTGCCAATAAAATAAAGACAATTATTTTAAAATGAAATTTCAATATTTTACAATGACAAGATGCTTCTTGAAACCTAAAAAGGAAATAATAAATAAACACAAGGCAAATATCACCAGAAGTCAATGCAAAAACAAACAAACAACACGCAAAAAAATAAATAAATAACTCTTTAAACTCCAAACATTTTATCCACAGCTCTTCCTCATTTTACAACCTCTTCCCCGAGATCAGATCTACATTCCACACTTTGCTTTCAAACACAAAACTCATTCAAACTTATTATTTTACCATTGGAATCGGTATGGATGACATCTACAAACTTTGCATCTGTGTAATCTAATCTGCTATCTGATGGTTTTCCAGAAAATCTTGGTCCAGCTGGGTCAAGGCCTGAAATGTAGAAGAGGAACGAACTGTCAATCTAATAACATTTTACTACTTCGTTATATTTTACACTCACGGTATTGTCAATTATAAATATAAGTGGCTATAATTTTAGTTTAAGCATGTCCCAACATATCTAAAGTCATTAAATTTGACAAGTGACAAGTGCCTTCATTATTTAAATATTTATTGACAACTGTCAAAGGTGGTTCAAAAACAGGAGAAATATCTCAACGGAACATTGTTAAGATAATTTTAGCATTTTTATCTATGGGGCAGATGGAGTAAGCTATGAAACTTCATATTTCATAGTAACTGAGATTCCCTCCTGATTGAGGAAAAGAGCTAATGAATACCATCTGTACCTCTCTCGAATTATTCTCCTTATTGGCCTCATCCTATATCTGTCTATAGGTCTAAAGTACTTTTTTAGATACCAATACTATTTAGGGTAATGAATGGAATGAATTTATTATTTTCTTAGCATTCACTTCTCCAAGAGTTTCCTACAAATCCTTAAGGAAAAAATGTTATAAATTCCATGAAATATGGATATTATTCTGTAGAATGAATTTTAAATTGAAGTCCTAAGATCATAACTTCCTGATAGCAAAAGGATTGGAATAAAATTCAGTCCATTGAGGAAGAGACATCCAGTTTTCCAGACCCACGTAGCAGAAGGAAAAAATAAAAAACTGACTTCCACAAGTTTTCCTTTAACCCACGTTAATTTATAAGTTAATGTTATTTTAGCTATTATTCATTTCACACTCTTATATTGCCCTTATTTTATTTTAGCCTGCTTTACAGAATACCCCACCTCTCTCTGCCTCTAAATTTTTTGAATGTAAGAAATCTATAATTTTGGTCTTTTAGACTTTCATGGGTCTGTGGCATCAAAACAACAGGTAGGTGAGAACCTGCATCAGTATGAGCAACTTCAACCTCTCCTTTCTTTTATGAAACTGTATTAAGATAATGCTATCCTTTACAACTAATTGGAATTATAAACATTCTAGTGATATGGGTATGGATAATTCTTAATAAACTTGACATAGAAAAAGGATGGAAATCTGTGTGAGCATCGTGTGGTTGCTGCCTTTAACTACAGTTCAGTTCACTGTGTGAATCTGAGTGAACACGAAAATTAGGATGCCTCAGACTTGAATAGCAACTACTGATTGGTTGAATGCACCAGTGAATTAAAATTAAAATTCAACAGTGCTTGTGAGAATGAATTATGCAGTTACTATTTTCAGCTAATAAATAAATAATTTTTTTTAACAGAATGGACCAAACTTTTCCAGGTAATCTTTGACATTTAGATAAAGCTACCAAACTCAATACTTGCTTTTCTTGTACATCATAATCACTAAGGAAAAATTAACAATTTAGGAAAAAGTAATATTTGAATATAGTTTGTAGCTATGCCTTCAGGTTTTAAGTAGAATAAACTCTAGTGGGTATAATGTGCTAAAATGATTTTTTTTTTTTTTTTGGTTTTTCGAGACAGGGTTTTTCTGTGCAGTTTTGGTGCCTGTCCTGTATCTTACTCTGTAGACCAGGCTGGCCTCGAACTCACAGAGATCTGCCTGGCTATGCCTCCTGGGTGCTGGGATTAAAGGCATGCGACACTGCCACCTAGCATCTAAAATGATAATTTTACACAAGGGAAAAAAAATAGCTTTACCTGTAATTCTTCCAAGTTGACCATTAAATAGTTTTCCTACAAAACCACTAATATGAGCCCCTAAGCTCATGCCTATGAGATGAAAATTGTCAAGAGATACTCCATGGTTCTGTAATTGAAAATACAATGTAATAATTTTAACTTGAGTAATCACAAATCATTCCTAATACATTGACATTCTCTGAAATTCATTATTGATTCTGAGTTCATATATTTCTGGGACATAAGGAAGGGGACTTATAACACTGAAAAGATAAAGCTTTGTTCAGCTTGCATCATGAAATATCTGATTTTCCCCTATTCATTTCCAGTAACATCATTAAACTTTACCTGTGAATTTAAATTTTAATCATCCATAATATAAAATGAGATCAATAAAATAATATTTAGTTATCAAGGCATTTAATAATCAAATAGTAGTAAGAGGCAAGATTGGCTGCTTATTTTGTTTCTGAGTACCTCAACATGTGCTTTGTAAGTTTCATATTTAATATTCCTGTTTGCCATTTGAGTTATTTATATCCATCCTATTACTTAAAACTCTGCCTGGCACCTATTAAATATTAACTAAATATCATTCAGTGAATATCCATTTTACTAAGGAAATAGGCTCACAAATTAAAGTCATGTATAAAGCTACAAAATATGTTTTAAGTCGCGGAAATCTGAATGTTTGTGCTACTGAAAATTAATGTGCTAAAGTTTCTAACCTTTAATGTTATGGTCTGAGTAGGGAGTGGGTCATAGAGAAGGTGATGATATTACAAAGTTGGAGCCTTCAAGAATGGAGCTAATGTCCTAATAAAGGACACTCAAAGAAGCTTATTTGGTTCTTCCATAGTGCAAAAGTACTGTAAAAAGATAGCAACTATGAATCAGAACCTGATGCTTAACAGACCCAGACTCCACCAGGCCCTTGCTCTTATGCCTCTTAGACTACACAACTGTGAGGTATGAATGTCTTTGTGTACAGAGTCAGTTTACAGTGTTTATCATAGTGGCTCAAACTGACTAAGATACAAGCCTGGGTCAGTTTGATTACAAAATAGATGCTAGTCTTCTGTTTTCCTTTCTGAGTACAATAATGCCTCCTAGCAAAACCAGTAAAAGTATAAAAGTCACTCTTATTTTGAAATGCTAAGATGAAGTGTTTTAGACTTCAGGTGGGTTCCAGGATTGCAGGTTACATAGTACAGAAAAAGAATCTAAGGTCAGTTTATGAACATCTGTTTGCCTCAGGTAGTTAGCTTTGTGAGCTCACTGAGTGTGTGGTTTTTCCAGAAGACTTCCAGGGAGCTGAAAGGAATTGTTAATGGTCCAGACTACACAGTGATGTCTGAAGTCTAATAAAATGATGTTGAACTTTCACCATTGTTGGAGAGCCAGAGAGGGACTTTCCTAATGCAAAGCAATTCTGTTCTTCAAATCCCTCAAAGCAATGTCCCCAAAGCTGAAGGAGTATTTCTCCAAACATAAAGCTATGGCTACTATTCTCCTGGCTCCTATAAATCCTTTGCAAGCAAAATCCTACGATTTTCCTTAAATTATCTACTTAACTCATGCTTTCCACATTATGAAGTTTTTGTTTATCAGTTAGAGACAATCATAATTCAGGAAAAAAGTCAATTATTCAGTTTTACACACTGTCAGTTTCCTCTGTGTCATTTATTTCCTCTACTTCTCTCTTAGGTCACAATGTTTTTAAAACTGTAGTTTCAAAAATAATAATGAAAAATGATTTTATTCATAGAGAAGTAAATGTCATGTCTTGATTAAGCATATGCACATTTACATGTGTATAATGTATGTTTCTATATGAATTTACAATTCATGCAACAGACAATAGAATTTTATTACTTTGCATGTTGAAACAAAGAAACTTGGCAGAGAGGTGAAGTGATTGCTCAAAGTCACACAGATGAGAGGTGCCAGACTCTAGCTTTGACTCCCCTCCAGTCTGACTCCAAGTGTGGGTGCATTTGTTGGAACAAAAATTCAGATTTCAAAACCAAGAACACCCAAATAAATTAAACACGATGTTTCTTTCTCTGAAAATCTTACTGTCACCACCAGTTCTCAGGACAGGGATGAACTACCCGAAAAGTTGGCATAGTAAACAAGAATTATGCACCAAACAGATGACCTGAAACCAGCCAGGAATCTGATTGATCCAGCTCAAAGGCAGCAGAGCTGGAGGAAACTGAGAACTATATTTAGAGTTGGGAATAGACCACTTTCCAAACAGTTTTCTTTTATGTTTACCAATTGCCATTTGACTAACAACAAACATATCAGCCAGCTCTTAGAAAAGATGACTAAAACAATGTACTGAAATTATAGCATTGTCCACTCCCCACATAAGATCACTAATGCAGCCTGAATTCAGGCTTTGAATTCAAGTTTGAAAGGGCTTTACATTTTTAATAGTCTAATATGAAACATTTTTCACATTTAAAAATCATATAAAATTATTTAGGGTAGACAAAGCAAGGCTAAAAAGATCACTATGTCTATGGCAAGGTTACAAATGCTTATGGAAAAAAACGCTTAATTTCATGGTGTCACATAACAAACCATATACTATGTAGCATGTATACATCAAATTTTTCAAACTTACCAAAAGATTTTGAATTGACTCACTCAAATACTTAGCAACTATTCTGGTGTTTTTGACGGCTCTATTGTAAATTAATGTTGTAGCACCCTGGTTCCAGTCTACAACAATGAGATTCACATCTTCGTGTTTCAATAACACCTTAGTAAACTTATGAAGCCATGCTGGGATGGAGCCCAGGGGTCTGTATCCATGAATAATCCAGACAGTTTTCTTTGACGGGTTGAAACGGACATTAAGAGAGTTATTAGCCTCAAACAGTGGTTCTGCACAGTTTAGATTGTCCCTTGAGTACAACATCAGAATTATCTTTAGTTTGGGGAAAAATAAATCTTTTAAGGAATTCATTGCATTTAATTTTGAGAATTCAAGACATGTTTTCTTAGTCTCTGTAAAGAAAAAAAGTCAAACTGAGCATTAGGATAAGATTGCAGTTTTATTGGTATAATATTATACAACTGAGCAGGAGAATTCTATTTCATTAGCACTTTAACATGATTTACTGAAAAACTACAGTGCTAAAACTGTACATGGGTCAAGCAAAAAGACTTCCTAAACTAGCAGTAATAAAAATAATGACAAATATGAACAAATGTGATAAGCCAAAAATTATAAACATTCTTCTAAAATAGAATATGTCAGACTAAAATTGCTGCTGTTACTCATCACATGGGAAGGTCAACCTTAACAGTAGATTAATTGATTGTGAATTTTTCACAAAAGCTTTACAGAAGTGTACTTACTTATTAAAAATTAGAAACTGTTGAGCTCAACATTACCTATATTAACACAAACCAAAATAATATGGTGTCATTTTGCTTATAAACTTAAAATAGTGAAAAATTCCTTCTTGGGCATATACCAGCAATTTGAAAGCATGAGGTAGAAAAGCACCTTCAAATGAAGCTTAGCCTTGGTGAGATAGCAAGAACCTGAGAAGAGAAAGAGAAAGAGGAGAGAAAAAGAAGACAGAGAAAGAGGAGAGAAATTGTTCAAATATTGATGAGTGTAGACTTACAAAATACATATATTGAATGCTGAGAGAATGAAATGATAAAATCTATTAATCTACCCAACCTAGAACAAAGGCCAGAAAGGGAACTAGCTGAAAATTTTCAACCGCAGTGATCTCTGTAAGGCAGTGAAATATGGCTGATTTATTTTAGCTTTTCATAGTTTTCCAGAATTGTGAATTATTGAACAAGCATAAGCATAAAAGATTTTTTATGAGAGCATAGGTTTGTACTACTTCTAGAACATCAATTTGGTAATTCTGTTTAGGAAATAAATTTTTCAGCACTTGTCAGATACTTTAAAAGCATCAGTAAACTTGAACCTCAGTGATTCAAAATTAAAAATTGAGCACAAGAAAACAAAAGAGTAACAAATATTGTTTTAATATTGCACATAATATACAATGCTTATGGTAATTATAATTTTGAAAGTACAGATGCATTCATGCCACAACAATTTAGAGGAAAGAAGCCAATTAAGAAGCTGTAACACTTGCACAATATTCTCAGATTAACCCTGGATGTGTAGTTAGAAGAGCTTTGATCCTGCATATATAGCAAGCACCAGAGCAAAAAGAGGAAGTAAGGAGGAGCATATAGACCCATGGTGGCTGTAAACGTGCTATGCTGAACAAATTATATGAGTCATACACATCCACCTCATTTATCACCAAGTTTGGACAAGTGTGAAATAATCAAATAATCCACAAAGCTGCTTGGTTACAAGCCATGATAGACTGTGCCTTTAATGGGAAGATCCCTCTGATGTAAATAAGAAGGAAGGACCTACATCTTTCATCAGAAAAATGAATTATCTATCGCCAGGTGTAGTATTAATTACTATTTTTTTTACAATGTTCTTATTCAGAATAGGAGAAAACAATGTCATTTCAAAAGCAAGAGAAAGAAGTTATTGAGACAAACTTTAGAAGTTATTAAAAAAAATGGGATCAGGTAAAGAATAGGATAATTAAAGCTACAGTTAAAGGAAAATACAACTGCATAATAAATATTCAAATTGTAAAATCATATAAAATATGGAAATCTCCCTCTGCAGGAACACGTGAAGTGGGGAGGTGTTAAAATTATGACGAAGATGAAGATAAAGGTTGGAGAAAACTTGGGCAAATTAACATGTGTCGCAGTTCCTTGTGGAGAGAGAGTCCTTTGGTGTAGGAAGAGCAGAGGACTGCTTCATTAACTGAGGACAGAGTTGCATGGCCTGATCTGCAAACTCAACAAACTCACCAAAATTCACTCAATCAGACTCACCAAGATTTTTATGAACTCTCTTGGTTTTCGATGGCAAATTTAAATACCCTAAAAAAATTAAGACAGAAAATTCAGGTTACAAACAGAGTAGCAGTGACTTCAACTTTTCCTTCTGAGACAATTAATCAGACAGACGAAAGTGTACAAAGTGAGACTTTAAATGGAAATGATTGGGGACTAACAATCTTATGCCTTTCCTGAAAGATACTAGTCACAAATGTTTATGTTACATTTATTGATGATGGGTGTGTGTGTGTGTGTGTGTGTGTGTGTGTGTGTGTGTGTTTGTGTGTGTGTGCTTGTGTGTGTATGTGTGTGTATGTGTGTGTGTGTAAGTATGTGTGTATGTGTGTGTATGTGTTTGTGTGTGTATGTATGCATGTGTGTGTATGTGTGTATGTATGCATGTGTGTGTGTGTATATGTGTGTATGTTTGTGTGTGTGTGTGTGTGTGTGTGTGTGTTGCATGCACAATGCGTGCATGAGAAGACTGTAACAAGGCAGCAAGTGTCTTCCTCTATCACGCTCAACTTGACTGCCTTGAAACAGGATAGCTCACTAACCCAAAAGCTAGTCATTTGTCATTTTAACTAAATTGACAGTCAAAGGAACTCTAAATGTCCACTTGTCTTTGGTCCTTAATGTCGGTGTTATAAGACACAGTTATACTGAACTTTTTCATGGCTACTGGGGTTTCTAATTCAGGTCCTCATGCTTTCAAAGTATGGGTCATTACCCACTGAACTATCTCCCCAGGCCTGATGTTATTCTGAGCAGGAGAATTCTTAAGTAAAAATGTCAGGTTCAATAGAAATTCATTTAAAATACTGAAGGTGATTGTGAAAACAGGTATTAATTTAACTTTGAATGTTATAAAGCAGAATTTCATAGAAAGCTAACAGCATAAGTCATCCTTGTCCTATGACACATCCAACTTTCACTAATAAGAATGTAGGTGAGAGAGAATATAGAAAATTAGACAAGTCCTCGATTCAGGGTATCACAAGATTTCCGTTTTTAATTCCAAAAAATACCTTAAAATCAGTGAGAGGGAGAAAGCTGATGAGAGAGAGAAAAAGAGAGACAGACAGACAGAGACAGAGAGTGACAGAAAGAATTTCAGAAGGGAGAGGGGGTTAGCATAGAAGGCCTAGTAATACTGCTCTCAAAATCCCAATGCCAGATATGGCATAGTTCCTTGTTAGTTATTGGCCAAGAGATCCGGGGGATCCCAGTACCCCAGGCTTTTGCCACTTCTCTTGGTTGTCCACCAGATCTAGTTGATAAGATCCTATTGTTAAAGACACCATAGGCCAGCGGCTGGAAGATACAGAGAGATTCAGCTAGTTCTATGGAAATTTTCTCCCTGCTGACTCAGTTTCATAGTGACAGGTGATGCTAACCAGCTGCTGCAGAAGACAAGCCATCAACATGGTTGACCCCACTGTGAACCTGTTGAACAATACCAACCCACCCGAAAAAAAACACACTTGGTGAAAGAGCAGCAGGTCTATTGGGGGTGGGGTGGGTAAATGACTGCTCTCTCTGAATGGATTTGAGACCCATTGTGAAAGAAGGAATTAATGTCTGTAATGTAAACCCAGCCAAAAAATCGACACACAAAGAGACCCTGGGCCCTAGATGAGATGCTATTACAGCTGTTTGGCAAAATTGACAAGCTACATTCTAAACGCCTACATTTATGCCTATAAACTAATGCTACTCACAATCTCAATCAAAAGTACTGCTCCTAGTACTTAGAATAAGTGATGGTTGAGTGCTTGGGACTAAATAGGACATTTGTTATCTCCTTATTATTCAGGAAACATTAAGGAAAAATGAGTGGGAAGAAATAAGACCAGAAGACAGGGAGAATAAGTTTGAAATACTGTCTTCTGGGCATGCCACAACCAACATAACCCTGCTGTCACCACAGATGATTCAGTCTGCCATGAGCCTGTCCTGGACTGAGCCATCAACAGATATGCATGGGTTAGAGGATCCTACCCCTCCCTACTGAATGATACCTGAATAGAAGTAGACATTGTCTTCATTTGTATTCCCAATAATGAACTCATCAGGCTTTGTTGGATAGTTACAAACATATGCTTGAAGCTTTATGAACAGACCCACACTGCTCTGTTTAAACTGAGCCTAAAGTTTCATTCAAAATCAGATAGCAGAGCTGAAAAGACACACCATTGACTCTATGATCCACAAAACTTCAACTATTTATTATCTAGCCCTTTACAGAAATATTTTCCTATCCTTACTACAGAAACAACAATATTTTCCTGTGCTTAGAACAAAAACAACTCAAAACTGCAAATTGAGCCATTAGTGACTACAATAAAAATACACGTGCATGTAATTTGAATACACATGTAGATAAATTCCTTTGTACAATCTGTTTAGCTACCTTTTTACTTGTCTTGTAGTCTATAAATACTTTTTAAATGTTTTACTCATTTTAATTTCCTGGAATATTTTTTCTTTTGTAGAGAGCAGACCTTATCAACGATGTTCAGTGCTGACAAGAGAGACAAACTATAGATAGCATAGAACAGAATCTCTAGCAAAGAAGGGCAAACTGTATACAAGCAGAATGGAAGATAATTCAAAGGAATAGGCTACTGAAAATCCAGCAAAATATCTTAATTGTTTGGAGATTGTTTTTAAATGAAAGAAACTTAAGTCTACATGTGTTAACAAAAGATCTTTTAAATTATAAGTCTTTAATTGTTTATTTCCTGTCTGTTGTTAATATCTACAAGTTTTAATATTCTATTTTAGTAATCATCACAAATGAGCTAAACTTTTGATAGAAATAAAAATATTTAACAATTATAACTCCATTTTCCCTGTTGAAAACTTAGGAAACTGGCTAATTCTTAGTCAAAATAATAGTTTCTGAAAGTCTGTGCCAAAGCGTGCTAATTCTGATATCAAAATAACTATGAACTATGATATTAGAGGACAACTAAGTCTGGTGCCATAGAGTTCAAATTTCTCAAGCTTTCAAGTAAAGATGCTGATACCACGAATCACAAACTTAAAATGTCTGTTTAAAAGGACATCCCAGTGAGTAAAATTTACAATATAAACTATGTACTATTGCCTAGACTCTCAAATGCTTCCCAAAGATGTGATTAGTTCAAATGTTCAACTGAAAGTAAAAGAAAAATATTCATCTACTTGGTGTATTATGGTTTTTAGAGTGCATAGTCATGAATTTATAAAAGCTATTTTAAGACATAAAAATAATCTTTCACAAAATTCCACCAAAGGGCTATTATTCATCCAGACTTCTTAATTTGCTACTGTTTTCATTTACAGAAAGTAGGATGGCTTGTTCAGCCATAACCAACAAGTCATTCTCCTCCAGGCTAGAACAAGACATTCATCCGTAAAGCAGAAAGTCACATTACTAACATTAGTAAGCTTTATTACCATTATCAAGAGTTCTTGCTTACAACCATTAGACCATTTGGAACTTTTATTATGTGAAACCAGAGAAAGAGAAGTCCTTCTGTATTGATAATTTTCCTTTGCAACTGGTAAATTGCCTATTTAACAATTTTCTTCAAACATGAAAGCAAGATTTATAGTAACTCATAATTTTCAAACCTTGAACTTAATTACTTTTTATCTTCAATGTTTCTACTTATTCCATCTTTGAATATTTGTTCTCTAGCTTCTAATCTTCTGACAAATGAATACAACATAAGCTCCAGTTTAGCAAACACATGCACATCTATATAAGTGCAAAAACATAACCCTCTTTAAAAACAATCTGGTTTGGTATAAAAACCATAATCAGCAAATTTTTCACACTACAATAACAGAACACAAATCATATTAACTACTTTACAGGCATTTTAATGATAAGTGATTAACAAACATCTTACCAAATCTTATCCAGCACATCAAACACAGGAAAATATGTATTCTCATTTGGAATCAGAAACTGTAAAAGAAACACTGGGATTCACCAAAAAGAAATTCTGTAATTCATTAAGGTTCTTGGTGGATAGGATGGTCTCTGTCTGGCGAGCTTTCCTATAAAAGCGACTTTTGCTCCTCCCCCATCTGCAAAAGGTGAGGGAGTGGGCTGTCTCCTACTGGCTTGTGTTAGGAGATCATGTTTAAGCCAAAGCCTGTAATAACTCACAAATGTTCAGCTACATAAGTAGGATTTAAGGGAATGGGAAACCTAATTGCAGATGTCTTTACTCCTTAACCTCAGGATTTCAGAAGTGGCATGGGAGGATATGTTTATGGAAAGCATACTTTAAAAAAATGTGTTACTAGAAAGGCCAGAAATAGAAAGTTGGGGAATGTTTTGTTTTATCATCATTTTGATTACAAACTAAGTTCTTCACTGAGGTACAAATTAATAACAAAATCCACACCCATGAAGCTGTTCAGCTTTTCATGTGTATGTCATTATGCATCTAAAACATAGTGGCTACTTTAAATGTTAGAGTCTAGCTTGTCTCTTGGAGACAAAATTTTAAAAGGAAAATATTTTTGTTTTTAATATGACAAACATTTAAAAATTTTTACTGGTTTTCTCTTCACATGCTTGTTTTAGTTTTCCTCTTATTTCTTCCCCCAGAAAGAATGTTGAGAAAGCAAGAATAAGCAGTAGCTGTTCTACATACACAGATCACAACTTCAGAACAAAATTCTTGTTTGAAAACACATGCCTTGGGAAAGCTTCAATGATACAGTAAAAATGGACTGTTTGATTTACATCGATTAACAGACACTAATCTGAAGTCCCGAGATATGCTTTAGAAATCCCCAAACATAGGATACTTACTTTGAAATTGGAACACCTGACTGCTGATAAGCTCTCATTAATTTGAAGTGTTTGACCTTTAGGAGCTTTATTGAGACTGTTTTTAGGAATGAATTCACTATATTTTGTTTTGTGACAAGAAAAGAATGTAGACACCCCCACCGCACTCAGCTATTAATAGCTGTACATCTCAAAAAGAAAAAAAGTAAAGTGAATAGCCATGTTATTTGGGAAGGAGGGAACACAGTGTCATGCAGTACATGGAAAACACTGTTTTAAAAAGATTTTACTTGGGGTTGGGGATTTAGCTCAGTAGGTAGAACCCTAGCAAGCACAAGGCCCTGGGTTCAATCCTCAGCTAAAAAAAAAAAAAAAAAAAAAAAAAAAAAGATTTTACTTAATAGACTAGAAGAAAACCCTTTCCTAAAGACTTCTTGAGACTTTTTTCCTCTGTGTAGTCTTGGCTGTCCTGGAACTAGCTATAAAGACCAGGCTGATATCTAACTCAGAGTTCTACCTACCTCTGCCTTGAGAGTGCTGGGATTAAAGATGTGTACCACCACAGCCTGAATTTACACTTTTATTTTTGTTCTTGTAAAAATGAAACTAACTTATAATAATATTTTCATTATTATCATTCTGACTCCATCATATGAGTTTTGGGTTTCTGATAGTACAGTATTTAGCAGTTTCAAACTATAAAATGACATCTCTTCATTATCATATAATTTTCTTGCTTTCAACACGAGAACATTAAGCTATTAATGCCTAGTAAAACATCAACAAATGATAATGTAATATGAAATATGCCAATAGGTTTTAGTAATATCTGTGTATTTATTTTATTCCTACTCAGACATACAATATGAGAGAGGGAACCTTGCAGATAAATGTACAAAATAAGCAATGTCACAAAGCAAGTTGGGTTGATCATATTTACAAACATGTATGTTAGTGGATCTCTGTGCAGCAGGCATGCTTCTAAGCTCTTGAACAGTAATTATAATGGCTAGGTAATATTTAGTTAGTAGATCGATTTTTCAGAATGTATTTTGGGAGAAACTTTTATTTAATTTATATAAATTCTGTTTAAAATATTTAACAAAGGCTGGGAGGTAGTTCTGTTATTAGAGTATGTTCCTGGCATGTGCCAGACTCTAGATTTGATCCCCAATACCACACAAATGCATATAACTGTGGTCCACTGTAAACCTTGCAATTAGGAGGAGCAGATGGGAACAAAAGAAGTTTAAGATCACCCATGGCTACATTTCAAGTTTGAGGCCAGACAGTGACAAGATACTGTTAAAAACATAAAAAGAATTAAAAAAAAAAAAGTTAGCATCTGACGCAGCAATTGCTACAGAACTGCAAGTTCTTTCCATGCCATAAAAAAATCACACATGCATAAAATTATGAGAACAAAGTGTTCATCTCAGCATCATTACAGTAGCCCCCAAATGGAAACTATAAATGTCTAACAAGAAAGAATTTCTCTAATTATGTGTACTGTGAAGATTAAATAATGTACATATCATTATTCATAGTTGTAGAAAACTTCCATTATCAAGTTTTTCCATTCATTAATTCATTCATCTGTGCATTCATTTATACAACTATTACTAAGTGCTGTCTGATATCCATAGACTTAGTTGTTGAAGATGCACTGTAGAGATGCTTCTTTTTTCAAGAGGTACCTTTTTAACAAGTATACATTATATAGTCACAGGGGTGTCAGGGTCTGACAAGGGTGTGGTGATATTGTGTCCTCCCCCCAATATATTGTGTAACCTAATAAACTTATCTGGGGTCAGAGAACAGAACAGCCACTAGATAGACACAGAGGCCAGAAAATGGTGACACACACCCCTTTAATCCTACCTTCTTGGGGCAGATATCCATCCAGATCTCTGTGAATTCAAAGTTCCAGTGTTTCCACACTGGAAACAACCAGGCATGGTGACACACACCTTTAACACTTGATATCTCATATCTTTCTTGGGAAAGACACATGCCTTTAATCCCAGGAAGTTATGGCAGGAAGCAGAAAGGTATATTAAGGCATGAGGACCAGGACCTAGAAGCTTTTTTAGCTTTTATGCTTTTAGCAGCAGTTCAGCTGAGATCCATTCGGACGAGGACTCAGAGGCTTCCAGTTTGAGAAAACAAGATCAGCTGAGAAGTTGGAGAGATGTTAGCTGTGGCTTGTTCTGTCTCTCTGATCTTTCAGAGTTCACCCCAATACCTGGCTCTGGGTTTGTTTTTGTTAATAAGACCTTTTAAGATTCATGCTACATCTGGCGCCCAACTTGTTGGGTATGAATTTACAAAAAAAAAGCTACTTGCCTGTTGCCTTGCAGGCCCCAGCTCATGCCCAAGCTACATATGGCCGGTTGTGGTGGTGCATGCTGGTAGGATTTACTAAAGGAGACAGAAGCAGGAGGATCCCCAGTTGGAGGCCAGCCTGGGAGGCTTGCTGAGGAAAAGATGTGTCTGGGGCTGGGCCACAAACAGTGTCAGCAGGACCATGGAGGTGATGACTTCTGCTCTGAGCTACAGGCGGCTTCTCATCATGTTGGTGGTGATGGCAATTGCTACCTGTGATGAAGGGTTTACCGCTGCTTGTTCAGAGAACAATTGCCAGGATCATCATGTTATAAGAAAGCATAGGCAAAGGTCAGTTTGTGGTTCCAAGAGGGAGACATTTATCAGACTGTGATTGCTCCAAACCACAGTAGAGGCAAAAAGAGAAGAAAAAAGTCTGCAGGGAACCATGGCTATGCCTAACAGCAACTTTGAAATCTACAAAAGGATGATGGGACTCCACAACAATTGACAATTTCACATGGACTATGATGAAACTATTAAGTCGATTAACACCACCCAAAGATATGCTTTAGCCCACAAACTACTCAGGACAATTTTGAGATGGCTAGCTGAGATGATCCAGCCTCATAGACTATTCAAGCAAGGACTTGAGATAAGCCCTGCACTATTGCATTATGCAGAGACTGGACAACAAATAATACAGCTACCTCTCCCACGACTGGACAATTAACCCAAAATTTTTATTTTCAGGATCCACTAAAGATGTCTTCACCCCCAGAAAGCAGGAAGTAATTTTAAGAAAATAATGCCCACATTCCCAAGAGGTGCGGTGGGTGTTTATTGGTCATTTGAGTTATGGATATTGTCATTGTTTACAATTGGTGGTTACAAGTTGTTAATTGTTAATGGTCAGGAAAAAACTAAATAAGGAGATTAGATTCAGGGTTTTTGTTTAAAAAAAAAAGAAAACGAAAAAAGAGGATATAGATATGAGGTAGATCATTGAATCTACTCTGAAAAGAAGATATATAAATAATAGATAAAAAGACAGATTATTGAATCTACTCTAAAAAGAAAAAGAGAAGATATGAAAATGATAAGATAAAAGGTAGATTTTTGAATCTACTCAGAAAAGAAAAAAGAGAGAATATGGATATGATAAAAAGGTAGATTATTAAATTTATTTTAAAAAAGAAACTACTTATTTTGAATATCTTACATTGGATTGGATTTTTGTATATTGTATACAATTTTGTATTATACTCACCAAAATAGGATAAATAATGGAGTTTTTTTGTCTGAAGCTGTCTAATGTTAATGGACTGGACATTGTTAATGTAATTATTGCTATATATATATTGTATATACTTATTGTATATACTTTAGCTTATATTAGTTATAAGCTGCTTTTATTATTTAGACAAAAAAGGGAAATATGGTGATATTATGTCCCCTCAATATATTGTGCACCCTAATAAACTTATCTGGAGTCAGAGAACAGAACAGCCACTAGACAGACATAGAGGCCAGAAAAATGGTGGCACATACACCTTTTAGTCCTAGCATTTTGGAGGCAAAGACCATCTGGATGAGGACTCAGGGGCTTCCAGTTTAAGGACACACAATCGGCTAAGAAGTTGGCAAGGTGAGGTTGGATGTGACTTATTCTGTCTCTCTGATCTTTCAGCATTCACCCCAATACCTGGCTCCTGGTTTGTTTTTATTAATAAAACCTTTTAAGATTTGTGTTACACTAGGGTGCTTATGTTTAATCATACAATAGCAGTTCACAATAAGGAAGGCTTGAAAGAATAACAAGAGAATTATGCTACTACATATGTGGGGCAGTCAGCTATTCTGAATTTCACAATAGAGAAAATCCCCAGCAGAACACACTTTCTGGGCTGAGGTGCTAGAGTGAAATTAGACATTTGTGTATCTATCATCTATCAATATATCTACCATCTATCTACCTAACTACCTAACAACTAGCTGTTTGTTTGTCTAAATCTGTATATGTATATACACAAAAATTCATATGTATTCATATTTATATTTGGATATGTTCATGCAATTAGAAGTATAAAACATTCTGGTAAAGACTATAATTCTTTAAAGAGTACTTCATGTGCTCTCATTAAAACGTCATATGTTACTAATGGGGCTAATAAACACTGAGATCAAACTCTATTTGGCATTTCCTAGAGTCATTCATTCAACATGAGTTAGAAAATACAATGTACTTACATGAAAAAAATTACCTGTTGAGATCTAAGTCTGAGTAAATATATGAGTGCATGAGCTTAATCTCAGAATGGTGAATAAGAACTTTAAAACTATAAAAAATTACAATGTATATAGAACCAAAAAAGAATAGGGCCTATTAAAATACTAAGAACATTCACATATGTATACAAAGAACAGCACCCATTTCATATAATGATATAATACCACCGCTAGTTATTTGGAAATACGAAGTTTTATAATATTCACAGTTATATGTAAACACTGAATATTTATAAATGTTAAGGAGAAAAGATCTTGGTTCGGATTAGATTTATGAAGTAAATAAGTACAAATATGTAAGAAATCTACACAGACTAGAAGGTTTCAAGTGCTCATTCATTTAATCATGCACTTACTTCTCTTAACCTCTTGCTGTACTGTATTTATTTTGAGAATAAAGGAAAGAGAGAGAGAGAGAGAGAAGGAAAGAAAGAAAGAAAGACCATATATATATAGACTAGAGCAGTAACAAGGGAACTACTAAAGCTATTGGAAACTGCATTATCTAGATAAAGCCTGTCTCTCTAACTATCCAGATCTCTATAGTGACCTTTGTTCCTGGGACAAAAACAATTGTGGACATCTAAGAAGCAATTCAAAAAATAAATACTGGATGAAATAATTCATTTAGTCCAATTCATTCCTTAGAAACAATCTGAATTCCAAAGTCAAGTTATTTGCCCAACTCACACAACTAAATGTGTCATAGTTAGAGGAGAAATGACGTTTCCCTAAAATGTGTCATTTTGTAAAATGGTGTTATGCAATATAGTTTGATAATATTTTCTCTTCCTCCAAGTCCTCCCAGATCTTCTCCAGCTCCCTACCCACCCGACTTCACTTCATGCTCTCTGTCTGTCTCTCTCTCTCTCTCTCTCTCTCTCTCTCTCTCTCTCTATATATATATATATATATATATATATATATATATATATGTGTGTGTGTGTGTGTGTGTGTGTGTGTGTATGTATGCATACATATATATCAACAAAAACTAAAAAATAAATTTAAAAAACAAGTATGACAAAAAAAATGCTAAAACAAAAGAAAAAGCCCACAAACAGGGAGTTTGTTTTGTGTTGGACAATTACCCTTGGGCATGGGGCTGCCCTGGAGTGTGTTTGATATACCAGCAACAACTACATTGGAGAAAACTTAATTTCCCTTTGCTAGCATGTACTATTCACAAATTGCTTCTTGGTTAGGTATAGGGCCATGTCAACTTCCCCCTCTCAGTGCTGGGATCCCATCTATCTCAGGCCTGTGCAGCTCCTTTGTATGCTGCCACAGTCTCTGTGATTTCCTGTGTTTGTCAGTCCTATGGTATATAGATGCTGCTGTTGGCTTGGAGCCTTCCACCATCTTTGGCTCTTACAATTCTTTCTCGCTCATTGATCTTGAGCCTCAATGGGAGGGGCTTTTGAAGACACCCAATTTAGGACTGACTGCTGTCAAGTCACTTAACTCTCTGCACATTGTCCAGTTGTGGCTCTCTGTGTTAATTCCCATCTACTGGAAGAAAAAGTTTCTCTGGTGAAGACCGAGTGAGGCACTGATGTATGGGTATAACAGTATGTCATTCAGGGTCAGGTAGTTGCAAAATAAAAGTAGGTCTATAAGCTATCCAATCGGGTTCTTGGCCACTTTAGTCGTGTCAGGAATGAGTCCCATTTGAGTGGACCTAAAATCCAATCAAAAAGTGGTTGGTTGCTCCCACAACATTTGTGCCACTCTTGTACCAGTATATCTGTGGGCAGTTCACTGTGATAGGTCCCAGGGTTTATAGTTGGGTAATATTGATGATTACCTTTTTCTGTACTCTACAGAGTAAGTTCCAGCACCACCAATGCTATTCCGGAAGGGTGAAGCTTCCAACGGAGAACCAGCTCAACCTCTGTGTGTTTGATGAGGTAAATGTTGTCTTCAGCAATAGGATCTAACCATCAAGCTGTGAAGAACAACCAATAGCCTTGGCAAAAGCTATTTGGGATGACAGGTAGAGATAGATCCCCGTGGCCAATGACTCAACAAACTGTAATGCATCCCTGGACCTGAGAGTTTTACTTGGTGGCAGAAGATGTCTAGTTAGAGTATTATCTCTCCTATTAATTGGGGACTCTATATAAATTTCTTTCATATATGTATGTATATATTTTGGAAGGTTCTTCAGTAGTAGGTTCCTACAGATTTTTCAGATACTTTCAGCATTCCGATACTTCCTCTTCACTCTGCTCTTCCCTCCTTCCCCATTTAGCACTCCCATTCTGGTTTCTCCTTTCTCTCGTGATAACACCATATTCTATTTTTCTTACCTTGGAATATTCTCTGTTCCTCCTGGCTCCATACTAAGTATATGTCTCTGTGATTATTCAGATTGTAGCATACATATTGATAGCTTGAAAACTAACATCCATATATGAGAGAAAACACACAATAGGAAACATTGGTTGTTGTTGGTGGTGGTGGTAGTGGTGGTGGTGGTGGTGGTGGTGGTGGTGTGTGTGTGTGTGTGTGTGTGTGTGTGTCTTTAGGGATTTTTGTTGTTTTTATTTATGTGTGTGTGTGTGTGTGTGTGTGTGTGTTATCTCACTCAGGATGATTGTTTCTAGTTCAATTTATTTAGCTGGAAACTTCCTAATTTCACCTTTAGCAGCTGAATAATATCTGTTTTATAAATGTGCCACATTTTCATTATCTATTCATCAGTTGATGCACACCTAGACTGTTTACAATTTCTATCCATTATGAATAGAGCAGCAATGAACATGGAGGATGTCATAGTTGGATGTAGAGTACTTAGGGTATATTCCTAGGAGGATAGCTGGATCTTGAGGAAGATCTCCCTAAGAAATTGCCGCACTGATTTCCATAGTGGCTAAGACAGTTTGGACTCTCACAAGCAACGGGTAAGTGTTCCCCTTTACCCACATCTTTGTCAGCATGTTCTGTCATTTGTCTGGTTGATCTTGGCCCTTTTGTCTGTGTTAAGATGAAATCTCAAAGTAGTTTTAATTTGCATGTCCCTATGGCTAAGGATGTTGAACATTTCTGTAAGAGTTTCTCAACTATTTCCTTTTCTTTAGAAAAGAGTTTTCTGATCAATCAACCAAGCAGAAGCAGGTCTCATGAATTCCCATCACATTACCAACTAAAGAGCAAGTTGTGATCTGATTACTGAATGATCTTTCCAGGACGATTTTCAGGGTCCTCGGTAGTCATTTCCAATGATTCATTGATACACGGTGTGTTCATGAGTTCAGTGGCCTTTGAGAGCCCACATAATATTTTTCAAAGACCTGTCTTGGGATCACCTAAAGGATAAATAAATGTTAAATTTAGCTCTCTCTGCTATCAATATCTATGCAAGTAGATGTTTCTTTAGATTGTACTTTAACAGTAACAAGGTTACCGTGTTTAGTGATCTACCCATTTACTCTTGAGAGGCAATTCCACTTTTCACATTCCTCTAAGCAGATCTACAGTGAAGTGAGGCCATCTTAAATCACCTTTCTAGTCATTTTATTGCAAATATAGCTTGAAAGAACCTAAAATTAATCTTTAATCTTGTTCAGGAAGAGACAGAGAGAGCCACTGTGTGCCCAGTGTGCCTGTGAAGCCCTCAGGCCAGTCGCGGAGTCTCTAGCCAGATGGGGGCGGGGCTGGCGGGGTGGTGGGCGGTTCCCGCCCGGGGCGGGGGGCGTGTGGGCGTGGCCGCCCCGCCCTCGGGCGCGCGCCGGGCTCCGGCTCCGCTGCCCTCTCGGGGCCGCGCAGGAAAGCGGAGCGAGGGGGCGGGGCCTCGGCATTGCCTCCATCCCTCCCCCCCACACACACACACACACCTTCCCCGGCTGCGGGGACCGCAGGGATGTTCCCGGCTCAGGAGGAGGCTGACAGGACCGTGTTTGTGGGCAATTTAGAGGCCCGAGTACGGGAAGAGATTCTTTACGAGCTGTTCCTTCAGGTACCGTCCGCGGGGAAGGCCGGGCGGCGGCGGTGGAGCCTCGGGACCCCGCCCCACCGGAGCTCGGGTCTCCCCTTCCTTCACTTGGGCGCCCACGAGTGCTCGATCGGAGATGAGTGGCTTCTCTGCCCTCCTCCTCTGCAGCCCCCGGGTGGGCAACGACCTCCCAGCCCTGCCCTGCAGCCTGCCAGCCCCTAGTGAGAGCTCCCCGAGCCTCTGCGGGCCCTGGAGGTGCTGCGGGAACACAATACAACCCCGTCACTGTCCTCCTGGGATAGTAAGCACCCTTATGTCCAACCTGGAAAAAAAAAAATGGTACCCGTCCCTGCCCATTACCCTTTCTCCCAAGCCGTGTGATGGGGAGAGCAGTTTATTCTAGAATCCTACAAGTGATTTCTGAAAAGCTAGGCAATCGATTCACCGTGACTAACTGCTGGGTTCCCTGGTCATGCTACTTAGTGTATTTCATCCTCGGAGGACCTTAGGGAGCTTTGAGAGAATTGGTAAACGCACTTGCCAGAGAGGGGCGTCTTCAGCTCCTCATCTAGTTGGTTAATGACTCAGAATGATGGAGCAAACTCCAGTGCCAGACAGGAGGCTTTAACGGGGGACGTCCAAACTGTTTCCCATGATTTATGCCAATCTGCAAAACAGACAGGTAAATAGTATGCAAAAGCTGTTGATAATAACAGCGCTGAGGTCAACAGTGTGACGGGGTGGGGGGGGGGGGGTCAGTCAATATTTGAGTCTCAGTATGTGGTGCCCTATAAAGTCAAATGGGAGTAATATTGTCTGAAATGTAATAGGAATGCCAGAAATAAACTTAGCTCAATAAAACAGCTACAGCCAGTGCTGTTGGCTGCTGCTAGCAAGACTATTGTTACCGGTAATAATACCAACAATAACTATTATTACTAATAGAATAATAAAAAGAAATCAAGAGTGACTTGAACTTTCAAAGAAGGGAAAATTCTTAGGGACACAATAACAGAGATGCATTTGGAGAATGAAGTTTGGATACTTAGCCATGGAAGGATTTTTTTGTTGTTGTTTTAAATAATATTTAAAGTACTTACTTTGTCTCTAAACTCAAGTAAAGCACACCTTTGCTACCCATAGAGAGATCTCCTTTTAAACATTAACATTTTTATCATTTAAAAATTATATATTTAAGACTTTTATCTTTATCCATTGCCATTTTAAAGTTTTCCCTCTGAAAACATCATTATTTTAAGACCAAATAAGGTTTGGAAATCACTGTGGGGAAAGGAGTGAGTTTAGCTCTCCGGAAAGCTTTCCTCTTGAGCCTCCAAGGGAGACAGTGAGGACTGATGGTTTGTGGGATTGCGAATCCTCTAGCACCTGAGCTATCTAGTCAGGAAGAACTAGGTCCGCAGCAGTTGAGTGCATAGAAAAGGCAATATAGAGGAGCTCCTTACTTCTTTTATGACTTCCTTTTCCCCTTTGATTAAAATTTCGACCCCGTTTAATGGGTCGAGCAGTAAACCTATGTTTTCACTTTGCCCATGGAGAATCTGGGCAAAATGAATCATTTGAAAGACGTAACATCAGAAACAGGAGCAAGGAGCAAAACCCCATTTCAGCTGCCCTGAAAATGTCTCCTTCTGACTTTAAAAGAAAGTCATGTACTTACTGATTTCAGAAAGCCAGTTAAATTTTACCTTTAAAAATATTACAGTGGAACTGGGAACGTGGGTCAGTGATTAGCATTTGCCTTGCATTCACAAGCTTCTAGGCTCAGCTGCCAGCACTCAGGAAATAAGGAGTTTGGGCTTAGGTTTATAAGTAAATCTTGTCTTCGTATGCTCCTGCGTACTGTAATATTAGTAGAGGAAAATAGAAACTAGAACACAGAATAATTCCTTTATGAATATTTTATCATCTATTTCAAATTTCTCAATATCCTTTTTAAATTCAAATATATCTTTGTTCTTTTAACCAGGAAATATTAGGGATTTAGAGTAGGAGAAAGATTGATTGCGGTTTCAGATGCATTGCATGTGAAGTTCCACGACACAGCATCTCAGGAAGCTGTCTACCTAGAGAGGCAGCCAGGGGGAAATCGGTTCCCTAACTTCCTCCAGTTCAGAGAGAGGAAGCATGAGCTAATAATCCCCGGGGAAGGCATTCAGAGAAGAAAGACTGAAATCCAGGTTACAGCCATGTAAGCATGGCAGTACCTTCTTATGGATAAAAGGCAACTATGTGTACGTTTACCCAACTCTGCAGAGAAAAATAATTATTAAAGTATACAGCTCTAAGTCCTCTCCGGTCTTGTGAACATATCCTCCAATGATGGAGGAAATTAATTGATATAATTGTTTTTCCTCAGGTGTGATTAACACTGTTCTCTAATAGTTAGCTTTGTTTCTTTACTTTGTATTACCCACTACAGTTTATGTAGCTACACATCCTGAAACTTAAAATTTGTGGTACTTTGTGTTGTTTTAAGAATTCACCATGGAATAATATTTCTAGTTGCTACTTTTCAAATTGTTCACTCTTATGAATAGCTTACCTATTCTACCAGATCTTAAACATAATCAGATAGATTTCCTTTGAGCATATTTATGAAGCAGTGTTACTAAATCAAAATGCACAATAGATTTAGTTTCTCTTAGAAACACTGTAGTATGTGCAGGTATGTGTACATGTGAGCGCACACACATGTGTATGTGTTTACAAGCATTCATGTCCATGAATGTGGCGGTCAGAGAACACTTAAGTTGTTCCTTAAGTTTCTCCTTTGTTTGAGACATGTTTTCTGTTGTAAACCCCAGGCTGGCTTGTCCTCTAGCTTGTGCATTTACATTCTGCTGACTCAAACTCAAGTCTTCACACTTAAGTGGCAGCACGTTTACCAGCTGAGCCAACACCCTAGACCTTTGGCAGTTTCTTATAAAAAAAAAATGAGTCCACCTTGTCATGTTGCTGTACATTTTGACAGCAACCAACTCAACCAACATGATTTTTCTCATTACAATTTACTTTAAGATAGACGTAGTCCTATCTTAATCTGATGTTCAAATATTCTCTAAGTTGATTTGTAAAGCCAAAAATAAAGATAGTTTTTCTTTCTTTGTAATATTTTAACTATTCCCTGTAAGTTCCTTTTCATAAATGTTTTGATAAGGTACAAAGGTTGCATAAGTAAGTAGCTGGTTGTTTATTGGGAAGATGCATTATATGTGGAGCTATTTGTGACTGTTCTTTATTGTAGTCAAACTTGAATTTATTTAATTTATCTTAGTGTAAAAACAAAATCTTTGGATTTATGAGAAAATAATTTTAGTTTCTTACAGGCTGGGCCACTAACTAAAGTGACTCTTTGCAAAGATAGAGATGGAAAGCCGAAGTCCTTTGGTTTTGTCTGCTTCAAGCATCCTGAATCTGTGTCTTATGCCATAGCTTTGCTGAATGGAATTCGTTTGTATGGAAGACCAATTAATGTGCAATATCGGTTTGGTAAGTTCTGTCTCTGACCAATCTTCAAAGTGTGTTTTGTTGTTGCAGTGCTCTGGGGCTTAATCATTTTGTTTTCTATATAGTATAGGACAGTGATTCTCAACCATCCAAATGCTGTGACCCTTGAATACAGTTCCTCAATTTGTGATGACCCCCCAAGTATAAAATTATTTCATTACTGTTTCATAACTGTAGTGTTGCTCCTGTTATGACTTGTAATGTAAATATCTGATATCCAGGATATCTGATATGTAACCTCTCAAAGGGGTCTTGACCCACAGGTTGAGAACATCTGATGTAGGACAATAAAAAAGTGTCTCAATCATGCCTATTAATTTTTTGCAGTATCTGGTAAGTTCTGTCACCCATCAATCTTCAGAATGTGCTTTCTTGTTGGGCCTATTCTCAGGGGCCTAATCATTTTGTTTTCTATATAGTATAGGACAATAAAAAGTGTCTCTGGCATCACTATTGGGTTTTTTTTTTGGGGGGGGGATACATATCTAATGCTTAATGTATAATTAATTGATATTGCCTACCATATTACCAAACCAAACTTATCTCCTCAATATTAAAACTTTTTAAATTCTATTTCAGAACCAACCAAGAAGTAACTATAAAGGTTGCCAGCAACTTCAAAATCTACATGAATTAAAAACAAATAACTAAATTTTATATAGCAAGGCTGTTTTACCTTGTTGACACTGCTCAAGTACCTATTATTTCTCAAAGAAAGTCCTTCCAAATTAGTCTTTCTTGGGAAACTGTTCTATGAACATTGCTAGGGCCTGAATTTAAAGTTAATGACATCTGTTACACACACCGTAAACTAGCCATCTATAAATGAGAAGGAAAGAGAATGTTGCAGGCTTAGAAAAAACTGATAGAGGCCATCTAAGTAACTCTAGGGCCTCCTCAGGACTTATTGGTGTATTTCTGTTACCATTGATCTACTAAAATCAAGAGTAACAAAAACCATGTCCTTTTGCAAAAGGAAAGTGGTCTCTGCCTTTCTCTTTGCTGCCCCCCAACACACACACACACACACACCTCTACCAATTGGTAGAATAAGCTTGGGTGTGTTATGTTGAATTGGCTTTTGTACATAATGCTTAAGGAACTCTTATATTTTATGAGCAAGTGTCAGTGAATAGTGTGCCATTTTTAGTTTATAGTAATATGCAATAAAACATTGCATATCTCACATAGTCCCATGCCTGTATAATAATCTTCATATCTGTCCATGGCTTTTGGATACAGTTCAGTTTTCATTCAGTCATTTATAATCCTGTATAAAATCTATAATTGTAAATCTAGATACAAGTTTTATGTGCATATGCCCTAACTAGGACAGAATTTTGAATGCTAAAAAGGTAGGGCTTTATATTTGTCTTTGGTTTTTATTAAACAGCGTCTCACTATATACATCTCAAACTAACCTAAAACTCTGGATCCTTCTGCCTCAGTCTCTCAAATGCTGAGCTATCATTCAGAACCACCAGATTTGGGGTTTTGGATGACTTTTTGACCTAATGCTAGAATGTTCAAACTCCAAATAATTGTGTCATGAAATAATGTTTCTTTTCTATTTTATTTTCTTTAATTCTGTCTCATTAAAGGTAGTTCTCGCTCTTCTGAACCAGCTAGCCAAAGTTTTGAGAGCTGTGTTAAGATAAACTCACACAGCTTCAGGTAATCAGATGCATGTTTTTTTAATAAATATGGACTTTATTATCTTAATTTATCAGACATCAACAAGTATATCAAAGCAGCAGTCTAGGCACTTAACATTTTACTTAAATTGTAAAGATAGCTTTAAAATTAAAGTGATAAAAATTCCACATTGCTTTTCTATGTATAGAGAACTGATGTTCTCTTAGTGAGTGCAAGGCATTTGCTTTGTTATGTTCATATCAGAGTGTTTCCTTTTATCAAATATAACATAATCTAAGGTGTTCCTTATAGAAAGCCAGATGTGATTCTAAATATTGTAGATTCAGGTACTTTATAACTAAGAAATTAATGTAATACTATGTCATTACATCATCAGTGAAATAATACATTATTTGTGTATGTTCCAAGCATTTATTCTCAAAGGTTACCAGAGAATTCTTCTCTTCTACTTACATAAGGCTGTCATTTTTTTTTTTTTTTCATGAGAAAATGACCTTTGTACCTTGGAAATTTAAGATGTTTTTGTTTCTCTTCTTTCCAAAGGAACGATGAAATGCTGGGCAGATCCTCGTTTCCCATGCACTTTTTCCCAATTGCGAATGCTGCTGTACCTCAAGAATATTTTTTCTTTCAGAAAACGGTACGTGTGAAATGCATTTGTTTCAGTATCCAACTTAGTCCTTGACGTTTGGTGTTGAAATCCGAACCTGGCATCAGTGCAGACTATAGCCCAGCGCATGCTCAGACAGGGTCATGAGAAATCCTGTGCAGAAGACCTCAGTGCTCAGCTGTAGCAGGCAGGTGATCGCGATGACAGCAGTAACCAAGCAACCCTTGAATGGCACATCCCCAGGAAGTGACCATTGCCGAAGACGTTCTTAGGAACGGAGATGTTCTCACAGTGTGTGATGTTCGTATGTGTGGCCGTCAATCACATTTAAGTATTTTTGTCTAAAAAGCCCCTTGAAAGTTCTCAGTTACTTGAAGGAGCTGTGGTTTAAAGGTCTCCACAGTTTGGCTGTGGCCTAGAAATCTTAATTGTGGTTTTGGATTCTAGAATATTTTCCTCACAACGCTGTGTTTAATAAGTAAAATAATTTAAGTTCCGGGATATTACTCCACAAACCATAGGTTTATTAGTGACAGGTGTGAGACTTTGTTTTGTTTCTGTTTGTTTGTTTTTATTCAGAGGCTGTTATGAATACTGTGTGTGTGTGTGTGTGTGTGTGTGTGTGTGTGTGTGTGTGTGTGTGATTTAACATCCATTTTCAATTAGTAAGCAGTCAGGGAATTTTCTGGAAAATGATGCTTTCACTTCTGGAGAAAACTTCCCTAAATTATGGCTAGATACATATCAGCAAGGAAGCCTCACCTGGTTCTAAAGTCTCCCAGGATCTTTTATCTCTTGGTCCAGCTGAGCTTGCATGGGAAGATTGGCTCATGCTAATCCTCTCCTCTGATTAGAACAGTCGGAAATTTCAGCTAGTTTGTTAAAACCCAAGCAGCATTTCTTTACCTACAAAGTGACAACTATGTCCTTTTACAACGTGGAAACTCTCGGCTTCATTTGCACCTAAGAAGCTTTTAATTTTCATTCAAATTTAAAATCAGTGCGTGTACCACTTATTGGGAAGTTTCTATGTACATTTTAAGAAAATGGAACATGGTAGTTATAAATTTTTCTGTTAGAAATTTTATGTAACTCTACATCAAATCAAATAACTTCAATGACGATTTAGCTTCCAAATAGGATAAACTAAGTATTTGAGAAGGACCCCCCCCCTACTCCCCAGAAAATAAAAGCAAAATATCTCCCTGGGGATGTACCTCGGTGGTAAGTGCCTGCGTAGCAAGAGCAAGGTCCTGGGCACAATATTCCAGCTCTGGAAAAAAAAAACAAAACAAAAAACAAAAAAAACTCCTTAACTGGTGAAGGTGTTAAATGACAATAGTCTGAATATGTATTGGGATAAATATAGTTTTATCTATTTATTTTTCCTTTTATATTGTGTTTACAGGTTACCTATGTATTTTTGCATACTATTTCTTCTGGACACTGCTAATCAATGTGGCAGTAAACTATGTTGCACCTTGAATCTTTCTGCTTCATGTTACCCAGATGAAGCAATGCCCACAACCCCTGTACAATACAGTCCCTGTATCCAGGTCCAGCTTGGCCCACTATTGCGTCTGCCAGTGCCTGTGAGTTGGTACCTTCCCCTCTGCATTTTGTGTGTGTGTTCACGCGTGTCTTCTCTTTGCAGCACTGGCACACACACTGTCCAATGTTGCAGCCTCCTTTCTATGACATGACAGCGTCACTCCCCAACAGTGCATCTGGAGCTCACTCCTTAAGCCTTGAGGCTGGACCCAGCTCCTATGAGTGGACTCCCCAGCAACCAAGTGAGCCTGACGTTTATCAGAGGAACCCACGAAAGAGGGAGAGGCAAGCCAGCGACACAGACAGTAGCTCAGAAGACAAGAGAGGGAATGAAGGGAGCCAAAAACACCAGAAATGTAAAAGGAAGAAGAAATACCAGTGAAACATATCTGCCCTGCTCTCAACTCTCTCTCTCTCTCTCTCTCTCTCTCTCTCTCTCTCTCTCTCTCTCTCTCAAAAAAAAAAAAAATCTGTTGTACCGAATGACCCATTTCTTGGCCATCTTGTCTTTTTTTAAACACATGTGAAAATATGACTCTGTGATTTGCTGTTCAGTTTTTGCCCTGAATGATAACAGCCTTTAAACAATAATATAATGTACTACTTTTGTATTTGCCAGGTTATTTTTGGCCCATTGTCAAGAAGGGTACACTTTACATCATCTTATTTTCAGAGTTGAGGATGAAATGCGTCCAAGTTCGAAAGCCGCTCACTGAACCCTTGGGGGTTAACCAACTGCGATGCTCTCCCTAGAGTCTTGCCTAAGGCTTTCAACCACAAGTGGGCTGGCCTAAGATGTAGGTTGCTGGGAGAGCTAATGGGAATCTTTTAAAACAACATGGTCTAATGAATATGTAGTCAGTTCCCTCTGAAACTGATACTGTCCTTTTTATGCCTAAATGTGGTAACTGAGCATCCCTAGCAGGGCTGATTTCCCATGACCATGACTTGTAATGCCAAAGGAAAGACAACTGCCGTATGCCTAAAGGGAATGCCACACGATATTCCCTCTTTTCATGATTTTATTTGACATAACTCTTTACATCTCATTTACAGTTTGTAGTGAAAAAAAGAATCAGTTGATGATGTCAGTATCCACTGTCCACCTCTGCCATCAAGCGTGGAAATACACTGCAAATGTGTGAATTGCCATGGTGAGCATGTGTATAGAACAACATTGTATCATCATCTATTTAGTGCCTATATTTCCAGGTCTATATTTTTAATTCACTTATTTTAGAAGATAAATGTAAAATGTATGGTGTATGTCAATTTTATTCAGCATTAACCAAAATTATGAGAATCATGTATTTATTAAAGCTAATTGAAAGAATTGGGCAAACTCACTTGGATTTATCTACTCAGTTCAATAAGAAAAATCACACATGGATGTTACTTTTGCATGTTGTTTACTTTTTCATAAGTATTATTTATTTAAAAGAATAAAAATATGTTTCACCAGACAAATAACTGAATTTTCACTCTTGGCAAAAATAAGTTTATAAAATAGTGATGGTTATGACAAATACAAGTCTATTTCCATCTGATCCATATGAAAACCTAAATTCAGCTGCATAGAACTGTAATGGGTTTTTACATTCTTCAATATTTAAACGTGAAAGCATTATTTTTCTTTTAAACCCATATTTTGGCAATTTGGAGTCATTGCCAAGGTAAAATTTATTATGAAAATTAGATAATAACATCTTTAAATTCATTGTCTTCAGGTTTTCTCTAGATGTGTAATTTACTGTGGACGTAAATTAGGCCAATGTGATTGGCGTATTAGCAGAGCTGTGTATAAGAATGCTTCTTCACAACTAAGATTGACATGTGTAAGCTGGGCGGTGGTGGTGCAAACATCTTTAATCCCAGCACTCAGGAGGCAGAGGCAGGCGGATCTCTGGGAGTTCAAGGCCAGGCTGGTCTACAGAGTGAGATCCAGGACAGACACCAAAACTACACAGAGAAACCCTGTTGGGGGGAGGGGGGCAAGGGGTAGGGGGAGAGAAGAAGAAGGAGGAGGAGAGGAGGTCAGGTTGAAGCAGTACATGTTCCAACTGGGAAATGTTCTTTAACTCCTCCATTAGAGACAGAAAATTAACTCAGCATTAATTCTCAGCTAGTCAGCCCTTCAGCCACACAGAATGCTAGCAAAGTCGCTTTCACTGTGGTGTCTTTCTTCGTTAAGGATTAGAAAGCGTGCTAATATTTACTACAACTCCAGAATTTTAAGTTGTCAATTTTCCAAGTGCTATGTATTTAGACGAAGAACCTGTTAGTAGAATAGCTTCACAGGGATTTCTTTTCCAGTTTTTGTCCTTCAATCTCATAAATTGACTTCAAATACGAGAAGAAATTAATAACCTAAAAATGAAACTAGACACTTTACACATCCTCAATTCAATAATTTATTTAATTAATTTTTAATATACCAATCGGCAGCATAACAGGGAAAAGTGTGACTAGAAATTAATGGCGAACACACACTCAAATCTGCAGAAGAAATACATTGTACTATGGGCTAGCTGTGTAGGCAAAAGACACCTACAATATTTCACCACTAAATGCAATTGCATGCCATATTTTTGAAACATTACAAAATGCTGTTGCAATTGATTTTTGTTATTGTGTATGGCTTAAAAATACTGAAAATTGTTACACATTGTTCAGGTTAAAAATATTATATGTAAATACATACTCGGCTTCTTAATGAATGGTTAAAGATTTCTCTCTTGACAATATTTCCGATATTGTACCTAGATTTTCCTTCTTATCTATTACACATACTCACTAGGTTCTCTCATTAGCAATACAAACTTCATTCTAAATCTTTCTAGTCTAAATCCTCCCCAGATATTTCTTCTTTGCTCACTTTTGGCTAGTGTTCTCATACTGATAAGTTCTTCAAAATTTTCCACAGCGACCTTGCTTTGGTGCCTGACTTCAGTCCCTGGTCATGCTTCCATTAACACTGAAATATTTCTGATGCCAAACGAACGTCCAAATGAAAATTAGACCCTTATATTTTCATGTGAGCACACTGAAAATATAGTAGAGGTGACACAGTTCTCTCGGTTTCATGTCTATTGAAATGTGGAAAGTTGAAGCAAATTCCTCGCGGTAGACTGTGAGGTCTGGTGAGCTGTGGTTATAGTTGCCACTCTGGTGGTTTGGTGTATGTGCTTCCTATTCCTGCTGGTCCCTGGGAGGAAAGAGCCAGAGGACTGCTGTGTAGTCACGTCCCAAGGTAAAGAGCTGGCAAAAGGCCACTCCCGAGCTGATTGCAGCTGCCCTGGTGCTTTCCACTGTCCACAGTCAGCCTCTGCTCCTACACATGTGAGCAAAGCATTGGAGAGGAGAGTTGTGTTCATTTAGTTATTGCTTATCTAAAAAGACAATTGCTAACCCGGGCTTTATTTCGGTCAAAGGGATTCCTCAAAATCAAACTACTTCAGAAATTATATTTTACTACAGATAGCTCAAAGAACATCTATTTAAGTGATTTTCTTTGTTTTTGGCATTTTGACACATACACAATTAAATGTTATCATGTCTCCCTCCAATTCCCCCACCCTTACTTAGGAAGCTTAATAAAATACTCATTATTTGAACAATATTGATGAGTCTCATCCACTTACTTATTAGAGTTATAATGTTTTGGGTTTTAGTTCTGTATAATAAGAAACAATAGTTACCACAGCAACATTTTAACTGTATTCTAACCTTGGCTTACAGTCAGAAGAAATACATTGTTTATTGTTCTGTTTGCCATCCAGAACCCTGGGAACAATTATAGAAAGTTCTCACTTCAATTTCGTTTAATGTGTATTTGTATTTGCACTTGGACACACATACGTGTGACGTGTGGTGGGGGGGTGTGCATGTGCATGCATATCAAGGCCCTGGAGCAACATCACATATTTTCCTCAGTTGCTTAAGCTTTACAAATTACCTTGAGACACAGGGTATCTCATTGATCTTGGAGCTCACCTATTTGGCAAGATTAGCTTGCCAGGAAACTTCCAAGATACCCCAACTTTGCCTCACAGGACCAGGATTCTGAAGACTTGCCGCCATTTCTAGCTTTGTACATGGGTGCTATTGATCGCAACTCAGGACCACATGTTCACACAGCAGATATTTTGTGAACTGACGTACCCTCCAGCTTCTCACTACTCTTCCCTGTGATCTTGTTTAAGATTCCCTGTCTTCTGCTAATAATTATCATCATTAAGAGACTCAGTCATCAATGAATAAATGCCCTCCCAACACTAAATTGATACCAAAGATACATCGCTGAAAAATGGATGACCTCACACCATTCAAGAAGCTATGGTCTTCAGACAAGGATGGAAAGCTAGAGATGGGATGCAGGGGTGTGGGGATTCAGGATAGTTACAGCATGGCAGAGGTAAACAGAACAAAACAATAGGAATCCTCGGGAGGCTCTGGTCCTCAAAAAATGAATCCTGAGAGGAGGAGAGGAAATTGTCAAACCCCTCACAAATAATGAGGTATGCTGAATGTTTACCAGCTTCTCTATAACATCTGAACTGTTCCCATGCTGCCCACTCTGTCCACTCAACCATGGGGAGGTGACTCCAAGTTTCATGTCTGTGCAAGTTTCTGTCAACCTAAGTATACTTAAATGTCTAAACCTTTCTGCTGTTACTCATCCTATTCTCTGTGGTTTCTTTTGGTTTTTCTGTTATTTG
Organism: Onychomys torridus; assembly: GCF_903995425.1. Taxonomy (NCBI): domain Eukaryota; kingdom Metazoa; phylum Chordata; class Mammalia; order Rodentia; family Cricetidae; genus Onychomys; species Onychomys torridus. Next base: position 53,362,391 of record NC_050454.1, read on the forward strand.
CACTTATTAAATCAGTTTGTTGTTGTTGTTGCTTTTTTTGTAGCTTTGATTTTACAGAAGCTCACAGCTAAGACTCTACCTTGAATCTTAGAAGACTGTGTTTTAAACTTCTGAGCAGCACTGGGGCTGTTGAGAATATGGGCACTCTTAAATTGGGCTGAATATATTTTTTTTTTCATTATGAAATGACAATCAGCCTATGGTGGTAGGGATGAAATATTTTAGTTTGCATGTAACATGTCCCGGACTGGATCATTTGATTGAACACTTCATCTCTAACTGTGGAGCTATTTGGGGATTTTGTAGAACTTTCAGGCATGGAGTCACAGAGCATAACGAACACAGGTTAGTCACAGGAATAACTCTTTGAAGAACACAGCTGAGACCTATTTATTGCCCAGCCTCCCTGATATCCCAATTCACCAAAGCGTCTACAAATCCTGCCACAATCCCCCAATTCACAAAATTGCCTGCTGCAGCCAGAATGTATTCTCCACAATACGATTTAAGCCTCTAAACTGAGCCAATATAAGTCCCTCCCCACCTTAAGTCATTCCTGTCAGGTACTCTGACACAGCAACCATGCCCAAAGAGAGCAAAAGGTGATGTAAGACAGCTGGTATACAAGAAGCATGACTTTGTGGAAATGACCCATGTACCTACCAGTGGGAAGAACCTAGCCGAAATGAACAGTTCCCTACACACACACTTTTCCTAGCCTTTAAGATCAAAACCTAAGCTTGGTATCCTATAGGGAAATGACCTCCCCAGGTCTACCCTTAAGAAAAGAAGAAATTCATGACCAGACACTTAACTTTTCAGTCAGCATCTTCTTGGGCAATTACACAGGCACTGTCATGTACAGTCTATCAACAGGCATCTCTGATGGGTAGAAGGGTACTCAAAGTTCTCCAGTGGAATCTATCCTGTGGGCCATCTATAGTATGATAAGGAATTCCTCCTGGGTTCTGTTCTGTAACAGGTAGATAGTGATTCTGGAAGGACTCATCTTACACAGGGAAATGGAATGGGTTCCTGTGAAAGCTCTCTTTTGGACGTGACATAGCCATTTCACTGATGCACTTATAGAAACTGGTATTACCTGCACAAGATAAGCACAATATGGGCCTGTCATCATTTCATAATAGATGAGGGAAAAGATAATGATGCCACACATCTTCCTGAGTAACTACTGGCAATTAATGGTTGCTGGGAAAGAAGGTGTCATTTCGTTCAATGTCAATGGCTAATTTGCTTATAAGTCACCCCCTAGCAAATATCATGCAGAGAACCCCAGTTAAACACACACACACACACACACACACACACACACACACACACACATAAAGCTTTTAAAAAGCAACAGTAAAAACACTTTCAGTTCTTTGAAAACATTCACTGAGTTTATCACCACTGTTTTTTTAGAAAAGTACACTATGGTTCGCTGACAAATTCGTTCATATGTGACCCAATTACTTCCTGAGAACAATGGATCAAAGCAATTGTCTCAGCTCTCTTTTGATGTGGTAAGAGAGGGGGAAGAAGCTTGTTCTGGGGGCAGAAGCTGGAGGTGGTATGGGGCCAACAGAAGCGTAGACCTGAGATGGTTTTTCATGAAAATAATGACCTATAAATGCCTCCCCTGTGTGTTTATGTACCTGAAAGTTGACCTCTGCAGATACTATTTTTAGAGTCTTTCACTTGGAACAAGTTGTGCCCACTGGCATTTGTACGTGTCGATGATGTACTCCCTTGTTGCCTCCATCTGCCTGTCTCTGACCTGGACACTGTGATTTCTGTTCATCAGCATTTCAGGCTGTGCTGGTGGTTGCCTTGTGAGACATTCTCAGTAAGCATTTTCATTATTAACAGAAACGACTTTTTCCAGTTTTTCTTCTGGTGTTTTGTTTCATCTTCACAATAAATATGCAAAATACTTAGAATTAATGTCATTGTGAGATATAAGCTAAAGAATCTACCCTGTGTTATTCTCCAGGCTATTGGTTAAAATAACCCATCTACCACAAAGTAAACCCTTGTTTGTGTTTTTCAGTGCTTTTGATTCTTATGCATTGAACATCTGGCTTTATAATAATACTTCATTATTTTAATTAATCTAGTCATTACTTAATGGACAATTTCATGAAATTCCATCTTTGCAACTTCATAAAACAAACTAATCACATTTTACTAAGATTAAAATGTGTATTTATATTTGTTCCATTTTATTGGTGTGAAGTATTTAAACTCAGTAGCCACTTAGCATAGTCTTTAAAAACACCTTCAAACATAATTACTTTGAATTGTCCATTTTACTCTAAATTTGTTTTCCAAGTTTTAAAACATGGGCCAACAAATCTTCAGAACTATTAGAAGGCTAGCTAACTTCCTTTAAAGCTTCTCTCTTGTAACAATGTTATTTAAACTTCTGCCAGTAAGGTTAGTTTTAAATACATGTTAAAGATTAAAAGGACAAATATGGATCAATTTTTATCAAAACTCATCTGCATGTATTATTAAAGGACAATGAACAAGCAAAGTTGCTCTTTATTTCTTTTTCTTTGCAATCCAATTTCTTTATTCCTTTGAATAAATTCCAGGGGCAGCATTGAAGTAGGTCTTAAGGACCAGAATTTATCCTTGCAAACTGGTTTCCTTCTCTTTTCCAATTCTCAAGACAGTGTGAGGAACAACCTTACACACCACTCCTCTGTTCTTTCATCTGAGTCTACACAGACTGTTGTAAATGCCCACTGCTAGACACTTAGATATGCTCACAACCCACCATTTTCCAATGGATGAGACTTCAGCAAAGAGGCAAAGATGCTTTCTATGAATCTGAGCCCCAGTGTTCATGAAAATTGCATGTTCTCTGCTGTGAAATGTGTTACATCACCAACTCTGGAGTTGGGACATGGAAGTTCCACCTTACATGCATGGATCCCACCTTATCCTTTCCTGTTCCTTTCAATTTTCATTGTTCTCACTTCAATAGTATTGACACATCATAGTTAAAAATGACTTAAGTGCCTCACAGTTCTGGAGAAGTGCTTCACTATTGGGTCACCATAGAACTGTGGTATTCAGAACCCAGGAAATGTCCACTCTAGAATTTTCATTACAGATTATCTCCGTTAAGAATGGAAATATTGCTAGAGAGAGAATCTAGTTGATATAGCTCTTACGGGTGGGCTTATGACACTTGTGTCTTCAGTAAAATATTTCATGAACATTACAGAATTTCAAAGTGTAGGGGAGGATTCTGAACTGCACAGAAGAGTGACTTTTTCTCTCTAGTTGGCTCAGCATATGAGCAACAGAAACAATAGCTTGCACTGATTAAGTTAGCTGAGGAACATTTCTATAGAGTTGACAGGAGGTTTTAAGATTTGTATGGACTAAATGCTTGTATTCCTCCAAATGACTATGATAAGGTCTATTCCCCCAAATTTTGGTATGGTGGTATTTTGAAATGAACATATTATGAAGGTAGAGCCCTCATGAGTGTCTCTGTCCTTCCTGAGCTGGTTCTTCTCCTGTCCCTTCACTAAGTGAGAACACAAGAATGCATCAAGAAGGCATCAGGCCCTCGCTGGATCCCAGGTCTTCCATCACCAGGATCTCAAACTTCTGAGGCTTCAGAATTGTGGAAAGAGGACATTTGCTGTTTAATACGATCAAAGCATGGCAATTTGTTATAGCAGCCTTAGCTGGCTTGGACAAAGTGAAAATGATTCTATAATAATTAAAAAAAAAAAAAAAAACAGAAGTAGCAGAACTAAAATAATGTAGCCTCCCCACATATGGAAACAATACAACTTGACAAAGATCTTAAAGTCCAGTACAAAGACCCAGAGAATGAAACTTTTAAGGGTCTTTGAGACTGCAAACTAAAACTTAGTTCATAGTAAATGTCCACATTTCAGATTTCCCTAAAAATATTGTTATTATAAGAAAAAGTATGGGTTTGGGTTATTTCTTGTGGTGATATTCTATTTGTGCTGAAATGTGGTGGTATTTTATTTGTATGTTAATAAAGTTTGCCTGGAGATCAGAGGACATAGCCAGCCATACACAAAATCAGACAGTGGTAGCACACTCTCTTAACATGTTCACATGGCAAGCAGAGTCTCTGTGTGTTCAAGGACACACTAGGGAACAGCCAAGTGTGGTGATACACATCTTTAATCCCAGTACCAACCATCGAGACCTAGAGGCCTGTACAGACAGGCAGTGACAAAAAAGAGAGGTAGCTGGGCTAAGAGTCAATGAGAGGGCAGAACAGCAAGACAATAAAGGCGCAGGTTAGACAGGAAGTAGCTCTCTTGGGAACTTATGGCAGCATGGTGAGCTAAGGTCAGCTGATCTCTGATCTCTATGGCTTTCACCTCTGTATTTGGCTCTGTGTTTCTTACTTAATAAGACTGTTTAGAAATTCATCTACAGTTGGCACCCACGTGGCAAGAATTCATTAAAAAACCATTGATGGCCTTACAGTCCAGGGGTTACAGGCCCTGGCTAGGCCAGAGATACAAGCAATCTGGCTACAGTCAGCTGGAGCAATTTGTGGCCAGATCTCTAGCTCTCGTGGCCAGAGCTGCAAGAGGCCAGAACTGCAAGCAGCTAGACTGCTTGTGGGTTTACAGACCCTTGGCTCAGGCCCGAAGTGGCTCAAGCCAGAGCATGTGGCTGGACTTTAGCTTTCAGCTTTTTTTATTTCTTCTCCTGGCAGGTAGTAGGTTCTCTCTCTGTGTCTCTCTGTCTCTGTCTCTCTGTATCTCTCTCTCTCTCTCTCTCTCTCTCTCTCTTCTCTCTGTCTCTGTCTCTCTCTCTGTCTTTCTCTCTCTCTCTCTGGATTCCCATCTCAGACTGTAACCACACTAGGCAGCTTTATAGAAATGGGTTAATCTAAGATATAAGAGCTAGCTAGCAAGAGGCCTGCCATAGACCATACAGTTCGTAAGTAATATAAGCCTCTGTGTGTTGAATTGGGTTCGAGCAGCTGCAGAACATGGAGGTACACAGGAAAACTTCCAGCTACAAACCTGAGACTTCAGAATTACTAGTACCTAGCTACTGTTGTGTTTTAATTCCCTAAACTTTTGAACTGGAGTTTCTATTGCTGCTCTTAGCACTGTCTCCCTACTGCAGGATGGTAGACAAACAGCTCACAGCTGCTCAGACACAGAGGCCCCATGATGAAGAAACCAAAAGGCCTCATCTATGCCTGGACCTAATTCAGATGATGACCACCTGTAACTTATCCTGATTGTCCTGTTGTCGTGGAAAGTAATAACTATGGGGCTGTAAAGAATGCCGTAGCTCTTGGGCATGCCTCTCTTGAAGTATAGGGTATGTTTTTTGTCTCTATCCATCTTCTCTGCTATAACTAAACGTGTGAAGCTGGGTGAATTGGAAAGTTTTTCCATTAGCTCTCAGTCATAGAGGTTCAAAAGCACAGTATCAGCTATGCGATCCACTCAGGTGCTCTGGTGGGGTGCTTGTGACAGACAGCATCACAATTGCAGGACAATTTGAGTTCTTAGTGGGTGATATGGATAGAAGGGATTCGGAGGAATTCTATTGTCCATTCTAAAGGTCATTATCTGAGAACCTGATCCTCCAGTCACAGAATGGTTGGACCACTCCTGAAAGAGACTTGATCTATCCAGGAGCAATACAGCCCCGTGAACTCCCTCTAGTCTCCACCTCTTCAAAGACTCTACCACCTGGGTACCAAGCCTTCTGTTCAAGAACCTTCAGGGAACAAATCACATGCAAAATGCAACATACCTCCTTCCTGTGAACCTTTCTCAGCTCTTTCACTGCTTTGGAAAACAGAATACAGTCACACCCTATCATGCCCTTCTCTGGTCCCATGCTTAAAGACTAGTATTTGTGCCTTATGTATTTGGAATCTTGAGTCTCTGTATTCGATTTCCAGTTACCTTCTTGTTGATTGTACTATAATGAAGACTCAGGAGCTACGTGGAAATGAACCCCAAACTTCCAAAAGTCCCTTCCAAAACAAGGCATGTGAATAAATCTATTTGAGACTTCATTAATCTGTCTCCCAGAAGGTCAGTACATGACCTCAATCAATACTACAGAGAGCAGAATCATGAGATTTAAGGAAATGTTTCTTTCTGGCCACAGAGTTTTGATATATTTGACTCCTCTAAAAGTAGCAAATGAAGTCACATTTTAATGGACCACAACCTAGATTCTGGAAGTTGATCTGGGAGCAATGACATCTTGATCGTTTTATTGGGGAAAAACAGAAGCACTTCTCTTTCTTCCTTCGAGAAGAAAGTCATTGGCTTCCCCCAGAGATCGTCTGGTGACCAGATAAATTTTGCCAGCACTACCCTTCCTGGCTAATAAGCCATCAGAACTTTGGAGGGAAACAACCGGAAATCATGTGGCTCTCAGACACTTGCTATACCCTCCTCCCAGGTTTTATGCATAAGAGGTGCTCTGTTTTGGCTCCATCTGTACTTTTTTTTCCCCACCTGCCCCTCTCTTCAGAAATCATGTAGAGAAGAGAGACATGAGGGCATTCATTTCAACTTCTTTTATATTTCTTCCAAGTCCAATTTTTGGAATTTTCATGCAATTAGATTGTGTGTGTGTGTGTGTGTGTGTGTGTGTGTGTGTGTGTGTGTGTGTGCCCTGCCTCACATTTACAAAGTGCATGAACAACAAAGATAATCCTTAGAGTTAATCTATTTTTAAAAAACTTACTTCTCATTTAATTTCAAACATGAAACATCCCATTTGTTCACAGACTATATATGCAAATTTATAAAGACACATTTAAAATCTAGTCTGAAAAGTTAGAGGGGATAATTTATGTCAAAGCTACTCTGAAGACTTGCTTGCTCTGCTTTTGATGCTTGAAAGTTCCTTGCAGAGCTGACCATATGTGTCTTCTTCCTGCCCATCAATACTCTGGTGATCACAAGCCTGGACTATTTTAACCCTCATCCAGTCTTCTCAGATCACATAAGATACAGAAAGGCTTCCGTGCCTCAAGAGATCATGAAATACAATCCATTTCTTCACATTTCATTAAAGGAATTTCGTTTCTCATTTTCAACCCAAAATCAAACAGTTTTTCCTAGAAGCTGTCACACACTGCATCCTGGCTTTCTCAAGCCCTCAAACTCTGAAGATCTAGATGGCATTAGATTTATCAGTACTTCCTAAAATTATTAATGAAGAATATTGTTTGTCTCTAGCTCTCATAACTGTTATGTGGTCAAAGCAGAGTTCTTGATCCCAAAGTAAACCAGGTTTATTTGGGGCTTTTACTCAAAAGGACAGCTACATAAAAACAAGAAGTTCCTTAGTCTGACCTCATATATTTTTCAGTCACAGTAAAGGAGAGCTCTGTATATCTTTGGATTGGTGAGATAACCACCAACCTCTCTTCTCAAGCTCCCTTCCTCATACTAAAGCTTCATCCTCACTGTATCTCTCAAGGCTATTGAAATTAGTCCTATTATGGCATTTCTGTTACTACCAGAGCCCGTGACATCATCCCTTATCTCACAGACTCCAGGAAATATGTAAGCCTTCTTCCTCAGGACCATACTTCACCCTTACATAATTTTTGAACTTCCTTGATTTGTTTTTGGAAATCACAGTTACTCAGAATCCTTTGTATCCTTAGCTAGTTTTCTTCCCTGTCTCTCTAACTGAAACCAGACTCTCTCCAGAGGACTATGAATGTTTGTTCTGCAGCCCTCTTAGGTGGTGGCTCTCATGTCTTTCACCTTCTTTGTACCCCTTAGCCAGAAGGAGGGTAGTTGCCTCTTTGCTCAATATCAATCTTTCTAGAACCTTCTTGTTCTTTCTGTCATTATGGTGTGTCACATGTAATGCCTTCTGTCTGCAACATTTACTGTGTGCTGTCATGTTTTAAACTTTGATAAAATGCAGAATAAAGCATGTAGTTCATAATGTTACTTCATAGTTTTATGGTTAAGAATTTAAGAAGTTCCCACATTTACAGATAACGTTGTGTTAGAAACTTTGTACAAATTGCTGCAAGTTTGGATCATATAATAATGTGCTTTTCAAAAAAATGAATGGATTCAGAAAGATGAGCTCCTTTAGCATATTGAGAAAATTATTTTAAAGTTGTTAACTTTCTAAAAGAAGTTCTGATGAGACCTGGGGAATTAAAAATAAACTGTGATTTTGTAATACTATAATTTTAAGATAAGAAACGAACATTTAGGAGTCAGTTACATGGACAACTCAAATCTTGTCTATGTATAATACATACTGAATCACATTTACCACCAAGTCATTTTGGGGAATGCTCGTGAATATGTGGAAAGGAAATTTTGATATTTTTAGGGTTGTTCTTTTGATCATTCTAGTTTTTGTTTTTGTTTTTTAATCTGAACGTAAATCGCAGAATATACTCATTGCAGAATACTAAAGATGTGAATTTCTTCTCATCGGTTTTACCTGAAATATGCTTTAGCCTTCCTTCTATTTGGCTCCATTTCTAATTCTATGGAATTCATAAAGTCACCCTTGCACCTGTCCATCTGCCTTTTACTATATATTGGGTTGATCCTAACCTTGGACTTCCTGCTGTCTTCTGCATATAAAAATAACGTGTGTCCTGAAGACAGTGATGAATGTGATCTTCCTTACATTCCTTAACTAATTTCTAAAATCTTTTCTTCTCCAAAATGTCACAGTGATCTCTGCTCCTTTTGTAAACATTGTAATAATATCACTCAGATCACTCAACTAAATCTCTGTATCAACGAAATTCCACAGATGAAGAGTGGGAGGTAAATATGTACACTGTGTTGCTGACCCATCTTTTCTTGAATGGAAATGTCATGTCAAGAGATCTTGTTGAGTTCACATGCCCCTTCATTGTCTAGAAACTCACCACTGTTTGGGTCCTGCAGACTTACCACCTGGGCTTTTAACATTCAAAGCAGATAATGCAGATGGCTCTGGAGAACCCCCAAGTCTACACCAAGATTAGAGTTGCCCTGATCCCATCCCTGATGCTAGCACTCACTGGGTGTTTTGTTCAGAAATGGTAAGCTGCCACCACTGTTTTGACAGCAGTTACTGGCTGCTATCCCACTTTCAGGATGAGAATTTTAATGGTAGACTCTCTCATCATGCAAAGACCCATGTACTAAAGACTTGGTCCCTAGTTTGGAGTACTGAGTGTAAATGTTAAGAGATATCCTTAGTGAGGAATCATCTTCCAGTTGTTAATAGCTAATCATTCAAGACTTTACTCAGGAAAATTCCTTGAGATTCTAATATCTCATCATAGGCCTAAAAGCATGTTGTGAAACCTGTGAAACTATGAACCAAAATGAGGCTCTTCTCTGGGTAAATTGACAATCCCAGGCACATGTTACATGTTATGAAAAGTAGAGCAATACATGAGTGGTCTCTAAGTCACTGTAGAGAGAGTTGAATATAAAATGCAAATGTTTGCATGACAAACTTGTATATAGGAAGTACAGGAATGGGTACCAGTCTTTCCCTTTGATAAAAATTTTAGCATTCAGAAGTAGCAAAGGCCTGAGGTAGCTCATGTCTTTATTCAGCAGAGCTGATGGCTTCTCTCTCTCTCTCTCTTTAAATTTTCATTCTGGCAATCTCTAGATCATTTTTTCCCACATTCTGTCAACTATCAATTGTCTTCTGAGCCAAGTAAAGTAAATTGCTTATTTTGTTAACATATAGGAAATCATTAAACATAATTCATTCATGATGTATAAAATGGAAATCAAAATAATGTGGCAGGAGGAAATACCATGTAAAAGATTGACTTTAAATTCAAATTCCTTCAATAAATTTCTACCTACCTCTGAAATTTCCTGCCATTTTTGCCATCTTTCCTAGGAAAAATATCCACTTAAATATACGCTAGGGATTATTGAGTGAAACAGAAGGAGTAAGCATCTCCTAAGACTCACCTGTCGCAATGATTTCCCCTCATGGCAGCCCACTCACTGCAAGAAAATGTATGTGTCCTGTCACTGAACATTCAGAGGGAGATCTGGAAACTTTGAATCAGTAGATTAAATATTGATTTTACCACTCCTCTTAAAATTATGTATATTAATACTTAATATTAATAACATGTCATGTATGAGAAAATAAACAGTTTGATGTCAAGATCATAGGCATTTGGTCGACCTATTTTCACTCTGACTTTGTGTAGAAATCACCATGTATTAGCTGTTCTAAGTATACTACATAAAGATCCTTTAACATTATTTTTTCAAAAGTATATGAAATCTTTATCAAATCTCTATTAAATAAAGATAAATAAAACCTCAAAGACCAATGAAATTTATACTATTTTGTATTCAAAGTGGGGAACAATTATGTACTTTAATAATAAAGCAATTAAAATTATCCTGTACACCTTGTAAATGCTTGGTAAGTATGGCTTCTCCTCTGGGCCACAAGATAATTTGTAAATGCAACATTTATTTTGAGTACTGTTTGCAATCATAAAAGGATGCATCGAAATAGACCAACAGTCTCTCAATATAAACACTTAAAAGGGAAGATGTGTTACTGGAGAGTGAGGAAGCATATACCAGCACAGTTAATACCCTCAGATATTAACACACGGATGCACTGTTGCTGGGCTCAATTTTCAATAACTCTCTGCCTTTGTTTATCCACTGAACCAGATAATGAATCAAATTCTCGAATTCAGGTTACCAGAACAAGGATGAATTGATGTTTTTCACACTGTAGAAAATTTAATTAGAAGGGAAATGTACCTCATTCCCTGTAATTATTCATCCATTATCTCACTACTATATTAAGTCTGAGATGGATAAATTGCTTCAATGTGATTGAAAACTCACCTTAGCAAATCTCAGATGAACATCTTTATATCCTAGAGCACATGATGGAAAAGGAACATGATCACACCATCCAAACATCCAACCGACGACTCGACTTCACTTTCAATTTCTGTCTACAAGGACAAGGTGAATGTTTTGACTATTTGACCTATTTTGCTACCATGACTACCCTAAAATGTCTTGAATGTCTTAGTCTAAATAGTAGGAAAGGAAAGTGGGAAAAAGAGAGAGGAAGGGACAGAAGAAAAGGAGGAAGGAAAGAAGGAAGGAAGTAGGAAGGGAGGGAAGGAGGGAGGGGGGAGGGAAGGAAGGAATTGAAAGCTAACATCTTAAGTTTTACTAGATAAAGCTGTGCAGGAAAATCCAGAAAGAGCCACTAGATGGCAGTGGTTAGCAGAAACACCATTAAAGACCACAGAACTTCATAGAAATTAATAGGACACTGTGGAAGAGAACAAAGAGCAGAAGAATAGAAAGAAGAGCAAGACAAACAAACAAACAACAACAACAAAAAACACTGACCAGTTCGGCTGTATTTAACCTTAGGCATCTGTCAGAGTAATATTGAAGTCAGCTAAGAAACAAAAGCACTGCTGTGAGCGGTGTGTGTGTGAGTGTGTGTGTGTGTGTGTGTGTGTGTGTGTGTGTGTGTGTGAGAGAGAGAGAGAGAGAGAGAGAGAGAGAGAGAGAGAGAGAGAGAGAGAGAGAGAGACAGAAACAGAGACAGAGACAGAGACAGAGAGACAGAGACACAGAGACAGAGAGACAGAGAGAGAGAAGCAAGCACTGGTTTCAATGATTGTACAAGCAGTTTTGTGATAATGCTGATGTATTATTTGTACTAATTTAATGGAAGGAAATTTTAAAAATAAAGATGACCATGGAAGCAACTATGTTAATCATTCCTAGACTTTCTGAGGAGGCACTGAAATAGTCATAGTACACAGATTTAGGATTCTGGACCACAGAATCTTATATCTTAAGTGGTGGAAAAAGTTTGGCTGTCACAGAAGAGTGTAGACTAATCACATGCTCATGCGTGCGCGCATGTGTGTGTGTGTGTGTGTGTACACGCATGCACGTGCACATGCGCACGCGTGTGCACACACACACAAACACTTCAGTTATCAAGAGACATATTAAAATGGGGCTTTGAAGGGATTACAAATTCACAACAACAAACAAAACAGGCCAACAGGCACCTGTTTCAAAACTAGCTTAAACCCCACATATGGTAAATAGATAAAGGTTCATTTAAGAAAAGTAAGGATATACTCTTTTCATAAAAAGTTGGACAATAACTCTATCACTTAACAATCAACATCTTTTAAATTTAAAAATCTCCTAAAATAAGAGTAAACCAGCCAGGCAGTGGTCCCGCATCCTTCTAAGGAAACTCTGTGTTCTTCCCTGCTTCTGTTGAGTTTTTTTCCAGAGAACTTCCTTGTGGCACACACCCTCACATGTAACATCCTCCTACTTGGTTCTTGGAAGGAGATAGGTCTCTGCATGTTATCTAACCTATTCTCTCTCTTTACATTATGCTGTGGGATGGTCTGTATGTCAAATGTGTTGCTCTGATTAGTTAAAATAAATAAAGTACTGATTGGCCAGTAGCCAGGCAGGAAGGATAAGGTAGGTGGAACAAGGAAGAGGAGAAGGCTGGGAACAGGAAGGCTGAGGGGAGAGACACTGCCAGCCACGGCCATGACAAGATGTTATGAACTGGTAAGCCACGAGCCAGGTGGCAAAGTATAGATTAATAGAAATGGGCTAAATATAAGAGTAAGAGCTAGACAATGGTAGACCTGAGCTAATGGCCAAGCAGTTTAAATAATATAAGTGTCTGTATGATTATTTTATATGTGGGTTATGGGACCGCAGGGGCTTGGTGGCACCTGGAGAGAAGCTCTCCAACTACAACATTATATCTAGTTAAGTCTTGTAATGCCGAAACACTATGTATCTTCAGTTTGTGATACTTCTTACTTTGTCTTCTGTTTTTTCTTCTTGATAAATCTGTTTATCCAAACCATAATTAATCCATCAAGGTATCCTGAAATTTTCTGCAGTCCCAGTTACATGAACTCTTTCCATACTAGCTTAAACCCCAAGCATAGTAAATAGATGTCTGTGCATTTAAGAAAAGTAAGGATATACTTTTTTTTCATAGAAAGTTGAGCAATAATTCTATCACCTGTTAACAATCCATGCCCTTTAAATTTAAAATATTAATTTTCTTGGAATTAAGTCTTTGTATATTTTTTAAGATACAAAGAGGCCAATTCTGAGCTTTAAGTAACATCATTATGTGTTTCTTTTCTATTCTTACACAGGTGTAAAGATTCTTTACCTCAGGATCATTGACACTGTGAGTCAGAAAACTGTAGGACTGTCCTGTGCTTTCTAGAACACTTAGCGGTTCTCCAGTCTCTCCCATTACATGCTAGTAGCAGGGGCTCAAAATGGTGTGTTTAGATACTGCCAAGTGTCCCCTTGCGGAAGAGTCAAAAACACCTCTTACTGCAACACTACAAAGTATAAACAACCTCAGTCATCACATTTTGTTGTTGTACTTAGTACAAGTCCCCTTATACTAATCCCCTTTATTGATTTTGTTCTGAGGCTCATCCTTTTAGCCCAATAAATTTTTTAATCTCAGTCATTACTCACAATGTAATTGGAACCTATATGTAACAAAATATTTTGAAGTAAAGCATGTTATTTCTTATTTTCTTATTAGAAACTTATAGTAACAATAAGGGGGAAACGAAAATGGAAACTTCAAATGCTGTAATGAAACACATTACCTCTTGTTATTACTTTAAAGGCAGATGGAGATGGGTGTAATGCAACATGCTTATAATGCTAGAATTCATGAAGTTGAGGGAGGAGGATTGCTATGAATTTGAGGCCAGCCTGGACTACATATTAAATTCCTGAGAAGCCCAGGTTTTAAAGCAATATCTTAAATAGAAAAGTTTTGAGGAAGGCACCTGGGAGAACATGAGTGGAAATGCTGTCTGTTTTTCTTAAGCCAATTTAAATACCCAAGATCCTTCCTGGAGCAGATCCAAGACATTTGGCTGGTCATAAGAATGCTACTGTTGCTGGGCGGCCGTGGTGCACATCTTTAATCCCAGTATTCTGGGAGGCAGAGCCAGGTGGATCTCTGTGAGTTTGAGGCCAGCTTGGTCTGCAGAGTGAGATCCAGGACAGGCACTAAAACTACACAGAGAAACCCTGTCTCGGAAAAAAAAAATGCTACTGTTTGTGGTATTTCTGAGTAGTGTAGGAACACCTCTAATGGGGGTCTCTTGCATAGGGAATGAGATAATAAATAGCTTCCAAATGACATGGAAAACTTCCTTCAAATTCACGAAGTTTCTCCCAAAGTCTGGAAATCACTTTCTTATTTTAAGCTCACTTTCTGTTTATTCTATTCTATTTATTCATTCAGTATATTGCCCCGGATAAAACTTTTTAAGTTCAAGTACTAATGAGGAGATAAGAGGTGGCTAATGTGTGGTTATACAAGCATTGGCCATGTTGACAATAATAAATATGCCCTGCAAAGAACAAAAAGATCTAATTTTGAATACACAAGTTAACATATACTTGCATGCATTGTTCAGAATCAAAGTCAAGATGTATAATAACTTTAGATTTTGATGGAGTAAATTTGCACATTGTCACTTTTAAGGCAAATTCTAAGATGATAGAAGCAATTTATAGCCTCCAAACAAACCAAAGGGATCTGAAGAGTTAGACACCAAAAGATTTTAAGTCAATCTAAAAAAAGGAAAGGAAGAGGAAAGAAAACCACACAGAACACAGATATTTAAAAGTGTAAAATAAGATATATCCACAGGCAAGTACATCAGTAGTAACATGAAATATATATATTCCAGACTGTCTTAAGGTTTGCTGCATATTTTTAAAGTCCCTTTTATATAGGATAGTTACAGTATATCAACTAAAAAATTAATGGAATACTGGAAACAAGTAGAAAAGGAAAATTAATATTCTGGGACTGTAAACCAACTAAACACACACACACACACACACACACACACACACACACACACACAAAACCTAACTTTCTTAAAATCAGGAAATAAATACTTCAATGCAAACACTCTCTCATGTGAAGGAGAACTTCAAAATAACCAAAGACTCACTCCACTAGTTCAAGAAAACTGTTGTTGAAGACACAAAGAGAAACAGGCAAATTCACAATCATACTCAAGCATTTTATATATCTTTCCACTTAATAGAAAGAACAAAGAGTTAAACAATACAATATTTTGATGAACTGAACTATATAAATACCTACTTCTACTATTTATATGTATTTACATGCATTCACATATCACCACGCACTTAAAAAAGGACACAATACTTATAAAATTCATCTGATATAGGTTGTAAAGCTAGTCATTAAAATTATAAATAAAGGTAATATATTCATATATATAAAACACAAAACTCAGGAAGCTTCACACCAATTGTTTTGATAGCTCTTTACTGTAACAACAGCCATACATTTTCTTTTATAATCTCCATGGCTGTGTTTGCATTGCAATGGCAGAGTTCAAAGGTTTTGTAAGAAACCTCATAGAACAACCATAGGATTTCCTGATCTTGGCTTCTAAAGGAGCACCATGTTCACTGGGAATACAATAACATAGTTCCATTAAAACCAGAACTCTAAACCCACTGGCCTTTTGGAGCTTGCCAGTGAGTTAACAGGTATAAAAGAAGGTGAATGTTCTGGCTGGACAGCTAATTCCACATGGATAAAAGGATAACAACCATGCAAGAGACTTTCCTTCTAAGATGGGGTCTAGATACAGGAAGCAGTCTTGAGACTCTCAAATATCCTAGGCTAGTGAGTGAGCTGTTATTTAATGTTTCCAGTAGATGGAGCCAAGGTAATGTAAGTCCTTGACAGAGACTCTACCAGGCTGCAGCAATAGGAAAATCTGTTCCTATGACCTGCCACTCTTGGCCTTAGAAAAGTATGTCTGTATTTCCTATTGCCAGTGCTGTGTGAACAAACCCACCTATGTACCAAATCTATAAATAATTACTGGTTCTGTTTCTGTTGTTGCAAGTCTCAAGTTCTAATTATTATAGGTTTCACAGACCTTTAACTGATTTGGGTTATAAATAAACGTTGTGAACATAATTTCATAATAATATTAACCACAAGTCATACTTTTAAATCAAGTCACATTTGCAAAGTGTGCTCTGTATTAATCTTTGCTAAGCATACTCTTTAGCCCTAGAATTAGCCTTTAATCCGGAACAAGAGCACTTGCTTGATCTACTGGGAGTTTTCCCTCATGAAATGCATGTCTTTGGTGCTGTGAAGTCTCAGTTAAAATATACAAGGCTTTAGATAATTAAAAATGCTTGTTAAACAAAATTAATGAGAGGTTCATTTAAAAGCATTAAACTGCATCCAGCACAATAGTTGAGATCATAGATGCTGTATATAAAAGCCCCAGTGCAAACTCTTGATCCATGTGCTCAGCAACAATGTTTTCAGGCTTTCCTCAGTGTGAATATAGAAACAAAAGGACAACTTTGGAGAGTAGGTTCTCGCTTTCCATTTCATTTGATACCAGGCTCTTATTTACCTGGGGCTTTCTGCAAACTTCAGGCCAGCTGGCCCTTAAACTTCCTGCTGATTCTCCTGTCTGTGCCTCCCATTTCCCTGGAGGAGTGCTGGAATTAGATATTGGCACTGTATCGACTTTCCACATGGGATTCAAGAACTGGATTCACATAGTCAAGCTTGCATGGTGATTGCTTTCACCTGCTGAGCCTTCACCCTGTGTTCAGCACGTGTTCTTCTACGAAGACTACTATACCTGTGCTACATTGAGGTCACCTGAAAAAAAAAAAAAAAAAAAAAAAAAAACCTTTGCAATTTGACTTTAGTTACATTGGAAAGGTCAGAGTTCCTCTTAAATCAACAATGACATGCAGCATAATCTCATGTTGTAAACTTATCTTCCTACTAAACAATGTAATTAAAATATTGGTAAAAATAAATCTGCAAGACTATGAAATAATACTATAAAACAAGGATACAAAATATGTGAAAATTATAGCATACCAAAGAATAAAGCATATTTCAGTAAGATAATTTTTAAAGTATTAAAAGTATTATTATAGTGGCCAAACATATATCAATGAAAATGATATGAAATTCAAATACATCTAATTAATAATAACTTGGAATATAAAGAAGTACAAATCAGCTGGGTGGTGGTGGCTCATGCCTTTAATCCCAGCACTTGGGAGGCAGAGGCAGGCGGATTTCAGTGAGTTCGAGGCCAGCCTGGGCTACCAAGTATGTTCCAGGAAAGGTGCAAAGCTACACAGAGAAACCCTGTCTTGAAAAACCAAAAAAAAAAAAAAAAGTACAATACAAATCACTAAATATTGGTGAGAGGGATAATAATTATCTGTTAAACAATTTGGGAAAGAATAGATGTACATATCTCAATATAATAAAAGCTGAATTTCAGATAGATTAAAGAATGATATGAAAATTATTCTGGAAAGTTTGATAGTATCATTGGCATGGTGTGATTGGTGATGGGTACAGTGTCCTACATCTTGGCTTGTAAACAACAGGATGTTGTCTGAAACCCTGGGCAGTATCTTGAGTATATATCACACCTCAAAGCCAGCTTCCACAGTGACACATTTCCTCCAACAAGGCCACATCTCCCATTAGTGCCACTTCCTTCGGGAGCCATTTTCTTTTAGATCACCGCAGCCATCTACTGCCGGACACGGGACCTACCTAGTATTTGTGGCAGTATACCTAGTAAGACTCCATTGGAGAGAACTGGGTTTCCTTTTGCAAGTTGATGTCATTTGGAGATGGGCTGGGAGATGATGTCCACTTCCCTTTCTCAGTGCTGAGACCCCATCAGGCTCAAACCCGTGCAGGCTCTGTGTATCTGCTACAGTATCTATGAGTTCATATTACCTTCCAGCTGTGTCTGTTTCCCTTGTGTCACTCATTTCCTCTGGCTCTTACAGTCTTACAGCCTCCTTGCCCACATAGTTCTCTGAGCCCTGAGGTGAGGATTTGATGAAGATATGCCATTTAGGACTGAATATTCCAAAATCTGTCACTCTATATATTGTCCATCTGTGGGGTTCTGTGTTAGTGGGGATCTTAACCAACAAAGCATGGCTTCTATCTTACGGAGAGGGCTTAAATCTAAAATTAGAGAGTGGTTGTTTACTTCCACAACTTTTGTACCACTATTGCACCAACATATCTTTTGGGAAGGTCATTATTTCTAGATTGAAATTTTTTTTTCCTGGATTGGTATTTAGCTTTCTCCACTGGTAGCAAGGAAAGTACCTTCCCATACCATGAAAACAAGTCAGTAGGGGGTGAAGGCTCTAATTAGACACTAGTTTGACTTCTCTGTGTTCAATGAAATATATAAATAGTATCTTCAGGAACAAGGCCTTACCATCAGTTTGTGGAAAGCAAGCAGTAGCCTTGGCAATAGCCAAAAGTTTGGGAGTTTCTAAGGAGTCCCATTGGCCAATGACTCGTCTAGATGTAACTCATTCCTGGCTCTGGATATTTCACTTGGTGTCAAAAGATGTCTAGTTGGGGGCATATCCCCCCCCCTGTTATTTGGTGACTCTATTTATAGTTCTTTCATATATATATATATATATATATATATATATATATATATATATATATATATTGTATAGAAGCTTCTACAGTAGGTTTACATATGGCTCCTAAAGCAGCCTTCAATATCAGTTGTTTCTCCCCATATTCCCTCCTTTTCCCTTCCATGCCCCTCCCTGTTTAATTGTCCTGCCCTAGTCTCCTCCTTGTCTCTATTACTACATATTCTATTTCCCATTGTTTGTGAGATACTTCTGCTCCCCCTAGTCCCTTACTCTATACTTAATCTCTGTAGTTATATGGATTGTAACATACCCATTGAAGCCTTAAAGCTCACATCTGAATATAAGAGAAAACGTGCAATAATTGTTTTTCTCACTCTGGAATTAGGACTTCCCTTCCTCCATAATTACCCTTCCTGGTCACGTTAGCCATCCCACCATCACAATTATCCAGCCAGCGTGGAGAATAACAGAATTCAGTGAAATAATAAATGAACACATCCTGGGGACAATTAAGCTTGCACACTTTTGGATAATTTTGCTAAAGATATCCTGAATTACTATTTAAACTGCCTGAACTAGTATCATTTGGTGATGTATTTCAAAGTAATAAAAGAAAACAAGTAATATTTTCTTCACATAGATTCTCAATTTAAAAAGTTAGAAATAATAAAATGTAGAAGAATCAGTGTTATACCTTTAAACAAAGCCACATTAATAAAATACAGAGATAGTTATTTTAAAATAACAATTGTGTAGATACATATCAAAAGCAAGTCACATGAAAATTTTCAAAGCTCAAAATATGCTCTTGGAAAATCATAATGAAATTTAAAAACAGAGCTCATAGAGAGAACTAGATAATTGGAAATCATAGGATGCCCACCATAGATGCAGCTAGGGATGGAATTTAGATAATTTTTTCTTTTCTTTAAAAAGTAAATTATAAGTGTTCAATTAATAAAACTAGGGCCTAATGTAGTCACGTGATTTTCATAATCTATCCATGTTTATGATTATTTCACATTTAAAATTATAACTATTTGATTACTTAAATTCAAAATAATATGATCTTCAATTTATTATTTCAGAAAAAGAATTTCAAGGAATTAAGTAATGTTTTCAAATTTTTCTTCCTTTTGTCCACGTTTATAAAGAATTTTTTCTTTTATAATTCTTAAATTAACTTCCAATTAATAATCATTATAAGAAGAAACAAATCTATGTTTTAATAGGACTCTATTTCAATTAAAGTTAAATAGTCTTATTGGTAGTCTTTGAGGAATCTGAAACTTCTCTGATTCCATTCAGTTCATTAATGAATCATTTTGCAAATCAAATTAACAAACTCTTTCCTCGATTGTTCATTCTCTCCTCACAAATTCATCTTGGTTAATGCTAACAGGAAGATACGGACTAAATCCTTATGTCATAACCACCATCACTTCTTTAATATATAAAGATTGATGGCAATTTAGAGTGAGAATATTGGCCAAGGAACTAGTCAGGCTCACATGTACCCTATGGTCATTTCAGATTCAGCTCCAACCATGGCTGGCTGTGGTTTATTCATCACAATAACCTTCCCACTGAACCTCCACCAGCTAATCTGGAAGGTGGTGCCTATCTTGATAGATTATTTTCTAATACTGAGTCATGCTTTATAGCATTCTTACTTTAGCTTACTTTCTAACTTCCTGCAAGTGCTTTTCCTTCATGGCCAGTGTATAAGGACAGGAATGAATGGCTACATTTCTGGTACCCAGAAGAAAACCAGACATTCAGATGCCAAATAGTAGTTGTTAAATGCATCAGAGAACTTATCCTGAAAACTGCAGTATAGACATGAATAAATTCTTTGCAAAATACTTGGAAATTTATGTTTTGCTACTTTGAGTCACAACAAAAACAATTTCAAACCATGTTGCCCCTTTTTATGATTTGCAAATGTATAGTCATCTGAGATAAAAAATTGGCACCATGAAGAAACAAACACAAATAATTCACAGTTAAGGAAACTGGATGTGCTCACTTGCCTTTCTTTTTAAATTGGAAATAGCAATGAAGTGTTTCTTGACTGAGCCCCCTCCTCTGTGGCCAGGAAGGTTGGGCAAACCCTTAAGAACCCTTGGTCTTTTCTATTCTTTTGCTTGAAAGTTTCTCTTGGCCAACCTTTCACTTTTGTGAGACTGCAAAAAGTTGTGTGAGTTTCTGGCTTCTGCACACATCTACTAATCCTCTAACTTCACTTCACTATAAGATCCCATAGTAGAAAGAATGGAAGGAGGCATAAAGACCTGACAAGAGTACCCATATAGCCTGATCCTGATGCCTGGTCTGCACAAGGAGAAACTTACACATACTGAGGAGAAATAAGCAAATGAGTTCTCATTTTAAAGACATTTGATTTTTTCTATGGAAAACAGCAGCTGAACTTTGCTGAGTGGGAAAGTTCTAAAGATATTCAACCAGGCTTCCTACTGAGAAAAATGTGATAATCATGTTCAACAGAAAACAAAGCTGCCCATCCCAGTTGCAGACCTGCACTAAGATTTCCCACAAGACCTATGTTTGCTCATCACAGAAAGACAAGTTCACTTTTGTGGTTGGTTATTTTTTTCTCATTTTGGGGGCCCGCCACCCTGCTCTCAAATAAATGTATACAGTCTTATTGTTATTTATAAATGCCCAGTCTTAGTTTGACTTGTTCCTTCTGTGAAGCAGGAACACTGAAGGACTATCCCACCTTGTTTTGGCATGGTTCAACAGTCACTTTCCTGTGTGTCCTGCATGTCCAGTTTTCCCAGGAGCCATCCCCAGTGGTCAATGGATCCTGCAGAGGGTGCAAGGAGTCTGCAGAAGAAGGAAGTGAGCCAGGCCATGGTGGTTGGGAGAATCCTGCAGTCCGACTGACTAGCAGCCAGAGTGTTTCTTTATTTATACAGAATTTAGTTAGCATGGATACATTCATGATGTTCCAAAACATAGATCATATTGTTTTTGGTTTTGGACATGTGTTTCACTTCCTTTTGCTCATCTTTTAGTCATCATTAACAAACTGTAACAGAACAGAGTTATCATTTCCAATCATTTTCCCTCAGGTTTTGACATCATTAATAAACAGAGTTATCATTCTTACTCATGAACCCCAAAGCCCAGTTTTTGAGAATCTAGACGCATATAACATCCTGTTCTCAGACTGGTTGCTTTGGCTGCTACAAGGACACTAGACCAAAACAAAATTTTCAACCACCCTGGGCATTTTGCCATGTCTCAAGCAATGTATTATTAACTCTGAGTAGACACAGTGCCCAGGAAAAATTCTCAGGCTAAAGCTGCTGCAGTTATTATTCAAATTCTGGCATAATACAATCAATGTTCACATTTATATCCTTATAGAATCTGTCTATATGTCTAATCCTGGCATTCTGTTGTTCCTTGGACATATGACAGGATAGTGGCTCTATATGAGCTAACTTCTAACAGAGGGATGGTGGAGTTAAGGAGAAAAAGTATGATTCCATTAATAACACAATTTATTACCAAACAAAAGAATTCTCCGAGGCTAGGTCTTCATTGCTTAAAGAATAAGAATAACAAAAAAAAAAAAAATCTCAAAAGGAAGACATTAGCTACATGAGGTACATTAGTCACATACCTATTGATAAACTATTGTTGCTAGTTGGGTTGCACCCAGATCTATGTGAAAAGTCGCACCTAACTTGGGTAGAAGGTTTTAAAGGTGCACTTTATATGAGATGCTCTCAGGAGGAGATTGACATGACTTACAAAGCAGAGATCTTTGTTCATGAGTCCCCCAGGCTCTGGAAATTAGTTCCAGGGTCAGCAGGCCAGGTTTCAGGGACTAGTCATGTGACAGTCTTCAGAGAAGTGACTGACAGTGCAGCCTTGTCACAGTGCTCTGGGCAAGACAGCTGAGGGAACACACAGCCTGCCATGGCCCATGCTCTGACTGACTGTCAAACTGTTACGTCTGAAGTATAGTAGTTATGGCCAGTCACTCACACAGGGACACCTGCTATAGTGTGATGCCAAGTCCCTAGAGGAGAAGAATATACTCTCAAGGTCTTGTATAGTAGTGCATATACACTCTGTGTAGAAAGCAAACTACAAAAGCATTTGGAATCATTTAAAAGCTACAGACAGGCCAGACTGAAGCATCCTTTGTATACATTTTGGAAACATAAAATTATAGCAGATTTCTTTCTATGATGAACCAGTCTCTCAACAAAGTGAGTTAAATTAGAAATGATCCGTGTGGGGTAAAAATGAATTGGAAAACAAGGCATGGAAATAGGACAAAATGAAATTGTAAAGCCTCCTCCCCCCCACTGATGATAGGGTGTCATAAACTCAACAGTACACTCAAATTTTTATGTCAAGGTCAACAAGGAGCAAAAATAACATCTGTGTAATATACTGCCTTCTACTACAACAAAGCCCTCAGCCACCTTAATGATGGGAATGCACTTCCTTTCCAGGAAACCAGTCTCCTTTTTCACCAGCCTCAGAGATTCTGATCCTGTCCCATGAGCCTCTTCTCTGGAGGGCAGACTGACCTCACTGCAGTACTTGGACAAGATCTCAGAATTTCTAGAAAGAGTGATGAGTCCTGCCAAGTTGAATAATCAAATGATGTGACCTAAAATCTGCCCACCATTTCCTATGTCCATATAGCCTTCTGACCCACTGTACCATAATTTTCTGTGTGCTTAACAAGGGACGTGTGTGTTTCACAATCCAAGTGGAGGAAGAACCTGCTGAGTCAGAACATTGACTTTAGGGTAAAATTTTGCGTATGTCAGGTCTTTTTAAATTTCATATTTCCAATTTCCTCCACAACCTGAATATTTCAACCAGTTTTCTTTCAAGCCATGTTGAAAACTAAGTTTTATTGCCTTACAAAATTGCATCCCTCTGCTCTTCTCTCATCATTCACCCTTACAACGGAGACATTTAGACACTACAATGTTTGTTGTATCACATTTTTGTGGGAGTCCTAGAGATTTGTCTCTCAACCCTTGTGGCTAGGGCCTCCATCATTGAAAGCCCACAAACACTCATCAGATTTTCAAACTTGTGCTTAATTAACTTCAGGATTCCTACCTGCATGGGGCCATGTCAGCAGAAATACAGGACTGAACAAAACTCTCTGCTTCCAGTCCCAGAGTCAACCTTCCCCAAGGGGATTGCTTCCCAGCGGAGAAAGACAGATGTTGTGTTAAGAGACCTTTCTTTAGTCTTTCTCCTCTTCCTGGATTTCTTCTCTGTGGCACATGTCAGAAAGTTCTTCCTCCCATGTAATATAACCAAAATTGGCCCAGCAACCACTCCAAGCTGATGTCTTTCTCATGGAGAATTCAGGCCCTGGCCAGTTTGAAAATGTAGCGAGAGAGACTCTAAGTCAGGTGCTCATGTTGGTATGTGGGATTTCTAAAACTCCTGGGAGAAGTAGAACTAAGATCCTCTGACTTGAGCTGCTTCCTCCATTGCTTAAGGACTAATTTAATCAACAACGCCCTCTTTACAAAGGGTCACACAAGCCAGGTCTAAGGCAGGACTTGTGCTGTGTAACTGTTTCCTCTGAATTGTCACATTGCCTCCTGGAAAGCTGCAAGATTGACAAGGTCCTTCCTCAACATCCTATAAGCAACAACAGTTGCTGGAGACAGGAGACTTCCAGACTAGAAAAGTTACCTACAAGTGGTGCTGGGGCTGCCAGAGATGTAAACTACACTGGTTCACTAATCCAGACTAGGGTGGAGTCATTTAGTCAGTTAACATGAGGTGAATGGACATTTCATTTGTTCATGTACATCAGCAGATTCTCAAATTTTTCCATTGGTGATCTTGTTTTACTAGAAAACTTTCACATGATCCCAGGTATAAAAGAATGCAGATGTACAAAGCAAACATTTACTGATAATGCATGATAAATAAATCTACTTTTTGATATATATATATATATATATATAATTTTACTATTTATTAGAGATGGGAATGTTTCATAATAGTGAGATAATATGCTTATTTATTTTACACATAGAACTAAATCCAGACAACATTGTATACAGAAGGATTGTAGAGCATCTTGAACATTTTTCAAAGTTAATATTTTGACTTTAAAATCATCAGTGCTGAGAATGCCACTTCACTTAAATGTGTGCAAAATGGCAGAAGTATGTTGAGAGCCAACTCAGAAATTGTTACAAATTCCATCTTAATTCCTAGTCAAATTCAATGACTTTTTAATGGAACTTAGGTCCACAACTCTAATCACAGTTTATAAAACTAAATATTCCAACACAATCCAGTCCAATGGTATACTAAGTTGATACTTATGCCCTAATTAATAATAACAGGAAAATATTAAAAGTCTGTTTTACATTGTTAAAGCATTATGTTTCTATACTAACAGAAAACCTAGGGTATGGAGGAAAATAGCATACATATCAAAGTATTAAATCTGATACAAAGTATTTTAGACTGAGTGGTTGATGCTGCTTAGCTTCATGGCATGTGTAATGTAGAGTACACATGTTGTATGTTCAGAAACAAGGTTGTGGTGAAGGCACACAACACAATACTGGTGGTGAATGCTTCCAGGAGCAACTGAAATCCATTATGTGTTTGATTTTGGCCATTGCATTTATTAATTATCTTTCTGTTAGTATGATAAAACAATATGACCAAAAGTGACTTATGAAAGAAAAGATTAAAGTTGACTTACAATTTCAGAGAATTAAAATACATAATGGCTGGAGCATTGTGGCAGCAGGAAACTGGAGCAAGAAGCTCAGAAAGCAAACTAGAAAAGGGGTAAACTTTTACATCTCAAAGCCCACTCTTAGTGATATCCTTCCAGTTGGACCACCCTATAACTTCTCTAAACATGTCACCAGCCATGAAACAAATGTACAACTGCCTGAGTGTATAGAGGAACGTTTGTGATTCAAACCACCACATTGCATACTCAGAAAATGTTTACTGTTAGCTAATTTTCATGACTCCACTATTCTGATCATGGTTTCCATATATTCACTGGGGAAATGGTCGAAGTTGGAGCAAATTCTACAGCCAAGTTGTAATACATCTATAAATACTTTTTACCAGAGAAGAATTCATTGTTCTTACTGCTCTTCTCAGTGTTTCTGTGTCAGGAAAAGGGACTGGAATTCTAACATGCACTGAAATCCCCTCTCTGTAGAGTCAGTGTCCACACTCAAGCACCTCTATCACAACAAATCCTGGATCCTTTGATACTGTCTCCTCTCTCTTCACCACTCAGGGGTCTATGATCTACTTCATAGGTGAGCAGGACTGACTGACAAGAGTATGACTTGCACATAGGAACCTCAGAATCCAGACTGCTACCGTTCTATAACAGGAGATCTCTGCAAAATGCCCTGTGAGCAGGTCTGTGGCATTCCCACTCCTCCTACAAGAAGTCCACAGTCACAGCACTGAATGTCAACAAACCCTGGGAGGTTCCAGGGCCACCAGGCTGTGGTTCCCAACACTGTGCTGCTGATTGATGATTTTTCCAGGCCACCCTGCATGCAGTGACTGTGGCTTAGGGGAGTTTTCAGACCCCCAAATACTTTCCCAGACCTTCCTCACCCAGTTCAGGACCATGCTACTCCCCGAGTTCAACAGGGAATAGTGGAATTTCCTGGTCCTTCCTGCAGACCGATAATGCCATGGCCACATGGCAACATATAGATGAATAGAAATGGATTAATTTAAGATGAAAGAACTAGTTAGGAAGAAGCCTGAGCCATGGGCCATGCAGTTTGTAACTAATATAAGTCTCTAAGTGATTATTTTATAAGCAGCCCCAAGAGCTTGAATGGGAAAAGTTCATCCAGACCACAGGACTAGGAAGAGAAACTCCACCAACAAATTCACTCACAATTAGGAACAAATAACAGAGTATTTAGTAATGTTGTTAGGACACTGAGGTTTAAGGACTACTGACACTTAATTATGCTTTGCTCTAAGCCACATTGACCCTTTCTTTCATTTCCACAACAGGTGTCGTGTGCCATGACAGTAGTCAGAGAAATGACATTTGAGTGGCGTGTTAGCCCCTTACCTAATGAAAATTCTGTTCCACTTATCACTACACAAGATTTGCACATTAAACTAGCCCTTTAGACAAGTTGCTCTGTAGTACTCACAAAGAAGATAGAGAGAAAAGGAAAAAAAGAGAGAGGGAGGGCAGGGGTGGAGCAGTAGAAGATAAAAGTTGGGGAGACAAAAAGGAAAGCCAGATTCTGGGGACTTTGATCTGACCCTCTGTTCTAATCTAATGTTGTTAATAATTAAATGTCAAATTAATAAAACAGCAACTGTGATTAAGTGTAAAATGGAACTATAAATGTTTGAAAATGATGATAAAGCCTGTAGTTGGTTGTTTTTGCTCTATTGGGGGTGCCCGCCACCCAGCTTCAAGATAAACCACACATGGAGGCTTATTCTTAATTATAAATGCCCAGCCTCAGCTTGGCTTATTTCTAGCCAGCTTTTCTTAACTTTAAATTATCCCACCTACCTTTTGCCTCTGGGATTTTATCTTTCTCTATTTGTGTATACCTTTATTTACTTCTTACTTTCTTACTTTTACTGTGGCTTGTGGTGTAGCTGGGGGGTGGAGGGCTGGGGGGTGGAGGAGGGCTGGGGGGTGGAGGGCTGGGGGGTGGAGGGCTGGGAGGTGGAGGGCTGGGGGGTGGCCTCTGAAGTCCTCCTCTCCTTGTTTTATTGTTCCTTCTCTTTCTTCTCCAAGACTTCTCCTTCTCTCTATTCCCCCTGCCTGTCAGCTTCACCTATGTCTCTCTCCTGCCACACTATTGGCTGTTCAGCTCTTTATTAGACCATCAGGTGTTTTAGACAGGCAAAGTATCACAGCTTCACAGAGTTGAAAAAAAATGCAATATATGCAAAAGTAACACACCTTAAAAATAATATTCTACAACAAAATCCTATGTAAAATATGTTTACCTTTTAGTAATGGAAAATATTTTTTTCATATGATATATTCTGATCATGGTTTCTTCCCTGCCATCTCCTCTCAGATCCTACCCAACTCCCCAACCATCCAAGTCCAAGCCTACCTTTTTTTCTATCTTTAGAAAACAAGAAAAAAATGAAAAAATAGCTAGATAGATAGATAGATAGATAGATAAGATAAAAATACAAGAAACACACAGAAAGAGAGACTCATACACAGGCACACACACAAAAACACAAACACCAAATTGGAAACCATAATATACAAGCAAAAGATGAGAAAAAAACAAAAGAGCCCAAACAAATTAATGGGACAAAGATGCTACAAAAATACCACTGAATCATTTTGTGTTGGCCATCTGCTTCTGGGCATAGGGCCTGCTCTTAAGGGTGATTAATATACCCAGTGAGATTCCCCTGGAGAAAACAAATTTTTCCTTTGCAAGTAGATGGCATTTGGAAATGGCTTCTTGATCAGGGATGGAAGCTTGTTTAAAATAACCATTTAAAAGCCTATACAGTGCTAGAGTTTATAATAATTCTCCTTAAAAGGTGACCGCACCCCATCAAGACAATATGCCTTTAGACTATATAATAGAAATGACAGACTTGGTCAGTCACACCAGTTTAATGCCATCAGTGAAACAGTAATATAACGTACTTCAAAATTAGAAAATTATAATGATGTGATGTGAGAAATTATTAAGTCAAGCAATTGCTTCATCCCAAATCCTAGGCACCTCTTTCTGTAGAATTCAAACAATTATTTCTTCACTGCTACTGAGTGTTGGTAGCACTCATAGCTCAGGATAGGATTCAAGAAATTCAATGTAGTAATTATCTTATCCATTTGTCATTTTTATAATGCTAAATTAAGAAAAAATGTTCACAGTTTCCAAGTATATTGAAAACCTTGTATGGTTTTATTTCGAGGTTGACATTACATTTATCATATAATAGATATCAGGTTAAAAAATATATCCTTCCTAAAAAAGATTTAAAAATTTCAGTTGATGGTTCTGGCAGGGATGGGGAAGGACTTGGTTTTCTTTAAGAGGCTAGCCATTTGGAGTTTGACCATGATCCAGTGAGTATATGAGCAACCCAAAATGGACTTGTTTTTTTTTTTTTTTTTTTTTTTCCTCTTCTCTGGGAAGAGGTAACAGGGGTGTGAGATGTGGGCCTGGGAGAATGAGAAGTGAGTATGACAGGGGTGCATTAAGTGAAATTAATCATATGTGTATGTGTGTAATATATATATTGTTGGAAATAAACCTATATCTAACCTGTTCCCTAAGAACAGATCTTTATCACTGAGTTTCTAGGGCTGCATACTGGTCATCCACAGAATGATCACAAACATATCTTGTGGGTAGATAGTAACACTCACCGATATTTTATCTCTTTTATCCAAATCACCATCTTGGTAGTGACACAAAATCTGAGATATAAAGACAAATTCAATATAGTTTATCTCATCCAGAGGTACTAAAAACAGGAGAGACACATGTGTCCAGGAATTATAAGTTAATGTGAGAAAGCTGGGCTACATTCAGTGACTACAGAGCCGACATCCCCAGTCCCCTGGGGAAGGCTGTTTAGTTTCTTCAGTAAGACAGAACCACTGCCTGAGTTCTGAAGGCAGAAAAAAGGGGCATCCAAGAAGAATCAGTAAGTTTTGAATAGGATTAAAGCTTGAGGTGGGAGGGGTGGGGTGAAGCGTATGGGCAGAGGAAAGAACTCTCCACGGTGGGAGACTGTACAAAACAGGAGAAGACGGAATGAACTAACTAAAGAAGATCTAAACTTTAATACTTCTCAGGTAGAAAGCATTGAGAAAGGTTCTTAAAGTCTGTGCCTTAGTTGCCATATCGGTAAAATAGAGATCATTTAGTATTTCCCTCAAAAAGTATGTTAAAGTTAGTGAGGTGGTACAGAGCCTGGGATGTAGAAAGTGACTAAAACTGTGAGCCTTTGGACTTGTAGATATATTCCTTTTCCTCTGAACCTACACGTCTATTTTGTCATGACTTTCTACATTCTTCCCAGGACCCTAACGGATACTGCTAGAGAAAGTTAGAGGCCATGAAATATTAAACAGAAATGGCACAGAGGAGAAATGAAGCTTGTTTACTAACATGGACAAATGGGACGTTAGGTAGGAATCTCAGTATTTAAATGGGAAGAGGAAGAGTGTTCTGCAAAAGAAACTAAATGAAGGTGTGCAGAAAGGCAGAGGATGCCCAGGAAAGAAGTGACTGACTCAATGATGTGTACAGAAAGAATGTAAAGACTAGGGGTGTATCTCACTGATAATGCAGATGCTTTGCACAGCGCTGGGTTAGTCCCCAACTCCAACAGGAAGAGGAGAGGAGGGGGGGCACTAAGCATTTAAAGGGGTACCTCAAAATAAGGATGTATATTCAATATTATTTTTTATTTTCAAAAGTTTAAGTAGAAAAAGATATACTTAGGAACAAATTCTTGGGTAGATGAAGTTGAATTTGATGATTTCAAGTAATATAAGAAAATGGTAAAAATTTTTATTAATTTATAATATTAAAATACACACAAGACAAAAAAGAATGTTATTTTTCTGTGTAAGAGAGAGGGGGGAAGGCAAGAAAGAGGGAGGGTGGGAAGAAGGGAGGGAGGGGGTGCTCACTGAGTTGTGTGCGCATGTCTGTGGGTGTCAGAAGTCAGTGTTTTCCTCTGTTGTTCTCCACCTTTTTTTTTTTTTTATTTAGTTAGTTTTTTTGTTTTGACATCCCAACCAAAGTCTCCCATCCCTCCTCTCCTCCCAGGCCCTCCTCCCATCTCCCCTATACACACCACCCACTCCTCCTCTTTCTTTTCAGAAAATGGCTG
Organism: Onychomys torridus; assembly: GCF_903995425.1. Classification (NCBI taxonomy): domain Eukaryota; kingdom Metazoa; phylum Chordata; class Mammalia; order Rodentia; family Cricetidae; genus Onychomys; species Onychomys torridus. Next base: position 53,392,858 of record NC_050454.1, read on the forward strand.
GCCTCCTATGGATATCAGCCAACCATGGTATATCAGATTACAGTAAGACTAGGCACCTCCTCTTCTATTAAGGCTGGACTCTCATCTCCCCCAGTAGGAGGAATGGTTTCCAAAGCAAACAACAAAGAGACAGCCCCTGATTCCACTGTTATGAGCCCCACAAGAAGACCAATCTACACAAATATAACCTCTCTGCAGAGGGCCTAGGTCAGTCCCATGCAGGCTCCCTGGGTGGCAATTCAGTCTCTGTGAGCCTGTTTCATCTGTGAATTGAAAGACTCCTCTCTCCTCTGGATCTGAAAACCACTCCATGTCATTTTAAAGCTATCATAGTACTTAAATAATATCACTAAAATTAATTGAAGATTTTAGGCTTTAATTATAAAGGTGGAAAATTGTATGGATACATACCGAATTGAGGAAGTATCATTTTGTGACTTCCAAAGTAAAAAGGCAAACTCAGATTAAAAAGAAAAATAAGGTATAAAAAGTTTATACTTAAAAAACATAACTTTTTGTCTTGAAATCTTTATATTATATCAATCAAACCAACCAATAAACTATAATCGTTGACTATGATGTTTGTTTTCCTCTTAAGGTTAATGTTTCTGAACTAAATAAGATGTGTTTTCAGAGCAGGTTGCTCTTAGGAACTGACAGTTGCGTGAATCCAGTTTGGTTTCTTATATGAATAACTGAACACAGGCTGCTAAAAAAATGACTATTGTTTAAGAGCATCTTCTTTTGTAAATAATGGTTAATTAGATTTCTGGCCCTGTTTATGTAGTTACAGAGAAGTGTCACTAGTTCTTATTTCTTTTAGAGATTATAATTTAATTATAATATTTCTTCCTTTACTTTTCTTCTTCCAAATTACCCCATACTCCCATACGCCATTTCCCACTCTCCTTCAAATTCATGTCCTCTTTTTTAAAGCTGGTTTTTAACAATTCTTTTCTAGACCAAATGTAACTGTTAATCATTTTCAGGTAAAATATGCTCAGATGGTACACTAGTTACAAATAAAATTACATACTCACATCATAGTTCCTGAGGCAATAGGTGTCTGGATCATTTTGCTGACCCAATAATTAACAAGATTTTATTAGAAAATAATATCTAACATTAATGCATAATGGCCATGGCCCTGGAGTAATGTATGTATGTGGAAAGGTCTAGTAATATTCTTTATGGACCACAGCTAGGTCATTATTTTAACCTGAGATACACTACCAAATATGTTCTGTTTTCCTTACACATCATTAAGTGCATCCATTAACTGTCCCATATTATATTTTTGAACAAATGAACTTCATTGCTTTCCACACAAAACAACCTTTCCTTTAAGAAATGTTTGAAAAATAATTAATAGTAATACAGTAGATAATGCTACTACATGTTTATGCCTTTCAAGTATTCAAATACTATTTATCTGCAAAAAGATACTTTTTTGCCTCATCTTCCTAGCGAAAAGCCGATTTTTAATAAGAAGTACTCTCCAAGTAAAATGATGAAATTAAAAATGGAGCCAAGGTAGTATATTGCAAGGGATTGTGTAACTTTTGTTATCGTTGGTTTCGTTTTCATGGAATATATTATGAAATGCTCCCAAAGCTTCTGGTGCTTGGTATTTTGGTGAGCATGGATGCTGTTTTGCCTGCTTTCAATAGTTGCTAAGATCAGTTTCATGGAAATGGGTGTCCTTTGGGAAAAAAAATCTTCTTTTTAAGAATTTTAAGTGTGTATGCATCCTATTGTTTTAAAAATAAAGCAAACAAAAAGATGGGGCCTGTTACAGGTGAAGATTTACTTACTGAGAATATTTACCACAAATCCTGGTTCCTTTGTCCAGAGATCTCAGCCCTTAATGTAGAAGAACATTACTTCTTTCTTCTCTTTCCTGTGGGAGCCCACTAGGTTTCCTAGTGACTGAACCCAGCAGGACTGCATAAGAGGTTAATTGGACCACAGGCCTGGATACCAGGTGACTGTAATTAGCAAGGGGCAGGTCTTTTGCTCCACCCCTTGGCGTTGGTAAAACAGACCTTTGGAATAATGTTCTGGGCTTCTTTGGATAAGGATCCAGGCTCACCTCAGTCCATCATGTCTTTGTTTTCTCTCTCCCTCTCTTTCTAACTAAGCCTCTTATCCCTCATTCCTCAAGAGTTCCTGGGGTAAATAAGTATGGGGGCTGGTCCTCTACACTTTTCACAAACTCTTTTGGGAAGAAGGAGGCCTATATGATGAGAAAACTTAAGCATGCCACAGACAGCATGGTTTGAAGAGGTGGGACATAAATGAGGAGCTCAAAGTCCAGGTAATAAACTGTGAGAAGCACATCTTCAGCCTAAGTGCCAGCTCAAGATGTTGCATTATTTGGAAAGCCAGCATGAAAGCCAGGGGTCACTTATCCCTGAACCAAAACCGCTGAGTTTAGCATAGTTCTAACTCAAAATGCTGAGACAGTAAATGTTATTAAAAATGGTTTTGTGAAAAATCAATGCACTCTTATTTGGAAAATGAATATTTATTTTCTGGAATGGAGTATAAGGATTTAATATGACATGAAAAGAGTCCATTGCTTAATATACTTATAAGAGTGAACTGTGGGAGAGCGCCCAGCATACTGGAGCCAACAGAAACATGATTACTGAAAGTCCTTTCTTATTACATTTAAACTTTTGGTTAAATATGAATTGTGATATGGTATTGCAAAAGAGAAGTAAAAAGGAATCCAGAGGACACTCTGGTAACCACATGGTTTATACCCATCCCAGGGATAATCAGTTCTGTAACAATGATCATGAAATAGCTGGACTAGGCCCTTTGCATAAGACCAGACAGTTGTGTAGCTTGATCTGCTTAATGGGCCCCTGGCAATAGGATCAGGATCCATCCCTGGTGCAAGAGCTGGGTTTTTGGAGCCCACTACCTATGGTGGGATACCTCACACAGCCTTGAGGCAGGGGGAGGGGCTTAGACCTGCCTCTCCTGAATGTGCCAGGCTCTGCTGACTCCCCCAGGAGGCCTTACCTTCTTGTAAGATGAAATAGGGTGGGGAGTCGGGGAAGGGGAGGGAACAGGGGGATCTGTGATTAGTATGTAAAATGGATAAAAAATGTCTTAATTAAGAAAAAAAGAAAGAAAGAAATAGCCCCATTTTAGAGTAGTACAATACTTTCTTATGGTCTCCTGAGCTTTAACATGTATCAGCTAGAGAGCCAGAAGACTTGAGCTTATATATAATTTAATTTCCTACCCAACCCATATTGTCAACATGCTCAGGAAGTATATCTGCAATCAAGTAGAAGTGGATTTGGGTTCAAATAATAGAACAACTAAATAGTAGTAGCTTAAACAAATGAGTATGGTCATGCTTAATTTTGACACAATGACATTTGGTCACAATAATTTAGCACAATGTTTTGATCTTATATTCGTAGTGATGCTGCTGTAAATAATAATACTAAACAACCGGGCATATAAAATATGACATCATACAGATAACCTAATAATTATTAATTATCATAAATAACTAGGACTGGAATATTATTTACTGTATGATATTTTAATCATTATAATATGTTGCTTCTATTTATTTAAAAAAAATAAAAGTACAGTTGTGGTCTTTGAAACCCTCACATTGTCCTTAAAGGCTTCATGTATACTGTATCATCAGTCAAGATGTGAAAGCCTAGACTTAACTTTACAGGCTCTATCTTAGGGAAAGGGCCAGCACCTCAGACCACCTGCTGTGCTCAGTTCTAGGAAGGACCAGAGCAGTATCCTCCTGCAGACATCCTGCCTGTGGTTTATGGCCCTTGAAGATATCTAGATAATCCTGTTGAGCAGTCCAGTTGTGGGTTGTGGTTCCCCAACAAAAGTCTAACCCAATGGTTTCAAATGTGGTTTGTGCCCAATAGTTTTTAAAAAATCACCTCACCCCATATTCCTTCTACCCAATTCCAAGTTGCCAATTCTCAGCTTGTGTTTTTTCCTATAAAAATTCTCTACACCTGGGCTTGTGACTGCCACCACATCCCTTCCATCTGCCATTCGGTGGCCCAGGATGAACCTGAAAAAAAAGGACCCTTATGTGCTCACATGGGAAACTGGCTTCTTGTTGGTCTCTGGGGGTTTCAAGAAATGGGCACAACAAAGAGGCCATGTCAAATGACTGGTCCACCTCATCTAGGTTTCTGTAATTACACACTATGATATTTATACAGTTTCTAAGTCCTAAGAACATGTTTCTCACACTGCAACCCTGTTGCTAACCCTTGAATAATTTCTTTCTCTATACTATTAACTTCAGAAATGTTATAAACGTCCAAAGATTTTTCTGTCTTCCTACTTCCTCTTCTTTTTATTTGGCTTTTCACAAATAATAGCCAATACAGTGACAATCTACCTACAGTGGTGATGATATTTTATTTGTACTGAAATGTGGTGATACTTTATTTGTGCTTTAATAAATAAAGCTTGCCTGGAAATCAGAGAAAAAGGTCAGCCATTATAAGAAAACAAAGAAGTCAAGCATGTAGGTAGCACACACCCTTAATATTATCACTTGGCATGCAGGATCTCCCTATGTTCAAGGCCACACTGGAAACAGAGCCAGGTGTGGTGGCACATGCCTTAACTCCAACACTGGTTAACCATGGAGGTCTGGAGGTCTGTACAGACAGACAGGAAGTGACAGAGCTGTGTAGGAAGAGGAAGTGATGTGGCTGGATAGAGAGCAGATCAGATGGCAGAACAGCAAGGCATATTGGCATGGGTAGACAGGAAGTAACTCACATTTAGAAGCTGCTGAGTTGGTGAAGTAAGGTTGGCTGGTGGCTATCACTATTTCCACGATCTCTCTAAGGCTTTCACTCCTATAGTTGGCTCCATATTTTTCATTTAATAAGACCATTTAGAAATTTGTCTATATAATGTTATAATACAGTGTCTCATAGTAAGTTATAAAGAAAAGATGGTTAACTCCACACTTTTGGAATTCAGTAGGTTGAAAAGTTTGGCCCCTGCACTTATTGTGTCTTCATTCTGTATGATGAATTGTGAAGGGCAAGTCAATACACAAGCTACACAGAGAACATTGGCCCAAACTCATAATTTTCCTCATAAACCTACTCCTTGTATCATTTGCCCACACATAGTGACAATAATTCTTTCATATTGGCAGAGCCCTCTCTGGCTGAATTACCTCTTAACAGACCTAGATCTTAGGCCTGTCAAGATGGCAAATCAATCCTAACATCAATTTTGGAGAAGGCATTCAACCCATGTGGTAATGTATCTTAGCTTTGCTGCATGCACAAGGAGGAAGGGGGAGGGACAGTGAGGTGAGAAGTTCCTCCCTTGAAGTTCTATGCTTCCCTTTGAAATGATCTCTTATAAGCCTGCTCTTTTCCAACAAGAGATAAAGGAAATGGATCCAAAAGGGAGGGGAAGTGGAGATTAACTGAGAGGAATAGAGGGAGGGGAAATTATAATCAGAATATAATATATAAGAAAAAAATCAATTTAAAACAAATTTAACAAAAAGAGAAAAAAAAAAGAATCTCTCACCAGAATATTCTGTCCAAGTATCATTAGCCGTAACTGAGTTATATTATTACTCCTAAGTGAAGAGTAATGAGATTACCAAAACTTACCTCAAGCAATTATGATTCATAACTCAGTTGTTGGGATACCAGGTTACTCTGAGTTTAGGAGAAATTCATCTCAGTCAGTATCAAATGTTAGAAGTGAGACAGTAGTCCTGAAGGGTGACTGTGGTTAGGTACAAGATGCTATTTTTCACAATAGTGTCTAGAACACACCACACGTTTTGCATCTTAGTTCACCTCCCAAGTTAGATAATGCTATACCCTGTGACAAGCTCTTTGAGGGGAAGATAGTTGAAGCATTAAAATGTTGCCGTTGATTTTAAAATGATATTCTAAAATAGTTTATATTCTGTTGGTCAGACTTTAAGTCAAAATATAAGTCACATGGCTGAAGTAAAAGTTTTGAGGGGTAGAACTAATCTATATGTATTTATGATTCTTCTAATGGAAAAGGGACTTTTAAGTCTTATTAGAACAGGAGACAGTGGAAAATACAGAATCTAGGCCCATTATTCATCTGGTATAACCCTAAATTGAAAATGTTCTTGGGTTACTAAGTGATTAACTTACTAACTTACTATGAATCTTGCTACTGGGATATAGTAAAGGCTCAGGCAGTAAAAGTACCTGCTTTACAAGTGTAAGCATCCAGTTTTGAAATCCTAGAACAGATTATATGCTTATAACTGCCAGGGTCAATATGAGGGACACAGGAAGATCTCCAATGCCCATTGGTCATTCAGCCTACTTTAATCAATGCACTTTCAGTTCGGCTAGAGAACCTATCTCAAAAACAAAAAGTGGGGACCAATTAAACAAAAAGAAAAGACATTCCACAAGGATTTAAAGTCACTTGAATAGGGCCCTTCCCAAAGTATGCCATATTTTTCAAGAAATCTATAACTTACTTATAACTGTAATGAAAAAATATTTTACTTACCTTATAGTATTTTGATATTAAAAATGTTTAATGTTTTCAAGCTGTTAGCTTTTCATGAATCATTTAGTCATTAAATTCTGGAACATAATCAGTCAGGATTTATTTAAACCTGAGATAATATCTAGAAATACAATCATCCATTATTCAATGAGCACCTACTGCATGCAAACATTGTTGAAGACTGAGGGGACAGAGAAAATGTCAAAGCACCCTGACACACATTGTAGAATTATACAATGAAATTAATAGACAAGGATAATAATATTCAGGCAAAAATGGCACTTTGAGGAAAAGCAAACAAGGCAAAGTTCGAAAGTTACTATTTCATGTAAAGTAAGCACAGAGCACATGGCTACTTAGAGTACATTTAGAAATAATAGTTATTATAGTTTCTGAGAGTGGGAAAAGTAAAAAGCCATGAGCCAAGAGTGTCCTTGGTGTCTTAGAGGGCCTAGAAGAGGACAAGGGAGATTGAAACAGAGATGCTGGGAGTTTGCATTGCAGTCAGATAGGTCCAGGAAAGAAAACCATCTAGATGGGCTTAATGAATATGATGGGATCATGATTACAATATGAAAGGAAAACCTAGATTTCGGGGGAAAATAACATAATTCATATTAAATTTTAGACCATCACCTTGGCTGTGGTTGGAAAGTTAAAAAGACCAAAAGTATAAGAAACATCCCCAATGAGACCTCTATTGAAAGAATCTAGACAAAATGCAACAATAGCTTCAAGGTAATGATCAAACGTGATCAGATTCTGGCTCTGGTTTAATGGTAGAGAAAGCAGAACTTATTGATAAGTTGAATGAATATTGGTAGAGGGCAGACGGCAGTAGTCAAGAATGCTTTCAGGAGATTTTTTGCTTAAGTCAAAGTAATAGAACTACAATAAAGAGTAATTGAAATTTCAGTAACTATTGGGCTATAAAATGGAGCTTTCTTTTGCACATTCTGAATCTGAAATATCTGTTATTTATTATACATAAAAGAATTCATGTAGCAGACATGAGCATAGAATTGAGAAGGCCAGGCTATGGTAGTGGTCTTATGCTGACATATAAGCTTAGATTTCAAAAGAATTCTCATTCCTATGACTGATAGGAAAGAACCCATACATACAAAATAGTTACATAACCAACATGCTATGTTCAAAACCTACTTTTCTTCTAAAAAGGGAACGTAAGTGAAGTGGCCAACCACCACTCAAAAACTGAACACAGACTTTCAAATGAGGTTGACTGATGTGGTAACCTTTAACACCATGCCACAGCTATTTGCTGGTATAATTGTTTGGTTTTTTTGGACTCCACCAGAAAAGGAGAAGAAATTTGGGATCTGGTGTCTATTTTCCCCAGGACATGGCCCCATGCATATTTTCCCTTTGCTGATTTTGCTCTGTGTCTTTGCAATATAATAAATCATAGCCATAAGTATGACCATGTGCCAAGTCCTGTAAGTTCTCCTAATGAATCATTGAGTGGTCTTGCAGATTCCTGACACAGCAATTTAGATGAAAGGTTGAGTAAGCAAGTGTCTGTGTATTACAGACTGGAATTAGGAAAGATAGAGGCAAGGGTGATAAATTGGAATTACTCTGAATTGGATTGAGTATGTCAAATTGTTTTCCTGGATGGAACTCCTTTAGCACAAATGAGGAAAGGTAAAGATATCCATGAAGAATGAGCTTTCCAAAATGTAGAGCAGGTGTACATGGGGATTCTATGAAGATGAATGGTCGTTAGTATAGAAGACAGAATCAAGCCACTATGATGTCAGGAAATCCAAAGTAGTAAGGTGCTTGCTGCTCATAGAGAAGAGATTCTTTCATTTTTTTTTTTTTTACCCTAAGTCAACTCTAGCTACATCTTCTGTAGTGTCTCAAAGTATAAAGTGAATATCTCCTGGTTTTAAACTCACAGACAAGACTTTCCCTTTTCCTTGTTTCTGTTTCTCACTACTAACCAACATCTTCCTCTGCTACCCTGATTTTATCCAATGCTATAAAATTATCAACAGCGAAACTCAGTGGGGTAATCCATCAAAAATTGCATTATGCTCACAATTTCTAGGGTCAGAACTTCAGATAGGCATTGCCCTCTCTGTTTTACAATGAGTGTGGATGTAGCTAAGAATCTTCACTAGCTAGAGATGGTTGCAGCCTTTCACATACAGACTCATACATACTGACTTGATTTTGGCTGTAAGCTCAATTCCTTTTTTTTTTTTAATTTCCCTGTGCTAGAACATTGTAAATGGTTTTATAAGTTCTTAATTCAGGTGTGCAAGATAAGATGGCTTACCTAATATTCTCTCTCTCTCTCTCTCTCTCTCTCTCTCTCTCCCTCCCTCCTTCTCTCTCTCTCTCTCTCTCTCTCTCTCTCTCTCTCTCTCTTTCTCTCTCTCTCTTTCCATACACACTTGTTGTGTATGGGCCTCTTTCTCTCTTATTCTGTATGTATCTCTGTTTATTTCTTTTTCTCCATTCTCTTTTATCTTCCTCTCTGTATCTCCATCCCTCTCCTCCCAAACACTAACCCCTGCATTTGTGACTATCCTCTTCCTGTCGCTCACTCTGTGAGACTGTCTTTCTGTGTGATTGAAGCTGTGTGTTTGTCTTTATCTCTAGCTCTGTGCTTCTTCTCCTGTAGCTACTTCTCCCTTCCCTTTTCTCTCCTCCCCTCTTCTCCTTCTCTTCCTTCTCTTCTCCTGTTCCTTCTTTCTCCTCTCCTCTTTTCCGTTCTCTTCTCTCCATTCATATCTCCCCCCTCTCCCCACCACTAGTGTACATGTGTAAATCTCTCAGTCTGTCCCTATTTCTGTCTCCATCCCTTTCTCGACAGCCACTCTGAGAAGCTGTACAGGTCTAAGTGTACCTGAATTCTTTGTGGCATCTCTGTGTCCCCAGAATGAACATTCAAAAATGCTCAAACAAGTCTTTGCATGACTTAAGCTCTGAAATCCCACAGCACTCCCTTTGCCACATTCTTTTGTTTCAGCAAGTCCACCAAGTCACCAAAAACGAAGAGGAGGGAAACCAGGGTCTCAGTTTCACATTCTCTGTGGGGAGGACACAGTCATGGCCCCTTTTCAGGTGGGAAACAGTTTCCCATTTACTCAAGTCCTTAGATAATCATGGACTCAAATGCATCCCGGATAGAAGAGGCTCTCTCTGACTGTGCAACTTGTTATTGCAACACACATTAGACCATACTTGAAAAATGAAATTTCACTATTACATTGAGATGAGTCAGTCTTCCTGGCAATGGGTTCCTCCATGCCGAGGATCTTGTGTTGCCCAGTCCTAAGTTCTCCCCACAAACCCAGCATGTCAAACTCACACAGATTTCCCAAATAACTCAGAATGCTGCACAAATGGGCTTACTTGATGTTATGCTTTTCTAAAAGATCCTCAGTTCTGAGTAATTTAATAACCTTAAATAACTACAATAGGGACAACTGACTGAAAGAATATTTTGAATTTGCATAATAACATCAGCCTGAAAGAATTAAATTTATAAGCTATTTTTGAACTATCGTTTTTCTTTTCATAAGGAAAAGTGGTTAGAGAAGATTGTTTCAAAGGCTGAGTTCTTGGCATATTATAATGGCTGATATGCACAATCAACCATTTAAAATAATGCTTCTATTTACTAAAAGAGATATATTTCTTGTTGACTTTTGTGCTTGATCTTTTCTCAACTTTATGTATCTTATTTGAAATCCATGAAATTAATATTTATATCTGATGAGTATAAATTTATCATCTTCATCATAGCCCAACTTATTTTAGCATTTCCTGCTGAATATCTGTGGTGCCACTATGGTCATTAATTGTAAGTGTCCAATTCTATGACATTTTTGCAAAAGTCTAGAGTCTAATATTGGATATCTCCACAATCAAGAAAATGGTACCCAGCTTTCTGATTTTATTTAGTGGACATGGGAAAATTTAATAGAATCATTCAGAAAGAATATGTTTAAAATAATTCTTAATAAAGAGAAGCCTCAATAATCATTTTAGAGACACTAATATTATCCACTGGTGTGGATTTGATTCTAAAGTATGGTTTAAATGAAGCTGATCAGTTGAAGTACTTAGTTGATAAAGCAATTTGAGTAACAAATACATTACTTCCCAAAGTGTCTTTTTGGGGGGTATTTTTAAACCCAAATTGGCTTTAATTACCACTTTGAATTTTTAAACTTTGTTATAGATAATAGTTTTTAAATGAAATATTGTTTGAGAAAAAAAATACATGTAGTCTTACCCAAGTAGATAGAATTTTCTTCTGGTTATTATGCCCTGTGGATTCAAAGAAAATGGCTATTTACAGTGGCATTCTTGAATCTACAGAGTTCATGTTGAAAAAGGCAGATTACAAACTATTTTCACCATTAATAAGAGGTAACTACTCAAGTAAACTAAGAATTTTGAGCCATGTTACATATAAAATATCTGAGTACACACTCAAAGTGTTTTGACCATTTTGCAGAGATCTATGGAATATTTCTACATTGATTTTATTTGCAGAAGTTCAATTCTAAAGAAAGAAGTTCTGTATATAAAATATTATTAACAGTGCACTAATAATTAATGGCTACTACAATTAATCAATATTTATAACTGCAGGACCATGAGCTATTGAGATACTTTATGATCAGAAGCACAAGATTGTTGACTTCCATTGCCAGAGCATAGACTCTCATTATCAAAGCTGACAAAATATGGAAACAGAGGAGACAGAAATTGGATATGGATGAAAGTAAATGTAAAGGTGAGGTATGAATCAGGCCTTCAAAAGGGTGTGTGTGTGTTCCATGGTAAGATATCCCTCACTTAAGCAGATGCAGAGATCCACAGCCAAGCACCAGGCCAAGCTCCAGGAGTCCAGTTGAAGAGAGGGAAGAGGGATTCCATGAGCAAGGGGCATCAAGATCATAATGAGGAAACCTACAGAGACAACCAAACCAAACTAGTGGGAACTCATGAAATTTAGATCAACAGTTGTGGAACCTGCATAGGACTGAACTAGGCCTTCTGCATAAGTGAGACAGTTGTATAGCTTGGTTTGGTTAAGGGGCCTTTGGCAGTGGGATCAGTTTCTATCCCCAGTGAATGAGCTGGCTCTATGGGGCCCATTTTTTGTGGTGGGACACCTTGCACAGCCTTGATGCAGGGGGAGGGGCTTGGTCCCGCCTCAAATGAATATACCAGGCTTTACTGACTCTCCATGGGAAGCCTTACCTTTTTGGAGAGGGGGATGGGGTTGGGTGGTTGGGCAGGGGAGAATAACTAAGGGAACAGGAAGAAGGATTAGAGGGAGATCTGTGGTTGGTATGTAAAATGAATTTAAAAAATCTTAAAAAATAAAAGAAAAAAAGATATCCCTCACTTAAATTCCCATTGCAACGTTGCCTTGCATTTGAGAAAATACTCCATTTTTTAAAAGAGGATTTTAAAGTATCACCCTCTCAAGGGTTCTGCTGAAGTCAGACCAGAGGGCTAATGATTTGATGAGAGCCAGAAAACCTGTGAAGACAATGCTTAATTGTGTTTTCTTTAGCATCTAATGTTTGACTTACAAAATCAAAAGGAAGAATATCCAACTGAGCATGTGAAAGAGAGGAGCATATTCTCTCTCTCTCTCTCTCTCTCTCTCTCTCTCTCTCTCTCTCTCTCTCTCTCTCTTTCTCTCTCTCTGAGTGATAGTTTAATAATTCCTAACTCTCACTACATTTAACGATTTAATTAAATGAGTAACATTTCTTAGCTGCTCTCCTTTTTTTTCCCCCTGACATTCTGTCAAATGTCCATGATCTGTGAATACAGCTCAGATTTTGGCTGCAGTGGATACAGTTACACAGTTACACTTTTTGTGGTAGACTTTTCACAAACACAGATCCTTCAAGCAATGTCAATGCTCACCTCTGCAAATATTAAAACAGCTGTAAATAGACTGATCTAAAAATGTAAAAAAGGCATTGGAGGACTATCCAGTTACCAAACAGACTGTTCTCTAACATGATTTAAATATGGGAATTTAAAAAAAAGTATAGTATGTTAAAAAAAATTTTAAGGCTCACTTTGTATATACTTCTGTTTCACTGTTGACATAAATTTCGGTTACATCATCTCCCTCTTCTATAGTCCCTACAACCTCCAATAAACCCCAATCCAGGAAATTAAGTGATGGCATCGTCTACTGTTACATCACCTAACCACTCTCAGAAAGTGATGGTTTTCATATTTTCCATATTCGTGTATTCCGTTCTCACTCCACCTCTACATCCTCTTTGTCTTGCTTCTCTGTTCACTCTTTTTATGCAGCAAACTGTTCTTCTCTATACAGTACTGTGATCTGCATCCTCCACACTAAATTGACACACCCTTATTCCCGACATGAGCCTAATGTTTAAAATGACTCATTTTGAAAGACAAAATTTATACTGCTTCTTTACCATATAACGACTTTATGTGCATCACATTCATAAATAACTGGTTTCCTTTCAACTCCCTTTACCCACCGGTTACTCAGCAACAAGTGTTCTTTGCTCTTTACTTTGTGCCCCAGTTAAACTGTGGACTCTCTGAGAGCTTAAACAGAAATTTGTTTGCTTTTCCTATCTTCTATCATTATCATTTATGCCAGTGATTTTTATCTGCAGACAATGGATGACTCAGTAAGTAAATGTACGAATGAGGCATGACCTTCAAGAAATTGGAGGGGTGTGTTAGCATATATAATAAATGTGTAAAACTACACGAAACGTTTATTGGTGGGACGAGCAGAAAACACACAGGTGGCATACCTAGTTAAAGGGGTTTTCACATAAAGTCTCCAAAGCACCTCTGAGAAATATATTAAAATTGTCTAGCTAGAAGGAAGTATTATAATTCTTCAGGAGCAATGGAAACATAGTTGCATACTGTTTCTCTACAGCACAGGGATTTCCCTTAAGGACCTCTACTCACATGTGCTTGGGGTCTGGATTTTTGTCACAGAAAAGAATTCCAGGATAGTGCAAAAATAGGATTTATTAAAACAAAACAAAACAAAACAAAACAAAACAAAACAATGGATGGTGCATATCCAAGTGGTTGGCTATGACTATCTCAAAAGAGAGTGAATCTTCATTATCTTAACATTTAGTGTGTGTGTGTGTGTACATGCATGTCCACATAGATGCTTTCAAAGTTATATTCTTCAGAGTGCAACCAGAATGAAAAATTAAGCAAAGTTTTAAAATTAGGTCGGGAAATATAAGTTGCTTTACTTGATTCTCTTTTGGTAAAAAGCTTTCCTTTTTGTGAATGAAATGGTGAGGTAGTTTATGTTGTATGTTATTTGTACTGGCAGATGTGAGAAGAGTCCTGATTAAGTAAAAAAAAAAAAAAATGAAGGTCACACTGTGTAAGACATATGTGTTGGCTCCAAGCCAAACCTTGGTTGTCAACTTACCAAACCCAGGAAAAGGAAACCTCAATTTAAGGATTGGCTCCATCAGGTTGGCCTCTGAGCATGTCTATAAGGGATAGTTTTTTGTGCTTGGTGTAGAAGGGCCCACTCTTTTCTGGGCAAAGCCATCCCTATACAGGTAGGCTACTCTATCTAAGAAAGGTAACTGATGATCAAACCACAGAAAGCAAGCTAGTACACAGAATTCTTCCATGCTTTCTGCTCTGATTCCTGCCTCCAGGTTCCTGACTTGAGTTCCTGCCTTGGTCATGTATGTATGGGGACAATATATATGCAAACTGTCTTCCTTTTAGTTTTGCTGAGAACTTAAATGTGAGGAAAATTAATTTTCTAATTTAAAAAGAGTGGATTGCAATAAAAATTAATATAAGTGATCTAATATTTTAAAATCGGGGGCCGGGGGAGTAAATGTCTTGGATAAGTCCACTGCCAGGACTAATACTCTCTAGTGACAGAGGCTATGGAAATAAAACTTTAAGGTCCAATAGAGGTTAAGAACAAAGAACATCAAATGATATCTATATTCCGCCCAGTAGGTGGCTTCTACTGTGGTGATTCACTTGATAGAAACACATCTCTGAGTGTTATTAATAGGGTGGTTGAACTGCCCAGGATTTAGGATTCTGATTTGTGTCATATGTATACACTTTCTGGATCCTATGTGTCTCTCATAGCACATAGTAGGTGCCCCACAGACGTCTGAAATCATCCTGCCTTCTTACGTACTTGTTGCTAAAGCTGGCCTCAGATTCTGTTCTTGGTAGAAGTGGAGGTCTGGGGACTTACTTCTTTCATGCCATGCATATGACTCCTATTAGTTTGGAATAATGTTCTCAGAACTTCTATTTTAGGTTTTCAGAGAAGATTGTGGACTCCCTTCACTCTGTTGCTATGAGTCTCAAACGTCATATTTTGTTACACTTCAGTTCAAGGATGTAGACTCCAATAAAATTTCTAAGAACTTTGAAAAAGATACAACTCAAGTATAAATTGGATAATCTTAGACCTAATATGGGCAGTCTGGGAGAATTTGTTCATCAAATGCCATCCTGCATTAATTTTTGTTATTTAAAATATTTCACATTAACAATGTGTGGCATGGTAGATACTAATTAAAATGTGACTAGGAGGACTAATGAAATTATTTTTAATTTAAATTTAGTATTAAATTTAAACTCTGGCTGTGGCTACCATTTTGGACAATTCCTATGTAGTTTATAATCTTAATTCAGTTGTGGTTTTATATATATATATATATATATATATATATATATATATATATATATATATATATACACAAACCCTGTAATGTGACTGCTGAGTCACATAGCAGTTCAATCTTTTTTAAGAAACTTACTATTAATACAACTTTTGTGTTACTATAACAAATTATCTGACATAAACAACTTAAGAAAAGGAAGGATTTACTTCTGATCACAGTTTCAGAGGTTTTGGCTTAAGTCCTTGGCTAAGAACCAGCAGAGCTGAGGAGGAGCACAGTAACAATGTGAACAGGTGGAGAGGCTTCTTACCTCATGGTGGTCAGGTGGAAGAGAGTGGGACCAGACACTAGCCATAACCTTCAAAGGTGCATCCTCACTCACCAGTCCACCAGTTAGGCCCCACCTCCTAGAGTCTCCACCATTTCCCAAAATAGCATCACTAGCTTGAGACCAAGGATGCAAAATGTGAACCTGTTGTTAAATCTGATATTCAAAGCACAAAACACTTCCATTCTGTCTCCCTACAACAGATGTACATTCCCAACAGTGAGCAAGGCATTATTTCCCCCATATCCTCCTGGCATCTGCTTTGGAAAGTTTACAAGTGTTTTCTCCCATTCTGTAGTAAATCCCTTCACTTTACTTCCTTTGTTCATAATGTAAACCTAACCATCTATTTCTGTTTTGTGTTTCCTATTCCTGAGACCTTGATCTACAAATCCTTATTTCAAATATATGTATATGGCACACATTCATTTTGTGCACACACTGATTCACCTTCAAAGCAGCAAATGCTCTGTTGTAGTATGGTATGGAGCATTTTCACTAAATGGAAAATTATGGAAAGGAAACCAATTTCCAGATTAAAGATCTTGAAAAGGAACTCATATCAATGTATTCATCTGAAATTAAGAGTGACTGTAGGGAACTCTGAAATTTATCTGCAATGACTTAACAAGGGCAAACACTCTAATGAGATGGAAATGGAGTTCTCAGAAATGGAGGTGCTTGATTGCACCTATGTCAGCAGATACATTTGGGTGTATATTTATACATCCTGAAGGCCTGGTAATCACAAAAGGAAATATGTAGTATCCATAGGAGTATTACACTGTAGGTAACACAGAACAGTATTCTCGGGACCTGAGTTAAGTGCAAAACATAAAATAGCATTCACAGTAGGTATCAGACTCAAAACCTAGTAGAAGTCCAGATGATAGTCAGCTAGTATAGTTTCTCTCTCTCTTTAATATATGTATATTACATCCCTTCCACGGTCGCCCCTCTTTCCTCTCTTCCTAGTCCCACTCTTCCCCACTCTTTTCCCACCCAGCACCAAATCCACTCTTCCTCCACCATTTCTGTTTAGGAAAGGATAGGTTTCCCATGAGTATGAACAAAACACAGCATATCAAGTTGCAGTAAGACTAAGTACCTCCCTATATATTAAAGCTGGGCAAGGCGACCCAGTATAGTTTCAGTGTGGAAGTCATCAGCACATTCGGGAGTGGTGGCCAGGGCCAGGCAGCCGCTCTCCGCTGGTACTAGTAATACCTAATAACAGCTACAAGTTGCTAGATAGTTCCTTGTCTAGAGGATGCCTTTACTAGTTTATGTCTGTTTCTTGGTGTAATTCTTATTTTTAAATGTCTAATTTCTCATTTTACAAATAAAGTAAAAACAACTCTGGACATCTTTTCTTTTACAAACAGAAGTTGGGGCTGGACGAGCTTTTACATACATAATCATCTACCCATCCCTAATTTGTCATTTCAAACAAATAAATGAAATAAAAGGAAATGAAGGTAATAGTATTTTGGTAAAAATTCCTTCGTTTTCTTGTCTTTTTTTAAAATAGTGCTGCTCTATGTAACCCTGCTATCCTAGCGCTTGCTCTGTAGACCAGACTGGCCTCATACTCAGAGATCCCCCGGTCTCTGCCTCCCAAGTGCTTGTATTAAAGGCATGAGCCACCACATCTGGCTTCAGCAACTATTTCTTTAAGCCAGGAGTACACTCATGAGAGTACATAGATTCTCACATGTAAATGAACTCTTCCACACCCCTAAGAGACACTAATGCACTGTTTAACTTTTGCCAAGACGACACAAACTTGAGTCACCTGGGAAGAGAAGGTTCAATCTCAGGAACTGCCTGCATCAGCTTGGTCTGTGGGGTGTTTTTCATGAATAAATGATGTGGGAGCACCCAGCCACTGTGAGCAGTTCTGCTTCTGGCCTGTTGGTCCTGGGTTGTACAAGAAAGCAGGCGGAACAAGCCCTGGAAAGGAGACCAGTTGGCAGCACGGGTCTCTTCTTTAGTTTCTGACTCTAGGCTCCTGTCCTGGCTTCTCTTCATGATAGTCTGTAAACTGTCTGCTGACATAAACCCCTTATAGTAAGTAGTCCCTAAGTAGTTGTTGGTCAAGGTGTTCATCAAAGTAACAGAAAACAAACTAGGACAACTAGTCAGAACAAATACAAACCTTACTCTCTAGGATCTACTCACATGCTTTTGGGGGGCTTTAATCATGAAGGAAAGCAAAATCACATGTGTCAGAATGGACACACACAGCCCAGATAGGAACTTGAATTTCACTTCATTCCTTTATTTGTAAAGATATTTTAATATTTATTTTACATGTATATGTAAGTGCCTGCATGGATGGATGTGGCCCACAGTGTGTCTGGTGCCTGCAGAGGTTATAAGACAGTACCAGGTCCCTTTGACCTGGAGGTATAAGCAGTTGTGAGCCATTCACTGTGTGTGTGCTGAGAACTCATATTGGGTTATCCACAGGAGCAGCAAGGGCCCTTCACAGCTTGGCCATCTTTCCAGCACCAGCTTCTCTGTTTTAAAGAAAAAATGAACTGCTATACATTTTAAATGTGAGCATAACCCTAGTGAAATTCTGGAATGCCTTAAAAAAATCTGACTATACGGTCTTAAGCATGTCCTTGTCTAAGACGTGGGGTTGCATGATGTGGACTACATGTTCATCTTCTCTTCTTTCAGCAGCAGTGCTGGATCTCACTTTAAAAAAGGTACTAACATTTTTTGTTTTTAAGTTTGAAAAATTTTGTGGTAAGCAATGAATACTTTTTAAAGGATGTATCTTTATTTTGGGGTGTCTACGGCAATCTTCAGCATCTATTTTCTACTGGATGAAGAAGACAATTTAACAGCCATCCAAGTATTCACTTCTATAACTTTATTTAATATTTTCATAATTCCTATTTGTTACCAGCCAGGATCTCAGTGGTGTTCCAGGTACATCCATAGAACAGTTAAACTAAGGACCATTTCTCTCCTAAAATCTCTATATTGGTAACATTGGTTTATTTTATTTTATTTTTAGATTTTATTTTTTGTATGCAGTAAACACTGCATTCAAAATTAGTCTCTCTGAGCAAATTATCAGTATAGAACATTACAGATTTGAAGGGATCAGGTATTTATTACTTATGTTTGGTCTTACCAAAAGAGAGAACTATCTCAATATAACACATTATTTTCATTGTTAAGATTTGGTTGCTTTTCTTGACTTTTTGAAAGCTGGAATTGGCCACTGCATTTTCACAAGTCTCTCTTTCTGTTATCAACTGACAGTGGACAATTAGGTGTGAAACTGGATCTCACTGTCTCCCCAGGGAGTCAGCCACAGTTCTCCACACAGAATGAGTGAATAGAAGCAGGGACAGTGTTTGGCTACCTGTCTGCAAGGAAAATACCTGCAAGATTCCCAGGTCTACCTGTTTTAGTTATAATTTCTAACCCCTGTGAAGTATTTAGATGCTATAGCAAGTAAAGTGGTTTAGAAACCACAGGGATCCCCGACTAGTGCCTTCCTTGTTCACCCTGAAATATGCACTCAGTTAAATTTGGAGATGCTGTTTGGGTTCCCTTAGTACATCCTCCACTGAAGACTTGCCCTCAGGTCTAGCTCCTAACAAAGGGAATCTCTGCTGACTGGAGCCAGATCTTTCTTGTAAGAATGCTATCTTCATTTTATTTTATGTCATTATTATTTGACTAAAGCAAATAATGGAAGAATGGCATCAGTTAAGTCATTTTGTTAAATTCTTTCATGTTCATGTTCTTTACTTACAGCCACCAGCAGAGGGCAGGGAAGTACTGGCTACGCGATGCTTGGAGGTCTTGTTTACATAGGCCATTGCCACAGTGAAAATGTCAGTTCTTAGAGTGACACCTTTTTCCCCTCCTTTTATTATTTATTATATTCATGTTTTAGTTTTACACATCAGCCATGGGTTCCCCTGTCCTATCCCCTCCTGCCCCCCCCCCCATGTTTCCCCCATCCCCTCCCCTCCATTCCCATCTCCTCCAGGGCCAAGACTCCCCTGGGGATTCATTTAAACCTGGTAGATTCAGTACAGGCAGGTCCAGTCCCCTCCTTCCAGGCTGAGCAAAGTGTCCCTGTGTAAGCCCAAGGTTCCAAACAGGCAGCTCATGCACTAAGGACAGGTCCAGGTCCCAAAGCCTGGATGCCTCCCAAACAGTCCAAGCTATATAATTGTCTCACTTATCCAGAGTGCCTGATCCAGCTGGGGGCTCCACAGCCTTTGGTTCATAATTCATGTGTTTCCATCAGTTTGGTTATTTGTCCCTGTGATTTTCCAATCATGGTCTCAACAATTCACACTCTCTTTTGTTTCAGTTTTTGGCTCAGAATCGAGCTACAGAGTGGATATCTCACAGTGTTCTCCAACACTTGGTGATTTACTATTGGTCTTGATAAATAATCTCCGTGCTTTTAGGCAATCAGTCATTGAGCAAGCATAAAAAGGGTGATATGAGGGAGTTAGATAGATAGATAGATAGATAGATAGATAGATAGATATGATAGATGGATGGATAGATAGAGATGATATGAATGATATAGATGACATATATATACATAGATAGATGTAGGCATAGATATAGATGATACAGGTATAGATAATCCATTTCCAAGTGTATAAAGATGAAGGAATACAGAAAAGCAAACAGAAGCTGTGTGTACTAACATGGTACCTTTGATAAAGAAATGCACAGCCCATTACACCTTGCCTGTTAATTATAGCACAAAATAAAAATGAACTACAGATTTCATGCATATCACTTTTTGTGACAAAATGTTTTGCTTCATTTGTCTTTATTGTATTTTAAATTTTTTTCTACCTGCTTTCGGATAATTTTAGGTCATTATTGCCCAAACTATTGTTCTGGTTTTCACTGGGAGCAGGATTTGGCCATAAGTCTTAAAGTTCCTTTTAGAACTTATACTTTCTAGATCGTAACACCATCCGGTAGCTCTCATATCAGTAGGATGGCTATTCTCAAAAGGCCAAAGCATTAGCAAGGGCTGCGGCTACTGTGAAGAAGGGGAACCCTTGCCCCTTGATGGCAGGAATGAGAAATAGAGCAGACGTTATCTAAAACTTGGTGGATTTCCCCAGAAATCTGAACAATGCCTGGCATGTGGTGCAGTCATCTCACTGAAGCACTATGCACAGTAGCCAAGAGAAAGAAGCCCACCTGTGTGTCCAGCAGTCCGGGAGTAGATAAGAAGGTGTGTGCCACACAGGTACGTTGGGATGTTAACTGGACCTGAAAACAAGGATGTCCTGCATTTACCACAGGGCATTATTTTACACTGAGGGATAAGGCTCAGAAAGACAAACACTGCATAATCTACCTGATAGGTGCAGTGCACGATAATTACAGAATCAGAGAATAGAAGGTGGTACAAGAGGTCAAGGGATAAGAACGAGGGAAAGGAGAAATGGAGAGCCAATGTGCAGCAAGGGGAATGTGGTCAATGGTAATAGAGTGTGCATGTAAAATTTGCCTAGAGATGAGATATTAAATATTCATACCACACAGGAAAGACACTGGAGAGTGATTGTTATGGTAATTAGCTTAATTGTTGTGAATGCTCTAAAATGTATACATGTGTAAATATATATTGCAGCATCATATTGTATATATTAAATATCTGTAAATTTCTCAGCTACACATCAACAAATCTGGAATGTTCCAATGTTCCTACAATTACTAATTAACCAGTTATGTGTAACACAAATCTTAAAATGTCTTATAATGAAAAACTGACAGCCAGATATCGGGGTGAAAGCTGAAAGATCAGAGAAGCAGAACACCAGCCACCAGCTTTTACCAATACAAAATCCTCAGCCTAAAGAGAGTGAGTTCCTGTTTCCTCACACCTTAAATACCTTTCTCTGCCCAGACATCATTTCCTGGGATTAAAGGCTCCCAGTCCTGGGATTAAAGATGTGAGTCACCACTGCCTGGCTCTGTTTCCAGTGTGGCCTTGAACTCACAGAGATCCACATAGATCTCTGGCTCCTGAGTGATAGAATTAAGGGTGTGTGCCACCACTGCCTGACCTCTATGTCTAATCTAGTGGCTGGCTATGTCCTCTAATCCTCATGTAAGCTCTATTGGGGTACACAATAAATCACCACAATTATGGTTTTTCAAGAGTAATAAGGAATATTTCCTGCTATTTCTCATGTTTTTGCATGGATATTTGTTTTAATCCTTGGTCCTTGTAATCACATTTTTCTGATAGGTCTAATTGGTGAACTTACTTGTCATTTTAAAACATTTCAAATTATCTGGTCTATAGTTATATAAATACTTTACAGTTACACAACAATATTTAATCACATTATAAACCATAATAAACCCTTTATACTTTACATTTTAAATGAAACCTAAATAAACTTGGTCTGTTTAATTTGATAGATGAAACTATCATTGAGCCATTTGTAAGACTTTCTGAACTCTGAGGAGCTTTTTCTTCAAAATATTGAAACAAACTACACAGGAGGTCAGCACTTACTCACTGCATTCAATATTTATTGGACTTCTGGGTGTAAGGTAATTGGTTCTAATATAAAATGCATCAGTGAATTTGTCTTTCGTCCTAGATCATGCCATTGGGTCTACTAATGCATCTCTCTCCTGGGATAAAACAGGGTTTTCTGTACTAAGAAAGAGTATGTCTTCATCCAAGGAGATTTTAGAAAGAATTTTAGTGTGGAATTCTATAGTAATGTTTGTAGTGTGGTAAGATGAGTATACTAAAACTAATAAGAATCTTTACACTGTCCTCACACTTTTCATTTTTATAGTATTTTACTGACATTTGTTACACATTTCCTACACTTGAAGTACCTTTTATTTATTCATTTGCCTATTTCAAAGTCCGGATGTGTATAAAAAAATGTGAAATGTATTTTCTGTGCTTTCTACAATGACTTTATCTTGGACTGCCCATTAAATGTGATTGTAACCAAAGCAAAAAGTCCCTTGTCATTTCTCTTCTCTTCTCATCATACAGTTTGAACAAAGAACAGAAGGAGCTTTGGTGTCTGTCACAGGGCTGGTTGGTTCTGGAAAATCATCAGTGCTGCCTGCTTTTCTGGGAAATGGGAAAATAGTCAAGAGTTGTCTAAGGAAAGGTAGCAACAACTACCCAACTTTTACCATTTCCTACTTGAAATGGCAATAACCAACTTGTCATCAGTGTCAAAAGAAAGTTGTCAAATTGACTGAAGATCCAACAACTTAATAGGCACCCCTAGTTTATAAAAAAAAAAAAAACCTTTTGATATCCATAAAATTGATTATATATGGATGGATTAGTAGAATTCTGTTCTCCAAATTCTTCAACAAATCATTTATGAATGCTCATAAAAATTGTTTGATGATTTTAACTGAATTTTAACCAATTTTAAACAAGTGAGTATGACTAATAATTTGATTAGCTTTCTAATTCTCATTCTTTACAAGGTTCCCTATAGCTAAGACTATTCTAAGATATTTTGAGCTGCTCATGAGGAGAATCTTTAATCAAAATCAAAACATTCAGAAAAATAATAATAATAAATTCTTACTTTAAGACTTTGCATTACAGGGTTATCTTGTTCCAGCCATTTGTTTTATTCTTAAAGACTGAGATAGTGTAAGAATTCAGCAAATTCTTAATCAAGTGTATTGTTTGGTTTGAAACCTGAGATCTTCCAGTCAGTTTTTCCTTAGGTGTAATTAACAATTAGGTTAAACACAATCCTCATAGACCCTCACATGTCTGAAACCAGTTTCTCCTCATCCTTAGCTTATTTTCCTCTCTGAGAAAAAATAACTCCTTTTCTTTCTAAATAATATCTCCTTCCTCATAACCTTATATACTTCTTGGTTCTCAGGCTTTAGAGTAGTGGTTCTCGACCTATGGGTTGCGACACCTTGAGGGTCTAAGGGTCCCTTTACAGGGGTTGCATATCAGATATTCTGCATGTATGACATTTACATTATGATTCATAACAGTAGTGAAAATAATTTTATGGTTGATGGTCAGTACAACATGAGGAAGTATAATATTTTTTCTTTTTTTTCCTTTCTTTCTTTCTTTTTCTTTTTTTTTTTTTCTTTCTTTCTTTTTTTTTTGAGACAGAGTTTCTCTGTGTAGCTTTGGGGCCTTTCCTGGAACTCACTCTGTAGCCCAGGCTGGCCTCAAACTCACAGAGATCCTGGCTCTGCCCAAGTGCTAGGATTAAAGGCATGCACCACCATCGCCCAGAGAGGAACTATATTAAAGGATCACAGCATTTGGAAGGCTGAGAACCACTGCCTTAGAATCATGGATTTAAATTTTTCATTTTTCTCTCTCATCATTTCTGATACCTAGCCTAGAATCAAATGTGATTCCTATGAAATTTTTCTGAGACCTGTTCATGAACAGCTTTTTAATCTACTAATGTAATACACATATATTTTTTATTCATGATGATAGCTTTATGTTCTTCATGATGACAATTACTCTTGTTTATATTTTAAGACGACTGTAATTTTTCTGGGAACACATAAGGAACCTATTTATTTTGTTTTTGTTTAATGCTTTCAGCTATTTTCACTAGAAAATTATTGAGCATGTAGCATGTGCATCTAGAACTATAGCATAAAATGAGCGTGAATAAGATATCTCTTCTTTCACAATTTATAGCCCAGCATGTTAAAAACAAAACAACAAGAGCAATATTGACCAATATTTAAGTAAGCTGTTACAAATGAATAAAAGCAAAAAGCCAACAAAAATCTAGTTCATCTAGGAAGAAAATAAAGAGTCTGGAATAGGACATACTTTTACTAGATCTTGAAAAATAACTAGGAATTGATAAAGCTAATGATGAGTCCAAGCACAAGCTAAGGATTGAATAAGATGACTCACAAAAACCTCCTCGGTTCCCATTAGAAACAACCAGTCCCTCAGATACTTAAGTCTGTCAATGCTTCCTTTTGATGGTTCCATCTTTTACTGCGACATTTAGGGATTGTTTCTGAAATGGTTAGATGCTTTTCATCAAAGAGGTCATTGTGATAAAGAAACCATAACAATACCATTACTTCCCATCAGTCAGTACAGATAATTTATTAAGTTAACATACAGATGTCCAAGTGAAAGAGGCTATGCATTTTGTGGTTGTTTGTTAGTCTTCAGAAAGCATTTGATATTAATCAGTGGCAAAATTTGGAGTATGTCACCTTAATATTTTCCTTTCATTTTTAAAATCTTGACTTTATTAGGTTTTATCTTGATAATATCTAGTAGCAAAATGACTTTTATAATGGAATGAGCCATGTATCATTTATAATTTTTGCACACAACTTTCTGTATTTCATTGTTTCAGTTCCATTGAGGCACAGGTTATATCAATGTTCAAAATCTGAGGACACTAATTCTCTCTAGGACAACTGGTTCCCCCTGTTTTGCAAACTCATATCAGGCACTGTTCATGCAGATTAATTGTTCACTACTCAGTGTTCCTTGATGAAACAGTGACTTGTTGGCTGTTTTTGAACTTTCAAAAATTCCATTTTAATTTCTTTCATAATGAAGAAGGCCAAAAAGGAATTTTGTTTTACATGTAGAAAGAAAATATGTAAATAGAAAATTTTGACATATCTTCACTCTTGTAGTTTCAATAAAAGATCATGCCCCTTAAAATAGTAATTTTTATTAACATTTTTTCCTTTATTTTCTACACAGACCACATTCCCCCACCCCCTCTCATCCCCTCCTTTGACTCCCATCTACCCCCATCTCCTTCTACCCACTCCTCCTCTGTCTCCATTCAGAAAGGGGTGGGCCTCTCATAGGCTTGAACATAGCATGGCATAACAAGTTGAGGTAGGACCAAGCTCCTCTCCCTGTGTAAAGGCTGGGCAAGGCAATCCAGCATGGAGAACAAGTTCCCAAAACCCAGCTCAGCGCCAGGGACAGGTCCTGATCTCACTGTTAGGAGCCTTATAAGCAGAACAAGCTCCACAACTGTCACACACATGCACAGGGCCTAGGTTGGTCTTCCTAACTGTTGGTCCAGAGTCCATGTGCTCCCACAAGTTCAGATTAGCTGTCTCTGGGTTCTCCATCATGACCTTGACCACCTTCTCCTGCCCAGCTCTACAGGGGACTCCCAGAGCTCAGCCCAGTGCTTGGCTGTGGATCTCTGCATCTGTTTCCATCAGTTACTATGGTGGTATTTTATTTGTGCTGAAATGTGGTGATATTTTATTTGTATGTTAATAAATAAATAAAACTTGCCTGGAGATCAGGGGGAAAAGCCAGCCATTTTAAGTAAACAAGAAGTCAGGCAGAACACGTGCTTAATCCCAGTGGCAATCATAGAAGTCTAGAGGTCTGTATAGACAGACAGAAAGTGGCAGAGCTGTGTAAGAAGAAGAAGTGAGGTAGCTGGGCTAAGATCGCCAATGAGAGGGCAGAACAGCAAGGCAATAAAGGCATGGGTAGAGAAGAAGTAACGTGAATTGGGAAGCTGCAGAGTTGGTGAGGTAAGGTTGGTTGGTGGCTTTCCCTATTCCCTGATCTAAGGCCTTCACCCATATATTTGGCTCCATGTTTTTGTTTTTTTTTTTTATTTAATAAGACCATTTAGAAATCTGTCTACAAGTTACTGGACAAAGGCTCTGTGATGACAATTAGAGTTGTCATCAATCTGATTACAGTAGATGGCCAGTTCAGGCACCCTCTCCACTATTGCTAGTGGTCTTATCCTTGTGAATTACTGGGTGTTTCCCTGGCATCAAGTTTCTCCCTAGCCCACCCTCCTGCTGCCAAACTGCCTCCTGCACCTAGCCCATTCAACTGGATCCCTCAAGTTCCCGTTCCCCTACCTCCCTTACTCCTGCCCCCAGTTTACCCAGGAGATCTCTTCTACTTCCTCTTGTCAGGGAAACCCATGCATTCCTCTTTGAGCCCCTCTTGTTATCTAGCCTCTCTGAGGCTGTGGATTGTAGGTTGGTTATCACATACTTTACTCCTAATATCCACTTATGAGTGAGTATATACCATGTGTGTATTTCTGGGTCTGAGTTACCTCACTCAGAATTATTTTTTCTACTTCTATCCATTTGCCTTCAGATTTCATGAGATCATTGTTTTTAACTGCTAAATAATACTCCATTTCATAAATGTACCACATTTTTTTTTTATCCATTCTTTGGAATGGAGAGATGTGGGTATTCAAGGTTTGCAGACAAAATGATGGTCTGAGTATAGGATAATTAAGGTCTTTGCAAAGGTTGAATTTGAGAGAAGATGAATTTGTGGGTGACATAGAGAAGGCTGAATTTGTCCATTGTTAAAATGGTGGTACATACTCTTTGTTCACTTTATTCAATACCGCCCCCTCCCCCCGGCAATCTGTGAGTTGGGACTATCACAGCAACGTAGAAATGAGTGCAAATCACATACATATGCCACACTGATTTCTACATATTTTCCTTGTATTTCCCCAATGCTACATCATGACCTCTTCATTATAGAGACACTATTTCATTTATATTGGAGTCTCGAGGGCTAGTACATCACTTTAAATGTTGTCATCTTGAGATACTCCTTGCGCGGAAGGATACAAAATACAAAGGACAGTGTCGCTTTATACTCACGGGCAGTTGACAAAGCCCTTTGACACACTGAAAGCTTCAAAACAAGATCCGCAAACACCAAGTAGGAGCTGAGTCAGGCGCCACCCCACAATTCCCCATGTGCAGCTATATGTGTCAGCTTTAATTTTCACATGGTGATGTATATTCATTAATTTAGCCTCTTAGAGTTGCACTGTTGCCAACAAGACTTGTCCTCATCCTTCTGTGTGAGAAAATGGGACATGTTGATTACTGCCTTGGTAATTTAGCTATTATTCTCAATTTCCTATGTGTCAATTTAAAAATGATCACTGGTGTCTGCATGTGTAAGGTTGGCAGCTAAGGCTTTTCTTTAGCTTTCTTCAGGCATAAGTGTCAAAGGGAGACCTCTGGAAATCTTTTTCTCATTTCTTAGCAAATTCCTTTTCAAAGTAAGCAGTTAAAGGAAAGTAAGCATACTAGTTAGTTTGCACAAGTTACCAGACCTAGAAAATCAGGTAGGTTAGGCCTAGGAGATCTCTAGAACACTTTGAGTGTTCCTTTTAGGTTATTATCTGGTCATGCCTTCAAGCAGCATTCAGCCATGGCTCCATGTGCTTTCAGATAAACATTCTTCCTCTGGGGTTTTCCTGTTAGTGTGAGTATAAGTTGGGACCAGAAGCGTTGTGTGAGTATGGCCAGGGCTGTGTACAGTAGGGCTGATATCCACCTCCTGATGATCCCTTGTCTGCTGTGGATGTTCATCTAAGAAAGCAAATCTTTGAAAACTCGATAGGATCCCCATGAGTTTTGAAAAACAAGGTACCTACAATGTCACTTGCAGCTTTTCAGAAAGGCGGGGAGAGTCCTGACCCAAAACTTCCTATTCTCTTATTTCTCTGTTTAATCAGATTGATCATATTTCACCTGGAGAAAAGTTGTATGCTTGCATCACTGTAGATGAATTTATAAATGGTCTTATTAAATAAAAAACATAGAGCCATATACAGGGGTGAAAACCTGAGAGATCAGGGAAATAGGGAAAGCCACAGCTAACCTCACCTCACCAACTCTGCAGCTTCCAAAGGGAGAGCTTCTTCCTGTCTACCCATGTCTATATGCCTTGCTCTTCTGCCATCTGGTTTGCTCTCTCTTTCTAGCTACATCACTTCCTCTTCCTGCCCAGCTCTGACACTTACTGTCTGTCTGGACAGACCTTCAGACCTCCATGGTCAACTAATGTTGGAATTTAACACGTCTGACCACACCTGGCTCTGTTCCCAGTGTGGCCTTGAACTTACAGAGATCCAGACAGATCCCTGCCTGCCAAGTGATAGGATTAAAAGCATGTGCTACCATTGCCTGACTTCTATATAGTGGCTGGCTTTTCCAGGTAAGTTTTATTTTATTGGGAGACACAGTATATTGGGAGACACAATGTATCACAACACTTTGGTCTCTCAGAAAGACATCAGTTAATATTTGTAGATGAACAGGATTTTTTTCAGTTCATGCTTGTCACAAACAAGTATATGTGATTGCTTTTTCATCAGACAGTCTAAGTGAATGTATGTGCCATAGTGAATTATTTATAATCGGTTTGAATTGTGTTTTGAAAGTGGTATATTGGTACATACTACTTGTCAAAAAAACCTTATTTCTTATTTCCAACTTAAAATTTAATATTTTTAATATTGAAATGATGATGTAATTGTTTTCTAAAGGGGTCAAAAATAGGGATTAAGTTGCCTGTGCTTACATGTTGTAACCTTTCCCAGCTTTCTTTAGTTCTAGCAAGCTTCTGATACAAGCAATATTTTTGTTTCACATACAAAGGAATTTCAGGTTCATAATGTCTGAAGTGAGCCTATTAACCTAAGAACTGGAAGAGGTATTACAAGCCTTACCTAACAACAAACCCATATGCTTTCCTTAAAATGTTTATAGATTTGGTAATAAAGAGGTTCTGCTAATTAATACATAAATTATAAAATTGATATATCCAAAGAAACACTGTACAGATATCTTTACTTATTGAGATGTGCCTGAGATAAAAATACTTAGTTTTAATTGTATGTATATATATAAAATAATAATTAAAGTTTTTAAAAAGACAACAAATAATGGTTTGGTTTAAATATTCCATTTATGATAGCACCAGATACTTCAGAGAAATAAGCAAGAATGTAGATATGAAAATGCTTTGATGTTTTTTAATTTTGATTAATTTTGAATGAGTGAAAAGGACCTGAACTTCTTTAGAGGATTTGCACTCTATCTTCTAGTATTGAAGGAGGTTATCTTATGTTGAGAAATCTATAGATGCTGAGTGAGACTATCCAGTTCTGTAAACTATAGAATGGAACACTTGCTTTTTATACTCTTATGTTAGTGACTCACATCTGCCACTGCTCAGTCTCACTGTTGTCTTGTAAAGTGGCAGTACGGTGCACATGGAAACATGCTAGAAATTCAAGGA
The DNA here is from genome assembly GCF_903995425.1 of Onychomys torridus. Classification (NCBI taxonomy): domain Eukaryota; kingdom Metazoa; phylum Chordata; class Mammalia; order Rodentia; family Cricetidae; genus Onychomys; species Onychomys torridus. Next base: position 53,422,550 of record NC_050454.1, read on the forward strand.
CAAAACCAAAATCCTCATTAATTTGCTTCAGGACTTCAATGAACAAGAAGAAGGTAAGGAAACAAATAGAAAATAAAGGTAAGATATAATCTGCTTGCCAATTTTCAAAAACCACACAAATCACCATTTTTCTTGCTATACATTTTTCCTTCACTCCTTCCACTTAAGATGGGCACTGAGTTTCTTTCTTTCTAAAATAAAGAAACAAATATAGGATGCGTTAGATATAAAACAAGCTCTTGGCTTTTAAAAGCAAATGTAATGCTTTGCTGCCTGTTTCTTTGTGTATAAAATAACAGATTAGATGATTTATAAATTCTCTTAAGGTCTAGAACACAATGAGTCTAACAACTATAGTATCTACATTTTTAGTAATAATGCAAAGTGTAAACCCACATAGACCCAGTGATAAATATGTCAAGCATCTGAAATATAGTACTGCATGTTGAGAGAGAGAGAAAACACATTAAAAAGACAATGGAGAAATTATTTGTGTATGTTTTAAGACATAGAAATTTGATCTTTTCTACTAATTTTATAACTATAATCCTAGAATTTGAAATTCGGATTCATAGAATTTTCAAACTCAAGGAAGTGGGTCAATCCTCACCTAATACTTAGAACCTAGGGATGCTGGAAATCCAACATCAGTCTAACATCCTGAAAGGTAGATGTCTCATCATCTCCTGTACAGCTAGCAATGTTTTCTCGTGCCCACCATACTACTGTAATCAGATTCCTAGAACTTCCTAGAAAAGAGCTGTAAAAATGTAAAACTAAGTAACTGTTTCAAGTTTCATGGGATGTAACACTATGTCTCAGCACTTTCTACATGAAGTCATATTTATTAACTCACTTTATAGCTTTCCTGGACACAAGGGTCATAGAATATGAAACAAGCGTATAACAAAATGAGAATGATTTATTTCATTTATGTCCCCAATCATCGGCTGCCATATTTTTCTTTCAGATATAATCGAATGGACATTAATTGCTTATAATTTTTATTACCATTTTACTTCTTTGCATATTACAAATATTCCGTTTGTGGATGTATTATAATATGTGATAAATCATTGGAAAGAGGGGTTGAATTTCTTCACCTTTGCCCCTTTGGTAGCACATGCCCAACAGACCAAACACTGTAAATCTTTGATCACAGCTGCAGTGGCCACAGCACTCCTGGGAGTCTGCAGAGTGATATGAATTGGGAATATTATGAGTGGGTGTATCCTCTTACCATTTATTTTAAAGGCTACATAAACTATAGGTTGTATGCCATGGGAAAGACAGATCTAAAAGCCTGGAGAATGTAAATTCTAGGTTTCATATTTGATTTACTGTGAAACATGAACAAGATATCATATTGAAGTTGGTGGGTTTTCTACTGTTTAAATCCACCTTTCCCAAACAAGCAATTTGCTTTCCTTGCATTGGAAGAATTTTTTTCTGTCTAGAAGAACTCTCTTTTTAGTCTAACAGACTAAAACTAAGACTTTTTTTTTTTTTTGAAGATAAGCTAATAGATGTAGGCTATCACTTTACCCTAAGAAGTATGGTAGAGCTGTAAGAATGTAATTTAACTTTTTGTCAAATCACCAGTCTGGAAGGTGGAAAAGAGATAATTTTTGTTCTAGAAATAGAATACACCTTTTTGAAGGAAAAGTTTCTGAGATTCTGAGTTTGGGGCTGTAAGATACAACTTAAAGGATTATAAATATCAACCCAAAAATATTTTCTCACAGAAAGAGGTAGAAGATAGATAAATAGATACGTACAAATGGATACTTGTAAATGGGAGTCCTTTAGCCACCTTAGAATATAAGGCAAACATAAATACCAATGGTCTAAAATACCCCAACAAAGAAGAGCTTAAATCCCACTGATCATTCAGTGTGATATCCCTGTAGCAATGACCTGGCACCTGAGCTAACCTAGCCATGTCCCATATTCCCAGCCTTAGAAAAAAAGCCTACTCTGGCTTTCTCTACCTATCTTTGTAGTCACATGACCAAGGGATTTGCTAACAGTACTATCCTCTGCACCTCACATTTTGTGATCAAATATGGAGGTTCAAGTGTTCTTTTCCCAAATGATTTAAGAATCCTTTCACCTACCCACACTCCATCTTTCTCTGTGACAACTCTGGATTTCAGGCAAGCCATTTATCTTCTTTGGGTGGTAATTTCCCTTCTGCAAACTGTAAGTGTGTTTGTCTACTCTCTTTACCTTTTGAGCTCATTTTCTCTACTGTTTGTACAATGCATGTGAAAGCACACCATACATCACAAATATTTAAATTTAAATATTATTAGAGCCTGGGGCAGAAAGCCTGAAACAGCTCCAAATTGAATTGTCATTTTTTCTAGACCATGCTCCCAACCATGTTTTACTAAATTAGTGGCGTTCAATCAGATTCTTTCCTGGAGAGGTTGGCCTAGATGATTGTTCTTTGAAGTAAAAATAGCCTTGCCTAGAATTCATAGATGAGTCATTGAAGATTTCCAAATCTAAGTCCTTTTTATATATATGTAGGAAATCTGAAATTCTAATAATTTGAGCATTATAAGATGGGGGGCGGAGAATCTACCTAGCTGTGGGGTATTTGCCTCACCAGGAAACTTACTTGAACCTTTGTCCCAACTAGTTCTTGACATGTAGTCTTGGTTTGGGTAACCTTAACCACTCAGTGTCTGTCTTTTAGCTGTAGTGTGAGGGAAATTAGTAACTTCCTAATAGGGTAGGTTTGAGGATTAGGAATTAATTTATGCATATGGATAAACTATACAATGCAAGGCAGGATTGGAGGATTTGCCATTCTGCTTTTTTTGAAATTCATAATAATAACCACATATATGTGAATGTTGGTAAAATTATGATTGTAGTGCATATATGAAGGAGGGAATGCATGTCCTTAACATACATGTAGTGAGAGAACAATTTGTGGGCACCGGTTCTCTTTTTCCATCATAGTTTCATAGGATCAAATTTAAGTCATAGGCTTCTTCAGCAAGCTAGTTTCCCCTCTGAGTCACCTTGCTAGCCTAATATTGTTCTTTTTAAGGCTATACTCTTGTTTTGTATTGACCATTATGTGGCCTTTCTAGGATAGAATATCACTCTAATGTCCCAATAAGAATTTGTCTGTGAAGTTTTTTCATTATTAGATTTTAATCAGTGCATTACATTTTGGGTGAAATGGAAATAGGGAAAACAGTTGAGCTTCCAAGATGTTCTGGAAGCCAACTCATATACTCTCTCACCATAGTTGTATTTTATGACATAAAATCACTCACCATCTTCCTCTCCAGCTCATGTATGAAATCAATCAGGTTAGTCAACTATAAAACGACATAAAAATACCAAATATTGGCATAAAATGGTAAGTGGGTATTAATATAACACTAGGCTCACTGGAATACTGTTCAATTTATTTTATTTTAGCTCTTAAAGTCCATCTTATAGAAAGGATACAGATATTAAAATGGGCATAAAATGTGCTTTCTTGTTTCTAATTCTAAACTGTAACTTAAAATGAAGACATTGAATTTTTAAGTAAGATGGATCTGACTTAGTTTAGAAAACATATCTTCATTAGATTGTCAACTCCCTTTAGTCAATTCCAGTTGCATAAAGCTAATATAATTGGATTTATGCAAAACAATCCCCATTTCCTAGAATCTATTTTCTATGAAGATATAAATTTAAAAATAAGCTTGGGACCTATGAATTCCTCAATGGCCTAGAACAATTACCACACCAGGGTTAATGACATAGAAATGTAAATATGGATTTGTTCTTGGTCCTGATTTGCTCTGCTTCAAACGAAAAGGAGTAGAGATATAGAAAACAAAGAATATAGGGTAATAGTATCAAATTGGCATATGTATATATTTGGATTTATATATTATATTGTGACTCACATTTTATATCTTAATAGACAACTAAAATGAGAAACTGAACAAAGTATGCTAAATATTAAGTTATTTTTTTCCAAATTTTCTCTCTGCAGTTGCTCAAACAGAAAGTTGAGTGACAAAAGGAAATTCTAGAAAAAAGGGAATCCAAAATTAAATGGTTAGAAGCACAGGATACAATCATTAGTAATAACTGATGAAATAAGAGTTGATAAAGTTTACAAAGAAACAAGTACTGCACCATCCAATAGTTCAGAATTATATAAGGTTAAACTTCAATATAGTATTAGCCATTCAACTTATTACTTTTTGATAGGGTCAGGTGTGCCAAGGGTGTGTGGCTATTACAAATATGAAAAGGTGGAACTCTACACATACGCTAGATGTCTCTGACTCAGTAAGGCATTGAGTCATTCCTTGTTGGTTGCAAGGACCTTGGATTGCTCTTTGTTATGGGCTGTGTCTGTCCTGATGTCTATGTCTTGCCATCCAGTTTTATGCCTTTAAATATGTCCTCTATATGTAATTATTCCAAATATATGTCCCGAGTATTGCTTTCTCCTCTGGGGTTAGATGACACTGACATTCTTAGTCCCTTGTTTTCAATGTCTGAAGAATACTCAGAACTTACATGCTCAAAATAGAACTGTTGATTTCACAGGGTGATGCTGGGTCTGTCTCCTAATAAGTGCTAAAATGTGTTAACTTTTTTTTTGCATGTACAAGGTATGCATTGATTATTTCCTTAAATCTATCCTAATATCTTTGACTAAAATAAAGTAGAATGCCACCTTAGCGTCTAGACTGCCCCTTCTAGCTTTCCTCCAGGCTTTCCTAATCATCCATCCATTATTGTCTCTACTTCACAACACATAACTAGTGCAGGGATAATGATTTCAAAACCTTACTCCCTTCATACAAAAATACATGGATATGTGCTATGCAAGTTTTCCTGAGGTTTTCAGATAAATAGAATAATATTATTTTTTTTAATGTTTTACCAGAATAAAATGGCTTGCTTTTTTTAAAGCCTCAAATAAAACCTGCTATTTACAGCAAAGTTTCAGAGTCCAGTGAAATACTTTTATGAGGGAAAAAAAGCATTTGTTTTAGAAAACCTATACTTTCTGTCTAGTGTCCAATAAATTATTGGGTTTTGTTAGTTAAATCTAATTAGGAAGACTTAATTCCCTTTTAACAGTTGGATTCCATAGCATTTTATGTCCAGCTACATTAAGAATTAATTTTTTGGCTTGACACCAATGCTAAATTTGCTTATCCAAACAGAAGCCATGCCAAGGGTTTGAAGGATGATGACAGTAATTAACCCAAATCATACACCAGGAGCTATTCCAAAAACAAAAAGTGCCTATAAAACAGTATCTCTTTCTCTGATGCTGCAGTTAACCTACACACTGTGTGTACCACAGCCTTCAGTACATGAATTCTTGGTGTTGGTGCCATAGGAAAGAGAAGAAAAAAAGAATGTCTCATTACAGTAAATAAAATAAGAAAGTGAAGAAGCAAGAGCATCTTGAGGTTTGCTGAAACATGTATACAGAAATCAGTTTTCTAAAGAATAGCATGACAGTGTATGCAGAAATACAGTAGATATACTTAGACTTAGAATGTGTCTGGCTCCTGCATCTACAGAGAGACATTTACAAAACGGGCACACAGTTTCTTCTTTTCAAAAGTTAAAAAATAATTTATTTAAGGATTTAAGTTTTTTGGAGATGAAGCATTATTTTTTCAAACTTGTCCTAAAAATAGTCATATTGAAGCAGAAAAAACTGTAAGTGCTATAAAGTCTTTGTTAAAACTTTTATAATAAAATAATAGAATATTTCTATATTATAAAGTATGTTATATTATAAAATCTAACTTTATTAAGGAAGAATATCAATGTCTTTACACATTAAATTGAAAATACCAAGTAAATAAATTCTCAGGAATTACATTAAATACAAATTGTAGGACAATATTTGTACTTACCACATACATATGGAACAAACAAGACAGTATTCACAAACATATTACAACACCTCTGAAATGTAGATTGTGAATCTGTATTCTCTTCCAATTTTTTTCCTACTCTGTCTTTTCCCTTATCCTTTCTGCCTTTCTCATTTTTCTCTCTTTTCTCCACATTCTTCTTTATGTCCTTCCTGTGGTCTTTTCGAAGTATTTATTCAGTAGTGCTGCTCTCAATGATTAGGTGATGCTATTGAGAAGATCTTGTGGATTGTTTGGAAATGTGCTATGACTGAGTCAGAGGATATACTGGAACTCTTTCTAATGACAGAGAAAAGTTGGGAGAAGATAAAAGATTTGAGTGAGGAGGTTGTGGATTCTTCACACTCAGAAAGCAGCTAAGAACAGACACTGTACTAAGACTGGAGTCACTACAAGAATGCCATGAGAAGCCATTGTGTGAAGCTGTGAAGGCAAAGCCTGCTTTGTAGAGGAACTGTGAGTCATATACCAAGGAAATCAGTATCCAGGGAGCAGAACCAGCCCAAAGCTGGAGGTGATGAGCCATCTAAAAACCCTTCGACATAAAGCTACACATTTGGTGTTATCTTTGTTGGGTTTTCGTTTTCCTTTAGTCTAGTATTTCCTCTTATTTGCCATGGGAATGTATAGTCTGTGCCACTGTATGCTGGAGGTATGTAATTTGTTTTTGTTTTTAGTTTAACAGGTGTCTTAGTTAAAAGAGGCCTCGAGCCTAGAAGTGACTTTAGAGTTTTGAGCATTGTTGAGACTGATAAAGGCCATGGGAACTTTTGAAGTTGGACTAAACGCATTTTGCATTAGGATATGGCCGTTACCATTCTGTCAAGGGCTGATGGTTGAGGTTTAAATGAGATATGTCCTCAATGGGATTATATATTTGAACATGTACACACAGAAGCACACATGTACATGAATCAAGGGGGTGGATATATGTATGTAAAGTAACCAGCAGAACAGAGATGACAAAAGTAGAGAGAAAATCTGCACTGGTGGGAAAGAATTTGGTGCTCAGTTTTGAGCACACTTATAGACTGTTCATATATTTTCCTCTACCAGTGTTTTGAAAGTCATGTTTCAAAGTTTTATAAGTAGTTTACATTATCTGTAAGATAATTAAATTATGCTAGGTAATTTTTATATTCCCTTGAAGTTCTAACATCTTATGGATTTGAGGTTCACTTTGAACATACTAAAGACACCACAGAATATTAAAGATCCACGAGAGGTAATCCTAAACTCATTAATAGAACCAGAGTGGACTGGTTACAGAAGCTAGTCAGAGCTATTGTCCTGGTCAAGGGAATAGACAGATATTCAGCAATCACAACAGTTGAATGCTTGCTCTTTGACAGAACACCAAGGGATTCCAACCATAGAGACACAACCCAGTTAAATTGCCTATATATGACCTTATATATGACCTTCTCTGGCTCACCAAAGTGGGAGTTTGGGGACTGGGAAAATGGCTCATTCTGGAAAGCATTTGCTATGCAAGCATGGAGACCTGCGTTTGGTTTGCCATTATCCACATAAAAAGCTCAGCGTGCTCATGTGTGTTTATAATAGCAGTGCTAGGGGTGGTGGCAGGAACAGACTGATTGTTGGGGCTTGCAGAACAGCCAGCCTAGCTGAAAAACAGAAATATCCAGGTTCAATGAGAGATCCTATCAGAAAGGAATATGATGGCAAATGTTTCAGGAGACCACTCGACATCTTCTTGTAGCCTCCACTCACATGATTATAGGCACATACACATGCTCTCACACATGAACACGCAGATATATACACACACCTGAATTAAGAAAACATGCCAGTTTTCATGTGACTCAAACTAACAAACTAGTTCACTAGACCTAGATTCTGATGAGAAGCTCCTTAACGCTTTGGCATTATATTAAACTTTTAGTATCATCCCTTATAGAATGTGGGTATTGCCAACATCATTATTGTTCAAGTATTTGAAATAGATTTATACTCAGGGTATGTAGAAAAGTTATGAGTAGAAAACAGGAGTGTAATGAATGTAGTTATTATTTATCAGCAGTGATAAAGCAAATAAAATGACCAAAGACATTTTGGAGTTAGGATTTGACATCCTGTTTGCTTGACTTCCAAGCTATGTCCTTAACTGTTAGGTAAAATTTACAAAAGAGTTTTAGAGCAAACAGTGTGTCTTCTCCACAAACATAGCTCTGTGGTTTAGCAGGCTTAGGAAACATAAATGCATTTTTCTATGAGCCTGAAATTTGTATTTCCTTAGTTAAAGGCTTTAGGTATTTTACAGTAAACAAAGCTGTTTAATTCTGCTTAGCAAAATGATTTTCAAATCCATTTGTTCATGGAGATACAGATCATATGTATGTGTGTGTGTGTCCCAGAAATATGTCATTAAATATACTTTGGGAAGCTCAGTGGTATGATACACTGTCATCAAAATAAGACAAAATTATGCTTTAGAAGAAAACACAAATGAAAATTAAACATGAAAATTTAGGGTTTTTTAAAAAAAGTTCCATTCTGAAATAATGGCAATATGTAAAGAGCAAAGAAAATTGAGGGATGACTCATACCTCTAGGCATGGAAGCATAATCAGGAGAGGGATGGGGAAAGAAAACCAGTTGCAGAAAATTATGCAAATGTTTGAGAATTAAAGACTAAAGAATAAGTATGTATGATGTGCTTATGTGGGTGTGTAAAATCCTTCAGAAATGACCCTCAAAAGTATAGTAATATTAAAGAATAATATAGATGCAATCATTGCATTGCTGTGAGAACAGGAATGTAAGAGGGGAAATTAATAGAAAACCAATAAAATAACAAAGTCATCTATATAGATGGTCTAATATCTAAAACCAGTAAGAGAAAAATAGATCAATATGCAACAGAGTAAAGCTCTATTAGAGTTTCTCTTTGATTTGTTAATATTTTGTCTATTTTTATTTTATATGTAAGAATGTTTTGACTGTGTATGTCTGTGTAGCACATGTATGTGAATTGGGCCAATGCAGGCCAAAAGAGAGTACTTGTTATCCTAGAAGTGGAATTTCAGATGGTTGTGAGCTGCCATGTGTGTTCTGGGAAGCAACCCTCTACATGAGCAACCAATGCTCTTAACATCTTTTTCAGAGCACTCTGTTAACAGTTTCTTTTCAGCTAGTCCTAAGTGTAAAGGCAGAATGAACACACATGTATACACATGCACGCGTGTGCGCGCGTTCACATACACACACACACACACACACACACACACACACACACACACACACACATCTATTGAATAGAAGTTGTCATGGAACAGGAGCCTGCATACAGTTATGAAGCTTTCAAGAGATGATTCCAGTAAGTTGTTTACATACTAATGGACAAAGGACAGTGAGTTGTGGCAAAGTGAGGAAACTATGGAGTTTGCCTTAAGGATCAGAGTTGTGAGAGGTCTGAGTCTAATTGTCTTGAACTTGACTAGCTGACCTTGAGCAGAAGAATCAAGCTGTGCTTCCAGCAAGGGGGGGGGGGTGCAGGGAGCACCCATCTGATGGGGGAATTCATCTGCTACTGTGAAGAAGCAGGACCCTGTGAATACCCTGCTACCTTCTGCTTTCAAGTGCCTGGAGCATAAAACAGCTAGTATGGCAGAGGGGGATATTTTTCACTCCTCCACCTACGTTTAGTGACTGAAATTTAAAATCAAAGAATACAGAACTCATTAGAGGTCTTGCCTCATTGTGTTCATCTCTCATCTCATTTTCTCTTTCTTTTAATGTGTGACTGTGGAACCACTGACAAGTGATTTAATATGAAGATAAACACATACTGTGGGACAGATGTGTCACTCGGCTGACGTTCACTGTTGGTGATTAGCATGTGGCATGAGGATTATCTGTAATGTCAAAGATGGGGTATAGGGTGTGTTTGTTTTTAGATCACTGAGTCACATTTATCGGCTTCAAGGTTTTTCAGTCCATGTGGAAAAAAAAAATTTTTATAGGCGAAGGGATCTTCTTTATACATTTGAATCTGTCTGCTTGTGTCTGTCCCTACATCTACATGAATCCAATGAATCACTTTAGAACATCAGGATAGATTCACTATCCTTTGAAGAACATTTTAAGTGCACTCTTTACATTACTTATTGACAGAAGACATGAAAGTTCGGCACTCACAGTATAAACTCTTATTTTCAATGGAGCAGTGGTGAGTACAGGAAGCATTTGTGGCCTCACCCAAAGGAACATAAGGATTTTGTCCTGTTTGGCTACCTTTCTGTTTAGTGCAGTTTACAGTCACTAGAATATGCACATTTTTTATTTTTTCATTTTTAACTCTTACATTTTAAGTCTTTTACATTTTCTTAAGGTTATTTTATTAAACTCCAGTAGAAAATTACATTTCTGTTAATGGATAGTGTTTACAAAATGTAACCATTGCATTTCTGGCTTTTTTTTTTTTTTTAACAAAATGCAGCTTCGTCCAATGGAACTTGATCCAATGAAAGGCTCACTGGTGTCATCTTGGCTCAATTAAAAATAATGTAAACATAAAAAATTTAATCATAGCTGGGTGGCAGTGGCACACACTTTTAATCCCAAGCAGTTGGAAAGCAGAGCCAGGCTGATCTCTGTGAGTTTGAGGCCACCCTGGTCTACAGAGTGAGATACAGGACAGGCACCAAAAACTACACAGAGAAACCCTGTCTTGAAAAACAAAACAAAATTAATCATAAAAACAGTGCTGGCAAGGTAGTTCAAGAGTTAAGAGAGTTTATTCTTCTTGCAGAGGACCCAGTTCAATTCCCAGGACCCACATCAAGAGGCTCACAGCTGCCTATAACTCCAGTTCCAGGGTCCTATTTCTTCTTCTGGTCTCTTCAGGCTCCTGCATGAGTGAGATGCATGTAAAGTCACAGAGACATGCACGCGCGCACGCACACACACCACACACACACACACACACACACACACACACACACACTAAATCTTTGAAGCCCAAGTGCCACTTTCACATATTAATAGTAGATGTTTACTATGAATATCATAGGAGCCTAACATTTGACAAAATTGGACTACTGAAGCAGAAAACTTTACATTTATATTTTATAACAACAATAAAGATCTCACCTCATTTTCTGAAAAAGAAATAGCCCTGAACATTTTTTTTTCCACTAGGTCTCACCTATTTGCTTTTGATTCTCGGGGACAGTCTGCACATCCTGAGCTATTGAGCTTTATGCCTTACCATTAGGAGCTTCCCTTTTCTAGGACAACGTGTAAAATATTGATACCGCCATTTTCCAAACTCAGTGTTTAAGGAGTGTGCTTTGCTTCCAGTTTAAAATGACTGAGTGGATCATTTACTTTACTTACCACAGGAAAGTCTAGTGAGATGACAGTGGATAAATATAAAAGGGGATGCTTCAGGGCATTTCGGAGTGATGAATATCTATGTAAGCAATTATATGGTTAGAGAACCAAGGTTAGAGGAATCTGTAGCCAGAAATAAATACTGGAGCAGCTGTCGCAGAAGAAGGAGATGCTTAGTCAAGCAATGGAAAAGTGTGAAGCTCATGGTCACAGCAGCTGAGAGCAGCAATGAAATACATGAAAGTCATCAAAGGTATTCATTGTAATATTCTCTGAGTTTCATGGTTCCCTACAGTGCCCACCACCACCAGTGTATCATTCCACGGTCATAGTAACTGCTCAGTGAAAACTAAAATAAAGGTGTTTAAAGAATAAATCTGGATTTCTAAAATGTCTAATAAATATAGAAGACCTTCTAAAAAATGACAGTCTGCATGTATGCAAGTGACAGTCTCAATCAATATAGGTATGCAAGACTTCCAGTAGCCTATCTTCTAAGTTAAATGGGGCTTGATGCAAGATCTTCCATTAGACAAAGAGAAACATTAGGAGAATTAATGTGTGCAATAGCATAAGAATGTCACGTGAAATGCCCATATCAATCACCTGTGTTTTCCTCATAGGTTTAAGCTGACAGTGATGGACTATCTTGCATTTTAATCAAACTAACTCAAAACAAAATTTAATAAGTAAAGTGTGTGAGCCTAGAAGTAAAACAGTAATATCTGGAGTTAGAAGAGAAATTTAAATCTTCTAATTATTATCTGCAAAGGTTAAGAATATTGTGTCCATAAAAGAAGTGAAAAGTGTGATGAAATAAATTCAGACTAAGAACAAGACACCTCTTTTTTCATTGTTGAAAATAGATTCTTTTTTTCAGACAATTCAGACAATATATTCTGATTACAGTTCCCCTCCCTCTACTCCTCCCAGGTCCTTCCCTCCTCCCCTTCCCTCCATATCCACTCTCTCTCTGTCTCTCATTAGAAAAGAACAGGATTCTAAGAGATAAGAACAAAACATGGCAAAAGGAAATATAAAAAGATGAAGTAAAAACTTTCATATCAAAGTTGGACACAGCAACCCAATGGGAGGAAAAGAATCCCAAGAGCAGGCAAAACAGTCAGAGACCCACTCATTTGCACAGTCAAGAGTCCATAAATATAATAAGCTAATGGTGTAATATGTACAGAGAGGACCTGCTGTAGACCAGTGTAGGCCCTGTGCTCACTGTTTCAGCCTCTGTGAGCTCATATGTACCTTGCTTAGTTGATTCAGAGGGCCATGTTCTTCTCCTGTTCTTTATCCCCTCAGATTCTTGCAAGCTTTCTACTTCCTCTTCCACAGGATTCCCTGAGCTTGGAGAGGAGAGATTTGATGGAGCACTCCAATTTAGACTCTCTGCATAATATCTGGCTGTTGGTCTTTGCATCTGTTCCCATCTGCTGATGGAGGAACCCTCTCTGAAGATGGCTGGATAAAGCACTAATCTATGAGTAGCTCTTGAGTGATTTTTAAGAATTTCAAAAAGATTTATAAGTATAAAAAGATATATTCTAAGAAATCAAACCAGAGGTACAATAGCAAAAGCAGACATGAAAAATGATAGATAAGACCAAATTAGAGAAATGGTCCAGGAAATTCAACCAGCATATGAAAAAACATTTCAGTAAGCAGAAGAAAAAAATACTAAGTGCAAAATATTCTAAAGCATTTCCCATAACTGAAGAACACAAATGTCTGCCCCAGCAATCCTTCTAGTTTACAGTAGAAAGACAGAGGATCCCAAGAGTGCACTTAGTGTTTCAGATAGGAAAGAGCAGGAAGAGAGAACAAACAATACAGTATCTGATGGCTTTGCTGCTATTTGCCCCAAGGTTTGCCAGCTTATTGCAGTGACTGGAAATAAATTAGTAGTTGCTGCATAAACAGCTGGAGACATGAGAAAATGGTGGGATAAGAAGTATCGTAAATATCATAAACTCCATGAAGAATAGGTTTTAGTGATAAAGAGAACACTCAGTATTTACTTAAGAAGAAAGTTAGCAGCCTGGCTTGGTTAGGTTTAGTGGGAAGAGAATGGTAGAGGGTAGGAGGAAAAACGAGAGATTCAAGTCGGGTATTAGTCACCAGAAGATTATGATGTTGTTCCAAATATAAAGAAACCCAGTGAATTGATTTAAAATAATGAGGAACAACTCTTCTCAATCCACCTCATTTCAAACACCATATTTTGAAAGGAAAATGGATCACATTGTGGTTTTAAGAGTGCGATGCTGTATTTGCATGCCCATGAACTCATCACTGTAGATGTAGCTGCCTGAACAAAACCTGTCCAAGATCAAGCCCGTCCAAATTCTGGTGTGGATGAAGGAGGTGATGCTGTGGTGCCCCTCCTAGCTCAGAAGCCACTGGCAGCTGATGGCTGTTGAGGGACAGTTACTTTTTGGGGTTTGTTGTTGTTGTTGGTTTTACAAGGATATGGCCACTAGTGGGTTGACCATGCTTCAGGGAATGACTCTACATCTGTGCACATAGGAATGACACTAGTTAGACTCAGTGGATTATGGAGGAGGAGGAGAAGGAGGAGGAGGAGGAGGAGGAGGAGGAGGAGGAGGAGGAGGAAGAGGAGGGAGGATCAGCAGCAACAACAGGAGCAGGAGCAGGCAGAGAATGATGAGGAAACAAAGTCAGGGAAGGAGATGGGTTTGGGATGTGTGGAGGGAGAGTGGACTTTGAAGCATACATTAATAAATTTTTAAAAGAATGACTAGATTATATGATTTTTTAAGGATTTAAAAGCAAACTGACCTTATTTACTGACACTCAAAAGTGAAAAGCATAGCTCTTAAAAAAAAAAAAAAAGGAAAGAAGGATAGAGAGAGGGAGAGGGAGAGGGAGAGGGAGAAGGAGAGAGAGGAGAGAGAGAGAGAGAGAGAGAGAGAGAGAGAGAGAGAGAGAGAACCATAGCTCTCTTTAAGCATGTCTAATCTGAAAGTCCAAAGTATCACAGGCTTCTTCACTTCTCCACTCTTTTTCTTTTCCTCGTTGATATCCTTCTCACACGCTGATGAAATTGTGTCTTTCAAAGAACGCCCTTCCACAGACAGCTGTTAAATTGATCTCATTTGAACAATGTCATCACATTTCTATTCTTGAAGCAACCACAGTAACAAATATCTCTTTATCTAGACCTCCCAGTTTCTCAATTTTGAAACTTTTTTCATTGTTCTTATTCATTGGAAGATCTTTGTGGAGATTTCCTTGTATTTTATTTTGTTAGATGCAACTAGCTTTGTTCTTGCCTCTTCCAATAAAGTTGGATATCTTCTTTTTCCTGCCCAACAAACATGTTTAATCTGCACTCATACCACTTGTCCCCTGGTGGGTTAGGAAAGGAATGTTTCTTATACTAGGAACCATTTTGAAGAAACAATTCATTCACCATTTAAATGTCAACAGGCACTGCTTAAGAAAAAAAAAAAGAAAAAAAACTTCTGCAGGCCTGGCATCAACAGTTAAATTCTTCAGCTCACCAACCACAAGGGGGCGGGCAAGGGTGCAAACACCTCAATTGCTTTAAAACCCAGACAGCTTGGAACTGTTCAGCTAACAGAACTAGAGATCACGCATTGTTCTGCAGGACATCCTGTCTTTCAGATGCTGTGGAAATTCTGTCACCTTCTATGCATGCATTCTTGTTTTCATGAATGGGGAGAGCTCTGCACTGGTGTCATGGAAATGTCTACACCAGGGCATCATAGACATCTAACTTTATTTTGATTTATAAATGTGCATTTCAGAGTCTGATGTTTGGGTTTTCAATTTACAAATACGTCATTGTAATCAAACTTGTTTTAAGAACCAAAACATGAAATTTCTTTAAACTTTGATTCTGATCTGAATGATCCTCTGTGTTTGTGTCTATTTTTCTGCTCAGGAAACCTATGTACTCACCAGAGGACCCCTGGATGCCTCCAGAACTTTGGCATCTCAGCTGTTGAATAATGTGTTGCACCTCTATCCTCAATATTTTGAACCCAATCCTGTAGACCAGTCATCAGTCTGTTACCAAGGTATGGAAAGGTTTCCATTGTTAAATAGCATATCTAAGGATGATAATATGTGTAGTTGTTATGATATCATTTGTAGAAGTATATTGTTTACAGATATTAGTATACATTACATAGGCAAAGATTTTAATAATTCTTAGGCCATGTATAATTGATGTTTAGGAATGTCATGTTCCCAAACATATTAATAAGAAAACCTTGAAATGGTTAAAGAAGTCTGAAAATTCAAATTATTTGATACCTGAATTTCTAATTTTCATATCCATTGGATTTGACAATCAGTGGTTTAGAATAAGAACGAACATAAAATAGAATGCCTCATGGAACTATCTGGACTTCGATGAAACCCTGTCTATAACAAAAATTCAGAAATCATATGTGGTGAATGAGGAAAGGGTGAAGGTTTCCAACATGCACATGCTTGCCTTAGAGATTTCCTAACTGTGTTAACTATGAAAGGCTTACAAATATACTGTACAATACATAAAATGCAAACAGAATTAAAGTTTTCTTAGTAGCCACAAAAATAAAAAGTCAAAATAATTATGAGAACATTTTATGAAATATAATATATGTTTATATCACAAATTGTAATTATTATAATAGTAACAAATCAAAATGAATTAACAAGATCCTTAAATAATGGCTTATGCTATTTCAATTGTTATTGGCTTATTTTAAATGTTCACACCACCATATTAGTAATTGTGTCTGCATTAGACAATATGGGCTTTAATCTTAACATATGTTAATATGACTATGTGTATGTGCAAAAATAGCATGTCTATGATGAAAGTAAAATACACATAAGATTCTTTGCCAAATTAAAGAATTTTCTAGCAATTCATCATTTCCAATGGTTGCTTCCTACTGTGACCGTACTGAGTAATTATCATTTTTCTCCAGTAAGACTTAAAGTGCTTATTATGCCATGCACCAATGAAACTTCTGCAGGATAAATTCTGAAGCAGTCAAAAGGCTGATGGGAATGATAGTTTACACTACTTGGTGTGCAAGACAACCAGGGATACTGCAAAGTAGCACTGAGGTAACAAGGTGACGGTGAAGACATGGCTCAAAGGATGTGAATTTGGATCACAACATCCTCTTAAGGAAGCTCAAGCCACCTGTAATCCACCTCTGGAGGATGCAATGCCTCTTTTCTCTGAAGGCTCCCACACTCATGTTCACATGAACTTCCCTCCACACATACTCACACGCACATGCACTCAGCACGCATGCACATGCACACCCAGCTTTAAAAATGAAATGACTTTTTTACAATACCATTGAAGTTCCATATCTAATTTGATACTAGTTTTTTCTCAGACTGACTCATCCTTTTAAGGTTCTGAGACTTTTAGCTCCTGGATCTCTTTGGTCAAGCCTTGTACCACAAAGAAATCGGAATAAAACATATTTTTAAAATATGGATCAATACTTTCTCATTATCCTTCTCTCTTTCCTATTGTCCTTCACTTTCACTTTTGTGAAAGAAGGTAATTTTTTTCAGACCTCTTCTGATAAATCCAACATCCAGCACTTCAGAAACACAACAGGCAGGCTGCTAGGGGATGAGTGTCATGGGAGTACCAGGAGTATTTTAATAATTTTTGAGTCATAACTAGAATGGAATCCCAATGTTCCAAATACTGGATTTTGAAAATGTAGAGATTGGAGTTATATATTTTAGATTATTTTTCACACAAAATATGGACTTTAACTATATAAATTTAATTGATACAGCATTGTCATTAAAATATATAAATTGCTTCACCATAGACATCTTGTTATTAAAAGAGTATTTTAATTTTTACAATTGAATGTAGGAAAAAATATGCTGGGGTGTGCAAAGACCATGTAGTTAGACTAAAAGATCATAAAATTTATATATTGGGTAAATATTTTGGCTTTGTTTTCTGTTAGACTATATATTTCTTCTTTCTCTCCATCTAAACTTTGAAAAGCATAAACTGAAGTGCCCCACGGGTGGGGGGTGGGGTGGGCATGACTAGGTCTGTGGTTCTGCTGCAGTGTGGGCTCACTTTAACGTCCATGGTCTGTATCGCCACTGAAGGACATGCAGATATTTGTGGTCTTTGCTTCAGCCTGGAGCCATGTTGATGTGCGTGGGCTGTGATGCCACCAAGGGCCATGCAGATGTGAGCAGCCTTTGCTCACCACGTTCATGGTCCATGCTGCCGCTAGAGGCCAAGTTACTATTGAAAGCTATGCAGATGTCTGCTCTCTGTGCCTCAGCCTGAAGCCATGTTGATATCCATGGGCTGGGATGCCACTGGAGGCCATACTGAGGTCTGTGGCATGGGCTGACACGGGAGACCAGGTGGATATCTACTGTTTATGTTATTGCCAGATACCATTATGAATTCCATGAACCATGTTCCTGTTGACTGGGAAGGACAGGGAAGTTTCCTCTGCAATAGTATGGATAGCTGCAGACTCACAGTAGAGAAAGAGAGGTATAGAAGGCTTTTGTGACAATCCCCACCCCTACCCCCAAACAAAGTAACACCCTAGACAGAAAGCCATCAAAGAGAACTCTTAGAAACCGTGATACAGATACTAAAGTGTAGCTCTTCACAATAGATTGCTACTAGCAGGGCTTGGGATGGGGAAGGCCTCTGTTTTCTTTCAGGTGCTGACCGCTGGGAGTTTGACCATGCTCCAGTGACTATATGGATAACACAAATTGGACTTTTAAAACCTGTTCTTTACAGGAGAGGCCACAAGGGTCAGGAGGGCAGACATCAGAGAAGTGGGAAGTAAGAGTGATTGGGGTATATTGTATGAAATTCCCAAATAAAAAATGAAAATGAAAACTATAGAGGCTCAATATCAATTTTCAGGAAATATTTATAAATGGTACATGCTTCCTTTCCTATTTAAGGACCTGATAGAACTGTCCACTATGTGATCTGCACAATTCTGATCACAGGGGAGTTCTACCATTCTTCATCATGGGTGTTGTTCCTTTAGTTGACTTCCACCTCATTATGTCGGTAAGTAATTGAAACTTGAATATTTTAAGCTGCTTGTTAGTCCGTGAAAGGCATGTAATGATAATGATGAGGGCCGATCCATTGCTGTGTTACTGGATTGAGGCAAATTCATGATAAAAGAGTGTATCATGTAGTGGGGAGAAAAATGTTCATCTCACAGCATCCAGGAAGCAGACAACAAGAGCCAGAAATAAGACATTTCTATGTAACTAATTATATAACACCAATCACACCCCACCAAAAAATTTCTTCTTCTCTAATGTTGAATAAAATTAAGAATTCATCTATGAATTAATCCATTGATTATATAAGAATCCCCATGACCCGATTACCAGTTGAATTCACCAGCTCAGGATGAGTCAGTTAATGTTACTGCTGAGGGAGAAAGTTCATACCTCAACCCTAGTTAGAGAGGGAACAGAAGGTGAGCTGCCAGAGTTTCACACTGTGGTGCAAGTTTGGTTACTGTGACGGAAAAGATGGAAGGAAGAACAAGGTAAAACTACTTAAGGAATGCAGATATGTCCACAAAGATGGGAAAATCAAAGGAAAATCATCGAATCAAACCAAAGTCATCAATTAGAAGGTCTCACTTTTCCCTAAAAATGGTTTGCTTATGCCCACCTACCTTGCTTACTCATTGTCTTAAAACTTATAGAAAAAGTGATCTCCGTGTTCATGCTTCATTTTTCCAGAGGGTCAGCCCCAGGCATTGTCAATTACATATACTTCATGTACCACAAACCTGTATCTTGTGTGCATGTCAGCAGAAGTTTCATTTGCCTGCCTACCCGACACAAAACAGAGGCTATATTTATATTATTATATCCCAGTCATCACCACAGATTTTCTGGAAGTGTTAAGTATGTCTTTCATAATACTTAATGTTCTCTCTTCATGTCAAAATGTCACCAGTCCATTTGACTTCCAAAATTATGTCATGGTAAATCTACAGTAGAAAATAAAATCTCACAGTGTTAATTTTGAATTAAATATAGAAGCATTCTGGGGCTATCTTCTCAAAAGATGGCAGTTTTTGGAAACTAGTTCTTTTCAAAAATTTTAATTCTTTAAATTTATATTGCAATTTAGTCTGCTCAAGACAGAATTACTGGTAATCATCTCCTTCTGTGACAATGCTATTATTATTCCTCCAACATAATGTATTTTCTCTCTAAATCTTACTTAACTCTTCATACACTTGGCGATACAGCATTTTTTATGTAATTCATTCTTTATCAAAACAGTGCTAAAAGATCTGACTCCTTACTTGATCTATTATAGGCCCATTGCATTGCTAGTAAACAATATTTTAGAAAACCAAAAACCATCTTTATCGAATCTGTGCGTTTTCTTGGTATAGAGATCATGTCTCACATTTTTAAAATATATGTAGATATAAAAGAATGATATTAAGTATTAATATTTTATGATTTAAAATAGGTTGCAAGTACAATTATATTTGGTAATGTCATGGTGACATTTTTCCATCAGGAGTGAAAAGAAGTTGAATGATCAAACCTCATTGGCAACAATGAGCCAAAGAATTCCTGAATGTCTATTCAGGAGCCTTGAGTTCTAGTCACCTTCCTGATCTCTGTGTTGGCCATTTCAAGTTCCTTTATGGGTTTCATTTGTCTCCTAAGCAGAAAAAAAGACTTGGTTTAGATACATGCTCTTCAGTGTGTTTCCAGCCATCCCTCTGCCTACAGAACCAAAGAGGCAGTGTGGGAGCCAGGAGTTAGCATTTTCACAAAACTTCTGTGTGACTCATCTGAAAGTCTGAGAAATGTTGATCTATGCTAAAGATTCTCGAACTAGATTCCCTCAAATACGTGTGGAAGTACCCCACAGCTTCCACAGTTCATTTAAATTTTATGAACCCTATACTCATGTGTACTATTTATCTTTGGAAAACTGCCTTCCCCTTGAATTACCTACCCTAAGGATATGTATCCTCCAAATCATCATTTCCAGATTACACAACCTATTAAGGATCCTTTCATTTTGAAAGCCCTTTATATTCTCCAGGGCCCTTAGCACCAAGAAGAACTTGTAAACTACAAACTAGGAGTCTGTATGTAGCTTGTTTAAATTACTCAGTAAGTTTGTGTTGCCAAAGAGACTTTTAAACTTTACATAGAATTCCAGATCTAGAGATTTTCTTTAAAAATGTGGCAAAAAACCCCTGCTTTTCAATTCTACTTGGTCCCAGTTGTCTGGAGTTAATGAATAAAGGTTCCATTAAGTAGAGGTACTTCCTTCTGGCTCTCCTCAGTCCGAAGTAGACCCAGTTGTCCCCAGCCTGAGAATAAAATGGAGAGTAGCCTAATTGTAATCATAGTTGGACATATGTATTTTAGTGAAGGAAAATGAATATTCCTATAATTGTGTATGAGTGAAAATAGTGGACGTGCTCTTGGTGCTGCCCCTCATTTGATGGATGGACTTCCTGATCATGTTTTCAACAGGTGCCACAGAATTATTTCCATGAGAGGTACTCAATAATTTCGTCTGGGAGAACTATCGAAGTGAAAGTTTGCTGGATTATGTTCTGGTTGTTCTGTCTGGAGCTGGACATCTTATTGTTCTCATGGAATATTTCTTTGCCAAGCCTCTCATCCACTAGGTACCACAAAAATCAGACTCTCACAGTTCTGGAGAAGAGGTGAGCAGGTTCTGGAGGCACTGAGGGAGAATCTGCTTTGTGTAGTCGCCCCACTTCTGCTGGGCTGTTTTCAATCTCAGGCATCTTCTTGACATGGAGATACATCTCTATAATCCCTGTCATTGTGTTCACATGGCCTTCTTCTGGTGTGTCAGTCTTTTTTTTTTTTTTTTTTTTTTTTTTTTTTTTTTTTTTTTTTTTGCTATCCATTGATACTTAGAATTAGGAATCAATCTAAATCCACAATGAACTCATCCTGAGAACCTTTCTCATACCTGAAAAAAATCCAATTTTTTCCAAATAAGGTCCCATTCATCATAAAAAGCATTAGTACATGCAAGACATTTTAAGGGTCTTACTCTTTAGCTAACTACACAAGGGTAATCCAGTTTTTATTTTACTAGCAAAGCAATTTCTGGCTAATCTATCTAATTGCCTCTTCCTGTCTTCTGACTAGATATTCTGTACTGCAAGTTCTCCATCAGTCCTGCTGTTGTGGGGAGCAATCTTTTCTCCTATCATTTCCCACTTTACTGAGAACTTATGTAGACTATCCATTATTAGAGCATATTGGCATCAGTGCTTAATCTCTCAAAACAAAGAGGTAGTGAATGAGAACAATGGTCTGTGATTTTGAACAGATAAGTCACATTACCACATAAAACTCAAAATGAGTCTCTTAGATATGGTCACTAATTTTTTTTTTTAAGCCAAGGAGAGTCTGGGTAGTGTATTAACTTAAAAATATACATTTAAGTCCTAAATATTTTAGTATATATGAAATTACATTGACTTAAATTCATGTAAAATTGCACATTTCTTTGTATGGAAACAAAGTTTGAAAGAATAAATACATTATTATTGGACTTAGAAGTGTCATAACTCATTTTAAGTTTTGTATTTGTAGGATACCTTTTGTTTGGATATACTCTAACACTTTCACTTAAATTTATAATCTCATGTAAAAGGAGAGTATGAAATGTTATATATATATATATATATATAGTTATATATATATAGTTATATATATAGTTTTATATATATAGTAGCTGGGCACATTTTAGTTTACAGAGAATAATTTTATTATGAATATGTAATGCATGTAATTCTGTAGTAATTATAATTGGAACAGTGATTGATTTTTCTAGTAGTTTTTTGTCTTTCCAGTGTCATCTATCATTTTAGCAAGTGTTCCTTCCTTTTACTTTTTAATTCTGATTGCCTTTTAAAGCTACATTCTGCAAAGTAAAGTGCATTTTTTTTTTCAGAATAATCCTTTGTGCTGTCATCTTTGTGACAGTGCTCTAGCTGATTGAGTTCTAAATAACTGGGGAAGGAGCAGAAGGCAGTTCTTGGTGTTTATTTTTCAATTTCTTAGAGAAGAGTTTGGACTAGTGTACCCCAAATTATGCATCTCTGCAAGTCAGGCACTCATTCTGTTGATTGCAGGTGGCTGTCTTTTGGGCTTGAATTACTTGGCAGCCTACTGGCCTTCTTTGCTGTACTGGGGCTGGGCTGGCTTGCAATTCCTTGGAATCAGCAATAGTTGCTTTATCTATGTCCTATACCCCAAGTGTAAGTAATAATGATTTTGTGGTACATGGTATGTGTATAACCCAATTAATTATATACTCATCTCCATTGCTTGTCTGAAATATAGATTGCATTAACCAAATAATGAGAGAGAAAGCTATATTTCCCTGGAGGCTCATTTCTTTTACTTCCTGGATACTAGAAGCTGGCTCAGCACTTTAGCTCACAGAATGAGTAGGCTAATGCCCATGATCAGCCCTAAAGGGCCAGAATGCTCCTGTTGCAGCACAGTTATCAACAAATAGCCTGCTCCCTTAACTACATAGATTTATAGACTGTTTCAAGATAGGGCCTCTCTCCAACAAGGCTGGCACATTCACATCACCCCACCTGAAGAGATAACTTGAGCTCTAGAGACAGTATCTGCTCTGGCTTAGGGCTTGAAAAGATTTTTTCTAGTAAGTTCTACCTTATGTGACATCAAAAGCAGTAGGGAGATGAATATCCCTGTACTCCTTTTGTAAACAATCAAATACATTAAAGTGCTCAATTCCACCAGCCATTCATCTAAACCCTTGAGGCTAGTCATGTTTCAGAACTGAGAATTTAGGCTTCTAGAAAATTAATATGGTACATCTGCACATGCAGGGTCTGTAGCAGATATTCTAGTAAAATGTGGTAATAATTGTTTTTGGTGGGTTAAATAGAACCTTTAAAGAGCCTCAAATCCATACTGTTCAATTTAAATGAACCATTAAATAGAATAGTATCAAATTCAACCAAATAAAATTCCAGGCTTATAGAGCACTTGCCTAGCATGTGCCAGGTCTTTAGTTTGGTCCTCAGCACTCAGAAGAAGTCAAATGGTACCGAGAGGTAGGGGGGAATGGCGGAGTCTATAAAATCTGTTCTCTACCAATTCAGGATAGACTATCCTATGCACAATAACAATTTCTTTGGGTTTTACATTGAGAAAATTGCCTTAATTTAGTCAAAATTATTCAATCCTCACAATTTTTAAGTTAATTATGTGGGATTGCTTACACTTACAGTTCCATGGATACATCATCAACATTTGGGAATAGGAAGGACACATAGAATATATCAGCTTATTTTGTTCATCTTAATTAACTATCAATTTGAAAGGACAACAATAAGAATGCTGACAATGTATAATATTTAAGTTATCCATATACTTTTGCTTGTATATAACAATTTATTAATAAACCAAATTTTCTTAAAGACAGGCTTGCCTATGTAAATTTTTGGAAATGAAAGCATGTGAAATTGAAGCAAATGTAATTTACATTCAAAGAGTGTGTGAATTTGAAAATGCGGATGATAAAGTAAGTATTTCTGTAGTTTGTTTCATTTTTTTGAAAATGTAGTATCATTATAGAGTCCAGATTGGCCTGAAATTCACAGATCCTCCTGCATCTGTAACCAACTGTGGGATTACAGGTATGAAAGTACATGCTAGCACATCCAGGAAATCTAAGTAATCAAGAGATGAAAGTAGGCTTAAGTATTGTCATACAACTTAAATTGACAGGTTCAAAGTGTATTTTAAATAAAACATATATTACTAATTTTCTGACATAATATTCAGCATTTCAATGTCAGTCATGAAAGCCAAAATAATTGTAAAATAAACATCTTACTGAAAAATTATTATATTAGGACACATACTAAATTATATGTCAATGAATTATTATTTACCCTGTTCTGATGTAGCATAAAACACAAAATTATAACTTTGTGCAGATGTTACACTGCAAAAATTAATATAGTCATCTAATAATTATTAGAATCAGTATAATTTTAATTACATATATTGCTTATATATTCAGCTTCATGTGTAGAACATTAACATGTGAATGAGCGTATTTTGATTGTTTTAATTAGCCACAAATAGGGAAGACAAAGAAACTATTGACAGCAGATATTTAATTTATCTGTATCTTTTGCTCATAGGTCAACTCTGTCTCCAACTTCCAATAACTACAGAACAGATGAAAACAAGCAAGTTAGGGTTTTGTATCTTCCTCAAGCCACTTATGGAGTTATTTTTCTTTTTTGCACAGTAGTCTGAGGAAGAGAGAGCTACTGCCAACTAAACAATCTAAAACTTCTGTAAAGGGATTGTTGGTGCCACATGGGCCAGAGTCCAAGGTGTCTGGTTCTTCTCAAACAGAAAATTGGACACCCAGGGACAAAACTGATAAGTTACAGAAAAGGTGAAAACGGGTGTTTATTGAGGCATAAAGCAAAGAGCAGAAAACGCCTGCTCAGGAGGGGTGGTTTCTCCAGGCCTTGTGGACCGCCTAGTGGTCTCTGAGCTGGCCTTTTTATGGGGCCCCAGAACCATTTCCTTCTTCATCTTTCCCACGTTTCATTTCCTCCTCCTGGACTGAAAATACTCCAAACAGATGGTATTGTTCAACCCAAACAGTCAGAAAACCACAAGTTATTGTCCAAAGAAGGGCCTTGATTTTGATGGATGGCCCTGTGTGATGGATGGTCTTGTTTTCTAAGCCCATTCCATATGGTGTGTGGGAAAGCGATCTCCTCCGAAGGTGAGAATGTTATTCTCTTTCCCGTAGGACTGTTATCTTTTTGCCCCCTGATCTCTCCTGCATGCCTATCCCCCTTACTGCCTCCTCATTCTTCCGGTATTATTATTATTGGGTCATAGCTCTCACTGTCTAATCTCGGACCTTACTCTGTTAATCACCTGTTTCATTTCTAACATTCAAGCATCCCCACCCTTTGCTCCTCCTAACATGGTAACATGCTAAAAATATCCTCTACATGGTCTCCCTTTCGCTTGAATTTTACAGATACCTGCAGATTCGCTCTGGTCTTGCGTTTCCTATACATACGAATTTCACGACAATCAAATCATCTTTGTATTGTCCACTGTCCAAAAATCAGCTTGCTCAGTATATTGGCTGTATGGTCTTTGGCAGTATTTTTTTTCTTTCTTAAGAAATTTTCTACTCACTCTACATACCACCCATAGATCCAACCTCCTCCCTCTCTCAACCCCCAGCCCTCCCTCCCAAGCCACCCCACATCCCCACATCCTCTAAATTAAGGTCTGCCATGGGAAGTCAGCAGAGCCTGGCACTGAGCCTAGGCAAGTCCATGCCTGCCCCCCTGCACCCCAAGGCTGCACAAGGCATCACACCATAGGCACTGAGCTCCCAAAAGCCTGTCCATGTACCAGGGATGGACCCTGATGCCCCTTTTGGCAGTATTTTTTAAGACTCGAAACAGGCTACATACAGAGAGATTTTTTTGTTTATAAAATGTATGTATGTTTACATTGGACTGTTTTAAATAGTAAGTAATATATATTATGCCCAAACCATCGATGTGAAGAGGCAAGTTTATTCAGAAACCTTAGAACCTCCTTTTCATGTTCACTTTGTAGAAAATTCTGAAGAAAAGTTATCAATGACTTCCTTTGGAAGTTCTTTTCCTTCTGTCATCATTGGACTCTCTTCTAAGTGGCCTTTGATGCTGCCATTCTACTGGTCATGCCTTATGGAGTTCACAAATGGCCCTGATTCAACCTTCACCTAACCAGACTTGGTGTTTGACACTGGCAATCTTTCTTCCATGAAATGCCTTGCCTCATTGCTCAGGCTCCTTGCTCTCTTGTGTGTTCTTCCACTTTCTGATATTTTGCAGGTCTGCCAGGAAGGCTCCTGTCTTGAGTCCTTGGCACAAGAAGCTAGTTCCCTTTTCACAGAGTGTTTACTTACTAAAATCTACTTTACCATGCCAAGCCTTTTCTAACTAACCTATGTAGTGGGTAGCCATCCCAGCATTGGCCTGGTAGTTCCAACCCCCACTGAGGTTTCAGTAATGGTCACACCCACAAGGTGGGGCTGAGGGAGGAAATGGAAGACCCAGGATGGAGAGGAGAGGTCTCTCTTGGTTCTGGGACACTGGACGCAGGAGGTAAACCGAGCAGAGTTCTCCAGAGAACACCGCCGGACTGAGCCATACCTTTGCCAGACCCTACAACCTATCCCTTCATTTGTAAGTTACCCCACAAAATAAACCTCCCTTTTAACTACATGGAGTGGCCTTAATAATTTCACCAATAAATCTACTAAAAAAGAACCTCTCCTTTCAATAACTTTTTCTCTTTCTGGTCTTCCAAAGCTTACCATTACTGAACCCTGTCTATTTACTTATATGGCTTCTGACTCATTCTCTCTCTCCCCCATTGACATACATATTGTATACGGAGAAGATTTTTCAATCTGTTTTCCTGAATGATGACCTCTAGTACTTTAAATAACTACAATCATTATAAACACTACCTAATGCAGTGGTTTGAATAAGAATGGTCCCCATAGGCTCACGTATTTGAACACTTGTTTCCAAGTTGGTGGAACTGTTTAGGAAGGATTAGGAGGTGTGACCTTGTTGAAGGAGGTTGTCACTGGGAGCAGGCTTTGTGGTTTCAAGAGCACATGCCAGGCCTAGGTTTCACTTGCTCTCCGTGTCCATCTTGTGGATCAGATGTAAGCTCTCAACACCATGCTGCCCTACCTGCCACCACACTTCCCACCAAGATGATCATGGACAAACTCTCTGAAACTGTAAACAGGCCCTAATTAATGATTTTTGTTTGTTTGTTTGTTTGTTAAATCAGCTGATTTCGTCATGTTGTCACTTCACAGCATTAGAACAGTCATGAAGATAGAAATTGGTACCAGGGAGTTGCATATTGCTATGAAAGACCTGTCCGTGCTGCCTATTCAAAAAATGTAGACTTGGATCTCTTGATTAGGCAAGTGGTTGCAAGTGGGGCTTAATGGGCCTCAGTAGTATGAACTTGGGAGACAGCAGTGCTGAGAGCAATGTAGACTAGGGAGGACAAGCTCAAGTAGTCTGGGGGGAATAATATTAGTGATCATTTTTGTGGTATTTTAGCAAAGGATGTGGCTGCTTTCTGCCCTTGTCCAAAAGAAAACTGCCAGAAGCTAAATTGAAGTTTTGGATTAAAATCCTTGGCAGAGGAGATTTCAGTACTGCCTAGTACTGACTGTGCTATTTGGCCATTAGTGATTATTCTTATGCAGATCTACAATGAAAACAAAGAAGCTAGACAAAGAAATACAGACTGTGGTTTAAAGAGACAAAGGGCACCGGAGACTGTAGTGTTGTAGTCAAGTCCTGTGCTCAAGGAAATCAGAAGTTAAAAGAAAGTCCTGATGCTAAATGGAATAAAGGGAGTGGTGCCCTCAAACAAGACCCTCCACAGCTAAGCTCCCAACTAATGAAAAGAAAAGCTTATTCAACCAAGGAAACCATCTAGAAGTCAAGGCCTATGTAAATATAAGTCATGGAAATGGCCAGGTTTCAGCCCAAGCATGCAGTAGAACTTATGATTTTCTCCCTAATATGCTGCATCCTCTGTTTTCCCCTCGAGTGTTATCTCTACACAGAGATTTTTATGTTTAACTTATTTATCCTTTCATTTTTAAATGTATGAGTGTTTTTTTGTTTTGTTTTGTTTTGTTGTTTGCTTTTCCTGCATGCATGCCTGCAGACCACATACATGCAGTGCAGTGCCCTTGGAGGGTGTCAGGTTCCTTGGGACCAGAGTTACAGATGGCTGTGAGCTACTCACTGTGTGGGTGTTCCGAGTCTACCGCAGGTCCAATTGAATTCAGGTCCTTTGGCAGTTGAGTGGTAATCTTAATGGCTAAGCCATTTCACCAGCCTATTTTTTGTTTGTTGTCTATGTTTTGTCTCTTTTCTTGACCATTCCATCTCTAGAACCTGGGTAATATCTGATACACAGAACTGACAGAACCAACACTTTTGCATAAGATGATGAATGAAAAAAAAAATTGTGGCCTAAGAATGAGTAACAGTATCTGGAAATTAGAACTGGAAGTCGTTATTATAAAGATGACCACAGGAATTATTTTACTTTTAATTTGGTCAGAGTTGGACAACCGCAGCTGGTCTATCTTGTTTGTGATTTCTTCTTAAGCCAAAATTCTCATTTTAGGTGAAGCGACAGCCTCCGTTGATTTTAAGATGATAACCTGGTGCTGAACACAATCAGGAAGTTTTGTTTTTATTGTACCATCTTGACAATTCCTCACAGATTACATCCTGTCATCGATTCAGGCAGGTACATTTTCTTTGTCAAAACAAAACAAAGCAAACAAACAAACAAAAACCCAATTCCTTGGCAGGTCAATATTGGACATATGGAATATACTACTTAACACGGGGCAAGGATTTTTGTTTATGTACAAAGTGAAACGTTCTTCCCAAACATATAGAAAACTCTTTCCAAAATAATTAGAGGGATATTTTAATGATAAAAGAATGCTAGAAAATTGTTTCCTGCATTAAGTAGTATCTGCATTTGGAACTGAAATAATTCATGTGGTAGCTTAAACTTTCCCTTTGGAAAGGTGAGGTGGGAAATCAATTATGGTTTAAATTCAATTCTATTTTCTTCACATTGTAGGATGGCTGTTCTAGACTCGAGAATTATGGAATTCAAGGTGCCACAGAATTTGATTCATTGTTAAGGGCTTTTCTTTCAAATGACAACAGACATTAGAATAACAATACTCAGGGACAAAGAAATGAGTTGTTTCGGTTGTGTGTTGACTATCCTGAGTGAAATTACTGTAGTGCATCAATATTTAAAAATAACGGCAGTGAGAGATGCTCAGAAGCCGTCTCTGGGTATGAGCCAGTGCACATACCAGCTAAGTGTCAAACTTCACAGCCATGCTGGTCTCTGCTCAGTCTTCTTAGTTCTGTTCACATCATCTTTCTTTACATTACTCAAGGTTCTATCTGCATTCATCCTCAATAAACCCCTAACCTCTCAACCTCTTACCGCCTGTGTGACGTAGATGCAACTTTTCTGTATGCATTCATCCCATGCATATACTTTCTTCATGCTTGGACCATACTTAGTTTAATTCCTTAAGTTGATGTCACTTGCTAGAAAAGTACTATTCAAAGTCAAGTGCCTGGTTTTAATCATACTTTTTATGACATGTTACCAGCATAGTCTTTGTAGCATGTATTTTAGATTCATATGCTGTAAAGACTTATGTACATACATGTGCTGAGCAACTGTCCAATTTATGAGATGAAGGGGAATCAGAAAAGCCCTTGAGCAGCTTTTATAAAAAGGCATTGGCTTGTAATTCTATTTTTACTGAATCTTATTATGTTTAAAATGATGTTTCAGATTAATTACTTGCCTTTGAGTAAAACAATATCATATTAACTGTCAGGCTGGATCAACCTCAGTGAGATGCTGTCAGTATACATTCAAGAGAAAATTGTTGATTTGTAATACTTACCATGTTTTGGATATAATTTTTTAATAAGCATATTGTTTCTGTGGTAAAAGCAACACTGTATGTCTAAAATGCTAAAATATGAGGTATTCAACCCTCTATGGTAGTTTTCTTTCAAGAATATTTCAAAAATATTCTCAATATCTACCAACTTCTCTTTTTTATTTCCCTTCCTACACAATCTTCTAATATAACTTGGAAGTCAGAGGAGGGTGTTCCGATACTCTGAAACTAAAGTCATAGAAGGCTGTGAGCCACTATGTGGTGCTGGGAATTGAACCAGGGTGGTCGGCAAGAACAACAAGTATTCTAAATCCATTCAGGCCTCAGGGGCCTATTTTTAAGATACAATGAAATGAATTTCTTAAGACAAGAAACATGGTTTTTTTTGTCCAAAAGATTGACACAAACTTTATTAGAAAATGATGAAGTATTAACTGTCAAGATTACAGCTGGATGGTACGCAGATTTATTAACTGTGTGGATCAAGTCAGTACTTGACTCCACTAGTTAGAAGCGATGGCTTGTTAATCAGAGTTCTAAAGAAACTGTTCATAGAAGAACTAGCTCTTCTAAATTAGAAATATGCGGAAAATATAGGAGAAATCTCAGGAGACGTACAGGAGGCAGAAAGATGTGACACTTCTGGAATTAGATCACTTTCTACAAAGTCTGTACGCATTGCATCAGCTCTATCTTCTGTATTTATATACATCAAAAATATATTCCACCCCAGTCATGGGTGGAAAATAAACAATTTAAAAACGAAACTGCAAAATGGTATGCGTTTACAGCAAAATGTGAATGACCTGTACACACATATTTAAGAGGCACAATCTGTTCTACACAGTAACTGTCATACTGAGTTCATATTATCCACAGTGGCATTTGTTAAGTTAGTGGTCTGAGTGAAACCACAGTACCAAAACGTGGCTACAAATAAATTACTCATCACTTAGTATTTTTAAAGCTACCTACTTCAAAAAAAGCACAGCCAAATGTACAACTAAAAGGCTCATTTTATGAAAACAGATCTCAGATTTTAACATTTGTACCTTTGAAATAAACTAGACTGATATCAAGATTAGATATACATAACTCGGTCACCTATGACTGAAGACAATTCCCTTCATTTTTTTTTTTTTTTTAACATTGCAACTCTACTGGAGAAGAGGATGGTAACTACTGATCCCCAACTCCAACACCACTATTCAATTTTTTCACAAAAATTATTTACCTTCCCATTTTGGTAGTATTTATCTGGTCCATTCTGCAAATTGTTCTTGTTCATGTCTTGAGAACCATCAAATATCTGAGATGTTCAAGTTTGCTGTCTATAACCCTAAATGGCTTAAGAGAAAGTTGAAAGCACATGTGGAGACTGTAGCATAACTTGAATACTTGAGTCTCAAACATGTTCACATGATACTTTTCAATATAAAATCAAAGATTCATAGTCTTGAATATTTTCAGAACACTGTTAAGGGCCTGTCTTTGGCATTTTCTCTACTAGTTCTAAAAGAGAGCACAGCATTTTATGTTTTTCTGTGTACCTAATGCACACTTTTGGTGCATGAAAATGATTGATAGTGAACAGCAACTTCACTACTGAGCAACACTTTTCTTTATAAAGCTGCAAATAATAACACTTTTCAGCACTACACTCTGGGGAGCTGCAGAGCTTCATCTTGTTGAAATTGTCTTCATTCTCACAACAGTGATGACAGAATACACTTTAGATTGATAAGATAGCCAGGATATAATTCTTACATGCCTTCATTAAAGCAAAGAATGATATGAATAACACGGCCAGCACAAAAACTACAGGGTTTCCTTCACTGGCCCCTGTGGCATCCGCTTTGCCTTTTCTTTCCTCTCCTCACTCCCTACCTCCCTCTCTCCTCTTCACTTGTTATTTAGAGATAGGGACAGAGTCTCACTAAACTGCCCAGGATGGCCTAGAACGTCCTGGGTAGCCCAGACAGGCCTGGAACTTGGTGTGAGCATTCCCCGCCTCAGTTTCCAGAATAGTTGGATATATTCTTGCACTTCTAGGTTTGGCCCTAGGAAAAATGGAAAAAAAAAAAAAAAACAACATAACAAAATACAAATAACTGCTACAATATTTGATCTGTGCAAAGGTCCTGGATAGCAAAAACCGAGAGAGGAATGCAGCTTTATTGTGACAATAGCACTTTGAAAAGGCAACTGATAACACCCTACTGTTTTCTTACCAAGCAGAATTGTAAAAATCCAAGCGGAGGATGACACATTGAAGATAAAGGAACGATAATATAAACTGGGAATTTCTACTATCTGGCAGAAAAGATCTGAATAAATCTGTAGCTATTTTAGAAGAACTGGTCTTTTAAACACTTTAAAATCTGTAGATTAGGAGAATATAACACATAAAAAGTGAATTTTTGAAAGTACAATTTATATGGCAGTCGATGAATACTATCTATTCAGTTAAATAACACTGCGACCTCCCAGCCAATGTAAAGAACTGACATCACCAGTCCTTCAAGTGTAGACCAACTTAGGAGTTACCTGTAATAACCAAGTAAAGAACTGTCAGCCCTAATAAAATTCAGTAAAATCTGGGGGCCTTAGAGTTGGCACTATTTACTGTTTCCAGAATAGTGTGTGTGTGACTCGTTACCTTCTTCCAGAATCCAGAGAAGCATCTAACCTCAACTCTGTCACTTTAGAAATATGATGAGAGTTCTCCAAACACAAACAGGGCTCATCTGGTCATATTCAAGTCTAAAATAAAACATTATGCAAAATGTTCCTGTATAAATGTCCTCAGGGTACTCTGTGAGCTATTTCATGTACTTCCTTTCTGGAGGAGGCTTCACAATGGAGAGCATCAAATCACTAGACAAGATCACAGTTACCAGCACTCCCTCAGAGTTCAGTTGAAATTGGTTTTCTGTACATGCTTATTGGGAATTTCTAAAGCACTGACTTGGAGAGGCCAAGAGCCACCGTCAATCCCCGCCTGGATGGCCACACCTGTTACCACTGCCAGGTCGGGGTCTACAGACGTGTTGGGATCCTTCCCAAAGAACTCTTGAATGACTTGGCGGATCCGAGGAATCCGAGTAGAGCCTCCAACCAGAACCACCTCATCAATTTCCGTCTTGTCTAGGTGGCCTTCTTTTAACACTTGCTGAATGGGCACGAGTATTTTCTGAAAGAGATCTTCGTTGAGGGTGTCAAAGAGCTTGCGTGATACTTCTGTCTCAAACAACACCTGACTT
The DNA here is from genome assembly GCF_903995425.1 of Onychomys torridus. Classification (NCBI taxonomy): domain Eukaryota; kingdom Metazoa; phylum Chordata; class Mammalia; order Rodentia; family Cricetidae; genus Onychomys; species Onychomys torridus. Next base: position 53,455,765 of record NC_050454.1, read on the forward strand.
TTTCCACTCTTGCTGTCCGACAGGCCAGATCTAACCACTCTGTTCACATGGTGACCATCCCCTGGGGTAAGCTGGTCTTTTGGCAGATTAGAGTCACCATTCTGAGGTGCCTGGCTGTCCTTTTCCTCGACAGTGAGTAAAACCGATACCTGAGCAGACTGATGAAGTGTCAAGTTAAGTTTGACCATTTCCACAGCTTGTCTTAATCTGTGGATTTCCTCTTTCCTGGAAGGAAGAAAGCCGTATGTCTGATAGATCTGTTTATATAAATACTGAAGAAGCCTCTGATTGAAGTCTTGTCCCCCAAGCTTGTTGTTTCCTACAAGAACAATTAAATACTTTGTTATACATATGTGCACATAAATATGTATTCTGTATGTTAGCATATTTTAAGAATAATAAATCCTGTAATGTATTAAGATTTTATGAACATATGTATAGACTTAGAAGAATGATGTTAAAATCATTTTAACCTCAACTGCAAGAACAGCTGCTTAGCTGTTCCTCCAGATCTAGAAACAGTTTTACCTCCACTCCCGCTGTGTCTATATCTACTATCTACTATTGATCAACAGTGCCAGCAAGGTTGGAAAATCTAAATGATTTCAAAGGAAGCATCTCAATGACGTCAAATAATTTTGAAAACAGGAGAATAATGTCACAGACTGCCTTGATATGCAGCTATTTGAAACACTGTCACTATTCTCAACAGAAGAAAACGATTTGTATGACTAACAGGTACCAATAAACACACAGTTTATCTAATTGTTAATGATTAAAAGCTTAATAGAAATAGTTCTATAGGAGAGAAAAACGTAATATAAACTCAATATGTATCTTGGCTCTAGTGAATCTGGTTAATGTTAGAACAATTATACAATTCAATATAAATACACTTATATTTAGAATCTAAAAAACTCAAAGCAAAAGTCTTGAAAAGATTTAAAGGGAAAGATCTTATTTCTTCAGTGACACTACAAGTGCATTTCTGAAGACATTTATTTTATGAAACACACAACAGATGAACTGATTTGAAACTCTTTACTTTAAAGTCTCCTTCCTTAATGCTTCTATCACCATCACAAGAAAGTCCTGAAGGAACTTCCATATCTGGCTTATTGAAGTCTAGCCATTCGATCTTGACAGTTAGCTGTGATCTACACATAGACAGATAGGAGCAACACTACACAGAAAACCACAAAATATTCTGAAAACCAAACCAACGTGCTACATGCTAGGTGTACTAAGGGACACGTGCCTGGCCCTCTTTAATTCTGTCTTTGTCTTACCAGACATTGCTCGTGTTAGAAACATTCCTCCTTGTTTATTCAGCAAGGACACATCAAGAGTTCCTCCACCCAAGTCTATGACCAGCACATAGAAGACATCGACCTTGTGGAGCCCATAGGCCATAGCTGCTGCTGTCGGCTCGTTTATCACTCTCAAGATCTTCAGGCCTGAAAGACCCAGGAGAGCAAAGCTTTCTACTTAATGTGTAAGAACAACATGTTTGCTTCTTCTTTAACATGCACTTCACCAACAGTGACAAACACAGTGGAAAACACAGGGCTATGACAACAGAAATTCTTCTCATCAGTGTAATTCAAATTATTATTAAAGAGCACAACAGTAGAAAAGAAAAGCCCAAGTTTAGTAAGTTGACACTTATATTAACGATTGAAAAACCCCTTCCAACCTTTTCTAGTATTGATAGTGTACTGGGAAATATAGGGTATGGAACTATGATAAGCTGATCTTGTGCAAAAGATCATGTTACCCTGATTAAGATCCCTGCTTTGAACTAACTCCACCCTTCAAGTGTTCTCTGTGAAATATGGCATGAACTTCATGAGCCACATCAACATTTCAAAGTTTGAAGAACTCTACCAAAGACTCTATTCTCTTCCCTTTAGTTATAAAACTCGGTCACTCTGCTCTGGTCATGTCAGGGTCCTATAGTCAGAGACTTAAGTGTCGCTCTTTGAGTAAGGCATACTCATATATGACCATTCTATAAGGCATCCCTGTGCTGACTACCCTCTGGCCCTTTATTCTTCCACTCAAGTTACTTTCTGTTAACGTCTGCACCAGGAGCTCTGAACAAGTCATGATTTGTGCCTGTGAAGTGAGTGGGAATGAACGTGGATACTTGACGACCATCCATCAGGAGAGGGGGAGAGAGCTAATAGTAGTGAAGAAGTAAGGATGGGTATAAGAAGTTCCCAGAGTAAAAAGTGACATTTCAGGCTTATTCTATGCTTCTTGATAGTTGAAAACAAGCACCACAAAAACAGGATTTTGTAGGATGGCGTTACATTCTTTTCATCTTGGAAAGTCTGGAAACATAGTCACCTTAACAACAAAGAGATCATATCTCTTAACAGAAGTATGGAAGTACGCATGCTTTCTCCCAGTCTTTGTCATATATCTCAGTAGCTTAATTTTTATTTTGTTTTGTTTTTTTACCTTTTTTTTTTTTTTTTTAGGATATGTGTGTCCTGGAGGATTGAACCCTGGCCAGGCCTTATCTGCTCTAGATTGTAATATACCAGAAAGCTACATCCCCATCACCAGACTGCTTCCCCCCCATAATATAAACATTTAATATTATATACTACAGAGTTTATAATTATTATCTGCAAATGTATATAAACAGACAGCTAATTCATCTGTCACATAGTTTATGTGCTTACAGTTGATTTACAAAATGGTAATTCTTGCTGCAGAAGACTTTTGTCCTAACAAAATCCTGAGAAAAATACACATCAGTCAAGGGTGCTATTACCAGCAAGGTTGGCAGCTTGAACTGTTGAATTTCTCTGTTTTAGGTCAAATTCTGCTGGTACAGAAATGACAGCGTTGGCAACTGGCATTCCAAGGTATTCCTCTGCCATTTCCTTCAATTTTAGCAATAATCGAGACCCAACATATTCTGGAGAAACGATGATGGTTTCATTACTTGTTACAGAAAACTCAGCCATTCCATTTTTGTGTAAAACCTGTGAATAAGATTTGAAAAACAAGAATGTCAAGATATGCATGTATACACATGCATGCATTTACTTTCACATGTACATACTGGATTTATTCAACAAAAACCTTTATGAAGTAATACAATCCACTACAGTCTATCTAGTATGTTTTTCCAGATTAGCATTTACTGAACATTGACACTTCAAAACTTATAAAATAATTCCATGTTATGGCTTTCAGTAATAACCTAATGAAAGTCAAGAATTTAACAGCAACCTAGAATCCTCTCACTACATACTTATTGGAAGAATGAATAACAACATGCAGGACACTCACTTTATTGGGAGCTGAATGTTTCAAGACCCTCGGTGGACACCTTTTCACTTAGCCAAAGTACTTTACAGCTTCTTATCAACATATTCAAATAGCTGTTATCACTAATACTGCACTTGGGGCCATTACTTGGTAAAAAAAAAATCTCAACAAAACATTGCAACACCTGATAACCAGGACGGCCGCTAAGTGAGTAAAGGCCAGACAAAACATGCAATGAACAGATGGATGCTACAGTCTGGGTAAGGGTGAAAGAGCAGAGAAAGAGTTCATCACTCCCCCTTAAACAATGTGCAGACTGGTTATTCGGGGATACTGTATTTTATATTCTTACCTAGTCCCTGAGTACAGCAAATTAAAACCACAGGGAAGAAAGCTATGGGAAGCCCAGACACAAAGGAGGCAAGAATTTGTTCAGTAAGCTGCAATAGTACAACTGTCTAGGGAGTCTAATTCATTTGGAATAGCACTTCATAACTTGGAATAAAAGTCCCACATGGGATAAACAAAAACAAATTAAATGTTAAAGAGAAACCACTTACAAATAAATACATAAAAGCATTAAGATGGAAAAGCAAAAGAAAAAAAAATGATCAAACCAGTGAACCAATGGAAAGGAAGGAAATTCCTATTGATTACCATGAGAATCAAGGATATTCTAAAATTGAGATTTCATGACTGCTTAATACTTTGATATGAAACAACAAATTATGCAACATAAAGACAATAAAGTGAAAAAAACACACAAAAATGTATTTTATTGTCAATAAAGAAAAAATGAAACAAGTCAAACAGGACAAAACAGAATAAATGCATCATTAAATAAAAATAAAAACACAGGAGGCAGAAGCAGGCAGATCTCTGTGAGTTCTAGGACAGACAAGTCTACAAATTGAGATTCAGCTTAAAAAACAGAAACAACCATAACAAACAAAACCACTAAATATAACTTTGCTGCAAAGCAAAGGAATAACAGTTAATCAAAAATGTCATGTTTCATTTGAGGATTGGCAAACAAAATAAAGTGGGCATGGTGGTACAGGTCTATGGTCACAAGAGGGTGAGGCTTTCAGGTTCAACAACAGCCTGCATACATAGCAAGACCTACCTCAATAAGTAAATAAAATCACATTACCTACTCGATAAAAAATAATGGGTAAGAACATGTAATCTTTCTGGCATACAATTAAGGAATATGAATAAAATTCCTTAAAAACACACTATATATATATATATATATATATCTCCAATACCCAACTTATCAATTCTACATGGCAGACAATTTCTGACATACACAGGTATATCTATATCTGTCTATATACATATATGTCTATGAAATTCAAAAATTAGTATGATACCAGGAAAGTAAGAGACACTGATGAGTTAGATCAATTATGTAAGAAAGCAGTAGTTCTACAGTCATTAAAAACAGTGAGGTACATTTACTAAATGTCAATGACACACTGTTGCATTTCAAATATGCCAGAAAACACCAAAACTAGTGTACATATGTTATATGTATACAAATATGTACATAGATAGAAAATCTTCATTCACAGCCTAGGAGGGTTCCTCATCCTTCCTTAAACGTCTGGAAAGAACAAATAGGCTATTAGGAGGATGGCAGAACAGGGACACAGCGAGGCCCATTTCCTTGACTGGGGCGTCACTAAGTTTATTCACCCTGCAGCTGCTGTGAAATTCCTTAGTGAGGGAATATAGCTCCCTTACAGCTAAATCCAACTGAGATACACGATGCCCAGTGTGAAGCCAAAGCATTAACTGAAATAGTATGATACATTGACACAGAGTTTAGATTCATTTCATACCTTAAATGGATATCTGCCAATTTCAGCCTCCAATTCTTCTGGGGTGAACATCTTCCCTATAAACCTTTTAGCATCATATATTGTGTTTTGAGGATTTGAATCTGCTAGCTCCAGGCTTTCATAGCCCACATATACATCGCCATCAGTAAAGGACACCATGCTGGGGATGCTGATATGCCCATTTTCATCTGGAATCACCTTTACTTTTCCCGTCCCAGGAAAAAACACACCAACAGAACAATAGGTGGTACCCAGGTCAATGCCAATTACTTTTGGAGTAGGCAACGGTAAATACTGTTGTGCCAAGTAGCCAGCCAAGAGGAGAGTCAACACAGCTGAACCTGAAAACAGACCAAGTCAAAGACACATCTTTATCGAGCTACTACTACATACCATTCCTACAGCAACATCTCTTCAATAACACTCCGGAAGCAAACAGAATATTTTACTTTATAGGATTAATAACTACTTTTTTAGACATTAAGTCGTACATATTTCAATGGGCTACAAATAAAAACAATCAAAAGCCCTCACAACTGTATTTCTGTGTAATTCATTATATGAGAATAAAGGAGTAAATGTAAAGTTATTTCAGTAATAATTAGGCTGTTGCTGAATGGAAATATAAATATGAAGCAAAAGGTACAATCCACTTTTCTTGACCTACTGCTATTTAGATTGATAGCTTTATAAACAGTTTTATCTGTCATTACTAAAATGAAATCCATTATGAAATTCTCACAGCAAAAGTTTTGGTATTAGGCAGGCAGTGGTGGCGCATGCCTTTAATCCTAGCACAAGGGAGACAGAGGCAGGCAGATCTCTGTGAGTTGGAGACCAGCCTGGGCCACAGAGTGAGTTCCAGGAAAGGCACCAAAACTACAAAGAGAAACCCTGTCTCGATAAAACAAAACGAAACAAAAAAGCTGGTATTATAAGGTTAACCTCTTTGATTATTATCTTTACCCATTCAAAAGGATAAAATAAGTAAGTTGGATGCACTGACTTTTAAAATTGCTTAGGTATTACTGTTACCTCATATCAGAGCTCACTGAGTGCTTTGCATATTTAAGTATGAATTAAGGTCACACTTCTTAAAGAGGTAGTATTTAAAGAAGTATATAAGTGCTAACCCTGAGAGCAACAACATGGAAGTTTCCTGCACATAAGTTCACAAGTTTGTGTGTTCCACGGCAAGAGCAGAGGCTCAGCAAATATCAATTAGCAAACAAACAAACAAAAGACTCAGTACAAACGTCATGCATATGGTACCCCAACGCGAATAAGGACATGGCTCTGAATTCAGAAATAATGTCTTACTCGGTTTCACTAGCCTGTGTTATACACCTGTTCCCACTCAGTCTCATGCTAGGAAACCAGAATGTCAGTCTGTACTGCTTGCTGTTGGCAATTGCGAGCTCAGTTCAAATCAACGCCTGGCTCATAGCAAGCAGATCCAGAGCCTACCCACTTGTCTCTTCTAACCTACAGACAAATCTTCAAAGCATGTCACCACCACTAGCAAGGGAATGTAATCCCCAAACGGTAAATTCGAAAAGAGAATCCTGCTACACGGGCACATGGACCAGAATCCCCTCCCAATTCAGCATCCCGAGTGCAGTCCGAGGGTCTACGTCTTGAGATCTCCCCCACCCCCTCACTCCACAACGGGTTCTCGCAGCATGCAGAGAACCGAATCCAGGTACTAATTCAAGACGGGGGTCTTTTGCAAAGAACTCATTCCTAGGCCCGGGTCCCTCTGAGATGAGGCCGGCGGCAGGACCCCAAGAGGCCTCCATCAGCCAGACCCCCGGCTCCAGGCGCCCCGCCCCCACCAGCTCAAACAACCTCAGCCGCCTTTTCAGGTTCGCTTCGGCTGCGTGACCCGGGTTCAGGAGTTGAGACAACCACCCCCTCTGCCCATCCAGGCCTCCTCAAACCAACCCTTCGACTGCCATGGCAGCAGGGACCCCGGGATACAGACCTAAAATCGTCATCTCTCCGGCCATCAGTCCCGCCGAACGAGCAGAGATGACTGTACCGACGGGAGGCACCGCCCCCTAGCCCCCGGCCGTCCCGCAGCCTCCTGGGAAGTGTAGTCCGTCCGGTCCGAGGCAGACGGAGGAACTACGTCTCCCATCACATCAGGGACTCCATCTACCATGAGGCCGCGGGGTGGAGTCTTGGCAGGCCCGTGAGGAAATAGTCGGCTTCCCCACTCAAGAAGGCCTAACAAACCAGGCTTCGTTGGGGAGCCGCCTCCGGGAAAGGTCAGAGTTTGTCATTCATTAAAGCCCAAACGCCGCGAGCCTACTGGCCTTAAAACAGTCCCCGTAGCCCCGCCTCGCCGCGTTGTATTGTGGGAGCTGTAGTTCTGGACTGCCCAGAGCTTGGAAGGACTAAGAAGGAAGATAAAACCTGTTAAGAATCTGAGGTGGGTTGCGTTTCCAGCCCGGCGCGGGATTCAAACCTGTTTTTTCGTTCCACCTGCGTTTACGGTTTATTCATTTGCTCGAAATCGAGATTCTAGATAGAATTCTCGTAAGCCCTCCAAAGTCCCCTTAGTATTCTTAGAAGAGGCTTTGTAGTGATGCAGTCCTACAAGAGACCTGACTGGTGTATCTGCTCTTTGCACTGTAATCCCCACCACAGATTGACCTGTTGTCAAGTGGAACTTCTTGAATCGCATCTAAGACAGAAACAGATTTAAGCCTCGAGGACCTTAGGTGTTCATGAACTTTCCAAATATTAATAGTAAACTCGTTTTCAGAAAGTCATTCGATTATATCAAAGATTTAGACATACCTGTCTTAAAATCATCGCCAGCCGGGTGCCCTTGTTGACAGTAAATTAATTCAAGTGATGTTCAGGAATGAGGTTTATCCAAAACTGCAAGGATACATTTTTGAATCTAATACTAACATTCAAATATGCTGTTAAAAACAAATATGAAACAATAAACCCTGCTTCTGCTAACTAAATGGCCAGAAGTGTCTTCCTGGACAGGTCCTATCACATGTGCTAACTAATCATATTAGTTACTTTTCTCCTTGCTGCTATGACATACCTTATCAAAGCAATTAGAAGAAGGAGGAAGGATTTATTTCGGCTCAAAGTTAAAGGGTACAGTTCATCATATTGAGGAAGTCATGGTAGCGGCACCTTCAGCCAGCTATTCACATTGTATCCCGAGTCAGAAAGCAGAGAGAGGAAATGTTTCCATGATGATTCTGAATCCTATCAAGTTGAAAAGAGTAACTACAACTGTTGAGGGTACTTGTGCTTTTTTTAGTGTATAAACCCTGATTTTCATCGTCTAATATTTGATATAATCTAATGACTTTCTGAAAATGATTTTACTACTAATATTGGGAAAGTTCATGAACATGTAAGGTCCTTGAGGCTTAAATCTCTTTCTGTCTTAGATGCGATTCAAGAAATTCACTTGACAACAGGTCAACCTGTTGTGGGAATAAGCCTCTTCTGGCATTTTGCTTGTGTAAAAAATCCTATTTATCTCTCTGTTATCTGTCTAGCTAACCCCTTGCCTTATCATATTTTGGTCTGTCTGTCTGTCTATCATCTGTCTATCTATCTATGATCTAAATAGACATTATCACATACCCATATAATTATGGTTTTAAGTCTGAATTATGGCCAACAGGGATCCTTATAAAACTCCTTTGTATTTTAAAATACTTTGTTATGTGAAATATGAAACTCGTGAATTTATAAGTACTATTCACCAAAATTCTTAAGAAGAAAGCATAATTCAAACATCCAATTGATGATTTTTATTTGATAGTTTTTGACAAGTAAGTTTCCTTACTGGGGCTTTCCCTTTATATTTTTGATTAACTTTAACAAATTTGTCTCTGCATATATACTATAAAATTGATAGATGAACATGGATGGTTTTTCTAATTAATTTTTTCGTTTGATTACGTATTTTTATATTAATGAGGATAAAATGAGTTGGATTTTCTAATACTAAGTACCTGAGAGTGTGAATTTATTTGCAAGTGGGGTTGTGGCACAAGTAATTAGATATTATGATATAGTCGTCTCTTAATCTAATATTACTGTCCTCTTTAAAAGAAAATGGCTAAAGACACAGGTACAAGAGATTTCACATGATAACAAATGGCGTTAAGCATTGAGTGGCTCATGCCAATGTAACAGTAGAAATGAGGAAGAAAGAATGGTCCTAAGGGCTTCAGAAGGACCCATGGCACTGGTGGTCTTTATCTTTATAGTTCCGCACTGATAGACTTCTCATATCTTAAATCATATGATTCTGTGCCCTTTGTTATAGTAAACCCAGAACAATCTACATGATCTAAAAGGAAAATATTTAAATTACGGTAACCTGTCCTGGTGAGTAGAGTCACAGCTGTTCCCTCAAGGTCTCTAGGGAGTGGGTGTAGGAAATGGTCATATTGATTCATGGATGAAGACATAGCCTTCCACTTATTGCTATGATGAGAATAAATGATATTACTTTAATTCAAGGATGGACAAAAAAGCACAGAATATATGGAACAAGTTTCTGACCTTGGAAAATAGGTAGAAAATGACATTGATATCTACATTACCTGACTAGAGGATTTGTTCATTTTCCTCTTATTTGGTGAAGTAAGAGTCACAGTTTGCCTACTCCATTCTGCCTGCTACTCAGAGACTGAAATGTCTACATTATCTTCTTTCTTTCTTATTAGAATTGATTGACTACTGTAATGAAAAGGCTTTTAAGAACACTTCAAGAGTAGAATAGCTACCACAATTAATTAACAGTGCCTGCCATGGGATTGGATAGGAAATGTGGCACACCTACTATTCCTGTGTTTAACTGCACTATTTCTTTACTAGCTAAAGAGCATGCCCAAATTAAAGGAGAAAATAGACTTATAGAAATACAGTTGTTTTGTTTTCTATTGTGTGATCATTTCCTAGAGTACTACTAACTTCATTGTGAATGCTTAATATAGTCACAGAAGGAATGAACAGAAACAGTAAATACAAATAAAATGGTTTACATATAAAAGCATGTTAAGTGAGATCTTTAAATGTTTGAGTGATGGCCGCTCATAGATTACAACAGGGTCTAGCATATTTAAGTATTTCCACAGCATGCCCTATCCACAGATTAGATGCTTTTAAATGAGTGATTGAAGGGATGTGTGTTGGTGGAGGTCATCATAAATGTTTCTAAAAGAGAATTTTTATGTCTGTTCTATGCGCTTTTTCTGATTACCTGTTTTCAGACACTGTATTACTTCAATATCAAAATTATGTAAGTGTATGCAAACAAAATGCTCATAATATAAAGATAGCTAAAGTTGTTTTTCCATTTTATGTATGACAGCTGCTTCAAAGAAACACTTATTTTGTAAAAGGAGACCTTCTGATGTGATGTTAGGGTATGACTGACATACAGTTCTTGTGGGATGCGTTATTGTACTTGAGGGTGAACCTAGGACCTCATTCATGCTAGGTGAATATTCTAGCACTGAGCTACAACTACCCAGCTCTACTAGATTTGTTAAAGAAAATATTTTATTCTTTTTTAGTTATTTTAACTGTAGCAAAAAAGAGAAATGTAATTGTTAGTGGGTTGATTTCAATAAAAGTAACCTACCTTTAACATTACATATATTTATTTTATTAAACAAATTTAATATTTATATTAAAATATACAATAGTTTTATATCATCTATAGAATATTAATAAAATTAATTGCATTTTTCCTAAAACTTACCTCCAGCCGTATTCCAGAGATGATAAGCTTATTTCAGTGCTGTCTACTTGAAGAATTTCAAGTATTAGCAATGAGTTTTATTATTCATGAAGTTGATGAGCTCAGAGTACCTAGAAAACTAGACTGATGCCATAGATTTATTCTTTTTTTAGTGTAGATTTTTTTCTTCTAAAGTTTAGGATAGCTGAAAACGTTTATTTATATAACATATTGCAGAAAGTTTAGACATCACAGTCAAGAAGACTCTGAAACTAACCTGCTTCTCTCTATCTTGTGTTTTCGTGATTTTTTGGTGGCACAGATATATGTAACATACCTATACAGTTTCATCAACAGTTGTGTTCATAATACATATGAAACATATTTTCTTGTAGTCTGTCACACTTTTTTATGTATTTATTATGTATCATGTTCAAATTACAGATTTAACATAAGGATATTACAATATATTGTGAGATTTATCTTTAAGTTTTCAACCGTCTTCTTTAATATTTAGGTAGTTATACTAGTATTTATTGATTAAGCTTCCTTTCTTTTTAATTTAATAGCTTATTTTCATTTTATTTCTTATAGTAATTTTTGTTTGTTTCTTTTTGCTTTGTTTGTTTGTTCATTCGGTCTTGTTTTTGAAACAGTATTTCCCACCCAATCACTCACTTGATCCTCCTACCGTAGCAACGACTATAGGTGTAAACCACCACAACCAACTCCTCACTGATTATTTAATTATTTTTGAGATTATAATATAATTACATCATTTCCCCTTTCCTTTTCCTCCACCTAAACCCCCCACAATTCCCCTCCTTGTTTTCTTTCAAATTCATAACCTTTTTCTTTCATGAATTATTGTTACGTATGTACATGTGCATGCATGTTCCTAAATAAATACGCAACAGTATGTCCCATCTGCGTAGTATTACTTGTTACATGTTTTAATGCTACATAGGCCATATATACAATTTCCCCTTGGTGGGACAGGCCTGATGTCCTGTGTACTCAGGGGTAAGAATAGGAATTTGAGACCAAGTTGGGCTATGCAGAGTAAGGTCAAAGCCATCCTCCATAACTTAGTAGGATTTTGTCTCAAAATAAAAAAAGAAAGAAAGATGCAGCACAGTGGTAAGCTGCTTGCCTCACAAGGAGAGTCCAAACCAAACTAACCCACAAAACCACATACTTAGTCATGTAGACCTTTTCTTGATATTTGTTTCATTTGATTGTTGTAGGGCAGTAACATACTGCTTTAATCAGTGGAACTTTGTCATAAATACTTACATCTCAATGGACAAAATATGCTTAGATTTTTTTCCTTTAACGTTTTTCTCTATTTTCATCTATTGATTTTTTCTGCATAACTTACAAATCACTCAGTCCCTTTCCTTCCAAAGACTGTTATAATTCCCTTACAATTTAGACTAAAACTTGAACTTCCCCTGTTGATTAGAGGAGAATGCACATCTTTACAGTGGGCGAATGTCCTTCTAGGAAAAAGGTGTGTTTCTGCTTTTAATGAGGACTTCTAAATACTTTTCTTCAATGGACATTATACACTTTGTTACCTTTATTCCAAGGTACACTAACACTTGGGGTGTTGTGATCTAGTGTTTGTTAGAATCACTTTACCAATTAAAACATTTAAACAATTAAATTCTGATACATGCATTTAGCTTGCTTCATTGATCAAAACAGCTGTCACCACTAGATGCTAAGAATTAGTTTCTGCTCTGGCATGAGAAAATCATGACAGAACAGCAGCTGTAGATGCTTACATCCATTTTTCCCTCTCTGTGTACTATGATGGAAGAGAGTGTGGGAGGGGCACTATGCCATCACATTGCTGGCTATGAGGACCACAGTTATCAAAACCAGAATCTTCCCTAGTTGTGGTGTTAGCACATCTGACAGTCAAGCTGTTCTGTTCTAAATTCAAGAGTAGAAGAACGTGTTCCACTCTTAAATCACGCTGATCACTCTGTGGCTTCCTTCTTGTGTCTGCTGTGTGTCTGCCCTTTGCAGTTTCAGAGGATGGTTTTCTCTTTGCGAAGCTTCAGAAAATGCCTGTGCCTTCTGCTCTGCTCACTGGAATTACTGAGTGTTTTTCTTAGACTCAGTTTTGTTTTCCTTTCGCTCAGTGCTTACATTTGTTTTGCTGCATGTTTGGTTGATTTTTTTTTTTCTTTCTGTTCTGTTGTTGAGACAGTGTCTTGACTCTGTAGTCCAAGCTGCCCTGAAAAACAGTGCTTACTACCAGACTGCCTGAAAACTCACTGTAAACGTCCTGGCTCCATGTCCCAGGCTGGGATTACAGGTGTGAGCCACCACTCCAAGTAGTATTCTGTTTTATGTTCATCTTACGTCATATTTGATACGTACAAGATTACATACATGGCTTGCCCTAGTTAGTTTTAACTGTCAACATGACACAGCATAGAGCCATTTAAAAGAATAAGCCTTCATTGAGGAGTTGCCTATACAATATTAGCCTTGGGTAGGTTTGTGGGGATTGTCTTGATTATAATTAATTCAGGAGGGCCTAGCTCATTCTGGTTACGCTGGAACCCTTCCATGGGCAAGTTGTCCTGAGCCATATAAGAAAAGTAGCTAAGCATGAGCCAATGAGGGATCCAGCAAGAAGCATTCCTCCATGGTTCTCACTTCTAAGTACATGCCCAAGATCCTGCCCTCAACAATGGGGCTATGACTTCGAAGCTTAAGCCGGGAAAATCCTGTCCCCGCTAAGTTGTTTTCAGTCATGGTTATTTACACATGGTTATTTATCTAGCTGGATGCAGCTAGAACAGAAATTGGGACCAGGAATGGGGCATTGCTGTGGTGGACCTAACCACATTTTTTTTTTTTTTTTTTTTTTTTTTTTTGTGCTTGTATCAGTTACTTTTCTATTGCTGTGAGATAACACCATGACAAAGGTGACTTATAGAAGAAAAGGTTTATTTGGGCTTATTGTTTCACTGGGAGAGTGCATCATTGGGAGGCCAGGCAACAGGCAATAGGCAAACTTCCAGACCAGGAAACTGAGGCAGCACGTCTTCAGTTACAAAGACACAGAGAGAGCCAAGTGAAAGGCAGGCAAGGCATGAAAGTTGCCATATCTGTTCCTGTTAGATCACTTCCTCCATCAGTGCTACACACCTCCTTATGGCCTCAAACCAGGGGTCAAGCTTTCCAGTGGACATGTGCAGGAACTTGGGAGATAAGAATGCTGAGAAAAATGTGGCCCATTGACGCTGGACTGGTAAGGTTTCAGAAGCAAGGAAGGACTCTATCAGAATGGGGGGTGGGGTCCTTTGTGTGGTCGTTTGGCTAAGAATCTGAGTGTGCCAATCAGCTGGGACTAAAGAATAAGCTATGGCTGCTAAGAGATTAGCACCACCAAAGTAAAACTTTTTCTATATCGTTGGGAAAATAGTAAAGTATTTTCTCAGAGTCATAACACACCAGTGGTGAGTGTTTTGTTTTGTTTTGTCTGTTTGTGTGTTTTGTTTTGGGGGAGTTGCTAGGCGGCCTTTCAAGCTCCCAGCAAAACTTGGTAAATGCTATATAAGGTCACAAAGATGGATTTTGAAAGCATGAAGGGGTCCTGCAGAATAGTTGAGGCCTGCCCCCATGTGGTAGAGTAAGAATCCCTGTGGAGCAATGGTGAATGAAGATGCATCCTTGGTCGAGATGGGGAGTACAGGATGCTGGAGATGCCAGGAATGTGGGACATCTCTAGGTGTATAGAGGGACAGGCCTCTTGCCTATGAGACAAGTTGTGTTTGCTGTGGATGGCCAGAAGACTGCCCCGTGAGTGAGTACCAGAGCTTTGGGTTTGCCTTGCTTTGATTTGTTTCTGTGCCTGGGTTCACTTATGGAATAAAAAGTATTTAACTTGTATTTTATTTTATAGGAGCCCAAGGTGAAAAGACTTTGGACCTTTAAAAAGACACTAACTTTTTAATCAGTGGAATTTTTAAAGACTGTGGCACTTTTAAAGGTGTGTTATTTCATACTGTTAGATTAACATGAGACTCGAGGAAGTGAAGTGTACGGTTTAAAGTAGTATGTGTTTGGGTCAAGTTGACATGGACGGCTTTAACTATCCACTTGACGAAGCCTGGAGTCATCTGAAAGGAGAAACCTCAACGGAGCATCATCGTATTCGCCAATATTTTCTTACCTCCTGAAAGGAGGATGATGGGTCTCTGTGACATAAATTTGAATTTGCCTAACTTTTAGGGAAAATGAGTTTTTTTGTGTTTATTTTCTTTTTTCCCTTTTCTGTTCATACACATTTGCACATTTTTCTAATAATTTTCCTTTCCAAATTGTAGTGCATCTTTATATTTTAAGCACCGATATTTAACAAACCATATGTATTGTAAATATTCCAAATATTTTCATGAATTTTAAGATTATTTAAATTATTATTTATGTAATGTAGTTGAGTTTATGATTTTTGCCTTTTGTATGTCATTATCTACTTACCTCTACCAAAGTCACCAGGATATTCTTCCATGTTATCTTTTTTCAACTTTCATATTGGGTCTTTAATCATCCTTGTACTGATAGTGCGTTAGGGTGCTACTCCTTTTTTCTGTATAGATATTAGCCTAGGACTGTTTACTGAACGTATTTCCTGTAGTTTTTTAAATGGCCTTTTTTGTTGTCTACCAAGTTGCAGGATGCATAGATCTGTTTCTAGCTCTATTCTTTTTTACTACCCAGCTGATCTAATATTTTTATTACAGCTTTGTACTAAGTTGTGCTGTTTCTCTGGACAAGTATATTTGCCTTATTATTCCTAAGAAGTGTGTTGTCTGGCTTTATTCTGTTTTTTTTTTTTTTAATTCAAAAAGAATGTGTGAGATGATCCAACTTGATTAGGGCGGGAAACGTGGGCCCACATCGTTCTTCCCAAGGTCCCAAGGTTTCTACCTAATCTGTGAGACTTACCATCGTCTTCCTTTCCCCTGATCCAAGATCTGATGTGTTGAATTTGACATTGGCCTCCAGGGCATCTCTGCTTTTGTGAATTCATTTTGGCTTTCCTCTTGAGTTTCAGAATATCACTTTTTTGTTCCTTGGAGATTTTCTTCAACTTCCCAGAAGCTTAGAATTTAGTGCAGCAGGACTTTATACCTGTCATTATTTTCTCAATAAGAGGCTTTTTATTTTATCTAAGATGTGCTTTTCTAGAAGTATAAGTTCTCCCAATGTCTTATCTCACAACCTTAAAACCCAGTCAAATATACAGTAATTTAGACTACTTGATGATGTGTGAAATATTAGTTCTTATTTATTATGGGTTAGGGTATAAGAGGGATGAGAGACTTCATGTTCTGCCATTCAAGTCAACTGACTTATCTTCTCTTATAGCAATCATTAAGGATTGTGCCCCTGCTTATTATTCTAGAAATCACAAAGGATTGTTCACCTGGATAGCTAGAAGCGCTCACTCTTTTCCTACTTATTTAGAAGCTATAAATCAGAGATTATTTGATATCCAAATAGGAATATCCTCATCAATAATAGTGAAAGTCATGAAAAAAGAAGGGCAACCTTGAAAAATTAGTCAGTGGTTTATATGAAGAACTGTGGAACTAAGCCAGAATGTAGAGTTATAGGAGTGATACCTCTAAAACTGAGAAGTAACTGCAGCAAACCTGGAAATGTATCAGATGGTTTTGCTGTTCTTATCTGGTATTCAATGCCAGGCTCCATTGTGTTTCTAGAATGCATAGAATGAATTTGGTAATTGTGAATGGGAACTCTGCCATTTGACTCCTTAGCCAGACTTGGCTATCAGTACTCATGCTTTCCATGATCAGTGCTGGAGAAATTCATCCGAAGTTTGGCATAATGTCAATGTGGCTCAAAGTAACTTTTGAGTTTGACATGGGACATTATGCTAATAAAGCAGGAGCAAGACTCATTGTCCGGGTAGGATGATGCAGGAGACCACAAGCTTTAGAACCAGAAAGACCTGGCTTCATATCCCAATATCTAATGGGAGGGATCGTTCATTCCCTTTCATTGTGAGCCTCAGAGAACTTACCCCCTAAACCGAAGATCATAATGCTTCTCTGGCCGGGGTATTGTAAGATGTGAAATGGTTCATGTGCTATACCTGAGAACTAGAACAGTGACCTATAGTTATATCCCTACATTCCCTAAGGAGATTAGATGAACAAAAGCAGAATGGTGATTATCCTTCTGTTTTTTCCTATCACAGTGTGAAAAAAACAGGGCAGAAGAGTTTGGGAATCTGTTTTGTTGTTGTTTTTATTTTTTGGTTAAACTTCTTGTTTAGTTGTCTTCCTCATTTATTATTAGTGGAGACACCAAATAAATAATTTAACCATCCTGTAAATTATATAAAGATATATGAAATGCTTTCTTTCTAGATGAATTTTGAATCCAAATATTATTAGCAAAGTAACTCAAGTGGAACCAATCCATATTAGACCACTTACAGTGAATGTTGCTGCCAAACTAATCTTCCTTAAGGACTAAATTTATTAAGTTTCTCTCCTTGAATTTATCAAAACTCATACTTTAATGCATCACTTATAAATTTTACTGTCAGGCTTTCAGGAATTTTTTTTTATTGGCCCACTCTTTCAAGCCAAACATTGTAGCTGAAAGTTTTCCTATGTCCCAACTGGCCGCGGTGGGGACAAATCTTTCCCACTCACGTCCCCCAAGTAAGCACACAGCGGCTTATATTAATTATGACTGTTTGGCCATTAGCTCAGGCTTCCTACTGACTAGCTCTTACACTTAAACTCAGCCCATTTCTGTTAATCTGTGTCGCCATGTTTTCCGTGGCTTTACCTGTGTGCCATTACATGCTGCTCCCTAGATAGTGGGCTGGTGTTCCTGACTCAGACTTCCTCTTCCCAGAATTCACGTTGGCTGTTTATCCCGCCTATACTTCCTGCCTGGCTACTGACCAATAAGCATTTTATTAAACCAGTGTACAAAAGCATTATCCCACAGCAAAACATTTCTTATTAGACCTACAAACCACTCTCTGCTTAAAGATATGTACTCCTTGTCCACAGTATTTTTTCGACAACTGTCCCTTTTCTGTAACTCCTAGTGTTTTTCCATAACTCCCCTTCTGTTCCAGAGTAAAGATGAGATTCTGGAAATCACATGAAATAAAGTTCCCTAGATGTTCTTCTATACAAATCTAGCTTGGTCTGCTCATGCCAAGAGCTCAGAGCTCTTTTCCACTGGGATCATTGCCCTAAGTAGCACAGCTCTCACGTAGGAGCTTCTACATGACTTTGGTTAATCATCACTTAATTTAGTTGATAATTAAATACTGACTTTTATTGCACACTATTATTAATGTGAAATAAGTGATATATCCAATTAAAACATAGGCTCTTTGAAAAGAGATTTCATATAGTTCTGCATCTGTGTCTAAGTGCAGTACTGAACACAGTGTGAATAAATACTTTTTAATTGATGAGTTAGTTGATTAAACTAAGCAACTTCACATGTGTACTATGAATTTAGTAAGGTATATTATCTAACTTACTAGTTCTGTGTGTTGTTTTAGATTGTGAAAGCAAGTCTGCTTACTCCCTTAATATAACATGAACTTTCAGTACTCCTGTATACTCACAGTTTACATTGGTTTCAAACATAACAACTCCTGAACAAGTGACTTTGAAATATTTGTTGTATAATTTTTCATTTTTGTCGGTCATGGTGTTACTGTGTGCCTCCAGAAATCAAAGCAGCAGCTTCCTTTGTGGTGGGCTGAAGTATGACACACTGTCACATGTCTTCTGGAAGTATACTATACAACACAGCTTCAGGAAAATAGAATTAGCATAGTTATTTAGCTGGCAGAGTTCACTTCCCATTCATGATGTGGTATAAAAATACATGAAATTCATTTCACTATTATCTTTCTCTTGTGGCTTGCTCCTCTTGTTTATGCCTTGAGTTTCCAGGAGATTAAAGACTTTGTGTGGGAGTGTGGTAGGAAGAGCAAAGGATCAAACGTATTTGGGGCTTTGAGCCGTGAATTCTTTAGTGACCAGCAGGTGTCTCTGTCACACAGTGAAGAACACTTTCCAACTTGACCCTATTCCACATCTAAGATCCCTCTTCAATTTTCAGCTATTTGTTCTATTTTTATGAAGAATCCTTGTTCCTCTTAAGTCCTTCATATCAAAACTCAGTTTCTTTTAAATGCTGCATCCAAAATTATTTCTTAATATCTTATGTCTTTGTTTATCTTGTATCAACTTTTAGAATGGAAGCTACATCAAGATCTTTATTTAGAAGCCTGAAGAACCGAAAGGATCACAAAATCATACGTGTGCAATTAAATAAAGACAGTGGCGTGCTGTAAAGAAACAGTAAGGAAGCTTGGCAGTTGTTTTTCCTTTAACTAAAACAATGGAGTAACTAAAGGCTTTAACTAAGAGCTAAATAACTATAGCCCCTCTCTCTGTCCCCCCCGCCCCAACTTTCTGTTGCTTCATGACAGTATCTCATGATATAGCCCAGGCTATGCTTGAACTCAGCATCTTCCTGCTTCAGTATCCCATAGGCTTGTATCACCATGCCTGGCAATGGTGGTTTTGTAATATAACAAATATAAATATTATATATATATATATATATATATGGTATATATATATATATATATATGTATATATGGTATATATATACATATACATACATATATATATATATATATTAGGTTTTGAAAAAAATTGTCTATTAATATTATACTCAAGCTTTTTGAAATGTAGTCTTCATTTTGCAGACCGTGTAAAGGAGAGGGCTACACTCTAATTCTTAGTAGCAGCAAATACCTGTCTGTAATTGTCCCACAGTTTTTCCATTTTAATGGTTTTCTCCATCTTTATTGTCATTGTTCGAGGTTTCCCAAGAGAGTTACTTCTGCTTACCCTTTGGAGGAGAACCCTTTGTGTAGATGTGTTAAGCAGAGACCTTCTATCATTCTTTTTCCTTTACTTTTATTCCTGCTTGTATGAGTAGACATTCAGACTGACTTAACGTATGTGAATGATGCCATGACAACGTGAACATTATTGCATAAGAGTCCTCATCCTCATCATCAGGATCGAAGTCACTGTACACTTTGGATGGTTCAAATCTCTGCTTACCTTGTACATTTAAATTACTTTCTCTATGTGGGAGAAGCTTATTGAACTTCCAAGAATGTATGAAAATAATAACATGTAGAATGAGTTGCATTTTGCAATCTCCATTACCTATGTGTGATAGTAATAATTAATTTTTATAAATAAAATTGCTGATTTTCCTACATCTAATTCATAGTCACTATTTTGGAAATATTATCATTAAAACACATCATGAAAGAGCTTATATGACAATATATGTGGGGTCATGATAAGGCAGTTCAAATTAACACTGCTGTACCTTGGCATCTGAAGGTCAGCTGACTATGCTGATATATGACTTGTAGCTGTCCAGGTGTCTCATTAATAGAAAGTTATTTGTGAAGAATAAATGCAGTTTTTAGCCTTCTTGTTCCTCCTCGTGGCTAAGAATGATCCAATTCACATAACCTTCCTTAGTCCACCAGAATATCTACAGGAAGCATACTTGAACATCATAGCTGAGCGTACTTGGAGGTTGATGCAGTCAACTCCTCAACAATGTTAATGAGGTCAGGGAGATGGGATTTTCCAGAACAGTTAGCTTTGTTCTCTCCGTATCTCCATGCCCACTCCATACAATTAACTCCATTCCTTCATTTGTCAAATGCTGCAAGATAACTAGGCTGAAGCTTGCTTACAAATCAAAGAAATCTAGTACCTATACATGTACGCATTCACATCATCTCATATGACAGCCAGAGTTTTGTATGCACCATGCAATCAGTCATTTAAAAATGAATACATCCCTTTTCTTATAAAATGCAGTATGGACTAAGGCAGTTTAAACAGCATGGTAGGAGGTGAGAGTGATGTTAGAAAACACTGGAATCTAGGAATTACTGCACTGTCGCTGTGCTTCAAGATATTTAAATCCAGTTTACTACTGACTCTTACATCTCTCAGAGGCTGTATCTTCCTTTAAGATTAAATAGAGAACTACTATTCTACAAAGTTTTTCTTTCTCTTTAATAATTTTGATTGTACGCCCTTTAGAATAGATAAAAGAAACAAGTTTGATTTTCATCTGCTTGCATTCTTTTTTTTTCCCCAGCAGACACAGACTATTACAGAAAGCTGTGAAGGTGCCAACCATAAGTCACCATGGAGTCCCCATCCATCAGTGGACGTCTACAGCACCACACTTATTCCCAAGGAAAAAGTCACAGAAGAGGGTACAGGAAGGTGCTAAGAGACAGGGGACTGGGAGGACCGCTGTAAAATAGTGTCTTCTGGGCATGACTGGGATGGTGTGCCCATAACTTTTGAGCAGTATGATTGCTTGCAGTGGACCATGCCCGTCCTCAATAACCAGCTTGGGCAAGGAAAAGCTCACAAGGCCCCACCACTAGTTGAGGAGCCATAGGCTGTCAATGGCTGCTGGGAAAGGGAGGAGGAGTTTTCTCCAGGAGTGAGACCCCCTTATAGGTTGATCACATCCATGTAGTCAGCCTTGTATTACATATGGGCAGCACTACCTAGATTCAATGGGATCTCTCTGTCTCTCTTCCTCAGTCTCTGAATCATCTCTCTCTGTGTATATGTGTGTGTGTGTATAAAAAAATAATAACAGTGATAGAAAAAAAGTTAGGAATTAGGGAGGGGGAAGCAGAAGATGCAGGAGGATTTGGAATTAAAAGTGTAGATATGAAGAGAATACATTATAGTCATGTATACAATTCTCAAAAATAATAAAAACATTTTAAAATGCCTTTAAAGATGTCAGGTTCTAGTAAATAATAAGATGCATATTTTATTTTGACCTTGAAAACCATTAAATAGAAAACCAGTCGTTGAAATAACACATGACTATGTTTTTGTCTCATGCACATAATGTATATTAAATGAATGAAAATAATCTGCACTTCCACTAGTCTAAATGCAAGAGTAAGGTTGTCACAAAAATGTTTCAAACACTTTCAATTTGATATAATTTGAAAGTATTTCATAAATAATTTTTTCAAGTTGTTGGGTTTTGCTGTCTTATTGAGTCCCTCTGAATTGTTGCAGTGTGCATTCCACTGTGGAAAGCAAATTCATCTGTATACTACCGTTAAGTCCAGTAAGATGTTTCCATCAGCATACATAAAGAAGAGAACAAAGCATAACATGTCATTATTTTGTTCCTGCAAACAAAAATATAATATTTTTAAATACCCAAAGGTTCCTAAAAGGAACAGATTTGCCATAGTGCCAAAAATGAAGAATCAGCTCATCTCCAGGGTGTAAAGTGCATCCTTTTACCAGACAATTTTCAGGAGTCTCAGATTTGTAATTAAGTTTATACTTAAGACTCACCTGGGAACTGGACAGAAAGCCTGGGGTCTGACAGGCCTTGGAATAATGTTAATACACAAGCTGAAACCCTTAAAATTCTAGGACTCAGGCAAGAACACAGAAGGAGGAAAACCCATTTCCAGGATCTAGAAATAATGGAGTTTCCTCTACCTGGGATTGAGTGAAAAGTAAACATAAAACAATAACAATTGTCTTTAGTACCCAATTCAAATCCCTGTCTCTGCAATGAATGCGTTAGACAACCACAGACACACTTTATTATTAATTCTGAAGTGATAGTCAAACTACACATGTTAGTCCTGGGGTGGGAATACCAGTGATTTCTATAACAGAATTCTTTGCAAAAACACTGGAGTAGAATACATAATCCATAGTTCCATGGAAATATGCCCCTGCAATAGCAAAATATAGGAGGAAGTAGAGAACTTTCAGACAACACACAAACTTGAAAAAACTGTAATGTAATTTTCTTTCTCTAACACAAAAGAATGGGTTGAAACCACAAGAAAGTAATAGTGTTTGAAAAAGCAGCCAAATGAAGCTTACAGGAAAAGGCTTGTGTCACCTGTTTCTAAGAATGACAGATAAGGTAAAAGATATTCACCAGAGAGATATATCCAGATAACACCAGAATTTTGTTACTCTGTTCTTTATCTTTCCTTTCTCCCCTTTCATATACCTAACAATTTCATTTTTACATCCATGTCCTTTTTTTCTCCCCTAGATGATTCCCTAAACGAAGGAACTTGTGACACTTATCTTTGTGGAACTGCCCTTTTTTCAAGTAAAGGCTAATCTCTAGTTCTGTTTGTTTCTCTGTAAATGATAAAACTATTGTGTGTGTTTGTGGGAGAATGGGGGGGGGTGTTTGAGACAGGCTTTCCTGTGTAGCCCTGGCTGTCCTGGAACTAACTCTGTAGACCAGGCTGGCCTTGACCTCACAGAAATTTGGCTGCCTATGCTTCCAAGTGCTGGGGTTAAAGACACTTGCCACCACTGCCCAGAAAAAATTTATTCTTTATGGCTTAGTGAAACTCAGGAAATAAGAACAACTAACAATGACAGTGTCCAATTAACAAGCTTCTGTGAAGCAAGCATTTGGTCTCTTCAGCAATAGGTCTTAATATCAGGTTCTGGAGGGTAGCCAAGAGTATTGGTATGCATGTTATGGGAGTAACCAATCACTTTCTGATTGGATCTAAAGCCCTCTACATGAGATCGAGCTCATATCTGATACTGTTAAATTGGCCAAGAACCTTTGGCTTGATAGGTTCTAGGCCCTAGAAGAGAACTCAGTACTGTTGTTCTTGTAACTGGATATAGTATGAAAGAGACTCCTGGTGACTTACTGCTATACCTGTAGATCAGAGAATCTCTCAACCCTCATCAAAGAAGCTTCCCCTTGCAGTTGATGGCAGTTAACACAAAGATATTTAGTGGGTCAATATGCAGAGAATCAGAGACTGTAGAGTGGTCAGCCCTAGATGGACATACATAGTACACCTGTCCCCTTACCGCTCAGAGATCTTTACAGATGTGGCTGTGAAGATTGTAAGAGTCAGATGTGGGAAAGGATATCAAGGAAATAGGTTTGTTGTTGTTGTTGGTGGTGGTTTCTGATGTAACAGGAGAGCTGCACATATGAACTCACCTTAATTGTGGCCACATGCACAAGACCTGTGCAGGCACAAGGAAGACAAGGTCCCAGGACAGAGGAGTCATGTAGGCATGAAATCCCACTGCTAGCTGAGGAGCTATGGGAATTTGATAGCTGCTGGGAGCAGAAGAGTCAGTTTCCTTTAACGGTGTGATGTCAGGGTGAGCCCCACTCATAAGACTAGTTGCACAATACAAACTGGACTCCAAGTCTACACACAAGCACACATGTACTATTTTAAAAATATGCTTTCAGTCAGAAACAAATTTTAAAACTACAAATAACTCAGTAGTATGTAGCTAAGACCACTAATGAAATAAAAATAAGTCTGTAGTACAAAAATGCTATCAAGAAGAGCCTTGTGCAATTGAAAGCTTAAACATATAAATAATTCATTGATTAACAAATCAGAACATAAATAGAAGTAGAAAATGTTTTCTACCAGGTAATAACGAACATGTTGTCTAACAAAACCCGGCAGAAGCAAGTGGTATAATTAAAGTGTATAGCTTTAAATGTATTTGACAAAAATTTAGAGTGGTGAATAATGTCAGTAGTGCTGAACTGCCTTGTAAATATGTATGGATACGCCCAGACACAATTACCACTCTGCCTTGATGAGAGAAGCCTCTTTCTAGTATAGTGCGGGAACGTATGGCTGCTCAGGATGCTCAAAATAAGTGACAGTTGAGTGCTCGCCCCTAAAGAAGACATTTATATCATTCTTCCAAGGTTCAGGGAACACTGTTAAAAAGCAAATCAGAAAGATTTTAAGAGCCAGATGATAAAGAGACATTGCCTCTTCTGAATAAGACACAGCTGTTGCAATCATGATTCTGAAGGACTGTTGTAGAATATTATTTTAAGGTGTGTTACTTTTGTTTATGTTGCATTTGTTTAACTATGTGAAGCTCTGTTACTGTGCCTGTCTTAAACACCTGACAGTCTAATAAAGATCTGAATGGCCAATAGTGAGGCAGGAGAAAGGGTAGGCAGGGATGGCAGGCAAAGAGGATATATAGAAGGAGAACTCTGAGAAGAAGAGGGGAAGGAGCCAGAGGAGGAGGAGGAGGACTCCAGATGCCAGCTACCCAGCCACATAGCCAGCCACAGAGTAAGAGTAAGATTTACAGAAGAGAATGGGAAAAGCCCACAGGCAAAAGATAGATGGAATAATTTAAAGTTATGTAAATCTGGTTAGAAATAAGTCAAGCTAAGGTTGGGCATTTATAATTAAGAATAAGCCGCCATGTGTGATTTATTGGGAGCTGGGTACCAGGCCCCCCAAAACAACAGATTGCCGATGCACACAAGGGGCCTAAACAAGAATGGGCCCATCAACAGCCAGGTGTTGATGGAAGAATGGCTGTTGTGTTCTCACCCCTCCTTGCTGAATTGCTTGCTTCTGATAGGTTCAGGGAAAGGAAGAGTCATTGCCTTTAGTTACGTTTCCATGGTTACTGTACCAGGCTCAAATGCACAGTCACAGCCTAGTGCTCAAACAGGTATGGTTAAACTGAATCACAAATAAAACCACCAATAGGAATCTGGGAATGTGGCAAGGAGGAGGGAAGATTTGAAAAGATGGGCAAACAATAAGAGAAGGTAAAGGGGGTGAATGAAATAACCAGAACACATACTATTTATGTATGAGATTGTCAAAGAATTAATTAATTAAAAATGCAAAAAACATTTTACATGTATAAATAATGTAAGGAGCTGTGGCGATTTGAAAGAAAATGGCCTCCCAAGGGATTGGCACTATTGAGAGGTGGGGTTTTTGGAGTAGGCATGGTCATGTTGGAAAAAAATGTGTCACTGTGTGGGTGGGTTTTGAGATTTCTTATACTCAGGATACTGCCCAGTGTCTCAGTCGACTTCCTGTGACCTGTAAATCAAGATGTAGCCAGCATCATGCCTACCTGCATGCCACCATGATGATGATCGACAGAACCTCTGAAACTGTAAGCCAGCCACCCCAATTAAATATTTTCCTTATAAGAGTTACTGTGGTCCTGGTATCTCTTCACAGCAATAAAATCCCTAACTAAGACAGGAGCATAGGAAGTTAACAGAAGCATAATAGAAATATAATGGTGTAATAACATTCAGAAAATCCATGAAACAAAACCTTAAAAAGAAAATACTATCAAATGCATTATCAAATTAGCACACCAACTCCTCAGATGTATGTAGGTTTGCTTTTCCCTACTCTAATCTTTTCTGAGGTTTTAATTTTAACAGATTGCCAGTGAACTCTGTTGTCATGAAAAGAGCATATCCTCACATCAATACAATGCAAAAGGATTATTCAATACATGGTTTTAGAAATTTAAAAGTATCGATGGAAATAAAGGTCTAGATGTGTACATCTCATTATATACAAAAATACTCCATACAAGAATATAGTTAAAAAAGCTCCATGTGAAAAATAAAATAGGCATTTTAGAAAAATATTCTTAGATTAGTGTTGTAGGGAACAACTTATAAATCAGCTGCACACAAATTTCAAGAGTGAGATGTAAAAATTTACAAATATTCTCAGGACAATTAGAGGATATAGATGCTGCATAGAAAAATGAGATGCTGGTATTTTTCTAACACTGACTAAAATTTAAAGGGCCTGTCAAATTAGGATGTGGGATTTCAATATCACTTCCGTGCTGTTGGGAATGTAACATGTGATACTTTGCAAACATAGTAGCAGTATCTATTCTGAATTAATACCTAAGCTATAGCCAAGAAGATCCATACATTCAGTACTATCAATCGCAATAAATATATTAAAGTATGGTATTTTTATCATTTTAAACCAACGATCCCAGGTGTGGTGGCACAAGCCTATAATTCCAGCATTCCATTAAAGGCTTATACTGGAGGATCATAAATTTGAGGGCAGCTTGGGCTAGCTAGTATTACAGTATCTCAAACACAAAAACTAACTGAAGAATGATCACCAAAATGAAAGTAGATTAGCTATATAAAGAATGAACACCTCTGCTTCTAACCATATGGATGCATCTTACAACACGGAACAAAAGAAATTGGATACATAAGTAAATGATTGGTTGCTTCTATGACATTTACTATTGTTCTGATGTGCTGTGAATGTATTACCAACAAATCTCCTACTAATTATCTTTAGTACAGACGGTTTAAGTTCTCCACTCAAAGGACAAAGAGTGTGTGAATTAAAAGTATTCCTCTGTATGCAGCCTACAAGAGAATCACACTAATTAAAAAGTGCACAGCTTAGAAGTGAATAGTATAAAATGATACTTAATACAAATGATCACTAATTTAAAAGAGAGGACTATACTTACCAGATGAAACAGATTTAAAACAAAATTCTGATGAGACAAAAGATACTGGTAATGATTTAGCAAAAAAAAAAAAAAAAAAAAAAAGTAATTGAAATGTTATATGCCCTAACATCAGACCTTTTAAATACATAAAGCAAATATAAGGAAAATTGCAATGTTGTAGTATAGTGGACTTTAATACTTTGACAGTAGATGGATATTTCAGACAGAAAATCAATAAGGAAATGTTGGACTTTAATAGTAGTTTAGAACAAGAAGACATAACATACAGGCACTGAATATTCTGTCCAACATCAGCATAATGCACTCTCTTCTCAAGCACACACCAACATTCTATGAGAGAACTGAAAAGTTAGTTCATAATAAGTCAATAAACTTAAGAACATAAAATTGTCTTGAGCTTATTCTCATAATAACCACAATGTTATGAAATTGGAAATTATAGGAGGAAACTTAGAAACTTCATAAATTTGTAAAAAATAGTCAATAACATGCTCTTGGAAAAAAATGATTCATAGATCAAATTCAAAGAGAAACTGTCAAAGCCTTGAGACAAAGGTAGAAATACAATATATCAAAACATAGATTGATGCAACAAAAACTGTCTTAAGAGGAATTATTGATAGCAATAAATACCTGTGTTTAAAGAAAGTTGAAAAATATGAAGATTACACATAATAGAATGATAAAAATTCAATGAAAATCAGAGGAAGAAATAAGTTGAGTAGGAAAAAGCATGATTCTCTTCTTGATTCACCTTCTCTGCAAGCACCCATAGACATGGCCAGAGTTGTAGCTCTTAGTGGATTCTGAGTTCAATCAAATTGACTGTGAAAGTTAGTCATTGAGTCCCTTTCATTGCAGCACACATCTCATCACTTCATTCTATAACATTCTTCAACTAGCACTTCAAAAAGCTCCTGGCCATCACATGCTACAAAATGCTTTTAGGTCATCTCTAAAAGCCCTGCAAGTCTTCACAGATTGAACACTGCTCAGAAGCCAGGAGTTCAAGGCCTCTTCTGAGACTCAAAGCTACATGCTAAGTGTGATCCCGTATAGAACAGAAGCACAAGTGACATGCTCCCAGGGTCCATGGAAAGGAAAGATAGGACTAAAACAGACTAAAACCCAGAAGGGAAAGCATTCCACCCTGCACTCCATTTCCAGATCTAGGGCTCCTGGTGGTATAAACTAGGTTCCACAATTCTTGGGTGGCCCTTTCCATCCAGCTTTGCTGCCTGAAACACATATGATCTCTTTCTTAGGCCAGATCAACTGCATGTCTGCAGCTTTCTTTTGTGAATATCCCATGCTTCATATATTTCCACTGTTCTGAAATCTCCCTGACAACTTAGCTCTTTCTTCATAGATTAATGGAAGGTCCTTTTATGGCCTTCTTGGAAGGAATATGATCCTACTTGCATTGCTGTTCTGGAACTGGGATGTGTAGCTGAAAGTTTTTCTGTGTCTTGGCTTGCCAGTGGTCAGGACAAATCTCTTCCATTTATGTTCCTCAAGTAAACACACAGAGTCTAATATTAATTAAAACTGTTTGGTCACTAGCTCAGGCTAACTACTGACTAGCTCTTACACTTAAACTGAGCCCATTTCCATTAATCTATATGTTGCCATATTTCCATGACTTTACCTATGTGCCATTACATGCTGCTCCCTGGATGGCGGGCTGACATCTCCTGACTCACCCTTCCTCTCCTCAGAATTCTCCTTGGTTGTTTATCCGGCCTATACTTCCTACCTGGCTACTGGTTAATCAGCGTTTTATTAAACCAGTGTACAAAAGCATTATCCCATAGCAGTGATGCAAGTCTCCATGATCCTCTTTCTCTTACATTTTGAATACCAGCAAACCCAGCACCCTCTGGATGATCCTGAGAAGTTATTTTGCTAGCTCAAGATGTAGTTTATTCCTCTGATAACACAGTTGAATTGCCCTGTGTATCTCCCTTGGTAAACATAAGAGTACGCTTCTCTAGATTAATCACAGAAGCCCTTCAGTGGCATGTTTAACCCATTCTCTCTTCTTTCAAACGAGTTTGCATTCCTACAAGGTGGGGCCTTCAATGGGTGGAATTTTACTCCCATAATGTCCTATTTTCCCATTGCAAAGCATGAGGTCTCGCCTTACTTGTTCTTATTTCTTAAACATTTACGGTTGCCCTAGTCACCCATCTTGTCCAGAAGCTTAAACTTGCTCATGCTCTTTTCCCCCCAACCACACTTTTTTTTCATATCAATCTTCTCCATTGCCCTTCCCTTCATTATAACCCAGAGAAGAGCCCTGAGTAGTAATCAAGACACAACCTGAATCCTGTGCTGTCTTGAAATTTCCTCTGCCAAGAAATGAGTCTATTACTTTTAAAATTCAACTTCACAAGTTTTCAGGACAAATCATTCCAGAGGGAAGATTCACAATGATGGTGGAGGCATCACGGCAGATGGCAAGGGTAGAAAGTTGAGAGATTACATCTGCATCCAATGCAGGAAGCAGAGAGTGAGCTGAAAGTTGGGTGAGGCTATAAACTTTCAAGCCTCACTGCAAGCTATGAATTCCCTTCAGCAAGGCTGTACCTCCTAAACGTTCCATAACTTCCCAAACAGTACTACCAATGGGAGACCCAGTATTCAAAAACATATGCCTATGGATATTTTTCTTATTCAAGTCACTGCATAGTCCATCCAGTCAATTAAGACATGCCGATAGGAGTATATGATTGCGTATTGACATCATTTTTTTTTTAGAGTCAGTGAAATCAGTCATCTTGAAGCAGCGAACAGGAAGTACTGGCACTGTGCTTCCTCTTTTAATTAGAAATTGAGGCCATTGATATTTAAAGTTATGATTGAAAGAAGTGTGTTGATTGTAGTCAATATGTTGTTGACTTTTGGTGATGTTAGTTTTGTTTTCAGTAGTACTTTGTATTTCAGTAATTATAGCTTCCTGTGTTTTCATTCTGTAGTCTCATGGCTTTGCCCATTGTGATTGTCAACTCCAAAAAATCCTTCCTTATTTCCTAAGGTTTGGTCTGTTGAGTTTAATAGTTTTAGGTTGTTTAGATCCTGGGCAGTTTTTCTTTCTCCTTCAACTATGGCTGGTAGTTTTGCTAGCTACATTAGTCTAGACTGACCAGCATGGTCTATAGGATGTGGAATGCATTGCTTCAGAGTCTTTGTTCTTTCAAAGTTTCTATTGAGAAGTCAGTTGATTTTTCTGATGGGTTTTCCTTTATATGAGACTTTCTTTTCCCTCCTCCAGCTTTTGATACTATTTTGTTGTTGTTGTTTTTCTGTATACTTAATGTTTTAACTAAGACATGCTGTGAGAAGTTTCTTTCCTGACCTGACTACATGGTATTTGTGTGCTTGATGTCTCTGTATGGGTATGTCTTTTCTTAGTTTGTTGAAATTTTCTTCTATGATCTTGTTGAAGACCTTGTCTGTGCCTCTGACCTGGGATTCTTCTCCCTCATCTATGTAAAAGTTTGGTCTTTTTATGGTGCTGCATATTTCTTATATGTTCCTTTCTTGTGTGTGTGTGTGTGTGTGTGTGTGTGTGTGTGTGTGTGTGTTGTGTGTTTACTTTTTCATGTTCTTTACTTATTTCATCTAAATCCTCTACCTTATCTTTGGACCCTAATAGTCTATTTTCTATTTGATTCAGTCTATTTCTAAGGTGTTCCTATGAGTTTTCTCATTGGATTATTGAAGTTTTCATTCTGTCTTCATTTTAGCTACAATTCTCTTCAATATTTCTATTTTTTTTGTTCTTGTTGAATAATGCTTTCAAGTCTTGGACTGTCTTTATCATTTATATCAATCTTATATGCACTTTCTTGTCTTGGGAATCACTAAGATGTTTATTATCTTTAAGTACATTCTCATTTAGTTCATTGAGCTATTTTGTGTGTATCATTTCAACTCTTAGAATTTTTTGATGAAGTGTGTGATTTTTTTCTTTTAAATTATGAGTCCTGAGTTTATCTAGACAATTCATATTGGCATGCACTTCTAGGACTGAGATATTTGGGGGCTGGGGAGACATTGCCTTGATCTTTCATATTCTTTGTATTTTTGTGATGGTGTTTTGGTATGTGAACTGCTTTTGTTAGTTCTGCATTTGATATGGACAGAGCAAATTTGGCCTGAAGGTTGGATATGGCTTAGGTGGAATAGGGCCAAACGGGCATGTTAATGCAGAAATGGGAAAATCTTAGAGGGTTCTACCCCTATACAAAGAACTATGGACTCTACTGACTACTGGGAAATGGAGAATTAGCCTTTCCCAGGCAAAAGCCCCTGGTTGATTTTCCAGACAACAAAAATCAGACTCAGCAAGTGGTATTTATTCTTCTGTGCATATAGTTGTGTGTGTGTGTGTGTGTGTGTGTGTGTGTGTGTGTGTGTGTATTTAACAATAATAATCACCAAAAAGAGACTGTCTATTTGAGAGTAGGAGACGGGCTGGAGAGATGGCTCAGCTGTTAAAGGCTAGCTAGGCTCACAACCAAAAATATAAGAGAGTAGGAGACATAGGGTGATGGAGGTAAGAAAGGGATGGGGGTAAGTGGTATAATTATATTTTACAAAAATTAATTAAAATCACCAACAGATAATGTGAAAAGTAATTCAACAAATCTAATTATTAAGGAAATCTAATCAAATCATTATGATATTCCACATCATGCCTATTATAATAGCGATTAATAATAAAGTAGGAGATCATAGGAGCTGGTGAAACTGTGAAAAGTGATTTCTTATAAATTGTTATTACAGCCAACACAAAAGTCCAGGTGGAAGTTCCTAAAAATGGAACTTTGTTCTAACCCTGTAGTTGTCTTTCTAGGCTTATGAAAACTAAATCAGCACAGAGATATTCTTTCTCCCATATTTACTGCCTTGGTATTCGTAATAGAAAATTATGTAAAAAAAGCACAGATGTTGTGAATAGAAATACAAGTTCACAAATCAAGAAGTATGTTATGGATTATTTGATGTTGTAAAGAAGGTGGGCCTGCCATTTGAGACAATATGGATTAAAGTGGTAGACCTTATTCTATGTGAAATAAATCTGAGACAGAAAATTACTTATCTTCTTTACCTGTGGAACCTAAAAATGTGAAACAGATTCAAAAGTATTTTAATGTCCAGTGATAAGGGAGGAGAGAAAAGAGATGGGAGGTGAAGTCAAGAGCACAATGTTATAGTTATATAAGATGAATAAGTATATAGAATGAGGAAGTCAGATCTATTTTTGAGAATTGTATTACAATTAATAATATTCTATTACATAGTCAAAATTTAATGAGAGTAGATTTTAGATTTTTTTTTTTACAAAAAGTATAACAGATAATGGGCATGTCATTTTTCTCAACTATAATAGCTATTTTTATCATATGTATGTAAAAGTCATGTGTCACATCTTAAATAAATACAATAACCATTTGAAATATGTAACTCTCATAACCAAGAAAAGATGGTAATGTATAAGGAATAAAATGTTAATACAAGTAAAAGTTCTCACAAACTGTGAAAGAAAAAAGTAGTCAAAGGACACTAATGAGAACTCATCAGAAGAGAGCTTAATGCCCAGTAGACTGCAAAGCTAGCTACTCAAGCTAACCACTAATTAGGAAGTGCAAATTAAACCAAATTGAAATATCATTTCACACATATCAACTGGACAAAAATAGTCAGGTAATATAAGTCTTGGCAAAATATAATTTTCTAGAAACTCAGAAATATTGCTGTTAGGTAGATAGACTGATATGCTTGAGACAGTAATTTGACAATCCAGGAAAATGAAAGATATACATAGCATTTAAAGGGTATTTTTATTTCCATGTTTATAACACAGAAATATTTTCAAAAATATTCCCAAGGAAGTGTATAAGCTATAATAAAAAAGTGGAAAAATTTATACCAATGGGAAAAAACTTTTTATCTTTATAAAATATAATACAATCGTCCAATTAAAATAAGTGAAAGTCAACCTCTATCGGCATATATGTGTATCAATAAAGTGTTTAGAAGAAAGATGAAGTAGAGCATGATACTACTTATGAAAATTTAACTCAAATATTTATGTACATCCACATATACTTACAAAATTGTGAGAATAATATAGTAAGTCTTAAACAGAAGACATTGGAATTTTGAAAGTACAGTTTTTTTTAATATAAAATAAAATTAATATGAAAGCTTTCTTTGTTGGTTTGTTTTTTTAAGACAGGGTTTCTCTATATAGCTGTCCTGGAACTTGCTCTGTGGAGCAGAGATCTTTCTGCCTTTGCCTCCCAAGTGCTGGGATTAAAGGTGTGTGCCAGCATTGCCTGGCCTAAAAGCTTTTTAATGCTTCATTTCTGAGCCTGCATGTATGTATGTGTACCATGTGCAAGCAGAAGTCAGAAGGAGGTGTGGGGTCCCCCAGAAATGGAAACACAGATGGTTGTGATATTCTGTATTATTGCTTGAAACTGAGCCTGGGTCTTGTACAACAGCAATAAGTATTCTTAACTACAGAGTTGTCTATGCTGGCTACTGGTAGTGTTGTGTTGTATCTCACCTTGACCTAGCTGAGGTAATCTGAAACAATGGAGCCCCAATTGAGAATACTCCTCTGTCAGTTTGGCCTAAAGACAATTTGTGGGACATTTTTGACTGATGATTTTTGTGGAAGGGCCCTGCCCACTATGGTGGTACTGCCCCTAATTAGATGTTCTTAGGTTATATGAGAAAACAAGCCACAAGGAGCGAGTCAGTGACCAGTATCTATCCACAGTTTCTCCATTAATTCTTGCCTCAAATACCTGCCCTGACTTCCCTCAGTGACCAACTGTGATTGGGAAGTATAAGCCAAATAATTGCTTCCCTCCCCAAAATGCATTTGGTCATGGGGTTTATTGCATCAATAGAAAGCAAACAAGGATACCACCTTAATAGTCCTGTTGCAATTTTTAATTACTAAAAAGAGATAATACCTTGAATTTTGTGTAAATTTAATTTGTTGGACCTATCAATTTTAGCAATTTTTAAATAAAAGATGACAGAATATTAACATTACTATAAGGAAATGTTCATGCCCTTGGCTATTATCACCTTTATATATTTTAGTAATACAGTGGGCTTCTTCTTGAGCAAGGATGATGGTGGAGGAACCCAAGCCTTGTGAAGGAGTTAGCTTCTAATCTCAAGTTTTTATTATCCTTGATGAATTACACCCTCAAGGCTTTGGATTCTCTCTTTTATAAAATGATGAGTTTGGACTGCACCAAGGACTTAATTGTGTTCCTTGTAAATCAAAATATCAAAGCTATAGTTCTAGTGTATAACTTTTTCAAATTATTCTTCAGTGTGTGGCTGTATTTGGGGAAAGCCCCTTTCAAGAAGAGATAAACTAAAAATGAGGCTGATGGCATGCACACTAAGCCCTTCCATCCAGTCTGACTGATGTCTGTATTATAATAGGGAATTTGGACCAATTAGGGGAATATACATATAGAGGTCTTTTTTACCTTTACCTCTGCTCTAGTGAGCACTGGTGTATTGGTTCCTTTGGTGTCATTTTGATTATAGTACTCCACTAAAAGCATTTATGAAAGCCATGACTCAGTTTGGCTCATAGTTCTCGGGGGTATCCGTGTGGCATGGTAGAGTGACTCAGTTAATGGCAGAGGAAGTATGTGTGCATTGTAGGTTGTTCACTTCATGGCTGGTAAGGAAGCAATGAGCAGGGCTGTGGTCAGGAACCAGGCTGGTGCTTTTTACGTTTCTTCCCCTTTTTTTTTGGACACTTCATTGGCAACACTATATTTGACTTTTTAGAATTTTGAAGGTCACTTGGAGTCAAAGACCTGTTACCACCAGCTAAAATGATACTACTTATTCTTCTCCTCTGTGTCACAAAGTTCCTGACAGATTCAGCTTTTATTCAACATTGAGTCCTCGAGTCCTAACATTCCCAGTACAGTTCAGAATTCCAGCATTCAGTTTTTTCTGAGACACAGGACAACTCTTACTCATAAGCCCATACCAACTCAAAAGTAAAATGTTATGCATCTCTGTGGCTAGGACACCAGACAGAAACAAATTGAGGCAGGAAAGATGTATTTTCTCTCATCATTTCAGATGATTTTAGTCCATCATGGCTGGGAAGGCATGGTGGAGTGGTTCAGGTCATAGTGCTGAGGAAGGTGCCCAAAGCTATTCATGTTGTAGTAGACTAGAAATCAGAGAGTATGGATAAAGCCACAATGTGGGGAGTAACTTTCAAAGGCCTTCCCTAAGACACCTCCTTCAGTCAGCTAGTTCTCAACTCCTAAAGGATATACAGTCTTCTAAAAGAATGAAACCAGTGATGGCATCAATTTTCAAAGCATAAGTCTGTTGGGGACATATATTTAAGCCATAACAACTGGTACCAATAGAGCCTTTGTAATAAAATCTTTTCATGTATCATCATTTAGTTTCCATGATGTCAGTTTCTTTGGCTTTCCAGTATGTTATTACCAGATCATTATCAGTTTTCCTTCTGCATATAATTGCAAGAAATTTCAAAATGTTTGTTTTATTCTGTGTTAGGTTGTACAGCCAGGACGCTTAAATGTATTACATGTTTTCATAAAAACACAACTTCATGATAATTAGTCATCCTTAGTGAAATATTAATTCTAGAATTTGGCAGGAAATATTGAAGATGAGACTAAAGAATACTATAATGCCATGTACATACTGATGTGTTTAGATGAAACCATACAGGAACCAACTGCAATAGCTGGATTCATTTGAGAAATAATATAACACAGTATTAGATAACAGTGGCCTAAGAGCATTGACATGGCAGGGCAGTGGTGGCACATGCCTTTAATCCTAGCACTCGGGAGGCAGAACCAGGCGGATCCCTGTAAGTTCAAGGCCAGTCTGGGCTACAGAGTGAGTTCCAGGGAAGGTGCAAAGCTACACAGAGAACCCCTGTCTCGAAAAACCAAAAAGAAGAGCATTGACGTGATAAATTATTAAGTCAATCAGTCAACCAATTAGAAAGGATATGTCTATTCCAATACAGAATTGTGAATAGTTTATGTAGATAATCCTTCCTTAAAGGAATAAAATCATAAACTCTCACTGAAGTGTGAGCTGGTCATAATAACTTCTTTCCAAAGGATTCAGTACAAAAAATTGAAAGCATACTTTACAGCGAGCATGCTTAGTGACAGTTGGCTCAGTACAGTTATGAAAATCACATCGACAGTCATAGATCATACTGGTGGAATACATCTTGACATGCTGTGATAAGAACAGAACTTCTATGATATCTCTACACCCAAACCCAACACATTCAGGACAATCATGAAGAAAACACACAATGAGTTTCATTACAGAAACAGCTCATAAAACACCTGGCCAGCACACCGCGAAGCCATCTAAGTCATCAAGTAAAAACCAGGTCCAAGAGCCTGTCACAAGAAACATGAGTGAAAGGTGACAGATCCAACAACCAGTTGTAATATGGTATCTTAGAAAAAACTTAGAAGGAAATATAAAATCATATGTGAGGAAAAACTAGGAAATGTGAGCAAATTAAGGACTTTAGTCATTAGCAATGAGTCTATTTTGGCTCATTGATTGTAACATGTGATGTGAAAAATTGGACCACCAGGCGCAAGACACATCCAAACTTTTATACTATCATCTGTTTTTTTGTGAATCTAAACCTGTTTTTAAAAATAGTCTACTTTTAAGAAACTGAAATCACAAATCAAGGATTCTAACATTTTGAGCATATTGCTGATACTAATATGAGATAAGGATTAAAATATTTCTAAAATGTTGTGAGAGATGATATGAGTGCATACTAATGAATTTTAATTAACTTAAACTTTGGCTTAGTTTTTGAAGCCTATGAGGAGGAAGCTTACTCTGGTTCCCTGCATGTTTTAAAGCTTTTCTCCAGCATGATGACTGTATAGGGAATGTAACTTAGTAGGGTATTTCATTTTTCTGTTACTTCTGTTCTTTGAAATTTGCCATTAGGGAGGTGATTTGATTATTGTTCTCACCTTACAGACAACAGAACTAGCACAGGCCAGTGATGTGCTTAGTGTCCTAAAGCTAACAGTGTCAAATCAGACCTGAGCCCAGTCCTAAGGCACACAGCCGAAGTTCCTTTTATCCACCAGAGATCTCCAAATATTGTATTGCATGTAATTACCAGGAAAGTGTTCTAAGAGACACTTCCACTGTATGATTACATATTTATAAATTACTGATATTTATTTCTGAATTAATTTGGGGTACAATATAGTCTGGTAAATTTTAAGATGATTCAATAACAAATACAATGATTTCTATTGTTAGCTTTGTATAACAGGTAATTATTTATGTGACTTTATTAGTAAATTACTTCTGAATACCAACTGTGATTATTAATCTTGAGAGGATTTTTTAAATGCATTTATTTATTTTCTTTGGGAATTCACATGGCAGGTTGGAGGGATGGAACTCAGGTTTGTTAACAAGCACCCTTACCTGATGAGCCATCTCTCTCTGAACCCAACTTTGACAGGACTTAGGAACTCCTAGAGACTAGCCTATGGACTTGGCTGTGAGGATATTTTAGAAAGTTTTAGTTGAGATAAAAAGATTGACCTTACATGTTACGGAGACAGTCCAGGAGTGACTGAAAGGACAGGACCAACCTGCTGTCCCTAGCGCTTGCTGCCACAATTGATCTTTGCCACCCTGGGTTCCTCGACAGTAGAATGCACCTTCAAACTCTGGCCTGAAATGAATTCCTCCTCCTTTAAGTTGTAGTAGGAATGAGGAATGTAATTAATATGTGAGTATTCTGATTATTTATCGAAATGTAACAGACTATCTCTAAATAGTATGGTGGCTCTTAAAACCAACACATACTTTATTATCATCTCTCACAGATCTCTGATTAGCTGTGTTCAGCTGAGAAGGCCACATATGTGCTGTGGTCACATGGTGACTTTTGAGTCACTTGATTTCATGCTCATTAGTTCATTGCTCCTGAGCTTGGAAGATTTAGAACTCTGATGGCCTTAGGGTCTTCATGGTTACTCAGAGTTCCAAGTCATATGTGTCCCATAGAGAGAGCTGGGAATGTTTTCTTTGTTTTTTTTTTTTTTTTTTTTTTTTTTAAATCTGACCTAAATCCATGCAGCATCATGGTTGTTCTTGTTCCTTGAAAGAGTTGTTATGTACTCAAGGTGGAGGAACTTGGACCCCTACTTTGTGATGGAAGGAACATCAAAGAACTTACAGGTATATTTTTAAGTTATCAAAGTGAGAATCTGAACTCAATTTTCCTTTATGGATAAAGCCCTTATCTAGCAATCCATTGGTTCAGGGAAATAATCCAAATAGCTCCCAGTGTTCCTTACTGTTACCTGCCGTAGCTGATCTGTGGACATTCTACTGTATTTATTAAATAAGGAAATGTACCAGGCTTTTTCTTTTGGGCCACCAACCAGCTCCTAAATCATGACAGAGACTTACGAGTTTTGAATGCTTAGCGTAGTTTAGGCACATTTCTGGCTAGCTCTTTTAACTTAAACTAACCTGTTTCTTTTCATCTACCTTTTGCCTTGGGGCTTTATACCTTTCTTACTTCTATAGATCTTACTTTCACTACTTTTTATATCTTTCCATTTGGTGTTTATCTGGCTTCTTGCCCTGAGCACCTCTCTTTCTCTCCTTCTCTTGTTCTTCTTTCTTGAGCCTAGATTTCTCCCCCTATTTATTTTCTCTGTCTGCCAGCCTCATCTATCTGCCAGCCTCATCTTCTGCCTAGCTATTGGCCATTCAGCTTTTTATCAGACCAATCAGGTGCCTTAGGCAAGGTAAAACAGCTTCTCATAATTAAGCAAATGGAACATAAACAAAAGTAACATACCTTTACACAGGTGAAATAATATTGTGTAGCATAAAAAAATGTAAAACATATTTGCCTAATTAAAATAATATTCTACAACAGGGAAATAAAACCCTGTCCTCATCAAGGCTTTCTAGGGCTCTTTCCCTCCCAACTCTGAGCTACCTTTATTCTGGACTAGGGCTGAGGCAAGAAAGGCTGTAGATACTCTCTTGAGTCTCCCTTTCACTAAGTTTTCATGTTTATTCTTGGTGTTGGACAAATTATGGATTGAAAACCCTTCACCACTCACTCATCATAACCAGGGCATTATTTTCTAGATTGTTTTTGCACTCTCCTAAAGCAGGAACAATCTCAGCAATAGAAATTTCAGGCAGCCACACCATACTGATGCATAGTCATAATTCTACCACACATTGTTCTCAGTGATGGTTTATTCCAGGGTGCTGTGCTGTGCACCTGTGTGTTGATATTGGGTTTCCCAAAATATTGTGCACTAAAATAAACTTAACTGGGGTCAGAGAACAGAACAGCTACTAGATATAGAAGGCAAAAAATGGTGGCACACATGCCTTTAATCCTAGCATTCCAGAGCCAGAGATCCATCTGGATCTCTGTGAGTTAAAAGCCACACTGGAAACAGCTAGGCATGGTAACAAGAGCCTTTAATCCCAGGAACTGATGGCAGAAGGCAGAAAAGTATATAAGGTGTGGGGATCAGGAACTAGAGCTGGTTAAGCTTTTAGGCTTTTGAGCAGCAGTTCACCTGAGATCCATTCAGATGAGGACACAGAGGCTTCCAGTCTGAGGAAACAGGATCAACTGAGGAATTGGTGAGGCAAGGTGGCTGTGGCTTGTTCTGTTTCTCTGATCTTTCAGTGTTCACCACAATACCTGGCTCCAGGTTTGTTTTTATTAATAAGAACTTTTAATATTCATGCTATACACCTGCCTTGAGGGTGCTTGCTAGACATAATGAGTATGTTTTCCTCTACTGAAGTTCCATTTGGTTTTTATCTTCTTTGCAATATTGTGCATCTCTAATAAACTTTGTAATATTGTACATTGTGACACTTAAAAAAAAACTGCCTCATTTTAGTAACTTATTTAGTCCACTTTATTCATATAAAGACTTCATATATAGATAAATACTGTTTTTTTTCACTCTGACTAGCTACAGTCTAGAAGTCACATAGATGGCATAAAACCTATGTCATTGAGCTTTTCTCTCATACCCTGTTTGGAAAATTTAAAGCACTTATAATATCAGCATTTTAATCACTAAAATATCATTTACTACTATTTCTTTTCATCTCTTCTTCATTGTAGTCACTGGAGAATTACCTGATAATTATAAACTCTTTCTGGGGTATTTTCGGAGATATTTTTATTCTTTGTGCCCCTGTCTTCTCAGGACAGTACTACTTGGGTGTTGACCTTGGGACACATTTCCTCTCTCTGCTTCTTTCTCCATTTTTCACCATGTATTTATGGTATGTTCTGGGGAAATTTTTCTACTTCTGTCAGTGTGTTTATCTTCCCTCTAGCTTTGGTTATTGAACTCATATGTTAAGGTGATTTTGCTTTTGTTGTTTTGTTTTAAATAATATTTTTGTTAATTCCTTAGGAATTTCACCCAATGAAGTTTTGCATTTATTTTATTTAGTTTCATAAAACTTGAAATACATTTTCTATAATCTATCCATATTTCTTAGATGAAATATCTACCCAAATCATCTTGAGAGTGCTTATATTTTAAATATCTTGTTGTGTAAGCAGTTATTTTTATCCCTTTTGTTTTTATTCTCTCCACCTCAGTTTTCATCAAAACTTTTGTGTAGATTTGAGATTTCTTGCTAAACTGTCAGAAGTCAGCCTTGTGAGGAAGGGTAGAACCTGACAAGGGTGTAGAAGGCACTTCGTTTTTGGTTAGAAAGGGAAGGGGTTAATATCTCAATGCTGGTTTTCAGTTCTAAAATCTGTCCATCTTTCATGGCCATCATCCTTTGGAATTACCACCAGGCATCTTTGTCCTAAATGGTGTGAATTTCTGGAGACAAACACAACTATAACAGTACGAGCATCAGTGGTTGGTGAGGGCTGTATCAATTAATCTTCCTGTAGTAACCAACCAATATTACCCGAGTAGCATGATGCATAATAGTGGGAAGACTTCTCTTAGATTTTTATTTTTATTTTTATTTGTTTTATGTATATGGATGTTTGCTTGCATGCGTATCTTTGTACCGTGCAACTGGACTTACAGATGGTTGTGTGATGCCATTTTTGTTTCTGGAAATTGAACCTTGGTCCTACAGAAGAGCATCCAATGCTCTTACTTGATGAGTCATCCCTCCAGCCCTTACATCTGCCTTTGAGCAGTATATTGAGGACACATTTGGAGTTAACTTCTTTATTCTTTTTGATGGTTGCACGGTGCCCCATTCTTTTGTGTGGGGGGGGGGGGGCTGAGGATTGAGCCCAGGGCCTTGTGCTTGCTAAGCAAGTGCTCTACCACTGAGCTAAATCCCCAACCAAGGATAAATGCCTCATTCTTAAACTCTATTATGATTTAATTACTCCTTGCAGATTTTTGTTTCTAGGATTATAATCTTGAATCACATATTTACTAAATATTCATAAAAATAGAATCTTATAAATTAAATTACTGGATTATAATGTGTGCATATTTAAAATTATTTTGTGCCTCCACCACAAATATATGAAAATATTTATCAGTTTGCAAGCTGATACCTGAATTGTGCTGTGTGGCTGTTCTGACCTATATTGCTTCTATTATAAATTTTTTCTCTTGTTTTTCTTTCCAGCATTACTAAAATTTTATTGTATTGTGTCATTTATTAATGTATAGATTGATACAAAATCCAACTATTATTTTCCTATGATGATTAATTTTCTTAATTCTATTTATTGAGTAAACTATCCATTTCCCAGTGACTGGAAATGTCAGATTTATCATTTATAGATTCTGATATATACTCGTATGATTTCTGAACTTTATTGTGATCTGCTGACTTGCTTGTCTGTTCTGCATTTAATCCAGTATTTATTTTCACAACAACAAGGAAATCCATTTAAATATCTGACAGGCTGCAGAGCTTCTTGTTATTCTTTTTCAATATTTTGTAGCTTTTGTGCTTCCTTGTCTATTTCAAAAAACAAAAACAACATGTCAAGCTTCTGTTTGGTGTAGCATTGGGTTTATTTAAAGCTAGGAAGGGATATTGTATTAATGTAGTTAATTCTTCTTACTTAGGAAAATTATTCTTTTTCTTTTGCAATGCTGTATAGATTTTTCTTAAGAGATTTGACTGTTTTCTTGTTACTTTCATACTGTCAATGTTTTGCACATGTAAAGTGAATCCTTTCCAACACTCTTGTACTTCTTGATTAATAAAATACTGTTGGTTCCTGTCAAAGAGTTGATGAAGAGTTGATATGACCCTATGAATTTTCCTTTTGAACTTCTGTTTTATCACTTCTATTTTACAACTTACTTTTATTGAAAATAACTTCATTTTGTCACAAACTCATCAAAGTTACATGATCTGAAAATGAGAGTAACTTGTTTTCTTCTTTCCTGAGGTTTAATCACTTAGAGAAGTCTTTCCCATAATTGTAACAGAAACTGAACTCTCCAAACTACTTGGATCACTTGGCTAATTCCTGTTTTCTTCTAGTATTTATTGCAAACTCTCTTAATACATGATTTTTATTTGTCTGTTTTCTGATCTACATATGTGTGTATTCCTGTGTTAAAAGCATTTATAAATATCTGACCTATTTCTCTGAAGAACTAGAAATAATCTCACATCTGCTGAGAAAACACATGTGGACTGAATTCTTTTGCTAGGTGACATGGAATCCAGTTTTCCCAAGTGGTCCTCAGTATGGTATCTACCACTCAATGTTATTTTGTTGTTACTTTTCACTTTATGCTTATATCTTTAACCAGAGTGCTCCAGATACTGAGGCCTCAGATGAGTTCCTTTTGAATGCTCGGTTTTCTTCAAGATTTCACCGAATGCTTTCTGTGGCCATGTGATACTGTGACACTTGTCTCCTGTTCCAATCCTCCATCTGGAT
This sequence comes from Onychomys torridus, assembly GCF_903995425.1. NCBI lineage: Eukaryota > Metazoa > Chordata > Mammalia > Rodentia > Cricetidae > Onychomys > Onychomys torridus. The sequence continues at coordinate 53,499,133 of NC_050454.1, forward strand.
CTGTGCTCTACTTGGCAGCCCTTCTCTGTAGTAGCAGCAGCCTCAGCAGCACCGGGGAGGGAAAGGGAACTTTACATCTTCTTTGGCAGGAGTAAACATTTCCTGCATGGTGTCCAAAATGAAAATAAATTACCCACTGTGCAGAAACATGGAAGTCATGATAGTCTCGATGAAATATCATTAAGCAGTCTCCTGGCAATCATGCTTTTGGGTACTACTGTTTATAATACCATCAGGTTTATATTTCTTGAGATATAGAATGATTTAACAAGTAAGTAGAACTTGTTTATTTTGTGAAATCTAACTTTATTTTATATACTTTATTTACACTTCAACATTTTTTTGAGTGTTGAGGGATGCCATCCAGTATATTTGTGTCTGCCATTTATGGTAGTGGTGGGGCACAGAGGATAGAGGTGACTCAGGCATATATATCAAGTAAGATGCACTGTATATTATCATAGCCAGGATTCTCAAGTCAGTTCTTCAAAACGAGACCTTTTCACACTCAAATAAAATTGGATAATTGACATGCCCTTGTGCATTTTCTTTTACAACAATAAATCCTATTAGTAAGATCATTAATGCATGATTCTTTGTCCTTTGCTTGAAGTATAGGATGATTCTAAACCTTCTGTCTTCCCTTGACCTTTTGCCTTGCTAGTTATTTTGTTTTTCTTGTAAGTAAGATTGCCCCATTCCCACAACCCTTCTTTATTTACTTAACTTTTTAATTTAGTTCCAGCTTCTTGGTGTACTTTAACGAAGAAAGCCCAAAGAATACTGAAGGCTTTTAAAATACCAAGTAGGGCAGAAAAATTACCTCACTTGTTTTTATGTGTGATACTTATGAACAATCATCCAATTCAGTATTTGTTTTTCTGGCAGGAATATTCATTATTGACTCATCCTTTCTATTCCCTTCCTTGTAACCTTGAAGGTAATGCACAGTGAATAGAAAATGAAATTTAAAGCATAGAGAAGAGATTGGGGGGTCACGAGAAGGTGGTATTATGGTTTCTCAAAATTAGCTTAGCATCTGTGATATTTGTTAGGCAAACAAACCTTAGATATTAAATCAACAGAATATTGACAGTGGTTCAAGATTCAAATGCCACCCAGACACTCTTGTACTTCGGCTGCAATGTAAATAGGATCACATTAAACATTCTTATTGCTGATGTTATCATAATTTTGATTTAGTCCCTACAAACAATTTTATAGCTTTTATCTTTACACTTCAAACTAATCACCTCATGCTGTCGTTTCACCCTTCTGGGGAAGAGTTCCATACTTGAGTATACTATGAATTCAGGGGTTTGCATCACTTTACAGTTTATAAAACTATTTCATACACATATTCTCATTTGATTTTACAGCCTATATGGTAGTCATAGAAGAGTTTGCAGATCTATTTTCCAGTGAAGCATGGGTGATCCAGTGATTTGGAAATTAGTCTAGAAGGTTGACACATATGGCTAATCCTCTGGGCACCCAGGGCCTCGGATGGTACTTATGTCCATTGTTATCCTAGTCTGTTGTTGTTTTTTTTTTAAAGTAAAACATGGTAGAAGAAAAGTTCAGTTATACTGTATCTATTTGTTTCATTTTTGAACTTTGATTGCAGCACCAGTCAATGGCAGTGCTCAAGAATATACGGCGTGAGTGTGAGCTCCAAACCTGAAAGGGGAAGGAATAAGAAGAGTGAAGAAAGGAAGCTGCAGGAGCAGGGTGTGATGCAAATGGCTGGGAGCACCAGAGATGCCATCATCGCATGTTGCCACTGCTGTTTAAATCCCCAGTTCTGTGGAGGACATCAGTATTGCTCAAATGGAAGATGAAAGTAGGGCATATGTGGGTGCCTTTTGTTTCTAAGGCTAGTATCCACAGTCTGTATGTGCGATTTGTATCTGTAGTAATAACAAGATTAGCCACTGTTGTAAGATAACCTTGGTCTTAGGGCTGGAGAGATAGATGGCTTAGGGTTAAGAGTACTTACTGTTCTTACAGAGGACCTGGGTTTAGTACCCCGTACCCACCTCAGGTAGCTAGTAATTACTCCATTTCTAGGAGTTAAGATGTCATCTGGCATCTGAGGACGTCTGCAAGCACATGATGTCCTGGTACACACAACACAACTTATACACACACACACACACACACACACGCACATATATAAAAATATTTTAAATGTGTGTTTTTAAATAAAACAATAAAAGCCTTCCTTATAGATGTCAGAAGCTCGCTAGAGAGTTACTTCTTTGAAAGGGATACCTGGGACTCAGGCCATCACTGTAATAGTGCTTGGGATTGGCCTGAGCGTGGTGCCCCCAGTGAGCTCTTGCCTCATAGCTCCATTGCTATAACATTAGGCCACTTTATGCTTTTTCTTTCCATCTACTTTTGTCAGTGTGAGTGTTACAAATTTTAGATAAAAACGAAACACTTAATTCATGTCAATTATAATTCTTACTTTTGAATGTGGCTCTTTGAACTGAATCAAAGAACTAAAATGCAGGGATTTCCTGGAGGTATGTTTAAACCTTTTACTCTTACGTTTTTTAGTTTGTGATGATCCTATAAGAATATTCCAGAACTGAAATGTAACTAATCTATAACTTTAGTAGTAGCATCTAACTTTGAGTGAGTTATATTTATACTAATTAGACATTAGTGTAATGTAGAGACTTCTCCTCCCTGTGATGTTCTGGCTTCCACTTCTGGCTTATTGCCACCATCTTCCATGGCCAGGACCCAAAGTCTTGGGCAGAAGGGAGAAGATGCTATCAGTTCTCAACATGCCTACCTTTTGCACCTGAAAAATCACAAGCATGCTAGCAGATGTTTTAGTGAATTGATGAAAGGCAAAAGCCAAATGAGCATAGCAATCCTTCTTTAAATGGATCGAGTTCAATTGAACACACCTATATCTGCAAGCACTCTCTGGGTCTGGCCCAAAGTGTATGGAAATGAACAATTGTTTGCTTCAGCAGAGGCAGTGATGATGGAGGCACATTTGGTTTTACTTACAAATAAGTATTCTTCTGAGAAGACCATCATCACCCCAAAGGGAAGATTGCCTCTGCATCTCCATGTGAACTCTCAGTCTCTCATCAGTTTAGGGGGGGCATAAGGAAGGGCTAAGGTACTCCTGTATCTCCGATTGGAGTTCTAGCACTTCCTACAGGTAAAGTGGATTTGCCTAACACTCTTGCATTTTGGGAATGGTTGATGGATGACAGTACTAGATGTTGTAGAATATTAGGTGAAGATGTATTACATTTGTTTATGCTGTGGAACATTTGTTTCATGATGCAAAGATGTGTTGCATTCCTTTACATTGCATTTGTTTAACTCTCTGAAGCTGTGTTATTTGCCTGTCTAAAACACCTGATTGGTCTCATAAAGAGCTGAATGGCCAATAGCAAGGCAGGGGAGAGAAATATGGCTGGCAGGCAGAGAGATAAAGAAGAGAGGAAAAAAAGATCTAGGAGCATGTAGAAAGAGAAGAGGAGGACAGCAGGGGTCACCCACTCAGCTACATAGCAAGTCACCAAGTAAGAAGTAAAGAAAACATATACAGAAATAGAGAAAGGTAAAAGCCCAGAGGTAAAAGGAAAATGGGTTCAAGTTAGTCACTGAGAGATGGAAATGAGGAGATGAAGGGTTAGGGGAATATTTAAACATGATGAAGTACACCTGAAGGGACTACTTGGGAAGCTACTGTTTTGCAATCCAAGTGATAGTATAAGATGGCATAGTAGAACATGTGTGATATGAAAGAGCAATGGGAGAATACTGAAAGCAAAAGCCTCAAGCAGAAATGGGGAAAAGGAGGGCTAAAGTGGGGGCTAACCAAAATGAAGCATGTAATAAATCTTCTGAAGCCTCAGCAGTTTGTAAGCTAACTAAAATTCAAATGTTTTAAAGGAATTTGAACAGAAGTATCCAACTTCAGTGAACAATTCTCTTTTAAAATCACATGGATTATTAAGTAAAAATCTCAGTGCTAAGCACTGGGTATCTCCCTATAAATTTTTGGTCAAAGTGGCCCCTGTGAGACTCAGAACAATACTGGTTATTCCTGTTGTTCTTGGTTGCCCACCTCAACCAGATCATAATACTTTTATCACTGAACACACCACATTCTTTGGTTGCAGGACACAGAAATCAATCTTGAGCTGATCAGAAAAATCTCCATGCTGGCTCACTTTCATAATACTGGCAAGTGTTATGTAGGCTTCTGTGGGTGAAAAGACATCAGTGGTCATACCTAGTCCTGGATGCTACATAATATAATACTGACTTACTACTGGCTATAGTTGTAAGGCTTTATATGGTTAACCAACCCTTCCATTGATGGGATTTGAGGCCTGCTCCACAGGAGGGAATTCATGCCTATTAATATCAACTTGGTAAAAAAAAAAAAAAAAAAAGAAACTACGATTAGAAAAATCATAGGTCCTAGGATGATCATATATATCAATGTGTTTCTAAATGGTCATGTTGTCAAACTGTCTTTGAAATATTCCTGTTTGAATCCATAAGTCTGTGTTGCTCCCAACCTTGTTCAGAGAAGCTTCTTATTGTGGTGGGAAAGGGCCAAGACAGAAATGCATTGCTGTTTAAACTGATGGGATTAAGTGAGTGTGAGGGCTCAGGAGTAGATGACACATCCAGATCTATTCTCTTCCCCCAGTGCTCAGCCAACATCATGGAAGAGGGGACAGAAAGATTTAAGAGCCAGAGGTTGGGTGGAGTGTTGTAAAATGCCATTCACAACAGTATTTGTGGACTTGACCTGGCTGTTGCGCACATGGACTCACAGCAGCTATGGTTACTTTCCCGAGTTACATTTAAAAGAAAGCTAACCAAAATTCAGACGTGGACTCGGGAGGAGGTCCCAATGCTACACTCCTAATGCAGCACTGTTGGCAGTGGATGGCTGCTGGAGAAAAGAAGAGTCACTTTTCACTAGGATTGTGGTCGATTTCCCATACCCCAGTGGATAAACCCACACCTCTATGCACCTGGGCAGCACTAATTGTATTTGTGAGTTAAAAATAAACTAACAAATGAGGGCATAAAGTTTGGACATATTATCTAGGGGACTGGAAGGAAATTGGAGGTTGGAACTGAGCGGTAGATATGATCAAGATACATTGTAGACATGTACAAAATTTTCAATGAATAAAAAGAAAATATTTAAGAGCTCTCATAGACAGATATATTTGCAGAGCACTGAACACAATAAGCCGACAGGAAAGTTGTTAAGATGACATTGCACTATTGAACTACACCAACGACTTACCACAGAAGATAAATAACCAATTAGTTGTTGCAGAAACTTTAAATATAAATCAGTGAATAGCAGGACTACAGATGAGTGAATCCATGAATCTGTTCCATGCTTATAAACAACTTCTAGGTCCTCTGTTGTCAGGGTTAAAGCTGTGTTTGTAGTTCTGCTGGCTAGAGGCCATGAAACACCCTGCCTCCCTATTCTGCCTGGAGTCAGGATGTACCAGAAACACCTACTTTTCCTTCTTTGCTCACAAACAAAGCCTCTAAAACCAGGATGACAGGGGGTGAATGCCTCCTCCTTCCGTGTTCGTTTTGCTTGAGGAAACAACCAAAAGCCCCTGGTGAGGAGGTGAAGATCTATTGTCCATGAAGGATCTGAATTTCAGCTTCATGCTCAGCACTCCTGCAATTTGCCTTCATTTTTACAAGATGCAAATAGCGCTCATTGGCTTCACTGACTTTCCGTTGCCCTTGTCATTCTTGTAGTCATGTTGAAAAGATGACATCTCCACAAAAGGTCAGACATTTGCCGTGTGATAAACTACATTTCTTTTGCTCAGAATTATTTCAAACTATAATGTACAAAGTTAGGTTACCCAATCTCCACAGTCCAGACTGTTGACTTTTGGTTAATACTCTTTTGGTTTCTGGGAGGAACATTCTCCCCCGTATACAATACCACTATTCAAACTCTTTTTGTTATGATGATATGTATGTTTTTAGTTATCTTATAAAATATCAAGTTTTTATATTGCTTTTCAAGCATCCTTGGTGTTAGTTATCTCTCCCATAAACCCCTCTGTTTTCTCCTCCTCTCCCCCAACTTAAAAATTCTCCTCCCAATCCTCCCTTGCCCAGTTTATACCTACTGTGTTCTACTAACCTCCCTCCCCCTTTAACTACCTCCTCTATGGCTCCTTTGTAGTAGTCTGGCTTCTACAGGGGCTTCAAATTAAACAAATTCTGGAGTCAAAGTTAGGATCCATACATGAGAGAAATGATGTGATGTTTGTCTGTCTGACTCTATGTTACCTCAGTACAATTTTCCAAACTGTATCCATTTACCTGCAAATTCATTTTTTCTATACACGTGTATGAACTTCCATTGCGTTTATGTACTACATTTTGATTATTTGTTCATCAGTTGATTGGCACCTAGATTGTTTTAATTTCCTAGATATTGTGAATACAGCAGTCTCTCTGGAGTAAGCTAGCCAGTCCTTAGGGTGCGTGGGATAGCTGTGATACATAATAGTTCTGTAACTAGCTCCTTTGAGGGGCCTCCACACTGACTTCTGTAGTAGCTACATGAGTTTTCACTCCCACAAATAGGGAACACGTCTTCACCTTTCCCCACATTCTCACCACTGTTTGCTGTCATTTATTCTCTTTCTTTTAAATGTAATTTGTAAAATTTAGATGATAATACATTATGTAATTTTTTCTCTCCCTTTCCTCCCTCCAAATTCTTCCATGTACCTCCCTTCTCTCTTTGAAATTCATAGTCTTTCTTTGTTATTACACATACCCATCTAATATGTAGATATTCCTAATAACATGTATTCCTGAATATAGATATACAACCTGCTGCATCCAAATAATGTTAGTGGTATGTTTATGTTTTCAGAACTGACTATTTTGTTTTGGCTAAACAGTTGGCTTGACCTTAGCCATTCTGACTGAGATAAGAAGTCTCACCTATCGCTGGTGCATGATCTGGCTTTCTGGAGCCCATTACCTATAGTGTAACACCTTGCTCACCCTTGATGCAGCAGGAAGGGGCTTGGTCCTGCCTCAACTGAATGTACCAGGCTTTGCTGACTCCCCATGGGAGGCCTTACCTTTTTGGAGGCGGAGACAGGGTAGGGGAGAACCAGAGGAGGAATGAGAGGGGGATCTGTGGTTGGTATGCAAAATGCCTAAAAAAATTAAATAAAAAAGAGGAAGTCTCAAAGTAATTTTAGTTTGTAGTTTGAATTTCCATGATGATGAAGGATGTTCTACCCATTGAAAATTTTATTTTGGTCATTTGTATTTCTTTTTTGAGAACTTATTATTCAGTCCCCTATCTCAGGTTTTGTTTTTGTTTTGTGCATGGGTGTTTTTGTCTGTATGTGCATGCAGTAGCCCATGGACATAAGATGCCATCCTATCCCCTGGAGCTGTAATTATAGACAGTTGTACGGGGGCCTATGAATCAAACCTGGGTTCTCTGGAAGAGCAGCCAATGCTGTTACCTGCTGATCCATTTCTTCAGTCCTGTAGCCCATTTTTATTAATTGGCTTATTTTCATGATGTTTAGTTTTTTAATTCTTTAGGTATTCTAGGCCCTAATTTTCTGTAAAATGTGTAGCTATGAAAATTTTCTCCCATCCTGTGGGCAGCCTCTTCACTCACTTGTCATTTTCCTTTGCTGTACAGAATCTGGAAAACTTAATGAAGTCCCTCTTGGTGATTGTTTAGCTTCTCCTTTTAAAGCCTTGCTACAAGGCCATGTTGAAGAGTCAGCTTCCACTCTAGGAACTTTGGGAGAAATGATTCAAACCCAAACCATACAGCCCCTTTCAGGGCAAAACACAATGATTTCAAATAATTTTAAAGTGTTATTATATTCATATTTATTGAGTACTTCTTATATGCAGTTGATATTCACTGTCTTATTAATGCATTATATGAGACTGTTGCTCAACCTTTTCTAACCTGCAATAAGCCAGACATGAGACTGGCTTAGAAAATATGGAGATGTATGTAACTTACCAGGCTGTTTTCTGTTACACTTGGTTTTATGATCATTTGTTAATGTCTCTGTCCTTACTAAGATCTGTAGTAACAGAAACCATCACACATGTACTCAGAGGAACACTCCTGATTCAGACTCATGAAAATAGATAGTAAGTTGTTCTTGAATGGAATGACTTAAGAAGTGTTGCCAGAGTGTTAACACAGCTACTATACTCAGGGTTTTACTTTTCATGGTTTTAGTTGCCAGCAATTAATCATGATTCCAAAATATTAAAAGGAAAATCCCCTACACAAGCAATTGATAAGTTTTAGGTTTCACATTATTCCCAGTGCATCATTATTTATTTCCTATATCATCATGTAGGATGAGTATGGTGTAGTAAGATGCCTGAGAGAAACCATATTCACCTAACTTTTAATACTGCAGATTATGTGTTTTGCTTTATTATTAATTACTGCTCATCTTTCTTTATATAACTTGTAAGTGAAACTTTATTATGTATCTACATAGGGAAAAAACCCAGTATGTATAGGGTTTGGTTCTGTGTACAGCTCTAGACTATGGTTATACACCTAGGAAACTATCCTCCCCAGGAAAGATGATTTAAAAGATCATGGTCTTTTAAAATAATGCTGCAAAATCCATGTCTGGTTTAATTATTTTAAAATATGTTGGAGATACCTTTAAACTTTAAACAGAGGTAATTTTTGTAAGAAATACATAAAATATATTTGGAGAATATTTTAGGTTGGTGACAAACCTTAATAAAACAATCATACCAGGCTGGGCGGTGGTGGCGCACGCCTTTAATCCCAGCACTTGGGAGGCACAACCAGGCGGATCTCTGTGAGTTTGAGGCCAGCCTGGGCTACCAAGTGAGTTCCAGGAAAGGTGCAAAGCTACACAGAGAAACCTTGTCTCGAAAAACAAAAACAAACAAACAAACAAATAAAAAAATATACCTAAAAGCTGAGCATAGAAAAAGCCATCATGAAACCTGTGATGTGTTGTCCTGGGAAGAGAACTACTAATCTTTTTTTGTCCCACCCTCTGCCTCTGCTGATCACTTTATCTAAATCTACAGGGTAGGAAAAAAAGCCGCCCTGTAATCATAAGACAAAATAATGCCCAATAAAGTTGAAATTTCGAGGAGTTGAATAGCAATTCCCTGTCACAGCAAGAGAAGATTTAAAGGTATGGACTCATGGCTGTGAATACACTATCTTTAGAGAGAGGGTCACATGGCCTCCGAGGTTCATGTGCAGTTATGCATCAAAAGGATATTTGAAGGAGACACACAGGCAGTGGTCTGGCCTCGCCACTGTGAAAAAAAAAATGCTGCCCCAAGGCATTCTTTGTGATTTCTGAGTGAATCTGTCATTCACACAAAGGGAAAGGAAAGTAGTTTTTGAAAATTGCCTGTATTTCTCAAATTATCAATGGTGAGCCAAGCCCTTACTAATGTACCTTAAATGACTCCCAAATTCATTGGTAGACCAAACTAATATGATCAGAAGGTATACTTTCCCTTCAATTTAATGTTTATTAATAGGTTAAGTTTTAATATATGTTAATTTACAACATTTGGAATAAAAGAAGCATGTCAAGGTTATTTTAAAAAAGATCCCCACTGAAATTCCATAGCTATTATTTTAATAATATGTGAAGAGGGTATATATTTCAGTATTCACTCATATGTTTACTATGTAACTTAGGAAATGGGAATTCATTTTTCTGTGGAAGATGGAATCTCATATAAATGGCTGTGCTTCATTTCTGAATAGAGACCTTTTTATCTTTCATCGAATGGGAGAATTTTCATTGGTTCAAATTATACCAAAAGACTACAGGGAGAGCTTGCTTAATGCCAAACTTTTTAGGTATTCCTAGGCTACTGTCTGGCAACAGGGCTCTTGTCTGCATTATGAGACTACATGAACATTTATGAAATTGCTGTAATTCACTTTTACTGTTATTTTGCAACCACAAGACTCTTCTTTATTCAAAATCATGTACTTTCCAAACAAAGAAAATGAGACAGAGTTCCAAACAAGGTTGGAATGTGAAGATTTCGGCTCAGCTGCAAAAATGCTACATTTTCTTTAGAACAGTGACGTAGCCCATATTTCAACAAATATGTAACTACTTTGTTGGACTGGCTGTTTGGGACAAACTTTTTTTCCTTCAGCCTTGAGAAAATAAAAGAAAAATGGCTATAATAATTTAAAGGTACATCTCATCAAATTTAATTTGGATGACATAGTTGAGGTTATATATAATTAGCAGTTTCCTTGGGCTTATAATAAGGGAACACAGACCAAGTGCCCCAAGTAATAGAAATTTACTGTTTTGTTACAGTTCTGTAGGCTAAATGCGAAGGATCATTGTATGGTTTATAGATGGATGCTTTTTCTGATCATCCTGTGATCGCCCCACCTTATCTGTGTTCTAATTTCTTTTTCTCATAAGGAGCCTTTAATCCCAACAGGCTGGATTAGGACCCACCAGTGGCCTTCTTTTAGTTATTTATTTACAGACCCTGATTCTAAATAAAGTTACATTCTGAGGTTTAGAGGTGAAGAATTCAACACGTGACTTTGGGGAGAACTATTCAGCTGATAAGGCATCTTGTAAATGGAGTTTCTGGTGTTTGAGTGTTGGATATTTGGTTTCCAAAGTCCAGCTTTCCCCCGTTCACAGCTCCCTGTGCTATGAATTCTTTTCTTTGCTGCCTTCATTCCACCTCATTAAGCGATTTCATTTGCTACCATCCCAAGGTGCTGCTGGTAGCTGGGAAGATCTGAAGGAATTACAACCCTTTGTCCCTTGAGTAGACAGAGTGGAGGATTGTAAGAAAAAGAAGCGGTAGTCTGCAAGTGAAATTCCTGGAGTGAGAATTATAATGGTTGTGTACGCAGTCTGAAAAGTCCATCAATTGAATGAATATGGATGGTTTGAAATTCTCAACCAATGCGCTCTAGCTTAAGGAGACAACAAAATCACCAGGTCCAAGTAGCCATTGCTTTATTTGTTCTGCTCTCTAGCCCTCTAGGTGGAGAGGATTTATATTTTTCTCAGCGTCAAGATAAGGAGTGGAAGCTCAGAGAGTTTGTGTGACTCGCTCAGCTCACAAGGGACTAAGACTACAAGCCGCTTCTTTTGATTCTGAGTGAGTGCCATGATCTTTGCTTGCATTAGCGCTCCCTTCATCCAGTGAGCCGGCAGGATGCTGCTGCTCACAGTTCTGTAGGTAACACGGAGATGCACCACAGGATGTGTGCTCTCAAAGAACTTCCTTATAAAAGATCAAACAAAGGTGCTCCTCACCTTCTTTCCTCTGTTCCCCCTGAAGCCCCAGGGCACACAGACAGATCTACAGATTCCTACTCAGAGTCATATCTGGTGTCATCTTGCTTTACATTTTCTGCAAGTGAGACTCCTATGTGCTGGTAATGAGCTAATACACAAGGTCATTGGACCATTCACAAGATAACATTCACCCTGTTATATATGTATGCTTATGCACTTCAATTTTTACACCTTTTCTTCTCAGTGGATGCTAATGTCATAAATAAAATTGAAGAAAATGAATCTCGGTTGTCGATGTATCAGTGCCTTTCTTTGGGGTAGTGTGAAGTAAATTCTGTGCATCAAATATTTAAAATATAAAGTAAAATAAAACAAGCTAGAAGAGTATTCTGGATGAACTGAAAAGAAATAATTCATGAAACTTTTTTCCCCCCTTAATTTTTGGGACCTACACAGTAGATTCAGATGAAAAATTTTTTTTGTTGGGTGGCAGTCTAAAAGTCGTTAAGAAACCATTTTTGTAAAGATTAACTATGAGTGGTAGAATACAGTTAAATGAAGGAACACTGGCCTCGCCTGTTCAAGGCCATGGGATTCGATCCCTAGTGTTCCCAAAAGAATGGAAAATCAATAATATTTTACTTAACTGAAGATTATTTTGATAACATGATACAAGCCATGTATCCTCAAGATAAGAGCAGAAAATTCCAGACATATGCTTTGGCTAAAATTTGAAAACGTGTCGACCACATATGACTATCATCCATGAAGCTCACATCAAGGACACTTGGTCTAGCTAAAATAGCATAACCTCCCTCGAAAGACAAGAAATGGCCCAAGAGATTATCTCTAATATCTTTTGCCGGTCTTTTTAAGTAGATTAGCTACAATGTCTTTAGCATTTCCTGGCTAAGAAACAACAAAGGAAGAGAAGAAAAGTCCACCTCATTGGGTTAAAAATGTTTTAACAATAGACTAGAGCTAAGCATACAAGGCTGTTCATCCCAAAGTGCAGTAACTCTGTGTGGCTTACTTTCAAAAAGAGAAGCAAGATAATAAGCACCTAACAAGTGAATGGCATAACACTTGTCAGTAAGTTTCTGCCTATAATAATTAAGATTGGAGTGGAAAACTACACACTAGAAAGGAGGTTGGATAGTTGAGTTATGGCCATTGATTTTGTTTTGATGTTAGGGAAAACTAGGTTCATTCGATGAATTGTTATACTGATATCTGTGGTCATGCATTCTCCACTCTTTTAAACTGTGTTTTACAGTATTGCAAACACTTCATGAATAGTTATTGATTTGTAATTTTCTTTAAATTTTCCAGGATGTATTGAGAATACAATCATGGCTAAGTCTCAAGGTACTGGCATCAGATTGTCTACACAAAATTTTTGCATCGTCTGTCACTAGATTGTGCACAAGGTGCTTGATTGTGTTGACATTCAGTTTCTTCAGCTTTCTGTCTAAATTGAATAAAAGAGTAAACTCACCTACAAGAATTGGGATATTATGAGAATTAAATAGATTTACTCACTTGAGGATCTCATACACTATCCCTTTTGAGGTCCATCTCAGACGAGTAGCATTAAAAATCATTTTTATGAAAATGCACAATTATCTGCATCAGGACTATAGAGAAAGCTCAAAGGGACAATTCTGCTTCTTTCTTCAGCTTCAACAGCTTAGGTCACATTGTAGCACTTAGCTGGAAGATGAGATAGTTGAGGGATGGCCCCATGATCTTGGTGGTAATACTGGATGGCTAGAGAGGCTGACCATTGTGCTACAAACTTATTCACCAATCCCTATCCATATAGTTAGGACACCTCAGGCTCCAAAAGAGTGTTCTAAGGAACAGAAGCAGATGTGGAGAGCTTCTTGGGAGCTCCATCCAGAAATTAACCCAGAAACACTTAAGCTATATTTGGTCAGTCAAGGCAGTCAGGACCCACCCTAATTCTGGAAGGAGCAACAGGCTCCTCCTTGGCATGCAGTAAATAGCACAGAATTTATATTTATCATCAATCTTACACATCTTCCACAACATCTAAAAATGACTTGAGATGTCTAATTCATGATTATTATATCTTTATTTTCCACTTAAAATCTTGTCATAGATTTGTTTCACTTTGTTATGCAAAACTAAACTTTAGTCTTGTCTTTCTTTTATCTAACTTTAAAATGTGAGATGAGTATGTGCATGTAAGTCCAAGTGCCCATAGTGGCCAGAAGATGGTGTTATATTGCCTGGAGTTGAAGTTACAGGTGGTGGTGGGCCACCCAATATGAGTGTTGGAACTGGTCTGGGGTCTTCTGCAAAAGCAGCATGCACTCTTAACACCTAAAGCATCTCTCTGACCCTTTCCCTAACCTTTTAAATAGCTCTCATCAATAGGTGTCCATGGAGATTTAAAGACATGCACACAGTTCTAAAGCCACTAGATTAATTATGTACATGTCCCTCCTTTGATAGCAGCTAGTTTTTATTTATGCCACAAGATCCACGAAACTCAGTTTCAGTTTCTTCACTGGTAGCTCATAACCTCACAGTGTGTGAGCGTCTTTTTGTGAGAACAAGGTTAGACAAAAATGGCCACGTCACATTACAATTCATTTTCCCTGAATCACATATTTCTTGACTGAAGAGAAATGTGTTGCCTCTTTTTCTCTCCAATACTAGCAAACATCTTAATTAAAAGAGCAGGGCAAAGACACATGAAGTGTTGTGCAAGTTCTCATTTTAAGATGTCTTATATTGGTGTGAGATTAATCTAAGAAGACATTTCCTGTAACCACTTAGGGCCCATAGAAGTCAACAGCTTAATGGGGTCCCATGCTTATCTGCTGGTTTAGCTGTATTTTTAAACTATTGTTTTGGTTGTATTTTTAATCTACTGGTTTGGCTGTATTTTTTATCTGTTGGTTTGGCTGTCTAAGTGAGTATTTATTGTCTTTAGACAAGTCTGTGTATTCTTTTTATTTATTTTTCTCTGAGATTTTGTACTATCCCAGTGGTACACAAATCTTGGTTTTGATATAGTCAAGGTCATTTAAAGTTGATTCCCTCCAAAATCAAGCACTTTTGTGACTGGGTCATCTAGCTCCCTGGACCTGTTAAGGCTTTTGAGGTGTACATAAGGAGAAGCAAACTGATAAGCCAAGCAAGGAACTCCTGCACATGGAGAAATATTGACCATGAAAATGTAGTGTAGTGGTATTTATTTGGAGGAAAATGATGCATTATATCACTTAATTCTTTGTATAAAAACAAAAACAAAATAAAAAATATTATTATGGAAACAATTCCACCCTTTCACCACACCCCACCTAACCAGCAAGCTATGTATCTATCAGCTGAAGGAATCTTGTTGTGAGGTCACATTCTGCCAAGCTTCCCAGGATGACTACTTTCTCCTCCCAAACCTGCTTTACTTTGTGTAGCAAGGCCAGTTCAGAAAGGAGTATTTGCTAGTGGGACTATTGATTCAGTAAAATAGCTGCAATCTAGTGGTGGTGCCAGAAAGCCTATTTTTCCCGTTGAGAATGATCAACATATTTAGACTGAGGATGGTAAAAATGTGAGCATGAAACCACCTGATTATATTTGTGACATTACTTTTGGCTGCTTAGGCAAAGAACTTCTTGGAAGTTCACAGATTTGGATGTTTTAAATACCTTTCTTTCTTTAGAGAAGAAAAATTGCCTTCTTCAAAATTAAAATTGATGTTCCCTGGAGACCACCTGCCATCTTGTGTGGGACATCTTTCCCAGCATCTTACTGTGACTCTCCCAGGCTATCTGAAGCTAAGTTTGGTTAAAGAACCGTTAATTAGGAGCCAGGAGGCCTGGTGTTGATACTTTCTTCTGCTTCTCCATGGCTGCTGACATAGGAGGAATCACTTAACTTTCCTGGGGGTCCTTTTCATCTGCCACTTAAAGCAAGGATGTGGAAATGCATAGTCATCCCTTTCAATTCAGGCAGTCGAAAGAAGCTATACCAATTTAAAATGTTGCTCGATCAAGAGAAAGACTTCAACTCCCCTTACCTTTAATGCACTCCTTAGTTCGGCTCTCTTGATGACAGACACACTCTGAGAACCTTGCCTGGGGTGTGAAGATGGAAAATGTAGAACTGGTTTTCTCCTCTCAAACACCTTTAACAGCAACATTTCCAATCAGACTGATGCCCACTGTTCTATTTCGGGCAGCAAACTCCTTGGCCACAGGGTCTGTACAATTTCTGCTCTTTCTCAACACAGCACTTTGCTAGTACATGTAAACTCTGTGTTAATTATTTTTGGCTGTTAGCTGAGAAGGAAGAAAAGCTCACATTTGCTAAATAAAGAATGACAGAGTAGATTTAGAAGTGCTCTCTCTACAAAGTGGTTTCCACTGTGGAGCTAATGCAGACTTTTTCTCTTCGCTTCTATGTGCTGCTCACGGTTATCGATTAATCATTTTTCATTATTAGCTAATGTCTTCTTGGTAGTTTAATGTGTTTGACTTTCCTTCTGGCTCTGGGGAGTGTGATGCTATAAACTTGACACTGTCAGCAAAAGGATTCCAGAGATAATTTCTTCTACTAAAAAGTAAATAATAGAAGATGATGTTTTTCCTTCCTGTCCTTTTCAACCATGTGCTATCTGTACATGACCAACAGTAAGGCAGAAGGCACTGCTGATATCATCCCATTTCATTTTGTTCATCCTGCTAGCTTCCACAGTGGTCAAGGATATACTATTCTGTGTCTTTTAAGAAGGGATGGAGGCCCATCCTTAGAGCTGTAATATAGCCAGAGATCTTCCAGTGTTATGTGAAGGAAAGACTCTGGTTGAGGTCTTCCCTTTAAGTACCTATGCATGTAAAACTTCTAGGTGATAGTGAAAGAACTGATCTGCTTTTTGGGGTTACATTTCACAAGAATCATTTTATCAGTGAGAACTCAATAGTTGAAGAAATTTAGTTTATTATAAAAATGGAAATTTCCAGGACAAGGAAGTAAGAAGTTGAGCATCCCCAGTTGTTACTCCCCCCACCCTGTTTCTGTTCCCTAAGGAATCCCCGTGGGATGGAATATCCTCCTGCCAGGTCTTAACCAGTAAGTGTACTTACCTAACAAACCTATGTCCATTGTCCTGAACTTTCATGGTGTAAAATCCAAAAGTAAAACCAAATACATGCTCCCAAATTGATTACTTTATGTACTTGTTGTTGTGGGAAGATACTTTGTATCAATGTCAGAAGGAAAACTCAAAGCTGAACACATGGTCCTGGTATCATTTCCTTGAATTTTAGGTATAATTTGTTGACCTTTCAGTGTAGAAGAGAGGAATCTTGTTCCTTGTGACATTGAACATCCCTTGCCACAGAGATACCCATTGCTAGTCAGCATACTATTCAGCATATGGTCCCTTCTCATACAGCACATTTCCTATGCTCCAGTCATCTATGATTTTGGATAAATTTGCAGTTAATATTAGAAATATGCTGGCATTACTTACACACAACTGTTCATTAGCAAAAATAGGCTGGTCCATATATACAATACCAGAATCATTGTGGATTTGGCTCATGCTAGCTTTGTTCCACATCTAGGAGTGATGCTACACTCATGCATAGCTTCAGCAGTCCAGAATGTTCTAATATGTGGGTGTCCCAGCATACTACTTATCCCCAAAGGCAAGGAGATAGAGGAAACAAAGGTGAAAATCCAGGAGCTTTTCACCGTGTCATACTGGAGGTGACTATTTATCATTCTGTTCACACTTACTTGGTTCACACTAGTCACATTGTCTTAACATGTTGTAAGAATGGGATATGTAATTCTCAGGTAGAAATAAGAAGATAGGGTGGTAGTGATATCTGCCTTATGGGTGATAACTTGCATTAATTTTGTAATTATTTTATTTCTTAAATGTCCTGAAGTTCATATAATGGATATCTTCTTTTCTTAAAATTTTCTCTTTATTTTTATTTTTGTTGTGTGTGCATGTGTGCTTGTGTGTGCACGCCTGTGTGTGCGCATGTGTGCATGTATGTGCATGTGTGTGTGTGTGTGTGTGTGTGTGTGTGTGAGTGTGTGTGTGTGTGTCTGTGTGTCTGTGTGTCTATGTGTCAGAGGAGACCTGGAATTAGAACCCTTGGAGCTGAAGTTACCAATGATCAGGAATTACCTGATGTGGTGGCTGGGAAACAAACTCTGGCCCTATACAAGGACAGTGTTCTCTTTTAATCTCTGAGCAATCTCCATAGCCCCAAATAATACTGTCTATTTTAGCTGTGGAAATTAAAGAAAGACAAATTCTCTTTATCAAGCTATACCACTTGGGATTGTAATTTAAGACCTTTAGAAATTCTGGATGATTTAAGTCTGGCTACAACATCATTAATGCTACCCAAGAGGACTAATAGGAATTTAAATGTCAATGTGTAGAGATTTACTTGGTTACTGTGAATTCTGTTTGGAGTACCTGATTCAGTGGCCTGGCATTGACACCTTCCAATACCGAAAATTTCTCTTACACTCTTAGCCAAATCTGTGGTTAATTATACAGACCTTCTGCTGAGTGGTATGACAGAAGAAATATAGTTATTTATTCATTTGGGACAAAATCTTACTATGTAGAATAGCACCATAAGCTCACTAAGTAGCCCAATATGGCCTCAAACTCTCAACAATTCTCCTGTCTCAACCAGTCACGTGTAGGGAGTAGAGCTGTGTGTCACCATGCCTGGTTTGGTCTAATTGCTTCCTAGACAATCCTCCTGTTCTCAGCTCAGATTCAGTTGTAAAAGTTCCACTTTTTGGAGAATGTATGAACTGAACTGTTGATCAGATTCACCAGCGCTGGCATTAAGATTTATCTTCTTAGGCCCTCTAAATCATTTACTAATCAGTCTATGTTTCCATTTTTTTTCCTCTAACATTTTCTGTCTTGTATTGGTTCATATTGTGAGTTAAAGCATGAATAAAAAAAGCCAAGTAATGTTTTATAAATTTTATAAATATGAAACACTTCTCAATGGAAATATATTTCAGTTATGACATTTAGATTTAATGCTCATGAGCTTCATTCAGATTAATATTTTAATCAGAAAAATAATGTGCCTCACTATGAAATGATACCAGAATCTTTTGTGATCCTTAGCACAGTTCTAATTGCTTTAATTAGGACTGTTTTCTCAATGAATCACTGCTACTCTGAAAATGTAATTATAATTTCAAGTAAATGTTTAAACAAAGTACAAATATTATTCTTGAGTATGTATTTGAGATTTAATATAGTCTTTTCACTTCATTTATATGGAAATTCTCTTAGCACTGGATTAAGAAATTCTTCTTAACATTTTCTTCTTCCTCCTCTTTAGCATATTCTTTCATATTATATGGCCTGTAGGTAGTTAATTATGATTTGGAAGTGACGACCCTAATGGCTGAAATCATGAGAAGTTCAAAATACTCAACTCACTTTCTAGGTCACTACAAATTAATTATACTTTAGCACCAGTAACAGGCTCAGGTGCTATGATGTAGAGGAGGCAAAAAGGATGAATCCCTCCAAGATGTACCTGCTTCCAAAATCTCCACCAATGGCAGGAGCCTGAGATTTCTCATTTTCTGGGCAATTTCCAGCCTGTTTGTAGAGTTCTGGGACTAATTCAGTGATGGAATAGAGAGTCAGAAGAACAGAAGTTGCAAATCACAGGGGAGAGAATCTGACAAGAGAACCAACCAAACAAAGTTAGATTAGTGTGCGTTTTAAAAATTATTTTCATTGTAAATGATAGCATGTTCACAATGCAAAACATAAACCACCCGAATTAGAAATGTCCATATGCTCATGCTGTAGAGAGCCATTATTAAAGTATTCCATGTTTCTGTTCAGGTTGTCCCCAGTACCTGCTCATACCATGTTAAGGAGTAGTCCATGTCAATGCTATGATAAACTCAAAACATAGTAAAGCACAGTGAATTTAATCTACCAAATGCAATCTAGCATCACAGTACAATAGAGAGTGTTGGCTCCATCACATAGGATAGAAGTCACATTCAGCTTGCCCTGGCCAAGGTCAGAAGATATACTTTCTTAGTGGCTGGCTGGATACAGCCAATATCTGGGGAAAGATCAGCACTCAAAACTGAGTTTCTTCTTAGTAAGTATCACTTTTATGCAAATGTTCGGTAGAACCATCAACAGTCACTGATCGTGTATACAGGTATGTATAGTTGAATATATTTATCTATATACGCACACAAAATAAAAACAAGTGCATGAATATATGCATTCATACAACTGTATATTGTTCTAAAATAGAAATTATAATGATATATGGTAATCATATTCTGATGATGTTTTATATAATCTGAAAAAAATCAGTGAAGCTAACCATTTCTTGATTAGGCATTTTAGGTTATTAATTACTTACTAAATCCTCTCTCTTTACGTGATGCAGAGGTTGTAATTTTTGCCCTAGAGAGCTATCAGTTTTGTAAGAATAAACACAGTTTTTGCAAGTGAGAGAATTCTTAGGGTGACATGAGAAAACATGGCAGGAAATTAATCTGCGCTGAGGGTATCCAAGGGTGTCTTTTCAGAAAAGATTAACAACTGAGCTAAGTCTCAAAGGCTAAAAACTTCAGCAAAGATTGGTGTGAATGTCCTAGAGAAGAGAAAAAAGCCGTTGGTCGTTCAAATATCATGTGCCTAGATCACATGGAAAAAGTGGAAGCCATCTGCTGACTGTAAGGGGTAAGGTAACGAGGCAGAGGTGGTAAATTTATGGACTGGAGGATTAGGTAGAAATGGACCATTTAAGTCAGTCTGAATGAATGCTTGGATTTCATCCAGATAGTATGTAGGAAGAAAGAAAGGATTCTTAAACTGGGGTGTTGAATCATCACGTTGGGATTGTAGAATCTCTACCAGCCTTTGAATAGACTAAAAGAGATAAGTATGGAATGATAAAGGTTATTTAAGATGATATTGTAATTGATTGTATGTATGCATATGTAAGTAAACACTGAGGTAGAGAGGATGAAAAGAAGAGAATACAGGGATTAAACAGGTTTTAATGCTAACATTTGCTGTGACTGAATGACTGACTGCATGTGAATTATGAGGATGAATGGTGGTATAACACAGGGTTTAGAAAGAAGTTTCTTTTTGACTGCTTAGATTTGAAATTCATGTGGGATATATTGAACAGCTGTGGTTGACATTTATATGAAATATTAAAATAAGTCACTGGCTTGGCTAAACGTTTAGACTGAACATGATTAAGAGCCATATATTCTCAACTTTGCTATATGTACAAAAATCAAGATTTAAAAAAGTCTACTGCCAAGACTGTGTTCTACATCAACATAAACAGATTTTAAAATTCCCTGGATGGTTCTGATGGACACATAAGACAGGATCACAATCTGGTGGCACAGACCTGTTCATTTCAACATACATTTGTACATAATGAAATAATTCGAAATGCTTTAAAATTCCCAAGGCTCAGAACACATTCTGTATGAATTAAATTGAAGTACATGGAATATTTTGCATCATGTCTACTGAGACACAGTACACTAGGAAGTTTATCATTTAAAAATTTTTTTATTGTCCATGTGGTTGTGTGGCAATATGTATACAGGAATATAGATATATATGGAGGTCATAAAATGGTGTCAGATCTCCTGGAGCTAGATTTACAGGTAGTTGTGAGTCACCAAACATAGGTGCTGGGAAATGAACTTGGGTCCTCACCATGAGTAGTTTATGCTCTTAATCACTGAGCAGTCTTTCTAGTCCAGATTCATAATTTTAAAAGTAGAAATTTCAGTGTATGAAGTCACCACATCCCTGGCTTCTCTCTCTTCAGAACAATGTTTCCAAGGTTCATCTGTTTGTGGTAGCAGTAGTAGACTCCTGCCCAACCTAAGTAATTTTCCATTGCAAGATTTCTACCCATTCATCAGTGGAGGAGATTTGGGTTACTTCTTCATTTTGACAGTGGTGAATAATGTTACTAAGAACCTTTGTGTCTATGCTCTGACATGAACTTTCTTTTTCAGTTGGAATTGTTGACTCATTTCATAACTCTGCCTTTAACTCTACAGGAGCTTTTATGGAGGAACTGATAAACTAATTTTTTCAACCATATATACCATTTTACATTCCTACCACAGTGCATTCCAGTTTTAGGTTTCCCTCCTGCTCAGCATCTTTCCTTTTAACTCTAGCTGTTCCATTTGGTTGGGATTAACATCTCATGCCTTTTTGATTTGCATCTCTCTACTGTCTGGTGTTATTCAGTGTTCTTTCCTGTACTATGAGACCATTTGTATATCCTCTTTGAAGAGATGTGTGTTCAAACCTTTGTCCACTTTTATTTGAGTGTTTTTCCCTTGAATTTTAATAATGTGTATTTTTCCATTGTTGTGGAATATTTTATTCGTATCTTTTGGGTCTAATTGTATTTATTTAGTGTTATCAAATGTTTCTATTTCTTGCCAATTGTAGGGCCCTGGAACTCCCAAGTTGTGTAACTGCTGCCCTACTTGCCAACCTGGACCAGATGTCCTGCCTATGCTGATTCCCTGCTGGTCTCCACTCTCCTGAATGCTTAAGGGAAGTTCCTTGTTTATGTATCCTGCATTTGGTGAAAACAGTTTAGATGCAAGAATGTAGAACATCCTACTGTAGATGTATCCTGCTTGTTAAATAAGAAACACAGAGCCAGTTGCAGAGTTAAAAACCACGAGGTCAGAGCCAAAGCAGAAAACCTTACCCTTCACTGCTTCTGCGGTTCCTCCTCTCCGCAAGAGACCTACTTCTGTGCGTCCTGTCTATTTAAAGACTTTCTGTTCTCCTCCCTCATTGGTTGTAACCCAGCCACATGACCTCCTCGTCACTGCCTGTTTGTACAGACCTCCAGGTCTTCTATGGTTGGTATTGAAATTTAAGGCGTGTGTCTGCTATGCTGGCTGTGTCCTTGAACACACAGAGATCCGCCTAGCTCTGCCTCCCAAGGGCTGGGATTAAGGGCGTGCCCCACTACTGCTCGGCTTCTGCTCTGGCTTGCTCTGACCTCAAGGCAACTTTATTGACATACAAATAAAATCACATTTCAATACAAATAAAATATCACTATATTTCCCCTTTTCTATTTTAATAAAAAGAAAAAAGGAAAAAGTTATAACTAATATAAGAAAAACTACATACAAAAGTACAATAACTATATATACCATATATACAAACAATAAATACCTAAACAATGTCTAGTCCATTTGTAATTGACAAATTCAGAGAAAATAATTCCATTATCTATCCTATTTTCGTAAGTCCAGAATGTACCTGATTCACTTTTTATCCTAACTTACATAGCTAACGGAACTGTCTTATAACGTCTTTCAAATTTATACACTTACAGCTCTTAGTGAGTTTTTTCTGAAATCCTTAACAAAGATAATTATTACTATAACTAACTGATCTTCAATTCCCTCAGAGACCCAAGAAGGAAATAATACTACCTAATAAAAAATAAAAACAAGAAGTGCATGCAAGCAGCTTCCAAAAAAAAAAAATGTGAGTTGACAGAAACAGCCAGCTGCCTGGACAGTCACCTGAGGTTTCTCCACAGTGTTGGGGCATCATCTTCAGCCTACAGGCTTAGCGTATCTGACAGACTCTTTTGTGAACTAAGATGTATACAAGGTCAACAGTTTGACCTCACATTTGGTGAGAGCAGTCCATGTACCAGAAACACCTGAATTCCATTAGTGTCATGTCATGATTCAGGATTTTAAATTCTGGAAATTATTGATGTCTTTTCAATTCAGCTGTCCATTTTTCTTGGCTGTGTATATGTGGCTTCATCTTGGCATCCTGTTCTTCTCCACATCTCTCTATTAAACGCCATTCTACTATTGAGAGAGGTGAGCTTAGTTATTCCTCAAGAATAACTGTTTCATCTGCTGTTCCATTGCACATCAGAAGCCATTGGCCCACTCCCTGTTCAGCTGCCTTCAAAGAAAAGGACATGGTACCTTTTACAGATTGCAAAGGTCATTCACTTCAGGGATGGTGCCATATTGTCCTGGCTTCAGAAGATGCCTTTTGTTAAAGCCACAACCACACTTGTTTTGGCAAGAATTGGTAGTCCTTGGTTTCATGTCCTGTCTGTCCTGTTTGTCAGCAGTTGATTCAAGGATACTTTGTTGTCCAGTGGCTGACTTTTGCAACAATGAAAGTTAGTTCCATATGCAGTTTCCTTCAATGCCCATATTTTCTCTGAAGTAGATTGGTACTGCCAGGAGCCGTCATGTCTCATAGTCATAGCAAAAAAGAAAAATTCTTAAGTTATTAAAACATTTTAAATGCCCATATTCTGTAGATCTCTGAAGGGTTTGAAGATGACCTGTCTATCTAAAATATATCTGTTTGATCTTGACAACACACCTAATATGACTACAAGTTCAATTGTAATGTCTAACCACTAATTTTCATTTCTATATATCCTAATAGTTGGTAATACTAACATTCAAGGATTAGCAAATTACAATTACATTGTTAAATGAATGGTATAAATACAATATCTCGAACAAGATTAGAAATACGTATATGGTATATTCTAACAATCTCAATCTCAATAATAATAATTTGTATACAATATAAAACAATCCAATTGAATGTAAAATATTTAAAACTAGTAATTGTCTTTTTTTTTTTTTTTTTTTTTTTTTTTTTTTTTTTTTTTAACAAGCACCTTTTGCCTAGCCCTTTACCTAACCCTTAACAACAACTTGTAACCAACCCTCCTAAACAATGAAAACTATCCCAGACCCAATACCCATAAAAAGACCAAAAAACCACCCACCCCACACCACCCCTTTGGGAATGTGGGCGTCGAATTCTTAAAATTGCTTCCTGCTGGGTATGGGCGAAGTTATCTTTATTCTGAAAAGAAAAATTTTGGGTTAATTGACAAATTCTAGGAAAGATAACTATATTCTTTGTTATCCATAATGCCAAAGTTCAGGGTTTATCTCAAGTCCTTGTTCAAGCAGTCTTTGAAACTGGATCATCTCAGCTAGCCATCTCAGAATTGCTCTAAGCACTTTGTAGTCCAAAGCTGATCTGTAGATGATGTTTGTCAGCTTAGTGATATTATTTTCCACGTGGAATTGTCGTTGTGGGGCCCCATCTTCTTCCTGGAGATTTCATTTGATGTTAGGCCTGGCCGTGATTTCCTGCAGAAAACTGAAAAGAGACTCGAACACAAAGACATGTATAGGCAGCTAATCGAAGCCTTTTCTCTAAATTAATTAGTACTCATATGACCATTATTATCTCACAAAGTTTAAAATATATATATATATATATCTTGTGAATTCTGATATAAATTCATACTTTAAGAAAAGTTTAAAGAATCAGAATAGAGTCAAGAATTGAGATTAGTAATAGAATAGTCCCTTAATTAATTTGGTTTTCTTCCTGTCCCATGTCAGAAGATGGCTCTTTCTTCTTCTGGTATGATACAGGGAGTTTTCATTTTCTTTTTAACAACATGCTTGAGTTTAAAGGAGGAGAGAGCCATTCTCCAACTCCAAAATCAGCTTGGAGCTTTAATTGAACTGGGACTACAAGAAGACTAAGAGTATTAATTTTTTAGAGAAGAGCAGAAACAAACATTTAGAAAAGATTTATGAAATTTTGTAGATGATATACCAATAGGCCATTTTACTCTTTTTCCTGGGACAGATGATTTGTCCTTTTTTTTTCCAGTTGTCTCATTTGTCCAGTGTTCTTCAGATTCCTTAGCCTTCATTCTCCTAAAAGACAAAAACAAAAACCCTTCCCAAGACTAATTTTGGGGAGGTCCCCTTTTGGCCAAGTTACATCTGATTAAATGAAAGGCATGTATTAATGGTATAAGTGAGTTTAAACTGGATGGTCATGTTGGTTGATGAACTATCACCTCTTCTAATTAAGAGGTCTCTCTTGTTCAAATCGAACCTTTATCAGTTTTTGATGGTACCACAGCTTATCTTCTCCTGCAGAAACAAAAGCAAAACCTCGTCCCCAACGTAACACATGCCCTGGTTTCCATTCTTGAGGTCAGCACATCCTTGAAGTATATAGGCTGATTTAATTCTGTTGTTTTTTTCTATTAACCAATGTCTCTCTGCAGCTGTTGTTTCCCATCGGTGTTTTACAGATAATGTCTATGATGTCTCCTTTCTAAGGACAAAACCAAACACAAGTCAAATTCCAAAGCACCACGATGCTTTGGTTAATATAGACAAAGAACATAACTGTAGAAATTTTCGAGGAAGGAAGGTACTGTGCTACAGGTCTTCAGAGACTACAGAAATAGATGTGAGTTCACTTCTTCAGTGAAAGTGTTCACTATGGAGCAAAGAAAACACCAGCAGGCTTTTCTTTTCCTTACCATAGTAACTCACTAACTTACATTTGCAGAGCAACATACATGGTATACATGTTAAATATATTGGGTAAATAGTATGGGGCATCAGACTATTGCTATAAGTGCTGAGAAACAGTGATAATAAGTGATCTTTCACAAGCCTAAATGAAGTTTAAGATGGTCTCAGAACTCACACTCAAGTTTTGTGAGCTTAAAAAGGATCCCGTTTTATTCCCCCTCCTAAACCGATACGGAACAAATCAACCAACCATCATTTAAACATGCTCTCTTAAAAGGGAAGAAAGACACTCAGACTTTGCCTATGATTTTAGCTCTTCTAATATAGTTTATTTACGGTATAAAATAAGTCCATGTAAACTGTTTTTATCAAACTAAAGTAATGGGGAAAACTATCTTTCTGGGCTGGGTGGCAACCTAACTTTTCAAGGTACTTGAAATATAAAAGGATTAATCTGTTTGGTCTGGCCAATCATCTAGCTAAAGGACTAGGAAGTGGCTTCACCTTAAGCTGTGCTCGAGGCAGAAGAGAAATAAATAAAGAGCCCGTTAGTGACCTAAAGAGCTATCACTCCCTAGAACTGTCACCTTCCTATAGTGCTGCAGACAATTCCTCAAGTCTGTCTGAATCACTCAGAAAAGCATAACTTTTCCTTTTCATCTCTTATCTCTTTTCTAAATGTGCCTTCCCTAATGCTTTGCCTTCTTTCTTTCTCTGCAGGGCTCATCTCTAGAAGTGGCTGCTTTTCTGCCATGTGGGTGGCCTCCATGCAGAACTTATGCAACTGCCATGTCTTTCTCTGTAGCTGGGGAGACTTACAACTTGCTGTGCTTTTTTTTTTCTTTTAAATTATAATCAAACTTTCCTCAATTTTGAGCCCATTGTTAATTCTTTTATTAATAGCACTAAGAACTTTATGTAAGGACCTCAATTTCCCAGGTAACATGTTGTGACCTCACTGGGATTCCCCAAAATTTATGGTAACACGAAAAGGAGATATTATGCAGAATAAAATCCACAACAAAGTTTTCAATGAAGCATGAACTAGGCAGATTGACATGGCCAAACCAAATAGCATTTTGTGTATTCATATCTAGGACTACATTTATCTGTAGAATGCAATTATTGGCAAGAATAAAATTTCTCCTGGGGATATTTCTTTATGAGGAAATTTCATTTCTAGGAAAATACATGCCTATTTTATGAGTCATACTTACTCAAATAAGAATCATAGTTACTCTTTTGAGATACAACTTTACATGCCAAAGAGATGCTATAGGTCCCAATATTTGATACTTTTAAGGCTCTATCCTTAAAGTTATGCTTAAATCTATATTTTTATACAATTCTATAAATGTATGATTAACATGAAACACAAATTTTATTTGCTATAGTAATATACAATTGAGTATGATTGTGATTGAAAGATATGATCTCTCTGATTTGGTATAGTATGTGTACTTGTCTGCTTTCTGGGTTTGGGTCTAGGTGTTTGCACTTTTCCCTGAGAGAATGAAATAACAGGCCAGATGCTATCCACCTAAGAGACCAGCAATCTCCCTAGGAGCTCTAACAGGTGTCTAGGTGTGGCAGTTCTTCACTTGGTCTTTCCTGTCAGATTTTACACTTTGGTCTTGTACCTTGTAACTTTTAAACTTCTGCATTTCAACAAAGTTAACAGGTGACCCAGGCAAAGAAGGTTTCCTTCCTCAGGAACTGTGGGATCTTTATTGTGTTCTATGAGAGATCCAGAAAATCACCTTAATGGCACATAGGCATAGTTTCATAGGGATGTGTAAGAAACTATGTTCTACTAACACATGGGAGCTTTAAGGACTTCAAATCTTAGGGAGTTCATAATAAAGCTGGCAGCCTGACTTAGGCAAGGGGTATTCTTATGAAGACAACAGCTAAACCATACCCAGGTTTATGACCTACAAAAACTGTGATTGAATTAATATGTGTTATTTGAAGCCTCAGAGCCAAGGGTAATTTGTTGTAAGGTAAAATTTGGCATGGGAAAAGTGCTCTGGTTACACAATACAACTCAATTAGAAAGAACTGGATTTGCCCAACCATGTCTGGATCCCCAAGCCTTTGCTCTGCTGGGTTCCTGCCCCCTAGTTCTGTCTTCTCTCCCTCTCTTCGCTCCATTATTTTTAATCTAGTTGGAATCAGGTGGGCACGTCTTGCTGGTCACCTCTGAGAGTTTCAGAGTTCAGAAAAATGCAGACAATTTATCTCTTTCCCACAGACTCTGCACTTGTATTGTCTTATACTAATGGCCCCAGTAGACTGATCCCTCTTACCCCATCTTACATTAAGTTCAAATTCTTCCCATTGGGGACCAGTCCAGCCTACTATGAGAAGAACGTACTTCCTGTAGTCCCAGAAGCATATCGTGCAACTAGCATTGGACAAATCAAGGAGCACATGTAATGTGGGCCCACCTTGATTTTGAGGGAGTCGGTGTCATAGGGACTTGGTGTGAAGTCTGTGTGCACTCTGGCACGGCCACAGAATGGCCCTGAGTAGGGGCTGTCGTCATCCAGCCGGAAACTGTCCCTGTTACTTGTTCCATCTGAACAGCTCGTTACTCCACCTGGTGAAGGAAAGGTTCACAGTTCTTAGGGAAGGTTCTCAGTCTCCTGCATTTTGTCTGGAACTGGAGTGATGGATGCCAGTCTCATCAAGCTCCTACTCAAACTCCCTCAGTGGCTCACTCTTCTGAGATAGCTCTGAATAGTCTCCTCACTTCTATTCCAATACCATCTCATTTTGAACTCTATGATCTGATCTAGCTTAAAGGGCAGTAAGCAATGCCCACTCGCTGAATTGGAGCAAGGTACAGGTTCAAACCGTGACTTAGATAAATAATTTCATACTAAAAAAACTAAGATAGAATTTGATAGACACAGTTTAATTACTATGTGTTATTATTGATTATAAATGCCCAACACATGACATTTCAGGGTTCCCTATAACTTACATAATTGTAATAAACATTCTCTCCAGAATTCTGACTGTGTACAAAGACCATGAGAGAGAACATACAGAGGTGATACTTTTGGTTGTCGTGCTGTGGAGAGGAAGATTGCCTTAAATATCTGAAACTCTATACTATCCTAATCTGCCTGTATGCTTGTTTTCTGGTCCCCTTCCTTTCTGGTCTTGAATTTCAAGTGTAAGAAAACAAAACAGAACGAAGCAAACAGGAGGAAGCATTCCCTTCTGCTCCAGTTCGTTTCTTTTATGTGGCGTCAGTTCTGTTACCAATGGAAAGTCCTCCCTGTTTCTCCCATGCCCTCAGTCTCCTCACTTCCTCCTTCAGACTGACCCTTTGCTAGGAGGCAACAGCTGAAGTTTCACTATGATGCATTATGAAAAGAGCTAAAAGTCCTGCAGGACATTCCACGTTGTGCATGAACAGAAATGTAGCATGTAAGTGGGACGCTATCTCCCCATGCCTCCCTTCTAGATGAAAGTGTGGGTGCAGGCTTTGCCTTGTGGGTTGGACTAATAAAATTCTTCCCACATTCAGTACCACAACTTGAATTTGATAACTTCTTGTGGTGATATTGTGTTTTCCAAAATATTGTGTACCCTAATAAATTTATCTGGTGTCAGAGAACAGAACAGCCACTAGATATAGAGGCCAGAAAATAGTGGCACACACGCATTTAATCCTATCACTTGGGAGGCAGAGATCCATCCGGGTCTCTGTGAGTTTAAAGCCACACTGGAAACAGTCAGGCATGGTGACTCATGCCTTTAATCCCAGGAAGTGAGCCTTTAATCCCAGGAAGTGATGGCAGAAAGCAGAAAGGTATATAAGGCATGAAGACCAGGAACTAGGCTGGTTAAGCTTTCAGGCTTTCGAGATGCAGTTCAGCTGAGATCCATTTGGATGAGGACTCAGAAGCTTCCAGTCTGAGGAAACAGGATCAGCTGAGGAATTCGCAAGGCAAGGTGGTTATGGCTTGTTCTGCTTCTCTGATCTTCCAGCCTCACCACAATACAAGGCCTCAGGTTTGATTTTATTGATAAGGCCTTTTAAGATTCATGCTACAACTTCTAGCAGAATGGTTCCTTATGAAATCTGAAACACATACACACACACACATACACACACACACACACACACACTACATCCTTCAACTGTTTCTACATTAGTTTTTCACCACAAAATAACTGTTGTACAGCTAAGATGAATATAATTGAGGATTTTTAAAGTACAGGCTTTTTTGGAAGCCATCTTCAAATAACAGAAGTAGTTGATTGCAAAGGAAAAGGAAAATAAACTTTGTAGTGACATTTGAAAGTCCCGAAGAGACTGGAGGAAAGATAACAGTTGCCATCTAAAAAGACATGAGGCACCAACCAGCACCATCAGAACTTTCTTGTAACTATTGTAGCAGAAACATGTGACTGAATCTTGAGTAATGACCTTGTAGACAAATATCAGCAGTCCTTCCAGCTCTGTGCCAATCCTCTTTCCCACCCGACTCCTGACATACCTAGCCTTTGGAATTAGTCATTGCTTCGGTCTCTACTTACTTATGGTAAATTCAAATGACAGAACTGAGGCAAATGCCTTGCACTTTGCAGAAAACCAGGAAATCTTTAAAAATAAAGAAAGGAAAAGGGGGAGGTAGAAGAAGAGGAGGAGTGCGAGGAATGAGGGAGGAGGGAAGATGGGACAAAGAGAGAAAGAGAAAAGCAAAGAAGAAAGATAGGAAAAGTAAACCAGAATTTTACTTCCATATTTCAAATAATTTTCTATCTTTTGACTCAAGATAACACTAGGTTTCCTGAGCATACAATTTTGACATCAGGTTTTATTATCAATACAATTTTTTGAGGCATTTTCACAAGAGCCCTGCAGGCTATAATGTCAGCGTATACTATCCTATGTGCCACAATCAATAACTGCATGTATATTCCATTTATCCAACCTCTTCAACTTCTCTATCATCAAATGTCTGCATCTTTGTTTTTAATCTGGTAAACAACCTCAGGCTGACCACTCATTGTTTTTTAACTAGTTTAACCCAGGCTTCATTTCCTAGATGTCACCCTTTATGCATCAGCCTTACTTGAAGAGCTCTGCCCACTGTAGAGGCTATCCATAGAGTCGCTGGGTTTCAGGGAGACCTTCTCTGTGTGTGTTCCAATCATGGGATCACTGTTCCGATATGGGAGGGCTTCCTCTCCATTTTCCTCCTCCTTCAAAACAAAACATATCAGAGGTTAAGTGTACAGATCGGATTTCCATGGAGATGTTCGCTGTTCACACTGACTCTACAAGCAAGACACATTTAAACAATAAAACACTCATGAATACATCAGCATAAAATATGAGAGTCATTAATCTTCAGTTCATTTTCTAGGAAAACAGTTTAGAGGATATTTGGGAAAATTCCCTAGATGAGACATTATTTAGTGTGAAATTCAACTGCAATTACAATGGTCTGTTTTTGAAAATAAAGATGAATATCATATCAAGATTATTTAATCAGAAATGTTAGCTGTGTTGGCATCAGCGCTTTGTCTGTTAAAGTGTGGTCACTCCTTCATGTTCTTCCTCTTATCTATTCGCCACCATTACTAATCCTTTGAGATCTGATACTACAGGTTTGAGCTCTGCACATTTGTTTTATGTCAGTTATTTGCACGCTACCAGATCACTAGATATGAATAAAACATGCTCACTTTGCAATTCTAAAGCAAGCCTTATTTCAGGAGCTTTACAAATCTCATACTGTGCTTGCCACCCACTCAAGTGAAAAGCAAATCTTGCATAAAATTAGAAAAGACAGACAATTTCAAAACAAATTACATTTCCTTGAAAACATCTCAAATGTTTGCCATTTTTAGAAAGTTTGGACAAAGCCTATGAATTTCTTAATACTCATCACATTGTAATTCAATAGTCATTTTTGAGCATTAGTGAGCATTGATAAAACTTCATAATAAACATAGACTTGGTTTGATTCTCTACTTTTATCTATTCTTTACTCATTCAGTCATTCAAGGAATGTGTATAAAGCACAGCTTAGGTACCTGCCACCTTTCTAAAATTTGTGGTACTCTAGTAAACAAGATCACAGATAAAAGATTTTTGCTCTAACAAATGATGTTCTTGTCTGAATGGGTGAGGCATACTGTAGAAGCTTTATATGTCTTGAAGGGAGTTGGACATATGTTCATGGAAGTATTAGCAAGAGACATATAAGTGTTGTGAAGGAGATAGGATGTATAATTTGAGGGAACTAGTAAACTGGGCAAGAATGGAAAAGGGTAGTTTATTGAGGCTAAATGAATTCCAAAGATTTCAATTGTAAGGTAACAAATGCCCAGCATCTACTTGAAAATGTATGAAGATATCCTTTTATAATATGTTGGCCTGAATTATAAGAAAATAGCACTTCTGTTTTCTTCTGAGGATACTTTTCTAAGCAAGAGGAAAGATAAGAACAAAACTCAAACTCATAATTAGCCTTGGGTGTTCAGGCCAATGTCATGAGAGAAAGGCGGGTATTGCATATTAACTCAAAGCACTGATTGAGAGCCAATTCATGAAGAATGTCATAGACCACTGCGGTAGCCAAGAAACATGACACC
Source organism: Onychomys torridus (assembly GCF_903995425.1). Lineage (NCBI taxonomy): Eukaryota > Metazoa > Chordata > Mammalia > Rodentia > Cricetidae > Onychomys > Onychomys torridus. Next base: position 53,531,559 of record NC_050454.1, read on the forward strand.
TAGATTTTAATGTGTGTTGTGAGAAGCACATGAACCTTGGGTTGGAGACGGAATGTTATGATTCCATATTGTTTGTCATCTCCAAAAACTCACATGTGCATTAAATTTCCACTATGAGGTATCATAAAAGGGGAAACTTGATCTGACTTTGCTGTTTAGAGGCATGGCCTTTGGGAGTTGATTGGGATTAGATGAGGTCATCATAACAGAGCCTCCCCAATTGGGTATTGGTGGCTTTACTAACAAATGGATAGACACTAAGACATCTACACATATACTGCACTTGTTGCTGTGTGATAACCTCTATTGCCTTGTAACCCACCAAAAAGGCCATCATAAGATGTGGCCACTCAATCTTGGATCATAACTGTGACCCCAAATAAGGCTGTCTGTGAATAACCAGTCTTTTGTGTTACGCCATTAGCAACAAAAGTAGGACTAATACACCTTAGTGGTTCCAGTTATTTCTCTTTGTGTTTACCAGTGTGTTTGCACTGAAGCCAGACCATCCACTGCCTCAGTAGCTGAATAACATTTGTGCCTGTTCTGATGTGTGGGGAGCTTATCTAGTAGGAAGTTTTGGTTCAAAATCCCCACAGACGTAGTCAAAATGTTCTTAGAAGAGGGTTGAAAGGAGAAACTCTGGTACTTATCTTCGCTCCCTCTCCTTTTATAGATGTCAGCCTTGTACTGCCATTGCAAGGCTTGCCCTATGCATAAGAGTTCTCAGGTGCTGGGAAGTTGCAGCATACCTTTAATCCAAGCACTCGGAGGCAGAGGCAGGTGGATCTCTGTGCATTTAAGGCTAGCCTGCTCTACAAAGAGACTTCCAGGACAACCAGGCTGTTACACAGAGAAACCCTGTCTCGACAAACAAAACAACAACAAAGAGTTCACAGTCATTTCCCTAGCTAATCCTCGGTGTTTCTTTTATTTCTTGGAGATCTGCTCCACAGAGGACCAGCTAGAGGACACTGTAATGAAGGAACCCTTTACAAGACATTCTGAAGTTTTAATCTGGGGCCTGATGGGCCCTGTTCCTGCCTTTCAGGGATCTTTTTACACTTTCTTGTCCAGAAAGGATCTTATTGGAGAGAAAATAGACAAAACTTAAAGGTGGCTGTGTTAATGCAGGCAGGGGAGGCTAGCAACTTGGTTTAAATCAGGGACAATTTGAATAGAAAAAAATAAAGCCTTTTTTTTCTCCCCTGAGACAGGGGTTCTCTGTGTAGTTTTGGTACCTGTCCTGGATCTCGTTCCGTAGACCAGACTGGCCTCGAACTCACAGAGATACACCTGGCTCTGCCTCTCAAGTGCTGGGATTAAAGGCATGTATCACCACCACCCGGCTTGAAAAAATAAAGTTTTAAGTATTCTTTGGACATTAGAAACAAGAGGATAATAATGATTATATTATGATGTATAATGATAATTATGTTCAAAGTGGGAGAAAGAATTTGGAGTGAATCTTATTTCCCCTTACTTTTTCTTTGGCATCTAGAATCATGAAAATGTGGTCTTTTGCCACTGGAAATAATAGATGAGAAATAATTGTTTTCTGATAGAAATGTTGAGAATTTCAATTTTTTAATATGTATAGGTTGTGGTATCTATTGGACATTTCTGTGATACCATCAAATTTGATTTAATATAGCAAGTAAGTGAAGAAGTTATGTCTAGAGATACTTTGAAAAACAGTGGCATAACACTAAGATCACAAAAGAAGAGAGGGTATATTAATGGAGCACCTAGTATTTTAAGAAGCCTTGAGAAGACTTAATATTTAGGGAGACAGAAACAAAAGCAAAGCCAAGAAGAGTTCTGTGAAAGAGAAAAGTTCAAAGAATGCTTAAAAACAAAGAGAAAATTTTGCATGTAAACATGTCACCACATGTGTCTATAGCTAAAAAGCAAAGTGTCATTGTGTTTGGCAACAAAGGGGTTATTAATATTGTGATAGAATTCTGGGGACAGAATTCAAGTAGAGGAGGGCTGAAAGAGAAAATGGGCATAAGACATATGGATTGACAATATAGACCTAAAAGTTTATGCATACACTTTTAGATTTATGATCTGTATGTTTATATCAATGTTGAGTATGATGAACTGACTTTAAACATTGCTACCAAGACAATGCAATGGGGAAAGAAGAGTTTTCAGCAAATGAAGCTGAGTCAACTAGATATTTACATAAAAAGAAGGAAGCTTTCCTCCCCCGAAACACCAGATAGAATATCTAACCACAAATGGCTCTTACACTAAAATTTAAAAGCTAAAATTGTAAAGCTGTTAGGAGAAAAGGCAGACGTAATCTTTATTATATTGTGTTAAGCAATATTTCAAGTATGATGCCAAAAGCAAATAACAAGAAAAAAGAGAGAAGTTGGACTATTATAAAATTATAAACATTTGGGATACAAATAATACAATAAAAGTGAAAATGCAATTCACAGGATAATAGAATGTACATTTATAATTCATATAATGGATAAAAGACTTACTCAAAAATTATATAGACATTTAAAACTTATTAAATGACAATAACCAAATATTTAAAAGCAGACAAAATATTTAAATAGACATTTCTCTTAAGAGAAATAGATAGAAACAACAAGCACGTTAAAAGATCTCAGTATCATCCATTAGAAGAGAAACATACCTGAGAAATTACAGTGTGAATCAACTTCATCTGTGCTAATGGCTGATACTTAAAAAAATGCCACAAGCTGACATGATATAGAAACATTGGAGCCACTTACATATTGATATTGGGTAAGTAAAACTGCGCATAGTTTTGGGCAAGCAGTTGCCAGCTTTTCAAAATATTAGATGTAGACTTACCATATATCAAAAAAGAAACAAAAAATATTTTCATACAGAGAATCACACACAACTATTTACAGCAGCATTAATTATATTATGTCCAAAGTAGAAACAGCCTAAATACCCACCAGTAGATGTGGAAAAATGTAGATTATTTATAAATGAAATAGTATTTGGTAATAAGAAGGAATAAGTTACAGGGGCTTGCTACAATTTAAACAATATACTATTCTTCACACACTAGACATGTGGATTTTCTTCTTTAAAATGGGAGTAATAATCCTCTGAGAACCATACAACTGGGCCAACCAAATAGCTCAGTGGTTAAAGCACTTGCAGAGCAAGCCTGAGGACTTGAGTTTGATCCTAGGAACCCATGTACAAGTTGAAAGAGAGAGAGAATAGACTGCAAAGTTGTCCTCTGATGTCTGCGTGCACTCTGTGGCACTCACGTACACGAGAATACAGATTTTTATTAAGAACTACAGAACTTCTAGGTATTACAGTAGAAGGAAAAAAAATATGTCTAAGTGCTTCATAAAGCATCAAATAGTCTAGATCTAGGGAAAGAGCTGATTGAATATGTTACAAAATATATAAAAATATCGATGAGAAAATATACTTACTTTTTCCTCAGAAAGGGCTTTGATGTATTTTTTCCCCACTTTTTTCTTCATTGTCCATGAAATAGCCCTCATTTTTTTTCCTAGATTTGCTCCATTATTTGAAGTTTTCTTTTGTTCTTCATTTCCATTTGTTAGTTCCCCTTCATGGACCTAATGTAGAATGATTTTACAAAAGATGAAATGGTAAAGAAGAAAAGATCATTTGTTTTGAGTTGAGTGTTTTTCAGTGCTAGGGATTTCAAATGCTAGGCATGCACACCATATCTAAGCCCTGTGTCCAACCCTAAGAGGAGATTAGAGAGAATCCAAGTTTGGATTTTTGTTCATTTTGTGCTCTCCACATTCTGGGCAGAACACATATTGTTAAGCATTTCTAGCTGGCTACCTGCATGAGAAACTTGCTTGAAAGTTCTCATCTTTGCATGTGAAATTCCTTGAGAAATTCAGCTATGGTTTAATAGCTTTATTAAACAATCATTTTAGTTCTTGTTTTTAAGATGACCAAAATAGAAGTAATCATCAGGCAGCATGAGAGATTACAGTTATATGAGGGCAGGTAGTTTAGTGGAGGGGTTAGAAGATCCTTTATCACCCTTCTGTGAAGAGCATTACAGTAGCCTCTTGCATCTCAAAGAGATTGGCATGTTCATAGTGATGTTTAAAGAAGTTTGGAAGTTAGCTAAATCAGTTGAAATCTACAGTGTTTCATCTGACCGGGTGTGTATGCATGGTTATTATTCACTTTAGGTAATAGTATCTGGCTCAATCCACTAATAATGAAATTCTCACATAATTCATAGATTGTGTATCTATAACAATTAAGTCTTTTATCTGGTTTGCTGTTACCTTATGCTCATTAATAATCTTCCCAATAAAGTAGTGATTTCTTCTCTGACTCAGAAAAAATTTGTAAGTATTGGTTGTTGTTTGCCTACAAAGCTCAACAGCATAGCATAAATCCATGTGGTAAGATACAATGAATGATGAGACACTTCTCTGTAGTGATGTTAAATACTTTAGTATGAAAGTTTAACCACATAATTAACATTATTGTTAATCAATATTATGTTTATAAAATATATTACATCATATAGAATCTATGTATAATAACAATTCTTTATGAACTTGGCTACTTATCAGACATCCAAACAGCATCTTCAATGTTTGGGGACAGTTTGTTTTAACACGTCATTTGTGGTGATTCTGACTCACAGATGTACAACAGAAATTGAAAGAAACGGCAACAAAATATTGCATTGGTTGTGCATCTGCTTTACTTTACAAGGTTCTCAGTGAGGTTTGGACATGCTTTTGCCTTGACCATCTCTAAACTGCCACAGACTTCATAAGCTATCTGGGATTCCAATTAACATAGAGTAAGAGGAAAGAACTTATCTGATTTGTCATTATCCATGTTTGTCCACACTTCCTGTTGTTTTACCCGGTTTATTCCTCTTCTGGGCCCTTATTTTATTTGACAGTTTGTTTGCTCACTTAGTAGCTATCTGCATTTCCCACATGACACGTGTTCCATGAGAATAAAGGCTTTCTCTGTATGTTTCATTCCAGTCTCAAGAGTACTTCAAGACCTGTTAACTTTTGCTCAGTATCCTCTAAATAAATGAAATTCCTGATGCGGAAATTTGAGGCTGTTTCCCCCATCCCCTGAAGGACATATTTGGATTAGATGTTCTTGGTACCTCACATGTTCAATCCATGAACTATGAAGGCCATCTGCCTTAGTACTGCCCACCATGCTTGATAGGTGGATGGCCAGTCATTCCCAGAACATCAGAAATGATGGGAAACTTCTGATTAGTGAGCTTGAATATTTTAATATGAGAGTTTAACCACATAGTTAACATCATTATTAATCAATATTATATTTTGCTTCATATCTTACCCCAAATTGCCTATGATAAATATGAATGGACAGCCATTTTAAACCTCATTGCACATTATTAATTACTACATTCAAGGTTATAAAGGCAGAGTCTTTGCTTAATTCCAAATACCAGAATAAAATATAAATTTGGAGGCACTCAAGTTTTAGTTAGCCTTTTTCTTTTCTTTTCTTTTTGCTTAAACTTTCTTGTTTTAATTATTTTACTAATTGAAGTAAATATGAAAGTATGTTATGTAGTTAAAATTGATATTGTTACTATTATTTAGGCTTAAAATAATGTTTGTTTTTGCCATCATTGCTATAGAGGCTTCAGAGAAAGTGTCTCCATATATGTTAAATTAGTTGTCTTTTCTGTGAAGTTCTCCCTAGCCAGAACTAGATTTCTGCATAGGATACACACATATCTGTTGCTGTCATCATCTTCTTAAGTGATATTGCTGTCAGTCTCCAGGCCTTATGAAGTGGGCATTATCATCCTTCCTTACAACACTACTCTGGAATAGCTAACAGAAACCCTGTCATTGTGTTAGTATCTGTGGAAAGGAGGAAGAATTGATACTGGGTTTCTGAAAAAATGGGAAACTACTTTATCAGCTCTGCTAAACACTTTAGCAAATTACAATGCCATTACTACTTATTCCAAAGACAGTGAATGAGCTTGAGATACTTTGATAGGCTTATTAAAAACCACATAGCAGAACACAGCTCTGTGTATTTACACATGCACATACACACATACATAAGTAAGTGCCTATGCGTATATGTGTATGTGAGTCCATATATAATTATATATAGTCACCCATAAATGTAGAGAGAGTTAAAAGGGATTGCAGTGGTTGGTGTTTACAATCAATTTGGCAAGATCTAGAGTCACTTATGGAATGAAGCTCTGTGCTTGCTTGTGGGGGATGGTCTTGATTATAGAGTTGAGATGAGACGAGCCACCCACTCTAGCCACTGTCCCTGGCTGGGCTTTATCAACGGAGAAAGGAAACTGAGCATGCATTCATTGCTCTCAGTTTCTTGACTATGCATGTGGTGTGAGCTGCTGCTTTACATTCCTGCAGCTTTGACTTCCCCACCATGATGGACTGTAATCCTTCACTGTGCTCTGAAACAGACCTATACTCCCTAGAGTGGCTTTTGGCAGGGTATTTTATCCCAAGAGCAGGAAAAGAAACTAAGACAGGAATATATGCATAAATATGTGTGTGTGTGTATGTGTGTGTGTCTGTGTGTGTGATGGCTGATGTGTGTGTGTCTGTGTGTATATATATAAATTACATAAATCAATAAAATATATTTATTATACATAGAGGTATATGTTAATGGATATACTAAAAATAATATTATAAGAAATTTTATTTTAATTTATTTTATCTAGAATATCCCTTACTGACATAAAAATAACATATGATATATAGATGCATCTGTATGTAAGATTTATAGAACCTCTTTATCTAAAGGCTACTATTAGTGAGTTCACCGAGTTAAGGTCAGGTGAGGACTAGGTCTAAATATGTGCCTGCCGCATTCCTGGTTTTCTCGATGAGACTCCCTCCCATTACCTAACTGGTTACTGGACATTTCCTTAGTCCCTCATCCTGGGTGGCACCTAGTAAATAAGATTGTAGGCCAAGGTGACAGATGTTAAAATCAGAGATGAGGTTGGATTCTTTTTTTAACTCTGTAGTAGAAATGCTTTGTGCTCAGGAAACTTAGCAGTCCAATTGAAACACCAATAGTTTCCAAACAGATAAGTAAATTGGTAGCACTATACTTCCCTCATGACAAGCACTCAATTAGCTATAGCTGTCATTGGCACTGCTATTATTATTATCTACCAAATTAATGTTATGGTGAGCTTTGCTTAGGACATACACAAAGTATGCATAGTTTACAAATATGCATGTAATGCTAAGACATTTAATGCACAGACTAGAAGTGACAGAGTTCAGTGGAGTAGCTACATGCTCATCTTATCAGAATGACCATCAAGCCCATTGAACAACAAGTTAGCATGCTGTCAACTCATGCATGTGTATTACTTTAGCACGGAAGTGCTCAGGAGACTTGGAATTGTCAAAGCAACTTTGAATTATAGCGATCTTTAAATAGTAACTAACTTTAAATTCATGTTCTGCCCAAATATTGAGTAGGTTTTTTTAGATAGCTGTTTACCTCTTAATGCCCAACATCGTACTAGGCCTTAATTGCTCATTTATTTCAAAATTGTGTGTAAGTCTACATGACTTGAAAAGTGTATTTAATTTCCTTACCTAACACTATAAACTTTTATAATATGCTATCATAATGTTCATAAAGATAGAATAAAATACTAACCTCAGTTGAGTCATCAGATTTTGATGTGGAATTATTCCGAAAACGATCAAAATTCCCAAAACTGCTGCTGCGCTGTAAAATTGGAAAAGGAAAAGAAACTTAAGGTTTGTGACTTTCACAACTGAAAGTAATAAATTTATTACAGCCTCTCAGAAATGCATTTTGCATATGTAGGCTATGAAAAGTCCTTCTCTGGGCTCTCAAAAGGCATTGAAAGTATAAATATTACTCATATTTTTATACTAAAACTTACAAAATGTCTTCCTTTGATTTGTGTAATAGTGGTTAAGACCTTGGTTAATTTTTTAAAATTTATTTATAGCATTACTTATCTCTTGACACAGCAACTGGAGCCTCTGAAGATTCTAAACTAAGCCATCTTTAAAGAAGCTGAACACTAACTTGTTTGCTCTAGGAAAGGACAGGCAGTATTTACTAACAAAGCTGACAATAAAGATGCATCAACAGTGAAACAAAGCAAACATCTGAGTTATCTTTCTTCTGCCTCCTAAGTTTGTGTAAAACTAAAATTAAGATAAATGCACTTCCCATTAGTAAATTTTGTTAACTTTAACTTCTCTTCTGATAATCAGAATGTGCATACATAGATGTGGGCCTATTGATAAACCTAACACGTATGCATACACAGTGTAAGCTCCACAGTAACACTGAATGTCTTCACATTTCACATGGAATTGCACTGAGATCCCATTTCCTATCCCCCATTGTGCAGGTCAGCTTACCTCACTGATTTCAGGGACGAGCTCAACATGTTATCAGCAGACTAAAATTTATATTCTCATGCAAATTCACTCTACTTAGGTAATTATAAATAACCTTAAGAGGCTTTGAAGTAAATGGCCCTCCTGAATACATTCTCAAAATTCTTCAAAATCACTGATTCAAAAAATTGACTTTCTCACTATCAGTTTGACTTTATGCATTGTTTAGGATGGCAGGTATCTAATCTTATGGTTTGTGTGCATGTGTATGTGTGTGTGAATGCATTTATGAGTATGTGTGTGTACCTATAAATCCAAAGAAGATACCTTTAAATTATATCTCATTCCAAGGAAATCTGCTTTAGAAATGAATAGATTTTCCTGAAAAGGAAACCTTGTAATTTGAAAAAAGGTCAAGAGCAGTAGTGAATAATCTACATAATTTCCACATGTCTGCTCAGAAATCAAAGTCCACTTTAACCATAGAATCCAAGTGCTTAGACACACGGCTCACCACCAGTTGCCTTGAAAACTCTTCATTTCCTTTATAAACTGAGTTGAAATAAATAGATCCTGGCCACATAGCAAGTGTTAGCCTGATGGACATTGTGTTCTAGAATACTGTTCCAAGAGTGATTGCAGGAGCAGACACAGCGCCTTTTGCTGACTTACTTGCCTTCTCTACTGAACAAGCCCACAGCTCTTCTTGCTTGTGGTGAGAGGAGAGCTGAGATAGCTGAAATTGTGTTCCACGGCGGAAAATACCAAGTCACCTCATACAGAGCTTAGCAAACTAGAGATATACCCAGAGCGTGCATCACTTTGTCTTGCCTAGTAGGTGTTTCCATCAGACCATCAGTGATCGGAGATTAGAAGGAAGTGAGGGAACTATTGTCCTGCTTACACATGAGTACATCAAGGACCTCTATTACCCTGTTGTACTCTTGAGACATTCTTAAGGCCTACTAGAACATAGGCCTGTGGCAATCTAGTAGCCTCTATCCAGCCTGATGCTGCCTATTCCATATTAATGAGAGTTACAAAAATGCCTCCCACTACCAGATAATGGGGCCTGCTGCATGGAAGGGCACAGAATAAATTCACTTCAGCATTTCTCTACACTATATTCTTCCATTAAGTAATCAATAGCCACCACCTTTTATAATTAATTCTGCCCCCATTATACCAAGAAAGAAAAGCAGATACAGGAATAGTGGTTTTAGTTTAAAAGAAAAAAAAACCTACTTCTTTGGGTTTTGTCAGTACTGTCAGTACTAATCCCTCAACAACTTTAAGGTAGATGAATCAGTCTGTCCATCCTAGGATTCCCTTAAGAAGCAAATTTCAGTATTTATTTACAGAGCATTTAACATATTTCATTACCCAGTCTGAAAGTTAGTTGCTGTTATGTCAGAAAGGAGTTAATGCCTACCATGAGGTATAGAAATAAAATGGATTTATAATTTCTGCTGTCAAATTTTATAGTGAAAAGGTGAAATATGTGGAAGCAAAGTCTGCTTCCTGCATGGCAGTTTTTTTAATTAAGATTTTTTTTAATTCATTTTACATGACAACCACAGAGCCCCTCTCTCCCCTCCTCCCGCTCCCCAGCCACCCACATTGAACAGTAGTCTTTAATAAATGAGAATATGTTTGAATATTCACGAATTTGTATTATTTTAGTGTAATCATTTGTGCAGATACTAGCTGGTGGAAGAAGCTTCCATCAAGATTAAGCAATTACAGGAAGAACTGTCTCTGGAAAAAGCAGCTTGAATAAAAAAGCAAGTCACATGTTAGATAATATTTGATAATGGTAGCATTAGATCATGTTTGCTTTTTACATTGTGTGTAAGTATAATCAAGGGCTTGGAGTGCAGCACAAAAACAGAACACATGCTTTACATGTTCAGTGTCTTAGGTTCAAACCCAGCTCAACCCCAGCAAAATAAAGTGTACAGTCCTTCTTATATGCTTAGAAAATCGCTTGTAAAAGGGCACAATAGCTGTGGAGGGAAATTTGTCAACATCCTATAAATTTTCATATGTATTTATATTTTGTCATGGCAATTAAATTTCTAAATTTCTCCATATGAATGAATACGTATATACATACACATCACAGTCATTGTAATACTTTACCCAAAAACCCATGCACCCCAGTATTCATCAAGAGGATACTAAATGAGTAGCATGTGTATGTATCAATGGAAAAATAGTGAAATTCATCTGTGCCTAATTCAGTAGAATGATCCCTGGGATATACTGAAAGTGAAAAGAACAGAACAGAGAATGATGTCCAGAGCAGGCTACCATTCATCTAAGTGTATGTCTCATGAAGGTAAGCACAGGGTTTCTCTCACAGGGATATGTCAGAACAAATGAGGGGGGCTGACAGGAAAGGAAATATATTTCACTGAATATACTTTGCTTCTTTGATTTTAATACAAAACTGTGTAAAACCTCTTTATAGGAGGGAATAGGGGTAGATTGGGAGGGGAGGCTGGAAGGATGGGAGGAGGGAAGACTGGGATCTTTGATTTGTATGTAAAATGAATAAAAAAATTTTCCTTAATAATAAAAGACTCAAAAAACTGTATAAAAGTTTGACAAATTCGTAAATCAAATTCAATCAAAATAAAAATCCCTAAACTTTAAAATCCAAAAGAAACAAATCTATCTAACTCTAAATTGAGTTGATTGTTTCAGGCGAAAACTTATTACCAGTTATTATAAAACAAAGCAAGATCAATAAACACTCTTCACCACTGAGCCGTCATCCCTTCAGCCTCCTGAACTCTAAACCTACTTTTGCACAACTAATGTTCTTATATAAGCATGGTTTGGGATTGTCTGTACACGGTCCCTTGATCACAGGTTTCCTTTTTCACATAGTCTCCTTCGGGGATCAAATGTCAACTGGAGTGTTGGAACACAGACTTGGATGTGCTTCTCGTACACAAAGCAGGTAACAGTTGGGGAATCCACCCATTGGTCTCCAGTCATCTCTAGTTTGGCATAACAACCTCAGTTCTTACATTGTTATTTCATATGCAAGCAGCAGCATTCTCAGTGAATCACTGGTCCTTCTGGACAACAATATTGGTGTAAGGGTTACACTTGAATAAAAAACAAAGCAACAGATTCACAAAACCTCCTTGAAAGGTGATCCTTTCGGCCATGCCATCCCTCACAGACTTTTAGTCCAGTCTTTTCTTTTCTCAAATTAGCTGTTCTGTGAACAGGATGGAAGGATGGAACTAAATAGTCTTTTTGAACCACTCACCTGTCTGTATCAGGAACATGAATGGAAACTATGCCATCTCCTTTAGAACTGAGTCAAGCTTCTGCCCCAAACTGGGCGATTTGACCTTCTGTTTCTTTCTTATCCAGATACCAGCTTTTAGGGATGTCAGATAAAATCTTATCTATGCCATGACTTTCAAATTTGAGTAAGTAACCAGTAGAAGAAGTCTCAATCCATTTCAAAGGAAATGTTTGTATCTGTGAGTCAGACACCCACAGTATTTTGAAGTAGCCTGGCGAATTAAAAATTATACATACTTACTGCCAACAAGTTCTCACATCTAAATATTACTCATAAGACATTTGTTAGTATCCATTCTTCAGATCAAAATCCTGTTTGAGCTCACCATAAATATTGTATTATAATAAGATAAATCTCTATAAGCCTGTCAGCCTTTATTCCAAAGCATTCGAGGATTTAATTGTTCTGGCTGACTCAGGTGTTAACAGGGTGGAGAGTGAGAACCAAATTTAACTCACTTAAAATAATCTGTTAGGATTGCCTCAGTGTTAAATAATTACAGCATCATGTGGTACCAGTGGAAGACAGTATCTGGGGTGTCAGGGAACTTCAAGCTAAAAAAACAACCAGAACTGAAAATTCATGCCTTCAACACTAAAACTACAACCTTGTATAAAGGTAACACAGAGGTAAGTAAAATGATCAAAACAAAACAACACAAATCAGTGTTATGGATATTTCCAGTGTGAGTCTGGCTTCTCTACCTCATTAGCTTCATCTCAACTGCAAAGTACATCAAGAGTGTGCAGATACTGCCACTGAGTTCTAATGTTTGCTCAGAATTTCCGTATTGAAACTTTAATTTTAGAATTTTATGTGCTACTAAAATGTTTTCTGTAAATTGAAGGTACTTCAGAGGAGGGAGATGGGAAAAACTTCAATAATAACAGAAAATGGTCAATACAAAAATTATATTCATAATAGCTAATTTAATACATTAAACAAGTTCTCAGAGTAAAAAGACTCAAGTAGTTAAGATTCTCAACTTTACCTCTCCATGATCTACCACTATGTTTCATTATTTTATAATGCAACCAAACACTTAAGTTATGTTACAGTTCTAGGAACTCAGTAGAAATTGTTCTATTCTGTTTTAGTTGAAGGGAGCTCATAAGTAATACCTTGATATGCTTTAAATACACTTTTTTCAAGTAGGAAGCATCATGTGGCAAAACTTTCTATGAACAATCTTTAAAAGTTATGTAAAACATAAATTTTAAATTTTGAATTCTGTACATTATACATTTTAAAAATGGCAACCATGTGATGGGGTATGGCGCAATGGTAAAGCTCAACCCTGACAAACTTAAGGACATTTGATCACCACACCACTGAAAAACGTTGGGTATGATGCTACACACAACACTTAAGGCAGACTGAGATGCATTTGGAGTTTGCTGGCCAGCAGGTTCAGCCTCAATTTGTGAGTACCAGGTCAGAAGCCCTGTCTCAAATGAGGTATATGTGGTTACCAAGAATATTGAAGGTTGTTTTCCAGTGTCCACATTCATGTACACATATTTACATGAGAACCCACACAGTTAAACTGGTGAGTACACACACACACACACACACACACACACACACACACACACACAAACAAACAAAATTTCAACCCTGATAATACTGTTCTGTATGTATGTATTGGCCCATGCCTATAATTTTAATTTAGGCAGACTATTACATTAAATAATCAAAATCTTTGGACAAAAGATTATCTCAAATTAATACAATTTTAAGTGCTTCAAAATTCTTTATTCTAAGATATTCTGTAGTTGTTTACTGAGATACTCTTTGCAAATCACCAAATCCAAAAGTAACATTGCTTAAATAATGATAAAATAACAAAAAGGGGTGCAACATTTAGTATATATGAAAAGGACTCCTGAAAGACAAAAATATGACTAATGTAAACTATAATTCCCTCTCTAACTTTTGAGGGACAAAAAATATTGTCTAATGGACATAATCACTCTAATAATTTTTAAATTTGGTACACTGTTATTTCACTAGATGATATTTTTATTGTCTGAGTAGACAATATCTCAAACTAAAAATTAGCAAGTAAATTTAAATTTAAATGCCAGTATGCTAGTGTAGACAGTTTGTTTAAAAACTTTATGAGGAGTCATACAGAAAATGTTCAGAAGCCACTTCTAGGCTTAAGCACTCCTGGCTACCTGTGTGTATAGTGGTTATGGGATACAGCTAGTGCTTGGGAAGATGTAGGACATAGGAGAGAAAGCCATGAGGAAGCAAGGTAATGAGACTTATAAATCTGCCATCTTTACCCAAAGATGGACAGTTTCCTTCAGCAACTTTTACACTACTAATCTTGGTTTCTATGTACTGTGGTACAGGGAGGCTGTGTAAAGGATAGATGATTCAAATTTCCAGCGACAAAAAAAAAGCATACATTCTTCTCCAATAAGTTTAGAAGATAACTTTTGTGCATATTTGATTTTTTAATCTGTGACTAAATATTAAATATGGTTTTAACTGGTCATGCTATTACTGAATTGAATCTTCTCTTTAGTCAGAAAACTACACTTCAATAGAAAATATATAGTTCTGCATTATAATATTTTGTGTATGATATGGCTAACAACCAAAGTAATATTTAATATTCTGGTAAAAAGAAGGCAATTAAGGCTAGGTTTAGTGACACATTCCTTTTATACCAGCACCTCTAGGAGGCAAAGGCAGGTGGATCTCTGTGAGTTCATGGCCAACCTGGACTACAAAGTGAGTTCCAGGACAGCCAAGGCTGTTACACAAAAGAAACACAGTCTCAAAAAATCAAAAATAGAAGAAAAAAAGACAACTATTGTTTAGCAGATGAACTTCAAATACTGTTACCTTGCTACATTAGCCCAAATTGTAAATTAAAAAGCTCTCTTTGGTTTCCTAATAAGTGCCTAATTTTTCAACTTGGAACAACTTGCAGGTGGAATTATATGATAGTTTTATATAAATCAGCATTATTCTCAATGAAAAAGTATGAAGCAGAAGGTAAACCCAATAAATTTTGGTATTAGGTGAGTTCAAAAAAGATAAGAGTAACATCTCTACTTATTTATTGTTCTGTTCTTTATAGAAGCTAATATCAAAGACCTTTATTTATCCTTTTCAATAATTAGAATTGGAAAAACTGCTGGAATTTTTTATTGAAATCATGATCAACATTGTGAAAAAATGTGTGGTACTCCCAAGCCCAAGACACACTTTTAAGATATTAAATCATTCAATATGTTGATTTGAACTTTAGGTCTCTAAAAAATATCCCCTAGCAAGCTTGTCAATCATGTATTGCTACAACTAAATCATCAGGGTTAATATATTAATACGTTATATATTAATATATAATAAAATATTATTTATTAATGTAATATATATGATTACAAAGAAATGAAGTTTGTGTATAATACCATCACCAAGAAATAGATAAAGGTGTGGAAATTTACTTGGGAAGAAAGAATCTGTTCCATAATTTCCCCAGAACAACACTCAGGCACTCACCATGTAAGTCCCCTACATCTTAAACAAGCTCTGCTTTCAAGTGGCCTCTGGGTACAAAATGACCTTTCTAAAGGTCTCCTCAAAGGATATTTTAGCCATGCAGTGATCTCCTTGGACACAAGTCATGACAAACAATAAGCTAATTCCCAAAAAGTTTTTTTTAAGTCGTTTTTACTACTTTTAAATGGGTGGGTTTGATGCTTGATTTTGGTGGCCCTGATTAATGGGCACAGGCAGCCCAGCTTCTGGAGTTGTAATGTGTCTGTGAGCGTCCCTTCAGCTGAGCTCTACCATTAATCCAGTGGCATATGTCAGCTCAGCAAAGCAAGGTCACTCTTCTGCTTCAAGGGGAACCTTTTTAGAAATAATAAAACTGACAGAAAGTTCTTTTTTTGCATGCTTTATGCTGCATGGGGTTGAGTGCTGCAGTTAATATCATAAAGCTTATAAACATCCCTTCCCAGCCAGCAACTGCTGCCACAGGGCTTAGGAATGTAAACGTTTTCTTTCTTTCTTTTTTTTTTTCTTAGTAAGAACAGACGTGTTTATGTGTGGTAAATATATGATATGCATTTCCGAACAGGGAAAGAATATGTGGGAAAAAATAGTAGGAAGCTTGGGTGCTATGATTTTTTTTGGAAGAGACCATTGGGTTTTGTAACCTTCTTCATTATCAAATGTGTTTTTCCTTCACCAGATTTACATCTGGCTGTGTGTGTATTTCAGTGTATTGAGGGCTACAGAGAGTGATAGAAATAAATTAAGCTAACGAACACTCTGTGACCTACAATGACATGTCTCGTAATTGCAGTACATTTACTTCTGGAGGAATATTTCTTAAATTATAAACATTTGTTTCATTACTAATGGCTACTTTAAAATTGGTAGATATTAATAATGAGGTAATAATAATGAGCTAATCTTTGAGTAATTTGTAGATACCCTAACTTAAACAACCCAAACAAAAGCTATCATTGAGCCAAAGGAAAATGAGAGCTATGCAGCTCTAATAAAGAACACATGTAAGCATAAACATTACAAGATTTAAAAATTTAGGAATATATTACATTTTTATTGTTTTTACTCTTGAAAGTCAACTGTAACAGTAATATATTCCTGGAAATATCCCTTTAATATTTCAGTATATTCTTTAGAACTTAATATCCCACTTCAATCACTACAAATTATAAAATATCATTTTATATTGTCTAAATATGCCTTGAGTCTTATTCTAGAAAGTCAAACTACACAATTACAGAAATGAAATCCATTATTTACTGTTTTTCACTTTATTACATTAGAAGTGACACCAGTTAGTAATTTGAGTAAGTCCTCCTAGGAAACCCTTACACTGGTCCAGTCTCTAGGTCAGCCTGGGGATTTTGTCAAGCTTACAGAAATAAACAACTTCAGGTTGACTCACTTGGACACAAAGATACCAGATGTTGACACGTCGAACATCTCCTGTGAGAACTTCCTCTCTCAAAGAGCATGCATGCTGCAGGCTAATGAAAGAATTACCTTCCCTGGAAGAAATGTCACCTGAGGCAGCGCTGGGACCCACTTTGCTTAGTGTGGCTGGATAATGGTGAAGTCAATTAAGTTGCATCAAGACCACAGACATGATGTTATTGCCAGTCACATCTCACGTTAGTGAGCAAGTCTGCAGAGCTAAATGGGATGTTTGCTTCTGCTCTGTGTATCTCTGGAGTCATGGGTGTAAATTTCTCTCTCTCTCTCTCTCTCTCTCTCTCTCTCTCTCTCTCTCTCACACACACACACACACACACACACACACACATACATACATATGTGTGTGTGTGTGTGTGTGTAAATAATGCTCCCTACAAAGCAACACTAATCCTGCTAACAATTTTTTACTCCTTTTACATTATAATACACTATTTGATTGTTGTTTTGTTTTATTACATTCCGATTCGAGAAACGGTTGCTCTGTTTTTATGTGTGCGTTGCCCAGATCTTTATCGTGGATGGGTTTTCAGGCTTCTCTGAAGTAGGTTACTTCTGTAAATGACTGATATTACCCATTAGTCATGCCACACTCAGTGCACGTATACTGAAAAACCACTACAATTTTGTACTCTATAAAGCATTTGGTGGTAGTCAGCAAAAGAAATAGAAAGCCAGTGTAGTCTGGAAGTCAGAAAGACTCAGTTCAATCCTTCTTGAGTTCCCTCAAGTCCAAGGGTACAAGTATGAGTAAGATCCATCTCCTGTTCTTGACATGAGAGCTGGTTGGAGTGAAGCTAACCATATCCAGGAAAACAGAGAAAGTATGAAATAAATATTACAAAATTAGAAAAGGGGGAAAGAACATCTACTGAACATAGACCAAGGCCAGGAAATATACCTATGCTAAAAACCTACAACAAGCCTACATGACAGGCTTTAATGTGTCCTTCTTTTCAAATCATAACACCAAGGCTAAAATAAGATCTAATAAAGTCCTCACAATCCTCTGGTTAGGAAAGACCAAAACCATACCTTCAACCTAGTTCTGTGTGACTCTGGTCCGTGTTGCCTACTCCTCTGCCAGCTAACCATTGCTACTAGGTGCTGGAGTGACTGATGCAGGCTTTCTTGAGATGACAGTCTGGCTAGGTAATGAAATAGGTATGAGTTCATGAAGACCCAGAGTCATTCCGGAGTAAGAGCAGCAGAGAATGTGGTCATGGCATCATGAAGCACCTAATCCAGACTGTGAAGTAGTGGGTATCTTTGTAAAGCACCTCAGAGGATCCTAATATGCAATCATAAATCACTGCTGAAGGGCATAATAGAGCAGATCTTTTTCTTAGATGTTTTAAATGATGCTGTATGTAAGCTACTGAAATAGAGCAGAGGTGCATTTGTGTGAGAAAAGATGAGAGCGTGGAAAGAGCATGTGAGAAAGGGGAACCAGGAAACGTATACAGGAGTACAGGTCAAGTGGGAGGCATCCATCAAAAGAAAGGGACCAAGGATAACTGGAAGAAAAGAAGCAGCTAAACATCAAAGGTGCATCCCTAGTAGAGGGAGCTCTTGGGCTGTCAGTGGCTAAACTGTGTTGCCCCCAAATACTTGTGCTGTCTTCTAACTTGAGAGTTTCAGAAGGGAACTGTGTGAAGTTAAGAACTTCAAAGAGATCTTTAACTAAAATCTGTAACCATTAGGTGTTCCCCAATCAAATCGTCCTGGTTTCTTTATAAGATGCTGTCATTGATACAAAAAGAGATCCTGGAACAAAAAATGCACAGCAAAGGACAACATGGGGGCATCCATCTACAGGCCAAAGCTGGAAGGTCCATGATGGGTTGGTCTCCTGTAGATTTTGGTCGAGGTAGAGTGAACTATACAGACAATAGCTTTCTTCATCTATTAAAGAATCAGCCTACCTACCACCACAAATAGTTTCAAAACATCCATTTTTCTTAATGGAGGACAGCTTTTTTTTTTCCTCTACTAAGAAATGAATGTGAATGACTTATTTCTAAAAATCCACCCTAGTCCATAATACTAGCAAGCCGGAGAAATAGATCAGTTTGTTAGTATTTATTTGGAATCTTAGATATACTGTTTATGGACTTGATTCCCTCTTGCTAATGAAACCATTTATCGTTAAATCAGGGAAGGACTTAAGGGACAGATGCTTGAGTACATTGAGTTTTAACACACCAAGTGCATTAGTAGTTGAGGCAGGGACTATATATTCTTCCTATGGGATGTAATATCAAAATCCTAGAACAGGGAAGCTATGCTCTCTTAATTTTCTCACCATCTTGTGATTTTTCTGCATACTTAGTGCTTTTTAAAAATATTGGCAGTCTATTTGGTCCCAAATCCTTTGCTACTTGTGCTGAAGATTAAAATTCCATTTTGGAAATTCATTGTATAAGAGAGGAAAAATCTAAAGCAAAATACTGATCTGTTTGAAAGAGTGTTCATCACTCCAAAGAAATGAGTTCAAAACTTTAATCAATTTAACAGTGAACTGAATAAGCTACGAGTTCATATTTCAGTTGAAGCACCCTAAAATTTACTATAAAATTAATAGAAATAAATGTGTTTTGAAGGACAAGGTAAAAGCCCTTCAGAAGTTGTGTGTTGATGGGAGATTTTTTTTTCAATGTGTGAGTTGTAAAATGAGCCATTTCTTCTTAGAATATGGGCACAACTGAATACAAGAGTGGTGTAGGGTAGTAGCACATTCAGTACAAGTACTTAAAGTGTGTGTGCTGCTCAAAGGGATGCCATCTGTACAAACAGAGGACAGTTTCTAGGACTTCTTAACAGCTCACTCAAGATGCTACTTCTCCTTGATCGTTCAACAGTTTTTCAACTCTTATTATTTGAAAAGCTAAACAGTCAACCGAGTTCATCTAAATTAGTATCTTATAATTAAACCCAAGGAGAAACAGCAGCAACTGTAGGGCACATATTTGGTTACAGAAGGATATGACAATATAAAATCCAAAATAGTTTTTAACCTTGAGTGAAATATTTCACATGTACAGGATTACACCACTCTCTATATAAGGACAAAATAGTGCTACCTTATTGAGATCTTGGCAAGATTTTTAAAGTTAATGGTACTAGGTGTGGGATACCTCCCTTGAATTGTTGGTCAAGTGTGTTCTGGGGATTCCCTCAAATAGTACAGGCTATCACCAGTACTCTTGGTTGTCTACTGGAACTTGATGCCAATACCCTATGTCTGTAGACACCACATATTTGGATATTGGATAGTGGGAAATCCAGTTGGTACTAATCAGAAATCTTCCTCTCTACAGGCTAGCTTTCATAATACTGGAAAGTATTATGTGTGTGATGGGGTAGAGGGTTATCACAGTTTACCCTACTGGGAACCCCATTAACTACATTAATCAACAACATGGTCAGATATGTCCATGGGTGCAACAGAGGCACAAAAGTTAGGGGGTAACAAACTTTTCTGGTTAGATTTGAGGCCTCATTCATTCAGGAAATTCATGCCTGAATCTGCTCAAGAACTGTCATTGAAGAGTTTACAAGGCCACAGTGGTGGCCCTAAAAGTACTCTTCTGTTAAGTGGACACAGCACCAAACTGTCCTCTAAATGTTTATCTTTCTATCAATAGATTGGTGTAGCTCTCAGACTTCATCAGAGAGGTATCTTTGTGCACTGGGTAGTGGTTAATGCTGAAACTCCTACTAGATCAATCTACAGATTGTCAGAGGACTGTGCAGCCACAAATTGGAACATCTATGTCACCCCACCCACAAAGCTCTAGAGACCATTATGAAAGAGGGCATAGATAGATAGTGTGAGTCAGAGGTTAGGGAGGAAGGGAGTAAAACAGTGTCTTCTGGCCACGACAAAAGCCCTGATTCCTGAACTCCCAGCACTTGTGTTTGTCTGCACAGGACCTGCAGTAGATAAAGCTCCACCGTGGTGGGTGGAGTCTCACAAAGTCCCACCCCTAACAGAGGAACTATGGACAACTGATAGTTTCTGAGGGATGGAGAGACAATTTTCTTTAAAGGTGTGGTCCTGATAGGTCAACCATACCCTAGAGGATGATCCCAATCCCATGATTATATGGACAACAGAGAGTCAGTTATCTCTAAAGATGTGCCCCTGGTAGGTTAACCACACCCTAGTGGATGACACCAACCCCATGAATGTATAGGTAACACAAATTGGACTTGGTGAGATAATTTTAAAAGATAGAATTGATTATTTTTGACCAGCAAGAAAACTTTAACACGGTCCTAAATGTTGAACTTTAAACAGGTATAATACCTGTGCTTTATCTGGAAGGATTTCGGGGTGATATGATCAAATTTGTTGTATAAATTTCTCAAATAATTAATGAAAGAATTAATGGACATCGGCTCCTCATGCAAATGAAAATGTCCTCCGTTCTCCTGTACCTGGTTAAATAAGAGTTAAAGTGCATTTTAACAGCCTTGATACAAAAAAGCAATGCAGAAAGCTCTTTAATGCCACAACTATGTGTCATCCTGTCTAGGAGCATAAATTTGCACAGCGGGCAGTACAGTGAAAACAGCTCATAATCAACCCATCACCTCTCATCATTGCTGGGATCAAATGCAAATGGGGAAGAACGCCACTTCAGTCACTGCTAGTGAAAATTAGCATCTGTGACACTAATGGTGTCTCATTTTGCATGCACTTTAGATTAAAAAGAGCCTTTTTAAAAAAGCTATTTCAAGAAGTGCCATTATTCCAATGTTTCCCTTTACAATGACAGTGGTATTGAATCTTCTTAACTCCGAGAAGATCCTGGCTAAAATGCATTTACACCGATTACCACACAGGACAAATTAAGGACGCTTTGTCCTAATTACAGTTCCAAATTTCATCTATGTGGTTCATTCTCTTTTTCTTTCCAAACTTTCTAGCATGTTCTGTCCCCTGGAACAAAGGTTGACCATGATAGAATACCAAGTTTCCTAAGGGTCTTGCACAACCTTGGGTATATTGAAGTTATTCTTTAACACTCAAAAGTCAATGAAAGATGGATTGAAACACATATACACGAACAACCTGCTACCAAGAATCACAGTGAATAGACTCAGGAAACTTTTCATTTTTTAAATACCAATCGAGAGCCTACTACGTTGGAAAGCTAAGCAAATAATAATATTTTTAATCCATTTGGCAATTAAGAAAAAAATGTACATAATTCTAAATGTTGAAATTCAGGCAGATTTAGAATCTGGAGAGATTCCATAGGTGAAATTCCTGAATTTAGTTGGAGGAGAGAAACCCTAAATTCCTTTTCAAAGTACAAATGTTCCCTAAAGATGGAGTCTCCCTGGTCTCTTTAAAATTCATCTGGTGGCCCAGTGGTGGTGGCACTTGCCTTTAATCCCAGCACTCGGGAGGCAGGGCCAGGAGGATCTCTGTGAGTTTGAGGCCACCCTGGTCTCCAAATCGAGTTCCAGGAAAGGCGCAAAGCTACACAGAGAAAGCCTGTCTCAAAAAACAAAAAACAACCAAAAAAAAATTCATCTGGCATTTAAAACAGACAGAGACAATGGCAGTACAACATCCAGTATTGGAATAGTAGAAATTGGTATTATATATTTTTATATGACAAATTTTTATCTATATATCTTTGGTTAAGGTAACTGGTTTTGTTAAATATACATAATTTTTATGTGCCCATTCATTTATGAGGCTATCAAAGAGTTATTCTCTAACAGAGTTGTAGCAAGTATTAAAACAGAGTAGAAAACCCACATAGAACAACTGTTATATAATAAAATCATAATAAACACAGGCAGCAAAAATAAACATGTTAGACAAACACAAGAAAAACTATGTCCTATAATTATTTGAGCATTTATAGATCATATAAACACTATAGATAAAAGGTTATTGAGTCTGCATATGGATATGCTTACAAATCTCTACATCACTGTCAGCATTGAGCACCAGTGCTAAAATAGCAAAAATAAAACTCAAGGAGGAAAGCATGGTGTATAAAAAAAGGTTATTTTTAACTAATATAAATAGAGAATGCTTAGCCACTGTTCATCAAGTTTCATTTTTATTTGGAAATTGCCTATGCCAGATGGAGTTCTGGGACACACTAAATTTGTAAGAATGTATTAACCTTTTAGTATATATATAGTTAAGTATTTTATAATGTGTCTTCAGATATTTTTGGGTACCCAATATGGAAGGACACCTCAACCTATATGTTTATTGTTTAATAATATACCTGTATGATATCCATCTTGCATATAAACTACTTAAATAAAAAATAAAATTTAGCAAAATAGGAAAACAGTATATAAAACAGAGATACATCATAAATGATAAAATAAGATGTGGGAAAGCTATATTTTTTTGTTTTCAAGTTTAACTCATTGGTATGTTTATTGATAAGTATTATAAACAAAAGAAAATAATACATTTTTGTATATAGCATTCTCTAAAATGTATTATCGCATATTAGATTCGTAAATATTCCAGTGTCACAACTATAAAACCTATTAGAAAATATTAATAGCAAAGTCTATTTCTTTACCTTTATTTTCAGCTGATATATAAGAAAATTAAAAATTGTATGTAGTCTGGATACCATATAATGTTTTGATACATGCATAATTTTTGTAAATGTTTAAATCAAACACATCTCTTCTCAGATATTTATCAATTCATTCCGTGTGTGTGTGTGTGTGTGTGTGTGTGTGTGTGTGTGTGTGTGTATGAAGGCCATTAGACAGCCCAGGTGATATTCACCCTAAGTCATTGTCTCTTGGTATTTGTAACAGTGGCTCTCACTGGTTAGAAAATCCATGGTCTTGCTGATTAGGTTAGGCTGGCTGTCCAGCTTGCTCCAGGATTTTGCCTGTATCTGTCTCCCCAGTGCTGGGATTACAAGCACATAGCACCACTTGGTACTTTCTTACATAGGTTCTGATGTTAAAATGGTCCCATAGAAAGCACTTTATAGACTGAGCTGTACCCAGACTTAGCATTTCATTAGAAGATGCTACATTTTCATTACATAGAGTCATCTAAATATGGAATAGCATCCCAGAACTTCTTATTGCCACCTAATTCAGTACCCACTGATATTCTATTTGAATAAAAACTTCATTAGATTTTATTTAAGGTAACATTAGGTAGCACAGGTTTCTCCTGTGTCTGTAGAACTAGAGGATTGAACTGATAGACACCATCAGTGCTCTCCACCCAGCTACATCTACAACCCTAAATTTACAGATTCAAAATACACCAGATGATTAGATAATATTTCCCTCATTTTTGATGTCACAATTAAAACACACACACACACACACACACACACACACACACACACACACACACACACTCTTGAAAGCACAGCACAAAGAATGAATGCCTGAGGGTCAGGATGTGGAAAATGTTATCTGGTAGATAATCAGTATAAACAGCAGCATCCTGTACTTCAGGCCAGTTTCTTGGTAGATCTTTTGTGTCTTCCTTAGACAGGAGTCACATTCCCTTCTTGTATATGGAGGAACTGAAACTCCGTTTACTAAAACTGTGTAAACATAGTGGAACATTTCTGACATCAGAATTTCATACTAAAGAAATTAGTGTGACTGGTAAAATTAATTATAGTGCTATAATAGAATGTAAACAGCTTTTTCTATATTTTGGTGGCAATTATTATCAAGGGAAAGAATAAAAGAACATTCTACATAAGACTGGCTTCTCAAATTTAATAACTTATAAATTTTGTGGCTTCTCAAAATAGAATACAGTATGTTCTCTAGTGGCAATGTATAAATGCATGGCTACAACAAGATATCATAGTATGACACTCAAAATACAAAACAAAACAAAAATAACCCAAAAAGTCTCCTTTTTACAGTCTTCTTAAAGTTACATATTTTTAATGGCTAGAATTTAACAGATAAAATAATGTATTCAGTACTCTGGGAAGATATTGATTACCTCAGTAATGAAAATTGTGCAAAGAGAGTCCATGTTATCAATGGCTGAAGCAGAGACAACCAAATGATTTCCCTGAAATTATCTGAACCCAAACTTAGCTACCAACATAAGGAATTGAGTCTAACACAATTGTGAAGACCATAATCACCCATTGGTATCTAATTTTGCCAAGTGAATTTTCCCATACATATTGTGATGCCCTAAGTTCTCTACTGGAATTAACTTACAAATGACATAAAATATCATGTATATGTGTGTGGGGTAATAGTGTAGGGTTTTTTTGTTTTTGTTTTTGTTTTGTTTTTTGTAATAGTGTAGGGGTTTTTTTTTTGTGTGTGTGTGTATGCATGCACATGCATGGTGTGTGTGTGTGTGTATGTGTATGGTGTGTGTTAGTGTGTGTATGTTTGAATGTGTGTGTGTGTGTGTGTGTGTTTGAGTGAGTGGGTTTGTGTATGTGAATATGTATAGTATGTGTACATGTGTGGGGTGTGTATAAGGTGTGTATGTGTGTTATGTGTTTATATGTATGTATTTACCTTCTAGTAAGAAGTCTTGGTTTATTTAACTATATTAGAAATCACCTTACCTTTGGTTTTTGCTGTTTCTCCTTCTCTGAGGCATTGGATGGCTTCCTCTTCAGCATTTTGAATTTGAGCCACCTCTAGCGAGGACAGTTTCTGCTGTTACAGAGACAACTGAAAACTGACAGCAGTTTCTGTCTGATGTGCAGCACCAGATAGCTCTGAGCCCTGTGATCTAGCACTTCCTCCTTTGGCCAGGATGTGACTTCAGTGTCTACTTGGGTAAAGGTTTCTTTTTTTCCCCTCTCCTACCTTACCGTAATTATTTGGCAACTCTGTACTACCTTCTCAGTGCTGTATTCTATGACATTATTCCTCTCTCTCACCTTTGGCATGTCTACATTAATCTTGCATGCCTACAAATCAGTAAGGGCATCATAATTTGAAAAACAAAACATTTTCTTAGTTTATATAAAAATAAAAGAATTTAACATATTAAATAGGAAGGTACAAGAGGAAAATATCTGAACCAATAAATGAAATAAAACAGAATATTTTGGATTTTCATTATAAAAAATAAGAGACTATTTAGAAAATTCAATTTTTTTATGTCTATGATTTTTCATTCTTTAAGGTTATAATTACGTCATTTCCCCCTTCCTCCTTCCAGGCACCTCCCCTTGCTCCTTTCAAGTTCATTGACCATTTTTCTTTAATGCTACATATGTGTGTCTGGGTAAATACATAATTTTACATTTCTGAATAAAGGTCAGTTTGAAGTTAAATAATATTAATCCGTCATAATGCTGTCCCTATACTACAGAGTATAGATTGAATTTACCCAGCTATAAATAGAATTATAATTCCAGATTTGAAGGATTATTCATAGGTTACCTTTTAAAAAGCAAATGTATCATCGTTATAAACCCTAATTAATAAATGAACCACTTTCTGCTACACAGTGTAATTCCACATTTTGATATCGCTGGTTGATAGATGACCTCACCAACTGATCAGTGCTGCCTTCAAATAAGGCATTCAGTGTCAACTAAGAAAGCCTAGAATAAGCACCAATATGTCTTACAGGTTTTCTTAAAAGCCAAATCCACATATCCAGAAGTAAATGTCAGAAATTCATGCTTTCTTACAAAAGGAGGCTTTATCAGAAGTGCATGTGTGGGTGTTTCAAATGCTGCCTCTGCTTTAGCCCAATGCTTCATGGAAAGTTTCTGCTTATAGACTCCTTGGGTTAAACCCAGTAGTGCCATATTCTCAGTAAGAATTTCTAGGTACCAAAGCTCTGGACCCTCTTTCTTGCTTGTTTTTCCCCTCCTACTTCTGTGCCTTCCTCCCTGAGGCCCAGTTAGAATTCACTTAAGAAATGCTAAATTGAGTACCTACTATGTGCTAATAAACAATATATCAAACCTTTTAACTAAGAAGAATAAAACAATATTGTATGCACCACCATATAATTGGGTAAATAAAATACACTTATGAGGATTATGGTTAACAGACTTCTCCAGTTATTGAGGTATTTTGAGAACTAAGGGTTAGTATTTTCAGAACACTGACAGGGGAATAACACAAGAAACCCTCAAAACTCCAAGGCTTGGTAATTCCCTAGAAGTGTGCCCTTCTGTAAACTTTATGGGTGTGCCTCGGTTTAACCTAAGGTGGTAAGTTATTCCATCAGCTATGAAATTGAAAGTCATGAAAAATTATTTTCTTAGCTGAACGTTTGTGCTGTTTGTACTCCTCCATTTATTTGTCTAATAGATAGAAGTTTAATTAACCTCAACTGGTATAGCTACAGCACAATCTCTATGCCTAGGGTTCAGGACTATAGTGGAAGGTGATGTGAAAATATTATAAGAGCCTGAGAACCAGGACCCTTGCTGCTGGATATATGTGTAGACATATAAACACACACACACACACACACAACACACATACACACACACACACATACACACACACACAGAGGTATGTATGAATGCACATATATTGGTCTTAAGGCATATACATACGTATGTATGTATTATATAATTTTTCCTTAATGGACATGGCTATTGGCAGGTGGTCCATATGCTTTCATACACCCTAATAGGACTTAGTAGATTATAAAAACAAAAAAGATAAAAGAACATGGAGTTTGGAGGTATAGCTTTTGGGGATCTCAGAGGAAGTGAGAAGGGGGATCAGATGTATACATAAATCAAGGTTAATTATATACACATATGAAATTGTCAGAGTATAAGATTATTTTTTAATATAACAATATCATACTTAAGAATTTCATATAAACATCTGTTTATATTTCTAGGCATTTGACCAGCTCTATTACCATAAGGAGTATTTAAAATGTTAATAAAATCAATATTTCATTTCAAATTTAGAGATCAAGGAAGTGGTTTCCAATCTTCAATTTACTTAGGGAAAATATTCTTTGGCAATTCAAAGATAAGATGTTTGAGTTCTTATTATGGTATAACCATGTTACAGTCCTTGATGTTTAGAAGACAGCATGTAGCAAATGCTTCCATTAACCTACTTGTTGTATGTTAGGGAATTCTGCAGTTCAGATATGTAATGAATGACCCAAAATGCTCCAGAGAGTTCAGAAGTAATGGTACAGCAAGACCGAGGTGGAGGTTCGACACTGAGCACACCTGACTGCTGGTCATGATTAGGATCAACCACTAGGGCCTTGAGTTGCTTCAGCTACGTGCGAAGGAAGGAAATTGCGAAAGTACTCTTGGTACCTTGCCTTCGCATGCTACCTCAATGCTTTTAGAACAGATGCAGGATGAAACAAGTATGGGACGGGGTGTACATGACCACTTCCTATTTCTGTCATGGATGGTGAGTCAAATTTGTGAAGAAACCGCAGTGAAGCAACAAAGTGAAGTATGTGCTTGGAGTTAGATTTGCACAAGTTGTTTCCTTGGTGCACCAGGCATTTATTCAGTAACCACCAAAGCCAAATCATAACTAGCAGTAAAGTAGTTATCATGGGAAATTTCTCTCTGATGGATGTAATCTGACGATATGGATCATCTGAGGACTTCATTCAACATCACTGCCTTTACCATTGTAAGGTATAAAAGTGTCTCATGGCTTCTAGTTTACAGGTTTTTTTTTTTTTTTAATTTTAGGACACTTTACTTGTTCAATTTATGCATGGTTTTGAAATCAAATCCTTTAGAATAGGTCTAGACACCCCACATTGCCTTGATGGTTGTGTATACATCATCAAGGTCATATACAATCATTTGCTCCCACACTTTTCTGAGACAGCTATGTCTGAGACCAATAATATAACCCATGGGAGGCCTGCCCCATTCTAAACAGAAACAGAGGACTGATGGATGGGGGAGGAGGAGGACAGAAGGGAGGAGGGGGCGAAGGGGAGGAGGGAGGAGACCAGAGGGGAGGAGGAGGGAGGGAATAAGAGGGTTGGAGGGGACATAGGGGAGGAGGGAGGGGAAACTGAAGTCAGGATGTAAAATAAATGAAAAAATTTAATTGATAAAAAGAAAAGAAAAGAATTAAAAATACTAAGAGAGAGAGAGACAGAGAGACAGAGAGAGAGAAAGAGAAAGAGAGACAGAGAGAGAGAGAAAGAGAGAGAGAGAGAGAGAGAGAGAGAGAGAGAGAGAGAGAGAGAGAGAACCTAAAACACTACTGCCTGTTCCTCAAGTGCTCTGTTGAGCTTGGCGATGGGGAAGTACCTTTCAAGAACTTTGAAATTAGCAATGTAAGATTGCCATCTGGACTCCATCTCTGAACGTCATGTTGGAAAACAGACTCCCCAAAGAGAAGAGGTTATTCCATTAAGCTCTGCAGAATTCAGTGTCTTAGAAGAATAAAAAGAGTCATCTATAAAGGCAGCTTGACTTGGTAGTTCCCCCTTTTCTTTGGCCCCTCAGACCAGGCTCCTTTTTCACAGAACCTAGAAGGGAAATTTACTGAAAGTGGTCTGGGCAGAGCTGCTAAATTCCTGTCTATCTAACCCATGAGAAGCTGCAGACCTTAAGCTATCACAGGAACCTGCCTCTGTGGTGGCTTCACTTCCGACTTTATACTTTTCGTTGTTCTGGAGAGTCATTTACCGGGTCCCTGGGGTTCCTGTTGAGTAGTCCTTGCTCTATAGGAACTCTGTCTTCTGGACTTTTTGAAGTCTTTTCAAGCCTACATGTGACATTAAAAACCTTTTCTATTAGTTTCTCCTGTGATGTCCTGTTTTACCCGAGATCTGTGATGTATTTTCTATTCATGCACAAATAGGAATGGTCTAGGTCCATAAGCACTTCTCCTACATAATTTAGAATATTGGATTAGAATCTTAATCAGTTTTGCCTTGTATAAATAACAGAGATCAATCTTGGTAATGACCATTCAGGATGGTAGATTCCAAAGATTCAAAGCTTGAATAATTAACTTTTCTGACCACTCCCCCCCCCACCAAAAAAATACATAATGTTGAGATGGATGTATGTAAGAGACCTGGCTGGATAGAAAAAAACAAAGATTTTACTTAGTTTAGGCTCCATTTAAAATTGAATGATCTCTTCAGGGAGTTACAGATGTCTTCAAAGAAGAGCACAATTCAATTTGAGCATCAACCTGAAACTCTTTGTGGTTATTTCTATTATAAACTTAATTTTTCCATGAAATGAAATACAGGGCATGCACACTTCTGTCAGTATGCAAGTGTGTGTGTGTGTGTGTGTGTGTGTGTGTGTGTGTGTGTGTGTGTGTATGTGTGTGTGTGTGTGTCTGTCTGTCTGTCTGTCTGCCTGTCTGTGTCTGTGAGTGTGAAAAAGGGATTCACTTTTCTACTCACAATATTCCTAGGAATGAAACATAGATGTATCAAGAGGCTTTGGATATTTGCAGAAGTTTCTTGTAGAAAGCCTAGTCCTGCGACATTTCTTTAAATTTCTAAAGAGAAAACGAAACACAACATGCTGTTTTCTTGGTTGTAGGATAAAGTAAGGATGCACAATGATGTAAGTGCACAGATTGAAACTTCCTTGAAAGAGATGAGAACTTCTTAGTTCACATTTACACATGGAAGCTGAGAAACATGGTAAGGGCAACTGAGGAAAACAGATAGGCAGGACAAGTTTAAAAAGGGGATAGTTTAAAAAGGGAAGTATAAACTGAATAAATTAAGAGAACTGATAAAGTTAATGCATGGATATAAGTCACTATGATTACTTTAATAAATTAAAAATACAAACTTTCCATGTCATTTCAAATCATATAAAGATGTTATAATGATTCCACAATAAAGATAAAGCTTTATCTGTGTGTGATTGAAGATTGTAATATTCATGAACTAATCTCAGCCCTCAATTTTAATAATATTGATGAAGTGATTATGATTTTAAGTGCTCGTTATAGGTCATGAAGTATGCTGTGTGATTTGTTTGTGTTTCCCATGCAATCTTTATAATTCTCTGGGGCTCATTCTAATGTGATCACCTTTGAAGTGCCAAAGTTAGGATTCAATCCAAATTCTCAGCTCATAACCATCACTCTATGTCATAACTGTGTCTTGGCACACTAGGAGAACTGGCATAGAGTGGTTGGAATTTATGGGGTAGATGGGGGTCAGGAATGGTGAGAGAGGTGGGGGTGGGAATAATACTGACCTGCTTGGGTAGTTGTAGAGAAAATCAATTCAAGAATGTGTAAAAAAAATTGAAGACAAAGCTATTTTTCAATTCAAATTCTTTGTTGTAGATTTTATCACTACTCTGTGCTAATGTTAATTATGTTATAATCAACTTCTCTAATTTTATACTTAAAAAAATTTGTGTAATGTGGGTAAGAATACCACTCAATCTTCTCTATATTTTTTAAAAGTTCTTTTCAATGTGAAGTTCTCCAGTGCTGTAGTCTGAATATCTGTAGTGTGCAGAAGCTCAGAATTTATATGGTAAAATCCTCAACCCAGATGTGGAGAGGAACCTTATATACTAGTGCTGGGAACATAGGTTGGAACAGCTACTATGAAAAGCAATATAGAAAGTCCTTCCAAAACAAACAAAGATAAGCCATAAAGAAGATTGATACCTACTCATCATTTATGAAAATGGATGGAACTGGAGGACAATGTTGTATAAAATAAGTCAGATTCAAAAAGGTAAATGTCTAAAACTTAAAATTACTTGAGAATAGAAGAGGTACTATTTCAAAAGAAGGGGGCGAGAGAGGCAGGGAAAGACTATGTTTGGGAGAGTATATCTTGAAATAGCAGTAATTTGTGCAAAAGAAAACAGGCATATAAAAAGGGAGCCAATGATTCTCAAACTAGACAACTAAGGAAATATAAAACATAAAACAGTTTGCCTAGGCCATGAACGTCATTGTTTATATAATGATAAAGCATATATACATACATATAATGACTGATGATTTGCCTAACTGGTCATGAGAGCTGGAGAAAGAGAAGAGTGCACAGTCCTCAAGGATAAAAGCAAAAATCTATGGACATTGCCGAATACATAAATCAAAAAAGAATATACTTATCATTTAGAAGACTCATTGTATAAAAAGTTTTAATCTTGCAGGGATCAGAAAAGAACTGAAGGATTAAGTGTGAAAGGAGGTAAAGAAAGGTTCTAAGGACTTTTGGTTTTAATTCTTTGATGTAAGCATGTTCAATTTTACTAAAGTAAAAATAGCTTTAGAAGTGTAGGACAGATAATATTATATAAGTAGGAAAATGAGTATGATCATTATTTGGACATGATGTTAAGGCAAGTAAATTGTGAAAATGAAGACTCATGACTAAGAAAATAGCAAGCATTTTTTTTTTTTACACACAGAGATTAGAGCTCTATTAACCCATATCAAGGAAAGATGAAATGGACCTCAAGACAATATCAGTTCCACAGGTAGACAAAGGATAATAGATGGCACCAGGAGTCTTAGTCTATTCTGGCTGGTATAACAAAATTTCATAAGCTAGTAGTTTTCTTAACCATAAAAATTGACTTCTCAGAATCCTCTAGACCAGAAATTCCAAGATCAGGATAGCACTAGAGAGATTTGGAGGTGAACATTTGAAATTTGAATTGGGCATGTGACACTACATAGCCAGATGCTCACACTTTCTGTCTCCCTAGCCTATGGTTGGATTGTTCTCCCTTTAGAAAGATTTAAGTCTCACACTCATCTCTTCAGTCAGAGTTTCACATGCAGAAATATTCATCTATAACACGGGAAACAATGAAGCTCCTTCAGATTCTTTATATTTGAGTGCTGTTTTTACAGTATATAGAATTTTCACCTGTGATTTTTTTTCTCAGAATGTAGAATATCTATCAACCTCTCTTCTCGATTACAAAGTAGTGGAGATTTGCCAGTGTGTTTCTTGATCTACCCCCCTTCCCTCTTCTCTGTCCTGTTCTGTTCCTCTTTCTCACGGTACTTCTTCATTATACATGGTTACATTTTTTTTTTAAATCAGGGTTCTTCTTCCTTCCTTGCACATTTGTTTTCTTTAAAATTCTTTCTCATTATTTTTTATATTGTAATATTATTACAACATTTCTCCCTTCCCTTTCCTTCCTCCAAACCCTCTGACATATCTGTCTTCACTCTCGTTTAAACACATGGCCTCATTCTCCACTAATTGTTATTGAATACAAATACATTCCTAAATATAATCTGCTCAATCTGTCCATCTGGACAAACAATTGGTGTGCTCTTCCCTGGAGAAGGCCACCTCCCCTGCTCTCAGCATTCTGGGTGCCCTATAGTTCCTTGCTGAGGTTGAGGCCTTATGGGCTTTTCCCTATACATGTTGGCATGTCCATTGGTGTCGTCCTAGCTTTGCTCATGTTTGGGAAGTCATGTCAGTGAGACTTCATGTGTGTTGCTTCAGACACTACCAGGAGACACCTTTTCCACTAATTATTATTATTAATAATTTACTTTAGCTATGAAAATTTCAGTTTGCAGGAGTTCTTTCTGGGAGTTCTCATATACCACATTATACTCTTATAAGAGGCAATGAAATGTAATGGTTAAGAAAACAGGCTTTAACCAATCTGTTAAGTACAAATTCTTGCTCTCTGTTTGCTTGGGTGACCTTGGCAATCTTTTCCATAAAATGGGCATGACAGTAATATTTACATGCATTGTGTTGTTATAAATATTAAATAAAGCACTCATAACATTACAAGCCAAGTATCTGACATGAATTTGACACTATGTAATAATCACAGAAATAGGCAGGAATGTTCTCTTGTGTTTAATCTTTGCTACTTTTAGTATTCATTTTTTGCAGATTGTTTTCTTTTTTATGTTGATTTCCAGTTTTCATCTTCAAAGCTAGCACAAAATGTCTATTTGTTGGTGACTGCTGATACATAACTAAACCATAGCATGGAAAAACCAACAGGAAGCTCTATGACAATGGTATGTAGTAGGAAGTGTCAATTGCCACCCTGACAGAATCTAGAACCATCTGGGAGAAGGACTCTGGTCATGCTTGTGGAGGATTATTTTGGTTCTTGTAATTGGTTTGTGAAAAGTCATCTCAATTATGGGTCCAACCGTTCCTTGGCAGGGGATCTTAGACTACTTGCTTGGTAACAGCAAACTAAGTACTAATTTGCATTCACTGATCTCTTCTTCTAACTGGGTATGATGTGACCAGCTGAGTCCAATTCCTGCAGCCTTGACTTTCCCACAGTTATGGGCGGTAGAACTGTGAGCTAAAAAAAAAACAAAAAACAAACAAACAAACAAACAAACAAACAAAAACCATGCTTCTTGAAGTTGCTTCATTCTGAATGTTTTATCATAGCAACAAAAAGTAACAATACAGCATGCTTGCCATGTGATTAGGCAGCAAATACTCTGCTAGAAGAAAAAGGTTGTCCATTTCTGGGATTCTTTTCTTTGACAGCTTACAGGCTCTGCAGAAACTAGTCACCCTGCTGGAGCTGTGGAAGGGAAGAGAATCTCCCTTGGCATTCACAAATGCCAAGGCTCTCAGGGCCTCCAAGGTCCATGCTGACTCATTCACTGCTTTGCAACATCCTTGTTCAAGTTTTGATTCCGTCACTGTGATAAAACACCTTTAAAAGAGCAATAGAATTTGTGGATGTGGAGGAGGCTCAGTAGCTAAGAGCTCTTTCTGCTTTTTCAGAGGATCTGAGTGAGGTTCCCAGTACCCATGTCTATAACTCCATCCCTAGAGGGTCCAGAATATTCTGAATTCCAGAGATATTAAGACACACATGGCATACAGTCACATAGACAGTCAAGAGCAGAAAGAATCAATGCTTCCTTTTTGCTATTTACTACACAGCTGATGTTCTACTCTGGCATAGTCTACAGTTCTGCTCATGAAAGGGTGCTTCCCCCAATGGGATGGGTCTCCTTACATTCCATTACCAACACAGTCCCTCACAGACATGCCCATGGGACAACATGATGTAGGCAATTTCCCATTGAGATTCCCTTTTGAAGTGATTCTAGGTTGTATCAAGCTGACAGTCAAAACTAACCAGTCCAAGCTTCTAGCATTGGAGTCTGCACCTGCCACATTCTCTGAACCTTTATTCACCTCCCATCATCCGGAATCTCAAATGAATTCACTCTTTCTGTCTTTTCCGAATTGCTTTGCCTTTTGGGGACTGCAATTTTTTGATAAACAATGTAATATTGATACATTATTGAATTCATCATATTTGCAGCAGGAAAGGTTCAACTGGTCCATGGTCTCAGAGGTTTCTGTCTATATTTTGTTCTGTTGCTTTGTGCTTCTGATGACCCAGTACATCATGTAAGGGCATACTTCATAATAGGCTTATTCACTTCAAGGCAGGCAAGGAGCAAAAAGAGAAAGGAAAGTACACAATCCTAATCTTCCTGTCAAGAACACACACCCAATGACCTCTCTTCCTTCTAGTAGGCCTCATCTTCTCAAAGGTTTCACCACCTACCAAAACCACCACAGACTGGGACCAAAGTGTCAACCTATGAGCCTCTCCATGACATTGGAGACTGACTGTCAGTAAACAGATTCTCATTTTGGCAAGTCTGTGGCATCACATGTGTGTTATTTGTCACAGGCATCTTTACTCTGTCTTTTGAAACATTATATTATCTGCTAAGCTCCTAATTGTAGGAGATACATAGCTAATAACAGAAGTTGATTCTTATCATTACCACATCTACCCTATAATTTTCAAAACTGACATAATGATATGGCAACAGGTATGACTCAGTAGAGAAGGACAGGACTCAGGGTGAAGCTCTTCCCTAGAAAGCCGTTCCCACATGCTAACTGTTGTTATTCCACATGTCCCTATGTTTCTCATTACACCGAAAGCAGCAGCTGCTGGAATGTTCTGCCTCTTCTTTCTCAAGATACCTGACAGCTCGTGTTTTTAATCACAAGAATTTGAAAATAACTTGGAAGATAATATAATTCATTATCTTCAGAATCATAGCTCATCGGTCTGAAAGCAGCTCCTGATCCCAGCACAACAGGGAGAGGGGAAACTGAAGAACATGTTGAAGAAAACAAGCCCTGTCTAAGTCAACCATACTCTGAAGGTGCTGTACCTTAAGAACATGTTGAAGAAAACACCCCCTTTTTAAGACAACCATACTCTGAAGGTACTGTACCTGACAGGTGCTATTTAAATCCCCTGCTAAGTTCAGACTTTGTTTCTCAGAAACTCAAGAAGAAGGTAGGTTACCCTGATCAATAGAGTGTGATTTCCTGTTTACCTTCCAAAGGAGAAAAAATGCAATTAATAAAATATTGCTGAAGAGATATATCTGTACTTCCTTTCCATAGAAAAGCAATTCTTAAACAGGAAGATAAAGATCATTTTTATCTTCTTTCTGTCTTTTTCATCAGAGATTTATGAGAATTTCATGAATGCTCAGAATATTTTTTCAGACCTTATCACTTGAGAGTATACTATAGTTGTAAAATTATAGATGATAATTATATAAGCCATTTATGAAAAAGATCCCTGTCATCATTGTGCCCCCCTTACTACACTATAATTATATGGCGAAATGTTTGTGTGTTGGTTCAATAACAAAAGAACAAAATAGAATTGTGAATGTTTTTAGTGTAAAGCTATTCACCACAGCAAAACCAAGTTTTTATCATGTCTTATAGATGAACAAGCTTCAATTTAAATGGAATTCCACTTTTACCTTTCATCATGAAGGATAACCCAAAATGTCTTTAAGAGAACGAGTATATTATATAGAGTTATGCATTGCCCTTCTCTAACACATACACAATGCAGATTCCACATAAAATGTAAAGCCCCAGTGAAGCTTGGCCACTCAGAAACACTCCAGAGTTCCTTTTCTAAAGCACTTACATGTCATTTATAGAAAGGCACAGTCAAATCATCATTTACAGGCTTTTATTACTACATCATGTGCAACTCAATTATGTTTCTTTCTCATAAGAAAACTTTTCCCTAAAAGCTGTATCTGTGAGAAAGGGAAGTCTGATTTTCATATCAACTGAGTAATCTGACCAATCAAACAGCCAAGTTAAGGTTTGTGCCCAGCAGCCTAAGACAAATGATAGATTAAAAAATAAGCCATGTTGGAGAGGAATCACACTCCCTGTTCTATTTTCAGGGCAGAGGATTCTGACCACCTATAGTGCCCTTAGAGTGAGCTATGTACTTAGACAATTAGTCCTCTGTAGAGAAAGGTTAGCTAGGAGTTGTGCTTCTCTTGTGTACCCATCCATGGAGGTCTTCTGAGGTGACAATTGTGATGGGATTTTACAGAACTAATGTAGCTTTGAGTTCAGACATGTTGTGTGAACTTGGAACAGATGTATACTCTCTGGATCTAACTCTTCTTACTAGTAAAGTGGAGAGCTATTTCCTTGTGAAATTGATGTTGGAATTAAACCACATAATATACACAACATTTCTAGTGTAGAGAATGCTTTAGTAAGTTTGGAGTTCATCCTCTGCAGCAGTACAAATCCTGACATGCCTAGTACATGGGCCCCACTCTCCTTCCAGGATGTGGTCATTATGTCACACAATTTCCTGGTAATGCGTCTCACCTGACTTCTAAAACCAGAGTATGTATCTTGGCTGCTAACCTGATATTCTCACACTGTCACATGCTGACATGATATTTGACTACGCTGTTTATTCCCAGACAGGGGAAATTTCTTCGAGGGAAGTAAGTTCTGCTTTCATTTACCTTTCACGTTAACCTTTAATTGTGAGTTTACAATTGAATTTAGGCTCCACAGTCATTCCCCTGACTTAGCCTGAGTCACACCTCAGTACTGTCCTCCTTTCCCTGAAATGACCGTGTAAATTTCTCTTTGTATGCTCAGACAACCATTCCTTTCTGTCTTATCTTGGCATTTACTTAAGATTGGAATGCTTTTCTTTGTGCTTTGGACATGGCTGGCTCCTTGTTATCAGTAAAATGCTATTCTGTTTGTTGCCTCCACATAGGATCTTCTTAAGGCAAATACCTGTAGGTGCTTCATGGTTATTGTTTTATTAGTTACTTTGGATATCTAAAGGGCAAAATGTAGGCCTACTCTTTGACCTGTCATTCAGTCTGTGGCAGATGCTGGTTCAGGAAGTGTTCATTGAATGAGTTTGTAAACTCTTCTCCATAGGTATGTACACCATCTTCGTAGCCTGACAAGCATCATGATCAGAACCTCAGTATCCATAGCCCCGCAGAGTGAATAAGATGTGGCAGTTAGAATCAATGCTGAATTTGGTGCTATAAAGGTACTGAAAAATTATTGAAACACAGACCAGGAACCATTTGAAAAACTACTTTCCAGTTTATGGAGAAATCCATAATATATATTCATATACCTTCCTAATGATGGTAATGATCTATTATTGATTTATATAGCATTCTCTCCTAGGGCTTCTACACCTTTTTGCATATATTATTTTACCATAACAGCCTTCCTGTGAATTACTTATCCTGATTTTATGCATATGGGGCCCTGACAACTTGAATTTCCCTTTCTTTGAGTCAGCTCCTGATTCCAGAACTCCTGATTCTGAGCCATGAGATCCCCTCATGTATTCACAGAAATGAAAGGACGTCTTCTCCAGCGATGGAAGTTACAGGTCCCATCTCTAGTAGAAAATGTCACTAAAATCTCTCTGACTATTGGGTTATGTTTTGAATCTTCAGACTCTCTCTTGTGGTGTTTTGCAAAGTGATCCTTCTTTATCAAAAGAGAAAAGTGCAATATGACAAGAACACAGGGGAAGCATGTCTGGTGGTTTGGGGGTTCACTGTCCACTCAGTACCAGTGTCTGTTGTTCACATGGCACAAGCTCCTTGACTGAAGCCACCCAAGGTCATCTCTGCTGGAGATTAGTATGTGAACAAATTCCCTTCAGTAATGGTGACTTGGACATGACCCCAAGTTGGAGACTGCAGGAGTATGTTGCCGACTTCTCAGCCTTTCCTGTATCTCACATTTTGAGATCCCTAAGCAGAGCTCCTAATTACAGGAATAGGACATTTCCTCTGGTATTTGCCTGCCAGGCTTGTTGTGTCCAAATATTCTGAGGGAGAACCTTACTTTCTTAAGTAACTTGCCTTAACACTTTACCAGGATTTCAGCAATCGGAAGATGTGTGCACTGTTTTTCAAGGGTTAGACTTCAGTGGGAAGCCAGGCTAGTAACACTGTGAAAGACAAGGCAATGTGCTCTGTGCATGTAGTAAAGAATGGAGGAAAACTGTCCATCTGCTTAGAAAGGTAAGAAAATGTTTCACTTATGAGGCAATGCATGAAGAAATATTGAACAAAATAGGAATTTGCCACATGCCTAGTGATGAAAGAAAAGGAGCAGGCATTTGAACAGTGAATAGAGAATATAATAGAATTGGACATAAGAGTGTAGGCATGGTTGTAGTTGGAAGTTTCCCTGTGTTCCAGCTGGCCAACAGTCTGGACAAATCTCTCCCACTTGTGTCCCACCAAACAAGCACACAGAGGCTTATATTAATTAGCTCAAGCTTATTAAGTGACTAGCTCTTACATTTAATTTAACCCATAATTCTTATTTATGTTTAGCCACGTGGCTTGGTACCTTTTCTCAATTCTTCCTTGTCCTCTTGCTTCTTCTGTGTCTGGCTGGCGACTCGCCACTCAGCCCTTCCTCTTCCCAGCATTCTCCTAGTCTGTTTACCACACCTATACTTCCTGCCTGGCTACTGGCCAATCAGAGTTTTATTTATCAACCAATCAGAGCAACACATATTCATAGCATACAGAAGAACATCCCACAGCACATGGTCTAGGAAAAGAAAACAATGTTCTACAGAAATGTGTGTTAAAGAAGAATGGAAGGTTTAGAAGGCACCAAGTAATGTCAGATTAAGAAGAGTTAGGTTTTACATTTGGATTGTACCCATCAAAACAATGCTGTTATGATTGTGGGTTAAGAAATGTATCAGTAGTTAAGAGCACTTGTTCATCTCGCAGAGGACTCAGGTTCCATTCCCAGAATCCACCTGGATGATTCAGAATCTTCCATAATGCCACTTAGGGGATCAGACACCGTCCTTTCACCTTCTTGGACACCAGTATACGTGGTGCAAGACATACATTCGGACAAAACACTCATATGCATGAAGTTAATAAATCTTTAAAAAATAATTAAAGCTAATATGTTGAATTCCTCATACCTAGCAGCTCAGAATGTGACTTTATAGGGAAATAAAGTTGTTACTACGGTAATTAAGACAAGGTTACAGTGAAATAGGTTCAATCTGTCATCCAACATGACTGGTATACTTAATGTGTGTGTGTGGCAGAGGGAGTACTTGGACCTGCACAATGGGAAAGCTAAAGAGGAACATACAGAGAAATATCCATGTGAAGAAAAATGATAAAGCTGGAGTTAGGTCACCATAAATCAAACTGTGTTGGACTTTACAAAGCTGGAAGTTACAAGGAAGGATGAGAATTCCTTGAAAAGGGGAGTGATCTGGACAACATCTTGATTTTGAATTTCTTGCCTACAGAAGTTTAAGACAATCTGATCCATTATTTTAAGCCAATTAATGTGTACTCTTTTGCTTATGGTGGCTCTAAGAAATTGATAAGATGGGACTAAATACTATAGTTGTCAATGCATTTGGAATATACATCCATGTAGGGTATGGGACTATTGAGGATTTCCAGCCAAAGGAGGAGAGGGACATAATCACAATAGTGTGACGGATATAAGGCTCTGGGTAAATGTGGAGCATAGATAAGGGAGGAAGTGTGTATCCCTCCTCCAATTTGCAAATTTTTCAAGGTTTATTGATTACCCTGCTTCCCAAGCATCTCTTAATCTAAAATAAACAAACAAGGAAGAGAAGAGAAAACTTCACCTTTCCTTTCTCTATATGTGGTCCAAAATGCCATCTCCAAGTTCCCCTGTCTGTATGTTACCACATGGATAAAGGAAGGGAATGCATAGAAATTAAGTCTTCCCAGAGTACCTTATTTAGTGATGGAAATGTCACAATGAAAAATGAGAGCACTGATACTACAGTATAGACATTAAAATTATTTTGATATTGATATTTTGAGGTTGATAAAAATAATTCAGCTGAGACCTCATAAACATGAAATAAAATTAACCTTCCAGTAGAAAGCCATTTGAGTTCCCAGAATTGTTTTTCTTGATATTTATCCTAATTGAAGAAAGTGATTTATATACATATCTAGAAATGTCCATTCCTATGCAAGCAAAAAGCCCAAGAAGCATGATATAACTAAGATCAATACGAAGAATACTGGATTACTGATGTTATTTCTGTTAGTTTTCTTTTCTCAAAACGTTATAAATTATGATAGTTAAGAGTTTTATTGCTAGTTCATGACTTCTTTCTAATTTGGGTAGGTGGCATTCAAATTACAACACTCCTAAGGTTATATACTCTTTAATGATCTCTAATCTGAGTAGTTAAATAGGTCTATTTGAAATGCAGAAGACTTGAATATGTTTTCAATATATGAACAACATAAAGCACATGTACATGTGAGAGATTATTACTAGAGTGAATGAATTCACTGAAGAGCAATAAGCCACTGTAAGCATTTTTGTTCATCATGCAGTTCCATTATGACTTTCTGGCAAACAACACGCTCATGCTGTATTTATGCAAGTAAAGAATTTAATTAATATATGCTAAGTCTTCAAGGTAGCATTTGTTTCTGTTACTGGAATTGCATAATTAACAGTGGTATAAACTATTTTATGGAATACTAAGAAATGTAAAGGGAATTTCTAATTGAATTACATTGAAATAAAAGTTTATCAAGATTTCTATTTGTTTTAAATCTGAAATATGTGGTAAAAAGAAGTTTAAAAATCAATGCATTTATTCAACTAAGATTCTTCTAAACACAAAAAGAAAACCTGGCATGAAAGATGTAGTGCTTTGATCTGTCTTTGAACCAATACATGGAATCATAAAATTTATCTAGAAACATAAAGGAAATAAAGAAGCTGGGGAGGGTATTTTTTCCCCTGGAAAGCCTAATTTGGAGGTAATGACAGGGGGGAGACTCTGCCATCGGTGTCACAGGCTCATTGACTGGAGAACCAGATTGAGCACAAGCAAAAGAAGAGAGAAACCTATATGAGCTGAACAATTTTCCCAAAGGCCAAGCTGTCTGGTTGCTCATTGTCTGTGAACATGTATGCATGGGAGTTCCTTTGGTTCGATTTAAGTTGTGTGGTAGTGAAGAGAGATCCTTTAAATTTTTTTTAAATAAGAAATTGTACATTTACACTGTGCACAGCAATGAAGTTTGATACTTACATTAAGTAAAAGATATCCAAGAGCTGCAAGGCTACCAGGGAGAGCACATTAAAGAAATGAATGACTCAGTTTCAAAAACAAATAATTATTCTCGCAAATCAGATTTTTTTATATCTCCTTGTATTATTGGCGATGGTGTTCCCATAGAATGCCCCCCAAACTCTACAGGCTGCTGCCAATACTGCAGGTTTCTCCCCATAACAGTAAGACTCTGACGCTGAAGACACCACATATTTATGCCTTAGAACATGGAGAAATCTAGTGCTCACCCCTGCTAGCCATTATTCCTAGTTGTAGAATGTGCTATCAGTGTAATCATCAATTTCACCCCAGCTAATAGCCGTGCAAGCTATGATGACAACTGGTCTTCAAGATATGCTTCCTGGTGCAATAGCAGCACAAATGGTAGGGGAACAACCAGTCAGTTTTGGTTTGGAGTTAACTAACACCTTGTCTTAGTCAATGTTCTATTGTTATGAAGAGACCATGCCCCAGACAACTATTATAAGAGAAAGAATTTTGACTGAGGCTTGATTACTGTTTCAGAGGTTTAGTCCCACCATTGTCATTATGGCAGGAAGCATGGTGGCACGCTGACAGCCAGGGTGCTAGAGAAGTAGCTGAGAGCTCTACATCCCAATTCACAGTCAGCAGAAAGAGACACTGGTCCTAGCTTGGGCTTTTGACAACTCAAAGCTCCCCCACCCCCAGTGACACACTTTCTCCAACAAAGCCATACCTCCTATTCTTTCATGAGGAGTACCACTTCCAAATGACAAAGCATTCATGTATATGAGCCTGTAGGGCCCATTCCATTTCAAACCACCACAGGCCTACTCCATGAGATAGAACCCTGTGGTGATATTTTATTTGTGCTTTAATAAATAAGTTTGCCTGGAGATTAGAGGAAATAGCAGCCAATTTAAGTAAACAAAGAAGTCAGGCAGCACACGCCCTTAATCCTATCACGTAGCAGGCAGGATCTCTGTGTGTTCAAGGCCACGCTAGGGAACAGAGCCAAGCATGGTGACACACGCCTTTAATCCCAGTACCAACCATAGAGACCTGGAGGTCTGTACAGACAGGCAGAAAATGACAGAGCTGTGTAAAAGAGGAAGTGAGGTAGCTGGGCTAAGAGAGCCAATGACAGGGAAAAACAACAAGGCAATAAGGCATGGGTCGACAGGAAGTAACTTGTATTTGGAAGCTGCAGAGTTGGTGAGGTAAGGTTGGCTGGTGGTTTTCCTATTTCCCTGATCTCTCTAAGGCATTCACCCCTATATTTGGCTCCGTAATTTTTATTTAATAAGACCATTTAGAAATTCGTCTACAGAACCCATACCTAGTACTGTTACTGAGGACAAGAACCTGGACTAGATAGGTCATGTCTACTACTATGATCC
Source organism: Onychomys torridus (assembly GCF_903995425.1). Classification (NCBI taxonomy): domain Eukaryota; kingdom Metazoa; phylum Chordata; class Mammalia; order Rodentia; family Cricetidae; genus Onychomys; species Onychomys torridus. Next base: position 53,575,060 of record NC_050454.1, read on the forward strand.
TGGTAAATGAGCATAGCAATAAAATGTAACTCAATAACATACCACTGTGCACACAGATCAGTGCATCATCATTCAACAGTCATCAAACTAGATTCCTGCAGTAGAGGGTAATGATGGAAATGTCATAATGAAAACATAGAGACTGACAATTAGATAACATGCAGAAAGTTGAGACTTTGGACCATTTAGCCATAAATGGAATGTCTTTATCTTGCCCCTCTCCCCAAGGCTCAGGGATTCATGCAGAAGAGGAGGTGGTAAGATTATAAGACCCAGTGGTAGTGAATAACATCTAAGGAGCAGAATGAGCATATGAACTCACAGATACTGTGTCAGCATGCATAAAACTTTACAACAAGCTCAAGCCAGACAAAATCCCAGCATGAATAGGGAAAGATGGGCACAAAGTCCTATTTCTAACCAAGAAGATATTCCCAAATGATAGCTCCTGGGAAAGGGCAAAACTGTTTTCTCTAATGGAATGACATTGAGTGTAGTAACCACACTACAGGGCAGACAGGCCCTATGCTTAGGATTAGTTGGCCAACACAATTTGATCACAGGATTTTTAGTTTTTTTCTATCGTTTGATGTTTCGTTTTTGTTTCAAGAGAAAGAAACTAAATTTGTTGCATGGGGAGGGTTAGATCTAGGAAAGAATATAATGCAAATACACTGTATGAGATTCTCAATGAAGAAATTAAAAACAAATAAGTAGATAAAATAAAACATTTAAAGCGGAAAAAGGACCATATTGTATCAACTGGAACCTCGGGCACATATCTTTTAGGGTAATATTAGTATCGAGTGCAAAGCATCACAAGCAATTATGCACACAGCCTCAAAATTCCCACTTAGACCTAATAGAATGGACCAAACATCTTGGGATTTAGAGATCATGACCAGACTATATTAAAGATTCTTACTCTGAGCAAGCAAGCTTCATAGTTAGCAAACCACGGGTTTCTTTAGAAAGAGGGAATAACTTTCACCCTTCAAGGACTGTGAAGGATGCTATGATTATAAAAGTGTGGTGCTGAGAGAGGTGTTAATGGTTCTTAGAACCATGGAAGGCAGTCCAATAAAACATTCAGGGAGAAGACTGGAAACGGTAGCTAAGAAATGAAGGAGGCCTTGATACGTTTCAGGAAGTTACACAAAGGAGTCAGAAGGGTGCTCTTACGTTCAGATGCTAAAATTGAAAACAGACAATAATTGTTCTGAGAGAGCCAGACTTCGTTTACACAGGAATCAAAGAAAATAAACATTACTATTAGGAAAGCTACTTATATTCAAAATTATTGTGCAAAACCTAGAAGATATGTAGTGAGCAGCCTTGTGGTTTTCTTTCTTTTTTTTTTTTTTAAACCCTTTGCTTGGAAAATTTTCTATTCCACAATTTATAAAAAAAAAAAAAAAAAAAATGTCCCAGAAACTCTGATGGGATTTTTAACGAAGTCAGTTGGCAAGCACAAAAGCCCCTCTGGACTTTATCTGTGGCAATCATGAGAGGTGTGAGACCATTGTCAGCCAATCATAATGTTCTTGAATATTAGCTACTCCCAAACTTCGATAACAAACAAACAAAGTATGTCACATAAGGAGCTTGTGAAAAATGCCCAATGCCAAAAGCTCTGGGTAAGCAAGCCTGGAGTAGGCAAGCATTAAAAACCTTCGGTATTCTTTCGCAGTAGCTTCGTGGAACCGAAACCAGAAGTGTTACTTATAATGGTCTAATCAGTTGTGAAACAGAAACCATTTTATTTGGAATCAATAAAAGAACAGTTAGAAGAACACATTTCTTCTTGTCCATCTTAAAGTTGTACACTGAAAGATGTTCCTCATTTGTGGCATAAAGGGTTGATTTTCCGTGGTAGTCAAGCCCTTTTCTCCAAGTGGCAGTTTTTGACTAATGAAACATAAGGCAACTATTATGCCCTCTGTTACAAAGGTGACTCATGAATATGTACCCATGGAGGGCCTTAATGATCACCTGCTATAGCTATTATTTTACAGCTAAGAAACAAGTACTAATACTACCTCACATATTCTCTGGCCTAGAATCTTTACAAATGAAGGGGTTTTCCATACAAGGGAAGCCCATGGAAAGCCACATCAACAGTCATCAACATTTCTCCCAAGTCAAGCTTTGCCATCTAGTATGCCAAGAACTCAGGTCTTAAATTGTGGTGGTTTTTCCTCATGTAAGGAAATGCTGAACATTTGGGTTGATGTCCTGCAGATTTGGGTTGATATCCTGCAAATTTGCTTACTCATAAGGGAGTAGGGTCATAGAACTGATTTAGGAAACAATTCAGCACTTCAATAGAATAAAATCCCCTGGGACTATTCTTTCTCTGGGTACTGAAAGTATAAATAATGATAATACAAATTTGCTTTCTCTGGAAATATTCTCACAAAATAAAATGAAGGACTCTTTTACCGTTTCTATCATTGCATTCTAAGTTTCAGGTAATTGTTGCTTGTTATGAAGATGTTTAAAGGCAATTTCTTCTCTGGGTTGTTTTCCATTTTCTTCTCATATGTACAGGGACAAATCGCCAAACTAATGGAAACACATGAAATATGAACCAAAAGCTGTGGAGCCCCCAACTGGATAACGCCCTCTGGATGAGTGAGGCAATTGAATAGCTTGAATTGTTTGGGAGGCACTGGGCAGTGGGATCCAGACCTGTCCTTAGTGCATGAGCTGGCTGTTTGGAACCTTGGGCTTACACAGGGACACTTTGCTCAGCCTGGAAGGAGGGGACTGGACCTGCCTGTACTGAATCCACCAGGTTAAATGAATCCCCAGGGGAGTCTTGGCCCTGGAGGAGATGGGAATGGAGGGGAGGGGCTGGGTGGAAGATGGGGGCGGGGGCAGGAGGTGGGAGGACAGGGGAACCCATGGCTGATGTGTAAAATTAAAACTCAAATATAATAAATTTCAAAAAAGGAGAAAAAAACAAAAAAATCGAAAAAAAGAAAAATCTGTGAAGAGAAATTTATTAAAAGATGACTTAAGTTGATGTTTTTATAATAATGCAACTCATTATAAAGTTCTGAAGCTTATCAAAGTTCCCATTTGAAATGCAATATTTGTGCATATTGAAATACTTCTGCAGAGAAGACATTCAGTTTCAATATATTTGCATTTTTTTAACATGGCTGTTTTGTTTGAGGTATGCAAAGTATTAACAAATGTTTCTAAGTATAATCATTTTCATTCATCCATTGTATTCATCCATTGTATTCATCCATTGTATTCATCCATTGTAATAATTTCCCGTTACTAGATGAAAAATAATATAAAGCAATTGTCTTAGTTACTTCCATTGCTGTGAACAGACATCATGATCATGGCAGCACATATAAAGCAAAACATTTAATTGGGAAAAAAAAAAGTGTTAGGTTTAATCCTAACCTGTGGCTTTGATGGGTTTCTCTTGCACTTCTCAGAATCCACCCTGTTACCCCAGTCCCACATAGACAGCAATGCTCTTCAGAATTCCTGCCTTCAATTTTCATCTTCAGTCCCACAGAACTCTCAAAGTTATTGATTATGCAAACGCAAAAAATTAACTCATCAAAAAATAGCATGCATAAAATGGGAATTGGCCTAAGAAACCCGAAGAATACTGTTTTGACGGGAAGATGTACCATTAACTGCTACAACTACTGTATTCCTGTTACAGCTTTTTCTGATGTATTTATCACCAAGTGAGAACAGTTTAATCTGTTCCATACAGAGAGCAGGAGGAACTCTCGGTGGCCTCAAAATATGATGTCCTCTGCCACAAACAACTGATCTAAATTTCCTGCAACTGACAGCTCAAACTTTTCTTTTTTTCTAAGAGGAAATAACCCTTCTCTAAAAGTCAAATTTGTTTCTAAAGCTGTGGTGCCTTTAACCACTTCTTTTTCCAGTTTTTCAGTTGACACCCTGTCATGACTTACGGTGGCTTGCATCAATCATTCTACGTTCTTACAGAAAATATTTTGTGGTGGTTGACTATCACATGCTAGAAACTAAATGCCCTTTGCGGGTGACTGCACTGATACCTCTGATTTCTTGCCAAATAATTCAGAATGCCGCAAATCCATTAAATCTCTCCACGGGGAGGGAAAAATTCCCGCATCCTAGAGAGAATTTATGAGTTCATTTCAATCACCACAAATGAAAGCCACCCTTAATATTCATTAGAGATTTTACGGTGGCAATATGCATTATCTATTCAGATGCCCCTCTGAAAGGCCAATTTCCCTTGAAACCCTGTGTGGCTCCTAGCCACTCTGTGGAAACAATGGCCTATGTCCAAGTGGAATGGGGGAAGCAAATGGATGACATTTCCTTATCTACTGGTAATGATTCCATTAAGCCATGATGGTGGCTATGAGCTCCTGAGTTTAAAAATCAAAGGGCAGAATTGGAATATACAGTCATGTCATTGTATCACTTCTCTGCTGTCATCTGTGACCATATGTCCTAAAGTGGATGGGGCTTTTTGGTTGACATCACAAATGATGACTTTTCAAAGTGACATTTCCGTCATTTAGAGAAATGCGTATTCTGGGGATACAGTCTGTGAGCCTTAGAATTTTCATTAATCTCTGTCTTTATTCAATCATTGTTCAAGTCCTCATCATCTTTCGTCTGTTTCCCCTCCACACACTGTTCTCACCATATGTAGTGAACATTTTAAAATGCAAACTTAATTACTTCCCTCCATGACTTTAACAAGCAAATAAGAAACGAGCAAACAAAAGCTATCATCTCCACTTACACAGCTCTCCACTGTTTTTAGAAGACAAACACTAAAACTCAGGGTAGCTTAGAAGGTCCAATATGGCCCCTTCCTCAGTTTTACTTTTTGCCTCATCTTCTAAGAGATTCCTTCTCCATCCATTCTGAGCAGTTTTCTCTCATTTTTAATTTGGGCTAATTAAGTTCAACTCATTAGATTTGAACTCAACTAACCATGCCATCAAAGTGTTTCCTGCTCCCTTGACTAGGTCAGATCTGCCCATTAAAGACCTTCATGAAACCACGTAGAGACAATAGCTATTATCAAACTTACTCTTTCATTTTTGTGTGAATATTTTCATTTTTGTCTCATTTAAATTGCGAGTCATTTAAAAAAAACTCAGTATTTTCTCCTTATTTGGAACAATGTGAATATTGCAGTTGTTGAGCATGAGAATAAATAATTTCTTGCTTTTGATGACTTTTATACTTTATCTGAGAGTCCTTTTCCTGGATGACATGCAAGCTTGGCTTTGGATTGGGCTTGAGGTTAGCTGTAATAAGGGTGTATTTCTAACCCAATTATTCATCAGTATGGTTGTATTTAATAGCAGGAAACCATGGGATGCATAAAAATTGTACACTGAATATTCATAAGGAATTTTAGAGTGAATTCAACTACTTGTTTTACAACTACCCAGGAAGGAAGGGGAACATGAATTTCTTTCCTTCATTTTTCATTCTCCTATGAAAAATACTGTTATGACCTGGAGTTATATCTTTACCCTGAAATAAAATATTATGAAATGTGTACAACATCAGGCTATGATAAAGTAGATGAGTTTTTAAAAGCTAAGTCATTTTACATGTGGAAGACATTGTTAACGCAGTGATAATTTGGGATGTCAGTGATGCACAATGGTGAGCCCAGTATGCTCCCCAATCCTGTGTTTGGCCTAAATTCCCCAGAGATCCACAAACATAAAGTCACTGGAGCATTGGAAAGGCAAAAACAGCCTTGTTTGGTATTTTCTGAACATTTAGGGTGAGGTCATCCTGTCCTTATCTCCCATGATAAAATTGGATAAACTATAGGAAAGAATAACTACCAAAACCCAGCATTGTGCATTCAAAGCAGCATTCTGGACTGGGATGATGCCGAGTTGCTGAGATATGCTAATGGTGTGCCTATAATAGAGACAATTTTAGTCATCTTTGTGACCCCACACCTAAGAAAATACCTGATCTCTCATAGATGTAATGTTCTTGCTCAGTTCTTTTAGTCAATACATAAGAAACAGAAACTGGGAGACATCAAGAAATTTACTAATTCTATAAAAATAATCGGACAGGTGCACTTCAAGGCCAGACTCACTTGTCTTCATATATGGAGTTCACACTCTGTCCCTTCATGCCATATTTATCCCCATCTAATGCATAATTAAAGGAAATTTAGTTATATTAAATTTTAGACTAAAATTCAGGTTTATGTTGGTACCAGCTCTGTCACCAGAGCTATGGAAACTCAGCTAATTCACTCAATTTTATATGGTTCAATTTTTCCATCCATAGAATGGCAATCAATTTTGCCCAATTCATTGAACTAATATAAGATTGAGGAATGGCATATTGTTCCTTGAAGGTAGGAGCTCTATTTGGTAAGATCACAAATACCCACACAGACTTTGTGTGATTCACTTGTTTCATTTCATTATACCCTGTATGTTAGGAATGAATGTCTTTATTTATTACAGATTAGTAAAGTAATGATTATAAAGCCACAGTCTTTTAAAAAACCTTTGGGTTCTTAAAGGTTATATCTTAAAATCCAGTTACTATATTGTGTGAATTATTAATGTCTTTGAGCTTTAAATTTCAGTCATTGAAATAAGGAAAATAATCCCACCTCACTGATTCCTGACACAAATAAAGCATTCATGAAATCACAGTAAATGCTATGTGTCTCTTGAGGCCATAAATATCATTGTATCAGTTCCCACATGTGATCAGAACTAAAGTGTACAGACACAAATCATTCAAGGTGGCAGAGGTGTGTAAGCATGTGCACATGCGTGTGGTAGATGATGGTGAAACAGGAGGTATCTGGCTGAAATCCAGTGCTTTGCACTATGAAACTTCTACTCTTCTGTCCCCGTGCACAGTTTACTTTACCTTTTTTATTTGTTTTTTAAAGAATTGACTTCTTTGACCCCCCCCCCCACACACACACATGATTATTATAAAGTATTTCTCTGAGAGGCATGGCCCATCTTAGCTCCAAAGAGTGAAAATGTTGACAGTTGGTTTTGTGGTCAGGAAGTCCTAGGGGGAACATGAGTGAGGGGAATTTACATGCATGATGGCTTGTTCTGTCTGACCTTGTTTGAGTTATAACCAGTGTTGTATCCAGAGAACAAAAGGGAAGGGGAAAGACAGGACATAAGAAGAACAGTCTTTCATGGAAATATAAAAATAAAATTCTAAACCTGAAATAGCTTGTGAAAATACACACACCTATGTGAATAGGGCCAACAGCCTTCATCGAAGGGGGAGGTGCAGCTGGGGAAGCACTGGAGGAAATCTTTAAGGCTCTCCTTCAGTATGTAGACTGCCTTCTTCCACGTACCACTATGTCACAAAATATAAGAGATGAAAATAACTGGATAGCTCTTGCCTGTCCTCAGCATGAGTTAGAAACTAATAGAGATCAAGCAAACTGATCCTTCTAAGGGATCCTACTAAGAGATAAAGCTAAACTCAAACTCAGTTGAGTTCTGGTTGAAAATTTTATTCCTTTGGATGGTAATACACACACACACACACACACACACACACACACACACACACACACACACAATTTGACTCTGCCCTTAACTTGCTCGGTTACACTGAATTAGAAAATTCCTTTTCCATGGAAGGCAAATGGGCTCTGTACACTGTGCTGACCACACTCACTATATGAAATGTTCAAGCATTTATCCTTCTCTATTCCCAGACGTTGAAGTCCATCTTTGATGATCTGCTTTATGGTATTGACCACAAGAGCATGTTCATCTCTAACTAAGGAGCTGCAATTTTCCAGTGGCTAATGGGCACAGTTGGGTCCACTTCAGATGGGTGTTCATTGTCCTTATTCCATTTGAACCAACAATGAAACTAATTTCAACATTCTTATGGAAGCCAAATTATAGTTACCATTAATTATCATGAATACTATTCATGTCATTTTATGTTAACTTTAGAAAGATTTTATTGTAGGGAATATCAACTCAACTTTCTCTTTAATTTGATGCAATTGGATAAGTAAACAAAACAATATGGTGGTGATGGTGAGGGGGGGTGTCTTTTACTGGTCAATACTATCAATTTGACAGGATTTAGAGAGGCAAACCTCTTGGCATGTCTGTAGGAGTGCTTCTAGGCTTGGTTGACTGAGGTGGAAGACCCACTCTTAAGTGTGTGGTAGTGTCGCATTGCATGGAGTGAATGGAAAAGAGAAAACTAACCAAGGACCAGCATTCATCTCTCTGTTTTTCTGACTAGGGACATAATGGACCAGCTGCCTCCAGCTCTTATGTCAATGACTTCTCTGCCTTGATGCAGTGAACCCTCAAACTGTAAGCCACAATGAACCTTTCCTTTCTTAAGTGTCTTTCATTGGCCATTTTGTCATGGCAACAAGAAAAAGAATACAAAAGTCTAGGTTTCTGTACCAGTTTTAGCGTTCCATCACAGATCTGTTTTTCTAACTAACATCCATGAGGATTTTGTGGTTGAGAAGTGCCAATTTCAACTCAAAATGTTACATTGGCTTAAATGTTCTATTGTTAAGTCTCAAAAGTCTAATTTAACAATATCTCTGTCTTGGACTTGGAGAATAATACTTTACACTAGGCAATTACATTTTCTTGTTTCATCTTTATTTCTTATTGTAAAAGATTTTTATTAGAAATGACAGTTAAACATTTTATACACATTTAGAAATTACTTTCTTCAAACTCACCTAAAGAGTTTCCCATAAATCTGACAATATATATTATTGCAATGCTTTGTATTTTAAGTGTTTCTTTCATAGGCTTACTTTTTAAGAACATAAAATATGTTTGCATGTCTGGTTAGATCTTATCCAGGGATTATACAAATAATGCAGGGTATTTGCAGCCCAGTGAATTTTTTTTTGTACTTATTTGTTCTGTTTTAAGTGTTTCCTTTAAACGAGATAACATAGACTGCACATTATGAATATGAAATAGTAGCTCATTCACCTACCACACCACCCACACACTCACATTCTCCTAACATCCCCGAGTTACACACTGAACAGCTTTGGTGTTGTCTGACAAGAATTTGGTATATAAAAAAAAAATTAGTAAAATGGATGGATATGATATCTTTTAAAATTTTTTCTTTGGTAAATGCTGAGTCTCTCTCCATCAAGCATTATACTGACTATAATTAAAAATTTGTCATGTAGATTATCCATAAGTAATGCTTTGTTCTTGCTCATTTAAAGCTTTTATAATTGTTTTTAGAATATTTGTTTTGAGGTTCATTAATTTCAGTGCTGAGTGCAAAAAGTGTGAGTATCTTTTTGTATTACATTTTCCACATTTCTCTTCAAAATTCTTGATCCATATTATCATTTACAATGCCTTTAGTTTTACAAGTTCTCCAAATATATCTACATCACACCATAATTCCAGCATAAACAAAGTTCACTGCTCTGCCAACAAATGATTTTTGATGCTTCAGAGTTGAAGCATTACATGTTAAACTATGAGGAATTATTCACTGATGGTTTATACCTTGCTTCCCTCCAGACAGATGTGTGAGCTGTCTTTCTATCATATGTTAATATTAATTGGGTCAAAATTACTCCTTTCTGTGAGCCCACAGACATTTTTGGTAAGGACCTGATATCACTAAGAAGAAAAGGAAAGTCTGTGAAGCTAGATTTGTCCTTTTAACTTCCCTATCTACTACTCTGCATTCTTTGTTCATCCCCCTTATAGATGATTCCTTTTCACAATCGTTTTTAATTGGTAGGGTATTCCTTGAACTCTTACTTATTTGCCCAGTAGTTTAAATGCTTAATAAGTCATCAAATAAATAGCGTTAAAAGGCAAAACTGAAGAAGTAGTCCATATACTAAAAATTAGGAGAGATACTGCACATTTTTGTGTTATGAACACAGGATCCAAGTAAGAGGGCATGTTTGATTAATCAGTTTATCCCTAGTCCTGTGGATGTTGAGGGGACTCTTAAAAATTTACAAGGTTGCAGTGGCATTAGATGTGTACTTCAAGATTGTTATTCAAGTAGAATTATTCATTTAAATTAGCTGTATTAGATTTCTTATCACTGATAAACAGAGGCGACAGAAATAACTCAAAGGGAAAGACCTTGTTTTGTGCATGGTTTCAGAGGTAGTCCATGATAACTGGGAGGGCATGGTGGAGCAGTGCAGTATACACCATAGCAGCTGGAAAAGAGTTAAGCCACAACAGAAGGGAGTGCCCTACTTCATCCAGGCATCATCTTCCATGATTCTGTCATGTTTGAGTAGTCTAATAAAATTTTGAATCCACCAATGCATAAGTCATTGATTACTTACATAAGAATTCTCATGATCTGATCATCTCTGAAATTCTCTCTCAGACACACCCAGAGGTGTGTTTTACATATCTCAAGCCCATCAGGTGGACCAGATTAAATGTCTGATAAATTAATCAGGTGACCTGTTGGATGGATGGTCAGGTAAAGATCAATGATACTGGAAAGGATTCCCAGAATTACAGAAGGAAGAAACGAGGAAGATGACAAATCACTTAGGGTTGTTCCATGGGAAACTCTGCACATTTTTAAGAGTACACTCAACTGCTAAAGGGTTAGAGAGAAACTGGATTATCTAATACACCAACCTTTCATAGACCACTGGTTTTCTTTGGCAGTCTGTACATTTGTACACCACGTTAAGAGTAGGGCTTTGTATTCCAAGAATACTATTACAAATTGATTTTAAACCATTGTTTCCCATTGCAACTAGGAGACAAATAGTAGTTAATTTTGTTCTGTTGTTGTTGTTGTTGGATAGCTTTAGCATAGATTCTGTTCTTCACACTGAAATAGCTTCATTAGAAATATTTCCATTATTCATACTTCTGTTTGTTGTACTATTTGGGTGAGCTGGCTTTCTCATCCTTGGATACCTTCACACAGCACTTTATTCTCCTAGCTTCAGATACTCTATCGAAACCTTACCTGTTTGACTTTTGTTGAGTTACTAGTCGCTCTTATTTTCAGTTTTTTGCCCTTATTGATTTGGATTCTTTATAGTTTCTCTCTGCACTTTCTATTCTTTCTGGCTTCTGAATTCCTTCTTCCCCAAAGATCATTTCTTGCTATCACTTTCAAATCACATTGCACTGTTTCTATAAAAATAAACTTCAAAATATTTTAGAGATGTGTTCTAGTTTGCTTTCTGTTGTTATGATAAACACCAATGGCGCCCAACGTGGGGCAAGAATTTCCACCTAAAACCTGAGAAAAAAGATTCTAAGACGGAGCTAAAAACAGCTTCCTAGTTGTCTCCCTCAAGTTAGCAGCAGCCTGCCGGTTTGAGCTACTGTGGCGGGTTCCTGGCGTGTGCGTCTGACCTGCAGTGTGGCGGGAATGAGGAATCTACAAGCGGCACTTTACTCTGCTGCATGGTGGATTTAGCCTTTGCGAGTTAAAAAAAAAAAAAAAAAGTTTCTGTGCTATGTACTGCTTTGATAGAACTGCTTCTGATAGATTTGTCCTGACTGGGCCAGGCAGGAAAACTCTAACTACACACCATGAATGAAAGCACTGTGCTGGGAGGAAAATGTTTATTTGACTTATATTTCTAGGTAGCGTCCATCATTGAAGGAAGTCAAGGTAGAATGAAACTGAGGCAGAGACCATGGAGGAATGCAGCTTACTTCCTTGCTGTACGGTTCATATATATAGCTAGGTGGAAAACTCCTCTCTCAACCATCAACTAAGAGAATCTCTCACTGACATGACCAATAGATCAATCTGATGAGGCAATTCTTCAACTTTGGTTCCCTCATCCTAGTGGACACTAAGTTGTGCCAAGCTGTAAAGACAGAACTGTACACAGCTCACTTTTTTTTTTATATCTATATCACTTATATTTCTTTTTAAAATTACAATTATTTATGTGTGTATATTCTCTCTCTTTCTCTCTCTCTCTCTCTCTCTCTCTCTCTCTCTCTCTCTGTGTGTGTGTGTGTGTGTGTGTGTGTGTATGTGTGTGTGTGTACATGGATATGCCACAGTGTTTATGTGGAAGGCAGAGGACAGCTTGTGAGAATAAGTTTTCACCTTCCTTCTTATGGGTTTCAGGAACTAAACTCAGGTAGTCAGGCTTCGTTCTAAGTGCATTTCCCTGTTAAGTCATCTTGCTGACCCACTTTTACTTCTTAATGTGATAAAAAATATTTTATTTATTCTTTTTATCAATCTGGAACATATGTTTGGTTTTCTAATAATATTCTGCACAGATAGGTCTCACCTTTTTGGTAACACACAAATGCTTTGCTTTCTTACCCATAGTCCCTCTGGAGCCCAGAGCTCATGTTCCCTCACTTCCCTCTTAGATGTTCCAAGCTCTTAGTGTTCAAAGTACCATAAGTATCCTTCAGTCTCTCTTATGAATTGACTCAAAACACTTGGCTGCAAGCATCATTTTGGAATGCCTGCATCATTATCTTTTTTCCTATGCATCTAAAAATCCCTTTTCAAAAGCACTCATCTCAAATGTTAGAAAAGGCAGACGTTAGCATTTTTGCCCTTGATGTTTCTCTTACAGAGTATACACTTTTATGGATCTGAGCGTGTATCCTTCACCCATTTCAGCATGTATCAATTTCATAGTCACTTATCTTTCCACACTCTTTAGGCCCTTCAGATCTTGCAACTAAGCTGTCTCTTAGACATCTCTGTGTCTCATTCACCTGTTGACTTCTGGGAAGTACTCTTCACAAACAATGCATTTCCATGTCTGATTCTGTTTGCTCATATCCGCAACCAAATAACACATAACTTCTTTGTAATCTTAACACAAGTAAGTCTCTGTGTTGTAATTGGGGATTAAGCTTAGCTTCTGTAGACTGAAATCTAACACATTTCACTTAGTCATCTCAGGAGTCCTGTTTAGGAGATATTGACAACTTTCCCATGCAAATGGCTACTTTGGATATGCAGATTCACTAAGGAGCGATGGCCTGAGTAGGGATGCCTCTTTTGTATATACTTGGAGTCAGTGAATTAAAGGGAGAGTTCACTCAGGCTCACTCACTTTCTTGTTCATGTCTGTGTGAGGTTGGCTCTTTAGAGCCAGCCTTGAGAACCTAAACCTAAAAGGGACTTCCTTTGTAGGGTCAAATTGGAGTGAGTACATGTTAGATCTGCACTATGGAACTCAGACCCAGCTCCACCATATCTGAGCATGCTGGCACACTTTTACCCTTTAAAATTTCAGAAGCATCACTTCTGACTACCTGTCATTAATAATGACTCTCGTTTCAGAAGTATATCTTTTCCCTCAATGCGCCCTGCCTTCTCTACCTTTTGGAGAGTGAAAGTTAAATAACCCAAATAATGACTCCACAATGACTACAGAAAAAATACCAACTCTGCTAAAATGAAGCAGGAGAGTTGCCACTTGTTATCATTATGGAACAGAGGTGTAGAATATAAAAATAATAACTTGCACTCACCTCACTTCTTTCACTATAGTGTCTCAAGTCCCTGAGTGTAAGTGGTCTCATTAAGTTTACCAAACCAATCTAACTCCAACATAATCCTGACTCGCTCCCCAAACACACTGAGGCCATCCTGTTGCAAATGCTCAACGTTACCATTTAAAATTCCAAATATTCAGCAGATATGTTTGACCTTCCGGCAGATAAACTCAGCCATTTCAGTTATGTACTAAGATACATTAGACCCTCTAAATAAGGAGACCATGGCACTCCTCTGTTTATCTACCACAAGCACTCTTATGTACCCAAACCCCGACTTTAGAAGTAGCTGGCTGGGTTCATAGGAAAACCTTGGTTGTTTGGACAGAACAGCAAGAAGAATTGCTGTTATCAAGATGTTTAGAAACAAGGCATGGGAAAATACTTCAGAGCTTCGAGCACTGGCTGCTCTGCCAGAGGACACTGGTTTGCTTCCTCCCCCCTCATAGTGGCTTATAATCCTCTGTAATGCCAGTCCTTGAGGACCTGACACTGTTTCTTAAAACACTCACATATATAAAATAAATAAATAATTTAGAAATTTTCTAAGAAGGTAAAATTAGAAACAAAGTCCACTGGTTTTTAAACTATGTTCATTTAAGCAGCGAAGGTTGCTCTTATGTTTATTTCATTCTATTCTAGGGATAATGGACTTACAAATTACTCACAGGAAGTTAAGAAATGCTTAACAAATATGGTGTTTGGTAGAATATGGGAACCTCTATGAAGTCAATGCACATTTTTTACTCTCTAACCTTGTGCCCATTTTGTAATGCCACATAGTAGGTATTAGTATGTGTCTGGTGGATATATAACAAAACAGTAAGGTACTTAAATGACACAAGAGTCAGTCTGGCATGGCCCAACAAGGCTTTCTAAAGGACCTAGAATTTGATTGAGCTCCTTGGCTAGAAAAATGGCTCTCAAAGAAAGTGACGCACCAAGAAGAGACCATCACACAGACACAAAGACACAGGGGCAGGGAAGCATGAGGGAGCTTTTAGAAATATCAAATTGTCACTTTGGCAGTACAGCACAGGAAAACTGTAAAGGACAGTAATTAGATGAGCCTGAAAAATTAGATTGAAGCCAGACTGCTGAATGTAGAGATGCCTGTGTTAGGGGGTGCAGACTTTCTTCTTGAAGAAAGCTCTGGGCTTTTCTGTGTAGTGTGCCATTTATCAGCTTTGCCATTTGCTAAAGAATCAACATCTTTGATCTTGCTTCTGAAGCTATCAATGTCTTCAAAAGCTGGTTCGAATTTATTATATTGACAGCTACTCTTGAGGAAGCTGCTGAAGAGATGTCTGACAAGTCTAGCTGCCCCAGAAGAGAATGACAGAGGAAGGATGAGATCCACTCCTAAAAGTGGGCATTGTGAATGCCCCTCAATTTATTACTATCACTCCTTACAACTGTTACTAGACACCAGTGAGATATACCATTGTACTTTAATTGTAGGTGACCTTAGCGTTAATCCTCAAAGACATTTTTAATATTTACATGTATATTTAATTAGGTGTGTGCATGGATGTCTGTGTGTGAGTATGTGTTTGAGTGTGGGTATCCGGGGAAGCCAGTAAATATCAGTTTCTCTGGAGCTGAAGTTACAAGCAATAATAACCTAACAAATGTGTTTGCTGGGAACTAAACTTGGGTCTTATACCAGAACAGTATGAGCTCTTCATTTCTGGGCCATCTCTTCAGCCTCATTCTTTAGAGATTTAATGAACAAATCTTAGCACATGGGAAGAATTTCACAAAAAGTGGAATTTTTCAGAGACCCTTAATGCACTATAAAATACAGCTGCTAGCTAATGACAGATTAATCTTTAGAGAAAAATGGCATAGAACAGACTTCCCAGATACACACAGATGCCCCATTAATCCTGCGTGAATACACAGAATCAGCTCAAGGGAAATTAAAGTATAATGCACACCTAAGGAAGGAACTTAGGACCACGCTAACAAGACCAGACACCCTTAAGTCCTAGAGGATTTATGGTATTTAATTTTGTCTTCTCATATACCTTGTGAATTTAATATTACTAGTCTCACTTGACAGTCAAAAAATAAAGATTCAAGGTTTGAGTAATTTGTCTAAACAGAAAAAGTAGCAGGGCTAGAAACCAAATCAAATCTGTCTGTTTATAAAGTCTTCCTTTATGATATCCCTTCTCAAATATTCTTTATACATTCTTTCTCAAATATAAGTTCTATAATAATCTTTATCAATTCTTTCTCAAATATTCCATAATCCTAGAGTGTAACTTGGTGTACAGAAACACAATAAAACATCAATTAAA
This sequence comes from Onychomys torridus, assembly GCF_903995425.1. Classification (NCBI taxonomy): domain Eukaryota; kingdom Metazoa; phylum Chordata; class Mammalia; order Rodentia; family Cricetidae; genus Onychomys; species Onychomys torridus. The sequence continues at coordinate 53,590,898 of NC_050454.1, forward strand.
ATATCTTCTCCAATATAGGACCACATGAATTCCTGACCATGGCCTCAGATCCTTTTAGCTGTTTGGCTTCACACTTTTCCAAACATTTCCACACTGCAGTTTCCACATTTACACAACAATAGGGACATGTTAGTGGCAGAACATCACAGCAAACCCTTACCTGTATCGAGTTATTGTGTGATTGAGATGACTTAATTCATGTGAAAGCCTCTTGAGAATGACAGAAAAAAAATTCCTCCTTAATGATAGCTACTATTGAGCAGTAAAACCTCATCAAAACAGCAGGGTTTAGACAACACAAAGAACATTTTCTTGACCCTGATCAGTAGCTGAAGTCCACATTCACCTAAAGGGACGCTTCTGCAAAATCCCGTGCTGTAGTATACTCACCCACCAAAGAACATATACAGCATCAACAAATGGTAAAAGCCACAGGCATGTATCTGCTCTTTGGAAAGTCAACCCCAGCTCTATTGATTTTCCTGATTATGATTAACGTGGCTAATCAACACCCTTGTTATCTGTTTCTCCACACTGGTACAAAGCTTCAGGTTAAGAAGATGTGCTTGTTATGTTTTTAAAGAAAACTTACCCAGATATTTGAGAGATCCGTATCTGTGTAAGAAGACTTGAGACGCAGTTGGTGACTGCAGGAGCAACAGCCGCCCCAGTGGTCTCCTTGGGCAATTGGAAAATCAGCACCTGTCCAGGGTGGGTTTTCTGGAAACAGTTTCCAGGTCTTCCACAGTGGAACTCCAGCTTCATAAGGAGACACTGTGTCTTCCAGGATGTGCCCATTTGAAGTGCTGATTCTATTCCAGGGTGAAGAAGGAGATTCCGGTCCAGCATCCAGTTCTTCCCATTTCCTCATGTACATGTTAACATGTTTCTTCTCTTGGAATTTGGTTAGTTTCACACAGGATAGCACTGTGTCATCACCATCTGATGAATGTTGAAAGAACATGAGTTAAAACTAAAGACTAATGATTCCTTACATGTAGAAAGTATATGTACTGCGCTTTCTGTTTAATAGAAGTGGATGAACAGCACAGGATAAGACAGGAGATCATTAAATTGCACAAAGCAATTTATAACCATCTGATTCTTTTAAAAAATAAGTACTTTTGGTGTGCAAAGTTGTTTCATGAAAGTCACATTTTCCTCAAACTTTTTGAAATGGTATCTGTTGATTAACACTAATAAGATTTGAATGAATAGTCCTACATGCAAAGGGTATGTTGAAAGACACTTAAGGAAAAAACTACAAATTAAAAAACATCTCCACATCTTATAAACATAACTTAGAGTGTTTCTATTCATAAATATTTTAAAATTTGAAGCCATATGTATAAAAAATCATCATAAAGAAAAAACTTAAATCATTTGCCTCACTTGAATAACTGAAATCTCAGTAGATGGGACTGAAATAATATTTGCATTTAGATTTTTCTGTTTTAATATTTTTCTTCATCGATATTTTGCATTATGTATATCTCAGTGAAATATTTTACAATAGCAAGAAAAATATGGAAGAAAGCAGAAAAAGGTAGAGCATCTTCAGTATTATCAAGTGCATTAGTAAGATTTGTATGTGAAAAGGTGGCAATGATTTTGACGAAATAGCCGTTGTCCACAGGGGATTGTTCCCAAGAGCTTGTGAATCCAACCATGGATAGTATACAAGCTTATATAGATTATAATTGATTAAGTTTAATTTATGAAGTAGCCACAGGGACTAGCAATATTAATGCAATGTGCAGTTAAAATAATATGCTGCATTAAAAGTTACATGAATGTCCTCTCTCTCTCTCTCTCTCTCTCTCTCTCTCTCTCTCTCTCTCTCTCCCTCTCCCCCCCTCTCTCTCATGGTATCATGGTACACATAGCCTATAAGGCATATATACTGGATAAAGGAGTGATTTGTGTCCCTGACTAGAAGGACCAGGGCATCGTCAGACATCAGCATTTACAAATAGTTTATTTCTGAGATTTTTCCACTAATATTTTCTGCCATGAGTTAATTATGGCCAATTTAAACTGTGGGAAACAAAACCGCATATGAAGTGGGGCTACTGTCATATATGAAATAATTACAAATACAAAAATGTGAATAATTCGAGGATAATTGCTCTATATTTGAATCTCAACTAGTACAAGCAAAAGTATGGTGTACATAGTTTTAGAAATAAAAAATTACATATCAGCATTGCATGATACAGTCCTAGCACCTTTCTCCACTCAAATAAGAAAAATTACAAATACTGTCTTCTATGTCCTGGAAATGGAAACAGAGGACACCATTAACCCTTATTGTTCCTCTGAACTTCACTCACCACACTCTCCCCTGATTGGTTACGAGGAAGTGATGGGGTGAAACTTAGAAATTGCAGTTAGGATTCCTGTTTTCAAATAACAATAAAGAAGAGCTCGAAGGTCAATAATTCTAAGACCTTACCAGAGCAGATTTCACTAATACAACAGTGGCCAATCCAGACTGCAACCCACAGATCCAGAGAGGCTAGCTAATAGGGAAAGACCCTTGGAGGGACACATGGATGATCCTGTGAAGGAGAAGTGGATGAGATCTACATAAGTGGACTGGGTGAGGGGTGGGGGGTGGCAGAGGGCGAGGAGTGGGGGATGAGAACATAGGGGAATGGGAGGGTCAAGCTGGAACAGGGACAGAGTGGGAGAGCAGGGAGGAAGACACCATGATAGATGAGGACATCATGGGAATAGGAAGAGGCAGGGTGCTGGGGAGGCTCTCAGGAATCCATAAGGTTGACCCCACCTTGGTCTGCTGGCAGTGGTCCAGAGGGTGCCTGGACAGGTCTACTCTGGTGACCAGCCTAGCAAATAACCTAGCTGTATCACAGAGCCTTTGTCTAGTAACTGATGGAGGCAGATGCAGAGATCCATGGCCAGGCACCAGGCTGAGCTCTGGGAATCCAACTGATGAGAGAGGAGGGATTCTGCAGGTGAGGGTCATCAAGATCATGATGGGAGGACGTGCAGAGATGACCAGCCACACAGTGGAAGCACATTAACTGTGGATTGGTGGCTGTGGAGCCCCCATGGGGCTGGACTAGGCCCTCTGGATATGGAAGACAGTTGTTTGGCTTGAACTGTTTAGGGGGCACCCAGGCAGGGGGATCGATATCTGTCTCTAGTGCATGGGCAAGCTTCTGGGAATCCAGTGCCTGTGGTGTGACACTTTGCACAGCCTCCTTGGTGCAGTGGGAAGGGGCTTGGACCTGCCTAGGCTCAGTGTGCCAGGCTCTGCTGACTCCCCATGGGAGACCTTGATTTGGGGGATGTGGGGATGTGGGGTGGCTTGGGAAAAAGGGCTGGAGGCTGGGAGGAGGGGGGAATCTGTGGGTGGTATGTGGAGTGAGTAGAAAATTTGTTAATAAAGAAAAAAAGTGTGGCCAATCCTTCTTCAGAGATATTCGACCATTTGCTGAGCTTACTCACCGGGCTCTATTAACACTGGCTTCATCTCTTCCAGGCTCTGCACTCTGGCTTTTTTGATCCACAGCCATTTCTGCAGTCGTTTTAATGTCCTCGTTGATCCCACTGGGTCACCACCTGATTTGATGGCCTAGCACAAACACAGCCCAAGATAAAGTCAAATTATTCTTCATAAAAGATTAAATATAAAATATGCCAAGATCATAAATGTGAGGAAATTAATAATGTGGTCTTAAATCCTGAAGCCTGGACAATTTAAGCGATAGCTCGAAAGCACACCATGTGTTGAGGAGTTCAAAATTATAAAATGTCTTCTATCTAGGTAACTAAAGCACAGGAGTTTTAGCAATCTCTTTTTTTACCTCAAAATGCAAGAAAATGGGATGAGCACAGAGCAATTTAGAAATGCCTCACTCTTGCCCAGTATGAGATGGTAGAAAGGAAGAGGTCCTTCACAGCCAAAGATTGGGGTCATCAGGCCTGACATTGCTTCTAGCAAGCATTGGAAGAAACAGATAGAAGACTTGGAAAGAGGGCACTATAAGGAGGCAAGAAAAATGCAAAGTTCCTTTGTTTCCCTTCTAGACATTATTGTAGAGCTGGCTTAGATGATGATGCCTTTCATTCTAACACAAAGGAGACCGAGACAGGGGAATCTCTGAGAGTTTTGGGCATCCTGGTCCACATAGAGTTCCAGGCTAGCCAAGGAGAAATAGTGAGTCCCTCTCTCAAAAATTAACTAATTAATTAATCTCTGGAGAAACTGCATTTGATTTCAAGTATGAAATATTTTCAAAAATATGCTACATTAAAAGGCCTTTGGTTTCTAAAAGATACACACTGAATGATAAAATTCTAGTTACACCACACCACATTATGTTCTAATGAATCAGCATCACTTATTACGTCAAAGTAAGGATAAAAAGAATTAGCATGGTATGAATGAGGTCTTTCTTTAAACAAAAGGTTGCATTTATTTATCTATGTATGTGGGGGACAGAGTCATGCCCCTGTCACAGAGTACCCGTTGTGGTCAGAGGACAACTTGCAAGAATGAGTTCTCTCCTTGCACCATGTATGTCTTGCAGATTAAACTCAAGTTGCCATGCTTGGTGGCAAGTTCTTGACCTGCTGAGCCATCTTACCTGCTCTGAACTAATGACTTTGGGAGGTTTTTTGGAAAACAAAAATTAGTGATTGTCATTAGCTCAATGTTACTGAATTTTTATTCATGCTACTTTTATTCATTACACAAGGATTAGGGTTTTTAAAGAGTTTGGAATTTAATATTTTGTATGCTGAGTTTCATATCATTTTGTTATATTAACATATGTGAGGATAGTTTTAGATAGAGATAGATTATGATAAATAGATAGATGATAGACAGATAGATAGATACATAGATAGATAGATAGATACATAGAAACATAGATACAAAGATAGATGATAGATGTGTGGGTGGATGGATAGATAGGGAGGGAGGGAGAGAGAGAGAGAGAGAGAGATTAGATTTATTTTCTGGACAGAAGAATACTTTGTCCTCTGTTTTCATCTCCTTTTGATTGATCAGCTGACCCATGGCATCTAAGTAGATGTTGCATTTTCTAAGCAGTGACTCATTTGCTTCCTCATTACTATGTGACTGTGGCATATCAGAAGATGCTTCCCATTCCTTTGAAAGGCACTATATGCTCATATACTTGAAGAAGTATTTGAAAGTAAAGGCTGTCGGGCAGACAAGCATTTCCAATATTTGTAATCAGATTTTATTTTGCTCTTTAAGAATGACTTTGAACAACCGACAGGAACCTCATGTTCCGTCTGTGTATAATAGCACCTAAGGAAGAAATGTGACATTTTGTCAGTGCAAGCCATACTGCTTACATTAAATAAATGGGAAAATATTGAAATAGCTTTAATCTTTCAGAGAGTGCTATGATGTGATATTCTTAGATATGCAAAATCCTCCCTCTCTTTCCAAAGGTCATGTTTGGTTCAACACAATTTCCATTGCTATTTATTTTGGGTATTATTTTCTCAGTATTTCTTCCCAGTGCTTTCTGAGTTACTCTGCTTTATAGACTCTTACAACTCAAAAAGAGCTATTTTCTCATCTTTAGCCCCTTCCACAAACAATAAGCTGGCATCTCACAGCCGTTTTTTTCTTTTCTCTGCTTCTTTTCTTATGGCAACCTCCTCCTGTCACAGCCAAAGCTTAATTGTGACACTGAACGCTGGCTCGCTGGCTCCTCTCCCCTTCTTTGTAAGAAAGGCTCTTATTTGATTTGGGAAAAGGTGTTATATAGCAGGGAAGGGGAACTTCATGTTAATGATTTGCCCTCAGGACCAAGAGAAGCATTTTGAAAGTGTCTAAATTCTGAGAAGAGAGATTTTATGACCCAGAGGTTTGACAACAAACTGACCTGTTATTATTTTCTTCACACTCTGTAATAGCCTTTTTAAAGCACAATATTGTTATTTTCTATATTATGTTCACTTACTCATCTTTGAATTGCCACTTTCCATTCTACTATATTTGGTTTTTATCCCTCTACACTTAGAATGGTAGTACACAGCTTAGCATATATTTGTTTGATATGTGTTTTTTATTTCCTAAGAAATAAATTATCCTTAGTGAATTTTTAATTTGGCCTATGTACTTTCTAGACTACTGTTATTGGATAGTATAAGTTATGACTATAAGAGTTTTAAAATACTAAAATAGTTATTTAAATATTTATAAAAATATTTAAAATAATCTTCATCTTTATCTTCAAATCTGTTACCTTTAGATGTATAATAATTGTGACCCAAATTTATAATAATGCTACTTTAAGAAAATCAACTTAATAATATTTAGTCAATCAATAAAGCACTTAGTGCATTAGACACTATGTTCACATTAGGCTTTGAAGAAGGAGATGAGCTGGCTGCTTTCTATGTAAGCCTGGAGAAAAAATATATAAATAAGAAAATACGAGATAAGAAGTGCTCTATTAAAAGTTAAGAGGGTGAATGCATGAGGCCAGAGAAAGGGGTTCATTCACTTAGACTGTGTTTTTAGCATATTCTTTTCTGAAAACACTAAGATTAAGGTCTTATTTCTGTTGATGTGACAAATGCCCTGACCAAGAAACAACTCAGAGGAGAAAGAATTTATTTAGCTTACAATTCCAGGTTACAGACCAGGGTAGCAAGAAAATCACAGTGACGAGCAATTGAAGCAGTGAGTAACATGACATCCTGTAGTCAAGAGCAGAGAGGACTGCATGCACCATTGCTTGCTTGCTTGCTTGTTTGCTTCTGCACAACTACCTTCCTCTTCTCATACTGCTCAGGACCCTCTGCTTAAAGAATGGTACTGCCCGCAATGGGCTTGATCTTCCTACAATGACCAACAATCAAGACAACCTCAAAAATATCCATAGGCCAACTTGATATAGATAATTCCTCATGAAGACACCCATCCCAGGTGGTTTTAGGTTGTGCCAAATTTATAGACAAAACTAATGGTGGCACAGATAAAAATGAGGAAAAATAGCCAACATGCGAAGATAGGGATAGTTTTGGATTCAGTAGATGATCAGGAAGGACCTGAAGGATTTGAATATATGTGATGGTTTGAAAGAAAATGGCTTCCATTGGCTGATAGGGCGTGTCACTATGAGGAGCTGAAGCCTTGTTGGAGGCAGTGGTCACTGAGGACTGCCTTTGAGTTCTCAGATTCTCAAGCCATATCTAGTATGGCATTCCTTCCTGCTGCCTGCCTATCTGTCTGTCAAACACTCAAGTCCTTCTCCAGCACCCTGTCTGCCTGTACACTGCCATGACTGTAATGTGTGACGGCCGGTTTCCCGAAACTCCGTCCGCCATCACAAGATGGCGCTGACTTCCTCCCAGGGCGGAGCCCTGGGTTGTTTACCACGTCGGCTCTCCCGTTCAACTCCGCCCAGTAACAGCAATGCACCAATCCCAATCCGCCTAGTGTATCAGGCCAGCAGAGCACGCCCACATCCTGCATAAAAGCCCGTCAACTGCAGTGGTCGGGGCCCCTCACCTCCAGCTCTCCCTCAACCAAGCAGCGCTTCAATAAACCGTGATTGGAGAAGAAGAATCCCTGTGTCGTGGCTTTCTTCCCCGCTGGCCGGGGCTCGCCGCAATAATGGGCTAAACCTCTGAACTGTAAGTCAGCTCCAATTAAATGTTTCCTTTGAAAGAGTTGCTGTGGTCATGATGTCTCTTCATAGCAATAAAACCCTATGACACAAGCTGAAATGGGTCAGCCAGACAAAGAACAGAGGGAAGAAACTTAGATTATTCAAGGGTTCAAACACTGAGATCCTGAGAGAAATCTTACATGTGTACCTCAAGAAAGAAAGAAGGGAAGACTCCAGAGATGGACAAATGCTCTTCAAGGACGTCTTGATAAAGCACATTGAAGAATATTCAGATTTTAAGGGGAGAGTCACAACTTGGTTTATATTTTTTCATTTCCCTTGAATTTTGACCTCCTTTTTATGAACTTTCCTAGTAACATTGGACTATGTGCTAATCTCACCATTAATTCATTGTCTTACCACTTTTTCAATTAGCTTTTGTAGACGTATGTGTGTGTGTGTGTGTGTGTGTGTGTGTGTGTGTGTGTGATTATGTGTACTTCCTTTTATTTGGTCCCTTGTTTCAGGTGTCAATTATCCTGCATCCCTCCCTCTTTATTTTAATTGCCCATGAGATCCTAGGGAGCATTTTCAAGCTCCTCTGCTCCGTGGCTTTTAGTAACCTTGGGCACAGTCCTTCTGAAAACACTTCGCTTTCTGTTCCTGTGACACTATAGTCCACTGATTGCCTTGGGTTGTTTTTTTTTTCTTTAGCTATTTATTTTCTAATTTGTATATGTTGGCAACTTCCTTTTCTTGAAATTAAATGCTTACATTCCTTTAGGGCCAACTCTGGAGCCTCCCCTAACATCATCATCTTCTTCATAAGTACACTCACATGTGCATACCCACACACAAGTCTGTTTCCAGAACCTATGACAAAGACTCATAAACTGCACCTTTCTCCCAAACTCTGTTCAGAGATGCAGATCCCTAGAGCAGACAGGCTATTTAAAATGATTTATAAAGATGATTAAGACTAGCTGGGAGCTTTTTCCCAAGAGGATTCGCATCCAGTCTTCCCCACCTCACTGAATGCCATCTTCTTCATCTACCTAACTGAACACCTCCATAAATCAGAGCATAGCCTCCTCTCCTCCAACTGGAGTGTGTTCTGGAATCTCCTCCTTTGTTGCCATCCTCATTTCCACCATGCTAGCTTAGCTTTTTCTCATTGAAAGTGTTTGCCGGGTCTCTAACTGGTTTTCTTCTCATGTCTGTCTTTCTTTGTAAGGTAGAGTGCTCTTTGAAAGCTGCAAATCACCATCCAAATGGTAATTATATGTGCCTTCCAATGTGATTTTTCATATGTACATATTTAGCATGTAAAATTTTTCTTTCATATATATTTAGAAGTATGAATGTTAAAATCTTTTAGTTCATTTTCTCGTACATTTTTATATATTGAATAAGGTTTATTGGGAATTCAAAATTAAGTGTATCTCATTTTCTTATACTCTGCTTGACTTGGGATTTTGGAATAAATCTTAGAAATTGGTATCAGTGAATTACTGAACTGAGTTAGTCATACCATCACATTTTATGAACTTGGGTGGAAATTTTGGACATATAGTCTGCCAGAGTATTTTAAAAATGAGAAGACCCTAATTGACTTCAGCAAATAAAGGTGATTTAGTAATAACAGAATTGTGATGAAAATCAAGTATTCTGGCCTTTAGCTCAATGTTTGTTCTAAGACATTATTATAAGGCAGCATAATAACTAGTGATCTAAGTGTTAATATCCAAATGAAGACTAACCAAACTCAGTGTGTTATTTGTTGATTAAATACATTTTTCCAGTACAATGAGTAAGTCAGATAGATTCTCTGGTTTGTAGGCTCATCATCATAAATTCATAAGTAGTTACTTAAATGTGCATAGTTTTATGTATAGCTATATAGAGCTATAGACATCATAACTATATGAATGTGCTGGAAGGGCATTCACATCTCTTGATTTACCCATTCCTGCTTCAAAGGTGAAAGTTAGGCTTGTAGAGACTCACTGGTCCATACCACTGAACTGTCTGAACCACACTTTCTTCGGGTCCTTAATGGACCAAGCCTGGAAATTACTGTAGTAATCCTTGCACAAATGAAAAACTTCCTTCCTATTCTTTCTCCTATCTTAATTTCCTGATTTTGAACCATGTTTCTTTCTATAGCATCATCTTTCAAAATTGTTGCTATAGAGAATCCCAATCACCTGAAAGTTACCTTATATAGTTTCTTCTACTGGACAAAGATTGGGTGTGTTTTATTAAATTCATATTTTGGTTAATTATGGAATGAACGAGTAATGCAAACTATGAGTTAAAACCTCAGGCATCTCCATGGACTTTTCATGACAGTTTTCATGGACTTGGCATGGCAGTTTCCATGGACTTGGCATTGACAGTTTTCATGGACTTAGTATTGACAGCTTTTTCTACATTGACTCTTATGACTCTTTGATTATTAACACTTTAGCAGTTCACAGAGCTTTGAAAATTATTTTATCCTCAATAAATATTAAATGCAAATAACATAGCTTATATAAAAAAGTATAAAAATCACTATAGTGATCTATTTTCCAAAACACCATTACAGGCAGTTTGCTTTTCCAGAATGTTTTGTGCATGTATGAGTTTGCTACAATGAGGATGTATTACTTTTATGACATGAGATTCTTCATTGTGAAGTGCCCTTTGAATCAGATTTCGATAACCAGATTAGTCTGTGCTAAACAGGTTGGAAGAACTCAGGTTACTGCTGTGAGTTATTCCTACCTGGGGATCACAAACATAGGTGTTATTTTCATGATAATAACTAAAATAAGGGAGATTGAATTGTTAAATTATTGACCTCCCCAAAGTGAAATCTCCATTTGTCCATACAATACTCTAAAAATTATTTTATAACTTTCCAATAATCAATTAACATTTAATAACACAGTGGAGAGTAATGATGTGAAGATTACAACCAGAATCATTTCATGAAAATTCATGAAAAAAAGCACATTTCAAAAGATTGTTCTACTGTGTCTCAGAATTTTATCCAACTGTAAAGATATTTGGAAAGTTATTTATATATGTAAAATAATAATAATTAAAGAAATAATTCTAGTTGGAGGAAAAATTGTCACATTGACATTAGATATTAGATAGTCATACTGGATTATAATTATGTAATTATCACTTAGTGATAGAAAAATGAAATTAAATTAAGGCTAGATAAGCATTTAAAATGTGGCTAAGCACAATAAAAGAAGTCATCAATGGAATATGTAATGGAATTGATTAATTAGTAAAAATACAAAGCTCTTATATGCCATTTGAACCATTTATCATCCAGCTTTATTTACTGAGCTCATCTGTGAAAAACACAAGAAGAAAGAAATATTTTCTCTACTTGTGATGCTCATTGCTTTTAAATGGCAAGCATCTGTTACATGTTACAGTCTTGTCCCCTCTGAAAGGTAAGCACTTAGTTTTTGGTGATGTCTTACACATTTCAATGTCTTAGTATATACAAGGAGTATGTTTAGTTAGCCCAAACACCCATGGTGGATTAGGTTAATGTGTGTTGTAGAACCACAAATGACATTCATTGTTGTTTGTTTGTTTGTTTCAACATGAGAGAAAGATTATGTGGGGTGGGGTGCAGTGCCTAGCTAGAGGATTTACAAGCAAGTGTTTTAGAGCTAAACAGTATCTCCTCCACTGCTGGTGGGAATGCAAGCTTATACAGCCACTTTGGAAATCAATATGGTGCTTCCTTAGAAAACTGGGAATCCATCTCCCCCAAGACCCAGCTGTAGCACTCTTGGGCATATACCCAAGGAATGCTCAATCATACCACAAGGGCATTTGCTCAGCTATGTTCATATCAGCATTGCTTGTAATAGCCAGAACCTGGAAACAACCTAGATGCCCTTCAACTGAAGAATGGATAAAGAAAATATGGTACATATACACAATGGAGTACTACTCAGCAGAGAAAAACAATGACATCATGAGGTTTGCAGGCAAATGGATGGATCTAGAAACAATCATCCTGAGTGAGGTAACCCAGACTCAGAAGGATGAACATGGTATGTACTCACTCATAGGAAGATACTAGATGTAAATCAAAGATGACTAGACTGCTACACAACTCCAAGGAGGCTACCTAGAAAACGGGACCCTAGGAAAGACCCAGGGAATCACCCAAAGACAGAGAAATGGATGAGATCTACATGAACAACCTAGATGACAATGGGAGTAATGAAGGGCAAGATTTGAGGGAAAGAAAGCTTAAGGGGAACAGGAGATCCCAGCTGGATCAAGAACAGAAAGGGAGAATGAGGAATAACAGACCATGATAACTGAAGACCACATGAGAACAGGAATAGGCAGAGTGCTCGAGAGGTCCCCAGAAATCCACAATGATATATCCTCTGTAGTCTGCTGGCAATGGTCGAGAGAAAGCCTGATCTGACCTAGTCTGGTGATCAGATGACTAAACACCCTAGCAGTCATCTTGGAACTCTCATCCAATAACTGATGGAAGTGGATGCAGAGATCCTTGGCTAGGCCCCAGGTGGAGCTCCAGGTGTCCAACTGTTGAGAAGGAGGAGGGACTGCAAGAGCGTGAATTGTTGAATCCAAGATTGCAAAAAGCACAGGGACAAATAGCCAATTGAATGGAAGCACATGAATTATGAACCAACGGCTGTGGAGCCCCCAGCTGGATCAGGCCCTCTGGATAAGTGAGACAATTAAATAGCTTGATCTGTTTGGGAGGCTCCCAGGCTGTGGGAACAGGACCCGTCCTTGGTGCATGAGCTGGCTGTTTGGAACCTTGGGCTTACACAGGGACACTTTGCTCAGCCTGGAAGGAGGGGATTGGACCTGCCTGTACTGAATCCACCAGGTTTAAATGAATCCCCAGGGGTGTCTTGGTCCTGGAGGACATGGGAATGGAGGGGAGGGGCTGGAGAGAAGGTGGGGGTAGGTGCGGGAGGGTGGAGGACAGGGGAACCCATGGCTGATATATAAAATTAAAACACATAATAATAACAAAAAGAAAAAGAAAAAAAATAGAATCTGTAACAGAGTCCTTTATGTGACAGTCTTAGTCTACAGTGTAATCACAAGTTGCCCAATGGAGCACTGATACAGGCTTTCCTTCCACTGTATCCCAAGCAGGTTTAGGCCATACCTAATCTTACAGTAAGTTACCTCTGGGAAGGCAGTGGGGAAGAGCTTAGCAGCCCGCAAACAGTGCTTGCTTCCAAGGCATGCAAAACCAGCAACTTCATGCCATTTCTACACTTCTGCAAGGGCAGCTGCACTGCTCTTGACCTGTTGACCTTTATAGGAAGGGGTCTTGAAGGCACACCCAACCTAGCAGAAAACTGCCAGGATTACACAAGCTAAAGATGCAAATTGGGGTTGTGCTGGTTTCCAACTTCCTGAATGGTGCTCTCTCTCCCTGTTGTGAAATTTGAAGAAATATCTAGAACTGTTCATAAGACATTTATCACTTTAGTTGTACTTCTATCTGAACAGAAAACTTAGGAGCTAGTACATAAATTAATTTGTATTAGTTACCTGCGGGTTTCTAATAATAGTAAAAAAATATTCAAGGAAACAAAAAGTATGAGGAAAATCTAGTGTGACATTCAAATCTGTTCTGCCTTGATACTTTATTTTTGTTTGTTATTAAATTGATATCTTGCATTTTTATTTTATTTTTTCTCCTTTTTTATTTATTATATTTGTGTTTTAATTTTACACATCAGCCATGGGTTCCCCTGTCCTCCCCGCTTCCACCCCAGCCCCCACCTTCCCCGCAGCCCCTCCCCTCCATTCCCATCTCCTCCAGGGCCAAGACTCCCCTGGGGATTCATTTAAACCTGGTGGATTCAGTACAGTCAGGTCCAGTCCCCTCCTTCCAGGCTGAGCAAAGTGTCCCTGTGTAAGCCCAAGGTTCCAAACAGCCAGCTCATGCACTAAGGACAGGTCTGGGTCCCACTGCCGAGTGCCTCCCAAACAGTTCAAGGTATTCAGTTGTCTCACTTATCCAGAGGGCCTGATCCAGATGGCCAAACACCCTAATGGTTGTGCTGGAACTCTCATCCAATAACTGATTGAAGTGGATGCAGAGATCCTTGGCCAGGCCCCAGGTGGAGCTCCAGCAGTCCAATTGTCAAGAAAGAGGAGGGACTGTAAGATTGTGAATTGTTGAGACCAAGATTGGAAAAGCACAGGGACAAATAGCCAAACAAATGGAAGCACATGAATTATGAACCAAAAGCTGTGGAGCCCCAACTGGCCATGTAAATTAAAGTGAGTCATTTCACTGTCTACACTACAGGTAAACATCTTTATAGTTTAAAAAAAAAAAAGAAAGAAAGAAAGAAAAAAGAAAAGAAAAGAAAAGAAAAGAAAAGAAAAGAAAAGAAAAGAAAAGAAAAATGCATTAGAGAAATTCCAGGGACATGAGGCCAGATAAATAATTCCTTCTGTTATTTTCCACTAATTCTTGGTCCTTAGAAAAGCAGCAGGAAAGGTGTGGGGCTTGCCTCTGTTCTCAGGACTCAGAGGGAGAGGAAGGAGATGGCTGTATATTTGAGGCCAATGAGGCCAGGTCTACACAGCCAGCCAGCCCCCATCCCAAAGCCAACATAAGGGAAGAAGGGAGGGAGGGAGGGAGAAAAAAAACTAGGGAAGAAGAGACCCTGAAATGTGATGTTAGTGCTCAACAAGTCCAGTCCAGGGTGCATTCTCTCCTCCAGTTTCCCTGCTTCTGTGCTGAGGTGTCCCCATTCCCCCACATACAGAGCTTTATTTGCATCATGAAGTTTGCTTAGTTTATACCCAAGCTCACTGAGCTCCATTTAGTCTCTTTTCTTTGCCTTTTTGATAGTTGACTACTTATTAAAAACTCAAAAGGCACAAGGAGAGCAAGGGCCAAGCTTCAGGAAAGAGAAGTAGTATTGAAATCAGACCTTTTCACCATCTCTTTCTATTTAACAGAAGTCTCAAACCCTGGACCAAACAGCAACAGTAACACCTCAAAAGACAGCTGTGAAGAAAACTGCTACAGCCCTTGGATGTTAACATACTATTCATCTATAAGAAGGCATGCAGAAAGATATTTTGAAGCTATTAGACTCATACCTACATAAAGAAACATGGTTTGCTGATGGTGTTTATTGGCAGACAATCTACAAGTATGTATTAAAGTTCCATAAAAGAGAAGAAGTTATTAAATAAGTTGCATAATTTAGCTTGCAGTGTTCCCTCAAGCCTGTCTGGAACACAGACTATAAATAGGATGTAGAGTTTACTCAAGTTCATAATCTATAATCCCTGCCAATGTAAATGGTTGTTATGGAAATTCGCCAGACCTTCTGAAACATGTTCTTTCCATGAACCCCTGTCTAGCAATGGCTCCACAAAACAATAGAAAGGTGGCTGGCAGGATCCAGAATTTTAGTATTATAAAGAACAGTGATCACACATAGGTCTATCTAGTTATTGTTGAGAAAGAGACTTGCATTCAGTCCACAGTAGCCATGCACTTGTCATCTTCCTGTCTCTGCCTCAGAAGTACTAGATTACACACATGCACTCAGAGACAGGGTCTCTTGTGCACCTGGAACTTATCAAGTAGGTTAGTCCATAGACCAGTGAGTCCCAGGCATCTGTCTGTGCCTCCCCAGATTACAAGTGTACTGAGATACAAGGTTTTGTGTGAGTGTGTGCCTGCGTGTGTGTATCTGTCTGTCTGTCTGTCTGCCTGTCTGTATTTGTTTCTGTGTCTGTGTTTTCCAGTGATCAAACTCTTGTCCTGTGCTTGCAAGATGAACATTTACTGACTGAGCTATTTCCCCAATGCAAAATTATTAAATTTGAGCTGGGAGTGTTTTTCAAACAGCACTCTATGGTTCTTTGAAGGAAATGCCTCATGCTTGTCTTAGGTGAGAAAAATTTTCAATACAGACAAGATACGTTTTTTTCCCTTTTCTGTAGAAACATTTTCATGAGTCATCTGGAAACACATTATGTAGTAAAGAGTACACGACATGGAAGAATGAGGAGAAGAAACAGCCACAGGTGGCTTTAGAGGAGGAACTGGATCCTAGATTCAGAGGTCTTCTCCTTTGGTATAAGAAGAGAAAAGGGAGACACCTGTACTGACATTCTAAAAGGAAAAACACCTGAAACAGAAAAGCCACAGAGCTACCAAAATGTCTGGGAAAAGATGCATGTCTAGTTGATATTCACCCTGTTATTAAAGTACAGATTAGTGTTTCATTGTTACTTCCATATATACAGTAAGGGATATGTAGATCAAAATATAGAATATATATTATATAGGATATATACACATTATACCACACATGGACATACACACAATCACACACACCCATGCACACACTTGGTGGCTTTCTCATTTACATCAATCCCAAACTATGATCCAAAATCCTGAAGAAGGTTTATGGATCTAGAACATGTTTTATGAATCAGTCTACTTTGCAATCCCTTAGTGCCCACATTACCTAATACAAAAATGGGCATCCATCCATTGAACATAAACCTGATGATGTATAATTGGAATGGGATAATATCCCTATTCATAGTACATTTTTTCTCTTGTATTTGGTATTTCTTGGTATAAGCTCATTACTGTCAGCTTCTACTTTTTTTTTAAAGTCTGTCTCTTGAAGCCATGCTCACCTTATTCCCCAGCTCTCAAGAATGGAGGAATGTACTCAGATGGTATTTATAAGAGACAGAAGCCTTCTGTGGTCTGAATGTTGGTGTTTGTCCAGATTACTATATTGAACAAAATACATGATAAGGTAGAAGTCGGTGGTGAAAGCTTGTGATCTGAGCACTCAGAGGGTAGAAGCAGAAGGATCAACAGTTCAAAGTCATCCTCAACTATATAGTGAGTTCTGGGACAAAGTGTTCTAAGACCCTGTCTGAAGGCGAAGAAACAGAAAACAAGGTCATCTTCAAGGGAGTGACAGACTCATGAGGGAAGATACTAGTCATGCATTAATTCTTTCATGCATGAAATTGATAAGGGCAGTTCTCTTTGTCTCCTTCTCCTGTGTGGCCTGAATTTGGTAAAGCATAGTCTTTAAAGCACAGAGGCAGCCTCACCAGATGCTGAGTCTGTTAGATCCATGGTCATGGACTTCCCAATTTTATGTAATAAATATTTGTGGCCTAAAAATCATGCTTCCTTTTTATTCTGGAAGGGGATTACAATTGGATTATAAAGGATTAGAAAAAAGAGAATATTAATGGTCTTGAAGCTCTCCTTGGAGCAACAAATACGCTATTTGTTTAATATTTATGATAACCAGAATACTTTCTGTTATTTGCAACTTAGACATAACACAGTTTTGAATGGCAGAGTTTAAACAACAAGTTCAGGACAACAGTTATAGCTCATAATCCAAGTTGGTTACTATAGAGTCCACACCTAGGGGGAAGTCTCCATTTCTAGCTCACAAGTTCTTATCAGAGAGTGAGAGGCAGGACATAGAAACTAGCAGAATAGCTAGAGTCAGTGTAGCAAGCACTAAGACATTGAATTTTACTTTACTGCTGGATATAGCCTGTGGCAACATCAATCACTGGGCCCACTTCCCAGTGCTATGTCACATTGGGAGGACAGAGCAGTATCTGGCGCAGAGGAAGTTATAGAGATATTTATCAGTTATTTTCTTATTCTTTTCAATATGAGCATGAAAAATGTGACAGAATTTCCAGTGATTCCTCCCAAACTTTTAATAAAATGACCAAAAGGGAAAATACCAACATGTATTAAGAGTTAGAATTTGACTAAATGATGTAGCTCATTCATACAATTCTCTTCTTAGAATCAACTATTTTTTCTTTGAATAAAAATTGTGCCAAAAAGCTGCTGAAATTCTACTTTAAAGGGGAACATGCACTTTTTATGCAGATGCAGATTTAACGTTGAACATGGAGAAGAGGAAATCCAGAAGAATTTAAATTTTGATAAATGCAAAGAAAGATGCACTCCATATCAACATTCTGTGTCTCCTTAGCACTGTGACAGCAGATCTCTGACAGGACATCATTGGGTTTGGAATCGCATGAGAGACACACTTGTTTTCAGAAAAATTTACCTAGGAAGGACAGATTCTGAACATGGATGGCACTCTACCCTGGGCTCGGGTTCTGAATTGAATAAAGAGAACACAGGAAGCCCTGAGTTCAGGTCTTTCTGCTTCTAGGTACAATATGACCAGTGGCTTGCATTCATGCTGTGGTGTCTTTTCCATGACAATGGACTGTGTGGGTCATCAGTGAGCTAAAAGAAAGCCTTCCTTCTTTACCTGCTTTTGTCCAGTGTTTAATGACAGCAATCTGAGAAGTAACAAATACAACTACCAACTGAAGTTCCTCGTGTAATTATCTTCTGTTCAGAGAGATTCAAATCCCTTTCTTTTTAAAATGTATTTACTAAATTTTTTTTCATTTTACATACCAACCCCAGTCCCCCCTCCCTCCCCTTCTCCCACCTCCTCACCTCCTTCCCACTCTATCCCCATCCACTCCTCAGAGTGGGTAAAGCCTCCCATGGTAGTCAACAAAGTCTGGCATACCAAGTTGAAGGAGAGCCTAGCCCCTCCCCTATTGCATCAAAGCTGAGCAAGGTATCCCACCACAGGGGATGGGCTCTAATAAGCCAGTTCATGCACCTGAGATAAGTCCTAGTCCTACTGCCAGGGACCCCACAAACAGATCAAGCCACTCAACTGTCCCCCACATTCAGCGGGCCTGGTTCGGTCCCATGCAGGTTCCCAAGCTGTCAGTCCAGAGTCAGTGAGCTCCAACTAGCACTGGTCAGCTGTCTCTGTGGGTTTCCCCATCATGATCATAACTTCTTCTTCTTCTTCTTCTTCTTCTTCTTCCTCTTCTTCTTCTTCTTCTTCTTCTTCTTCTTCTTCTTCTTCTTCTTCTTCTTCTTCTCCTTCTTCTTTTTTTAGAATTCGGAATGCCATTTATTGAAGGAGGGAGGAGGTCTTAAATACAGGCTTACAGCACAATGGGAGAACCCCGGAGGGCAGAAGTTCGCTTCTGATATTTTTTTTGGGGGGGGAGCTGAGGATCGAACCCTGGGCTCTACCAATGAGCTAAATCCCCCAACCCTGCTTCTGATGTCTTACAATCTCAAATCTCTTTCTAATTAACACATTTTGCCCACTATTCTTTCTATTTGAGTGTTGCCTGGCTCCTGAGTGGTAAATTTCCTCCACACAGTACTATCCATAACTTCAAAATACTGCCAGGGAGATCCGATCGTTTCAAAATGTAACCACAAATGCCTTCAGATTGTCTTCTAACAGTGGCTCACCACAGCCCTTCTTAGAGTGATCTTGAACTTTCTCCTAACAGAACAGTTGCTGTGTGCTGTGTCACTTCTGGGATTAGGTCTTTTTTTTTCTCTCTCTCTCTTTCACTTCAGGAATGAACAATTTGTATTTTTCCACTGCGGTTTATATGTGTTTATCTACCAATGAAAGCCCCCACAAGCAGACCTCCAGTTGTCCCTGTGACCTCTTTATTTGAGTTCTTTCTTCCACACTTCCCTTTCTTTATGGTCTTCTTGCCCTGGAGGACACTACTCCTAGATGTCATTGCATGGTTATAGATTTCCCCCTCCTGGATGTGTATGCCTGCAGATTCCCTCCTCCTGGATGTCATTGCATGCCTGCAGATTCCCCCCTCCTGGATGTCATTGCATGCCTGCAGATTCCCCCCTCCTGGATGTCATTGCATGCCTGCAGATTCCCCCCTCCTGGATGTCATTGCATGCCTGCAGATTCCCCCCTCCTGGATGTCATTGCATGCCTGCAGATTCCCCCCTCTCTCTCTCCTACCCCTGAGGATGTCATCCCACTCCTGAAGACGTTTGCAGTCACTTAGCCATATCATCAAACTTTCTGGCCTCTCCTTGTTTGTGTTTGGCATCACACTGGGCAAAACCAAAAGTCATCTATAAAGACACTGGGCAGCCCTAAGGAGAGGTTAGCAGGGCACAGACCAAAATCCTCAACCAGCTCCTAATAAACAACTGGGTCTCTTGCCTACACCTGGGTAGGAAGTTAGTAACAAACACTCCAGACCCAGCTGACTTTTCAGATTCCATCTCCTTGGGAACCAAAGGAAAGACCCCGAGGGCCCATGCCATTATTCCAAAATTCATCACCCTTACGACCTGGGGAAGAATGTGTTTAATCTATCACATTTTAGGTCAGTTTGCCATGTTCAGTGGATGCCTACCACACTAGCTGCAGTCCCAGAGTGTATAAAAAAGTGGATAAGAAACATAGATCGATGTGCAGCATCTTATTATACTCCCATGTGTTCGTAGTGCAGCTAAAGACTACCCTGGGCATCTATCTGCGGGTGTTGGCTAAACAACAGGTAACTTGGCATCTTTTGCTTTCCTTTCAGCCATAGAGAGTTTTCACTTTCCAAGTCTGTCTGACGAAATCCACTGATGGGCCTCTTTTGACAGCTTGTTAATGCATCACGGCACATCCCTGGTTTCCACAGTAACCCGGCACAATGACATCAGTTAAGCTCACCAGAACCAGCCTCACTTTGATCCGTGGTACCCTTTTTAGCAATGATATGAAATCCCTTAAGAGTGAATGTAGCTGATGTGCCATGTGTCCATCTTCTTTCTGTTGTGGGTTTAATTTTACTCTTCATAAACAAATGCCTAACTCCAGATGATGATTCTAGCTCATGAATCAGAGAGAAGTCTCAACCATCCACTCTATAGAGACAGACCTCCCTGATTCCATGGATGGAGCAGTCAGTCTTCAACACTGTCAAAAGGTGACCATTTTAAAGACAAGGTCGATGAGCTGGGAATGTGTTCAGCTTTTCAGAACAAAAATCTCAACAGTGGCTGAAAGCAGGTAAGGAGGTAGAGTTCCACGAATGGAAGATCAGGTGGGGGCTATACATGCTCATGTGACTTCTCCAGAATGCCAGCATCAGGCCCAGCTCAGGGTCTCTGCCTGCTCCACCATCCCTCTCCTGCGGCCTTGGCCTCACAGAAGATAGCTGTCTACTCACCAGCTAACATGCCCAACTCCAGGCAGCAAAGAGGGCAAACAGTTTAATCTTCATGAGATTTTGGGGTTTTTTTTTATGCTTGAAAGACCTCCCAAGGAATTTATGTGAATTTCATTGGTTAGAACTAGTGCCCATGGCCACCTCTAACCACCAGAGAGATTAAAAATGCAAATATTTAACCTTGCAGCCCTAATCTCCATCTTCAAGGAAAATTGCTTCATATGGGTATGGTGTGATCTAATCCTTAATATTTTTGAGACATTGGTTTATTATGTAGTCCAGGCTGCGTTTGGATTTATGAAATTTGTGAACCTCATAACTTTCAGAGTGCTAGGGCTGCATCCCTGAGTAAATGCACTTTACAGCCATTAATACTTTAATAGTTACAAATACAAGGGAGTAAGTACATGCACATATCCACACACACATGGACATGTAATTTTAATTAATTGATCAGCCTAGAGATATTTCTTACTCTGTAAAGCAGCTCAGGGGGAAAGATATTTGGTTCAGCCCTGAGTAGGGGGTGCCTGACAGTGTTTAATATCACCAGCAATGAAGGTAATAAATGTTATTCTTGTTTCTATCATGAATATGAATGACGCTCTGAAGGCTGAATGTAACCTAAAAATTTACGTGAGAAATGAGGCATGCAACATTTTTGAAAATATATTAGCCCAAAGCCTGCATTACTGCATATTTTATGCCCTTTTCAATATGCTACAAAAGATTTGAGCCATCAAGTGACTGCTGCCAGAAAAGAACAAACACAAGCTGGGATACAAAATAAATGCTGAGAGCCAAGTCCCTCCAACGAGTTCTTCATGGTGGGTGCAATGATCACAGAGCTGAGCAGACTGCTTTGCTTCAAAGTCTCAGCATCAGCACATCCGAAGATCTGGCTCTCCAGCAAACATGTCCCAAGCCAAGAACACACACATCCTCATCGGGCACCAGGTGCTAGAGCAAGCACTCAAGAGCATCTTCTGTACGTGCTGCCCAGTTCTTCGTAACGTCTTCCATCCTGAGACCTCCTGTCATTTAGGGGACCTGGGGTAAACATTCTGAGAATTCTCTGTTTGAGAAACTGGTTTATATTTAAATCTCTTATGGTGGTGATGGACCATGCCTGTAATCCTATCACTCAGGAGGCTGTCACAAGAGGACTGTTGTGAATTTTGAGGCCAGCCTGGTAGAGCAAGTTCCAGACTAGCCAGTACTGCATAGTAAGATCCTGCCTCAATGTGTGTGTGTGTGTGTGTGTGTGTGTCTGTGTGTCTGTCTGTCTGTCTGTCTGTCTGTCTTTTTGTAGGTATGTATCTAACACTTTATGAACTTTCCTCATGTTACTGATAGCAAAATGCTTATATGAATATATATGCACTGCTAATAATGTTCATTGTTCATCTACTTTTAGGTAGTTTGTAGGTTTTTTTCTTTTCTTTCTTTCCTTCTTTTATTCCTCCTTCCCTTCTTCACTTTTTCCCTCCCTCCCTCCCTTCTCTCTCTCTCTCTCTCTCTCTCTCTCTCTCTCTCTCTCTCTCTCTCTCTCTCTTTCTTAATAATAGGTCCCATGTAGTCCAGGATATGACTTTGAATTCCAAGTGAAGGATGTATAGAATTTTCATGATGATGAAGACAATCAACTTCACTTTATCCAGGAGACTATTATCTTCCGAGATCAAACCTGAGCCAAGTTCAGACTAGATCAATTGAAAACATATGGGCACCATGTCTATGGACAAGTGCCAGAAACTGTCCCTCCCGATCCCAAAGAATTTTATGGTGTAGCTACGGAACATCATCTAGAGATTCACAGAGAACTCACTTCCTAGGCTGAGACCATGACAGTGAAGCTGTCAAGGGTCTGTCTCAATGTTCTTTGTCTTTAAAATATCTCCATCTGCAGAGACACTGACGGGACCCAGGGTCAATGCTGCTCCCCCAACTTATGCCAGTGACAGGAGCATCCTCATTCATACCAGATTTGCTTCCCTGCTAGAAACAGGTCCTCTTCCCTCATTTTTGTCTTCAGGCGCAAGGAGTTAATAAGTCAATAGTTTATACAATACCCTTTGTTAAGCCAGAACATTCTGTCATAGAGATAAATATTTCATACTTAAGGCCAACTGAATGTCTATTGTAAGGAAGAACAGAATTATTAAAGATAGAGAAGTTTCCAAATGACTATTTCAGGATGAGATGGGGCCGGCTTCTGTGTTGCTGGAGAGGAATCCTTCGAGTCATCTTTAGCAATGAACTACGTGGCACAGGTGAAAGATCACAGTTCTGCAGCAGCACGTCTTAGCTAACGGAAGCCCCCAGAGACACTGGTAAGAGAACGAAGCTTTACTTCTCAGCAGTCTCTTCTAGGAACTTCCTGTATTGTTTTGTCCTTTCTAACAGACCGTGCTAAAATCCAAAAGAAAGATCTCTCTTGGCTCACGCGGCATATCTGGGGCACCCAGCTCTTCCTGTAAGGCAGCCCTTATTTCTTTCTGACGGTTGGACATTTTTTCACGTAATACTATATTGGAATCTTAAGGCGGGGCTGCAGATCCCAGAGACAATCTACCAAATGGGCTTCCTCAAGTGTCGTCATGGAACACCAGCAGCAGAGGGGTGAGGGGAGAAGCAGAGGATGGGGTAAGCGAAGAAATGACAACAACTATATTTTTCCCAAGCGTCAACGAAACGCCAGCCATGAAGCTAAGTGCTTTGGTATCCCACTTCATCTTTGTGACAGCCCAGGGATGCAGGGTCCTTTATGGACCATTTTACAGTGATGAAAACCGAGGCAGAAAGCATCCAATAAATTACCCAAAGTCACATAGGGGTTTAGGAGCCAAACTAAGATGCAGAGAATGCTTGGATTTTAGCAGTCTCAGCCAGACACTTTGGGTGAAGCTACCAGAAGACGGGTGCTCCGAGAATGTGTTGGCAAGCCTCAGAGTATAATGTACTCAGCCCAGCAGAATCAGAACAATGAACCAAAGCTTTAGCTGACTGAAAGCTGTGCTCCATGTCTAGTTCAATGGAGGGCTTCTAATTGCCTAAGAAATAACATTGGCTTTAGGGAAGAGAGCTTTCATTCCTCACCAAATCAGCCCTTCACAATTCCCACACTGTATATCCCTGCCTATTGATCGATCCGGCCAGTTCTAAATTTTTTAATAAAACTATCACAATGATTAGAAAGTGGTCCAAGGCTGTCAGAAAAATATCAAAAAATCATCCTGATGTCTGAGTTAGCCCTACTGATGCATATAGACTTTTTCTTGTTATAGAATGAATAGCAATTACTTGGCTGTTAACTAATACTGTTATTAGGGAGACTCAACATTTAGACACCCTTAATTGCTTGAATTCTTGTGTTAAAGCAATTTCCAGGGCTAAATCAGAAGTCACAGCAGATGTGTTTATGTCAGATGTGAACACAAAGAGGAATGTGCCCCATACTGGAGGATGCCAAAGAGTTTGAAGCAGCTAATGCAGGTCTCATCAGAAACACCCCTGAGTGTTAATTCAATAGGCCCAAAGTTACTTAGCAAAAGGCTGCTGGGCAGGGTGCTTTCAGGTTTATTATCTCAAGGTAACATTTGATTTTCTTTTTCATTTCTATGGTACATAAACTTAGCAATTAAAAAAGAAAGGGGGAAAAATCCCAAGAACATCAAAATACAAAACAGCTCCCCAGCTAAGTACTGCGCACTATACTCACCATATTGTGGAGCTTGATAATAAAATGGTTTTCACAAACTATGTGAATATCAATGATTCTCATTACTCACCTGACGTGAAGGCCCTTGTAATTCCTTTCCTTGAACAATATCTATATTTTTCTTCAAAAGAAAACCATCTTCATTTATTAGAGCTATGAAAAGAGATAAAATTACATATGAAGTATCAAAACTCACAGTTTGAAAGTACCTGTAGTTCAGTGACAGAGTGCTGAATGGCATGTGAGAGGCCCTGGACCTGAACCTCAGCACTCTAAAGAGCAAAAGCAAGAAAAAAATTCCAAATTTAAGAAGTTTAAGTGTAATTTAATAATACACTGTGATTTAAGCAATTAAGGCACTACATTGTCTTGGTCTTGTTTTTTTTTGTTTGTTTGTTTTGTTTTGTTTTGTTTTTGGTTGTTGTTAAATAAAGATGAACTGCTTTTTATAAGAAACAGGTCAAAACAATGCATCAATTTAACAAATCAAAACTAAAAATTCTCACTGCTCATCTGGGTCCTTAAGAAAGCTGTGGATGCCTGGTGGTGGTGGCGCACGCCTTTATTCCCAGCACTTGGGAGGCAGAGCCGGGTGGATCACTATGAGTTTGAGGCCAGCCTGGGCTACCAAGTGAGTTCCAGGAAAGGTGCAAAGCTATACAGAGAAACCCTGTCTCGAAAAAAAACCAAAAAAAGAAAAAAGAAAGAAAGAAAGCTGTGGAACTTCACTGGTACTCAATTTCTCTTTTTCTACCAAAGCTAATGGTTCCAAGACACTGTGGTTCCAGGCACTAACTGCTCACCTGCTTCTGTTAAAACAAGTTCTCTATGGCTAGCACTTTGAGCTTCGTTAACCTGGGTCTTCTAAACATGAATTATTTATGTCAAAATTGTTCTGTACACGCTTTAGTAAAAACTTTGGACTTGGGCATCCATGTGCTTGCAGCTAAAGGAAACCTTTTCAAAAGTAACAGCAAGTCCTTCCAGCATCTCTACAAGGGGATTTATCTATTTAAATCTGAAATTCCAAACATGGCATGTGTTAAAAGAGGAAAAGATGCCATATGGGTCACTTAATCTGAGATGAGTGTACTGGAACCAGCCACCAGACTAGTGGCTTTTCCTTCACCGTGACTCCTTTTACATTCTCCACTCTTCTTTCTTATGCTCAAGTCCTATCATACAAGCTCACAGATTGTCTCCAGCTCTGGGCAACTCTGGCTATGGGCAAAGAGATACAGAAAACTCAGAGCTAAGTACCAGACTCGTTTGAACCCACAACAGGATTTAAATCAAACGGACCATGATACAGAATTCTAGCAAGTTCTTGAATTGTACAAGGATTTAGTTTAATGATCTGATTCTTTGAAGAAAGATCTTCCAACACAGGTTCAGCATGCTATATGTCAAAGTTTACATGTTTTTTTCTAATCCTAGGGGAAAAGCTCTTTTTATTTTTATTAATCTTTTGTTGGTCTTTTGTGTTTTGAAATCTTTAACATGAACCTTCAACAGGTCCTTCTAGAGGCATTTTTCTAGGTGGAGTGACCGCTTGCACTTTCAGATCTGGAATCTAGCTAGTGGAGTAAGACATGACTAACTACAATATGCTTGCATATCAACACAAGGTAACAATGACTAATTCAGGCTTGGCACTGTGGGTGGTTCTTGTTGGAGGTAGGGTCACAAAGGATTGAAAAATGGGTGCTCTTCAAGATAAAGGACAGAAGACAGACATTACACACACAGCAATAAATGAGGAGAATGCTGACTTATAGTGCAGAGTGAATGGAATTTGACCAAGTTTGAGACTGAGATTGTCTCCATGCTATTCTAGATATAATGTGAGAGAATATAGGGCTCTAATTGTGGCCAACTATTACTGAGCTTTGAGAAGCCAGTGCAAGAATTTGAACATGACATACTAGATTGGAGCTGCAAATATAAATATCTGCAAGTCTCAGACAAGTATTAAAGTAAATCAACTCAATTTAACCAAGAAGATAGTACAGTGAGGGGGGCTATAGAGGGGAGGGAATGGGGGATGAGAACATGAGGAAATGGGATGGTCGAGCTGGGGAAGGGATAGGGTGGGGGAGCAATAAAAGAGATATCTTGATAGAGGGAGACATTATGAGGTAAGGGAGAAACCTGGTGCTAGGGAAATTCCCAGAAATCCACAAGGATGGCCCCAGCTTAGACTACTAGCAATAGTGGAAAGGATGCCTGAACTGGCCTACCCTGGTGATTCTCAACCAAGCACCAGGCCGAGCTCCAGGAGTTCAGTTGAAGAGAAGAAAGAGGGATTGTATGAGCAAGGTGGGTCAAGACCATGACGGAGAATCTACAGAGACACCTGAACCAAGTTCATAGGAACTTACAAACTTTAGACTGACAGCTGTGGAACCTCCATTGGACTGGACTAGACCCTCTACATACAGGAGACAGTTGTGTAGCTGGATCTGTTTGAGGGGGCCCTGGCAATGTGACCAGGATCTATCCTTGGTGCATGAGCCGGCTTTCTGGATCCCATTACCTATGGTCAGACACCTTGCTAACCCTTGAGGCAGAGGAGAGGGCCTTGGTCCTGCCTCAACTGGATATACCAGGCTTTGCTGTCCCCCATGGGAGAACTTACCCTTTTAGAGGAGGGGATAAGGGGTGGGTAGGGGGGAATTAGGCAGGGGTGGGGGGAGCAGGAGGAGGGATGAGAGGGGGATCTGTTGTTGGTATGTAAAATGAATAAAAAGTTAATAAAAATAAATAAATAAATTTATTCTATTAAAAAATAATAATGAAGCCAATAGACCAGCTCTTCAACCAGAGGGAAGCCATGACCCTCATCTCACTCATCTGGGATTTCCTGAGACTTTCCTGAGTTCAGGATTGCTCTCCTCATGTTTTACAAGAGATTGCTATAGGTTTTAACATAATTTCATCTCACTTTAAAAATGCTATGGAATCTCAAACAAGGTTTTCCTCAGAATAAATTTTCCTGTACTGGTCCTAGTTAACAAGACCTCTGCTTGTCCAAAATGAGAGGACAGTGAGAGAGAGAGTTCAGGCGTAAGGGTGAGATATCAGCATAACTGCTTCTTAAAAATGACTAACCAGTTTAGATGTCTGTTATATATATATTTATCCATTTGTGACCTAAATACTACTCCACAGAGAGAGCACTCATGAAGAATCCATAAGGAATGTGGATCTAAGTAGCACAAAATAAAATAAGTGAATCAGGAAGCATGTAGGGAGAAGCCCCCAAAATGGCAACATTACCTCATATATCATTTTTTCTTCCCAAGTGTGAACTTTTCTCTCCTCCAACAGGAAATGGGCTGTAACTCAACTAATAGAGAAGCTAGACAAATCATAGTGACTTATTACAGCAAAGTGTCATGGAGAAAATGACATGTGACTTCCATAACTGACTGGGCACTGCCTTGCCCTCTAAGGATGCTCATTATTTCTAGTCACAGCCTCATGTGACAGTTGTATGTTGTCCACACTTGGAAGCCAACCATGAGCAAGAGATGCTACTAATAGGAAATAGCCCATGTATTGTAGTGTGTAGGCAGAGGCCAGTCTATCGTGGACCATCTGCAAGACATAGAAATGAGAAAGCCTCTTTACCATTCTAGCCACCAGACTTAAGTCCTTTCCAAATTCTACCAAATAAAACTTCTGGCATCAGACATGAAGAAACCTTTGACTGAATTCTTGACACTAACTGAATTTGATGAGCTTAATAAATCATTGTCCTATAGCATTAAATACCAGGGTCATTGGTTCAGAGTACTAGATTATGAGAACATGTATGTATCACATGTAAGTGTCTCTGTGTGTAAGAATGCACTGTTCAGCCTTGAAATTGCAATTTATACTCTAAGAGAATCCAGGAGAAGTGGACCTCTCCAGAGAAGAACATACTAATTGGCTGTCTGGTGCCCAAAGGTCAGTCCTGAAAACACACATACAAGTAACATTATACAGATTGAACAGATTATATTTAGAAATGTGTGTGTCTCCATAAACATATATTTAATCAATAACAATTAGTGGAAAAAGTGGTCATGATTTGAAGGCAAGTGGGAAGGGTGTTTTTAGATGGTTTGAGGGAGTAGTATAATCTCAAAAATAAAAAAGAGAAAGTAAAACCATGATTAATGTTTAAAACATTAAATAGTCATATCAACTAAATTTTAGGAGAGATGAAGATTTCAGACTTACAGCTTTCGAGTAGTAAATCGGACCTTGAAGACACTAAGAATTCCACATTTCTCTCCACTAGTTGTCTTTGATAATACATATTACAAAATCACATGCAAATAAGATTTACTTCAAAACTAATTCCACAGTGATGTACGTGGAATTAAAATTCCTTTCAATAATAGCCAGGCTTCTGGATCTTATTTCTTATTATCTTGCTACCCTTACTAACATATGTCAACTCCTTTCAAATATGATTTGTGAAATAGTCTATCACAATCATATTGATTGTTTGATATAAAACCTCTAGATCCCCAAAACTGTTTTATTTCATTTTTATTATTTTGTAAATCCTGGCCGGTATTTATGCTTTGTACTATAAAATGAGAAAATCTGGTTCTTGAAGCTATTTTATTCATACCATAATTTGATTTTAGGTAAACCCCAATTCCTAGATTTCAAAGTTTGTTTTCAGGATTCTATCCATAAAAAAAAAAAAAAAGCCACAATAAATGTAAAGATTTTTCAAATTGGCTTTGACTTACAAAAAATAAAAGTGAATACTATGAATAATTCCCCTGCTTATGAAGCTAAAAATACAGTTAAACTAAATTACCGATTAATTTAGATTGACACCTAACATATAATAATTTTTCAGCTGGAAGCCCTAAGCAATCAATTTCCTCATGTTTATTTTACAAATGTTGACTTTTATTAGCACAGATGTAGGTTTAGATGAAATATTTCTCAGAAAAAGGAAATGGGCCAAATAAACTAAAGAGGTAAACTTATATTCATAATTTTTTTTTCAAATATAAAGTACATTGATGTCACATTACAGTCAAGTCATCAACAACTAAACTACCAGACATAAATCCTCAGCTAAGTAGAGTTTATAAAAAAATCAACATTAGGGCCTGCAGAGGTGGTACGGCAGGTAAGAACTCTGGTTACTCTTAGGAATGGGGTTTGAGTCCCAGCACAAACATGGCAGCTCACAGCCATCTGTAACTCCGGGTCCAGGGGATTGGATGTCCTCTTCTGGCCTCCACAGGTACTGGGAGTGCGCATGGCATGCAGGAAAAATTCTGATACACATAAACTTAAATTTAAAATGTTTCAGCCTTCTACACGTTGATAGAAGAGAAGGCAGGAAGTAGTCTTGAATACATTGGCACCAGAGATCACTTTCTAAATATAACACCAGTAGCACAGACACTGAGAGAAACAATCAATTAATGGGACCTGTTGAAAAGAAAAAAACCTGAGAAGCTTTTGTAGAGCAAAGGACATGGTCAACAAGACAAAGCAACAGCCTACAGAAAGGGAAAAGGTCTTCACCAACCCCACATCTGACAGAGGGCTGATATCCAGAATATACAAAGAACTCAAGAAATTAGACACCAAAATGCCCAACAGTCCAATCAAGAAATGGGCTATAGAACTAAACAGAGAATTCTCCACATAGGAAGTTCAAATGGCTGAAAGACATTTAAAGAATTGCTCAACACCCCTAATTATCCAGGAAATGCAAATCAAAATGACTCTAAGATACTACCTTACACCTGTCAGAATGGCTTAGATCAAAAACACAGAAGACGGATTATGTTGGAGAGGTTGTGGAGCAAGGGGAACTCTCCTCCACTGCTGGTGGGAATGCAAGCTTGTACAGCCACTTTGGAAATCAATATGGCGCTTCCTTAGAAAACTGGGAATCAATCTCCCCCAAGACCCAGCTATAGCACTCTTGGGCATATACCCAAGGAATGCTCAATCATACCACAAGGGCATTTGCTCAGCTATGTTCATATCAGCATTGCTTGTAATAGCCAGAACCTGAAAACAACCTAGATGCCCTTCAACTGAAGAATGGATAAAGAAAATATGGTACATATACACAATGGAGTACTACTCAGCAGAGAAAAACAATAACATCATGAGGTTTGCAGGCAAATGGATGGATCTAGAAACAATCATCCTGAGTGAGGTAACCCAGACTCAGAAGGACAAACATGGTATGTACTCACTCATAGGAAGATACTAGATGTAAAATGAAGATGACTAGACTGTTACACAACTCCAGGGAGGCTACCTAGAAAATGGGACCCTAGGAAAGACACAGGGATTGCCCAATGACAGAGAAATGGATGAGATCTACATGAACAACCTGGACGACAGTGGGAGTAATGAAGGGCAAGGTTTGAGGGAAAGAAAGCTTAGGGGAGCAGGAGATCCCAGCTGGATCAAGAACAAACAGAAAGGGAGAATGAGGAATAACAGACAATGATATATGAAGACCACATGAGAACAGGAATAGGCAGAGTGCTGGAGAGGTCCCTAGAAATTCACAATGATATATCCTCTGTAGACTGCTGTCAGTGGTCAAGAGAGGGCCTGATCTGACCTAGTCTGGTGATCAGATGGCTAAACTCCCTAAGAGTCATGCTGGAACTCTCATCAATAACTGATGGAAGTGGATGTGGAGATCCTTGGCCAGGCCCCAGGTGGAGCTCCAGGTGTCCAATTATAGAGAAAGAGGAGGGACTGTAAGAGTGTGAATTGTTGAAACCACGATTGGAAAAGCACAGGGACAAATAGCCAATTGAATGGAAGCACATGAATTATGAACCAAAGGCTGTGAAGCCCCCAGCTGGATCAGGCCCTCTGGATAAGTGAGACAATTGATTAGCTTGAACTGTTTGGGAGGCCCCCAGGCAGTGGGACCCGGACCTGTCCTTAGTGCATGAGCTGGCTGTTTAGAACCTTGGGCTTACACAGGGACACTTTGCTCAGCCTGGAAGGAGAGGACTGGACCTGCCTGAACTGAATCCACCAGGTTTAAATGAATCCCCAGGGGAGTCTTGGCCCTGGAGGAGATGGGAATGGAGGGGAGGTGCTGGGGGGAAGGTTGAAGTGGGGGTGGGAGGGTGGAGGACAGGGGAACCCATGGCTGATGTATAAAATTAAAACACAAATATAATAAATAACAACAACAAAAATATTTAAAATGTTTAACATGAGGCAACAATGATCTTTAGGATTAATATGCTACTGATGTTATATATGCATCACAAAGAAATACTGTTTTGTAACTGAAATTGAGGCAAATGACTTTGTGTTGTTTTGGTCTTAGAGCTGCTAAGAGATTCTGAAAGTATCAATACCACTCTCTAAACATCTCTATATATTTCCCCCTACTTTGTGATAGCTGTCTTTACAATTCATTCTTAGTGTACCATAAAGTCAGGCACTGTTGATGACAGCCACCACGCAATTCCCCATCTGCATCTCACCACACTGTCACAGCCTGCCTATCCTCAGGCACAGTAAACCACTCTTAAGTAATTATGCAATTAACAGCTTAAAAGTAGTGTTTAAAATGAGAAAGAAATATTATGGGTTGATAGGAAGGGCACTAATTGCTTAGAAATACTCTGAGTCTTCTAAATGAAGTTAGTACACCCATAAAATTTGTGCCTGCAGCTCGTGGCCCTCCTCCCTCACTCAGTCTCTCTTTTCAATTTATAATGGCACCAACAGCCTTGGTTTCAGGCCATCAACTCTTCCAAGCATTAATCCCTAGGTAATGTCCTGTGACTCAGCTGCTTCTGTTCAAAATGTCTGCAGAACTTCCTACACACACACACACACACACACACACACACACACACACACACACACACACACACACACACACACACACACCACACACACACATATATATATATAGAGAGAGAGAGAGAGAGAGAGAGAGACAGAGAGAGAGAAACAGAGAGAGAGAGAGAAACAGAGAGAGAGACAGAGAGACAGACAGAGACAGAGACAGAGAGTCCTGTAAGAACCTGGGACATATCGAAGCCAGGAAAAGTACGTAAAAGTTTATTTTTTGAAAAGGCAAAGATTGCTGATGAAAAGCCCCTCACCCATGGCAGGAACATTTTCTACTTTGCTATTGTAACTCTAACTGAGAGATTTGCCTCTTAGCCTTAACTTACAAAATGTAAACAAAGAGCATTTCACAGTTATAGAAATTAGAGTGCTTGATGAAAGATTTTATTTGTGACTAAGTTTTAAACTAAAAATAATCACAACCAGGCTCTGGCTTCCTTTTCCACATATCATTTTAAAGTGATCTAAAGTATAACACATACTTACTAACATGAATGTTGCCTGGACAGATAAGCAAAATGGCAGAAGAGAGAGAGAAGAGAGACCATTTTCTCAGTTATGGATTGGTGTCCCTGGTGTCTTTGTGGTGAGACTAAGTCCTATCAAAGGTGATCACATAAATATTCTTTTTTGATGCAATGAAAGGAAAACATTTCAAGTAATCCAGAAATATTTCATTTATTTGGTTATTGCATAAAAATTAAAACTTCACGGTATTGGTATTAAAAACATTCATCAATGGAATCAAATTTAAGACACAGATACAAATCCACACATATATGGACATCTGACTTTTGATGAATCCAGAAATATACAGGGGAAAAAACATCTACAACAAATGGTGTTAGTCTGAATGGATGTCCGTATGTAGAATAATGCAAATAGATCCATATCTATTAACTTGTACAAAACTCAAGTCAAAGACTATTAAAGACCTCAACATAAACCCAGATATACTGAACCCGATAGAAGAGAAAATGGCAAATACCCTTGACTTTCTGAATAGAGAACACCAATAGCACTGAAATCAACAATTAATAAATTGTTGCCTTACTGAAAAGCTTCTGTAAGGCAAAGGACATCATCAATACAAAGCAGAAGACTACAGAATGGGAAAAAATTCCACCAACTCCACATCTGACAGAGGGCTAATTTCCAAAATATATGAATAATTTAAAAAATAGACATCAACAAACTAAATACTTCAATTTAAAAATTGGGCACAAATCTAAACAGAGAATTCTCAACAGAGGAAACTCAAGTGGGCAAGAAACACTTAAAGAAATGTTCAACATCCTTAGCCATCAGGGAAATTCAAATCTGAATGACTCTGAGATTCCATCTTACAGCTCTCAGAATGGCCAAGATCATAACCAAATGACAGCTCAGGCTGTAAATGTGTGGAGCAAGGGGAACACTCCTCCATAGCTGGTGGGTGTGAAAACTTCCTTTTTTTACTTTCTAAAGTGTACAGCCACTTTAGAAACAATATGGTGGTTTCTCAGAAAATTGGTAATCAATCTACCTCAGCACTCAACTATATCACTCCTGGGCATAGACTCAAAGGTCATTCCATCCTATCACAAGGATGCTTGCTCAAGTATTATCACAGCAACTTTATTCATAATAGCCAGAAACTGGAAACAACATAGATGTCCCTCAACTGAAAAAAGGGTAAACAAAATGTAGTATATTTACACAATGGAGGACTTATTACTCAGCTATTAAAAATAATGGCATCATGAAATTTTCAGGCAATTGCATGGAACTAGGAAAAAAGTCATCCTGAGTGAAGTAACCCAGACCCAGAAAGACAAACATGGTATGTACTTGCTTATAAATGAATATTAGCTGTAAGGAAAAGATAATCATGCTACTGTCCACAGACCCAGAGAGGCTAAGTAACAAGGAAGGTTTAAGTATGTGTGTGGGGGATGGATCTTTGGATCTTGCTGGGAAGGATACATAGATTTCCCAGTGGATTGGGGGTAGATGAGGTTGGGAACAAGAGGGATCAGGTTAGGGGAAGTAGAAAACACTGGGAGAAACTACTGAAGTTGGGGGGCAAATGAAGGATAAGGTAGAAACCTAGTACAATGTAAACCCCATAGAATCTACGAGTGTAATCCTAGTAAAGACTCCTAATGGGGGACATGGAGCCTGACTAGGTCATCTTCTGTAACTAGGCAAGGCCCCAAGTAGATGGACTGGTACAACAACACAGTCACAAAACCATTGACCTACAGTCCATCCTGCCTGGTAAGTGTTCTGGGACCAGAACCTAGCAGAGTCCTCACCAAAGAGACCAGAGAGACTTCACCCAGCCATCCAGCAACCAACAGGAGCAAATGTAGAGTCCCACAGCCAAACATTGGTGGAGCTCAGGAATCATGCAGACAGGCAGGAAAGATCTGAGGAACCAGAGGGGTCAGGGACACCACAAGGACACGGCCCACACAATCAACTGACTGGGACTCATGGGGTCTCACAGAGATCAGGGACCTTGTAGGGATCTAACCTAGGTCCTCTGCATGTGGGTTATGGCTGATCAGCTTGGTGTGCTGATGAAATTCCTAAGAGTGGGGGTAGGGGCTGTCTCTGACTCCTTTGCCTGCTTGTGGGACTCCTTTCCTCCCACTGGGTTGCTTTGGCCAGCCTTGATGTCATAGCATGTGCCTGGTCTTATTATAGCTTCTTATGCTATTTGGTTGATGTCCCTAGGAGCCTGCTCTTTTCATAGGAGACTGAAGTGGTTGAATCTGGGGAAAGGGGGAGGTCCGGGGAAGAGACTGTAGAGATAGGAGAAAGGGGAACTTTAGTCTGTAAGTAATATATGAGAGAAAAATTAAAATAAAAGAGAGGAAAATGCAAAAATAAATAAAATCATTCATTAAAAAATATCCAATCTTGAATAAAATTGTACTGCTTAGAATGACAATTATTTCTTTTATAAACAATTTCATTTAAAATTTTAAGAAACCTACCAAAATGTACAATTGAATTATTAAGCACCTACTTGAAAAATATATTAAGTTCCTTTTGTTGTAAAATATTTTTAAAAATTTAATCAACCATCGTCAGAAAATTTTAACTTGTCAATAGCAATACCACTATTTCTTTTTTGTTCCAATAACTTTGAAAGGTAGGGTACAAAGCAGACCTAATTCTACAATGTCATTGTTTACCTTTATGAACTATTAAGGCTTTCTGTTTTAATCATTTTCTTCCCAAATTCAGCAATTGTAACTATGAACTAACTTGATATTAATAAATTCATCTGTACAAGAGTACTAACTCACTGTTACTGGAAAATTTAAAACTAAAAATTGAAGTAATTTGTATTGGTATTTCCCTACTTCTACTGAGTTACTATAGAAAGCCTAACTGTAATAAATTAAAATTATTGTCATCATTCTAGATTTGTCCCTATATGCAGACTTTAAAATATTTTTAAATGATTGGTATATTAAAGACTTTCCCGTGTTGTTTAAAATCAAATCTTGGCCTTTTTCTTCACCTCTCAACTTTGTTGAATTTTATTTCCTTTTTACCTATGTATCTACAGATTTCTTGGCATATACACACGCCTGGCTATACATACATGCTAATAACTCATTAATATTCATATTCTTTCTTACTGCATTTGCTTTTGCCTTTCACCGAAATGTCGTGCTTATGTTTATAGTAAGACATGTACATTTCCCTCCATTGCCCTTCAAACGACTTTGAGGAAAGACAAAGTCATCTGGGCTAAAGTCGACTCCCAGGGCCTCCTGAGGTGGGAAGCATGCCCAGGCTTGTCTGGTTCCTTCCAGGTTTTGTCATTCACAACTGTCCCTTCTAAAGTAAGACAGAGGACTGGATTGCAGCATTCATGGTAAATTCCTCACTGGGGCGTATGTAAGGATTTTCTAATCAATCTGAGCACACAGCTGTAACTTGCTAGTCATTAGCCTCTTTCAGGGGATTCTAGCCACAAACAGCTACTGCAGGTTGCTCATTTATGTACATAAACTCCTAAGTTCTCCCACAGATGTGGTAAAACAATGTTACTCAGGGGGCTTCCTGGTAGCTTATGATTCTATTGGACTTTCGTGTTTTCTTAAACTTACTAACATTGTCAAGCATAAGTTACAGTCACTCCACTTTCAATATGCCCCATCATTCTGACAAAAACATTAAGCATGTAGAGAGAATTGTGGACTTAGGCAGCTTCATGAACCATCAAATCCTTGGCTAGAAAGATTTGCTCAGTTATGTCCTCTGGATATTGAAGTAAGCCTTGACATATGAAAAACTGCACCCAATGAAAGAGGGAACATCCCTTCTAAGGCACTTATAAGGAATACCCATTCTACAATCTGTGTCATATGTTGACATATACAAATTGTAAAGAACGGAGCCCAGACACAATCTCAACATTCTGTGTTACATTTAAAAATCACGAGTGCTGTTGGACACTGACAAATGAGACAAGACATAGTCTGTAGATGCCACTGCTGGGAGAACATCAAATCTGATTAAAAGGCAGATGTCCTTGGAAGATTGGGATCGTCACTTAGGTCAGTTGAACCTTCTAGATACTGTCGGAAGATTAGTTCTGAAAAGAGAGGGAAGGGAAATGAAGTCCACACTCCTATGCTCTGCAGGGGAGAAGAAAGCAAGGGTACCCACATGGTCACCCACTGCAGTAAAACAAAGAAATCGGTTTTCTTGTTGCTGGGGTGTTGGGGTGGCAAGGTTTGTCTCTCACTCTGTGTGTGTGTGTGAGTGTGTGTGTGTGTGTGTGTGTGTGTGTGTGATGCACATGTATCTATCATATATACCTATGTACACATCCTGAGCCAGATTAAGATCTGCTCTATCATGCTCCATCATATTCCCTGCAGACAGTCTCTCTCACCAAACCTGGAGCTAGGCCTGCAAGCAATAAGGCCCAGAGATCCTACTGTCCATGTAGCCTACAGCGTTTGGGTTGGTCACGCCCAGTTTTAACATGCATGCTCGATATTTGAAGGCATGTCCTCCTCTCTGCATACCAGGGGCTCTTAGCCACTGAGATGTCTTCCTCTCTACAAAATGAATTCCTGGCTGCATAATCCAGATGGTTTGTTATTGAAAATGTATCAAAATTGTGCATGCCATTAAGCCCAGCACTGGAGGCAGAGGCAGGCAGATCTTGGTGAGTTTGGGGCCAGCCTGGTCTACAAAACTAGTTCCAGGATAGCCAGGGCTATTACACAGAGTCTTGCAAAAAAAAAAAAAAAAAATACTGTTCCAAGTATTCTGCTGCAAGAAGAGAGGGGTGGGGGGACTGGCCCATGCCCTTTCTAAAAGACATGGGTAGAGCTTAATTTTTACTTTAGAATGAAAAGTCAAATCAAACCAATTACTCCCTGTCACCACTATGGATGTTACAGCAGTGGACACTGAGCAGATTTGCTACATTAAAAACCATGAAAGAATTTTATTATATAAAACTATTCTGTTCCTTTTCCATTTATTCTTGCAGTCATACATCTGAAAAGCTCTCTAACAGGTCACCTTGACCATGGACCAACCAAGCTCAGTGTGAAGAGCAGGGAGATAATTAGCTGATACACCACCAATGAAAGTATTCTTGTTTAATGTACAAAGAAACTGTTCCAAATAAATCAATGATTTTTTTTTTACTTTAGTTGTCTTACGTTAAACAGAATCATATTTCCTTTTAATTTTTTACAAGCTTCAACGACAACCTGATTTGACTCTCATTCATCGTTTGTGACTTTGTGGACATGGGAACAAAAGAGAACAACTTTGGAGAAACTGACTATAACATTTCTTCAAGTCACCTTAAGAATCACTAACCAAATATTTTGTCTTCAGATGGAAGCTTCTGGAATGACCTAGAAAAACAAAAGAAGGAGAAACTTAGGTCTAGACACAGTAAGTAGGGTTTTAATCAAACTGAAACTGTGGCATGCACTATGCTTTTGAGAGCCTAAGTAAATTTTACCTCTCTTTGAGGTCAACTGTGGTCCTGAACTCTTCTGACTCTAGATTACAAATCATAGTTAATGCAAACATAGTCTTAGTCTGGAAATTTATATTCATTACGGATAAACTAAATATCCATGAAACCTGAAAAGGAAAAGAGTTGAACTATTTCTACATATACAAAAGAGGTAATAGAGGAAAAATATTTTCCCAGGTTTTCATCCCCAGATATCTGTAGGAAGTTAGTTTTAGACATCTCCTCTAATGCTTCTTCCTCCACTACACACACACACTCACACACTCATACACAGAGAAAGAGAGAGAGAGGGGGAGAGAGAGAGAGAGAGGGAGGGAGGGAGGGAGGGAGGGAGGGAGGAAGACACATAGACAGAGACAAACTGAGAAAGACTGAAATCCACCCAAGTCATATTTGTATACAATCTATACATGTCCTCTCCTATTTTAAATCATTTCCAGACTGTTTATAACACATTATAAATATTATGAAATCAGTTGTTTCAGGGTTTTATTTAGAGAATTATGGCAGAAATGATGCTTGTGTGTGTTCAGTACAAATGGAATTTTTTAAATAAAAAAAAACATACTCATTAAGTGTACATATGGAAGTTTCCATACAGAGTGGTGGCTATAAGTCTGCAAAAGTGCAGCAATACTGATATAAATTACTATAACCATTATACTCTGTAGCAAAACAACAGATATGAATATAGGCAGCAATTGCTGCTGAAGCGTTAGTTAGAAAGTTGATGGGTAACTTTGTGCTCCCTGGTACCGTCAGAACTCCCTCAGCAATGTTACCAGAGCGCAAGTAGAGACAAACAGACAGGGATTGCAATGCAATGCAAAAGGAAGTACTCAGTCACTGAAAATATACAGAAATATACACAGGGGTGTATGTGTATGTCTTTCTCTCTCTCTTTCTCTCTGTCTCTGTCTCTCTCTGTCTCTGTCTCTGTCTCTCTGTCTCTCTGTCTCTCTGTCTCTCTGTCTCTCTCTCTCTCTCTCTGTGTGTGTGTGTGTGTGTGTGTGTGTGTGTGAAACTAGAATCTGTCACATCTTGAAATTTAACTAAAATTTTTCAAAAAACGGTGTATTAAAAATATTACAAGGACTCAACCAGCAAAATTCAGACGGCATGTATAAATCAGTGTCTACAACAAATAAGTGGAGGTAAATATATAAAGAGATACAGTGGTATTTGCATGAACCATAGTATTGTACTTATTTGGACTCTGATTAAACTGAGTCATCTCTGAAAAGGTACTTGAACCTACAGTGAACTTTTCACATTCACTCTGTATGTAGTGATGTTTCATAGTTTTTCTTGTTTGTGTTCTAGTGAATAGTGATTGCATTTTTTAAATAATAGTTATTTCATAACTTCATAGTGAAGCATGAAATTATATGTATGAGTTCTGCTTTATAAAAATACCCAGTATGGATAGGAATCAGAGACTAAAATGAGTAGAGATAAAACAATATTGATGCTTGTTCAGGCTTGAAAAGGCAAATTCATCTTTGCTATTTCTTCTGTGACAAAGGGTAGTAATGGGATGATGTAGCAAGTAGATCAATTCACTTGTGTGGAAGAACACACACATCCTGTGCACACCGCCAACTTGGTCCCAGCTTGTTTAGCACTGTTGATAATCCCTAAAGCTAAGTTTGTCCTTTTCTGTAAACCCTGGGGTTAAAGCAAAACGAATTACAGAAGTTTCTTTTCATATGCTAGTACAATGGAGACAGGGAGCTTGTGACTAACCGCCCAGTCTCTGACTTGAGTTAAAGCCAGCTCCAAGAGAGGCGCGCCATATGCTACACTGTTAGATTACAAATAACCTGAGACGAGGTAGGCCAGGTATCTAGAGTAAAAACAAGTCCTACTGTTCTACAGCAGTAAGCTGACTCCTGGGGAAATCCTGCTGTACTGAAGGATCAGTTCAGGGAACCCTGTGGAAGAGGAAATATAAAGGGTACAAGAGCAAAAGGAATGGAGGACATTCAGGTAACATGGGATGGGCCTCTAAACCAATAGGATCTAAGAACTCACACACACTGATGCAGCATTCACAGTGCTACACTGACGTGCACCAGACGGAGTTCTAGAGTTGCACGGAGAAGTAGACACATGCCCCCATTCCCAACATAGAAGCTAATCTCCAACTGATAACCATTTGCAAATAAAAATTTACTTTTCTCCAAAGGAGTCTCACTGAGGAAAGAAACTACTTTCAATGGTAGGCTCATGCCCAGCAGTAGATGGCCAACAGCAAATGAACTCAAAGGCTTCTGTGGAGGTTCTTTATCTCACGTGTTGTGATGGAGTGCTTAAAAATATTTTTTATCTATTTTTAAAATTTTTGTATATATTTTTTTCTTACCCTACAGATCCTTTGCATATATATTATGGCTTCTAGTTTAGTGTTTTTATGGGATTCCTGAGTGCAAAGGAGTGGGTCTCCATGTCTGAATCTGTTTCCTGTGCCTTCTCTTGGGTTCCTTTCTTTGTGTTTGTTTGTTTTGTCCTATTCTAATGTGTTAGTTTTTGTTTTTATCTTATCATATTTTATTATCCTGAAGAAGCCTGTTGTTTTCTCATGGGAATCAGAAAAGGGGTAGATCTGGTTAAGAGGGAAGGTGAGGAAAGACTGAGAGGAGCAGAGGAAAGGGAAAAAATAACCAGGATGTATTATGTAAGGAAAACATAGTTTTTTTCAATAAAAAGTAGAAAGGGATTTCTTTTACTCCTTACAATTTTATGTATTTTGGTTCTAATCAATTTGTGGTGTGTGTGTGTGTGTGTGTGTGTGTGTGTGTGTGTGTATGTGTACATGCATGTGTGTGACTGTACATGTGTGTATATATGTCTCTCTGTATATATATATATATATATATATATATGTGTGTGTGTGTGTGTGTGTGTGTGTGTGTGTGTGTGTGTGTGTCTCAATGTATGTGTGACTGCGTGTGTCTCTGTGTGTATGTATGTCTGTGTATGTTATCTGTGTGAGTGCAGTTTCATGTGTGGGGTCCAGAGGAAAATGTCAGGTCCTTACCTAAGACTTTTTGTTTAAAACAGAGTGTCTGTTATTTACCTTCCTGGATGTTAGGGTAGGTGACTGCCATTGTTTGGATGAGATGAACTCATTAAATCTTAGGCATTTGGATACTGGTTCCCAGTCAGCAGCCATTTGAGGAGGATTAGGAAGTCTGGATTTGCTGGTGGAAGCATGTCAGTGAGGGCAGTCTTTGTCATTTTATGTTTTCTCTCTTTGCTTCCTGTTTGTAGTTTGTCATGTGAGCTCAGCTGCTGCCCCAGCCAACATGCCTGCTGCCTGTGCACATGTTTTCCTGCCATGATAGACTTTTACCTCTCTGGAACTGCATGCCACATAAGTATTCCTTCTATTAGTTGCCTTGAACATGGTGTTTTATTGCAACAATAGAAAACCTATGACAGAAATTGGTACCAGGGAATGGGGTATTATGTGACAGACCTGACCACATGGTTTTTTTTGAGAATTGTGGAAGATTTGGACACTTTGGACTAGGAAAGTGGTTGAATACTCTAAGCAGAGCTTAATAGGAGCTAGGAAGACAGTAGTGCTGAAGGCCATGTGGACCGTGGAGGTTGAGCTCCAGAGGTTTCTGAGGGGATCAATATTAGCAACTGGTCTAGAGAATATCCTTGTGATGTTTGGGCAAAACCTGTGGATGCTTT
This sequence comes from Onychomys torridus, assembly GCF_903995425.1. NCBI lineage: Eukaryota > Metazoa > Chordata > Mammalia > Rodentia > Cricetidae > Onychomys > Onychomys torridus. The sequence goes on from NC_050454.1 coordinate 53,632,953, forward strand.
TTGCCCTCACCCTAAGAACTTGCTTGCACATTAATTTTAAAGTAATGGGCTAATTTTTATGTTGGAGGAGATCACAAGGCAGCCTGACACTGGCTCTGTCACATGGTTATTGGTAGACACTTGTATGCAGGTCTACAATGAAAAAGACCAATTTCCTGCTCGAGAATGCAACAACAAGCACAAGCTGCTGCAAATGTGACTCAAGTGGAGCTGAGCTCGCCCCAAGTTGGTAGCCAAACAAGGCAATGTTGCCTACATAATTCTTGCATTAGAGTCATGAAGAACAGGTGAGTAAATGGGGCATGGCATCTTCATCTATAGTTATGGAGAGCTGCTGATGCTAGGTTTGTGTCAGGGCGACCTTGGGAGGCCATTGGGTGAAGCTGTTTAAGTGAATTCTGGGTTACATTAAAGACCATGAGATGTTGGCATTCCTAAGGTCATAGGATATATGCCAAGGAGAGATGCACATGGCAGGTGGAAGCAGTCCAAGAGAAAGAAGTGTGTTACAGGTAACATAGATGGAAGGACAAAGCTATCTAAGCCCTTTGAAATAGACATGGAGCTTGAGGTTTCTGCTGGCTTTTAATCTTGCATTGGTTCAGTATTTCCTCGCTAAGCCCACCTCCCAAATCTTCCCATCTGGAATTGTAATGCATATTCCATTCCAATGTATGGAAGAAGTATATACTTTGCTTTTTTTTTTATTTCAAAGGGGTTTATAATTAAGAAGTTGTCTTGAGTCTCAGAAGAGACTTTGGGATTTAGACGTTTAAATAGTGTTGATACAGAAAGACAATGGTAACTTTTCAAAATGAATTTTGCATTATAACATTGCTACAAGACTGTGGGAGAGCCAGGAAGTGCAATATGGTAGTTTGAATGATTTGTCTCCCAAAAATCTCAAGTATTTGAATACTTGATTCCAAGTTGCTGGCTGTTTGTGAAGGATTAGGAAGTGTGGCCTTGCTAGAGGAAGTATGTCCTTGGAGGCAGGCTGTGAAGTTTCAAATGATCCATGCCTTTTTGAGCTTTCTCTCTCTGTTCCATGATCATGGTTCAGGATGATGTGAGCTCTCAGCTACTGGTCCAGCCAGTATGCCTGCTGCTTCTTTACATGCTTTCCCACCACGATGAACATTATCCCTTCAGAGTCCTAAGCCAAATAAACCCTTCACTCTATAGGTTGCTTTGGACATGGTGTTTTATCTCAGGAATAGAACCCCTAAGACTTTAATATTCTCTTGTCTCCACCACCCATTTCACCATAGGAATACTGGGACTATATACATGTGTTGTCATGCCTGACTTTACATGGGTTCTGGTGATATGAACACAGGTCATCATGTTTTCCTGGCAAGCACTTTGTCCACTAACATATCTCCCCATACCCATGTACCTAGGACAGATCACAGTACCTAGCATGTGTTGAGAACTGAAAAATGTCTTCAGTCTTTAATTTACTTCATTAGAATCTAGGCATCTTAATCAATTTAGTTTATACTGGAAAAGTCATAGTTTGGTTAGCAATGGCTTTAGCAATCTTTAATTTCTAAAAGTACCAGAGGCCAATAGCTCTAATTTCCTTTAAGGACTTGACCTGAAATTAACAATTTCCCTATCTATGGAAAGAATAACCAGCTGGATGGGGTAGAGGAGGGATGGGAGACTGGTGCAGAGATAGTTTTGAACAGGGCCCTCCTGCTCTGTTTATAATATCCATGTTGTGGTTTAAGTCACTGGGACTGGATGGTATACAAATACCCTTCCCTCAGGTGCTCTGAACTCTTAATTACCCAATTATGTACTAGGGATGCATTTATATGTTCAACTGAGAGAAAGTCCCAAGGGGAGGGGGGATATACAAGCAGAGTGAGTAGACCAGCAGCAGCCAAGTCTAGAGGAGGAGAACTTTGCACATGTTATATTTGGTCTCAGAGCCATCCAAGATGCAAAGAAGCTATATCCGGTGTCACCAGCAAACTGTCTGGAAGTTTCCTGGTAAAGCAGCTTCCTGTCCCCACGTATTTCTTGCTTATTAGCTAAAATCCCATTACCTTATGCAACGTGTGTATGTCACAACTTTGGCAGCATGCATGGAATGCCAAGCTAGGCCTGACCTAAATAAGCAAAGCTCTTTCCAAACACATCTCTGTTTGGATTAGAATTCTTGAGAGGATTAAATAGGTCACTGATAGGCACATGTTTGGAGGAGGTTCCTGCTTTAACCCACGCCTAGTTTAGACACGTTTCTTCTTCTTAAGATTTAATTTTCACACCCATGCCTACAGGAATGTGGCAACCCAAATTCCCTGTGCATCAGCATAAACAGAGAATTGGCAGTGGGTAATACACACCTAGATTTGTGCATTATAGAAGAAAAAGAATTCAGAAAATCCACTTAAATTCTACATGTAAAGCTATAGGAATTTACTGCTTACCAAGCAAATTTGACTTACGTTTTTCTTTTTGGTTTTGCAGCTTCAAAATTAGAAACTTCCTATAGAATAAAATAAAATAATTAGTCCAAGAAAGTAGAGAGTGGTTTTTTTTTTGCATATTATATCTTTTCATGTAAGCTAACTATAGTTCATTTTGACAATTTCCTCATATAAAAGACTACCTTTTCTCCTTTATTTTAGTAATGTCTTATTGAATCTTGATGTTAGGGGTTTTCTCTCTCTCTTTTGTCTTTTTAACTTTTGGGGTGTGTGTGTATGTGTGTGGTGTAGTGTAGGCATGTGTAGTATATGGATATATATATATATATATATATATATATATATATATATATATATATATATATATGTGTGTGTCTCCAAGTACAAGGACCAGAAAAAGATATTGGCTGTCTTTCTCTGTCATTCTCTGCCTCATTTCCTTGAGACAGGATCTCTCACTGAACCTGAAACTCACTGTTTTCTGTTACGCTAGAGGTTAAAAAACAATCCGTGATCTTCCAGTCCCGCACCTTCCTCCAGTGCTGAGTTACAAGATTGAACAACATCCCCAGCTGTGTTTTCAAACAGCTTCTAGGAGTGAAAATTCAATTCCCAGTACTTGTACATCTATCCAACTCACTGAGCCATCTTCCATCCCATGTCCTTGTCACTTTGAGGAACTTAAAACACCTCTGTTACTAAGGTTTATTTTTATTATATAACCCATCACCATTTTAAGTAAAAATAGATTGTAAAAAATGAAAATATGTAATTTAATTCTTAGTATTTCAGCCCACAAAGACCAAAGGGGAAAGAAATATGACAGAGTATGTTAATTACATTACATCATATCTTCTGCTGAGAAAGATTCAAAAAGTAGCCTGTCACAATACCCTAAGGGTTTTGAAAAACATCTGTGACTCCTCTGACCTTTTTCTTCAGCAGCTGAATATGTGTAAAATCCCTCACATTGTAGAAGAATGTCACCACATTTGCTTCTGTCCTTCAAAGAGCTTAATTTTCCCTCAGGCACCTTCAAGAGTTTCCAATTCTCTACTTTTTCAGCCTTTTCTTTCAAAATGATATACTGAACACGTACTGCATGATAGGAAATGGACCTTGTTCTAGGAAGAATGCTTTGTTTGGTCAGGTAGCAATTTACGTGTGAAAGAAAACTGGGACCCATATTCCACATGGTGGTGGAGTGGGTGCAAAACCTGGGAGGATGGGGGACACCTTCAGAAGAGAAGCTGGTTCTATTACTCAAATGGTTAATCCCATTAGTCTGTGAGCAACCAAATCCTACACAACCTGTGCCCTGCAAGGTGACTGGGCAGCATGTTCTCTAACTCTTACTGTGTTTGGATCCAGATGTCACTGTGAAGGATACTTGGAATTTCTTGTTTTCCTGGTTATTAATCAGAGCCCTACTGAAAGCATATGTGCTGAAATAATCAGTCTCAGAGTATAAGAACAGCTTCTGCCGGGCCTTGGTGGCACATGCCTTTAACCCCAACACTTGGGAGGCAGAGCCAGATGGATCTATGTGGGTTCAAGGCCAGCCTGGGCTACAGAGTAAGGTCCAGGAAAGGCGCAAAGGTACACAGAGAAATCACGTCTCGGAAAAACCAAAAAAAACAAAACAAAACAAAAAACAGCTTCTTCATCAACAAGTTTGAAATGTGGATCAGCCACAGGGTGACCAGTAGAGAATGTAGTACACATGAAGATGTGGGAAAAGCCTGTAAGATGGCTCTTCAGGTAAAGGAGGTTGCCACCAAGCACAGTGACCTGATTTCTGTTCCTAGGACCCACGTGGTAGAAGCAGAGTGCTGACCCCTATAAGTTGTCCTCTCAACTGCTCAACTGCACATGTATGCCATGGCACATGTGCCTGTGTGTTAAATGAATAGATCAATAAATGTAATAACATTCATTTTTTAAAAGATATGGGACTCATGGGCTAAACCTGGGGTGGGCTTGGACATTAACAGGCCTTTGAGTTAATGACCAAACTGAAGATTCCTTGGGTTATCTCTGTTTTTTTCATGTGTGTCCTAAAATTAGTCTCTACTCTTTTAGGCAATAGATTAGCTTTTGATTCAGAAGTAAGTTATGTGCTTTTAACCCCAATAATTGGGCATGGCAGTTTAACCAGCCCTGTAATGGCTATGAAGAGGAGGTCCAGACATCCATCTGTGCAGCAGTGTTTTTCTGTCAGGTGTATGTGAACTTAATAAGAAGGAACCACTGCTACGTTCCTTCCATCTATACACTTGGGCCAAGCAGGTTTCAACAGCCAGAATCAGTATCTTCAGTCTCTCTCCAATACTCTGTGTGTTTATGGATTGCTGCCACATTAAAGAATAAAGATTCCTCCTCTTGAAGCTTTTAGACCAGTGCCAAGAGAAAGCCTACGTAGAACTCTCAAGATTGTAAATCTTGCACTCATCCAGACTTCCATGTCTAATGAGGAAAGAGAAATACAATACAAAATGTAGATTTTGCCATAAGGAAAAGAGGAAACAATAGATACCTTCTTGTTTTCAATCATTCAAACAACAGCCTGTATACAACAACACATCAATATTTTATTGTCTTTGCTTTCAAGTGTATTCATTCCAGATGATTAAAAAATTCCCATGCAACCGAGACTGGATTGTTCGAACTAAACAAGGAGGTGGGTACATTATTCAAGCCACCTCCTTTTTCACTTGGGTGAAACTTTTCTAATATCCACAGTCAGATTCTGGATGCTAGTTAAGGTGATTGAAGTCCTTGTGGCTACGAGTTTTGATGAGAGACACAGTCACCCTTTGGCTTGAAGCATAGACATCTACACCAAAACTGAAATCATTTCAAAGTACTAAAGAGATTTTGAGGGCATATAATGTCAAAGTCTCTGAAGATTATCTATTTCATTCTCTTTTATGGAATTGAGGTCATCCAACATTTTACTCAAGGAGAGTTAATTTAAGTTTCTGGGTCTTTGGTTAAAGAATTTTCTTAGAATGAATCCTTTGGAAAACACGTGGCTCATACTTCTGTTTATCCCTGACTAAGATGAAAATGAACATAACTCCGTTTGGGCAAACAGTTTCCCACAAGGGTAGGGTAAATCAGGCAGGCTAAATACAGTTCTGAAGTGTGACCATTGCAGGAAAAGGGATGACTTAGAGGAAAATATCTACTTACTTGGAAGAATAGGGCTCTTTTCTGGCTATTGCATGGTTATATATTTCTACTAAGCTGGTGAAATGATTTTTAGTACTTCTGTGCCAGACTCAAAGCAGATATGGAAAATATAAACTGCTTTTTCTTCTTACTTCTGCTTACACAGGCAGACTGTCATGTACCTTGGAGTTCAGCTCATCAATTCTTTATTCCTAGAAGGGCAAGTCTAAGAGAAGCTATACCCAAAGTTCATTTTGGAGCTGTGGCCTGCCTCTGTGTCCCCCACCCTCAAAGCCATGTGTTTTCTGCTCTATTTATGTGTGTATAAGCATGTATGTATTATGTTCTGAACTCCAAAAGGAAGGTACCATTGCAGAAAGTCTGGGAAATAATTCCGTCTGGTCCTTTAATTGGACATTTGTCATAAATATCAGAAAAGACTGACTCCTGTCACCCTTCATTTCATTATTTTCTAAATCAAGCAACAATCATTGGTTTTTACATTTAATTCACTAGGGACAAATAATTTAATTTTTACTCCTGCAAGTGGCTAGGAAAATTTTTTAAAAAAGTAAAGGATTACAAATGGACCAGTAGACTCCAGAATATGTCCAAGTTCAGTTATTTGGAGGTGAATGGAAAAAGGCCACAGGAGAACAGGGCTTTTAAATAACTATGAAAATAAGATTTGTAAAATTATGCACATAGTTAAAAAGGAGACAATGCCACTAAAGACATATAGTTTCAATATCAAATACTGTCTTTCTGTTCTCATACAATTGTTACCAGATGACTGTCTAATGGGGTAGAACTTAGTATATGCATTGCATTCTTGGTTTATAAATCTGACGTTCTAATTATAAAGCCAAATGTTAACACGAAGTGAATATGTCAGGAGTTGCTGATGTCTGGGTAGGGGAACTCCTAACAGTGTTTCTGCACCAGAGGAAAAAACGATTGACAGACTGATGGCAGAAATCCCTTGGTAGATTTTTAAGACCGCAAGGCTGATATGGTCTGACCTTTGGTTTGCAAACGAACAAACTGACGTTCCAAGTGTTAAGGTGAAGACTCTGGCTTTACTATTTAAGTTTGATTAAATGGCTGCTGCTCTGCTTGCTATAATATTGTTTCTAGAAATCACGAGATTTATTTATTCCTACACTGACATTTTATTAACAAACATATGTTAAGCACCTACTATGTACCCAACACTGTGTGGCCAGAAAGAAAACAGTTCATTTTCATTCATCGCAAAGCACTTGGCTGACACCCTGGAACAAAGAGTGATCAACAAGGGAAAAGCATCCTCATGGGTTTAATAAAATGTTATGTAGCATGTAAGAAATGCAGCTCTCCTACCTCCAGCACAACCTGCATATTTTTTTTGGTGGGGGTGGGGGGTTGAGACAGGGTTTCTCTGTGTAGCTTTGGAGCTTTTCCTGGAAATCACTCTTTAAACCAAGCTGGCCTCGAACTCATGGAGATGTGCCTGCCTCTGCCTCCCGAGTGCTGGGATTAAAGGCATGCGCCACCACTGCCCAACTTGCATATTTTTAGGAGCAGTCATATAGAAGTCTGATTGTAGGACAAAAGAGGACATGATCTAGTAACAATAAACTAGAGGAACTTAGTTCTTATCACCCTGGGGCCTTTGAAAGAGGAAGGAAAGAGTTCCGAGTGACCGTTTTAAGTTTCACAGCCTATACTAGTGAAGAGAGCAAGGAGAATTCCACCTTTTGTGGGTTGCATCACTAGAGACAAAGGTGTTCTAAGGGCTCTGGCCCAATTCAGGACAGAAGTGGCAGAAGAAAAGAGACCTCCGTGTTGTTTACAACATCGCTAAATTTCTTCCAACCTAAAAGACTCAATATACCAAGGACCTATATTTTGGCATAGTACTTCTAACACTCATTAAGGGTTTTGAGGCAAAGAAAGATTTCAAGGAGTCTCTCAGTTATCTAGCACCCTTGGCCATCAATCTCAGGAACTCCCTCTTTGAAGATTAAGGGAGCAAACCTACATAAAATGGATGAAACATATTATAGATACAAATACACACATGTGGTACCAAGCATATTACCGATGCAAATAGATGAGTGGTTTCTCAAAAATATTTTCATTAACACTTATATAGAAATCTGATAGTTATAAGAACTAAACACAACTCACCTATAAATACATATATAATTTTTATTATAGTACATAATATGAATCCTCTTTTGTTCAACTCATTTTCTTTCAATAAAGGGAACTATTCACTTGCATAACTATAAGACAAATCTTAAAAGGTCTTATTAATTAAAAACCTGGAGCCAGATATTGGGATGAAAACTGAGAGATCAGAGGAATAGGATAAGCCACAGCCAACCCCACCTCACCAACTCCTCAACCTCCAGAGAGAGCTACTTCCTGTATACTCACTCACGCCTATATCCTTTCTGTGCCCTGACATCTCACTTCCTCTCTCTGTCCAGCTACATCACTTTCTCTTTCTGCCTAGCTCTATCTCTTCCTGTCTGTCTGTATAGACCTCCAGACCTCTATGGTTAACTAGTGCTTGGAATTTAAGGCATGTGTCACCACACCTAGCTCTGTGCCCAGTGTGGCCTTGAAATCACAGAGATCCGGATGAATCTCTGCCTCTCAAATTCTAGGATTAAGAGCATGTGCTACCACTGCCTAACCTCTAACCTCTACATTTAATATAGTGGCTTGCATTTTCCTCTGATCTCCATGCAAGCTTTATTTATTAGAGCACAAATAAAATATCACCATACAAAACCAAAATATTATTTCAGTAATTCTAAGAATGTCACATGCAAATGCAGTAGGGTTTTTTGTTTGTTTGTTTTTCTGTCTAGATATTTCTTATCATTGTAGGTTTCAGCAAAATTTCAATAGATGTTCAAAGGGACATGAGAGTTAATCAAAGCTCTTTTCTGTTCATTTAACTTTGCTGTTTTGTTTTATTTTATAGGGGGTCAAATCTGGGGCTGTGTGTGTGACCTATTTTTCCAGACCAGTAAAGCAGACTGCTTCCAAAGTCCACCCCAAACCATAAAGGACATGTAAATATCTATTTTTTTGTTATTTTTTATTATATTTGTGTTTTAATTTTACACATCAGCCATGGGTTCCCCTGTCCTCCACCCTCCCGCCCCCACTCCCATCTTCCCCCATCTTCTCCCCTCCATTCCCATCTCCTCCAGGGCCAAGACTCCCCTGGGGATTCATTTAAACCTGGTGGATTCAGTACAGGCAGGTCAAGTTCCCTCCCTCTAGGCTGAGCAAAGTGTCCCTGTGTAAGCCCAAGGTTCCAAACAGCCAGTTCATGCACTAAGGACAGGTCCCGGTCCCACTGCCAAGTGCCTCCCAAACAGTTCAAGCTAATCAATTGTCTCACTTATCCAGAGGGCCTGATCCAGTTGGGGGCTCCACAGCTTTTGGTTCATAATTCATGTGTTTCCATTAGTTTGGCTATTTGTTCCTGTGCCTCTCCAAACTTGGTCTCAACAATTCACGCTCTTGCAGTCCCTCCTCCTTCTCGACAATTGGACTCCTGGAGCTCCACCTGGGGCCTGGCTGAGGATCTCTGCATCCACTTCCATCAGTTATTGGATGAGAGTTCCAGCACGACTGTTAGGGTGTTTGGCCATCTGATCACCAGACTAGGTCAGATCAGGCTTTCTCTCGACCATTGCCAGTAGTCTACAGAGGATGCATCATTGTGGATTTCTGGGGACCTCTCTAACACTTTGCTTCTTCCTGTTCTCATGTGGTCTTCATTTATCATGGTCTGTTATTCCTTGTTCTCCCTTTCTGTGATTTGCAGGCAAATGGATGGATCTAGAAAAAATCATCCTAGTGAGGTAACCCAGACTCAGAAAGACAAACATGGTATGTACTCACTCATAGGAGGATACTAGATGTAAAATAAAGATGACCAGACTGCTACACAACTCCAGGGAGGCTACCTAAAAAACAGGACCCTAAGAAAAACACAGGGATCACCCAATGACAGAGAAATGGATGAGATCTACATGAACAACCTGGATGACAGTGGGAGTAATGAAGGGCAAGTTTCAAGGGAAAGAGAGCTTAGGGGGACAGGAGTAAGTATATCTATTGATCATCACAATTGTGTTATAAAAATAAGAGAAAGGTCTATGCAATTGAATGCAAGCATAAAGGAGTCTTCCCACCTTTTAACACTTCCACCTTACTCATACACCCAACCACAAAAGTCATGAAGATGTATCCTAAGTTATGGAATAGGTCAAATGGCAAAGGTGGATATTGGTAAGTCTGAGCCTCGTTGGTTAAAACAAGTTGCTAGAACTGACATGGTTTTGATGCTGTGTTTTCTAATTTCATGATTGTACACATCTGCAGTGATAATGATATAACGCAAGCATGCTTCTAAGTGATCTAACTGCAGTAATCTGTTCAGTATTCCTAGCCATCCTGTGAGGCTGATACTATTACTATTATCTTTGATCTAAAGATGTATAAACTGGGACACAGCACTCCTGTCTATAGTCACACAGCTCGGAAAGTGTCAAATATGGGATTTTTTGCCAGCAAGCTTCTAAGCTTGCCTGTAAAGACACTCTACATCACCTGTCATCAAGCTCAAGATTTCCCAAATAAGCACTATTTGCCATGAGCAAGATCAGCTCCAAAAATATGCAAGGAAATGCTATACCATATGTCACTGCTAAACAAACAACTCAGAAGTCACACGTTTCTTGCAATGGTAATGCTAATAATTCAGCATTCTTTCATAGCTATACTGATGTGTTATAAAATTATTAATCATTCCGTGAATGCCACCACCATCATCAAAAATTCCCAATAAAACAGCCCCTTTAACTTAAAATAAGGAATTAAGGAACCAAAGTATGTAGATCCTAGTCTGTACATGGAAATTCCCTAATCGCAAGAATATCACTGACAAGATTCTGAGGGAAACAGATTTCATCCTCCTGTAAGCACAACACAGAATAAAAAGCAACAGTTAGCTCACTCATCCTGATGGAGAAAGGAAACTTTCTTGCCAGCCTGCATAGCTTCCATCTCAAGGTAGCAATCCTGTAGACCTAATGAAATCTTATTTCTCGACTAGGGGTATATAGCATCCACACAGCCCACCATCTCAGGGTAGATCATATAGCTTGTAGTGCCTGGAGAATGTACAAGGGCCATATCAAATCCAACCGGGACAGAGCTCGTAAATTGCATGTGAACTTTGCCATCTGTCTGCTGGTGTGCTAAGTGAATTGTCTGTCAATCTTCAAGTAGCAAACTCTTCTCCTAGTACTATAAATATTCAGGTGGCAAAACAGGCTACCTAGGGGATGGTTATTTGCATTACAAGAGATTCAAAAAAGTTTTTCTTCCAGGTTTCTTGATATAGAAAGCTCTTGAACAGCCTCAAACATGTTGTGATTTATAAAATTATATTTACATTGGCTTTCAAAGGAGGAAAACAACTAATATGTACTATAATTTTATATTTCCTGCTACATATATTTTCATTTTTGCCTAAACCTCATAGTCACAGAAAGAATTAGAGCATGCCACACAGGCTGGTAGGAAGGTCATCAGAAATATGATGAGAAAATAGCAAAGGCATCTTTACCAAAGCATCAGACTGTCATGCTAAACCTGGTCTGCTACTAACCCATGCAGGATCAAGTCCCTCAAAGTCTCCATCAGGTCTTCAAGGGCAGAATGCAGGAGTGCGAACCAGAAGTCTAAAACCCCTTTCAGTGGAAATAGTCTGGATTCCTGTTCTACCCCAATTCAGTAGGGATCACAAAAGCTTTTAAGAGACAATTAAAGTGGGAATGGGCTCTTTTTTGCTTTACAGCTTTTTCTTTAAAACATGATTAAAGAGATAACTGCAGCTTTCATTAGTTTCAATTAGCAATTGTATCATAGGCCTAGGAAATAAGGAAGAGAAGAGGGCCTAATTAACCTTAATCCATTGGTTTCATTTTATTTTAATGTGAGTCTCTATTTACGGGAGGAAACTCATTAAATCCACCAAAAGTGCTCACATATGAATTGGTGGCAGGTGTGTATGCTCATCGATATAACGGGGGAAATTAAACATGAAGGGAAGTGCAGCCTGTTTAAAGAATGTGATCTCTGTTTTACATGTTGCTTCCTTATGAGTTATTATACAATCTAGACATCAAGGAAAGGATCACATGCACTGTTTTGACACTGACTTCTTTTGCTCATTGTTTAATGAAGACCTGGCTGATGGGATGCCATTGTTAATCTCATTTCCTTCCTTTAGTGTCTGTGTTATTAATAGCTATGTCAGTGCCGATGCTAATATGGAGACAGAACAAAATCTCCCATCTGAAATAGTTTGGGGCCAAGTGTGAAACGCTGTTAAGTGGGATAGAATACCAACGTGACAGTCACCTACAGTGACTTCAGCATTACTCACCTATTCTGAGATGGCGTGTCATGTTTCAATGCACTGATTTATCCATTTGGAAGGCACTAGACTCAACATCCATTCTTTCATAATATTGGAGGGACCAGCCTTAATATTATACATCCCAGGGGCTCAGGAGAGAGAACTACTAACGGCAAGGACTATTTTCGGGAAATAGAATCTCAGCACACAGAGCTCTGTAGTCCACTTGCTTTAATTCCTCTGGCATAACATCCTATATACACAGCTTCAGTTCTGTTCTCGTGCCTAGCTCCTTTCTTGCCTGATTTCTCTCTATACTTCCCTATTGCTCCCTCTAAGTTCTATCCTAATTCTCCCATCTTAATTCTGCCTCACCTAGGTTCTTTTCAGCATGTTCTTACCCAACTAGTACTTCCCCATCTGGCTCTTCCTCATCTTCCATCTCATTCCTCTAGTACTCTCTTCTAGCTCTTCAATCTAGTTCTTCCCCATCTCAGGTTGTTCCTCTCAAGTTCTTACCTGTCTAGCTCTTTCATTCTCTTTTCTCTTTTCCATCCTCCCGTGCCCTGGGAGTCCCGGAATATATACACTTACAAGCAGTAATCCCTTGGCAGTGCAAAGCCAGGCTTCCAGGGTCAAACGGAGGGTTGATAAGAATCATATAGAGGGTCAATACCTGTTAATTACCATTTGCAACCCCAAAGGGAAATGACCAATGGGGAAATGAATTAACTAAAGGCTAAATTCCAGTAATATCTAAGAAGAGGGATCTTATGTGCTCAACTATAATCTTAAACGTGACTGGTAGAAAATGCTAAGAATCTATAAGTTGTTAGGTCAATGTGAGAAAATAAAACTGTCTTCTTTTTTTTCCTGTGGCTCCTATCTGTCCAAGCTATCTGCCGTTTAGTTACAGGGTGGGGGAAAGTATGTTCAGTCGCTAGGCAACCTGTGTACAGCTAGATGCCTCTGGTGATAGTTAAAGGGGGATCTAGAACTAGAGGTAAGATTTGGAAAAGGAGGTAATTAAGCTTAATTGGCACATCCACCAGGCCTTCTCAAACAGGTAGCCTGGATGCTAAAGTCTGTTCTTAGAAAGTACAGTGGTATATCTGACAAGATACTTTTCTCCCTCTGGGGATGGACCTGGCCAGATGCTGTCAATGATGATAATTACAAGGAGGCTTGAACAGGGGTTCTGGCTGAGCATAGCTGTCAGCACAGAAAGTTATCTAATATTCCTAGAAATAGTTAAGTAAGGAGTTAGAGGTCTATAAAGTTAGTAAGGCTGTAAGAAAGGAGGGTCCAAGCTGAATTGTGTAAAGCTATTACTTAACATCCATCTGACCTAGGTGGTGTCTCCTTGTGGAATTTACCTTAAATCAGGAGACTTGTTATTACTGTTAGTCCCTGAGAGTGGCTAAGGGAGATATCTGATTCCAAAGAAAGCCTTTCCTGAGGCTGTTCTCCAAATACCTGGAATGTGTATGTCCAGAGAGTGATCAGTCCACACTTTTAGCCCTTCTAGGGGAAAGTCAATTGGGAAAACTATGAAGGCACACATGATTTTCATAACAGAAGACAGCTGATATATAACAAGCCAAATAACACCAAAAGCTTCTTGGAATTTGGCTTCCTCTGGAGAAAATCCTTGATCCCGCCAGGTGGTGACTGCCATAACCAGCTGAGTTCTTATGATATATTCCTGTGGCCTGCAGCAATCCATCCTTCTGCTTCCTTCTTTTAAGCTCAGCTTAGAGTTCACTCTCTCCATTGAACTTGTACTGATAAACCACAAACCACAGTTATGAGCTCAGTGCAAGTACTCATTATTGATAACTTGCTTGGTTACACTCCTTATACTAACCATGTAACATTCTTGTCATCATTACTCTCACAAGAGGATTAAGAGGTATTATTATTTGTTTATGTATTTATTTATTTTACTTTTGTAAGTGAAGAAATAAGGCTAGGATCTTGTGCAAGATCACACAGCTGATAAATGTCAAAGATGGAATCTTGTTTCTTCTTTAACTCTCCAAATATTGTATTCATGCTTACCACACTACATAGTTGAAAAATATTTTTGAGACTTTTTATAGAAGTGAAGCTTGATCTTTAAAGATTTAAGTATTTATCATGTATACAGAAGAGGGCACCAGACCTCATTACAGATGGTTGTGAGCCATCATGTGGGTGCTGAGAGTTGAACTCAGGACCTCTGGAAGAACAGTCGGTGTTCTTAACCTCTGAGCCATCTCTCCAGCCCATACTTGATCTTTATAATACAGAATCCAATCAGACAATTCCTTATGTTACTGTCTGTATATTTAGAGTGTATGTATTTTGAGCTTGAGTGTGCATATGTCCTTTCTTGACTCTAAAATTTTTAGAAAGGAGGAAGAAGATGAAGATGATAATAAAATAACATGAAAAGGAGAAAAGAAGGAAGGAAGGGAGAGAGGGCTCCCTCTAACATCCCGGCCAGCTAGTGAAAATGTAGTTTAGATTCCTGCCATCAATGACCCAACTTAAGATACTAATGTGAGACTGACTAAGAAAATGGGAAAGGACAAAGTGTGAGAACTGATTTCATTGTTAAACTTCAGCACATAAATGTGGTTCTTGAGCCTTCTACTTTAGTAATGGCTTTTCGATTTGGTCCCTTCTTGACTGTGGCAGGTACAGTACTTCTCTTGGGTGGCTGGAGTTATGGTGTCTTCTTGGAGTTCCTACTGAAAACTCAAGTGTGTCAAAAACAATCTCAAGTTTTCAATAGTCTACAATTAATTTTTTATAGCTTCAATTGGTTATTGAAGATTCAGTTATCAACAAATTATTCTGGTAAGTATAATAATTTAAATTCCTGAATTAACTATTACTAAATAACAATCACTATAAAATGTAATGGCTAATGAAAATATACATTTCTTATCTCACAGTTGCCTTGGATCAGAAATACAGGAATGCCTTAAATGAGTCTTTTGTTTCAATATCTCACAATGCTGCAATGTAATGGATAACCACAGATTTGTGGGGTTCAACTGGGAAAGAAGGGATGCCTCTGCCAGCTCATCTAGATTGGTAGCTACACACAGATTTCTGAAGCCTGGTAGTGAAGGCCTCAACTTCTGAGTAAGAGTTCACTTAATTCTGTCCCCAGGACCTAGCTTGGGGATCCTGCTTCATGGAAGAGAGTAAAGAAAGCCCACTAACGTGTCCATTATAGTCTAATCATGAGAGCCGCTTTCTGTCAGCTTTGCCTTATTCTTTTAGACTGAAGTGGCATGTAAGGGTAAAAGGACTGCAGAAGATCTAAATGAGTAAAGAAAGGGAGCTACAAGAATAGTCATATATCAAAACACCTGGACATGAGTTTCAGATATTTAATAAAACACGAGGCTAGATGTCACTGGGAAGACATTCTTTAAGCTGAGATTAACATCTAAATAAGATCACTTCACAGCATAGGCAAGGTTCCCGTTCAGTCAAGCAAAGGCTGTATCTATTAGTAGGTTTGCGTCACAGTAATTAAATGGCTGGCAGAAACAGCTTGGGGGAGCACAGGTTTAATTTGTCTTTATTTTCAGAATTCTTCATCCATCATGGTAAGAGAAGGTATGGCAGAGGGGAACACACTTGTATGTGGCATTGGCAGCATCAGGTAGAAGCTGCTCACAACTTGAGAGATCGTGAAACAGAATACAGCTGGAATGTACAGGTGTATCCCTCCTCACGGGGGTCAGGGATCATTGAGAAAAAGTCATTTTCTTTTCTTCGTACTTTAACCACTGCCCCGTGCCTTTTTGGAAGCTGAAAACAACGGCTCTACCTAGTAGCTTTGAGACTGATAGTGAGGTTAGAACGCCTTCCTAGGCAGAAGGGGGGAAGCAGAAGGCAGAGCTGCCCTTAAGCTGTTCTTCCTGCGCTCGGTAATCACTTTGTGGCTACCTTCTTGCCCACACACCTTAACCATCAGTGAAGTGTCCATTTAAGATGTCTAGCCCAGATACCACTAGTGATTCTAGAATGGAGCAAAGCTAACTGGCCATAGGAGATTGAACTCCTGACCTTGACCTCATTCGTGCTGAGCTCTAAGCAACCGTTAGACACGCATCATATTGTTTGTCTTTAGAACTGTGCTTGACTGTGCTATATTACCCTCTTCTTAACATCTGGTAGCTGGGAACAATTTAATTGATTTCTCCTTTGTTTTTTATGAGCACAGAATGCCAATGAATGAGTTGTCAGAAAATTAAAGTTGCATTTTATATAGAAGAAAAGAAACCCCTGAATTATGAATGTGCAATTGAGCCAAGGCACCCATGATAGGCTTTCTTGTTTGTAGTAGTCTCGCTGTGGTAGGCATCTCAGACTGAATTGTCAAACACTGCACTATACCCGAGAGTTTGAGGCAGGTTGCAGAGAGTCAAACCCCATGTTTTCTAATGCACATCAATAAGAAATCCTATTGCTTCTTCTGGTCCAGGCTAGGAAAAATCAATGCTTTTAGGTAAAGAATGCTGATTGCAAATTATTTTGAGCCATTTTTTAAAACGATATCTAAGCTATAGCAATAGCTTGACTTAAAGCCATTTAGTCAAGGATATTAAATTAAAAAGATTGCTCTGTCCTAGTGAGATGGCTTGCAGAGAAAGAGAAATGATCATTAACATGCAGTGTGCCAGGTGGTTAACGTGTGCAATAACATTTGATCTTCACAGCAAACTAAAAAGTAAATATTTCTATCCACAGTCCTCACAAACTTAGGGTCAGAGTAATTCAATAACATTCCCAAGGACACATAGTTCCCAGCCAGGGAGCAGAAATAAAATTCAACTCTATTAACTTCATTGCCCAGCTCAAGATTTTTTTTCTGCTGTGGTCCTCTAGATAACAGATTTATTTAGCATATATATTATATTGTTGAATTATTTTTCTTATAAACCTATCCTCCTAGCTTCTCACCTCCCCTAAACATACTCTACCAATCGCTCCTGTCTTAGACCCCTGCCTTCTTTCTCATGCAGTGTATGCACACACCATTCACATGCATGCTTATAGCAAACAGCAAGGAATAAGTTCATATTTGGGGAGCTAAAACTTCAGCCTTGGCTCTGGCATTTCAGCTAAGTCCCTAGCCTCAGCTTCCCCTTGAATTCCACCTGCCAGGAGTTTGAACAACTTTTTTTTTATGGTAACTGTTGTAGCAGTTACTCAATTCTTGCTTTGTGACGTTCTATTCCATATGAACTCATGAAGAGTCTCCTCATTAATTCTCTACAAAGACACAAATACTGCAGAGGACTTGCCTTATTCTCGTTGTGTAAAATGTTTACATGGAACTGGGACCCTGAAGTAGACATGATGCTGGTGATTTTCTAAAGACTCAGAGGAGTCCCACCTACTGAAAAGTAGCCATCCACACACCCACTGCAGAGGTACGTCTCTCCAAAGATATCCTCAGTGCAGAGGCCAGAGGCTCAAAATCACATTCCATAGGTCACTCAGGACTTGACTTTGAATGTATACATTCAGGTAAAATTTGGAAGGTCAGATTTGAATGTGAACAACTTGTAGCTGTGTTTGAAGACTGAGACAATGAGAATATGGCTATGAATTTCAGATAGTAAACTTAGGTTGCCATTTTTTTGACTACTCTGGGTGCTCTTTCTCAGTCTCATCCAGTAGCATCTCTAGGGATGAATGTATTCTGAATTCATTCCTAAGACAAGTGGACTGTCAGGAATTGAGAAGGACATGGATCATCTATCCTAAAATGGATCCTGAAGTAAATTGTTTCAGGAAATAGGATGTCAAAGATCTCAGCACTTGGAGGCTGTCATCAATATGTTCTTTTAATTCAAGTGGAGTTAAACAGTCCAAATAAAGAAATTGTGGACCCCTAACACAACTCAAGGAAGTATCCTTTTTTTTTTTCTTTTATTTTCAGAAAGGCTTGAAGAGAATTCTTGAAGTTTTGCTTTGGAAGGGCTAAGTTGACCTTAACGGACAGTGAAGGGATCAAATATAAAATTGTTTAAATATAAATGTATAACTTTAAAAAGAAACAGAAATGGGTGATATTTAACTTATCCTATCTCAAACACCGTCAACAAATAATTCTCACTACTAGGATATATGACACCTGTTTTTGTACGTTCTCTGAAATATGTCATATATTTTATGCATGTTAGTTATCTGCATTTAAAGTAACCATTTTTCGAGTGCTCATTTGCTACCTGTGGCTAGATAATTCAGCTTTAGGGCAGGAGTTGGGAGCTAGAGATAGATTCTACTGCATTCCATCATTTCCATGTTTGTTCTTCAACCAAATTTTTTAAAAGTCAAAAAAACCATACCCCTAGATGAAGAGCTACAAACTAGCAGACGCTTCTCAGAGAGGGTAAAACTAGTGTCTCCTGCTGGGATGTGCTCTGTAACTGGTTATCCAACACCGAGTGGCCAATCCAAAGAACGTCATGTTGATATATTTATTCATACATACACATATGCCGTGAATTCGAAGGGACTTGAGGTGAGTATGAGATAGGTTGGAAGGAGAAGCAGGAGGCAGGAACTTACATTTTAATTTAAAACATTTTTTTAACGTGGCCATTCTTAGCTATGGGTAATTCAAACCCATGCTCCAAGCTCACACTTATAAACACTGTATCACTGGCTCTCCACTATTATCAATATTTTATCTAGCTGGAGTAACAAGCCTTCATTAGTCCATTCTTACTGCTTGCAACTATTCAATGACTATGATGTGTAAGATATAAATAAAGAGGACAGCCTCCATTCTATGTTTAGCTTCTTTAAAAAAAAAATAAAGCTCAAAATTTTATCAATTTAAATTATGAGATTCAAAATGAATTGGAAAAAAATGAAAATTATTTTCTTCCTTTAATCAATACCAATTGTACAGCAGATAATTCAGACATGACCCAGTTAACCCCAGCTTGGCAGAAATACAAATATTTTATATTCTCACTCCTTTTCTAAATCAAGACATTTATTGCCTTCGGACATCATAAGGAGGTATTAAAATAGGTACAAGATCAAGCATTTATAGTCTACATCTAAAAGAATGTAGCAACAATGTACTCAGCCCTGAAGTCACGGTTCGCGTCCTTTTCAGCATACTGATTTAATTGCATAGTTTGTAACTCTGTGAAACTTTTTACCCCCTTTGAGCAGCATTTCTCCAAAACCCTATGGATGTGTGTTGATCTAAGAGTAGCTCACTAAATATTCTTATATATTGCAATTAAAAATTTTAATAAAATCTCATATTTTAAACTGAGTCTACTATAGACCGGCTCTCCATTACTGATCGCTCCTTGTGTCTTGTGAAGACACAAGCCAGATATCAATGATGGTACTCATTTAAAACTGCAAGTAAGCAGGGCAGTGGTGGTGCACGCCTTTAGTCCCAGCACTCGAGAGGCAGATCCAGGCAGATCTCTGTGAGTTCAAGGCCAGCCTGGTCTACAGAGTGAGATCCAGGACAGGCACCAAAACTACACAGAGAAATACTGTCTTGAACAAAACAACAACAACAAAAAAACCAAAACACAAAACAACAACAACAACAAAACGCAAGTAAATAGTGCCTCTACTCCCATTAATTGTGCATCGGGTTCCCACCACAGCATCTATCTCCTCTGCAGCTCAGGACAGCCTAGTGACCACCTAAGGAATGCCACATCATGCCTAAAATAATGTCTCCAAAATAGCAAAATGTTTAGTAAAGACGTGAATAAAATAATGCTCAGTGTACTAAAAAGAACTTGGTTCCAGAGAGGTGGATGGCACATAGCCTCTCTGGAAAGGTTTCAAACCCAGTTAGTTAGCACCTTAGCTCTAACTCAGTTTGCATCAGAGGGCTTCTCACTGAATTTCAAGTAAACTAAACCCTGAGGCGTATATTTATTCTGACACTATCTATCAAAAAAATTAAAAACATCCTTTTCCCTCCTGAATTACTTTTTAAAAAAAAGAAGAAGTAGAACTCAAGGAGAAAAGAAATCCATTCCTCAGAGGTTCAGAGAGAAAACTAAGAAATCTTGAGACTACTAACTAAGCGAGCAAGAAATAAAATCTTTAAAAATAATTTAATTCCATTATTTTAAAACTGTCCTTCTTTTAACCAAGCTATAGAGTTACTACGGGTTGGTTGGGGATTTAGCTCAGTGGTAGAACACTTGCCTAGCAAGCACAAAGCCCTGGGTTCAGTCCTCAGCTCTGAAAAAAAATTATCAATATGATGTAATAATGTAATAATTAGCAATATGATAAGCACTGCTTGTCACAGAACAATTTAATGATGGATATGTATGCATGTGTGTATGTGTTCATATGTATGCAATATTCATATGTGTGGATGTTTCTGTGTATACAAGTGTACAAATGTATGAGCAAGTATGAATTGGAGGTCAGAGTTCAACCTCAGATGTTGGTTCTCAGGCCTTACCCATTTTACTCTTTAAATTATGTGTGCCTGTGTGCAACATGTGGATGAGAGAGAGAGATTCCTTTATCATTACCTGTCTATTTTTGAGACATAGTCTTCTACTGAATCCAGGGATCATTGTTTCAAACTTTAGAAACTGGCTACTCACTGGGATCCACCTATTTTTGCCTCCCCAGCACTGGGGTTACTGGTGAGAGCCACCAAGCTCAACCCTTACATGAATACTGAGGATTCAAACTGAGAGCTAATGCTTTCACAGCAAGCATGTACCCCCATTGACTGAGCCATCTCCCAAGCTTCTACCTGCCTTTTATTGCAACAGGATTCTCTCACTGTCCTGACCCACTATATAGGCTAGGTTGATTGGACAACAAGTCCCAGGAATCCATCATCTCTGCCTTCCTAGCACTGGGCTGTAAATACAAACCACCATGCAGCTCTTTTTACATGGGTTTTAAACATTGAACTCAGATCTTTACCAACTAAGTTCCCTTTAGCCCCATAAATACACTTCTATAAAAATGTTCACACACACACACACACACACACACACACACACACACACACAATCATTGAGAACTCCCTACATGTGTACAATGTATTCTGATTATAGCCACCCCTCACTCCCCCCATAGTCTCCTGGATCCACTCCACGGTTCTCTCCCAACCTCATCAGTGCTGCTCCGTGCACGTGCATGTAGAGCCCTCCACTGGATCATAGGAAGCCTGTGAGGAGCCAAACCCCCGAACAAAACAGACACTCTTTCACAGCACTTACAACTGACAAGTAGGCCCTCTGTTAGGAATGGGGCCCTAGGAGTCTCTGCCCGATCCCACACCTATAGTTTTTTAGTTAAAATACTAAAATGCACACCAAGAGAATTGTGCTCCTTTAAACACGTTTCATTACTACCTTTTGATTTTGCAAGATCAGTGATGTTTCAAGGAATTCAAATAGACAGGTAAGCCATGAACTTATTGTTATGCACAATTATCTAACTGTCATATTTAAGGAAATACCTTGAAGCTCTTCAGTCTACTCAATTATTTTCTTTTTAATTATAGAAGGAAAATGTTTTCAGTCACGTTTGGTTTGTAGTGTCAGCTGATGGCCTCCATGTAAATAGCCTATCTCATATTACTATGTAACATTCATTATTGCCTCCTATTATGCATGTCTATCTATCAACAGCAGCACCTTAGTTACATTGAGGGGAACGTTTTTCACTGCATTAAACTTTTATACTAATTCTATTTCTCAGAAACTAGTTATAGGATTTGTTCACTACAATTTGTTCCTAGTTCATCTAAACTGGGAAACAGAAACTTATGTAAGCTACAAAAATAACAGTTTTTAATGTCACCAAGAATAGTAGGAGTGGAGGTAGGTGTGAAACTCAAACCTGTTTTGTGGTAACCGTTTCCTTAGAGCAAAAGTTGTCCAGGTTTGACACAAACTACGCTTATCATTTGTTAACGGTGTAAGTCATTTATCACTTCTCAAAACTCCTAAACATCCCTAAAGTTACCATATGAATAAAAAAAACATTGTACATACACATGTCACCTAAATCAGCGCCTCACTGAGGAGAAACTTCACCAACTCTGGCATTTGTGTATTTTATTGAAGCAAACAATTCTAAAAGCAGGAGATACATTGAAAACTTATTTGCAGAATGTATGGTTAAAATATTTGTTACTTTAAAACCACAATTGAATTAAAATAAGTTTATTAACACAAAATTATTTAAAATGCAGTGCAATTGACTAAAAATATTCATTATTGTGAAGTAGATGCCTGGTTGTTTTTGTTTTTGTTTTTGTTTTTCAGAACTCACAGAGCACTGCATCTCTAATAATTTTAGACACAATTCACAAAAATGATTGGCATTTCTATTTTGGTTAACACATTTTGTAAGCAGACAGTATGCACAAATTCAGAAACAATTTAATGAAGTAGTGGGCTGTAGGATTGGGAAGTGGACAGTGGTATGCTGGAATTGGCACTTGAGGTAACCAGTAGTTAAACATTCGATATTACAGGCTCATCACTAACTCTGAGTCAGTTGGAGTTAACTATGACCAGACCACTCAAGCCATGGAAAAGTACAACTCTCAGATGTCTCTTTGATCTACTTGGGCCTGGTTTACCAGGAACAACTGATTCAGACACATGCACTTTAAAATGCTGTCTCCAACACTTACTGGTTTACTACCTTTAGCAAACTGTCTTGCCTTTCTCTCCTTCGGTTAACTCAAAACAACATATGCGATCAAGTCGCTTTGAGGATTGAGTTCACTTATGCAGTTACCTAGTATATACTCCACCTAGTCTTATTTAAGCCAACAAACACAAAAACTGCAAGAATAAAGAGGAAATCTGAAAGAAAAAGTAAATGAAGAATTCTCAGACAGTAGCTGTGTACTGCCTTAGAGCTGTCATCGACTCGTGATTTTAACTAGATAACGGAAAAGAAACACATTCATGGAGAGATTTCACTTACCTGGAAGAGCTTGTCCCGTGCTTGTCCTGTCTCCTCACTTTCTTGCTTATCTTGCTGTGGGATTGGCTCATATATGCTATCCATGGAGCCTTCCTGCAGTACAGAGAGTTTAAAATATAGGATACAAATTATTTTTTCTGGAAAAAGTACCTACCCAGCTTTTTATGGAGGCCCACCTAAATTATGCTATGCATGAGGACGGAGGGCGTGCAGTATGCTAACTTCCAACCACCAACAGAACAAAGAAGACACTCTAAACTCGTATTAACTTAAAATTCAAAGACGGGAAACATTTTGAGGTAGTCACAAAATAAGACAGTTCTTTCAAGAGTATGATGAAGACCTCAAGTTCAAAGTACTAAGCAAAAGTTCTTGGACTCAACAATAAACTGTAAACAGACTTTAATAATTTCACTTATTTAGCTACCATCGTTTGATAGAGTAAACACGATCTGCTACATTCAGCTATTTTAACTTGAGATCATTAGTTTCATTTGTCTTGTGGAGTAGCCACAAGGATGAAAGCTGCAGATGACAGTGTGTGTCTAAGCACTTCTGTGAATAGTAGAGGAGTCAGTAGCTGTATGGGGAGCATTGATGCTGTAAACCCTAGGAAACTTTAAAATGTGTGAGTTTAGATTTTGAGTCACTGGGAACTCTGCAAAGGAAGCAAATGTGACTGAGTTGACTTAGTTCCCTGCCCAGCTCTTTTTTTTTTTTTTTTTTTAAAGAAAGAGCTCATTTGGATCTAACATCTTTTATGAGCAATCTTAAAGGAGAGGGGCATAAACTTTATTCTAGGTATATTAACTGGTGATTTCTTCAATATGATAAACTTCTGTCATATAAAAACTTACAACTTGAAATGATTTTATAGTGTTGCACTGAAATAACTTATTTTTTAAAATATATTATGCTGGTCATAGTGGCACACCCCTTTAGTCCCAATACTTGGGAGCCAGACTTGGGTGTATCTATCAAGTTCTAGGGCAGCCACAACTACATAGTGGGAGCTTGTCTCAAATAAGTATTTTATTAATATGTAGGTGAAGTAAAGGGTGAAGGAATTGCTGGCCTTTAGAACTTGCAGCTAGTGTACTCTTTATTGTCTGTTTCTGTATAACACATAGTAAATTGTTGGGAAAAATTATAAAGTTCTAAATAAGGTATGAATGTTCAAAAAACATATTGAGTGTGGGGAGAGAGGGGTAATCATTAACAGAAACAAAGGGAAGCTAAAGCTTTGGTCTAATAAAGCTTTTCTCTAATCTATCCAGAACCAGAACACATTGATCAGATAGTCATTA
This sequence comes from Onychomys torridus, assembly GCF_903995425.1. Lineage (NCBI taxonomy): Eukaryota > Metazoa > Chordata > Mammalia > Rodentia > Cricetidae > Onychomys > Onychomys torridus. The sequence goes on from NC_050454.1 coordinate 53,657,297, forward strand.
AACCTTGTGCAGAAGCATGCAAGCATATCCTCACATGGAATAATCAAAGGGCTACAGCAACACTCATCACTATGAATGGATATGAAAGAAAAGCTTGCCAATAGCTACAGGAGCTCTTGGTTCTAGGTAGCTGTAGACTAGAAAATAAAAGAACCAAGACAGTGCCACCAAAAGGGAACACATGACAAGCTACAAATGATTCATTGCCTAGGCAGGTCACACATTATATAACTGTATAAGAACCCTGATTCTAAATCAGGATCTCAGAGAGACTTGAGATTTATGCCTCATAAGTAGATAGGTAAAGGTGAAGATGCCTGCAAGAAAGAGTGAGTTTGGAGCCTGCTATATAAAATTAGCAAAGCATGAGAAGAGATCAAATGCTGTGAAAGGGAGCTATGTGGATTGACAATCTGAAAAGGAAACCATTTCATCCCAGATGATATTAAAATTATAAAGCAGATGGGGAAATGATTTAAGAAAGAATATTTATGATCTTCACAAAGCTAAGTGAAAATGTGGTATCTGATTTACAAATAAAAAAATTTATGATGAATCCAAAGCATACAGAAGGGACAGAGGAGCCATGAAATAGAAATCTAGGCAGCCATGCCAGCCAGAGAAGCAGATGGACCAGGGGCAAAGGCAGACAACACTCACATCTTCAGTCTCCTTCCTATCCTCCCAACCCATCCCCACTCTCATTGCCAGCTCTGTAGCACATCACCAGCTGTGGCCTAAGCAAGGACTGGTGGCACACCCTGCTCTCCTCCATTCTGTGGACCCTCTCAGCACCCCCCCCTTTTTTCAGCCTATCTCCATCTCTAAATGTCAGCTCCTAATACCAAGAAAAACATTCTATCCAAAACCTCCAGTGACCACAGCTGGCAAGTTCTCAGAAGCATTCCTCCCAAGGCAACCCACAGTCCCCACACTCTCTTAAGAGCCAGAGAGCACAACAGAAACCAAGGAGCAAAACACCTAATAAACACATGAGCAGATATCAGCACCTAGATTTACAATTATCCCAAACCCAGATGCCTAGACACCAGCATAAAATCACAATTAATTACGGCCATGCCAATATGTCTCCATAATGCCCAGCAACCTACTACCATAGACCCTAAGAAATGTAATATAGCTGAAGCATAAGACAAGGACTTCAAAATAACCTTTATGAATATGTGAGAGGCCCTTGAAGAGGAAGTAAATAAATCCATTAGACTATGGAAACACAAACAAGCAGTGGAATGAAATAAGGAAGAAAAGATCAAGACTTGTAAGTGGCAATGGAATCAATAAAGAGACACCCCAACTCAAGGAAACACAGGAATAAAACTTTAGGAACATGAACACTAACTTCAGAGGCAGATCCTCACCACCAGAACACAAGAGGTGGATGAGACACTCTCAGGCATTGAAGACAAAGTAAAAGGAGAAAATCCACAGCAGAACAACAGGAATCAACAAACACTGCTGATGGATAATCTCACCATCAATGGCCTGTTCCCCAGTAAAAAAAGACAAGACTGACAGAATAGAATGAAAACAGGATCCATCCCTCTGCTGCATCCAAGAAATACAGCTTACCATCAACAACAGACATCACCTCAGTGTAAAAGGGAGGAAAAAGATATTCCAAGCACACAGACCTAAGAACCAAGGCAGTGTAGACATTTGTAATATCTAACAAAATAAAGTTCAAACCATAACTAATCAGAATACATAGGGAAGGTCACTACACACTTACCAGAGGAAAATTCCACCAATATGATATTGCAATTCTTAACATCTATGTACCAAACATGGAGCACCCAAGTTCATAAAAGAAACACCACTACAACATAAATCACATAGAGAATGGCACCCAATGAAAATGAGTAACTTCAATACCCCATTCTGACCAATAGACAGGGCATCCAGACAAAAACTAAACAGAGAAATTCTGGATCTACCTGATGTGATAATTCAAGTGGACCTATGAGCCATTTACAGAGCCCATGTTCAAAAGAATGTGCCTTTTTTTCTCAGCATCTCATCTCAGGGACCTTTATCCAAAATTGACCACATACTCAGACACAATTCAAGTCTCAACAGATACAAGAAAGTTGAAATAAAACCCTGAGTCCTATCTGATCACCATGGACTAAAACTGGATATCAACATCAGCTTAAACAACAGAAGCTTGGAACTCATGTGAACTGAACAACTCACTACTGAATGAAAAATGGGTCAAGATAGAAATTAAGAAAGGAATTTAAAACTTTCTGGAATGAATGAAAATGAAAACACAACATACCCAGACTTATGGGATACAATAAGGTGGTTCTAAGAAGCAAGTTTATAGTTCTAAGTGGTTAGACTTTTTTTAAAAGGAGGGATATCATACCAGTAACTTAACAACAAATATGAAAGCTGTATAACAACAAGAAAAAAATCACACCCAAAAGGAGTAAAAGGTAAGAGGTAATCAAACTCAGGCCTGAAATCAATAATATAGAAACAACCAAACCTAAAATAAATAAATAAATAAATAAATAAATAAATAAATACAAAGAACCAATGAAACAAAAGTTGGTTCTTTGAAAAAAAAAATCAGTAAAATTGACAACATTTAGGCAAACTCAACAACCAATTTTCCAAACTAAGACTGTCCACCCAGTACCCAAAACAACCCAAATTTTCACATCTGGTCCTAAGGTCTTGAAATTTCTGAGTATCATAGGGCTGGAGAAACTTCTCAGCACTTGAGAGCAGTGGGTATTTGTTCTTTCAGGGCATCTAGGTTCAGTTCCCAGCACCCACATCAGGCCACTCACAACCACCAAGAAATCTGACACCCTTTCTAGCCTCTAGAGACACCTGTTCATGTATGGTATACACATACATAAGTAAAAATTAATCTTAAAAGAAAAAAATATAGAGAAAATAGTAAAATATTGAAGAGAAAAAAATCACTAAGTTTTGAGAAACATACTGGTACGAAATTTGGAAAATCAACACAAATTGTATTAGAGAAGATTCTTCATAGTAGTGAACAAAAGGAGATTGGTTTCTGGTAGCTGAAGAGATTAGTAAAAGCACTTGATGAGCAAACATGAGGACCAAAATTAAATCCACAACACCCATGTGAGAGGCTGTCAACTCCCTGTGGATCCCACGGCTGTAGAGAGTGGAGATGGGAGGGTATCAGGAGACTGGCCAGCAGCCTGACTCCAGATTCAGTGAGAAACCCTTTCTGAAAGGGTTAAGCAAACTGTGATAATCAGGACTTCCAACATCCTCCTTTGTCCTCTCAAATACACAGGAGCAGGAGCATAACACACACACACACACACACACACACACACACACACACACACACACAAATAGAATTTGACAGCCATTTCAAAATTATTCTGAGAAGTACAAAGACATTTTCAGACATGTAAGAAGCTTTGTACCCTTCCATGGAAAATTACTTTAGGATGTGTTCCAGAAAAGCTGAATGAAAGCCAACAGGGCAGGTGGGGGTGGGGAACAAATAGAAAAGTAAACCAATCTTGAAACCAATTAATATTATCATAGAAATTTATATCAAGTGGTCAAGAATTGGATGAACTGTAAACCTCTTTTGAGATTTACAGAAATCTGCAGAAGACTATTCAGAAAGACTGCATCGAGGGGAAACTAAAGGAGAGCCAGGGAGCATGTGACCAAGCAGGTTGCTGTGCAGAAAATATATGGGGGATTCTAGATGGAGAAAATAATGCCACATTCTTGCCAATGCATGAAATGAGATCAATTTTTTTTTTAAATGTAGTTTTAGAGATTCTGTCAGGCATATGCAACCTTTCGACATTGTGACAGACATTTTTATATACAAAGTTCATGCCCAAGACCCATGCAATTGGGCTAGGAAAGAGAAATTAAATCACATTCATGAAAAAGCCTTGTAATTATAAACTTTAAGTTAAGTTTATAATTTTGATATTGGGCCACATTCATATCTATAGTAAGGTGCATGCATCCCGCAGCACAGGTTAGACATGCATGTATTGAAATGTCACCAGAATAAAATATAAATATTTAAAAATACTTCATGATAGCAATGTTTCATATGGAATGTAGGGATGTTTAAATGTACATTTAAATACTGAAAACTATTTAGTTGAGTATCTCTTTGGAGGTATTTCAGAATTTTAATGTATCAATTATAAAAATCTAAGTTGATTAGGAAATTAACTTCTTTATCCTCAATATCATAGAAGAAAGAAATTGAGAACTTTATTATTGTTAAAGAAAAAAATTAATAAACTGCATGGAAAGATATCTAAGTAAATCACAGACTAACAGAAAAAGCATTTTAATTAAGAAAGTTGTTTATTTGTAATATCAACACATAAAAACTAACACTCTATGTATTTATGAAGAAGCTAAGTTGAAGAAAAACATTTACAATAACAGTCAGATGTTTAGTTTCCCTGACCCACAGTTTTCTTTGTTTTTCTTATGATGAAACTCTGGAAAAGCTTGCTCATACGAAGCAATGTGATCTCATTTAACAAAAAGATGCACCAAATTTGATAGAAAAAAATACTGAACATCACTAAAGGCCACAAAAAACAAAAAGATAAATGAAAACTATGTATTTTTATGTATGAAAGGGCAATATGAATACATGAATACTACGATGTATTCAATGTCCCTTAAAATTAAATAAAATTAAGTCAATTTTAATAAAAATTCTGTTCGAGATTTTATATATTTGGCAATATGACCCTAAGTTTAAAAATTAGAAGGACAAGAAAGGTGTATTCTTGTGAGTAACTTATCTTCCTGGCATTAGAGTTGTCCTAGTGCATATAATAAGAACAGAGGAAAAAAAAGAGAAAGGCATAAAGTGATAATATAGACGAGAGCCCAAATAAAGACAGGGTTGGCCTTCAAATCACAGAGGTGTTTGTGCAGGGATAATTGATTTGAACCACATGCATTGCAAAGTCATGCCAAGCTCAATAACTTGAGTATGATGAGCCCAACAAGATCACCTTGCTTTGAATGGACAAGTTTTTTTATCTCACACACACACACACACACACACACACACACACAGACATTAAAATTGTGAGGCACAGTAGCATATTTAAAAGGGTACCTCTGCCTCTTGATAGAAAGACTCCATTACAAGTTTATAGATCCAAATTAATAGCAATTACCTTCAATGTACTATTTATAGTATTGATTAAGGATGGATAATTCATTGAGTTGATACTTTTATATTTCACTTTAAAATCCTGTATATTAAGAGAGATATAAGTTCTCACTTCCCTCAAATAATAGAATAGTGAACCCTTTTATATTTTCTTTGAGATAACTCATATATATATATATATATATATATATATATATATATATATATATGTTTTAATATTTAAAATCATCCACTTTCCAGAGATTTAAAGGTTGGCGTATTTATATAGAACCTCTTTTTAAATTGTGTGATCTTTCTACTACATCAATGGATTTTATTCTCTTCTCCTAAATACAGTGTCCCATATGTTCACATTTTATAAGGACAGATCAAATATGCTTTGGATTATGTGTAAATTCCTGGTAAAAGCTGTTAACCCACCCTTTTCACAGTGCATAACAGCACAGTAGGCTGACACTACACACAAATTAAGAATGCACATAGTAAATATTTTCTCTTAAACAGTTCTGGTACCTTGTGCATACTCTCTTAGTGAAGCAGCTAAGTTTTATGACATACACACTTTAGAATGCTTGAACAAAGTAGTTCAGTGTTCATGGTCATTCATTCTGTTGTTTCTGAGCAAGAAACACATTACGGATAGTTTTAGGAGCTGAAAAAGAATTGCCATGATGCTGAGTCCGTAAACCAGAACTCAGATGCAATCTGTTTTGTTTGTGCTTCTTTCTCTATATTATAAAACAAGACAATCATGTTCACTAGATGCATATATGTCTCTAGCGCTAAGATTTTAAAGATATGCCACATGGCACTAAACCATGCTATGTTGTAGAGACATTAGCATAGTGATTATGTTACCATTCAAAATGATTTCAGAATGCAGTCATCTCTGGTGCATACCTACCAATTCCCAGGGAAGTACAGTCGTATAAAACATATATAAAAGTCTTTCAGAAAAACTAGACAAGAATGAACAATACCACTTAAGTCACTTGAAGAAGGTTTCTCCAGTCAGACTTATAGGACACAAAGCAAACCTGAGAGCTAGCAGTTAATTTTTAACAATACAGGCAACTTAAACTTGATGATTCAGCCTCCTGCAACTCACAATCACATTTTATTTTTCAAGATGTTCTGAGATGAAATCCCTTATCTTGGCTCAGAATGTCTCCTGTTTAGGTATTGCAATGCATGCCAGCACCATTTCCAGCATTTCTGCTAATCCCACTTGCAATTTGGAAGGAAAACAAACATCAGAAACAGAGCATTTGATTTTTCCCAAATGAGAGGGCTTCTCCATCAACATCTTGAAACACCAGTGAACATGCATGGTGCCCCACCTTAAGCACACAGAAATATGAATAAAATTATCAAAGTCATTTTTAAAGCATTGGTATGTAATCCCAACTGTAGGTTAGAATTATCAAATACTTCCAGATCTATGACTACTGGAGATGTTTCACTGATCCATTCCAGGGTTTTTTTGTTTGTTTGTTTTTTGTTTTTTTTTTTGTTTGTTTTTTTTTTGTCTTCTGACCATTACTTTATTCACATATTTTGAGACTGAATACTTTTTCCATTTTTAAGTATCAAATGTTATCATAGTTGTGCATAGCTGCTTCATGTTCACACACATGCACACATACATCAAAATGTACATACACAGAAAATAAAAAAAAAGAAAACCCCACAAACTCAGACAAGTGATAGAATAGTTGATTGCTCTTTATAACAGAACAAGGACTAGGGGAAAATTAAACCAGTTGTAGGCATTATCAGCAGACAAAGAAATAATACATTTCATGGACATGCCATGAG